>NC_140938.1:130310857-131643357 GCF_014529385.1 Adiantum capillus-veneris
GAGAGAGAGAGAGAGAGAGATATTATTATCATCCTCTGAGGTCAAATATGACCTATGGGACCAAAGTTACATGTGTGTATGTGTATGGATGATGAGTGACTCTTGATGCTCTAGAATTGTGGTGATGAGAGTCGCAATGGAGATCCCGCACTGTTGCTAGGAGAGAAAAGAATGTAGGTCTAAGTCATGGTTGAGATGTGAGAGAAGCAAGTCCGGATGTGACCAAAAGCTGAGCACTCTAGTAATGTGTGGTAGTTAGACTCTCGAACTTGCAATGAGCATAATGTGCACAATCAATTTGACTCTTCTCCATCACCCCAACGCCCTGTCTCGCATCGAAGGGAATGGGAGCTAAGCCGAATGGCTGTGATAGTGCGTATCACCGACAAGGGGATAGGCTCAAGCATGTAAGTGTGAGTACCAAGCATGTAAGTGTGAGTACGGTTTCCTCTTTTAGCGAAGAACATGGTTTTGTAGTTGGGGGCAATATGGGTGGTGTAATGTATGAAGAGTGACCCACCGGATTTCTCCCAAGCCGTAATACATTGGCGTTGTAGAAAAGATTCATTCACTTGGGAGTCAATTGAAGCATCATGTAGCAAGTGTAATGCATCCCATCTTGCAAACCACTTCTTATGTCTTGCATCTATCCCGTGCTCAAGATCTTGCTTTTATGCGTCTTTTGAACTTTTTTGCTTGCTTCCCATGCAATTGTAGGAAGTCAATGTGAGGGGTTTTGATGCATCTTTATCATGTACTCCAAAACCCTTTCCATGCCCATAACCTCAATTGGAATAGATCCCGACTCAAGAAGTAGGAGCATATATGGTGTTTGTGTCTTAACTTGGAGAAAGTTTGTAAGAAAACACTTTTGGACATTCTCAAACTCTTTCCAAGTAGACTTTGAGATGCTCCCGCCCAACACTTCAACTCCATAAAGAAGAACCGGTGTCACCAATGCATAAAAAAGGTACTTCTTGAGAACCCAACACTTGATGTTTCTCACATTACACATGTTCTCAAATGCATAATATGCTCTCTTTTCCGCTTCCAAACGACGCATAGCACATTCGTGCCACTTATGATTGGACAGAACCTCAAGGCCAAGGTACTTAAATCTCTCAACAACTTCAAGTGTGTCATTGTTGTACACAATGCCTGGCTTCTCCTTATGGTTGGTTTTCACAAGCATAACCTTTGTTTTGGATTCATTCACAATCAGCCCACTATGCAAGCAAAAGTTCTCAAGGAAAACAATAAGCTTTTGTGCATCTTCTAAAGTGTGTGCTAGAAGCACTACATCATCCACATACAACAAAAGCATGATTACCGCATTGAAAAAAGTGACCTCTTCAATGCCTTCTTCTTGCATAAAGTCAAGTACCATTTGTTTCAATTGATCGATGCATAGACCAAAGAGAGTTGGTGACTACGGACATCGTTGTTTAACCCCAATAGTGCTTACATTTTTTTTTGAAATTCCTCTTCCCATGCGCAATTGACACATCACCTTCTCATAGATTCAAGAAGCCGCAAGCATAAACTCACTTGGAATTTGGAGTTCTTCCATCATTCTCCACAAATTGTTACATGGAATCATATCAAAGGCTTTCTTAAAGTCCACAAAACAACAATACAATCCCTTGCCTTTCAATCGAATTTCCTCCATGAGAACACGAAGAGTGACAAGAGGACCAATGGTGCTATGGCATTGACAAAAACCCACTTTTCCTTTTGCACGTTTTTCATTCTCTTCAGCCCAATCATTTAATTTCATTTCTATTATGCACCCAAACAACTTTGATATAAGAGATCCAATCATTATAGTCCGTTAGTTGTTTACATTCTTTACATCCCCTCCTTTATGAAAACACTTGATCCAATTAGTACTTCAATCATAAGGCATAGCATGTTGAAGTGCAAGGTTGAACATATCACACATCCACTCATGGGTAAAATCTCCTGTCCATTTGATCATCTCCGGATTGATACCTTGAAGATCTCCTGCTTTGCAAGTGGCCAGCTTTTCAAGACGCCCACCGCATACATCCTCAATAGTACAAAAAGAGGCATACATGGGAGTGAACCATAAAATGACATTTTTTCAGGAGTTGGTTGCTCATATAATTGCCTACAATGTGTGTACATCTCAAGCTACCAAAATTCTCAACCCGCTTGCCCCTCAAGTTTCTCCAGAATCTTCCACATGCGCGTGCCTTTTCTCGGACTTGAAAAAGTTGTTGCTTTATTTTCCATCTTCCTCTCTTCTTTTGAATCAATACCTTGTATGTATGAAATGACTTTTGATAGTCGTCTTTGTCCATAGTTGCATCAAGCTTTATCAACAACATTCATTCATCTTGACATTCTTTATCAAACCATCTTTTGTGTGATCTATCTTTGTTGATACCATGGAGATGCTTTATGGCAAAGCATTCTTTCGCACAGGAATAAATAGCTTTCTTGAAAGCTTCCCATTTAGTTTCCAATGGTGCGTCATATTGAAGCTTTGTCATCCATAACTTTTGCTCAACCATTTCAATGTACATCGGTGCCCGTTTGAAATCCATGCATAGTGATAACTTCTCTTCCTTTAGTTGAGATTATCATGCTTAGTTGCTTCTCCACATGCAAAGTCAATACATAAGGTCTGATGGTTTGATTCGGAGGTCCATTGGCCAAACATAAAACTCTTTATGCGATACATGATGGCTTGGAGAGTAGCATATAGTCAATCACACTATCCCCATTATGTTTTCTACATGTAAATCCATTGGTTCCACTCCACAAAGATACAACGTTGGCAATGAGCATACCTATGCTATTACACACGTGTAAAAGTAACTTTCCGTAGTGATCTGACTCTTTCTCATCCATTGAAGTACGATTATACAAGTGAACTTTCTCCAACTCTCTCAAAATGTATGGTATATCAAATTGTTGAGTATCATGTTGCAATGTCTTTGTGCGAGAATTCATATTCCCAAATACAATAACATCACCTTCACATTTAAAATAAGCAATGTCCTCTTCTAAATCAAAAAATGGCTCATCTCTATCCATGGAATCATAAAAGGGGGAATCATGATGAGGAATGTAGCAACTGGCTACAAAAATGGGTGCTCTTTTTGGTGTTAATTTTCAGCCAAGTATAACGTTTGTACTTGTTATCTTTCACAATTGATACAAAATCTTTCAATCCTTTCTTAACCATACATGCTACCCTCCTTGCCCTTTTCGTTGCTTGAGATTTTTTGACCACATCAATGAATTTACATTGTAATTCTCCAAGCCGTTAATCCTTTGTGTATCATGCTCCCAAGTTTCAACAAGAAGTACCACATCGGCTTTGCTTGTTAGTTCATCAATGCCAACCCTCACATTCCATGGGTATCCATTGCAATTCCAAAAGCATATTTTTAATTGTAACTCGGTCTCATAGGTCGTGCATCCCTATTCGCTCAAGGGACTTGCCTCCTCCTTAGACACATAATCTTCGTAAGAGATCTCTTTGTTTTTCTTATTCTTTTCCTCATATGCCTTGCGATGAATATTTTGTTGCTTAATAGTGCAATATTTACATACAAAACATTTTGTATCCCTCAAATAGATCCAACTATTATCAAGGAAAATCCATTTGGTCTCATCTAGCATGATGCATAGAATTGGCCATTCTCATGAGTAAGGAGCTCCTTGCTTACACACTCTATGTGCTCCATAGAGCATAACTCTGGACATGCCAAAGTGGGTTTTGAAGAAATATTTGATAACCACATTCGCATTCTCAACATTATTTGTCTAAGCCATAGCTTGCATAAGGGAGGAATTAGGAACCACACTGCTACCACATACATCAGTCCAAGACTTGTTTGTGCATGCATTTTTTAGGTCGCATAAATCTTGGCTCATGGTGTCAAATTTCTCCTCTCTCTCCTTTTTCAATACATGGTCATGCTCTCCTTTGCTCATGTGCTCCTTCAAAGCATTCAAGTCCACAAGCGAGCGTTTACATTCCTTGACTTCCTCTTCAAGTTGCATCAAACTTGTTGTTTGTATCTCAAGTGTCCTCTTGAGATTATCATTCTCAACCATCAGAACCCTTAGCGTGCCATTCTCCATTGCAAGTGTCCATAAGTCTTCAACTTGTTTGTTTACGATCTCTTGCAACGATACCAAGTATGCCATGATCATGGTTTCGGATGTCGTTGGTTGAGTGGTTGTGTTGCTATCTCCACACTTAAGATATTTTGGTCCATTTTTGGTAACGGTTGTGGACCTTGTTGAAGAAGAAGAACCCTTCCAAGTGCCGAAAGACATTGTATGTAAAATAAGAGATGAGAGTCAACTTTCCCGAACCTGTTTACTTTGGAATGCTGCTACAAAAGTGCCTTCCATAACTCTAAAAATTTATGTCTTTGCATCAATGCATAGAGGGTGTCATGCTCTTTGATTGAGGCTATAGATCACCCAAATCGAAGTTTGGATGAAGAAGTTATGATCAAAAGAGTAAAATGCTGTCTACTAGGTCAAAAAACGGGTGCACTAGAAAGAGAGAGAGAGAGAGAGAGAGAGAGAGAGAGAGAGAGAGAGAGAGAGAGAGAGAGAGAGAGAAAATAGAGAGGCTATTGCTGCCAAGGATTTAATAATCACGTGAAAATTCCTATGAGTACAATGTGTTATTATCACATTCACAAAATTACACTTTACATTATCACATTTGAACCAATGAATGGTGACCTAATAACCCACAAAAATCATGCTAGAGAAAATAAAAGCTCGACGGGCCTGACAAGATATAGAATATGGGCCAAGTGGCCTATGGGGTCACAATTTTAGAGCACACGTACTCACACACATATTTACATACATACATACCTATATATATATTGAGAGAGAGAGAGAGAGAGAGAGAGAGAGAGAGAGAGAGAGAGAGAGAGAGAGAGAGAGAGAGAGAGAGAGAGAGAGAGATTAATTGATGAGGCAACCTCTGCATGTATGGCAATGACAAGAGAAAGGGAGTGAGGGGGTCATGTGGGGGGAGAGAGAGAGAGAGAGAGAGAGAGAGAGAGAGAGAGAGAGAGAGATTGACGAGACAACCTCTGCATCTCTGGTGATGCCAAGAGAGAGGGAGTGAGGGGGTCACATGGGAGAATGCCCTATGTCACAATGCATGGCAGTAATATACCACACGACTATTTGTATGTATGTGTGTGTGTTGTGTGGTAGCATGGCAGTAATATACCACACGACTTATTTATATGTATGTATGTGTGTTGTGTGGTAGCATGCCTTGTGTCATAGTGCACGACAATAGCATGGTAACTGGCCACACAACGAGGGTGTGTGCATTATCATTTTACGGAATGATGCTTACCCCAAGGGCATCACCTCAGTTATGGGAGGAATATGATGCCCTTGTGGTAAGTATTGGCTCATTGTATGGGTAGTATCATTATTGTGAGTCAACTTCCTTTCTCGATGCAAAGGAACCACATGGGCATCGGTTTATAATGTAGCCATATGATGCTCGTAATTGAACGAAGTCTTTAGATTCAACTAGCACTCAGTCGTAACGTGGCTAGAAAGTTTTGTTTGTTAAATGCATGCGTTTATGCATACATGCGACGTTTCAAACGTTGATCTGGACGTATGAACGCTATATAAATTATATGTGTATGTATATTAAGTGTTTGTTTGAGTGCTAGATGTGAAATATGTATAGAAAATACTTGCTTGGTAATGCGATCATGGAGAATATTTTATATACAAATTTCATGATGTCTACAAATGTGCATGTTAATTCTTTTTAGCAAAGTCTCTTGTATTAAATCATAATGTAGATATAAGAAAAAATGAAATTGTCATAATTCTTTGTCAACTATTTCTTCATAGAATTGGTTATAGCTATAGACAAGCAAAAAAAGTATTTCTTTTATAATATTAACTACGATAACTATACATAAACAAAATAATCCATTTTAAAAAGTCTATCTCTCTTTCATGCTAACAAATTTCTTTGAAAAACTAATGTTTTGCTCACAATATAATGCTTGTTTATTCCTAAACATATTGAACTTTGAATATCAAGTCATCGCAAAAATAAACTTCAACTTTCCATCGTCTCTCTCTCTCTCTCTCTCTCTCTCTCTCTCTCTCTCTCTAAACTAGATTAAGCTACAAAAATGGCTTGAATTAGGATTCTAGTTAATGAGACACAACTTTTGCATATAGCATCAAAACCTCATGAAACTTCTTACATATGGGATTAAGATATGAAACAAGTTTTTGAATACACAATTTACATGAAAAGCTCCAAAAATAAAAATTTTACTTCTCTAAAATTAACAAATTATTCATAAAATTGAACTTAAATAGTTAATGGGCCATGGAAAGACAACTTTAGACTTTCACTTAGCTTTGTACCATTTTTTATCAACTCATATAGAACTAGTGCTAGCAATCAAAATGCGAACCAATGTCTTTGATAACCTCGGGGGGGGGGGGGGGGGGGGGGGGGGGGGGGGGGGGGGGGACTATATAATCATGTTTACCATGTGAGTTAAGCAAGAGGGGTTTTAAAATGCAAACAATTTAGTCAATTTAACAAAGATACATTAAAATAAGGTTTTTTATATTCTATTTGGAAAAAATCCTAAAATAAAAGATCATTTTATTGATTCAAACATGTTAAAAAAGGGGTTTTTAAAATATCCAGTGAACACACTCTATATAGGGGGTATTGAATAGTGAACCCCTTGAGTTGATAACATCTTGTTCTTATGTTCAGAATATTGGACGTCACAAATTGACTAACATTTTGATTCCTTAACATGTGTGAATTCTATTTGATTGAATTTTAGTGCAGAGTGCACTTATGATCCTTCTGCCCATGATGCATGTATGTTTGCTACAGATGATCATGTGTGGTACTTTGACATTGGTGCTACAAATCACATTACCTCTCATCGTGACTAGTTTACCTATCTCGAGGACGTCCCTCATGGGAGTTTAGTCACTTGTGCCAACACTGCCTCTTATCCGGTGAGGGCAGTTGGAAAGATTGTGCTAGTTGCTGCAGATGGTAGTTCTTTCACACTTGTTGATGCACTTAATGTACCTGGGATCAAGAAGAACTTTTTGTCTATATCTACACTTGCTAGACTTGGTTTTGTTGTGAAATTTGTACAGTTCATGATCTGCATTTTGGTGATGAGATTGTTATATCAGGCATTTTATGTCGTGGGCTATATAAGCTCACTTTGTATGACAAGTGTGGGCAAAATTTTGCAAATGCTGTTGTGGATTCCAAGGCTATTTCAAATGCAAAACTTTAGCATGCACGTTTTGGGCATATGAATTTTGCTAGTTTGCTATGTTTGCAAATCTAATAAGGTTGCTTCTTTACTGCCTCTTGAAGCACCTATTAAGTGTGTTAGTGAAGGCTATATTTTGGGTAAGATGAAGTGTTACAAATTTCCAAAGGATGGTTTGTCATAATAATCAATATCTAATTCTCCTAAATGATTTTCTCATATTAAACTGATCATTTAATGTGGGGAGGTACCAGGGGAGAAAAAGCTAGAATATTGGTTGGTAGCTAGCAGACCGGCCACAATAGGGATCCAAAGGAGGGAAAATAGGGATCCAAAGGGGGCGGCCATCTGCAAAAGATCCATGTGCAACAATGGGCTAAAAAGACCCTAAGGTTCAGCCCATTAAGACTTCCAAAATGCTAAGGTTCCAAAATTCAAAGGTTGTGTCCAAAAGGTCACCCCTAGGGAAAATTGGATGCTTTATGTGTGCCCTAAAAGTCTTTGCACATCCCTACATGGGAGGGGGAGAGCCCTAAAGGTAGGGGATGAGAGAGAAAGCGCCACACACACAGAGGCTCCCTTTACACAAAGGGAATGAGGGACACATGTCAGCTCCCTAGGCCAGATGCCCACAAGGTGTGCCCAATTTCTATTGGATGACCCTTGAAGTGGACCAATGAGAATTAAGCTAGAGTAAATCTAGTTTAATTAATTTAAAAACATTTAATAAAAGAAACCAATGAGAATTAAGTCTCCTAGAAGACTATTGGGCAGTCTCCCAAGGGGTCCAATGAGCATTACGGAGCCCAATGGCTTTCCTCATTCCTATTGGCTAGGAGGCAAAGGGGTCCAATGAGAGTTTAGTTTAATTATTTAATTACCTAAAGCTCTCACAAAAGGGGAAAGGGGGACACATGTCAGAAGGCTATCACTTATGCTGCTTAACACCCATTGGCTTGACTTGGGGAGGTCCAATGAGGCAAAAGCCAGACCAATTTAGCAGGAAGGGCTCACCCAAGAGAGAGAGGGGGCTGATTTTTGCTTGGCATTATCACACACACACTCACACTTGACCAGGTGTGAAGAAAGAATACTCTATCTCCTCCCAAGCTTTAATGGAGAGCTCATCACCTACTCCAAGCTTGTGAGATAGAAGCCTACATTGGCACTCTCTTGGCATGTGGATGCAAATCCAACCAAGAGCCAAGCTTCAATGCATGCTCATCTCCTCTACCAAGCTAATTACTAAGCTAAGCTATGCTAATATGAGTGATTATGTGAGGAGATGTACATCTTTCTCGTAAGATACTTCTTCTTCCTCTCAATCTACTCTCATACCCTGCTAGCTCTCACCATCTTCGAAGGTGTGTGAGGTCTTGGGTCTGAGAACGGGGATAATTCAAGTTGTGCTTGATTAAGTGTTTTTCTCAGTGCATGAAGCTTCCATCTTCATTGCACTAGCTAGTCTTGAAGGAACACAAAGAATTGTATTTTACAATGTCTCTCTTGATGGGAGAAACCATAATACAAAGCCTTTTGGAGGGGGGACCGGCTCCATGCAAATCCGGTACTCAACTGTTGTCAATAGCTTAATTTCTCTCTCTTTTGAAAGTATTGTTGATGCTATCTAACTAGGTGTTATGATTTTTGTTGCTCTCTCCACCCAAGAACTCTTGTAATTCTCATTAGGAATATATTCTAATGAAATGCCCACTATGTTCATGCTAATTTCCGCTACACATAAGTTTTTAGGCCATTAAATGTTACATTGGTATCAGAGCTCAAGGTTTCTCTTTTCTTGCTCAAGAAGGGAGGTCCTCAAGCTAGCTACAAATGGTTGGTATTATTAATTGCCTGTGAGTAAGTAGAATAGGGATTTTTCAGCCTTGCAGTGTGCCTGCCTTCGTGCAGTTAACGGGGCATCACCGTCAAGAGCTATGGTCTTAATAGTGGAGTCCTACGGGGCTTGCCTACGGCTTAACCACTATTGAGCTATTAGAAGCTTGACAGGAGCCGGTGCTGTTTTGGTGTCGAAAGACCCTCTCTTCTATTCCTTGCAATTAATGGTATTCGAGCCGCGGGTACAGTAGCTTGAGTGCTTTTTCTAAAGGGGTAAAGAGGAGTAGCAACTAGGGCTTGAAGTGCCAAAGTACACCTAAAAAGATTACACCTAAAAGTTGTTAGAATGGCTGACAATAGTAAAGAGAGTGAAATTAATGTTGATAACTTTGACTTTGCTCATGAGCAAGCTACTAATGATGCTTCAATGCTTGTTAACTATCTTGTTTCTAGGCTTCAACAAGCCATGGGCAATCCATCTCTCCAAAGTGAAGTGCAACGGCAGCTCCGTGCTTACGGGATTCTTCAAGCTAATCACCATGACGAGAGAACACCTAGGAAGCCTCCTTGTGAGACTACCAAAAGAGGTCTCTCTCCGATTCGGGAAGAAGAAGAGAATCCTTATGAAGGGCTCAAAAATTTACTTCTTGATGATGTATCTCCTTCCCAAAGGAGAACTCAAGAGCCTCCATTGAAGGAACGAGAAAGAAGCGAATCTCCCGCCACCTCGGCAGAGATGGCTCCACGAAGACGGCGGGCTAAACGCTCTCCATCACCACCAAAGTGGAGAAGACCATCATATTCTTCTCCCCACCACAATTCAAAGAGGGATGATAAAAAGCAAGAGAAGAAAAAGGCGAGAAAGAGGACACCCTCTTCTCCATCTTCTTCATCCTCTTCCTCTTATGAAAGCTATGGTGAAGATGACAAAGATCAAGACAAGAAAAAGGCGAGAAAGAGGTCACCCTCTTCTCCACCTTCTTCAAATTCTTCACCCTTTGAAGAAAGTGATGGTGCAACCTTTGAACCATAAAAAAGAAGAGGCCATAGGAAATCCTATGCATGGAAGAGGTTGTCCAAGTTGAAGAAATTCAAAGAGGGAGGGAAGAGCATCTCTTTCCTTACCTATGATGGTACCTTTGGTGCTACGGACAAAGTCTTGGCCTTTATCCAGCAATTCGATGCGGCGTTTGGAGATGAGGGCTTCACGGAGTCCTCTAAGCTACGCCATGTAGCTATGCACTTTCAAAAGTCCGCTAGACAATGGTGGTCTAGCCGACGAGCCAACGGTGAAGCTGCACGAACATGGAAGGCTTTAGGAGCTTCCATTATGAAGCAATTTTTGGCCACCGATGCCAAAGACAAAGTACTCACCGAATGGAGAAGCTTAAAGCTCTCTCCCAATGAATCCATCCACAAATATGTAGACAAGTTTTGGGACCTACAACTCAAAGCCACTGTCTTCAAAAGGTTGGATTTTGGAGAGCAAAAGCAACAATTTTGTGCGGGCTTAACCAAAGAAATGGCGGAGTATGTCAACTCCCAAAGGCCACGCACCATATCAGCGGTAATACACCATACTATGGTGGCCTCTCGAATCAATTTCCAAACGGGGGTAAAAGAAATAATAAACCCCCGGAAAACAAGGGTTCCAATGAGCCTAAGGGGAAGGACAATGTCCAAAAGTCTCCTAAGGGCAATTTCAACAAAGCTAAAGAGAAGGGAGTTTACAAAGGTAAGAATAAACTCTCTCCTGAAGAGCTTGAGCGTTATCGTAAAGATAACCGGTGTTTCAAGTGCGGCGAACAAGGGCATGCGTACCGCGCTTGTCCCCAAAAGAACAACCGCCAAGATCCTCCTAGAGCTTCCTTGGTTGAAATCCAAGAGGAGGAGACTCACCAAACTCACCACAAAGGATCTCCTCTATGCCATGCTTGGGGAAAGGTAAGAGAACATGATGCTTTTATTCTCTTTGACCCTGGTTCTACTCACAATTTTATATCTATGGAGTTAGCCACCAAGCTAGGCATACAATCCTACGAGATGGGAGATGTTCTACCCGCAGACAGTGCCTTCAAGGGGCAAGAAGCTTCAGTCACTCCCTTAATTGGGAAATTGAGGCTTCATGTCCAAGGCTATGTGGACAAAGAGGACTTCTTTATCTCTCCTCTCAAGCATGAGGATGTAATCCTAGGGGCACCATGGTTTGACCGCCTGGCTGCCGATGTTAAATTTCCTGAAAGGAGAATCTTCTTTAAGTTCAGGGAAAAAGACATGTATATAGATGCTAAGGAAATGGGTAACACCATCCCCATTGTACATACACCAGCTTTCAACAAGTCAATAAAGAGCTCTATTTCCGTGTACATGATTTTTGTTAAAGATTCTCAAAATGAACCTAATGCTTTAACAAACGAAAATAAAAGCAACCAAAAGGAATTAGAGTTATCCAATTTTCTCAAGGGGTTTCAAGATGTTTTTATTGACGACATCCCTTGTGAGCTACCTCCTAAACGAGGTAATGATGACCATGCAATTGAACTTCTTCCAGGAAGTTCACCGCCTAATAAACCTCCTTATAGAGTTTCTCAAGCTCAACAAGAGGAGATTATGCGGCAAGTGCATGAGTTAGTTGAGAAGGGCATGGTTAGGCCTAGCTCATCTCCATTTTGCTCACCTGTGCTATTAGTGCAAAAGAAAGACAGTACATATCGTATGTGTGTCCACTATAGAGCACTAAATAGGATCACTATCAAGAATATGTTTCCCGTTCCACTGGTAGAAGACCTATTTGATAAGCTACAAGGATCGACCTACTTCAGTAGGATTGACCTAAAGAGTGGCTATCATCAAATAAGGATAGTTGATCAAGACATTGTAAAGACCGCGTTTCGCACTACATTTGGTCTTTACGAATACATTGTCATGCCTTTTGGCTTGACCAATGCACCAGCCACATTCAACCGCTTGATGGAGAAGCTGTTCAGGCCTCATCAAACCTTCACTGGAGTGTTCTTTGATGATATTATCATCTACTCTAATTCATTGGAGGAACACAAGCAACATCTCCAGGTAATATTTCAAGTTTTAAGAGAGAATAAACTTTATGTTGAAGCTTTATAGGTATGTGTGCATACTATAGACGCTTCATAGAAAAGTTCTCACAAATTGCGGGACCATTACATGACCTAACAAAGAAAAGCGTTAGGTATACATGGTCTGCTAAGGAGAACAATGCTTTCGAAAAACTTAAAGAAAATCTTATCTCTCAACCTGTGCTTACACTACCGGATCTCTCAAAACCATTTGAGGTCCAATGTGATGCTTGTGGTGATTGCCTTGGAGCTTTTTTGCTCCAAGAAGGGCACGCCATAGGCTATGAGAGCCGAAGGCTCGACCCTGTTGAGCAAGCTCTAGGCATATACGAAAAGGAACTCCTTACAGTTCTACATGCCTTAGACTCATTGAAGCACTATTTATTGGGGACTCCTTTCATTCTGCGAACGGATCACTAAAGTCTTAAGTACTTCATGACGCAGACCAAGCTCTCCGACAAACAAATGAGGTGGGCAAATTTCCTTTCGCAATTTCATTTTCATATTGCTCACATTGCTGGCAAGCATAATCAAGTAGCCGATGCACTCTCAAGACGACCGAGAGTAAATGCGGTTTCCATAGCAACTCACAATGATCTATCTTCAATGATAGATGAGTATGCTATTGATCCCGATTTTAGAGATGTGATTTCAGCCCTTACATTAGGGAAGAAAGAAGAACCATTTACTTTACAAGATGGTTATCTTCTCTATGGCAATAGACTATGCGTTACTAACTCACTACGTGAGAAAGTAATGTATGAATCTCATGCTCCCCCGTATGCGGGGCATAGAGGGATTCAGTCTACCTTAAAGGGAATTGAAACATATTTCTATTGGCCTACCATGAAAGTGAACATACAAGAGTATGTTTCCAAATGTGTGGTGTGTCAAAAGACAAAGTTTGATAGAGGGAAGCAACCTGGATTGCTTCAACCCTTGCCAATCCCTAATTCACCATAGGAGAGCATATCCATGGATTTTATCTTTGGATTGCCTAAGTCTATCCATGGGAATACGGGAATATGGACGATAGTAGACAGGTTCAGTAAACAAGCTCATTTTATACCTGTCAAAAAGACTATCAAAGCCCATCAAATGGCAACCCTCTTCATTTCACAAATTTTCAAATACCATGGCTTGCCAATGTCCATAGTGTCGGATAGAGATCCTAGAATGACCGGTAATTTCTGGAAGGGTCTCTTTGAGAATTTAGGGACAAGGCTAAATTTCTCTTCGGCCTATCATCCACAAACGGATGGCCAAAGTGAAATAGCTAACCTAACAATTCTCGATCTACTAAAAGCCTATGTAACGGAAGTAGATCAAAGATCCCAATGGGAGAAGTACTTACCCTTAGTGGAGTATGCTTACAATAACACTGTACATACTTCCACGGGAAAAGCACCTTTCGAAGTAATTGAGGGAAGATCAAAAAGTCCCTTGCTACTTAAGGTACATGGGAAGATCTTCGCTGGAGATGAGTATAGCCGAGACCTACAAGAATCTTTCCAAAAGATTAAGGATGCTATCTCTATCTCACAGCAAAGGCAAAAGGCTGCTGCTGACAAGCGCAGAAGAGCCCAAGCCTTTAAAGAAAACGATTGGGTCTTGTTAAAGTTTCCCAAGGCTCGATTAAGGCACACGACGGGCAAGAATCCTACGGGCCACCAAAAGTACTATGCTAAACAGGCAAAAAGGTACTATGGTCCCTTCCAGATTCTTAGGCCAATCAATGACATGGCCTATCAACTTACGTTGCCCAATCACTGGCTCATACACAATGCTTTTCATGTGAGCCTATTAAAGCCTTACAAAGGAGAGCCACCTCAAGAACCAACTATTGAAGACCCACCGGAGATCGAGGACCAAGAGGAGGTGCTGCAGCCCGAGTCCATTCTCCGACATGAAGACAAGGTATTAAGAGGCGGTAAGACTATCCGACGATATCTTATTAAGTTTAAGGATTATCCTTTTGAAGATGCTAGATGGATGCAAGGCATACAATTAAAGGATAACCTAAACCTTGTCAATGCTTACAATGCTTCCCAAGAGTAAGCAAATGTACAAAATGTTAAAAATGAACAAAATTTTTGTCTTATAAGACTCTCTTTTTCTTTATTTGTGCACAAAAATGAAGTAGTATGCATGCTTAGATCAAGTTTGCGGAGACGACGTTTCCCAAACACCAAGTAGAGCTTGTCACTCTACTATGAAAGATTGATAGGACTAATGTGCAGACATGCTTGCGGCAGCCTCAGGCTCTCAAGCGCCAAATGGACTAGTCATCCATTGTGGAATGATGTTGTAGGGTAACATAGGGATCCTCTACCCGCTAAGAAAAGGACTCATGAATATGCTTTATCTTCTCTACACCATAGTCGAGGACGACTATGATTTCAAGAGAGAGGTAATGTCATAATAATCAATATCTAATTCTCCTAAATGATTTTCTCATATTAAACTGATCATTTAATGTGGGGAGGTACCAGGGGAGAAAAAGCTAGAATATTGGTTAAGCTAGCAGACTAGCCACAATAGGGATCCAAAGGAGGGAAAATAGGGATCCAAAGGGGGGGAAATCTGCAAAAGAGCCATGTGCAACAATGGGCTAAAAAGACCCTAAGGTTCAGCCCATTAAGACTTCCAAAATGCTAAGGTTCCAAAATTCAAAGGTTGTGTCCAAAAGGTCAACCCTAGGGAAAATTGGATGCTTTATGTGTGCCCTAAAAGTCTTTGCACATCCCTACATGGGAGGGGGCGAGCCCTAAAGGTAGGGGATGAGAGAGAAAGCCACACACACACAGGCTCCCTTTACACAAAGGGAATGAGGGACACATGTCAGCTCCCTAGGCCAAATGCCCACAAGGTGTGCCCAATTTCTATTGGATGACCCTTGAAGTGGACCAATGAGAATTAAGCTAGAGTAAATCTAGTTTAATTAATTTAAAAACATTTAATAAAAGAAACCAATGAGAATTAAGTCTCCTAGAAGACTATAGGGCAGTCTCCCAAGGGGTCCAATGAGCATTACGGAGCCCAATGGCTTTCCTCATTCCTATTGGCTAGGAGGCAAAGGGGTCCAATGAGAGTTTAGTTTAATTATTTAATTACCTAAATCTCTCACAAAAGGGGAAAGGGGGACACATGTTAGAAGGCTATCACTTATGCTGCTTAACACCCATTGGCTTGACTTGGGGAGGTCCAATGAGGCAAAAGCCAGACCAATTTAGCAGGAAGGGCTCACCCAAGAGAGAGAGGGGGCTGATTTTTGCTTGGCATTATCACACACACACTCACACTTGACCAGGTGTGAAGAAAGAATACTCTATCTCCTCCCAAGCTTTAATGGAGAGCTCATCACCTACTCCAAGCTTGTGAGATAGAAGCCTACATTGGCACTCTCTTGGCATGTGGATGCAAATCCAACCAAGAGCCAAGCTTCAATGCATGCTCATCTCCTCTACCAAGCTAATTACTAAGCTAAGCTATGCTAATATGAGTGATTATGTGAGGAGATGTACATCTTTCTCGTAAGATACTTCTTCTTCCTCTCAATCTACTCTCATACCCTGCTAGCTCTCACCATCTTCGAAGGTGTGTGAGGTCTTGGGTCTGAGAACGGGGATAATTCAAGTTGTGCTTGATTAAGTGTTTTGCTGAGTGCATGAAGCTTCCATCTTCATTGCACTAGCTAGTCTTGAAGGAACACAAAGAATTGTATTGTACAATGTCTCTCTTGATGGGAGAAACCATAATACAAAGCCTTTTGGAGGGGGGACCGGCTAATCCGGTCCTCAACTGCTGTCAATAGCTTAATTTCTCTCTCTTTTGAAAGTATTGTTGATGCTATCTAACTAGGTGTTATGCTTTTTGTTGCTCTCTCCACCCAAGCACTCTTGTAATTCTCATTAGGAATATATTCTAATGAAATGCCCACTATGTTCATGCTCATTTCCGCTACACATAAGTTTTTAGGCCATTAAATGTTACATGGTTCAATTAGTGCTACAACATGCACATTGCAGCGTATGCATAGTGATGTTTGTAGGCCCATGCAAACCGTGTCTGTCCTTGGGCAATTACCTTTACTTTGTGACTTCCATTGATTATTAGTCCATGCATGTATGGGTGTATCCACTTGAGGCAAAGTTTGAAGTGTTGATGTGCTTCAAGCAATTTCTGGATATGGCTAGAAATGTCTCTAAGTGTACTATGGGCACCCTTCATTTCGATCGAGGAGCGAGTATATGTCTCATGAATTCAATGCATTTCTTGCTAGTAGTGTCATAAAATCTAATATCTAACTATAACCAAATGATTTTCTCATATTAAACGGATCACTTAGTGTAAGAGAATAAAGAGGAAAAAGAGTTAGAATATAGATATGTGCTTTAGATGCATCTCAGCATGGGGCCTAGGGTAATGGGCCCAAACGGGAGATGGTCTATCAAAGAGCAATGATAATAGAGCTTAAAAGACCTTAGGGTTAGCTTCATTAAAGACTTACAATAGTCAGTGTGAAAAGCCTTGGACCTTAGGTAAGCTAGGGCTATGCTTGAGGTGGGAACCTGCCCAAGATTGAGGTGCTTGTTGTGCTTGATGACTTAGGTTCTTGAGATGCTTGATGACTGAGATGCTTGTCATGCTATAAAAAATATAAAACAATTCAATTCAATGAATTTTTGTAAAGTCCTTATATGAAAGGACTCTTTACAAATTAAAATATTAAACAACGGTGAAGAATCAATGTGGCGGCCAACTAAGAAAATGTAATGCAAAAGTAGATGAGAGTTGTAAAAGAGCATCTACATTATAGAAGGAAGATAATATTTGTGTAACCTTCCTTTTCAATCAAAGAGGAATTTGTTCACCATCAAAAACCTCTATATCATTGGTTCAAAAGATGCACATTTTCCCTATGGCTTTCTGAAGGCTAAAAAAGCTTTATTATTACATTGACTTCTCTAAGCTTTCATCACTTCACACCATGCTAACTTATCTAATCTATATAATCAAGTTTGGTAGCATTGCTAGACCAAGATAGACCAAAAGCAAGACTCTCTCTCTCTCTCTCTCTCTCTCTCTCTCTACCCAATAGAAGTAGAGTACTCCTAAGTTTGTTGAACAAGGGCTAGCACCTCATGAAAAATAATTTCTATCAAAATCTTCTAAGTTTGGTATCAAAGAATGCTTTACAGTATCTTACATATATTTATGTTTGTTGCATCTTACATATGTTTATGTTTGTTAGAATATATCAAGAGGTTGCGTCATGCATCATTTAAAAAAATGCAATAATAGGAAGAGAGTATTGATACTGTTCCACTTGGAAAAGAAGATAGCCCTACAAGAATAGAGGCAATGTTTCTTTGGCCGCAGCAATGCGCGGGTCACATACTAGTATATATTGAAAAGCCAAAACTTTCAAATGTTCCCAGACAAATCCTCCCCATCGTGCATTTGTTTATTTAGTTAGTGAATGGATCCCTCGTTAAATGAATTACCTTGACAATTTGTTTTAATGTTGTAAAATGCATAAAGTACCTTTAGTATTTTGTTTTATTATTATTTTTTATGAGATAAGGATTGACACGGACATATTATATAGTAGAAAGACAAATATTTTGAAATGTTCACAAACATGTCTCTCAATGTTAAACATGAAAGTAAATTCCAATGAGATTATCATCATGATTTTTCACTTTCAATCAAAAAGTTTAAGCAAGGTGAAAATTAACTATGGTCTAGTAAGGCTATTGATGGGTATTCCATAATAATAATAAGGGGCTTCTTGGGACAGAGAAAAATAGAAAGCGACAAAAGTATTTTAGAACATGTGGCATCACAATAAAATGTTATATTATTTGGAAAGAGTGTAACAATGAACTAATTAAATTACAAAATATTCCAAAGCATAAATAAAGTATATCCGGTTAACCATAAATCAAGCACCAATGTACAAACTGTCACAAAACTGTAGATTTATGAGCATTAGCTTGTATTAAAGCTTGAAATTTTGACACCAAGTTAATGCTTGGCCATGTCAGCTTGAAACAACGAAACCTTACTAGCACAACATTGTGATACTTACTGTATCAATTACTTCATCATAATTTAGAAAGCAACAATGAGAAATAGTATCCTAAGCTCTAGTTAGCATATATTTAAACCTGGTTAGAAAAGAACACTCGAGGCTTGCCAAAGTTGTGTGATTAATTCACGTGTGGCATGAAAAATAATTTATAGAGCTGTCACGACACCTATCATTCTTGATCCTTCTTGGTTTTGCAACAACATTGTAGGAGAGCAATTAGGAGCTATCTGGTGGAAAGTTTGAGAAAACAGAGGTTAAAGTCAAAGTCCTCATCCAAAAAATGGGATGTACGAAAGAATTTGTGGAAGAGATATTGAGGTATATACAAAGCTTGGAATTGTGTTTTGTCATCAGTGTTGAGATACTTGTTGGATCCTTGTCCCTCTTCGCATGCACAAAAGACGACCACATTTTTGGTTTGAAGTGACCCTCTTTGGATGCACAAACAAGGGTCCGATCGTAGTTCAAACTCTGCATCCTTACATCCTGAAACCTCTGCAAGGTTTTTAGATAGAAAATAATGGCAACACAAAACATAGGTTTCTTGTCAATAACAAAGAATATCCACAAGATTCATTCTCTAGACGAGCAATCCAACATGTGTTATGTAGATGCCAATTGGTGGTTTTTTGAAAGACTTAATCATGGTTACTGTGCATGCATGCATGCAACCACTTGTAAAGTGCTGGCAATGTCCTCTACTAAAGCATTTGTGTGCGCGCATGTGTGTGTGTGTGTGTGTGTGTCTGTGTGGGTGAATCTGCATGCTTGTGCTGTAAAGAATTGAGGTACAAGACCATTACTTGCAAATCAACAACTTTCTGTGAGGATGCTACTGCGTCAAGAATCTGAAGGAAGAGGAGTGAATCTTCCCTAAAAGCATTTGTGCTCAAATCTCACAGCTTTCTGTTTGAAAACTCAAGACTAGCCACCTTACGATGCTTCTTCCATGTCTCTCCATCTAAGCTAAGGATTGCATTCCCAAGTAAACCATACATTGCATGACACACTCTCTCTCCCTGACATCACCAATTTTCAACAACAAAAATTAAATTTCGAGTAAAATTTGAAGCAGTATTTGACTGGAACACAGGATGCCGAAAGAAAGAGGCTCAGATGCATGCACAAGGGAAAATGAGGAGAAAGAAGAAAGCAGAGAGGAATACCTTGGGATAGTTGGGGAATACAGACACAGAAAAAGGAAGAGGAAGAAGAAAAGAGAGAGGAGTACCTTGGGATATTTATAGAAGTTTCTCTTGAGGATGTGCTCCACATTGCGATGATCCACAGTGAAGAATAAGGTTGTGGAAGAGATGAGGGAGAGCTTGAAGGTACGGTGCCGATCGCTGAAGAAGGAGAGGAGTCAGTCATGCAGATGGCGGAGGTTGAGAAAAGTTTCTAGTTTCCCGCTTACAAGAGGCCATGTCTTGGGATCGGGGCTATGACGTTGCCCAAATCTATGTAGGCCTACCCATATCACAACCAGGCTCGCTACCATCGCCGCTGCCACCACCCAACTCATTCTCTCTCTTTATATAAATATTATTATATTTTTAATGTTTTTTTGAAGCTCCTTCTCAGCTACCCAACTGGTGGCACCTAGCATTTAAAGGAGGTGGTACATATTTATTGAAAGAGCTTGGTTGAGTGGAATCTTCGTGGATTCCATGTAGGAGAAAATGTGGTGAAACTCTTTTTTGAGGTCTACGCTTCCTATGCATGTCCGTCTTGAATAACAAGTCTTGAACTCTCCTCGTGTGAGATATCTTTAAGGTCTCCTGGGATAGTTTCCTACGACGTTAAAAATATTCTTCTTCTTCTTCTTCTCCTTGTATATCTCTATCAGTGAGGCAATAGGTGGAAGGTAGCACCTAGGGCTATGGTGGATTGTTGGCGCCCACAATAAGAGCGTGCTAGCTTTGCAGCGGACGGCATGGCGCATCTACTCTCATGATCTTTATCTCTTTCTCTCTCACAATCTCAAGGTCTCTCTCTCTCTCCCACTTTCTTGTCAGCAGCAAAGGCATGCATCCCACAATTGGCAACGATTATGCCACTCTACGAAATTGAGGAAGGTTGGGCAAAGAGCTATTGTCGTTTCTATGCAAAATAGGGGAAGGTGGGGACGAGCGGCACAAAGAGGACCCCCAAACCAGAGGGGATCGTTTTCAATGACCCCCATTAAGAGTGAAAGAAATGGACCCCCAAAGCCATTTGTGCCTCACAACCACACGTTGAAGGAAAGAAATGTAAGCATTTAAAGTGAGAGAGAGAGTGAAAGGGATATAGTTCTCAAAAGATGCGCAACATAAGATTTCACAGATAAATAAGATGTTCAATCGATTAGGATATTGATTTTTTATATGATATGGAGCCCATGCTCTTAAATGAAAGAACTGTTTTACAAACTAAAATAACAAAAAAGGCAAAAGAGGATGAAAAAGATTGTGTGTGACCAACTTTTTAATGGTCCTCTTTAAAAAAAGAGGTACACGATTGTCAACACCTTTCACAAAAACCTAAAAAAAATATTAAAAAACAAGCAGATTATACATGTGTCCTCCATCTGATTGACTTGCATCCACGGTCTAAAATTTGTAGCAAAAATCCACCCATGCCACTATGGCCTTCTGCAGGCCAAAAATATATTGAGTCAATACTTCATATCATGGATCGAACTCTTATTAATACACTCTATACCTTTCTTCTCTAAAGCTTTTTTCCAAAAAATAAATGTAGCTTTGAGAAATAGCATTTGAAAGGACATGCCATTTTTTTCTTCAAGACTTTTAAGGCTTTTGAGAGACACATGTCCCACAAATAGAATTGAATGACTTTCACCCATATACTAAGGCCTTTAGCGGCCCAAGAAAAGCTTTCCGTTAGCAATTTTTCCATGCGGATGTATGTCCCCCTAGCTAATGCAAAAAGAAAACAGGGCGATGAATCACAATCGCCTAGTCCTTACACATCCTAATTTATAGTAATATTCTCCAATAAAAAATGAAAAGTCTTGGTTAAGATTTATCCTGTATAGAAATAGGAAAATAAATGTTAACTATCGCTCAAGTGGCCTACATATGCATAAGGGTTGGGTAGTTAATGCCCAGCCCTTACAACAAAAAGTAAGAAAAAAGTTATGTCATCATTAACTTGTCATGCACTAATCAAAAAGCTTTATTTAATCGCCTGCAAATGCTTCCAAAAGTGTGCCTCAGCTTAGCCTTGAGCCGGTTTAAAAATCAAATGCCGGTTGAAGAGAGGAGGAGAAGGAGAAAATCCTTTTGAAAGTGTAAGAAAATAGAGTCAAATTGCAAAAAATGCGAGTTATTGTACAAAATCTCCACGTTGAGTCTCTCCTAAAGGAAATTTGTATGTTTGTGAAATTGATTTTTTTCGAACACTGCCAAGAAGTTAAATAAAAATTGAATGGTTCTCCCTCAACAAAAGGATTTATAGAATCAAAATAAAGGATATGATATACTATTTATACTCAAAAAAATTAATTCTCTCTCTCTCTCTCTCTCTCTCTCTCTCTCTCTCTCAATTCTAGAGAAATAACTCATTAATATTCATTGTGAGAAAATGCCGCCTATGAGTTTCCAAGTTTCAAAAAGCTTCATGGAAAAATTGAAAATTAATGAAACGTCCCTTGAGTAAGCTCCTGCATATTTTGTATTCGAAAACCTTTCATAATTTTGTTGAAGACAACATTGTCACAGCTTTGAATGTGCTCATCCCTATGTTCTGTTTTAAATAGTCCTCATATTAGGTTGTCCACAAACCTAATCCTCAAATTAGGTTTGTGTTACGTCATATGAGTGCATAAGTTTTCTTTATTCCTGGGTGCCCTGCACTATGATTGTCATGAAATTCATAAAGAATTTGGCACCAAATGGTTACGTTGTTGGTACAGAGACTTTCCTCTTGTGGAGTATAAGGTGGATAAATTAGTGTGCCATTCATGTTAATAGCATGCTTGAAGAGGTTAGTGTAGAGTTTGAGAGAATGAGAGAGAAACTATAGCAAAATACAATATAGAGTATACTTGCAAATGATAAAGCTTGCGAATTGTGTGCTTCACCCTAGTGTGTTTTGAGGGGAGGATTGTGTGAGTGATATGTAACCAAAACCCACATAGGGGAGGATTTTTGGATGCGAGTTTTGTTGCATCTCTTATGTGAACAATCTCTTCCACCTAGAAAAGCCTTATGTACGTCAAGCCATGTGAAAGCCTCTTGCAACCTTTGTAAAGAGAAAGCCACTTGTATTGTGCATTGGCAGCCACCTTTTGTGCTCATGTGTCAAAAGGCTGCCTATTTCCAAAAGCCTATATAGAGGCAAGTTCTGCTGAATAATATTAAGCTTTATCATTTGCAAGTATACTCTATATTGTATTGTGCTATAGTTTCTCTCTCAAGCTCTCAAACTCTACACTAACCTCTTCAAGCATGCTATTAACATGAATGGCATACTAATTTATCCACCTTAACCCTACAGAGTAGGTATCCATCATCTATGGAAAAATTCTTCCATCTCTGGAGCTCATCACTAGAAAGAGGATAACTGGATACAGAGGAAAAAGACACAATCTCAACATAAGAGTGAGAATGATTCCTCATTTACATTTGGCTCCACACTTTGGAGTATGTTTTATCATGCTCATATTTTCCCTTTAAAGATTCCAAAAACTCACTTCGAACCTCTCTAAAGAGAAAAGAGTTGATATTAGACATATGGCTAAGAGCATCAACTACCACATTGTATCGTCCTTTATGATACCAGAGCTTTGCATTATCGAAGGAATTAGCATATTTTAGCTTTGGTTGACTGGTTAGAGCACTTGGATAGTACCTATAGAGCACTTAGAGAACTACCTCAGGTGATCATTCTAGCGCTTTTTACTTGTTTTTTTTAATTTTTAATTTACTTTCTATTTTATGCTAATCCTATTGTTGTAGAGCATAGTTTCACACTTTGGGGTTGGTGTGTAGGTCAATACACTATTCCTTATTGTGTAGACCAAATCATCACACTGCAGGAACGATTTAGCTTAGGTACTTTTCCTAGTTGTGTAGACCTTTGTGTCACACTACTTGAGAGTTGAAAAATTTCACGCTTTTTTCTTGACTACACAGACCATTGCGACACACTGCAAGAAAAATACACAGAGTTAGATTCCACATCTCTAGCTGTGCAGACCATCATGTTGCAATGTAGAGAGGGTATAGGGTTCAATAATCAATCTATTTCTACCTGTGTAGAACAACATGTCACATCGTAGAGATGGCGCAAAAAGTATAACACTTATTTGCAATGAAGTAATTGATCACTTGTTTAGTACATGACATTACATATTCAATGAGAAATAAAATGTTGCATTGTCATCACATTTATCATATTTACGCACACAGAGATGCTTAAATGCTTATTTTAAGCATGTATGAATGTGTTTAGATGCTTAAATGCTTATTTTAAGCATGTATGAATGTGTTTAAATATGACAGACGTGTCACTTGTGTACATTTCTTATATTCGTCATTGAATTTTTAGTCATTTGTTTTGAACAAGTGACTTTACTACTACAAATTTCAGATAACAAAATGCTTCGTCTCTCACCGTGTAGACCACCCTGTCACACTGCAGGGAGGGCTTAAATACAAACGTTCTATCTTTGACTATGCAAACCATCGTGTCGCACCACAAAGATGGCTTGACTAGTGACTAGTGTACAATGAAGTTACTAATCTTATCCAAAACCATTCAATTATGAATACGTAAGGAAATAAAAGTTTTGCATTATTTGTGCACATCTTCTATTTTTAACTAGATCGTTTTGGACAAGGTTACATGCTTTACTTTATAGTCCAAATAAGTGTATGTTTCTCTTATCTCTAACTGTGCAAACCATCCCGTCGCACAACATGGAGGATGATGGTTTAAATATACACCTTGTCCTTGACTGTGTAGACCTCAACATCGCACTGTAGGAATGGTTGTGTTTTTTCAGCATTTCGTTTTGAATTATTTGCATCAATTAAGGTCTTTTTACGTTTATGTTTGATGTCATTTATTTTTATGACATTTTCATGCATTAACATTTAGATTTACTTCTCTCATGTGCTTTTCAGAATTCTAGCCATGGTAGAAACACAAATCTCACGTGCTCATCGTAAAGTCATAATTGATGCTCTTGTACTCTATCTATATCATGTTTTAGAGGATCATCTACGACAAGCATTTAATCCACTTGCATCAAAGTTTGAGGATTTCATTACCAAGCTTGTGAGACATAGTTTCACTGAGCTCAAAGCCTCATTTTCTTTGATGCAATTTGATACAATCATGCTAACAAATGGAGTCATGCATGCATTTAACAATCAAGAAGCTCTTGGGACACATCTTCATGTCGTTTGAGAGTATCCAACGTCCTAAGACCAAGACTCTCCCAACAATTCTAGATTGAATGCAACTAATTTCACAGCTGTATTTAGAGTTTAAGGGAAAAAGTAGACAAAAAGACTCCTCCAAACTTCCAAGGGTTGAAGAAGAAGGTCATGTTGCTCATGGAGCAATTGTTGAACCTGTCACCCAAAATCCAAGAGTAGTCACATTCTACATGTCCCGCTATTACAGAGGCAATTTTTCTGGATGAAAGTCTCGCCCTCCCCATCCTTCACTTGCTTGTCAAAATTTCTGTTTTTCACCTACAAGCTCCCCACCTCGGTGAAGGTTGCTTTGCTGTTGTAAAGCAAGTGAAGGTAACACATCCAGAATTCAAGGATGCAGTGGATGTGGCCAAGATTTACAAGCACTACAAGAGGCTATTCATATTAGCGACGCTCACACAGCGACGCTCAAAAGAAATATTTCCCGGCGTCGCTATGAGCGTCGCTAATTTACAAGTAAATTTGCGACGCTCATAGCGACGCCGGCTGGGCTAAAAAAAATAACAGAGAGCGCCCAAAAACTCAGATCTCAGATCTGAGTTTTTCGGCGCCCTCAAGCAAGGAGCAGGTAACGCTCTCCCTCTCTCTCTCTCTCTCTCTCTCTCTCTCTCTCTCTTTCTTCTCCACACACACACACACACACACACACACACACACACGAGGAGAGGAAGGAGAGCCAGGTATGCTCCTTCCCTCTCCTCACTCTCATGTTCCCTTCCCCTCTTTCTCTCTCCCTCTCTCTCTCTCTCTCTCTCACACACACACACACACACACACACACACACACACACACACACATAGTGTTTTTGAGAGAGAGAAAGAGAGAGAGAGAGAGAGAGAGAGAGAGAGAGAGAGAGAGTACAAACATAAACAAAAACGCACACACACATACATAAACAAAGAATGCACACACACATTGAGAGAGGAAAAGAGAGAGAGAGCATGCATAAACAAAAAACGCACACATTGAGAGAGGAAAAGAGAGAGAGAGAACATGCATAAACAAAAAACGCACACATTGAGAGAGGAAAAGAGAGAGAAAACATGCATAAACAAAAAAACGCACACACATTGAGAGAGAAAGAGAGAGAAACTAATTTAACGTTGTCGAGAAATTTGCGGTCTTGCCAGGAAAGCACCGGGCTTATGGCTGTGAGAGTTTGTGAGAGAACTCAACAAAAACTATTTGAAGGAGTTAAACCACAGATGCCATGAAGACTAGGGTTTGGAAAGAAGTGCAATCAAAGAAGACTCACCCTTTCTCTCTTGCACTCACACACACACAAAGAAAGAATGCAAAAGAGAATTTCAAAACAATACGAAGATGAAAACATCAAGGCTATGGTCATATCGTATCATGGGTAATATGAAAGGGTTAATGGATGAGTTAATGGCATTCAATCTTGGCTGACCAAATAGGCTACGAATTGTTCTTTGGAATTGTAGTTTTGTGCTTACCATAATATATATATTTTGTCTAGTGATTGGGATTAATTGTGTGTACAAATCCTCTTGGTTCATAGCAAGATAACTACGCTTACATCAAAAGAAAAATTATAGTATATGAGAGGTAGTATGATGGGATCCGGTGATAGAAGTATTTCATTGAGCCTTTCAGGGCCAAAGAGAAACACTATACGTTGTTGAAAGTGTATTTTACGGCTAATCCATACGTTAATTCTAATAGATCGTACAGAGTGAAAGCGATAGAAATGACCATCATGTGGGTTATTCATCTAGGATAGTATGTGAGAAATGTAGATATGAGAGAAGTGTGAAGAGATGAGAAGTTTCCCTCCCAAGCCCTATTCTTGCCCGTAGGCAATAAGGATACTGCGGGGAGAGATGTACCTGTAGCAAAGAGAACCTAGAGAGGATGAATTACTAAGAATGAGAGAGATAGGTTTGGTTAAGGAGATGAGATTAGATACATATATATATGTTGGATTAGAGATGAAAATGAAAACAACAAGAAATCAAGAAAACATCAATGTAGAACACGTCTTACTTGAAACCCTTCGGCACCATTATTGATGGAAGAGAGAAGAAGAGGGGAGAATTCAACGTTGATTGAGACGCCAAGTACAACACCTTCTTTGATTAGAGTTGATCCTCCAAGGATGGCGTACAAGAATGGCTAGTTTTCCTCTAGGAGAAAGTGTAGGCTTGGGCTTATGTTAATGGGGCTAAGTACAATTAGGCATTACTACTCACTCCCTCAAGAATTCCTCTCATCAATGGCTTGAATGCTTGAGTTCCTTCCAAGGAAGAAGAGGTCCCCTTTTATAGGTGAAGGGAACCCACAAGGGTTTACACAAGAAGAGAGGAGCCAGTGTGAACAGGAATTGGAAAAGTTGGAAATGAGCTGTCCCTGCATGATGTGGGCAGACTGGGGTCCAGTATTTTAATCATATCTCCTCAACCGTAGCTCCAAATAAAAAAGTAAAAATATGGGCAGAAACTTCAACTCATTGGCTACGATTTTCATTTTAAAATCATTCTCCAATTCGGATTGGAACCTTGTGTAAAAAATTCATCAAAATAGGGTCCATTTATGGCAGCAAAAGTCTTCATGTGGTCTCCTTAGCCTTGACTTTCATTTAATTCCCAAGGACACCTCATGCCATATGAAAGCATGACATTTCTCCTTGACAAAGTTTTGTAACCATGCTTGCAATAATGCATTAAAATAAGTGTATCTTTGAAATTATGCCACCTAGTGTCCCACTAGGATTTGATTCTCTCCTAGTAGCTATTTAAAAAGAAATATAAGAAAAGTATAAAAAATACATAGAATATATATATATTGGAGTTTACCCTAGATATAGGATCTAGCTAGGGTGTGAGATGATAATGAAATAGTAGAAATAAAGAATCAATGCTTTTTGCCCCAAGTTAAAGAGGCGGAGCTATTGACACTTTTCCCATAGTATTTTTTGATGGTAAAGTAAGAATACATTACCCTTGAGATAAATAATAAGATGAGATAGAAAGCTTATTTTTATACTTACGTATGCATATGTACATTATAGGAAATATAATTATGTATCTAAAAAATTACAAGATAACTCTTGTAGGATGCGTTCCCACTATGTACGTGTCACAACACGACAACGTCGTAGGAAACTAATTAAAATTAAAAGACCTAAAGATCTAGCCGACGAGGAGTTGAACTCAAGACCTATTATTCAAGAGGGAAATGGCATAACCAATCTATCATACTTGGCATGGGTGATAGAAAGGTTATACCACTTATCTCTTTTTATTGGCACACACATCCACACACGCGCACACACACAAGAAGAAGAGAGTTATAACGTCGTAGGAAACTATCCTAAAAGACGTTAAAGATTAGGTTAGATGTAGACTTACGTTAAATTAGATTTAGGTTTATTTAAGTTAAATTAGATTAGATTTAGGTTTATTTTTAGTTAGATTTACGTTTATTTACGCTAGATTTAGATTTACGTTATATTAGATTAGATTTAGGTCTCCATAGACTGCGATGCCTGCATGAAGCGGGTGAAGAAAGCCCTCAATGGAATATAGGGTATTGCTGCCTTCACTCATGGTGGGCTCCGTCGATCCAAAAGTACTGGTGAAATGTCTTCAGAAGATAGGGAAGAAGGTGGATCTTCAGGGCGGCAAGAGTCACTACATCCCCGACAATGACCATCTAGACAACCTCTAGTCATTCAACAGCAACTTCAAAGTTAGTAACAAGAGCAAGAACGGTCCAAAGGGCCAATTGTTGTTGTCAGATGTGGATGGAGATGAGGCAGCGTCACTGCCGAAAGTTAACTCTGACATCTTTAGTGATGAGAATGCCAACTCTTGCCGAGTTATGTGAAAAATTATGTGTTAAATCAGTTTTAAGGTTCTTATAATCCCTGTTAGTTCTTTGTTTTTAATATAACATAATTTACGTTAGATTTAGATTTATGTTATATTAGATTAAACTTAGGTTTATTTAGGTTTACCCACATACACACACACACACACACACACACACACACACACACACACACACACACACACACACACACACACAAGAAGAAGAGAGTTTTAACGTCGTAGGAAACTATCCCAAAAGACGTTAAAGATTAGGTTAGATGTAGATTTACGTTAAATTAGATTTAGGTTTATTTTTAGTTAGATTTACGTTTATTTAGATTTACGCTTATTTACGTTAGATCGAGTCCACGCAAGAATTACTTACGGTTTAGGGTTTAGAGTTGGACGAACAGTGAAAGATCTACTGTGAAAAGATGTTAAGATGCTGTGAAGTGCTACAGCTAGAGAAGAGGCAAAGGGGTTTTGTCCACTACATGCAGGATCATGTAGACGTGGGTCTGTAGATTTCTTGTACCCACAAATATAGGTATTGACCAATAAAGACGAGATTATAACCCGGTGGTTCTGATCTCCGTGCACCTCTAGACCGAGGTGTGCGGGGATTGGACATGACTAGAGAATGTGAGGTAGAGAGAGAGAGAGAGAGAGAGAGAGAGAGAGAGAGAGAGAGAGAGAGAGAGAGAGAGAGAGAGAGAGATAAGACGAAGAATTCCAATAGAATATTAATTTTGTTGTCCAGGTTATAAGATTTTTATCCTCATTATGAGTAGTGACGAGGATGTGGGACCATCCAACCGAAACACCTATCTCTCAACGAGGGTCTTATGTCCTTGTAATCAATGCAAGCATGCTGTGCGACGGACAAGACGTGTTTCTTTGTAGCACGTTCGCGAATTTGGCGAGTTCGATCCATCTATTATAGATCGAGTTGTTGCCAATTATAACTCGTCGGACTCTGACGCTGGCCAACAAGCAGCAATCTTGCAACCCAATAGACGTGTTCGCAGGCGCTTTGGTCAAGTAGCATATGTGAGGCCACAAGATGTAGCCTCTGACAGCTCGGGGGATGATCATGCAGAGCACATTCCCAACGAGGCAATGTTTGAGCCCGAGATTGATGAAATGATCGAGACGATCATGGATTCAGAAAGGCTTATCTTTGATGATATGAAAAGTGAAGCCGATACGCCATTGTATAATGGAGCACGTATGTCTAGATTGAAAGCACTCCTGGTTCTTCTCAACATGCAGGCAAAGTTTGGATGGAGTGACACTAGCGTCACAGCGCTTTTCAGGTGATCTATTACAATTAGTTTACTTTAATAAAACTCTAAATGTATAATGATCTGATAGATTTTTACACGACTGAATCGTATTTTTATGTTGTGTAGATTGCTTAAAGAGCACATACTACCAGCTGACAATGTGATGCTAGATTCCCGAGATGAAGCAAGAAAGATTTTGCGCAACTTGGGGATGGATTACAATTCTATCCACGCTTGTCCTAATGACTGCATTCTTTTCAGAGGGGAATACATAGACATGGAGAAGTGTCCGAAATGTGATTCCGAAAGATATCGAGTAGATCTCCACGGGACAAAAATTCCACAAAAGGTTTTGCGACATTTTCCTCTGCTTCCTCGCATCAAGCATTTCTTCGAATGTAAGTCCATGGCCGCCCTAGCATCATGGCATGAGGAGAATAAATCTTCGGATGGTGTGCTACGAATTCCTGCAGATTACGTAGCCTGGAAATATATAGATGGAACATGGTCGGATTTTGCCAGGGAAGCTCGAAATTTGCGCTTAGGCCTGGCTATGGATGTCGTAAATCCATTTGGTCAAAGATCAACATCTTACAGTGTATGGCCCATTGTCATCGTCAACTACAACATTCCCCGGTGGTTGACTACAAAGAAGGGGCACCTATGGCTAAGCTTGATTGTGCCAGGGCGATATAAAGTGGAGAATATGGATGTGTATCTTCGTCCACTATTGGAAGAGCTACAACAATTGTGGATTGGCATAGAGGTGGTGGATATGAGCCGACACACAGGACGTTGGAATGCTTTGATCAGAGGCATTCTAATGTGGACTATGCATGACTATCCCGGGCTAACAGAATGCTCAGGTGATCTATTGACACTCCTCACTCAGACACTGTAAATCTTGTTTTTTCCCATAGTTGATCTATTATCATGTGTATACATGCAGGGCTTCAAACAAGCGGATACAGAGCATGTGTCACATGTGGACCTAGACTGAATGCACGTAGGGTGCCCTCACTGAAGAAGCAAATCTACGAAGGTCATCAAGCGTATCTTCCAGAGAATCATGTGTTACGCGACGGCTTTTTGGGAAGAGAGCCACCAAGGATGTCTGCACAAGCATGGTTAGAGCAGAAGGAGATGTGCGATGACGGATTGCCTCCAGGGATGAAGAGACTATCTCTATGGTACGAGTTACCATACTGGCCCCGACTCATGATCAATCACTTGCTCGATCCAATGCACATATTCAAGAATGTGGGTAATATACTATGGGACCATCTGACCGGCAAGAAAGATACTTTGGGAGCCAGAGTTGACCTTAGAAATGTGGATCGTATGGAGCAATATTGGCCGCAAACAGCGTATGATGGATCGATAAAACTCCCTAAAGCACCATGGATTTTCACAGGAGCCCAAGAACGCAAAGTAAAAGACACCATTCGATCTTTGCGGACCCCCACTGGCGTAATGCACTCGCTCCGAACGTGTTTTACTAAAGAAGGAAAGCTTACCAGTTTGAAGTCACACGATTGGCATAAAATGTGTCAGGTACGTTCATAGTGGACTTTAATATCATTGCATAAAATGTGGACTTTAATATCATTGCTGCACATACTTTACAGTTTATTTTACCGGTTGCCATTGAGGGATGTTTGTCTCTCGCTATCCGTAACACAATCTACAAACTTGCAAAGCTGGTGCAATGGATCTCACAAAAGGAGATCAACGTAGACTCCATACCATTCGCCAAACTAAATGCTGTGGAGCTTGTGTGCATGTTTGAGAAACATTTTCCTACTACCATGCTAACCATTCAGGTGCATCTTCTTGTTCACATAGTTGATGAGGTGGAAATAGCTGGCACAGTTCATTCCAGATGGATGTTCTTCTTAGAACGTTTCATGAAAACGCTTAAGGGATATGTGCGTCAAAAGGCACGTCCGGAGGGTAGCATGGCAGAAGGTTGGTTGGTATCAGAGTCCCTAGTGTACATTGGAGAGTGGCTAGACGGATTTGATAAAGCCCGGGACACGCTATGGCGAACCATAGATGATGAGCGCATATCTGGGATTGTCATGTGCAATCTCGGTGTTGAGAAGAAGATGACGGAAGATCTAGAGGCTAAAATCAACCGATTTTGCATGCTTCACAATCCAGTGATGCAAAAGTGGATTTCACAATATGAGGATGCAAAGCAAGAGCGACAAAGGGCACGAATCGAGTGGAGACGGGGAAGACGACCACCGATGCACTATCCGACGAGTCTGGAGAGCCTACCAACATTCATGAGCTTAAGATGGTTGCACAACCAATTGAAAAGTGCACAACAATGCGGTGACGAAGTGACTGAGGAAGAGTGGGAGTGTTGGAATTAGGGTTGCAGAGAAACACACACAGCTTGGAGAAGACGAAGGAAGCTCAAGGCACACAATAGAGAGTGTATTACTTAGTGTGCAATGGAAAAATAGATAGCCCTAGAGTGATGGGCGTATATACAATGCACGGGGGAAAAAACCTCCTAAAGAGGGAAAAAATGCCCCGGCGGTCCTAGTGTGTTCACACACATCACTACCACATGTATATGGTAACAAATCCCCCCTGGAGTGATGCGGTGAACGAGAGCTGGCACATGAGTAAAGGGAAGTGCCATGCCTTGAGGACAGGATCAGTCCACAAAGGGGAGTAAGCCCAAAGCTTTGCGGAAAGCTTCAAGCTTCTCACGAGACAATGCCTTTGTGAAAAGATCTGCAAGGTTGTCCTGTGTTGGCACATAAGCCAAGCTGATCTCTCCTGCTGAGAGCCTTTCCCTGACATAGTGGTAATGCACCTCAATGTGCTTTGTGCGAGCATGAAAAACTGGGTTCCTCGCAACTGCCAATGCGCTCTGACTGTCAGTGAAGATAGTGTTGGCAGTGTCCTGTCCAACACCCAAGGCAGCCATAAGGCGTCTGAGCCATACACACTCAACCGTAGCTGTGAAGACTGCCCTGTACTCAGCCTCACAACTCGAAGTGGCCACAGTAGGTTGCTTCTTGCTCAACCATGATATACATGAACTGCCAAGCATGAAACAAAAACCACTTGTGGACACTCGCGTGTCAAAACAACCAGCCCAATCTGAGTCCGAAAAAGCATGTAAGTCTGGCGGCAATGATCCCCCCTTGGGATAAAACAAGCCAAGATGTAAAGTGCCACTAAGGTAGCGGAAAATCCTCTTGACAGCCTGCCAATGCTTAGACCCTGGGCTATGCATAAATCTGCTGACCTGCGAGACTGCAAACTGAATATCTGGCCTCGTGTTGCATACATAAATGAGGCAGCCAACAGCAGTTTGGTAAAGAGTGACATCAGCAGGATCGCCAGCATCATGTAGACTCAACTTCAAACCTGTTTCCATGGGAGTGGCAATAGGTTTGCAATCCTCAAGTCCAAACTTACATAGCAATGTCTCTATGTAACTTTTCTGACACAAGGCAATACCACCATCACACTGCTTAAACTGTATACCCAAGTAATGATGCAACAGCCCCAAATCTTTCATCTTGAAAGTAGCATTCAAATCAGCCTTAAATTCAGCAATATGTCTCTCATTTGGTCCAGTGATCAGCAAATCATCAACATAAAGAACCACAATGAGAAATACATCATCCTCACGCTTTACATACAATGTGCTTTCTGTTGGACTGTTACGAAAGCCTCGTTTAACCAAATGAGTGTCAGCTTTCTCATACCAAGCACGAGGAGATTGCTTCAACCCATACAAAGCCTTCCTACATTTGCACACTTTGTCCTCTTGTCCTTTTATGACAAAACCGCGAGGCTGCGTTACATAAACTTCCTCAAATATGTCACCATTCAAGAAAGCAGTAACAATGTCTGATTGATGTACATCCCAACCAAAATGAGCTGCCAATGCACATAGAAAACGCACAGTAGTCATACGACAAGTGGGAGCAAAAGTCTCTTCATAATCTATGCCTTTTTGTTGTGCATAACCCTTTGCAACAAGTCGAGCCTTATGGCGATCGATCTCACCATCCGGCTTGCGTTTCAACTTGTAAACCCACTTCGTACCAATGGCCTTTTTGCCAGGAGGCAAATCACATAAAGTCCATGTGTCATTCTCTATAAGTGCATCATATTCTGATTTCATGGCAGCAATCCAATTTTCTGAATTCTGTGCTTCATCAAAAGACAGAGGCTCCTCAACATCATGTAAACTAGACACAGCCAAAGCATAACAATCTGATGCATAAGATGCATGGCGAGAGCCTGAACGAGTACGACTAGATAAAGGTGCATCCAATTTACTGTCACGCAAAGTGTGCACCAACCATTTTGGCATACTTCTAGCCTGCTCATTTTCAGCCCTTTCCTCATCAAGTACATCATGTACATCTGCATCAGTAATAGGCTGTTCTAAAACATTTTTAGAAACCCCCATAGGCTGTACATTTGCCTCATTGGGACTTACATTCGTATTTCCACCACTGAAAAGAGGCAACAAAGTGTCATAAATGTCCTGTGAGCTTACATTACTGTCTCTAGTACATGACAGCAAGGGTTGAACAGAATCTTCCACAAACACTACATCCCGTGAAACCAAAATACGTTTTGTTTGCGGATGATACAACCTGTAACCTTTGCTTTTAGCACTATAACCAACAAAAATACATTTGACAGCCTTATCATCCAATTTTCTGCGCTGCACTTGTGGCACCAAAGCATATGCCAAACAGCCAAAAACACGCATGTGCTCAATAGAAGGTTTTCTATCATGCCATGCTTCATATGGAGTAATAGACTGCAAAGCTTTCGTAGGACACCTGTTAAGTACATAAGTGGCACACATGATGGCCTCAAGCCAAAAAGAATGTGGCAAAGCTTGACTTTTGACCATACATCGTGCCATTTCCGTTAGTGACCTGTTTTTCCTCTCAGCAACACCATTTTGCTGAGGTGTATAAGGCACTGTACATTGGTGTTTTATCCCACGACTAGCCAGAAATGCATTAAATTCATGAGACATATACTCCCCCCCTCGATCGGAACGGAGGGTGCCCATAGTACATTTTGAGACATTTTCAGCCATAGCCAAAAATTGTTTGAAGCACATAAAAACTTCGGACTTTGCTTTAAGCGGAAATACCCATGCATGCCTGGAGTAATCATCAATGAAAGTCACGAAGTACAGGTAATTGCCCAAGGACGGAGTTTGCATGGGCCCACAAACATCACTATGCACAAGTGCAACCTGCATGTGGCCCTAACTGAACCATCCTTTGGAAACTTAGAACGCTGCATTTTACCCAGAATACAGCCTTCACAAACATGTTTGATAGGTGCTTCAAGAGGCGGCAAAGAAGCAACCATATCAGATTTCTGCAAACGCAGCAAACTGGCAAAATTCAGATGACCAAAACGTGCATGCCAAAGTTTTGCATCTGAAATAGCCCTTGAATCTGCAACAGCATTTGCAAAATTTTGTCCACACTTGTCATACAAAGTGAGCTTATACAGCCCACGGCACAAAAGCCCAGATGCAACAATTTCATCACCAAAACTGAGATCATGAACTGTACATCTGTCATCCACAAATTTGACTACAAGTCCAAGTCTAGCAAGTGCGGATACAGACAATAGATTCTTCTTGATCCCAGGTACATAAAGTGCATCAACAAGTGTGAAGGAACTGCCATTAGCAGCAGTGAGCACAATCTTTCCAACTCCCTGAACTGGATAAGAGGCGTTGTTGGCACAAGTGACTGAATTCCCATGAGGGACAGACTCGAGAGAGGTAAACAATTCACGATGTGAGGTAATGTGCTTTGTAGCACCACTGTCGAAATACCACACATGTGAATCTGCAGCAACTGACAAGCATGCATCATGGACAGCAGGATTGTAAGTGCACTCTGCGCTAAAAGCCCATTCTGCATCAACATCAGCATCACAATCTCCTTTCACAGAAGACTCAACAATGGCTGCATTTGTAGTGGAACCAGCATTTGCAGTGGAACCACCCTCTTTCTTCTTAGCCTCTTTGGCCTTCAACTTAGGACACGACTTGATCAAGTGATCATTGGCTTTACAATAATGGCAACGCATTTTCTTTTTGCCCTTATCACCAGAATTGCCAGACGAAGTGCTGCCAGCAGAAGCATTAGGAACAGAAATTTTGCCACTCGCAGCAGAACTATAAGAAGTGGCTGCATTACTGTTACCACCCTTTCTTTGAGAAGCAATAAAAGCCTGTTCAACTGCATGCTACCTAGTCCTGTTTTTTCTAGAAAGTGACTCTTGCAACAGCAATGTGCATAATGCATCAAACTTGACAACTTCAGGATTTCCTTGGGTCATCAGTCTCCAAGTACTAGCAAAAGTCTGGTAGGAATCTGGTAAGGCATCAAGAACAGTCTGCACAAGGGAACTGTCAGAAATGACTTCACCTGCAGAAATGAGTTGCTCATTGATATCCTTGACACTAGCAAGGAAAGTGTCCATATCATCTTCCTCATGCATAATCTTTGACTCTAGCTCTTTACGCAGCAAAGCAATTTTAGCCTCATTGCGGCTTGCATAAAGACCTGCTAGAATATCCCAAGCCTGTTTTGCAGATTTTGCTGAACGGATGTGAGGAATAATGGTGCGCTTCACAGACAACGCAATCAATGCATGAGCCTGCGCATCCTTAAGATCCCAACGAGCTCGTTCTGCTGTAGGCAAAACAACTCTAACAGCTGCAATCCTTGCAGCAAGACCTGCAACATCCTCAATATCGCCTACATCTTCAGAACCAGGACGTACATCAATGCCCTGCACAATGTTCCAGACACCTTTTGACACAAGAACGTGTTGCATCATATAAGCCCACATAGGGTAGTTGTCCCCATCCAACCTGTCCTCAGCAGCAAACATCTTGAACACATCTGTGTTGTTGTTGTCAGCCATGGTAAATGCTGCACCTGATGTGAAAACTGCCCGACAATAGGAGAAATGGAGCGGGAACAACTTGTGCTATATAGCACAAACCGTAGAAGACTATAAGGCACCTGTTATGCAAAAAACGGCACTGACAGAAAATCTGCACAAAATGACGAAATAGCCTGTGCAGTACTGCCCGTAGTGGAAACGGAGGCCGAAATGAGCCCAAATCAAAATTCTCACTAAAATCGGAGAAAGTGAGCAGGCGTGTGTTGGAGCAGCTGGCGACTAAGCCCGGGAGGACGTGACCTGCTCTGATACCAATTGTTGGAATTAGGGTTGCAGAGAAACACACACAGCTTGGAGAAGACGAAGGAAGCTCAAGGCACACAATAGAGAGTGTATTACTTAGTGTGCAATGGAAAAATAGATAGCCCTAGAGTGATGGGCGTATATACAATGCACGGGGGAAAAAACCTCCTAAAGAGGGAAAAAATGCCCCGGCGGTCCTAGTGTGTTCACACACATCACTACCACATGTATATGGTAACAGGGAGTACTCTCGGGGTTGCGCGACCAAGGTAAGTTTGCAATGTACGACTAGCTAGTGACTTTATTTCTAAACGTTTGAACGGCCACTCATAATCTTTGTTCGTAGTATAAGTCATACACAGCAGCATGGTGTAAAGGTCGACATTTTAGGGTGGAACGGATCGACAAAAAGCGTTTTACTCAAGATTGTGGATTCATGGCAAAATTTGAACAGTTTAGTCGACGACGTTCCTCTGATGCAGATCCTGTGGTGGCGGAACTCACTTACTTCGGCACGCTACAAGATATTTTGAGGATCGATTACAGAGGATTTTTTGTCGACTTGTTCGATGTGCAATGGTTCAAGATAATCATGGAGGGTCGCAACGCTACTGTGCGTAGAGGAGAGTCTGGTTTTTTTGAGGTGGATTCTACTAAGAAATGGACTGACCTAAGAGACACTTTCGTACTACCCGAGCATTGTGAACAAGTAAGTATGTAAATAGTTAACATCCCCCTTTTACAAGTTATGTGCTTGAAAGCTCTCATGTAAGTTATGTGGCTCTGGCAGGTAATATTTCATCCTACAAAGTCTACATCAAACTGGTGGTACGTCATAGAGGTAGCCCCTCGTAGTGCAAGGACGTATGAAGGCTACCATGTGCCAATCACAACGGCATCAATGGAGGAGATCAGAGAAGATGCTCAATCAGAAGCCGCTGCGGTGGTGCCAGACGAGCATCAAGATGCTACTACTCTATATGGGGTGCATGCAGAGGAGCTACAAAATGAAACAGAGGATATGTGTTTAAACGGAGAGCTCTATATAGATATAAGAAGTTATGCTGAGTTATGCGAGGATGAGAGAGAGATCTCTTAAAGCCACAAATATTGTATGTGAACAATTTTGCTCCGTGTTGTAAAAGCTCTGGCTCTCTAAGTACCTTCCATGGTGTATAACGCTCTTTTCTACTCGCGCTCACATCTTTTGATTGAAAATTCTGAGTTTTCGACTTGCCTCTTCTATCACTCAATTCATTGCGTCATTGTATTTATATGCGTCATTACGTCATTGTATTTAATGGTCTTTGCGTCATTGTCTACTCTATTCATTCAATATTAAGTTTAAATATTCGTGTGTTTAATGCAGGTATGGATGATGAGGAGTTTCTTTCTTCTTTGTCACCGCAACATAGACAGTGGTACGTGGAGCGTCATCGCTCTGGCGCATCATCGCGCGTTCCTACTCCATCCGCATCTCCCTCTCTTTCGGAGCATTCGGCGCGCTCCGAAGCTTCGGTGTCGACGAGACGATCTTCACACTCGTCTAGACACCGGCGCTCTAGTGGTGGCGGTGGCGGTTGTTGTGGGGATTTCGCCGCCGATGCCTCCACACCGTCTCGTGTTCGACGAGGCTCTTTACCCTCCCCGTATTTGCCCGCCCCCACACCAGCCACAACATCGCCATCTACGCCAGGTTTCGCGCGGGCTGACTATTCCTAGCAGCTACACACCTCTACCTACTCCGCCAGGAGCCACCCCACTCGACACTCCTCGCTTCGGGGCCCAGACACCGGTGGAGACACCTGACGTCCGTACCCCCATCGACAAGCCGCTAGAGACCCCTGCCGGGACACCCAGGTTCACGCGTCACCGGCCAGAGGGCTTGCCTTACTCCGTCGACTTCAGCGGCGGCATCATCATGGATGATGACGGCAAGAAGGTGATCTCGCGCATGCGTGGTCTTTGCTCTCAGCTGTTTAGACACTACATACTAAACAAATGGAGTGAAGTACCAAGTGATTTAAAAGCCAGAGTCATCAGCATACTTCATGATGAGTTTCCCGTTCCAACACGGGATCAGCGCTTCAATGAAGACCTGATGAAGATTCGAATGCGCGAATACTGCAAACACAAGCGTTTCGAAGTGCAAAAAGCAATCAAGCATGGGTGGAACAGGCCAGATTGGCTGGCCAAAGAAGATTGGAAGAATGCGAAGAAAGCAGCGCGCGAGAATCCCGACAAGTGGAAGCAACAAAAGGATGCAGCCAGAGCGCGAGTAGAGGCAGGGAGCTCGCACCACTTGGGGAGCGGTGGATGGGCATCATTTGAGGCCGATTTTGTAAGTGTTTTCGCATTGCTCTTTATGTTCGATAGTTTAGGGTTTATGAGTTTTTTAATTCTAACATAATGAAATCTTTGTATGTTTTGACAGTGGTCGATGACAGGATGTGATCCCACACCGTACGAGCGCGAGTACGCAGGCAGGAAGGGCTTAAACGCCCTGATGGACATTCTCAGTTCTCGCGGCGGCATGGTTAGTATTAGGGTTTACTCTTTTCTATTTTTTGTATTGTTTTATAAATGTCGTTATATGTTTATACTTACTGAAAGCTGTCTTATTGTCTTTTTTTGCAGAATCCGATAGATACGCCGCTTGGACGCGATGAGACGTCTGACTAGACGACGTCAGTTTAGCCGTAGCTAGATAGCATTAGTTTAGGGTTTCTCATAGCTTATGTATCATGAGACGGATTTTATACGTCTTTTTGAACCATGTATATTATTACATTTGTCACCGCAGTTCATTTTGCCAATCAATTCTTTATGCCTATGATGTTGTACAATTGTCATTATTACATTTGCCAATCAATTCATTTTGCCTATGATGTGTACAATTGTCAATTTTACGCTTGTCAATTTTGCAAACAATGCGTCTTGTGGGTGACTATTTTGGGTCTATTATCTACCCTTGCACTTTTTTAAAAAAGTGAATCAAGTACAATATGGTTGATGGGTGGCAGGGCATTCAATGCCCTGTCACCAAAAAAAATTTCTCTCGGGCGTCGCTATAACCGTCGCTATTTATGGCTCTGTAGCGTCGCTATGAGCATCGCTATAGACTTCTGTGTAAACGTCGCTATAACCGTCGCTATGAGCGTCACTATATAGCGACGCTTATAGCGACGTATATAGCGACGCCTACAGCGACGCATATAGCGACGCTCTCGTAGCGACGCTATTAGCGACGCCGGGGGTTATAAAAACCCAGTGTATTTTCGTCGCTAACAGTGTCACAAGAGCACACAACCTCTTGTAGTGAAGCTCATGCCACATGACAAATCTCCCATAGAGAAGGCACTAGAAGAGGGCACTACCATGAATATTTAGCATTGTGGTATGATCCTTGCGTGCCATAGCATTAAGTCAATTCTTATCTTCAGACTATGGAACGGTGGTCACCTATAGCAGTGGATACAAACATGCCACCATGATGGGAGCAAACCAGCCATAAGAGAGTTCCAATACATTTCTGGCAACTTGGAGCTGCTGTTTATTGAGAACATCTTACCAATCATGGATGCCCTCTTACAAGCACTAAAATTTTTTCTTAGCCATGACTTTCTACACAATGATTTGCATGCTTATAACATAATGATACGCTTCGGCACCAAAGATGTGTATGTCGGCATTGCTGACTGGGGATCAAGCATTGTCGCAAACACTAAAACGACATTTCCTTGAATATTGCAGCTAAGCCAGAAGCAAGAGCACAACAAGAAAGAGGTTATCCATGGGTAGATCTGAAATTATAAGACCCCCCTCCTTGAACTAAAGCCTTTGATGCATATAGCTTATGTTGGATTCTTAGACGCTTGATGTTTTGTATTCCACAACCTCTTAAACGTGAAAACCAAGCTTTTTTGCACTATACATTGCAACATATTGGCCAAGGGAAAGAGAGGAATCCCTTAAATAGGCCAAAGGCATGGGATTTATCACTTTGTATGGATGGAGCCCACATGCTGGCTATAATATTGAACTTACTCTCGTCTACAGCCAATTGATGATTAAATGATCATGGAATCACATGTTTTTTTTCCATTTTGAAAAGTGTGCAATGCTAATTGCTACATTTAAGTCTTAAAGTCTTGTTCAAAAATTGTGCCATAATATTCAATTCCAAAAATGTTTCTAAAGCAATTTCAAAGTTTGAGGGCCAATTGATGATTACATGATCGTGGAATCACATGTTTTTGCCATTGTTTAAAGTGTGCAATTCTTGCTCAATTTAAGTCTTAAAGTCTTTTTAAAAAATCGTGCCATAAAGTATTTCAAAGTTTGTGGGTCATGCAAATTTCATGTCGCTAACGTGTGCTTCTTGCTATGTGTGGATGGAAAACGTACCTTAGCACACTGACATACCACCCCAAGCTAATGATATGCCTTTTGAGCAAGATGATGCACCACCGCATCATGAACGAAATGCAAATGAAGATCCCTACTAGAACCATGAATTAGCACAACAAATCTACCCATGAAGAGGCAATTCATGTAGCTGAAGGCAATCTAAGTGGTTTGACAAGGTCCCAACAGGATGAATCAGACAACGATGGAGAGCCACTGAGCTACAAGGAATGCAAGAAATTGTGCCCGAATCATTTTGCAGGGCACACATTTTTTAGGTTTTTTGGAAACGCAAAGGGGTCTCCTCCTTTAAAGAATCCAAATCTGCAACACACACTTTTGGCGTAACACATTTTCACCATTGGAGGGGGTTCCAACAAATCCTAAGCAGTCCCTATGAGCTTCTTATACATTTCAAGCCTCATTTTTCTAATTCCGGATAAGGATGAGTCAACCATCTTTGTTCCGAAGTCTGCCTATTCTGAAGTCTAGTCTCATAAGCCTGAAGGATGGCATCCAAAGGCTCAAACACTTTCCCTACAAGGAAAGATCCTCCAGAACTTGCACTTCTCTTTCCTTAAGTCGGTTTAAGGGCTTCAACTTTCCTCTACTATTTCAATTGCTCTCGATCTGCTGCCAGTTCAGCTTCTATAGCCTTCTACTTACGCTCTTATCTCGCCTTCATATGCGCTCGCTGGAGAGATGTCTAACACTCAAGAGCTTCATTCGATTAGTAATGACGCTTATACATCATCTGGAGTGTCAATCACAAGCACCAAGTCATCTACTTCCTCCACATCTGAACAATGTGGATCCACATCTTCTAGATCCCACTTAGTTTCATCATCATAGTGGGATTCATCTGCAATTGCTTCGTGGGTATGAAAACATCGAAGCTTTGCTCTGTAGCTCATGTAGCTATCCTTGCCGGCTTGTGCATTAGTCGCATATAGAAAAAGACGTATACTAGATCTGCACTTTGTTTAGGAGTTAATCAATTTCTTTTCTTAGTGTGTATAAAGGAAAAAGATGACAATTTTGCTCACATTTCCATTAGAGGCGGCTACTGACAAGACTCTGACAGCCACGTGTTGTAGCTTCACTTTGTCCCCACCGTATTCTTTCCACCAAATAGGTGTAGTCATTGTCTTGATTGCATTTATGTTCCATGGATATCATCCATACATTCCTTCTCTGTTGGTGTAAGTTGTCTTTTGTATAAGCAACCCTGCCATCTACATCACCCAATAGCTGAGCACACACTTTCTTAAAATTATTGATGAACTAGTTATTAATAGATTGATTGTGCATTTGGAACTTTGGATCCAGCACAAAGCCTGATCCATGTAACGGGGTGTGTAATTGATCCCACCGCTTCTCAACAAAAGAGACCATCATGTTTTTTCTCTCTTACCACAAAGGAGGAAGTCTCTTTCAGTTTGCAAACATCTTCATGCGTGTACCAATAAACCCGCCCAAATATGAATTCATCTTTGTCAACCAAGCGCACAAGATGCATGAAGGGCTCTGTAACATTGACAAATTTTTCCATATTTCTCTAGAATATAGGAGAGTTCACAAGTTGAAAGCACTTATTGACTGTGGTCTCATAGCGGGGATACTTGTCAATCCAAATATCCCATCTTCTGTTTAAAACTGTTTCACAAAGGGATGAATTTAGTTGTTGCAACATATCAAGAATGTAAAAGAGCATAAGTAAAGGCATGCTCTCTAATGACCTTGACGACATGATTAGCATCTAATTAAAGTCTGTATCACTGATGACACTTTTCCAAAGTCTTTGAGAAGAAAATTCAAAGTGTGGGAAGCACATGGAACCCAGGTAAGCTCAGGATACTCTCTTTCGATTGGACGCCCTACACCTTTATAGTTGTATGCATTGTATGTGACAATGGCAGTAACATTTTTGGGTCCACCAGCTTTCAAAAGTGCACACTCATAGACACCTGCTAAAAAAATGATTTTTTTTCTTTCAAAGATGTATCAATTGATTCAATGAAAATGAATCGTCTAGGACAAATTAACATCACATTCATCAAGATTTTTTTTTACAGTTTGTCCATCTGTCAATAGGAATTTTACATCCGTATTGTGACACATACTCAAGTACCGTGCACTTCAAAATAATCTCTGTTGAAGCTTTGACTTTAGCTAGGAAGGATGGATACAACATTACGCGAGAGCGCGCGCGCGCACCAGAGAGAGAGAGAGAGAGAGAGAGAGAGAGAGAGAGAGAGAGAGGAAACTTGAAAAAGAAGAAAACGCTAAAGGGAAAATAAAGGAGAAGAGAAACACTTCTTTGTATGAACACAAAAGGTCTTTTGACTTTCCACCTTCATCTGTCTTTTGACTTTTCACCTTTAATATGTCTTTTCACTTTCGAACTTCATCTGTCTTTTTTATTTCCTAAACTCACCCTTCACTTATATACTTATATTTTGAAAGGATTTTTATTTTTCTGAGATTGGGGAGACCTAACAACAACAACATTTTTATGCTTTAAATCTTCGACACCCGTTTAGTTCATCTAGTGGCAACTTTTGAGTAGTAGTAGCCATCCACTAAGGAAGACCACGATTTTCTCCACCCACTTCAAAAATACAGCCATCTCTCTCGCTCTCTTTCTCTCTCTCTCTCTCTCTCTCTCTCTCTCTCTCTCTCTCTATGTTCGCACATACGTATGTATATTTAGCATATACATCTATCCTTTGAAGCAGCAGTAATGAGATCAACAATGTGGCTCCTTATATAGAGTATATGTCCATGCACATATATATACATATATATATATATATATATATATATATATATATATATATATATATAGAGAGAGAGAGAGAGAGAGAGAGAGAGAGAGAGAGAGAGAACATATGTATGTATGCTCTATATGAGAGGGAGAGAGGCACACTCATATAAAAATGTGTATGTGTGTATTTAATATATTTTGCACACACACACACATATGGACGTGTGTGTATACATCTATCTACGCTATTGTAAGAACGTTTTGAAACAACAATAATGAGATCCAACAATGTGGCTATTTTATTCAAAGCTTATCTTGATAAACGTAAATCCCTCATGGCAGGCAGGCCATAGTGAAAATTCCATCTTCACCTTGTTTTATTGGTGGTGCAAGAGGCAATTGCTATAGCAATGTTTCAATTTGTAGTACAAAAGTGTGGCATCGTACCTCATAATTGTGACCAGTATGATACTTTTGTAGAAAATAGAAAGTTTCTTCTTTTTAAAATGCATTGAATTTTTTGACGCTCACTCTAGGCTATGTCTTTTTATGTCTTTTTCCACTCTCTAGTGCTTTCGAGCCTGAACTTTGCAGGTCCCATCTAAGAAGCCTTCGCTTTTGCACGTCGATGTTAATTTTTGAGATGGAGAAAATGAGGAATCCACAATTGGGATATGTCTTGGTGGTAGAGACCGGGTTAAGAAGCATAGGTAGCACTGGAGAGGAGTTAACACAAAAGGTGGACCACGTTTTTCCATGGCTTGTTGCTCACTAGTTTTACAATATATTCTTGCTTATTATTGTACTTTCTTTCAGTCACACCTTAACATCATTGGCAAAAACCCTTTTGCCTAGGCCTAAATTGGCCATAAATCAACCACGAGAATGAGTCTAATATGTAAGAGTTATTGTTGCTAATAAAACGGTGCAACCAATAGGTCGTTTTGCTACCAATAGATAGTAGTTAGGAGACATTAATGCAAAGTGACAACACCCTATATATGGCCGACTTAGTGATGCAAACTGGTGCTATGCGAGAGCAAGAGCAAGAGCAAGAGCAAAGAGAATAGCTAACATCTACCAAGCCGCGATAAGGAGATATTGGGGGGGTTCATGTAAAGTGGTGGTGATATTAATGGGCATTATGTTTTGTAAGTTGCAGTCAGCTTGGTGTTAATTGCTCATCTATTTTGTAAATTGTAATGCATAAAAATTTACTTGATTGGCCTAAAATAGTTTTGTACATGAGGCCAGAGGTTGCTCCGTGTAACTGTCGTTAACGAAGTACCCACATCTATGCTTTTCAACCTAAATCTCTCCATGTAACCACGTATTATCCTCCCATAGGTCTCCCTTTATTCGTATCTCAAATCTCAAATCTTTATTTAGGGAGGTTTCGCACAGGCTGGGGTTAACCCTCGCCAAGTGTCAACAAAATCGTCGTTTCCTATTTAAAGGAGCTCAGCATGAACGCTTGGCAATTTGTGAAGATGGGAGTCGAAGAGGGGCTTTCCAAAGTTTAATGAAATCGATAGGGTTGGAGTTTGAAGGTAGCATTTGTTGACGTCACGTAGCAAGGGTAGAACGATGTCTGTGCGAACGTGCTCTTATATGCTTAAATTTTCTTCTTTATTGTAGCAAGGCCAACCAAACAAGACTATATCCGGAAGTTGTTACGGAAAGGGAAGGTGCCCACCCTGGTCACTTGGTGGACCCAAAACGTACGTGCTTGAAAAATCTAGAAAGTGGGGGGCGGCCCAATTAGAGGCAGACAAGGAGGTTTTAACGTGGTAGGGTGACGAAAAGGGAACGTGTGCAGCATGCAAATCACAAGCGGCAGAGCTATGTGTCTCCAGAAGCGACAACAAGGCCCGTTTCCTTATAAGTCCCTTTCTGCGTTCTGTCATCGTGCTGCTGCGTGAACTGATAGTGCTGCTAACCACGTACTAATCATCCCTCAATCTTGGTTAACCCCACCTTAATCTTACTTAATCCTTATCAATTACTTTCAGGTAGGTAGCCTCTTCGACATAGCTATGGCCCAAGCACAGCGCGAGTTGCAGCCTGGTGAGCAGGTCTCTTGGAGCTATGGCGTTGGTCAGGCCAAGGGCCAGGTTGTCGAAAAGATCACAGAAAACAAGAAAATTGGCTCCCGCGTCTTCAAGGCCAGCCCCGACGACCCCAAATACCTTGTCAAGAGTGACACCTCCGGAAAAGAAGCTGTAAAGAAGCCTGAGACCCTTAACAAAATCGAGGCAGACAAGGGTCATGATGGCAAACCAGAAGCAGCGGGCACGAAGGAGAAGCGCACCCAGTTGAAAGCACGATCTTCAAGGGAGGAGCGGAAGGAAGCCGAGAGGGAGGAAAGTTCGAAGAAAGTGCAGGACACGGGAAAAGGCTCCGTGAGAGCAAGCGCAAAGGCGGCACAGAATAAAATCAAAGATGTGTCGGGTAGGGATGATACATTGTTGGAGGATACAGGTGAACAAGAAGATGAGACATATGAGCCCAAGAAGGACGAGTTAGAGGCACAGGACGAGGAGGAGGCGATAGCAGACCTACCTACGGACGAGGAGGCGCTGGCAGAGGCGGAAAAGGAGGTGGCAGAAGAGGGCAGGCAAGCAGTGGATGCAGCAAATTTGGGAGACGATGAAGAGGAAGAGGGGGATCATACGTATGATCCGGCGAAGGACAAGGACGTCGGGGCCGACACGGCGGAGGATGAAGAGGTGATCGACACGTTACCACCGGACGAAGAGCTGATCAAGCAAACGGAGAAAGAGAACAAGGAGGCGGTAGTCGAAGGCGTAGCTGCTAGTGAAGGGCAACAGAGTACGGAAAAGGTGTAAAAAAAGGCAAAAGCGTTTAAATGCTGGCCTGTAATTAGTGATGGAAATTGCGGTTACTTAGAAGGTTTTGTTCTGTGGGTAAGATTTTGTACTTTTTTGCATAGTGCTGCGAAGACGGTGACTTAGATAAAATTATTCGATTTAATTGTCGAGACTTTGAATTGTATGGTTCTAAAGGTGAATTACTTTGGATTTTATAATACTAGGCATTGTAAAGATCGAACAATTTAATTGTGTAAACAATGTTTAAAGTTCAATTCCTAATCTCAAATCTACAAAATTTATATATTCAATGCTTTAGTCATTTTACCCTTACTTTTTCATGCATGGGAAAAATAAGATATTGTATGAAGATAAATCTTACGTTGTTTTAGGGTTGCAAGGTAATAACATAGTGAATGAAGAAGAATCTTACGTTGTTTTATGGTTGCAAGGGAGCTTCCCTATCGCTCATCCTCAACATGTAAGAATCGAATGGGTGGGGAGGTTATTGAAAGACCTGCGGCGGCAGGATGGCTAGTGCGTTCGCGGTGCTTGCTGGGTAGATTCTTACGATGGGGTTGGGTGTTGCTTGGGGCCTCCAAGGCCCTTGTGGATTGCAGCAGCGATCAAGAGAGCGTAAACTAGGTTGACCTCGGAGCTATTCTTTTCTTGAAGAGGAGGGGGGACGACGGGAAAATCTCCACCCTTTGGCAGTCGAGAGTGAATAAGTTTAAATGGTGGTTGCGAAATTTTGTGGTTTCTCTGTGTGGTGGTTCTGTGGTTGCATGCTTCGATGCTCGCTTCCTTTGCTTTTTTGCTCCTGGTCCTCGAGGGGTATGGTGGTTGCTGGTGGAAGCAGTGACTCGTGGTACTTCACGAGTTCCTTGTGGGTGACTATGGGCCTTGCCCCTCCTCCAGCTTTATGATTGTGTCCTAGAGAGGGTGCCATTGTATTCAACCAATGTATGGTCGGTTCCTCGCCCCTCCTTCGGCGTCATGTAGTGCCCACACATGAATATCCTACCACCACGCTAGCGCACGTCGTTGTCTATGCTGGCATGGCACATGATCATACTCTAGTTTAGGCGTCCCTAGTTCACCCTTAGTTCACAATCCCAGTTCACCCACCTCAAGCTTATCCGCCCCTAGTTCACCATTAGTTCACCCTTAGTTCACCCTCAGTTCACCCATCCCTAGTTTAGTGCATGGTCCGACGGCGGAGATTAAAGCTGCCTCGCGCCCCCAAATTTGGGCCCTAGATCCCCTCTGACCAAGAGCCGTGCCATATAGTGACGAGGCTTACGTCCCCGCCAGTTCTATTACAACACATACCATCCCAACCCTTGGACCTCTCCACCCCTTTCTCCCTCGTCACCCTTCTCCAGTTGCAACCCCCCCCCCCCCCCCCCCCCCCCCCTCTTTCAGAGTGTTGCTATAACCCCCCCTCTCTCTCTCTCTCTCCACGCTCCTTGTTTTTACATTGTCGATGGCTTAAGCGCAGCCCTTGGAGGTGAAGCATTGGTCACGAGTTGCATCACTGATTGCATTGGAGTCGTGGAAGTTCTTTGGAGCCTTGAAGCCCTCTCGCCAATGCTTTGTACTTATGTTTGAGAGAGAGAGAGAGAGAGAGAGAGAGAGAGAGAGAGAGAGAGAGAGAGAGAACATAGCTGTATGCTATAGTGTTTTGTTCTTTTGTAAATATCAGCGTACGTCTTACATAGTGTCACATGCCAATGCACAAGACCAAAGGATAGTTGATTTCAGTTGAGAATTATTTCACACATCAACGTACATATTAGCGTTTTGCATGGTGCACACGTCTTGGTTGGTATCTACGAAAATGGCATTGGCCCTTATAACCTCAGGACTAAATAACACATAGTATTAATGAGGGGGGGGTAAGGGGATCGAGGGTAGAGAAGTGCGCGCACGAAAATCGAAGAGGTTGCAGCCGTAGATGGGCACTTAAAAACTAAACCCGGCCACAGACTAAACCCAGCCACAGATTAAATCCGGGCAGCGCCTATATTTTAAATATAAAACCCCAAAAACCCGGGCCATGGGTACAACATGTGCGCGCGGGTGGGATAGTTACCCCATGCATCACAATCTGGGCGACGAGGCCCTGAGTTCAAATTGAATCGCCGCTCGGATTCTTTTTCGCATTGATTTGCCGTGTGTCCGGGTTTAATCTACCTCGGGCTCCCCGCATCCATTTCCACGTCATCGATCCCCTTCCCCCCCCCCTTTAATGTTATGTGTCACTTAATGTCGTGGCCCTTATAAAGCACCAAAAATAAGTGCACTTCAAAAGACATCTCGGACAAGTATCTCCCCAACAAGTATTTGTGCTATATAAAGTCCTCATTTAACATACATATTTGACCAAGGAAATGCTAATATAATGTCCTCATTTAAGCATTATATTTTGAACGTTTGTGTGAGAGAAATGAAATGTTTTCTAAGGGCCATATTGACCTATGAGAAAAAAGAGTTAAACCATGGCGAATTTGATACAAGGTTTTTCTTTTTGTTTGGGGGGTGGGGGCGCGGGCTAGGAAATGTCACATTTTCTCCGTAGTGTATAAAAGGCTTACCTGAGAATGTGAGCTAGTTAAAGTGTTTGTACTTGAATCTTGGGAGGACTTGAATCATGTTAAAAAGCTTTGGTGTATTTGTTGAACTAGTAAATGTTATAGTGTATTAAGGTTTACTAGTATGACTCGTGCGTTGCCGCAGTGGCTAAGAGCAAACCTACCTTTTTGATATCCACGTGGAGTATCCACTTTTTTAATATCCACATTAAGAGTCATCGTTTTGAGTTCACGTCTTATCTTCTCAAGGGTTGAGGTCTCTTTGGGTTCCTCTTTTGACATTAAAAGTGCCCCTTCTTTTTTCTCTCTTGTTGTTGTATGGAATCTCTCTCTCTCTCTCTCTCTCTATACCCATACACGTTTGCACATATCTCCTTATGCCACATCATGGCAACAATCTGACTCATCTCCCACACTCTTTGCTGCGAGATAGCGCATTAGTGCCTTGAGCCCTTTAGTTTATGCACAATATGTCCTTGCAAGTTTGAGAGTCCTCTGATCAACTCAAAATTGTATGTGACATGTTTCATTTGGCTCCATAGGTCATACTTAATATTTCAAGTGACAATATGATCTCTCTCTCTCTCACTCACAAAGTTTTATTTTAAGTTAAACGTCTTGACTTGAGGACTTATTGTTGATAGACCTATAGGGTCTCTTGGATGTTTTTAACTAAAGAGAAGAACTCTCTTCTCTCTCTCTCTCTCTCTCTCTCTCTCTCTCTCTTTTTGTGGTATAGCCATGCAATAGAACTATATGTCTACTTGTGCAAAAGTTAGGATAGTGAATTGTGATTAAAAAAGAAAGAGGAGACAAAAAAGCATGGTATGTCTCTAGAATCATTTTGCCATTTGTTTTAAGAAGTATCTCGGTAGATGTTGCTGTGTTTGGAGGGGGAAAAGCGAGAAAATCGACGTCTTGCAAGGAGAGACGATTTGTTGTTTTTTCCGTAGGATAGCAATTATGAGAGGCAGTAATGCCATAGGACATTGTATGCGTGTACGCATGGTTTGGGAAAGAAGCAGACACAAAATGCGTAGAGCAAGAGCGAGGCTCAAAGGGATGGGCAGTTGATGAGTAGGCGATGATCTCTAGGATCATATGGAACATGGTGCGGACGCATAGTGGGGGTCGAGGCAGAAGCACATCCGGAAGTGTGCGCAGAGGGAAACAGGTGATGTATGGTTGTGTAGTCTATAAGCGATGCAAGGCTAATATGTACAGGTGGGGGGGGGATGAGCTCATGTTGCAAGAGTAGTCTATTTTGTAGGAGGGTGGAACTCAGCCGTCGTGCCGAGGAGATCAGGCAATGCAATGCACAAGGCTGGGGGAGTGCGCGATTAGCGAAGGGGATGACGGACAGACGAGCATAGCGGACGACAGAGGAGTGATGGTGACAACTGAACGACTTTAGCTTTGAAATAAGAGATTCGTTGAGAATCTGAGCAAGAAATTAATTAATGGATGAGTGAACCGACCCAATATGGAGTGACCTAATATTCTTGAACAATGGAGTGTCATCAACCTTGGCCTTTTTTTTTTGGGTGGCTTTAATTGGCTTTCTAAAAGAAACCCTTAGTGTTGTGTTGGGTTAGGGAGACTTTCATTGTTTTCAAGGCATGATATGATGGAGACTCACCTTTTATTTCATATCTTGACGTTTATTTACTTTTCTTGCAATCTATTGTTTTAGAATGCTAAAGTGAAGCTTCACCTTGCATAATTTTAGTAAATTTTACACACACACACACACATATATGTTTTCTTTTGCATTCTATAGTTTTAGAATGCTAAAGTGAAGCTTCACCTTGCATAATTCTAATTAATCCTATACACACACATATATTAATTAGTTCTTTTTTATTTCATCTTTCATTTCACAACTTCACATGGCTTTACATTTCTTGCATTCTATAACTTGATTCAAGTCAATGTTAACGTTCGAAAAAGTCTCTTTTATTAAGCGGCTGCTGGTTGAGTTTCCTTCTCACAAAGAAGAAAATCGGAAATACTAGCAAAATTTTTGAGATTTGTAGAATTTTTAGACGACTTTCTCACATATTTTATCAGTTTTTCTTCCGTTTACCATGGTTTGTAGCTAGCTAGTATCGATTTTCAATCGGCTCAAGACTAAGATGAAGCAATCCTTTCCCAAATATTGATACCAATTTAATTCAACCTAACAATTTAATCACTTTCTTATTGTTTTTGAAAGCCGTCGTGATCCTTTCACTTGTTTTTAGATCCTAAGAGGTGATCATCTCTAAAATGATCTACTCTAGATAGCAAATTCTGTGGAGAACATCAACTTGAAGTTCATGTATGAATATGGATTTTTTATCTATAATAGTATACAAAAATGCATGGTATTGTTGTTGCAGGTATAGTAAAATAGCCTTTAGCAGGTTCCATGGGAGTTGTGAAGAGTACAATACAGAAGAAGGTGTAGCACGAAGGTTTGAGAATGGTGTTTCCAACCCTTTGATACATTGGTTCCACATACACCTCCCAAAGCCTTTGGTGAAACAAAGCTTCAACCTTCTCTATCTATCTAATCTCTCTCTTTAGGGTGTCCATGGACTTAAATTTAGCCTCTCCAAGGCTCTTTCTTCTTTGCTTCAATTTTTCTATTTGGTGAAATATCTCACTTTTGTGAGTAAAGTTTGTCCATGGTGTTATTATGCCGCTCCAACCCCTCTCACTCTAGCCTTTCCTCTTTGCTTTTTTGGTGTTCTTGTAGCGTGTGGGCATCCTACTTGGCTTCAATGACATTCTACGCATGTAAATAAGGGTCTGCCAATAGTATATCCCTAGCTCGTTGGTGTGCCAGAAAAGACATTACCCAAGTGTGATGGGAGAGAGGAGAGGTGTGAAGTATGTAAGCACCTTCAAAAATCAAGAAAAACTATTACAAAATTGTTGAAACTGGTACGAATCTATAGAAATAATAAATCAAATTGATTGGTAGCTGAAAGGTACAATCTCTCAAGGGGATTTCAGGGAATTAAAGAGAAGTGTTGGGCATACTTGTGGTGTTGCTAGCGATTAACTTCTTTAAAGACTTAATCCAATAGGTTAAAGGCTTATCTCTTCTGTACTTATCATTGTTGACTGCCTGCCTTTTATTGATGTTGTTGCTACATCGAGTACTCACAATGCTTTCCAAAAGCATTTTTAAAATAAGAACACCCTTGAAATTCTTTCAATTTTTTGGTCCAAATTTGAAGCATTTGCCGATGTTCACATTAAAACTTGTAAAATTTTGTTGATTTTCTTGATTGCAAGCTCATAATCTAACCAAGATTTTTTTGAAAAAAAAGGGAGACAATGTACACACAATTAACCTCTCTTGTAGAATAGATCAGGCGCCATCTCCATCTCTGGAAATGGTAGAGGAGAGAAGTATGGATGCTCTCTCTCTCTCTCTCTCTCTCTCTCTCTCTCTCTCTCTCCACATACACAGACGACCCCTCACACCCTAATCAAATTCTCTCTCTCTCTCCCATCATACACTCACGTCCTCATACCCACACACACATCAATAAAACTCTTTCTCTCTCTCTCTCTCTCTCTCTCTCTACTCAATTGGCAATGCACTTTGGCTACATAATCAAGCTAGCTAAGTGAAGAGAGCTGCATCTCATGGGTAAACAAAGGGAGCCGACATGATGACATGTCACTCAGCCTATTGCACGCTTCCAAGCCAACAAATAGGGTAGTCCACAATATGATAACCAACCCTACCACTCTCGACACCCGTGAACGCCCATTTCCCACCCCTAGGATTGCTTGCTCGACCACACATGATGGATGGCCCACGTGAGCACTGGCTAGGCTCACAAGGGAGAGCCCCTAGTGTCTGAATGGTTCCTACCTAAGCTATTGCTCTTTACAATCCAAGTTAATGCCACATTTGTGTGTGTGTGTGTGTGTGTGTTCTCCCCCTCCCCCCAATACACACACACACACACATGCCTTGATTGGCGTGTACTGCCATGTTTGCAATTGACGCGGAGCAACTCACTCTCTCTTCCTCTCTCTCTCTCTCTCTCTCTCTCTACACTTCTTGAATGGTGTGTGCTGCCATGTTTGCAACTGTTGATGCCGTGAGCAATTCTGTCTCTCTCTCTCTCTCTCTCTCTCTTTCTATGAAGGCCACGGAATTGCATCAGCTTCTCCAAGCTTCTGCTACTACCATAAATCGACTACGTGCGTGCACACATTCGAGAGGTGCTCTATTCTTTGACGTGTAGCATGGCTAAGAGCTTGAGGATTCCATAAAGAGATAAAATAGATAGATTTACTTTTAAATTATTTTGATCAAGGAAAAAAGATCTGGCACTGTTTTTGAGACCTCTACCTCTCTCTCTCTCTCTCTCTCTCGCACACACACACACACACACACACATACACACGCACATGTATGTGCACGCGCACATACACACACAGACACACACACACATACATACGTATGCACGCCCTTTTATTTTAAGGCTATTCAAGATCGGCATTCGGTTGAAATTGGAGTTTAACGTATAAATTGAAAAATCTTAGTTAGATTCCAAGTTTTTCTTGAAATAAATTCGCAAGATTTTGCTAGTGTACATACGAACAATTTTTTAAATTCTGAACTTTTATGGCAATTGGCTTTCCAAAAGAAAAATTAATCCATACTTCAATTGGATTTCAAAAGGAAAAGTGGAAAAATACACTCAAACCTTTTTTTTAATTTTTACTTGATAGGTTGAGTGTTGAAAGTTGAAAAGGTTCACAAATTCCAAGCTTCATAAGAATGTGACATTTTGTAAGATTTTCTTTCAAGTGAAGCAATGAGTGACACATGTGAGTGATATATGGATGCCTTCTCCTTCCTCAAAAAATTTAAGCTGTTTCATATACAGTATATATATATAGAAGTGCATCAAAGGCTTAAGTGCCTTAATATATAGAAAAGACTACAATACGATCCTGATAATCCTAGGGCCTAGGGCCTTCTGTCCTTGAGGGTACCTAGCCAAGGGTAACCTCATAATGAAGTAGTATCTCTTTTGTAAAGAACTCCATGCATCCATTTCCATATACTTTACTCTTGAGTTAGAAGGGAGTCCCACAACTTAATATTTCTATATTCAAAATAGTTTTTTCTTTCCCTCCTTTTAGCTTGATTTTTACAACATAACTAGTATGTGACCTGTGCGCTGTTGCGGCGAAGAAAAACATGACAGTTGGATCTCTCTCTCTCTCTCTCTCTCTCTCTCTCTCACTCATGTGTGAAGAGTGGAATTGTAGTCCTTGGAATCACTCTAAGCAAAAAACCCATGTACACTTGTTACGTTGAGCACCTATCTACTTACTACCAAGGGCAGCAGGCAATGCTTGTCCCCTATTCCCCACCACTTCACAACCAAGTTACTACTGTTGAAAATAGAGGCACCACCGCTTGGCCTATTGTACCTATGTGTGATAACCACCAACTACTCTAGTTTAGGTCTAGGTCTTGGCCCTAGTGACCCACCTCTATGTGTGTGTGTGTGTGTGTGACACATATAATGATGGTGACACACACACACACACACACACACACACACACACACACACACACACACACACACCCATAAAGTGAGTGTGAACGTGCGTATACACAGACACACACACACACACACACATAAAGTGAGTGTTAACATGCGTAAACACACACACACACAAGCTATCAGGCAAATAATTTTGGCTATATAGTCTGTCCGTTGTTGAAAAAGGTTGGTTTTGTGCAGTCTACCGGGTTTCTCTCTCTCTCTCTCTCTCTCTCTCTCTCTCTCTCTCAGACACACACACACACACACACACACACACACACACACACACACGATCATGACTATTGCAAGTCATTTGGAAAGAATGAGAATTTGAACCACTTCTTGCAATTTTTGAAGGCTTTTTAATGTGTCTACAAAAAGGATGATGGCCCAATAGGGACTCACCATCACAATTTTGACATTGATACAACAGGCCATACAATCCAACTAGAAGGCAATGCTTGGAAGCCCTCTCTTTCCTCTAATTTTTCAAGCTCTATTATAATGGACTATAGAATGATAGAGAAAAAATTCCATCTACAAATTTACTCAACTATATCTAATGCACCTTAGAGACCCTTGCCACGCTAAATAAGGAAAGGGCTTGGATGAGGGGGGGGGGACCAAGGTAAAGAAAAGGATCCTCTCTCTCTCTCTCTCTCTCTCTCTCTCTCTCTCTCTCTCTCTCTCTCTCCGTCCATAAGATGGGCCACATACTCTCTAGATATAATTTGATGGTTATGACACCCATAACAATTGGAGGAAAAAACCTAGGTTTAGTATAATCCCACCCATAAAATTTGAGATTTATCCCTATTTTTTTAATAAAAAAATTGGTTTTAGCAGCACTCACTTCATAAAGTGAACGTCCCCATGCTCCAAAAGAGACATGGATGCTTCCAATTGCACAAATCTCGTGCAAGTTCAAAGCAAACGTCCTTATGAGTGCATAGGGTCGCCTCGTTATACTCAAACGCATGACCCGAGCCATGGGGGTCGAGCATTCAACCATAAATTCTAAATTAAAGGTGAGAATACCTCCAAAATGCAAAGAAACTACCAAGTTCAAAGAACCTGAATTAAAATTTAGAAAATCTATAGAGTGCAGAGATGTTTAGTGCAAAAACCTTCAAATATAGTGAATTTTTCCACACACACATAATACGTGCATGACATCCACAATAAGTTGCTAGAATCCCATCACTAGATCATTGAGCTTGCTACACTTCATTAATTTAATGTAAATGTGGAAGGCCTCCGTGCAACGCTTCAGCACCTGAGCGAATGATGGTATGTTGATTCTGTCTTTGATACACACACACACACACACACACACACACACACACACACACACATAGAGACAATGGGTCCCCTCCCCCCCCTCTCTCTCTCTCATACACACACATACATACGAACAAAACATGAGCATGTGTGTACAACTGATAAGCTTTGTGCACCAAGATCAGAGATCATCCACGACATGGAGGCCTGTGCAAGATTGCAAAGTCTCGGGACTATTTGACAACCCCTTGTTAGGTGGGATGGACGGTCTACGATCTTGGAAAGATGTGGATCGTTCGCTTATTCTCAAGCAATAAAAGGTGTCAATTGGGTTGAGCCTCCACGACTTGAACCACCACCTACCACATCACAGTCTATGTCTCTCCCACTAAGCTATCGCACATAACTTGAAATGGAGGCAAGAACGTAAAATGATATAGAAAAAATGACAAGGGTGAGGATCACATGGTGATCGCTTCAATGGAATGGTTGGGGGTCACACAGTGATCACTTTTAAATAGGTGGGATCGCAAGGTGATCATATCGATTGAAATTCGGATGGGGATCACTTGTTGGCGGTCACTTGATGTTCATATCAAGTTTATTTGGGGTTCACTTCTTAGGGGAGTTCTTTAAGGCCTTTAAAATGCAAAGTAAAGCCACCTTTCAAATGGTTTTTAAAAACAAAAGTAGTGAGTGTCATTTTGCAAATTTCATTTGAGAGCTGGAGTAAAACTACATGCCTCCCAAAGACTCTGAAGTATTACGAGTATAGATAGAGTACTTTTTGACTCTACATTGCCAAACTCAGAAGTTTTTGTGTTTTTTTTGTCTACCATGTCAGTACTTACCTTTCAATTTTGCATTTCAAATCAAGTGTTTTTAAAGGTTTTCTTTGAAATGAAGCAGTGAATGACACATGGAGGGCCTCTCCTTTCTTGAAAAATTTAAGCTGTTTCATATATAGTATAGACAATCATGTAACAAGAGGTTTTCCTCCTCCATTTTTAAAATTTTAACAAAAACCTTCCCTCTTATGTTAGGCTTTGAGTGTGATTTCATCTAGAGAGACACCCTCACTTCGTATCAGTTGAAACAGCCCCAGTGTTGGGGCCCTACCCATGTAGGGCATCGTTAGAAATAAGTGCACTCCAACAGACGATATGTAGCACAAACAGCTCCTTGAGCATCTTGAGTGGTGCCACGCGCCTTCAAGATGCAATCGTAAGTGATTGCATATGGAGATATGCCACCGCTTTGCATCCGCTAAAACATCCTAAAGCTTCATGGACTTGCCCTCGCTCACCATATCTTGTAATCAATGTACTCAAAGAACATCCTGATAGTTAGCTCCTTAAGCATTGTCTGTGCTTTCTAATGTACACCACATTGTCATACATATCCCCCTAAGGGGATTCACTGTTCAATATCCCCCTATATAACATGCGTTTGCATCCTTTGAAAACGGCCTTGAGCGTTCGGGCATTGGCCGTGTTGGGTATATATCCTGCATTCATAGCACTCCAAGAGAGGGCATGCACGACAGACAGTTCCTTGAGCACTTTTTGTGATTTTTGAAGTAAACAACATTTGGTGTATATGTTGATTAGGGCATTGCCCATATTTGTGTATTGTGTAGTGCCACATGTGTTCAAGTTGAAAGCATTTTTGTTTGGTGGATGAAGCCGATGGGCACCTAAAAAGTCGGCTACACATCACATGTTATTGTATCTTTTTTTGTAGAAAGCTTTGTAACTAGAAAGTAATGATTCTTGAAGTGTATTCATCTAGCCTATTATTCTCTATTTTTTGTTCAAAACCTTCAAGCCTTGTAAAGTGGCCATGGCCGTGGAAAAGGGTTCCAAGTTTTTGGGTCTAAAGCCTTAGTTTCAAAAGTAACATGATCATTATCTCTAAGAAGTTTTTGGACGTCGACTGTGGGACGCAATTTTGCTACATTTTGTAATCAATCTTTCTCATTGTCTGTTAATCAAAAATCGATTCCGATTAGTGCATTGTGTTCCTTCTATCTTGCTCTTGAATCTAAGTGTAATCATTCTCAGTTTTGGTGTGGTTTGCAAGAACTTGTTTGTGAGCTAAATGCATGAATTTTGAGTGCTAAAATGGTTCTTTTTTGATGTTTTGGCCTTGGAAGAGTGTTGCTATTCCATAGAGCTACCTTCCTGAATAGTTATGTTCTACTTTTCTGCATACTTTTTGGGATGGATCGTGATTTTGGTACCTCGTCTGCTGACCAAAGAACTTGGTAGGATTGTGCCATTAGGTGTTGTTATACTCCTCCTTAACTTTTGTTTCATTCCGACACTGTTTGAATGTCAAATTGGCGTGATGAATTAGAGCAATGAGACTGGACATAGGTAGATTTTCGGACTAGAGAGTGATAGATTTTCTAAAGTAGTCGATTGCGTAGGTTCGTAAGTTCACTTCTTGAGACTGACAATCTCAAAGAGTCTACATGTCCCATCCTGAGTCCTTTCCTAAGTATTGACATATGATAGTGTCAGATAGATATGCTGCAAACGTCCATGGCGACGACCTGCTAACATTGGCATTGTTGTCGGGGAAATGATCCTAAGTGGTGAGTGACCTAGCCGTACGAAAAAAGCCTCTTTTTCAAAGATTTTGACACCCATTTCATTTACACTTAGGCAATAAAGCAGCTAGACGAGGGTTTGTGTATGGTAGAGATTAGAGTCAAGGATTGACCAGTTCTACTCTTTAGGAGCAGTGAGAGCTGTCAGTGAGATACAAAAGGCATTTCATTCTTTGGTTTTGTCTATGCTTGGAATTGACTGCTTCTCCATCCATTACATTGTTATTTTTTCATTGTCGTATTCATTTTCGTTCATAGATTCATTTCAGCTCATAAGAGTAGGATAAATAACAACTCCAACCATCAAAATGGGACTAAAAGAATCAGGGTAAAGACTGTCTGAAAAATTAAACATTTGATGATCAGGGCATCAAAGATGATTCAAAATAAAAATACCTTGCAAAAAGAGATAAATAGGCTTGTTAGAGATAATCTCAACAATTTCTTTCCAGTTTTGCTGAGGAACATGTATCGATCCATGTACCTCTATGACCAATTGACTAGAAATTGTCACCCATTTTTTGAGCTTGCTCCCAGATACCAAAATTTTGAGTGTGACCTTTAATAGATTGCTAAAGTACATCCAAAATCAACAAATTGGACAAATCTGCAAAAACCTTGGAAATCTAGTAAAATTTAGGAGAATTGAGCTTTTAGTGTTCCAAATTCAAAAAGAGGCGAGATTTGACTTCTACAGGGAATAGGAAACCAACAGGATAAAACTTCATGACAAAGGGCTTCCCAACATGGATCACGATCCATGTACCTGGTTGACATTTGGGACTAATATTTGACCAGTACATCCCTGATAACTAGTGGAACAACTTTCCCAAAAGAGACCACATCAAAAAAGTGCAAAAAGTCGTACAAAACACCAAAATTTTGCTAGATAGCCAAAAACCGCAAAGCAGACATAAATTTTTTCTTTTGGTTGAGCAAAAGTGATTCACCATCAAAAATATTTGGGGAAGAGTGTCACCATAAAGACTATTAGCTGACCAAGTCTCATGTCAAAATGAGGTCAAACATGGATCACGATCCATATACCTCATCAAGATTTTGGGCTGAAATTTGACAAATGGATAAGTGATACAATTTGAAATACAGTTCCCAAAAGAACCATTGTAGAAAAAAGTTTAGAGGAGAGATGAAAAAGGAAAAAATATTAGATAGTCGGAAACCGCCAGAACAAACTTGAGAAATCACTTTTGGCTGACAAAAACTAGTTCAAATTCAAAACCTTTAATGCCCTAGCTTCAAGTGAACATGTTGATCCTGATGGTACCAAAAAAGGCAATTTGGCTTTCCAACATGGATCGCGATCCATGTACCTTTCTTAAAATTTTGAACAAGAATTGGTCTAGTGAGGAGCTTAAACCATTTTGAACAAAAGTTCTCAAAGCAAGGAAGTGAAAATAAATCCAGAAGGAGGTCAAAAAGGGCAAAATCAATTTATATCAAAAGAGACCAAAACGGGGCTAGGGTTTAAGTTTTGTCCACCCTAAACAGACCCAAATTCTACAAAAAGCATATACTTGATATCTTTAGACCAAGGGCTACATGTGGGATCAAAATCATTCCATTTTTTCATTGAGGTACATGAATCGCGATCCATGTTCCTCTGAGACACATTGATACCAGAATTCCACCACAACCAGAGATAGTCTCCACAACCCTGGTGGTCTTTTCAAAATTGAAATTGGACTTCAGTTGTGGGTATTACAAGTAAAATTGTGAATTTGGTGAAAGTAAGGGATAAAATTTTGTGAACTGTAAGCTTGGATTAACAGAGTGGCTGTAAACTCATAACCATCAAGAATTTTTTTAAAGGGTGCAAGAGCTAGAGGGTGTGACTCAACAAGGAGAGAAAACAAGGCAGTCGATGAGGTAACAAGGTTGGGATTTTGTAGAAACATTTCTTCATGTATTTGTATCAGGAAGATTGTGTCAGAATAGAAATCCAAGTCTAAGAGACCAAGTGAGCAACATTTCAATTGGAGAAAGTGTGAATCAAAAACCGTTGCATCCGCTAGAAACTATTATAGAGGAAGAATTGTCTGATATATCATCAAAAAGATCATACACCATAATGGCCGAGGGATTCAACAGGGTGATCTTTAAGGAAGGAACCTCCACGGGGACATGTCCTTCTCGACCTGCATCAGATGTCAAGCTATTGTATCTAAAATTTCAATTTGAGAACGAGCTGAAAGCTAAAATCTATAAGGATGGTATGGGCCGCTACTATGTTAAATTGGAGAACAAACCAAGCAAATTCAAGGACCTTGTAGATGTGGACTATGACGGAGATAGATACTTTGATCGCAAAGGAATGATGTATCTAGTTGTGCATAACCCCTTCAGTGTGGACAAATGGGGGTTGAATGGCACCAAAGACAAAGTAGATGAGGAATTAGTGGATGAGCCACCCGATTTGGACAAGAAAAACTTTGTGCTCAGGCGCATTAAGGAGATGGAGCGGCTCAATACAGATAACACTCACGTGGGGTTGCATAAATTCAATAATGGAAAACAAACACTCTAGTATTATAGATGTGATGAATCTCACATTGATGAGCTGATCGACCACAAGAGACTGTATGTTTTTACATACGCAGAGGGGAGAAATATCCAAGTGGTCATGATGGATAAGCATGGTCTTAAATACTCTCCTATACATCGTAAGAATGGTATACATACTTTGGTGAACCACTCCATCAATATTATGTAACCCCCGAATAAGTTAGACCCACAACGACCCAAACGAGGCTATAAACTAGATATGTAAGTCCAATAAGAACAAGAGTGGAAGATTTAGTTGGTCATCAAAGATTCTCGAATGTAGGACCCACGGGATCATTGGTATCTAGAGTTTCTTTGAACACACATAGGGACAGTGGAGCAACCAATTTGACTTACGCAACTAGAGCCCCTCCGCCTTCTACACAAGATTGAATAGAACGATCGGATGAAAGAGTAGCGGACAGGACACCAATTGTATTGCCAAGGGGAGAATACCAAGCTAGAGAGACCCTGTCTCAGGAGGACCAAGAGTGGTTAAAATGGTTACCGAAACTAGACGCATGCGACCCTCTCAAGTGGCTAAGTGTGTACCCAAAAAGTATAGTGGGTCAGGGGATCCATATGCACATGTTTCAATCTTCATGAGGGCTGAGCAGGTAGCAGATTTCTATACTCAGTATGAAGAATTTGGATTGACCCTAGAAGGAACAACCTTGACATGGTTCTAAACATTAAACAGCCGAGATTTTTCCAACATCGAACAACTTCTGCAGAGGAATTCTCAAAGAGAGGGATTAATAATAATACGGTCTCCCAAATCTATGCATTTAGACAAAAGGAGAAAGAAAAGCAGTACATTAAATGATGTCCCACCAGAGAGCTACCTTAGGATGAGAGACTGTTAGTTCTTTTCATGGAGGGATTGCGGAATGAGACTATCAAAAAGGATTTTCACTTGAAGGCATGTGTTATGTTCAAGCAAGTCACTAGAGAAGCATTGTATCTAGTAGACAACTGTAAAGCATATGAGGAGGTGACTGAGGATACTGACCAAGGGACAAGTAGTGCCTCTTCCGCCACTAGTGAATCCATATTGAAGTTGGGCGGGCAAAACCCAACTATGCCGGACATTGATCAGATGATCGAGGAAGTGATCAGAGGGATGAACCGAGATAACAGGCCAAACCCAAACACACATTAGGAAATTTCGGAGGTCATTTGGAGGTCCATATGAAGAGAGAGAAAAATAGAGCACGTCCAATGAGGAGGAGGGCTACGTTATGTAGGAAAGTACGTGGAAAGACTCAAAAAATAGGAAAATAGCCTAAAAACTTTCACGAATCTAGGATTGTGGCATCGTAACTTCCTTGCTTTTACCGAGCTGTTAGGTGCTTGTGTGGTCCCACTACTGATATTCTCTTATGGTCATTAACGTACTCGAGGGTGACCATTAAGCCCGCACAAGATATTGGAATTCTAAAACACTTTCCCTCCATTAGAATGCTTTCAAAGTGAATCTCCCTCCACTAAAGCTTTTCTCTGAGAGCTATGGCTTCCACGTCTTCTCGCCCAAGAAGCTCTAGGTGTTTACTGTCTCTCACACCAACAACTAACAACTGCACTTTGCCTAGAAGGCCAAGTAGTAGCATATCCTCAATTACAATATCAACTTCAATAAGTGCAGAGAACCAATGGGTTGGACAAAGGATAAACAAAGGTTCATGGGTCCTCATGCAACCAAGAAGAACCAAGAGGTCTAGTGGTATCAATGTTTACCGCTCAGCATGGAAGGCCAGAGTGTTGGATTTCAAAGTTGAAATTGGCAAAAGATCTGTAAAGGAAGTTCTTGTTCAGCATGTGTTTACCCATCCAGACGTGATAGCAAACAGTGGAAATGTATCAGATATACATCAACCACGTTGCAATTGTAAGTACACGTGACATCTGAACTTCATTTGATTTGTCATTTCACTTATTGATACTTTGATTATAACTTTTCTTATATATTTTGCAACGTTTATCCCTCTTCTTATGAGCAATGTCTCCATTCTTCACAGCTCAACTACATTAGATTTGTCATTTTTACTTATTGATACTCTTAGTTTAACTCTTGTTATATATTTTGCAGATGTTTATCCCTCTTGTTATGAGCAATGGGAGCCTGTGGAGTGCATAATAGGCCTCTTCCTTGTTGTTCATGCCCACATTGGTTCTCTACAGTATTGAGGGAGGAGCAGCAAAAGCATGGCTGATGAAGGAATATTTTTCTATGACCACTTCTACCAACTCAGCTCAGGGAATAAGAATGGCATGTTGGTGAAACTGCCTCTACCAACCGATTGGAACACTGTGGACTGGCCAGTTCCCGAGGAAACAATGGTGGAGGAATGCGAAGTAAGCTCTACAAGGATATACAGAGGTCTCTACGTAGCTCTATTCCCACCAAACTGGTTAGAATTGCAAACTTTTGTCCTGCTGCACTCTTCATAGAGTTGTTTCATAGCTACAATATCCGTGTTACGAAAACTATGTTCATGTGCAAGTCATTTCAGCAGTCATCCTGTGACAAACTTCTTGACAGAGGATGGTATGTAAAGGAAGAGATTGGCATACAGTGCGAGGTCGCGCTTGAGTTGTCAAGTACATGATTGCAAGCCAATCACTGTTAGTCTCCTTTTGGTATATGCGATCACAAATGCTCAAAGGTAAGTACATTCCTATTGACCAAGTTTCTGCAGGTTTGGAAGATAATCCTGCTGTGGATGTGGAAGTGATTGATAAAGAGAATGGCCTAATGTTGGTGGTTACAATAAGGGAGATATGCAGTCTTTTGCAGTTGCAACATGACATAATTGAAGAGTCAATGGACAGGGACCTTTCAGATTTTTCCTTTTTCCTAGCTGGCCATAAGCTGATGCAGTGAAGGGAAAAATATATTTTGTGCAAAGAGTTGGATGGTCGGGTTGAAATAGTGTCAATGTAACAGAGATTCTTGTGAACCCAAGTGTATACGAATGACTTTCAATACATGAAGTTTTTTGAGCTCATTTGTCAATTGTGCCCTGTGAATATAAGTGTTCTTGAAATACATTTCTTTAGCATGTCAAATCTCTCTCTCTCTCTCTCTCTCTCTCTCTCTCTCTCTCTCTCTCTCTCTCTCTCTCTCTCTCTCTCAATGTTAGACAAGACAAAGACATGATAGAAGAGTCATCTTAATTCATTAGAAAGTACAAACTCGTCCGTGAACAATGGACTGAGATACAATTTCTGTAAGTATGGAATCAGAATGTCTTCAAGGTAAAAATCAAAGGAATGCCCCTCGAAAGAAGGTGGTGAGATAGTTGTTCCCGGTGGATTTAGTTCTCCCTTTTTAGGAGTATCATCAATCAGTAGTGTATTAGTTGCATCAAAGGGTACATCGATTTGGCTAAACGGTTTGTACAAAAGAGGTAAATGTGGTTTTTTAGGGTGGTAGTGGCCCTCGACGGTAACACATTTTCTTTGATCATACAAAAAGGCAAAATCTGACATGTGAGCGCCGCATACACCGCAAACTATTGTAACTAGTGCCGACAAGTTTTGCCTTTGCATTGAAGACCATATGGCAACTCTGAAGTGCGGAAGAAGAAACTGAATAAATTCTTTGGTTCCTGGACGTGAACCACAACTCGAGAAGTTCCCATCCAAAATGTTTGCAAATCCTCAAAGGGTTCTATGTCACCCAGAGGCATGCGCATCATCAGCAATCCATTGAGGTCCAAGATAATCAACCTCTGTAAAGGTTGACAAGTACATATAAGTAGTTAGAAGCTGAACATATTTTGCCATACTTGAATAGACATTATCGGAACAACAATATCTACAGGTAGCAAGGGTCCATACTGGGTCTCTGTAGTGTTGTTGTCGTTGTTGCTCTCCTCTGCTTTAGCTTCATCATTCACATCTTCATAGTCATCCTTCACATCTTCATCAAGGGTCTCCCCTATGGCTCTTTCTGCCTCATTCAGGGTTTCCTCAAAGGTCTTTTCCTCTATCTTTGTTGGCCGGCTTCCATCATCCATAACCTTGTGCTCATCCGTATGCCTGCTTTCCTCATCCATCCTTGCCTCATCCATATCAGTTTGCTCATCCCTAGGCCTGCTTTCCTCATCCATATCCTTTTGCTCATCCGTAGGCCTGCTTTCCTCATCCAGGGTTTCATCCATAGGCTCTTTTGGCTACTCCACTGGCTTACTTGGCTCGTTCATTGTCTCCTCCATAAGCCCCTCTGGTTGTACACTAGCACCTTCCATATGCTCATTTGACCTTTCTTCATCCTCGGCTCTTTCATCTTCGGCTGATATGACCCCCTCGGCTCGTTGTGATTCCACTGTATCTGATGCAGGGATTTGTCGTGGTGGCACGTCATGTATTGTCATATCAATTGTGCGGTCGTCTAAGCCGCTATCTTCAGGTTCTCTGGGGCTCGACATAGTAAGCAGGTGTTGTATTAGACTTACCCGGAATCTCTGCAAATAATCATATGTGTAGTTTTTTAAAGCACTCTGCAAAATTGAAAGACCACATGGTGAGAAGTCTTGTATAAAGAAAACCAAAACTGACTGAATGCATTACCAAATGGTTACCTTAGTCATGAAAGGTTTTAATGCAAAGTAGCTTTGCAGGACATATTCTGCATGGAGAAGACATCTCCAGCCGAATTTTCATCGGTTTTATTTGGGACAGGTACATCTTTGATTGGGGCCTTGTATAGTTCATACCTTCCACATAGCTTGCCATAAGCAAGCAACAACCTCTTTATACAACTGCACAAAGCAGTATCAAGATGTTAGCTTGAGGCTTCAAATTTACATGGATATCTATAAGAAACACTTTTTGATACATAACACTTACAACCTAATTTCAGGGTGGGTTCCTTTTATTAAATTGAACACCCACACTGCTGGTTGGTCAACATCAAGGCATATGAGACTCCAGTGATGGTTGTTCTCATATGGAAAGATGATGACAGTTACTTCCAGCATAACACAGTGGAGAAACCAAATCTCAAAGGTGCCAGATGGATTGTTCTTCTGTCTAATAATCACTGACATTTGTGGATCAAGAAGAAACACCTCCATGTGGGTGTGCGGTGGGAGTTGACTTTTGATCAAGCTGCAGAGAGTATACCTGAGATAGTAAACCTATTATCTGAGTTTTCAAAGTTAGCAAGATATTAACACTTACTTAAGACAAGCATAGATAATTATGTCTGAGATCTGAGTATCTGGATTCAACAATAAATTAATGTCCACTTTTTCAAGAGCCAGCTTTCTGGCTCCATCTACAAATGGTATCTCTGCAAGCAAACCATCCTTCATTGAAAGTAGAGTTTCTTTATTGCTTGCCTCTATGGACAGGGTCACATTGCATTCTGTTTGCCTCTGGGACTCCACTGTTACTTTTTGTTTCTCCTTAAGCTCTAATTCCCTCATGTCCTCTGTTTGGCGGAGCAACCGTCTCTGCCCCTCCCCTTGTATTCACATCATGTGTGACATCTACAATTGTGACTTGTGGCAATATCTCAGGGGGGTATAACAAAATTTCCCTCATTTTCTTATCCCTGCAGACATTGGGGACCAGTAGTTTGTCATACCTCCACCTTATCCTTTTTAGTGTCTCACTATCTTTGTCCATTACAGTCACCCTGTGGGCATGGGCTGCTACAATGGTCATGTCATTGAAGTACTCGAGTAGGAAGTCCTCTGCTGCTTCTTGTAGAGCCATCAATGCCACCACCTTCCACATTTTAGTGCCCCAGGTAGCTTCTTCACATATAGACCTCACCATCCTCTGAAAGGGCAGCTTTGGTATGCACAAATCTACACATTTCTGTGCCTTTCTGATTTCTCTGAAAAGTCCCATGCAGCTCTGTAACTTCTTCACCCTTGGACCTTTCAAAATTTTATTTGGTTTTCCAGGTCTCTTCTTTGGGGTTGCAGATCTGCTACTTGCCTTAGCTGCTAATCCTGGTCCCTTGCCTGCCTTCCTTGCAGTGGCCTTTGTTTTAGCCATTTCACTGTATAAAAATAGAGGAGTCTCTCTCTCTCTCTCTCTCTCTCTCTCTCTCTCTATATATATATATATATATATATATATATATATATATATATATATATATATATATATATATATATATATATATATATATATATATATATATATATATATATATATATATATATATATATCTCCCTCTCCTTTCTATAGCCTAGCATATTTAAAGAGAGAGAGTGAGAGACTCCCATTACTAACTACGCGCGTGAAACATGTTTTGACCCCAAAATACACCTTCGTGCATCATTAGTATAAGGGTACAGAAAGACTCTCTCTCTCTCTCTCTCTCTTTCTCCCGCCTTCCCCAGTCTCTACACTTTTTCTTCCTCTCTCTATAACACACACACATACACAGACAAACACACACACTCGTGGATACACTCAATCTCTATCACTCGTGGATGCACAGTACTAAAGGCGCGCAAAGAGACATACAAACCGGAAGTGCCTGTCTACGCGCGCCTTGAGAGAGAGAGAGAGAGAGAGAGAGAGAGAGAGAGAGAGAGAGAGAGAGGGGCTGTGTTTGTGTGTGTGTGTTGTATTTGTGTGTGTGTGTGTCTGTGTGTGTGTGTGTATGTGTGTGTGTATGTTATATTTGTGTGTCTGTGTGTTTGTGTGTGTGTGTGTGTATGTGTGTGTGTTGTATTTGTGTGTGTATGTGTGTGTTGTGTATTAAGAGAGAGCTAGATATGGAATATACTCTGAGAGAAACAGAGAGAGAAAAATAGACAGAGAGACAGAGAGAGAGAGAGAGGGAGAGGTAGAGGGACATATAGAGGGACGTTTCAGAAACAGAGAGAGAAGCATAGCCTGACCTTTTGGAAAGAGAGAGAGAGAGAAGGAGAAAGAGAGATAGAGAGAGAGAGGGCCAAACCTTCTAAGGACGCAAACCTGCGTTATGTCGAAGACGGGTCAAGTCAATCTTGCAGATGCTTTCTGTCAGAGACGCAGACGACGGCTCTCTCTCTCTCTCTTTCTCTCACTCTCTTTGACGCGGTGTGATTTTTATCTCTTATCACCTTTTTATGTGACCCAACACTCGCTCTCGAACGTAGTGGTAATGGACCTCTATGTGCTTGGTCCTGGCATGGAACACTGGGTTCCTAGCCAACTGCATGCTGCTGAGGTTGTCACAATGGATGACAATCTGCTGTTCCACCTGCACTTCCAAGTCCTCAAGTAATGTGTGTAGCCAAGCTACCTCGCACGCCGCAACTGCTCCACCTCTGTACTCGGCCTCTGTGCTTGATAAAGAAACCGTAGGCTGCTTTTTGGTGCTCCAAGTAACAGCAGCACTCCCAAAAGAGAACATGAAGCCACTCATAGATCTCCTATCAACAATGCTACCTGCCCAATCTGCATTTGTATACCCATACAATGCTAACAGCGCATCTGCTGCATAGAACAATGCGTAGTCAAGAGTCCCTTGCACATACCTAAGTGTGCGTCGTACTCCATCCAAATGTGGCTTCCTCGGCAGCTGCATGAACTGAATCTCCAAGCCTACTGTGTAGCTCAAGTCTGGCCTTGTGATAGTCAAGTAGATTAGACTACCCACAATCTTCCTGTACATGTTGACATCCTCAACAACATCACCCTTCTCTGCACTCAGCTTTGCATTCACATCCAAGGGAATAGAAATTGGCTTACAATCAGCCATACCATACTTTGACAACATGTCCAAAGCATACTGTCTCTGTGATAGCCATACACCCTCTGGAGTCCTGATCACCTCAATGCCAAGAAAGTAGCGCAACTCGCCTAAATCTTTCATTTCAAACTCCTGTTTGAGAAGACCCTTCACATGGTCAATCTCCATAGCATTGTCACCAACAATAATAAGGTCATCTACATATATGGTAATGACCACAATCCCCACATCACTCTCACGTACATAGAGTGAATGATCAGCATGAGCTCTCCTAAACCCAATACTGACAAGATACTTGGCAATCCTGTCATACCATGCTCTAGAGACCTGCTTCAAACCATACAAAGCTTTGAGAAGTCTGCATACATAATCTGGGTAACCTGGATCGACATAACTAGGTGACTGATCCATATACACTTCCTCTTGCAACTCACCATTCAAGAAGGCATTCTTTACATCCATTTGATGCATAATCCATCCTCTAGATGTAGCCACTGCTATGACAGCTCTCACAGTCGTCATCTTTGCCACTGGAGCAAAGGTCTCCTCACAGTCTATGCCATACGTCTTTGCATAACCCTTTGTGACTAGCCTTGCCTTGTGACGCTCAATGTTACCATCAGCCTTATGCTTGGTTTTATACACCCATTTATAGCCAATAGCTTTCTTGCCACTTGGCAATGGCACCAACTCCCATGTGTCGTTTGCTTCCAATGCAGCCATCTCTTCATTCATTGCATCATCCCAATGCATATTTCCAACTGCATCCTCAAAACATGTGGGCTCACACATCCTGTATCACCTTAGCCATGTAGGCTTGGTGATGAGCAAGATACCCATTATAAGTCAATTTTTGAAATGGATTTCTGACTCTGTTAGATCTGCGCGGTCCTGGGTCACTCCTTTGCCCTCTAGCATCTTCTTGTACTTTCGTTACACCAGGTGTCCTAACAGCCGGAATTCCAAATTCCTCATCAAGACTTTGTTCAGAACCATCTGAATCCATGTCTACATGTGAAAACCCTGATGATGCATCAGCCATAAAGGGAGGTTCATCTATTTTTTCCTTTCCTTTTAGTGTTACATTCCCTGTACCTGTTTGTGGAGTAACCTGCGTACATAGTCTACCATTTCATGGCTTCTCAATAGAGCCACGAGGAGACGACTCTTGTGGTCCACTCAAAACCTGTGACTGTGGCCTCACATTTTGTACAACCACATCATCTTTTACATCAGCCCCAATAGTGCCATGTGAATTACTGTACCAGCTGCTCATCTCATCAAAGACTACATCTCTGCTCACTCGTAATTCTCGTGTAGTAGGATTGTAGCACCTGTACCCCTTTTGTTCAAGGGAATATCCCACAAGAATACATTTCTCTGCTTTAGGATCCAATTTCCTACGCAACTCATCTGGTACATGCATGTAAGCTATGCAGCCAAACACTTTCAAGTGTGCCAAATCAGGCTTTGTACCTGTAAACTTTTCCTCAGGCGTTACATCATGCACCGTAGCTGTAGGTGTCTAGTTAATAATGTACACAGCTGTATTTACAGCTTCAGCCCAGAAATAATGAGGCATGTTCTTCTCATTCATCAATGCACGTGCAACCTCTGCAATGTGCGTGTTTTCCTTTCTGCGACCCCATTCTACTGTGGAGTATATTTGCATGTAAACTGCTTGCGTATACCATGCATTCACAAAAAATCTGAAAAATCATTGGAGAAGTACTCTCCCCCTCCATCTGACCTCAATGTCTTGATTTGCATACCTGTCTCGTTATCAATCATGACTTTGAAGTCCTGAAAGTGACCAAACACTTCACTTTTGTTACGCATGAAGTAGACCCATACTTTCCTTGTATGGTCATCAATGAAAGAGACATAATACCTGCAACCATGTATACTTGCAGTATCGGTCGGACCCTAAACATCTGTGTGCACCACCTCAAGTGGCTTTTTACGTACATTGCACTCATGTGGAAATGAGCCCTTTGACTGTTTTCCAAACTGGCATGCTTCACACACTTTATGCATACTATCCACCTTGAATTTGGGCAAACCTTTTACAATCTATTTTGATTGCATGCTGCGCAATCTCTACTCATTGACATGGCCAATGCGTTTGTGCCAAATGTCAACATCAGCCACAACACCTGTGTCGTGTGCAAATAATGCAGCTTTTACCTCAGGCATGTCTACATTCAACGCAAACATTCTGCCCACACATTTGCCCTCTGTGATCAGCTTATAGCCATTCTGGAAATCTTCTACATAACAACCATTTGGATTGAAGCGAAATTACAAACCCTGCTCAACCATTTGTCCAACAGAAACAAGATTCTTTGTAATGTTTGGGACATGAAGTACATCTGCTAAGTACTTTGATTTTCCACTCTTCGTATTTAGAGGTATGTCCCCTACATGAGCAATGGGGTGAGCTATGTCAACTCCTGTCTGCACATAGCCTGACACATATGGTTTTCGCATATCTCTAAACCACTCTCCACGAGACGTCATGTGATTAGAGGCACCTGAATCCACATACCAAACATCATCTTGGGTGGAATTCTCTGCAATCATTGTATTCATTACATGCTGCATAACAAACATGCGCTCGTTTTTTCTGTCATCTGCATCTCTCCTAGTAGATGCATAGTTGCCATGTTCTCTCTTTCCACTTGCTTTTCCCTTTGGACAGTCACGTGACATGTGACCTCTTTCACCACAAGTCCAACATTCTCTGCTATCTGCAGTATGCTGCTGCCTGCTTGATCCCGCACCACAACCTCTTTGACTTCCCCTGCCTTGAGACTGGTTTCCCCTGCCACCTGTATTGTTTTGATTTGATTGACCTTCTTAAAATTGGCCCCTGCAACCCCTTGGGCCGCGACCACGACCTCTACCTCTACCTCTATTGGAGTTAGAATAGAAGGCCTGTTCAAAATTATTTCTTCCATGAGAAGAAGATGTGTCAAGGTTCTTCTCCTCAAGAATAAGCATAGAAATCAAATATTGGAACACAGGGATGTTGTCTGTTGTATTCATGGAAGACGTGAAATGTACATACTCATCTCCTAGACCATCCAAGCATGCACGGACAATGTCATCGTCTTCCACTGAGACTTGAATAGATCAAGATCCTCGATGATACTCTTGATCTTCAAAGCATAATCATTGATGGAGAGGTTGTTCCTCTTAACCTGATTTAGCTCCGACTTTAGTTGAAGCTTCCTGGCCTTGGTGTTCACCTCGAACACTCTGCCTAAGTTTTTCCATGCAATGGCGGGGGTTTCAACATCCTGTAGATAGCCCATCATGCCATTTGTGATGCTCATAGAAATCCAATACATCACTTTGCTCTGGCCTTGTTGCCAGTCCCTCAAAGCTTTCCTTTGTTCTGCTGTAGCATTTGCCTTGGGAATCTCTGGTTCCTTTTCATTGTCTCCTTCTACATAGTCCCAATAACCTTTTCCTTTTAGGAAATTTGTTATTCTAAACTTCCATGCAGGGTTACTGCAGATTAGACCTCATCTTTGGGAAGAAGTTGAAAAAACTTCAAAAAAAATAGGATTGATGGTTCCGCAACAAATCATTCCTTCAAAAACATCAAACAATCAAACACCAGAACATACTAAATCAGAACCTGTGCCAATAAATAAAGTGAGAGACTATTGTGAGGGGAAAGAAGGAAACACTACCTTACTTGTGGAATATAAAGGAGTAAAGACGGTTGCAATCTTAGATAGTGGGGCTGGAATTGCCATAGCAACAAAGGGGATGTGGGAAAAATGGGAAAAGCCTGCTCTAAGGAAAACCCGAATGAAACTGCAATTAGCGGATGGGTACATGGAGAGATCGATTGGCATATTAGAACAAATCATTTCCTCTTGTGAAATTGTGTATGAACATATCTTTGCTATAATGAATTTTGACAAGAGCATCAATTTTGATGTCATATTGGGCAGACCATTCATGCATCAACTCAAAATAGTACAAGATTGGGGCTATGACTATATCTAGTTAAGACACAAGGAGGTCACTACAAAGATCATTGTCAAAGATCTAGTTATAGAGATGTCAAGCGAACCCTTTGGGGAAGAGTTAGACTCCACAATTAAATAGGAAGGGGAGATACTTGCATGGCTGCAAAAAGAAAAGCGCATATTTGGATGTGCGGAGATTCGGAGTGTGGAAGTATGAGAAAAGAAGATTGTATTCTCGATAAGGGATGAGACATATGTACTAGATCCTTTTCTGAAAGAGATGTTCGAACCATTTTGATGATAGCAAGTATTCGCCACCCTTGATGTGTGTGTGAATGAGGTGACACCTACCAATTTTTTTGATGAGGAAGGATATGATATAATTCCTTTTCAGATGACGAGCGTTATCTTGAATTTAAGGACATCGAACTCAGGGATCAACAAATTGTTTTTTACAAATTTCCCAACCAAAAACCACAAAGACAATGGAGATATCAAGAAAGACGCGTGAAGAAACGAGATCAAAGAAAAGAAAAACCCATACCTCTCTTAACAAACAAAACGCAGTATTTAAGGATGGTTGAAGCAACTGATTGCCTTAGGACAAGATCTCGAGAAAGTTCATCAAACCTATCTCAACAGAAAGAGGAAATCCGAAAAAGAGAGGCAAACCAAAATCAGAACTTACACCTTTAGAAAGTCGACAAAATTGGCAAAAACAGAGCGCAAACAAAGATACAAAGAATTACTACGAACTTTAAAAGAAGTTTGGACAACGGAGTTGGAAACTGAGGAAGAATCCGACAATGATAGGTTTGACGCACTTTCCCACTACAAAAGTTACACTATCCACCAAGATAGAAAAATGTAGTTTAAGAGCCCATATGAAACCCCAACAAACCTAGAACCTCATATGATGGGCCGGGAAAAAGCCAAGTGTATAGACCTAGTGGAACCATGAGAGGAACCAAAGTTGGCATAAATTACCACTGACCTCACGAAAGAAGAAGAGAAACTATTGATATAGTGATGCTCCGACAATATAGAGATGTGTTTGCATGGTCGTACAAGGATCTTAAAGAAATAGATCCATAAATCTATCAACACATGATATACCTTAAGGGTGATGCCAAACCTCGCAGACAACGTCCCTATACAAACAATGAGGCATTTGCCAAAAAGATTAAGGAAGAGATATACAAACTAAAGGACACGAAGTTTATCTATGAGATTGAACACACTGATTGGGTGTCTCCGATTGTGGTAGTGCCCAAAAAGAATGGAAAATTATGAGTATGTGTGAATCTCAAACATGTAAATGCTGCTATCATCAAAGACAACTATCGCCTACCGATAACAAATTATGTGATCGAAATAGTTGCAGGAAAAGAAGCTTATGGTTTTTTAGATGGGTTCTCAAGCTATAACCAGTTGACCATAAAACCAGAGGATCAACATAAGACGGATTTTGCAAAAGAATGGGACATATTTGCATATAGTGTGATGCCTTTTGGCTTGACCAATGCACTTGCCACCTTTCAGAGACTAATGAGTCATGCATTGAAGGAGTATCTCATACAATTTTTGGAAATATACATGGATGATTTGTGCGTGCATTCTCAATTGATAAGTGAGCACATAACACACTTGGAGAAAGTCTTTGAGAAGTGCAAATCTTATCGTATTTGCTTAAACCATGAGAAATGTGTCCTCACGGTAAGGAAATGTAAAATCTTGGGACACATTGTGTCCAAAAATGGGATTTCCATTGATCAAGAGAAAGTATAGGTGAATGCTGCACTTCCAAGGCCAACCAAAGTAAAGGAGGTACAAGACTTTATGGGCCATTGCGGTTGTTATAAGTGTTTCATATACATGTATGTTGTTATAGCTAAGCATCTTTATGCTCTTATCACTAAGTTTGAGTGGACGGACGAATGTATGTTGTTATAGCTAAGCATCTTTATGCTCTTATCACTAAGTTTGAGTGGACGGACGAATGTGAGAAGGCTTTTCAAAAATTGAAGCAAGGATTAATCACTGCTCCAATTTTGCAAGCCCCTGACTAAAACAAGATCTTCCATGTCCATGTGGATGCATCAGCCTATGTCATAGGATGAAAATTAGCTCAACTTGGAAAGAAAAACATGGATTTCTCCATTTGTTACTCTAATAGGCAGCTAAACAATGTAGAGAAGAACTATACCACTACGGAAAGAGAAGGCCTAAGGATGATATATGCCGTCAAAAATTTAGACATTACCTTCTCGTGAACAAGTTTGTTTTTTTTGTTGACCACCAAGCACTATTGTACTTGGTAAACAAACTTGCAATACAGGAAGGATTGTTCGATGGTTTAATTTCACCGTGATAGTCAAGAAAGGCAAAACGCACCAAAGAGCAGACCATCTTTTGAGATTTTTCCATGGAGAAGCATCCAAAGGTATTGATGATGACATTCCAAATTCTTATCTATTCAACATTGAAATGGTTCCAAGGTGGAGTGAAGAAGTTATTCCTCTACTCACCATGGAATCATTACAAGTTGAAAAAAAACGGTCAATCATTAGTCAGACAAAAAATCTCCGGCTGTTAGTTGGACGGCTATACAAAAAAGTTAATGATGATATCTTGAGACTATGTGTAGAGCCGAATGAACACGAATACTACCTGAGACTTGTCCATATACAACACATGGGGTTTCATAATGGGAAAACGAAAACATTCCAAATACTAATGAGACTTGGTGTCTACTGGATAAACATGGGAGAGTGCGTCTATGAATACATAAAATCTTGTGAAGCCTATAAGAGACAACCACCAATGGAACATGCCACACTCTTTAGAGTGATAGTAGTGCCCAAATGGATTACTTATATTATGGAGTACTTAAAAATCAATACCTTCCTGGAGGGATTGAGTAAGGCACGAATGCGAACTATTGAAGAGGAAGCAAAACACTATGCGCTGATCTTGAATCAACTGGATCAATGACGAGGAAAAGACATCCAATTGAGATTGTGTGCTACTAAGGGTGAATATTTCTCCATCCTAGAACAAGCACACGCAAGCCAATCGGGTGGACATTTTTTGGCTGACAAAATAGCAAAGATGATATTTCTTGCAGGAATATGGTGGCCAACCCTATTCATAGATGCGGAAACAAATGTTAAATGGTGTGACAAATTCCAACTCACTAAGGCACCTCTGTGGATAGATTAGATGCCCTTATGATCGATAATAGGAGTTTGATATTTTTCCAAGTGGGGCATAGACTTTGTAGGCCCCATAATACCTCCTGCATACCGTACACACGCTCAATACATTATTGTGGCAACATATTATTTGAACAAATGGGTGGAAGAAAAAGAAACACAAAAAAATGATGCACGGACTACAATACAGTTCTTATTTGAGAACATCATTACAAGATACGACCTACCCATTGAGATTGTGAGTGATTGAGGAACCCACTTTGTAAACACTATCATTGAAAGTTTAGTCAATGAATTCATGGTGGTTTTTTGTAAATTGGCCCCCTATCACCCCCAAGCTAACGAACAAGCAAAGAGCACCAATAAAATATTGTTCACGGTGCTAACCAAAATAGTGAGTGACTTAAGAACTGATTGGGACCTAAACCTACACTGAGCATTATGGGCTTATAGGGTAGCATTTAAAACTTCCATTGGAGCCGCTCCATTTAATCTTGTGTTTGGAATAAATGCTATTATCCCTGTGGAATTCTTAATTCCCACACTTCGAGTCGCAGCATAGCTGGGTTGGACGGGATACAAACTCTTTGAAGGACCGGAACAACTAGAAAAAACATGATTGAAGGTGATAGCAGGGATATATTCCTAGAAGCAACAAATGAATGCATTCCATGACCAACATATAATAAGCAAGAAGTTTAGAAAGGGAACTACATATTGGTGTATACCCTCAAGTAATACTCAAAAAACTCAAGAAACGAGGGATCGCAAAGTGGTGCCTTAAAACTTGCAACATTGGCAGGTGAGGAGATGCCTAACTGGATAAGTGGACGCGGGTTAAAAAAGAACCTTGTCCCATTGACAAAAGTGGAGTTAGAAACAATTCTGCTATCCAAACACAGGCCAAGGAGGAAGCCAGAGGCTGAGGATATTGAAGCGGAAGGAGCAAGCCAACCATAGGGAAACTTGGCCGCAATGCAAAGGTCCCAATCCTTCTCCAATCACATCAATTCAAATAGAACCTACATGGCTTGGTGGTATGGATTTCCAAATTATTCTTCAACTTCCTGATGGTTCCACCAAACAAGCACTAGGAGACACAAGAGCATGAGCCAATGTCATCAAATACTTGACATTCTTGAAAATGGCCACGGAACCTTTAACACCAAACCAAATTGAGCTCAAGGCAGCCAATCAAGGGACATTGCTCAGTATGGGTCAAGCCAATTTATCAATCAATGTCGATGATCACAACTTCCCTCATCAATTTCATGTGATGGTAGATACCAATCTTAATGAAGAAGTGATTCTTGGAGTACCTTGGATGCACACATACAAAGCAACACCAAATTGGTAGGATGACACCTTACAACTCAAGTTCAATGACACATCCTTCACTACTCCATTAGCGAAATTCAGCCACTTTTAGAAAAACCTAAACCTACACTGTCGCGTTCAACCAAGGCAATTAGAAAGGTTTGGGTCAATAAGTCCATGATGTAGTCAAATCCAAAGAAAATATGGATTCCCAAAATAAATTTTACCCACATTCAAACCCCACTAATTGGACCTGCTTTTTCAAACATAATGTCCACTCCTCCCAAACAACACAAAGCTTCTCATGCCTATTCAGTTACTTCTCATTGGATATCAAAGCCAATCCAACCCACCCACAAGCACCCCCCAAAAACCACATGGCAATGGAGACCAAAACAACATCGACAACAAAATGGATCACAATCTCCCTGCTATCCATCAAAGCAACTCAAATGGATTTCAAAACAAACCAAATTAACCACCAAGGTTACTAGCCTCCACAATCAAAGAACGTGCACATCTTCTTTAAGCCCTTTCATTTAGGTCTCGTAACTTCAAAGCAACCTTGCTAACAATAGCCAATGAACAAACAGTTCAGAACACACATCTTGCACAACATGTCGTTACCCCATGCATCTCTTTAATTCGCATGATAGGGCCACATTACATGGCCTTGCATAGACACATAGTTCGCGCCCATGCACCACGTCACATCTTTGTAGGGGATGACTTAGAATGGGAAGGGGAGAATAACATGAACTAACAACAAGATGATCATAACTTTGTATATAAAATTTCTTGTTAATTGTTTTCCTTTTCATGAGCTCTTTTAGCCATATTATTGAGCCGTATTGCAAAACTCATGAGAAGTAAGGTGCTAGACTAAGAGTATGTATATATGGGTGAGCATAATAATTTTGGAAAATTTTTGGCCAAATAATAATAATTATTGGTAATATTTTTAATTTTAAGCTAAAAAAAATAATAAGTAGAGCCAGGACATCTGAAATTGAGCTCTGAAAGAAAACGCTGAATCTGCAAAGGAGGGGCTTCAGACATGGAGAATATCGAAAGGTTTGGCACCAATTGGATTTTGGACCAACCTGTGAGGGATCAAAACTGTAGATTAAAAGCCAATTGGTGACCAAATGTCCAAATGATGAATTATTCAAAGTACAGGTGGTATGATAAAAAAGTATGAGCAATCAAGGTAAGTATGCATAGGGCATTCCAGGTAGGTCGGGGACGTACAGTCAGAATGGGGAAAAATCAAGCTCATTTGCATTGAGAGAGAGAGAGAGAGAGAGAGAGAGAGAGAGAGAGAGCTAGAGTTCTCTGGCGCATTTTTGCCTGTTGCGACCACCACAATAGCTCTTATTCCACCAGATTTGTCACATATGATCACTAACCTAGCAATAACATTTTTCTATATGCTAAACTGCACCAAAAACATCAAATCAACAGAACATATCAAATCAAAGATGAGAAATTAGAAAACTGTCAGAGCCCATTTGGGTCAGCTACACATGTCAAAACCAAAAACCTTTTCACCATTAGACTCCTGACACTTAGCAAAATCATCCCAGCTAATCATAGTTGCAAAAGGATGTGGAACATGGATTGCAATCCATGTTCCCAAAACCCTAAATTTAAAAAAAATGGACAGTAGACTCCCCATAAGTCGAGGAACACACTGTGCTACTTGGATTTGAAATCCATGCTCCAAGATGGATCACAATCCATGTGCCCTAATGACATATTTAGGAAAAAAACTCAACTTATATTTAGAGGTAGCAAAGAGGAGCATGACATGCAAGTTGGGCACAAAAATGATCACTAAATCACTAGGAACCAAGAGATTTTGTAGTTTCAGTTTGCAAATGGTCATCTAACCAATGCTAACATGATCTTAACTCTAAAATTCTATGTCCAATGGCTTAGGAAATGCACAAAAAACTAACCCACCAAGTCTAGTACTATTTGAGCTCATAACATGGATCGTGATCCATGTACCTCCAAGGGAAATTGTGATAGATTTCAATAGTTTACAACCAGTAGTTCAATACATGAGAAATACAGGGCAAAGGATGTCAGGATAACACATAAATGTTGATTTTGAAGTTCAAAGCAGATGCGTGAGAAACCAAAGTGCCAAAGAGAAACAATCAACGTTTCAAAGTTTGTGAAATCTAATTAAAAATGCTTTCAAAGTCCTTGAATTTGCTCAGCTAGATCTCCAACCTGAAATGGAATAAAAGAATATTGGAAATTGATAGGCAACTGGGCAGCAAGGGGATCCTCAAACAAAAATCACCAGAAGTCAAGGAGACATCAGCAAGGGAATTCATAAAAAGAGGTCCAGAAAACACATATGGTCAAAGTGGAAAAATATGGCCATAAACTAAGAAATGGACTAAACTTAGGAAAACATGCCCAAACTTGAAAAAATTTCACCAGTGTGCTAGGATGGACTATAGGAACATGTGTTCCAAATGGCATTCCAAAACCTGTCAAACATGAATCACAATCCATGTACCTTTTTCACCCAGCCAAGAATGGGCATCACCATCTAGTCCTGGATGCCATACAAAGTCTAGCCCTGAAGTATCAAGTCATTTGGATCTCAAGATCCCAATTAAAGAGCTCAATTCTCTAAGTCTGTCAAATTTTCCCCAAATTTGACCTAAAATCCTAACCAATGATCCAAATGTTAAGTATGGAGCCTGATTTACCCTTGTAATTTTCTGTGGTAAAAGCGCACATTTGTAAGGCCCCCATTATGAGGAGAAGCCATCGTGCGTGAAGGAAAATCACTCACCAGAAACCAAAATTTTCATGGACAAGAATCAGGGGCAACTTTAAAGGCCTCGGCGGCGGAGGCCCCCGAGACTTTTTTATCGCCGGAATATTCTTTTTCGCCGGAATATTATGGCCGGAGAGCGGCCGAAAAGTGGTCGAAAAACAACCGGTCGGTTGGCCGGTGGTCGGAAGTCAATGGCCGGTGGCCGGTGGCCGAATTCAATGTCCGGTGGCCGAATTCAAAAGCGGACTTGTCTTCTCAAGGGCGGCCACACATCGGCGGAATGGAGGGTCTGATTTGGACTTATTCGCACAAGGGCGACTACACATAGCTGTCTCTCATAAGAGAGGGCAGCCCTTTTGGCCTATAAAAGGAGGCCATTTCTACACACATTTCATAGTGTGAAGTTGATGCAACAAGGTGAGTGTGAGGTGGTGAGAGTGAAGCAAGGCGGGAGCTCTATCAAGGGTTTAATCCCTTTGTAAACTACTTCTTCTTTTGAAGTGCTAAAGCCATTGAGTGGCTGCTTTCCCGTGGACGTAGCCCGCATTGGGTGAACCACGTATATTGTGTGTACTCTCTCTCTCTCTCTCTACTCTATAATCTCTTGTGTGTGAAATCTATCTCTCTCCATTAAGTAATCTACTCAAAAATCTATTTAGCTACGTCTTATTTCCTAACAACTGGTATCAGAGCAAGGTTTGCTCGTAGCTAAATTATCTCAAGGAAAGGATTCCTTGAATTGAGTGGGAGTTATGGCGGAGGAAGGGAAGCTCAAGATTGAGAAGTTCAACGTCAAAAACTACCAACATTGGAAGATGCAGATTGAAGACTATCTCTACCAGAAGGACCTAGATTTGCCACTAGGCGGTCTTGCGAAGAAGCCCGCAACAATGGCAGATGAAGCATGGATTGTTCTTGATCGAAAGGCACTGGGAACAATCCGGTTAAGCTTGGAGTCAACGGTGGCCTTCAATGTTTCAGAGATGAAGACCACGGAGGACTTGATGAAGTCACTTGACGACTTCTACGAGAAACCATCGGCATCCAATAAGGTATTTCTTATGAAGCGCTTGTTCAATCTAAAGATGGCAGAGAATGGTTCAGTTGCAGAACACCTAAATGACTTTAACACAAACATAAGTCAACTTCGATCAGTGAAAATCAATTTCAATGACGAAGTGCGAGCTCTCCTTATACTATCATCTCTACCGGATAGTTGGGACAACCTTGTGATGGCTATAAGTAATTCTATCTCTGGCACAAATACTCTTAAGTTTGATGATGTTGTGGGTGTTCTCCTAAGCGAGGAAATGCGAAGGAGAAGCACAGGAGAATCATCAAGTGCTGCACTATCAATGGAAACAAGAGGAAGGCTTAAGGAGAGGCTCAAAAACCAAAAGGGTCGTGATCGCTCAAGGCGGAGCAAGTCACGCACAAAGTCAGTTCTTGAATGTTGGAACTACGGCAAGAAGGGCCACGTCAAGAAGGATTGCTGGTCCAAGAAGAAGAAGGAGACAGAGTCTCAAGAAAACAAGCCAACATCGGAGGCCAATGTGGCAGGTAAAGTAGAGCAAGATGCTCTAATTCTCTCATTAGACAATGTGTCTAATTCCTGGATAGTAGATTCCGGGGCTTCATTCCATGTGACACCACACAAGCAACATTTCCAAGACTACACCAAAGGTAATTTTGGGTATGTATACTTGGGAGATAATGAAGCTTGTGAGATTGTCGGCAAAGGTACAGTTTCTGTCAAAATTGCTAACGGAAATGAATGGAAGCTTAAAGATGTTAGGCATGTTCCTTCTCTTCGCAAAAATTTGATCTCTACAGGACAATTGGACGATGAAGGTCACAACATTGCATTCGGAAACAAACGGTGGAAGATCTCAAAGGGATCTTTGGTGGTTGCCAAGGGTGAAAAAGTCGGTACACTTTAGTTGTGTATTGTTAGCACGCAACCTTCAGCTTGTGCAGCAACTACAGAAGTTGACAGTGCGGTGTGGCACTACCGACTTGGGCATATGAGTGCCAAAGGAATGCAAATCCTTCAAACAAAGAAGCTTCTACCAGGTTTGAAAGAAGTGGACTTAGAGTTCTGTGAAGATTGTGTTTATGGTAAACAAAAGAGGGTAAAATTTCAAAAATCAGGAAATGAAAGAAAAAAAAAAAAACTTGAGTTGGTTCATTCTGATGTTTGGGGTCCTGCAAGTACACCATCACTTGGTGGCTCATTGTACTATGTAACATTCATAGACGATGCGACTAGAAAAACATGGGTTTATGTCATGAAGAATAAATTCGATGTATTTTCCATATTTCAAAGGTGGAAAGCCTTTGTGGAGAATGAAACAGGTACCAAGGTTAAATGCCTCAGATCCGACAATGGAGGCGAATATTGCAGCCAAGATTTTGAAAGATTTTGTGCTAGCAATGGCATTTGGAGGCAAAGGACAACCCCAAGGACACCTCAACAAAATGGGATTTCGGAAAGGATGAACAGGACAATCATGGAACGAGCACGAAGCATGTGGCTACATGCAGGCCTACCGCTTGAGCTTTGGCTGGAAGCTGTAAGTACGTCTGTGTACTTAATCAATCGGTCACCCTCAACGGCATTGGATGGGAGAGTTCCAAAAGAGGCATGGACAGGTAAACCGGTGAATTATGCATTTCTCAAAGTGTTTGGGTGTGAGTCTTTCATGCACATAGATAGAAGCCTAAGATCAAAGCTAGATGCAAAGTCCAAAAAGTGTTTCTTCATTGGCTATGGAGAAGGAGACTTTGGGTATCGCCTATGGAATCCTGAAGATGGTAAAATCTTAAGGAGTAGGGATGTAATTTTTAACGAACAAAATATGTACAAAGATTACTTGGAAAGAAAACAAACAAAAGAAACAGGTGATGAGTACATGGAGCTTGAGGACGGTGAAGACTCAAGGACTGCAAACGGTGACAATGTGCAACAACGTCAACCAAATGAGGAGCCTCAACCTATTCCCCGAAGATCTACAAGAGCAAGTAGACCTCCAGAAAGATTTGTTCCTTCCTTCAACCATCTCTTGATCTCAGATTCTGGAGAGCCGGAATCATATGAAGAAGCTATGCAACATGAATCCAAAGAAGAATGGACGAAGAGCATGCAAGTGGAGATGGACTCACTACATCGCAACCAAACATGGGAGTTGGTTGAGTAGCCTAAAGGTAAGCGGGCACTTCAAAACAAATGGGTGTACAAGCTAAAGGAAGAACAAGGTGGGAAGAAAAGGTACAAGTCTAGGCTTGTGGTAAAAGGTTTTTCTCAAAAGAAAGGTATTGACTTCAATGAAATATTTTCTCCTGTTGTAAAAATGAACTCAATGAGGCTTGTCTTAAGCCTTGTGGCTGCTCATGATCTAAATCTCGAGCAAATGGATGTAAATACGGCATTCCCTCATGGTGACTTAGAGGAGGAAATCTACATGCTTCAACCAAAGGGGTATGAAGTAAAAGGTAAGGAGAAAATGGTTTGCAGATTAAAGAAGAGCTTGTATGGTTTAAAGCAAGCATCAAGACAATGGTAGTTGAAGTTTGATCGATGGATGTTGGATCATGGATTCACAAGATGCAACTCGGATCACTGCGTCTACACGGAGAATTTGGGAGATGGGAAATTCTTCATCCTAATGTTGTATGTTGATGACATGTTGATTGCAAGTGCTAACATGCAGGACATCAAAGACCTAAAAGAGGAGCTGTCCAAATCTTTTTCAATGAAAGATTTAGGTGCTGCAAAGAGGATACTTGGTATGAAAATATCAAGGGACAGGACGAAGAAGACAATAAAGCTATCTCAAGAAGATTACATCAAGAAGGTACTAGAAAGGTTTGCAATGCAAAATTCAAAACCAGTTTCTACACCTTTGGCTGGTCATTTTAAACTAACGAAGGATATGTGTCCAAAGACACAAGAGGAGATAGCCTATATGTCTAAAGTTCCATATGCTGTAGCGGTAGGTTCTCTAATGTATGCTATGGTCTGGACAAGGCCAGACATTGCACATGCAGTGGGAGTTGTGAGTAGGTTCATGGACAACCCAGGTAAAGAGCATTGGCAAGCTGTGAAGTGGATACTTAGGTATCTAAAAGGGACAACAACAAATGCTTTGTATTTTGGAGGAACTGATATTTTTCTAGAAGGGTATGCTGATGCAGATATGGCAGGTGACAAAGATACTCGAAGGAGCACTAGTGGTTATGTGTTCACGGTTGGAGGCACAACAGTAAGCTGGGCTTCAAAGCTGTAGAAAGTGGTTTCACTTTCTACCACGGAAGCAGAGTATGTAGCAATGACTGAGGCAAGCAAAGAAATTCTGTGGCTTCACAGATTCTTAGAAGAGCTTGGATTCAAACAAGACAATTGTGTCTTGTACAGTGATAGCCAAAGCGCTATCCATCTTGCGAAGAACTCAGCCTTTTATTCAAGGACAAAGCACATTGAGGTGAGATATCACTTCATACGCACTCTTTTGGAAGAGGGACAACTAAAGCTAGGAAAGGTGCATACAAGTGAAAATCCTGCAGACATGTTTACAAAGGTGGTCAACAAGGCGAAGTTGAGCTTTTTCTCATCTTCAATCGGCATTCAAGGATAAGAAGCCACAATGGAAAGCAGTCACAGGTTTGGTTTGGAGATCAGTCTCCAAGTGGGAGATTGTTAAGTATGGAGCCTGATTTACCCTTGTAATTTTCTGTGGTAAAAGCGCACATTTGTAAGGCCCCCATTATGAGGCAAAGCCATCGTGTGTGAAGGAAAATCACTCACCGGAAGCCAAAATTTTCACGGACAAGAATCAGGGGCAACTTTAAAGGCCTCGGCGGCGGAGGCCCCCGAGACTTTTTTATCTCCGGAATATTCTTTTTCACCGGAATATTACGGCCGGACGGCGGCCGGAAAGTGGTCGGAAAACAATCGGTCGGTTGGCCGGTGGTCGGAAGTCAATGGCCGGTGGCCGGTGGCCGAATTCAAAAGCGGACTTGTCTTCTCAAGGGCGGCCACACATGGGCGGATTGGAGGGTCCGATTTGGACTTATTCGCACAAGGGCGGCTACACATGGCTGTCTCTCATAAGAGAGGGCAGCCCTTTTGGCCTATAAAAGGAGGCCATTTCTACACACATTTCATAGTGTGAAGTTGATGCAACAAGGTGAGTGTGAGGTAGTGAGAGTGAATCAAGGCGGGAGCTCTATCAAGGGCTTAATCCCTTTGTAAACTACTTCTTCTTTTGAAGTGCTAAAGCCATTGAGTGACTGCTTTCCCGTGGACGTAGCCCACATTGGGTGAACCACGTATATTGTGTGTACTCTCTCTCTCTCTCTCTACTCTATAATCTCTTGTGTGTGAAATATATCTCTCTCCATTAAGTAATCTACTCAAAAATCTATTTAGCTACGTCTTATTTCCTAACACCAAACCCTAAAAATTTTCAGACCAAAGCATCACCTTGATGTGCCCTACTAGGTGGGAGCCAAGTGGTATCATCAAATCATCAAAATGTGCTCCAACATGGATTGCGATCCATGTACCTTGTAAAGAATGAGGATGCAAGAGAGCTACACAAGACAAGCACAAAGCACACAGAGATGGAAAGCTTCTTCTTCTTCTTCACAGAAAAGAGAGTACAAAATGACTAAGTGCTAAAGCTAAAAAGTAGCACATATGTACATGCGGTCACTAAGTGTGAACTCGCTAGAAGCGTACTAGGCTGGCACTATAAGTGTAGTCCACAGCTGTAGAATCACTGGCAGAGATCCTCCGTGTCGGTCACCTAACGCGCCAATAAGTAAATGCCGTAAGCGGCCAAGACCCGTAGTGGATGCCAGCTCAAGGTGTAGAGCTCGACATCTCAACACTCCCCCTCGAGCTCTGCATGTCGCAGCGTCCAAGCATAGTCCGAAAACGTCGAAGCTTCTCAGCTCCGAGGGCCTTGGTAAAGATATCCGCTATTTGCTGACGTAGACCAAGTCGATGTCGCCCGCCAACACTCGCTCTCGAACGTAGTGGTAATGGACCTCTATGTGTTTGGTCCTGGCATGGAACACTGGGTTCCTAGCCAACTGCATGCTGCTGAGGTTGTCACAATGGATGAAAATCTGCTGGTCCACCTGCACTCCCAAGTCCTCAACTAATGTGCGTAGCCAAGCTACCTCGCACGCCGCAACTGCTGCACCTCTGTACTCGGCCTCTGTGCTCGATAAAGCAACCGTAGGCTGCTTTTTGCTGCTCCAAGTAACAGCAGCACTCCCAAAAGAGAACATGAACCCACTCGTAGATCTCCTATCAACAATGCTACCTGCCCAATCTGCATCTGTATACCCATACAATGCTAATGGTGCATTTGCTGCATAGAACAATGCGTAGTCAAGAGTACCTTGCACATACCTAAGTGTGCGTCGTACTCCATCCAAATGTGGCTTCCTCGGAAGTTGCATGAACTGACTCTCCAAGCCTACTGTGTAGCTCAAGTCTGGCCTCATGATAGTCAAGTAGATTAGACTACCCACAATCTTCCTGTACATGTTGACATCCTCAACAACATCACCCTTCTCTGCACTCAGCTTTGCATTCACATCCAAGGGAATAGAAATTGGCTTACAATCAGCCATACCATACTTTGACAACATGTCCAAAGCATACTGTCTCTGTGATAGCCATACACCCTCTGGAGTCCTGATCACCTCAATGCCAAGAAAGTAGCGCAACTCGCCTAAATCTTTCATTTCAAACTCCTGTTTGAGAAGACCCTTCACATGGTCAATCTCCATAGCATTGTCACCAACAATAATAAGGTCATCTACATATATGGTAATGACCACAATCCCCACATCACTCTCACGTACATAGAGTGAATGATCAGCATGAGCTCTCCTAAAACCAATACTGACAAGATACTTGGCAATCCTGTCATACCATGCTCTAGAGCCATGCTTCAAACCATACAAAGCTTTGAGAAGTCTGCATACATAATCTGGGTAACCTGGATCGACATAACCAGGTGGCTGATCCATATACACTTCCTCTTGCAACTCACCATTCAAGAAGGCATTCTTTACATCCATTTGATGCATAATCCATCCTCTAGATGCAGCCACTGCTATGACAGATCTCACTGTCGTCATCTTTGCCACTGGAGCAAAGGTCTCCTCATAGTCTATGCCATACGTCTGTGCATAACCCTTTGCGACCAGCCTTGCCTTGTGACGCTCAATGTTACCATCAGCCTTATGCTTGGTTTTATACACCCATTTACAGCCAATAGCTTTCTTGCCACTTGGCAATGGAACCAACTCCCATGTGTCATTTGCTTCCAATGTAGCCATCTCTTCATTCATTGCATCATCCCAATGCACATTTCCAACTGCATCCTCAAAACATGTGGGCTCCACATCCTGTATCACCTTAGCCATGTAGGCTTGGTGATGCGCTAGATACCCATCATAAGTCAATTTCTGAACTGGATTTGTGACTCTATTAGATCTGCGCGGTCCTTGGTCACTCCTTTGCCCTCTAGCATCTTCTTGTACTTTCCTTACACCAGGTGTCCTGACAGCCGGAATTCCAAATTCCTCATCAAGACTTTGTTCAGAACCATTTGAATCCATGTCTACATGTGAAAAACCTGATGATGCATCAACCATAAAGGGAGGTTCATCAACCTTTTCCTTTCCTTTTCGTGATACATTCCCTGTACCTGTTGGTGGAGTAACCTGCGTACGTAGTCTACCATTCCATGGTTTCTCAACAGAGCCACGAGAAGAGGACTCTTGTGGTCCACTCAAAACCTGTGACTGTGGCCTCACATTTTGTACAACCACATCATCTTTTACATCAGCCCCAATAGTGCCATGTGCATTACTGTACCAGCTGCTCATCTCATCAAAGACTACATCTCTGCTCACTCGTAATTCTCGTGTAGTAGGATTGTAGCACCTGTACCCCTTTTGTTCAAGGGAATATCCCACAAGAATACATTTCTCTGCTTTAGGATCCAATTTCCTACGCAACTCATCTGGTACATGCATGTAAGCTATGCAGCCAAACACTTTCAAGTGTGCCAAATCAGGCGTTGTACCTGTAAACTTTTCCTCAGGCGTTACATCATGCACCGTAGCTGTAGGTGTCTAGTTAATAATGTACACAGCTGTATTTACAGCTTCAGCCCAGAAATAATGAGGCATGTTCTTCTCATTCATCAATGCACGTGCAACCTCTGCAATGTGCGTGTTTTCCTTTCTGCGACCCCATTCTACTGTGGAGTATATTTGCATGTAAACTGCTTGCGTATACCATGCATTCGCAAAAAATCTGAAAAATCATTGGAGAAGTACTCTCCCCCTCCATCTGACCTCAATGTCTTGATTTGCATATCTGTCTCCTTCTCAATCATGACTTTGAAGTCTTGAAAGTGACCAAACACTTCACTTTTGTGACGCATGAAGTAGACCCATACTTTCCTTGTATGGTCATCAATGAAAGAGACATAATACCTGCAACCATGTATACTTGCAGTATCGGTTGGACCCCAAACATCTGTGTGCACCACCTCAAGTGGCTTTTTACATACATTGCGCTCATGTGGAAATGAGCCCTTTGACTGTTTTCCAAACTGGCATGCTGCACACACTTTATGCATACCATCCACCTTGAATTTGGGCAAACCTTTTACAATCTGTTTTGATTGCATGCTGTGCAATCTCTGCTCATTGACATGGCCAATGCGTTTGTGCCAAATGTCAACATCAGCCACAACACCTGTGCCCTGTGCAAATAATGCAGCTTTTACCTCAGGCATGTCTACATTCAACGTAAACATTCTGCCCACACATTTGCCCTCTGTGATCAGCTTACAGCCATTCTGGAAATCTTCTACATAACAGCCGTTTGGATTGAAGCGAACCTGCAAACCCTGCTCAACCATTTGTCCAACAGAAACAAGATTCTTTGTAATGTTTGGGACATGAAGTACATCTGCTAAGTACTTTGATTTCCCACTCTTCGTATTTAGAGGTATGTCCCCTACATGAGCAATGGGGTGAGCTGTATCATCTCCTGTCTGCACATAGCCTGACACATCTGGTTTGCGGATATCTCTAAACCACTCTCCACGAGACGTCATGTGATTAGAGGCACCTGAATCCACATACCAAACATCATCTTGGGTGGAATTCTCTGCAGTCATTGTATTCATTACATGCTGCATAACAAACATGCGCTCGTTTTTGCTGTCATCTGCATCTCTGCTAGTAGATGCATAGTTGCCCTGTTCTCTCTTTCTACTTGCTTTTCCCTTTGGACAGTCACGTGACATGTGACCTCTTTCACCACAAGTACAACATTCTCTACTATCTGGAGTATGTTGCTGCCTGCTTGATCCTGCACCACGACCTCTTTGACTCCCCTTGCCTTGAGACTTGTTTCCCCTGCCACCTGTATTGTTTTGATTTGATTGACCTTCCAGAAATTGGCCCCTGCAACCCCTTGGGCCTCGACCACGACCTCTACCTCTACCTCTGTTGGAGTTAGAATAGAAGGCCTGTTCAGAATTATTTCTGCCATGAGAAGAAGATGTGTCAAGGTTCTTCTCCTCAAGAATAAGCATAGAAATCAAATCTTGGAACACGGGGATGTCGTCTCTTGTATTCATGGAAGACCTAAAATGTACATACTCATCTCCTAGACCATCCAAGCATGCACGGACAATGTCATCGTCTTCCACTGAGACTTTAATAGATCCAAGAGCCTCAATGATACTCTTGATCTTCAAAGCATAATCATTGATGGAGAGGTTGTTCCGCTTAACCTGATTTAGCTCCAACTTTAGTTGAAGCTTCCTGGCCTTGGTGTTCACCTCGAACACTCTGCCTAAGTTTTTCCATGCAATGGCAGGGGTTTCAGCATCCTGTAGATAGCCCATCATGCCATCTGTGATGCTCATAGAAAGCCAATACATCACTTTGCTCTGGCCTTGTTGCCAGTCCCTCAAAGCTTTCCTTTGTTCTGCTGTAGCATTTGCCTCGGGAATCTCTGGTTCCTTTTCATTGTCTGTTTCTACATAGTCCCAATAACCTTTTCCTTTTAGGAAATTTGTTATTCTGAACTTCCATGCAGGGTAGTTATTTTTCTCAAGCTTCTCAGTAACAATCTGACTGAAACCGTCAGACATCTTGAAGCACTAAGACAAAATAGCTGCAATCTGCAAAAACTTGCAAATCTGTTGAACCTGCTATCGTGGTTCCTGTAACGCTTTCTACACTCAACGAGTGTCCACAATCAAGCGTTTCACAACCACTGTACTTGTACAGTAAATCTCTGTATACTGCACTTTGGAGACCTGTTCAGAAACTTGTGTGAAAAACCCCTAAAATTTTTTTCGCTGTGCGAGGCGCCTTCGGCATCTGGTCGTGGATTGCGAACGAAGGGATTGTGATGCTCTTGCTCTCTTAGCCTCTCTTGCCTACACCAGGCTCTGATACCATGTAAAGAATGAGGATGCAAGAGAGCTACACAAGACAAGCACAAAGCACACAGAGATGGAAAGCTTCTTCTTCTTCTTCACAGAAAAGAGAGTACAAAATGACTAAGTGCTAAAGCTGAAAAGTAGCACATATGTACATTCGGTCACTAAGTGTGAACTCGCTAGAAGCGTACTAGGCTGGCACTATAAGTGTAGTCCACAGCTGTAGAATCACTGGCAGAGATCCTCCGTGTCGGTCACCTAACGCGCCAGTAAGTAAATGCCGTAAGCGGCCAAGACCCGTAGTGGATGCCAGCTCAAGGTGTAGAGCTCGACATCTCAACACCTTAGAGCCAGATTTCATTCGTGACCTCTTGCCCTAGTGACTATAGTTGTCCTAGATGCACTGGTGAAGTTTGGCCAAATTTGGAGTATTTTTGACAAAATTATGCTCATTTCTCATTTATGGTCAAGTTTGCGTTGTTTTCATTTCTCGACAACCGTTTGATCATCTCCTGCCCAACAGGGGCACGACTAAGAAGCTTTGGGTTGTTTTCAAAGCATGTGTGAGGGCATCTCTCCAAACGCAATTACCTACGCTTGCACTTTAAAGGCATGTGTCACAATGCAAGACATAGATATCAAAATACAAATTCATGATGTTAATGTTAGTAAGGGGCTATTGAAAGGAAACATTGTGCTTAACAATGCCTTGGTCGACATGTATGCCAAATGTGGTGTACTTTGGAAATCACAGGTAGTACTCGAGGAGGTATGTTTTCGGGATGTTGTCTCTTCAAATTCATTAAAGGATATACCAAAAGGCGACAAGGCCAACAAGCTCGAGGATATTTTCAACCAGTGGATGTAAAGTGAGAGCATCTTTCCATGTGCAGTCACTTATGCTTGCATCTTGAAGGCGTGTGGCACCACTCAAGTTGCTAATTTGGGCAAAGGCAGGGGTTGCTGAAAGAAAATGTAAGTGAAATCTACACTTTCATCTTTAAGGCATGTGGCACTACGCAAGACACTAACATGGGCAAAAGAATTCACAATCATATTGTTAATCAAGGGCTGTTGAAATAGACAATCATGCTCGGCAATGCCTTGGTTTGAGATGTATGCTAGATGTCGTCTACTTTAGAAAGCCTAAAAGGTGCTTGAAGAGCTTGCTATCCGAGAAGCCCTCATTTGGGGCATCTTTTATTGTGGGATATGCCTAATAGAAGCAGGGACATGAAGCCGCCTTGGGGGGTTTAGAGAATGCCACGACACAAGACACTGATATCGCAAATGAATTCATGACGATATTATTAGTCAAGGGCTATTGAAAGATCTGAGAATTTAGTTTCTTGTAGTCAATAATCAACAATTGCAGACAACTTCAGTGATGAAACCTGTCTTCAAAAGGTTGTCAATTTTTGCATAGTTTGGGTTGGTTTGGGATGATTATTGAGGATATCTAAGTTTTAACCATATAGTTTTATAGTTGCTGTTTTTGTCTATCCTTGGTTGGTGATGATTATTGAGGATGTTGGAGTTTTGTGGCTCCCTTAAGTCTTTGTGTTGTTTTGGTTACCTTCACGCTATTGTATGTCATTGCGTTTTAGGATTGTTCTTGATTATTTTATGTCAATGTGTTATGTTCATCTTCTAGTGATCTTCATTCAATGTGTTTAAATTATTGTCTTTTGTGTTTGTCCTAAACTGGTATGATCACCTTCAGTAAGGGCATGTGTGTTTTTTGGCTACATTGCGTCATTTAGTTTTTTTGGCTACATTCTATAACTACCATTAGTTGGAGATAAGTACATTTTGAGGGTGTATTCAAGAGACATGTTGCTTCATGGATGGGAAAATGCTTGTTAAAATTTGTGAGTATTGTCTATCACTTGGGAATGAAAAATAGTCATCTAGATTATAGCAATAGGAAAGATGATTTGTAGCGGTGTATGACTTTCTTTGTCGTGTAGTGTACATCAACTCTAGCATATTGATGGGCATGGCTAGTGTCATCATTGTAGATTGGAATGAGTTGTTAATGAGGTTTTTGCTTACTCCAGCTGGTGTGAAGTGCCTTATGGTGTGGGAGTCGCACTAAATCTAGGTATTGATGCCAAAATAGTTATGAATGGGATTTATATCTACAAATGCAAAGTTTAAATAGATGTTGTAGTAGTTTTTGAAGCTGACCATTGTTTTGGAATTTTAATTTTTAGTGCATCTAGAATCTTGCTTTGGTCAAGCTTTTTTTCTTTTTTCATTCTTTAGATTGCTGAGATGACTCATATTTTGCAATCTAGAACCATATGCACACAATAGAATGCTCACTTGACTCAAACCATGTACAAAGAAACATAATAGCTCAACATCAAACAATTGTTATAGTAGAGTAGTGTCGAGCAAAACTGCTAGGTCTGTTAACTCTATGTCTACTAAAAAAATTTAGTGTGTGAGGATAATTAAGTTGAACTATTTTTTTAAGAAAATAAAGGCATGCAACTTAAAACAAGCACGGGGTGAAACCATGGCAAGAATGATGGATGTTAAGAATGGCAAGAAACTATAGCAGCAAGTCATGGGCACATTGATTGAGCATCCTCTTGCTCTCATACTAATTTGCTTAAACATAGATCCCCAATGATTACTAGCACATGGAAGCCAAAAATAGAATAAATATTTTTTGAAGCTGTCAAGATCCACGGTCATGATGTAGTACATATCCATTGTACATATGTTGCACATTACTAAAAATCTATAATGCATCGTTGGATCCTTAACAACTTCAAATGTAGGATATGCGGTGTCACCTTGCGGGATTGGTAGGTGACAAGTCAACACAAAAAGTTACACTCATCTCAAAGTAGCTGAGTGTTGGACACAACAATAGAAAAATGTTTTGAGCAGTAATAAAGATAGCATGGTTTGCATGTATCTAACACATTAGCATGCAAAAAATAGAGAATTGCCAACCTCCATGATGTTTGGAGACTTCTTATAGACCGACTACCTCTGTTTCATAAGCCATAATTTTAACAAAATCCATTTAACCCTATTGCAAAAATACATTGGTTACGAGAGCAATAGGTCTAAATATTTCAAATCTATTATAAATTCCTTGGCTTACAATTGAAGGCTAAAAGTTATTACAAAAATCATTGTTACACGATCGAAACTATGAACAAAAAAATTTTGTCATAAAAAATCAAACTGTGATAAAAAGATATTATTGAAGTATCCTTAAAAGGTTACTTTTATTTCCAAAAAACATGACTAGAGTAGTTGCCATTGTCTGCCATACTGAGACTCTAACGATTGGTTTTGTCTACTCTTCACCAATAGACATGGTTATCTGCATTTGGCATAAAAAATTGCCAGCTATGAAAATGTGTGGGTGTGTATCTTATCATAAAATGGTGTGTGCTCTTGGATTATAATGTGGTATGTGTGTGTGTGTGGTCCTCCCCCATCCCTGAGGAAAGGTACACTTCTAGTGCTAAAGATTTGAATAGACTTATCCACATGTTTGTATCAAATGGTGTGTGCTCTTGGCTTATAATGTGGTATGTGTGCCCCAATTCTTGGGCTTTTGTATGTAACTTAGTCATTTTCTATACCATTGATATATGGAGCATGTGTGTGTGTGGTCCTCCCCCATCCCTGAGGAAATGTACACTTATGGTGCTAAAGATTTGAATAGACTTATCCACATGTTTGTATCAAATGGTTTCAGGACGAAAACAATAACTACTTGTATTTTCTAGGAATTAGATATGATAACAGTGGCATAATTCAGGACGAAAACAATAACTACTTGTATTTTCTAGGAATTAGATATGATAACAGTGGCATAATTCCTGGAAACCATTTGATACAAACATGTGGATAAGTCTATTCAAATCTTTAGCACCATAAGAAACATGTGTGCATTGTATAGAATGGGAAGAACTTAGAATACCACACTTTGTATGCCATATGTTTAGGGAAATTACTAGATGCATGGATAAAAGAAATATTGGGGCATGGTAATTTATCTTTTTTGGATGACGTGCTTGTAACAAACTGCCTCTCAAATGGTTCACGTAATTGGATATGCATGTTCAAATAAGTGGTGGCATGTTCCTCATGTGTAGTTTTTATACCAATGATATCAAGTGGATAGATAGTAAAGGGATCCTCAAGGGAAAAGCGTTGCTTATGATTCAACCATCGTATAACAAAGGGGTGATTTGCAAAGAGCAAGTAATCCATGTACATCCATGAATGTACGAATGCTTTAAAGATATCACATTTTTTCATCCATGGATAATTTCTTATGTATTCAATCTCAAACCAAGCCAAATACAAATTACACCACAATGGGGAACAAATAGATCCCATTGGGATGCCTTTAACTTGTTGTAAGTTTTTTGTCCCCAACTTGGTGAAGCAATTGTTGAAGTAATTCATTAATGTTATAAAAAAATTCAAAAGTCCAAATGAACTCTCTCTTTTTCTTGGTGAGTGCACGACCCTTTTTGAAACCTTTGAAGCCCAAAATTTTAATTAGCTTAATGATGTGCATTAAAACCTCAATTAAACCATGTGTTCCCTTATGTGCAATAGCTTTAGCAAGCAATAATGTCAAACAAACAAATATGTAAGGTGTTTTGGAATGTTTACAAGAAAACCATTCTGGTTGTTAATCCACCAATACCCATTCATTTGTATCCCAAAAAATGTGTGTGTATTTTATGTGTACCCTTCGTGTATTCCATTAATCCCCTCTATAATCCTCTTAACATCTTGATTAAGAAGTTTGTGGTGGGTGTGAAGATCCAATTATGTGCATTGGTTATCCATCAAAACTCCAACTTGTGTATCTTGAAGTTCCCCATTAAGTATGGGATGGAAATGTATGTGGTTCTTCCATCCCAAGTCCTCGTGTATATAAACTTAATACATGCCAAATTTCATTTTTAGTCGTGTTGATTGTTGATTGTTCTAGTCTTTTCCTAGCTACCATTCTAATAAGGTTTTTACAAATAAAGATTGGTGTCTGGGTTGACTTACCACATATAAAAATGAATTTAAAAAGATATTGAATTTCATTCATTAAATCTCTATTTTTCAACCAAGTAGTTTGGTTTTGTTTGTGAAGAAAAAAATTTCTATTTTAATACTTCAATAATGCCTTCTCAAATGTATTTATAGTGAGTATTTTCATCTTTCAAGCCAAAAATACGACAAAGCAATTTCAAACCTTTAGAGAATTCTTTGACTACTGGATTGGTAATTGTAGGAAAGGAGAGATATGATTAAGATCTTTCATGACAAATTCTCTAAAGATGGCGTGTCTAAAAAATTTAGGTTCTGTGGTGACTATATGGTGATCAAAGTGTTCAAAATTTAAAAGGAATCTAGAAAACCTTTTATGAGTAATTCTCTAAAGATGGCATGTCTGACAAAAGTAGGCTCTGTGGTGGTGACTACATGGTTGCCAAAGTGTTCCAAATTTACAAGGAATCTAGCAAACATTTATGAGTAAGGCAACCACACTTGTCATTGTGATCGCTTCAACAAAAATAGAAGTCGATTTCTAAGTCCAGCTAAGGCTTTCTTGTATACCTTCAACCAATGAAATATTTAGTTTAGCTAAATCCTTGTTTATATGGCATCATTGATCATCTTTTGAAAAAATATTTTATGTCGATAAATTCCATGAGTTTATTACAGAACAAAAGATGAATATATCTTCCTTTGGGTTTATTTTTACGATTTGAATGAAACAAACCATTGATTTTTATGATAAGTGAGCGTACCAATTCATCGAAAGTATTATACTCCAAATCCTTTGGAGTGTTGCCATAATCTACAGGTCCTTTGAACCAGGTCTCATTCACTGCATCACTCTCCGGGTGGATTTCTTAACATATACATGTGGTAGTGATGTGTGTGAAGACACTTAGGACAACCATGGAATTTTTTCCTCACTAGGAAGTTTTGTCCCCTGTGTATTGTATATACACACATCACTCTAGATCTATCTATCTTTCCCTTGCACACTAAGTAATACTCTCTCTATTGTGTGCCTTGAGCTTCCTTCATCTTCTCCAAGCTATGTGTGTTCTTGCAACCTTTCTTCAAAATATGTGAGCTTTCACAAGCGTCATTAGGTGGAAAAATACTCTGGACGAGCTCATAGAGGTCACTCTCCTCAGATTTTTGATTCGGGCTCATTTATGCCTTTTGTGTAGAATTTTTGTCAGTGCTTTTTTCTGCAAACAAGACCCTTGCATCCTTTTACAGTTTGTGGTATTGTTCCCTCTTCATTTCTCCTCTTTTCAAGAAGTTTTCACATTAGGTGGTGCATTTTCCATGGTTGAAAATAGCACAGATGTGTTCAAGATGTTTATTGCCGAGGATAAATTGGATGGGGAAAATTACCCTATGTGGGCTTATATGATGCAAAATGTCCTAGTGTGAAAGGGTGTCTAGAATATTGTGCAAGGTATTGATGTACGTCCTGGTTCTAAGGATGTAGGCAATTGAGGATTTTGCAAGTTTTGGTGGTAGGATTGTTGCTGCCAGAGCTGTTTGCCAACGACTGAACAACCTCATTGGGATGTAAAATATGCACAGGCTCATGCATTGATTGTGTTTTATATGAAGCTCATTACTCCTCACATTTTCTCAATGAAATCTGCAAAACAAGCTTGGGAATATTCTGACTAGTCTTTATGCAAGTTGCAATAAGGCAAAAATTGTATTGCTGCGTTGTCAAGAAGTAGGCGGTCTTGCCAGGAAGGCACCAGGCCTCTTGCTGTGAGAGTTTGTGAGGAAGCTCAAGGGTTATGAGAAAGAGCTAAGATGTAGATAACATAGCTTCTAGAGCTAAAGAAGAAATGTAGCCAAAGAAGCCGCTCACTTTTCCTTACAAACACACACGTGATGGAGAGAACTCATGGAAGATAGTCAGAACAAAACAAAAATGAAAACATCGAGATTACGATCATATTGTATCATGGGTAGGATAAAAGGGTTAATGGATGAGTTAATGATATTTAATCTTTGTTGTCCAAATAAGCTACGGATTGCTCTTTGGAACTGTAGCTTTGTGCTTGCTATAATGTATATGTTTTGTCTAGCGATTGGGATTAGTTGTGAGTACAAATCCTCTTGATTCATAATAAAATAACCACATTCACATCAAAAGAGAAGTCATAGTCAATAATAGGTAGTATGATGGGATTTGGTGAGAGAAGTATTTCGTTGAGCCTTTCAGGACCAAATAGAAACACTATGAGTTGCTAAAAGGGAATCTTTCGACTAATCCAAATGTTGACCCTAATAGATTTCACTGAATGGAATTGAAAGAAATTACCTCTATGTGGATTATGGTTATTCATCAATGATATACTTAGTATGTTCAAAGATAAAGGTGTGAAAGAAGTGAAGGAGAAGAAGAAGAGAGTTTCTCTCCCAAGCCCTATTGTTGCCCTTAGGCAATAAGGATACTGCGGGGAGAGAGTACCTTGTGCACATAATTGTTTCCCGCAAGAAGGTTGTGCCCGTTACATTGACAAGATTGATGAGAGCAATCGCCACCACCGTAATGGAGAGAGAAGATGAGGCAAGACTTCAGCCTTTCTTCAAGAGAAAGTGTGGCACTAAGATGAGTGTGTCACTATGGAATTGAGCTATTCTCACTCACTCATAACTTTCCCCAATGAAGAGAAGGTTTCCCTTTTTATAGGTGAGGGAGCCATGTTTTACATAATCACTTGATTATGCGAAAGAGTTAGCCCAAATCAAATGTTATATGGATATTTCTTAAAATGGGCAATATTAGGACTCAAAATATCATGAAATTCAGCATCTTTGGTCGTTGAGGCTCCATGTGGGTGCATGATGTATGTGGGCCCCACCTAGGCATCTTGTGTGTGGCTCCAACAGGGGGTCCCAACTTGTGTGTCTTGTCCTTCAAGGCATCTTTGAGGTGTCACATTCACATGCTTGTGTCTTTCATCCTCCAAATATCTTATTTTATGAAAAAAGACCAAGATTACCTCTTTTCACTTGATTCACCTGTTTACCATCTCTTCTTGCAGTGTAGTTGTGAGAGGATTTTTCACTCTTTTCCCTGTAACTTTTGACTTGTAATTCGGATTGACATGCTTCAAAAGGCAAAATTGGCCTACTAAAAGAGCTTGGTTTTGGCCTTTTCTCCACGTCCTTATGTCGGGATTTTCAAATTGGGATGGTCCAAGAAGATTTGGATCTTCCTTTTCATAAAGTCTTGTAGTAGGCCCTTCCCTCTTGTATGTATCCAAGAAGGTATGCATTATTGAAGGGTTATATTATTAAATAAATGTGAAAAGAAGAAAATAATTTATATATGGTAGGGTATAGTTGAGATATTAGAAGAAATATACAAATGCTTTTCCCCCAGACAAAAAGAGGCACAATCATTGATACTTCTCTTGCAGTACTTTCTATTAGTAATGTACATTTATATTACTTCAAAGGTAATACTAAGGTATGGTAGAAGGCTTTTATTTATGCATATGAGTATTATATGAAGTATACTTATGCATCAAAAAGTCACAAGATAAATCGTTTAGTGCCCGTTCCCACTATATACGTGCCACAGCACGACATCCACCCCCTCTAAACCTGCACATCCTCCGGTATGTGCCACGTTGTCTCTTTGTAAGATCAGACCTCTTGTACATCTTCCTTGCTTTCTGCTTCACTGAATGATTCCAGAGCTTCATGTTCACTTTGATATTCACCTGTGTTTTGCTCTTCTTCCTCATCAACATCTTCTAGATCATTGTCTCCTCTTCTCTTAAACATTTTAATCCTTTTTCCCGCAATGGGAATCTTTACTTCTGTACCATCTAGTTCAGACAAGCTGTAAGTAGCATTTTAATGCACATGCTTTGCAACATATGGTCCAAACCATCGTTTTGAGAACTTACGCATGACTGTGTGCTGGTTATCAAGGCTACTATCATACAATAAAACCCAGTCACCTTTGTCAATTGTTTTGCTCCTGAGTCGATGTCGCTTATCAAAGTAGTCCTTGTTTTTCAACCTTGCATTTTTGAGTCGTTCTTTTGCAGCTTCAATGTCTCCAGGTCTTCTCTCTAGCTGCCTTATACGGAGTGCAAGGAGATCTTCCCTGCTAAGCCCCTCTTGCCAAGGTAGTACATTCCATGTGGGAATTGTATCTTCAATCGGCATCACTGGCTTTTGACCATACAATAGCTCCGCAGGCATGTAGCCAGTTACTGAGCTATGTGTTGTACGATCAGCCCATAAAGCATATGGTAACAATTTTGGCCACTCACCAACTCTTCCTTCGCAAGCCTTTGCCAAAGCTTTGATGATAGGAGGATGCCCTCTTTCACTCTTTTCATTGCCTTCAGGGTTGTAAGCTGTAGTAAGAGAAAGCTTGATTCCCAATCTGGAAAAGAACTCCCTTGCTTCCTCAGCATCCAGCTTACCTCTATCTGCAGTGATCTTTCCCACACAACCATAACGGCAAATCACCTCATCAAGAAGGAATTTGCACACAGCTTCTGTGGTTTTAGCTCTTAATGCTCTTCCTTCAACCTGGTTAGTTAGGTCCTCTCGTGCAAGAACCAAGTATCTCATTTGCCAAAGTCCTAAAGGCATTGTGACTAGATCCACAACCCATTTATAGTGCATGGCTAGTGGATATGTAGGGTGTAATCCATCACGATGCCGAACATTTGAATACATTTAACAATTTACACATGAATCTACAAACTGAGATACATCTTTATACATACCCTTCCACCAGTATTTTTCTTTCAACTTGGAGAAGGTTGCCCATACACCCCTGTGTCCAGCCCATAGACTCTCATGAAACTCTTGCATGAGCTTTACTTGAGTCTCTTTTTTACATATAACCCATTGTGGTGTAGCACCCTTTTGTTTAGGATGCTTCCACAAGTAACCATCCTTCAAAAAGTACCCGTATGCTTTCCTGCGTATCCTCTTGAATTCTTGTTTAGACCAATCATACTGCTTTGTTAGAGTACTCAAGTAGCTTCCAATAAGAAGCCAGTCACCTTCATAAAGATCTTTCAAGAACAATTCAAGTGAATTAGTCATGCAGACATTGTTACCTTTGACATGAGAGATAGAATAGAACTTTGTGCCTACATCATCTCCCTCATCAATCATTTATGACTCATCTTCATACCTTGCCCTTGATAGCATATCTGCCACTATATTGTGTTTACCTGCAATGTTATTAAACTCGGGATTTAAGGACTTAATGTAGGCAATCCACCGCAACATAGCAATGTCTGGAGTTGAGCAGCTTGTAATCATCCCAAGAAGTGGTAGACAATCTGTTTCTACAACCACACATGCACCAATAAGGTACTCTTTTCCATTTTTCAAGGCTTTAACCATACCCCATAGCTCTCTCTTTATTTGTGGATAGTTTCTTTGGCGAGCACTTAGTACCTTTGCTCCAAATCTTACCACATACCTACGTCCTTCTTCGTCATCTTGCCCTATTGGCCATCCAATCCCTGTAGGACTGGTGTCTACTGTCACAATTACTGGCCTTTGACACTCATAGTCTACCTTTCTCAAAGTTGGTGCTGACTGGAGCAACTCCTTTATCTTTTTCATGGATTTTACATGTGCTTCTGTCCATTTAAACTTCTGATTCTTTCTAAGCAGCTGATAAAGAGGATCAGCTACATGTGTATAATGTGGAATCCAAATAACATAGAAGACACATGCTCCTAGAAACCTTCTAACCTCAGTGATGCTAGTGCATGTTTCTTTCATTCTTTGGATGGCATCTACCTTTGATGGACAAGGTTTCCTACCATATGGCCCGCACATGTGCCCCACAATGAGCACTTCTTTGACACCAAACATAGACTTTTTCCCTGACAATGTAAGATTCACTTCTTCCAACCTAGACAAAATTTTATCACAATCATTTATGTGATTTACCACAAACCTGCGACATCCCTTGAGATCCAAAGCTTCATATTTGTCACTTTTTTCACATCCTTTGATAGGAAAATCATCAATGAAAGGCATTGTGATTTGAGGAATAAAGTCACGTAAGACCTTATTCATCCCATTCATCATATGTGCAACCGAGTTGGTTGCTCCCTGTGGCAAGGTACACATCCTTACCAAACCCAAAGGTGTCCTCATGGTTTTCAAGTCTCTGCTTTTGATTGCAAGCTGAAATTGATCATACCCTGAGTACAGATCCCCCATTGAGTAGATTGCCCTCCCTGCAAACGCCTCTGCAAACTCATCCACAATTGGACCTGTACCTACATTTCTAATTGTCACCTTGTTCACACTGGTTGCATATCTTGGATGAAGCGTAGAGAACCATTCTTCTTTGGAACTGTGAACCACCTGTTTGAGTATGGAGCACAAGAAGGCTCCAAGATTCCCATTTTGATTTTCTCATTCAGTAGCTCTACTAACTTTGGCAAATGAGCCTTTGGAACTGGAATAGGCCGTAGATTCCAAGGCACATGAGGTATTGTGAAAATTACCATAGGAGCTACAATAGAAGGATCAACACATCCTATCTCATGTGGCTCAAATGCAAAAGCCGTACCATGCTTTGAAAGCATTTCTTTGAAGCACTTTGTCTCCTCCTGTGTTAGAAACTCCTCGCAACCAATCTGTAACTCTTGAAAAGACTCCTTTGTGAAGGTATGCCCGATCTTTTTAGGATTCCTCAAACTTGGTTGTAAAGAAGCCTGCTCAAATTTTTCCCAATTGTTGGGTGGTAAGGGCGAAGCTATTGGTTTCACCTTCTTTGCTACACTCTTGTATTTAGTTTCAACATGGACTTCTGGGCCAACTGTTTGGCTTTCTTTAAAGGCTTCTATTACTTGATACATTTCCATAGAGCAAACTTCCACAACTTCATTTTCAAGATGCAAACTAGACCCCATTATAGCATCAAGCTCACCCATAGTATCTACAAAAGAAACTTGTTCACACAAACCCAAAACATTTTCAGTAGGCTTTAGCAACCCACTCTTTTTCATGTCTATTTGTACATTATGCACATATTGCCTCTCACATCTCTTCAAATCTTCAAGTTTTGTAAAACATACTGATCCATTCCTTGTTACCAAGGAGCTCGTTGAGAAAGTTTCACCTATGGCGAGACCCTTTTTCTTTCTATACCACTGCAATCCCGCTTTACAATGGTACTTGGCCAAAACCCATCATTTCTCTATGATCATGAAACTCTTTGCTTACCTTTGGTAGAGGATGTTCTCTGAGGTTGTCACAATTTCTTTCATGGTTTACACAAACTGTGAGAAATTGGACAGCTCGTTTACCATCTTTGCTGCGTATCCTAGCATATGTTGAACCATCGTCCATTACCTTTGTTTCCATTCGAACTCCCACAATGTAGGGCTGTCCAAGGATGAGATGATATGAAGATGTATCCTGTACAAAGAAGTTTTGGTCAATCTTTACATCACCTATTGTCACCTTCACACCTGGACATGCTGCATACAATTCACCGGATGAATTGTTTGCCACTTTTACCATCCAGGCTTGATCTGTGTCCATCGGCCATTTGCACTTGTTGTAGAGACTCTTTGACATTATGTTTATTTCTGAACCATGGTCAATCAAGGCAACAAATGGCTCTTCAAGATCACCTACCTTGACCAAAGTTTCTGTAGTAGCCCTTGCCCAGTGACTTCGTGAATAGTAGCTCCTAGGAATATCTTCAACTTCTTTATCATCATTTGAGAAATGCACTTGCTTCACTCTCCCACTAGATTGGTAGCATCCTACCACAGCTCCATCATCCTCCTTATTTTGCAGCTGCATCCCTTGTGTCTTCGAGGTTTCCCCTTCAACCTGTGGACGAGAAACTTCAGCAAGGGTTTGCCTCTTCCTCTTGATGATGCCAATGATCTCCTCATGGAATTCACGCTTTGCAATGCCAAGAACTTCTCCTAGAGTAAACTCAATCTTGCTATTTAAGATCCTTTCCTCCAAGACTTTCTTTAAATGTGTAGCAACCTCAATATCAGATTGTAGTTTATAAGTTGGGCCTTTTGTCTTACCTTTTGCTGGCTCTTTCTTCTTTCCTGTTGTAAACTCCTCCATGAGTACTTCAGGTGGAGATGCTCCTTGTGTTGAGGGTGTTTGAGAAGGCATTGAGTCGCTTCTTCCCCCACTTCTAGAAGCTCTTTTTGATGGTCCTTCATCAGCATTCTCACGCCTGCGCTTCTCTTCTACAATCGCTTCATTTTGTTGGCATTTTGTAATGTAGGCATGCACTGACAATGAGTCCACTGGATCATTCCATCCTGTTTCTAGACGTATGCAATCACCTGCTTCATGTAGAATCTCTTTTGTAAGCTTTCCCTTTTTAGTTAATTGCATGACATTTGGCCAAATTTGACCATGATGGTCACTCACCTCTTCACATTAGTAAGATGCTCAATTTTTACTCCATAAGTAGCTCCCTCAACTGAAGAGGTGGCATGGTTAGTTGCCATATCTTCAACAAAGGTTTGCATTCCCCCCTTCCCAAAGTTAGTTCTCAAGGGTAGACCTGTCTCTCTTAAGTGGATTTTACCATCCTTAAAAAAGACAACGTCTTTTGACAAAGCATCACGAAAATCATCACAATCCCTTCTTACATGGTCTGTACTATCACACCAAATACATCTATTAACAAACCCTTCCTTGGGCTGTTGTCTTTGCCTAAGAAGTGACCCTGATGGTGTGCCTTTTTCTTCAAGCTTTTCAAGTTTCACCTTCAAGTCACACATTCCCTTCACAAGTTCATCTAGCATAGACTCATCAAACTTAGGAGCTATATAAGTAGGCTTTACCATTTTGTCAGAAGTTGAGGTTAAAGGACTTGTAGTGTTTACTACCATCTTGTCCCTTCTTCTTTGTCGTTTGGCAAGCAACGAGACAACACCTTCAACTTTATTCCAGTCGGTCTTTAGTCCTTGCTCAGCATCTTTATCTTCAAGGAGAAGCTCCAAATTTTCTTGAAACTCTTTACCTGCGGATTGTAAGAAAAGATCTATCTTCTCTACATCTAGTGTTGCCCTTTCTATCCTGGTGAGTTGTGCATAGCGCCACTCAAATTCCATAAGTAGCTCTGTTATTGATAGTCCTTGCTTTGGCTTGACTACCCATTCTAAGAATGTCCTTTTGGTCACTCTCTCTGAGTCCTCCATGAAATATTTCTCCTTTAAAGCTACATTGAGCTCTTCCCAATTTCTCCCATGCCCATCTTTAATTGCCCTAACATGCTCCCTAATTTCTGGAGCAACAACTAGCTCAAAGATTTCAATCATCTCACCTTCTGACATGCGATGCAGCTCCATCTCCTTCACATACTCGCGTAAGTACTTGGTTACATCTTTTCCATTGAACTGATCAATTCTGTTGACGACCGCTTATATGGCCTTCATTGCTGAAATCTCCCTTCTTTCAGAAGCATGTTGTTGCTGCATGAACATTGCAAATTCTTGAAACATTTGCATTTTTGCTGGGTCAAAATGCATACCCTGTTGCTCAACATGATCACCCATGGTTACTCACAAACTCTCACCCTGACAGTTTCGCGTCGGGTTCACGAAAAATATGTCAAGAAGTAGGCGGTCTTGCCAGGAAGGCACCGGGCCTCTTGCTGTGAGAGTTTGTGAGGAAGCTCAAGGGTTATGAGAAAGAGCTAAGATGTAGATAACATAGCTTCTAGAGCTAAAGAAGAAATGTAGCCAAAGAAGCCGCTCACTTTTCCTTACAAACACACATGTGATGGAGAGAACGCATGAAAGATAGTCAGAACAAAACAAAAATGAAAACATCGAGATTACGATCATATCGTATCATGGGTAGGATAAAACGGTTAATGGATGAGTTAATGATATTTAATCTTTGTTGTACAAATAAGCTGCGGATTGCTCTTTGGAACTGTAGCTTTGTGCTTACTATAATGTATATGTTTTGTCTAGCGATTGGGATTAGTTGTGAGTACAAATCCTCTTGATTCAGAATAAAATAACCACATTCACATCAAAAGATAAGTCATAGTCAATAATAGGTAGTATGATGGGATCTGGTGAAAGAAGTATTTCGTTGAGCCTTTCAGGACCAAATAGAAACACTATGCGTTGCTGAAAGTGAATCTTTCGACTAATCCAAATGTTGACCCTAATAGATTTCACTGAATGGAATTGAAAGAAATTACCTCTATGTGGATTATGGTTATTCATCAATGATATACTTAGTATGTTCAAAGATAAAGGTGTGAAAGAAGTGAAGGAGAAGAAGAAGAGAGTTTCTCTCCCAAGTCCTATTGTTACCTTTAGGCAATAAGGATACTGCGGGGAGAGAAGTACCTTGTGCACATAATTGTTTCCCGCAAGAAGGTTGTGCCCGTTACATTGACAAGATTGATGAGAGCAATCGCCACCACCGTAATGGAGAGAGAAGATGAGGCAAGACTTCAGCCTTTCTTCAAGAGAAAGTGTGGCACTAAGATGAGTGTGTCACTATGGAATTGAGCTATTCTCACTCACTCATAACTTTCCCCAATGAAGAGAAGGTTTCCCTTTTTATAGGTGAGGGAGCCATGTTTTACATAATCACTTGATTAAGCGAAAGAGTTAGCCCAAATCAAATGTTCTTTGGATATTTCTTAAAATGGGCAATATTAGGACTCAAAATATCATGAAATTCAGCATCTTTGGTCATTGAGGCTCCATGTGGGTGCATGATGTATGTGGGCCCCACCTAGGCATCTTGTGTGTGGCTCCAGCAGGGGGTCCCAACTTGTGTGTCTTGTCCTTCAAGGCATCTTTGAGGTGTCACATTCACATGCTTGTGTCTTTTATCCTCCAAATATCTTATTTTATGAAAAAAGACCAAGATTACCTCTTTTCTCTTAATTCACCTGTTTACCATCTCTTCTTGCAGTGTAGTTGTGAGAGGATTTTTCACTCTTTTCCCTGTAACTTTTGACCTGTACTTCGGATTGACATGCTTCAAAAGGCAAAATTGGCCTACTAAAAGAGCTTGGTTTTGGCCTTTTCTCCACGTCCTTATGTCGGGATTTTCAAATTGGGATGGTCCAAGAAGATTTGGATCTTCCTTTTCATAAAGTCTTGTAGTAGGCCCTTCCCTCTTGTATGTATCCAAGAAGGTATGCATTATTGAAGGGTTATATTATTAAATAAATGTGAAATGGAAAAAAATAATTTATATATGGTAGGGTATAGTTGAGATATTAGAAGAAATATACAAATGCTTTTCCCCCAGACAAAAAGAGGCACAATCATTGATACTTCTCTTGCAGTACTTTCTAATAGTAATGTACATTTATATTACTTCAAAGGTAATACTAAGGTATGGTAGAAAGCTTTTATTTATGCATATGAGTATTATATGAAGTATACTTATGCATCAAAAAGTCACAAGATAAATCGTTTAATGTCCGTTCCCACTATATACGTGCCACAACACGACAACGTAAAGAGCTGGAGTTGAAGATTATGCATGAGGAAGATGATATGGACACTTTCCTTTCTGGTGTCAAGGTTATCAATGAACAACTTATTACTACAGGTGAAATCATTTTTTATAGTCCCCTTGTGTAGACTGTTCTTTATGCTTTTCCAGATTCTTACCAGACTTTTGCTAGTACTTGGAGAATTATGACCCAAGGAAATACAAAAGTTGTCAAGTTTGATGCATTATGCACATTGATTTTGCAAGAGTCACTTTCCAGGAAAAACAAGACTAGACAGCGTGCACTTGAACATGCCTTTATTGCTGCTCAAAGCTTGGGGGTTCACCATTCAGTAACCCCCTATATAACATGTGCTCGCGAGGTATTAAAAAAAACCCTCTTTTAGCATGTCTAAATGAATAAAATGACCCCTTATTTTAGGATTTTTCCCAAAATTGAATATAAAAACCCCTTATTTTAATGTATCTCTGTTAAATTGCCTAAAATTCTTGCAATTTTTAAAGCCCCTCCTTTTGAACTCACGTTATACATTGACATGATTACATAGTGCACCCCCGAGGCTCAAATAAAAGTGGTAATAGCAATGTAGCCACTTCTCATGGTTCTTCTATGAGTGGTAAATCACTTGTTCCTAATGATTTTGCTAGCAGCAATTCGTGTGAGAATTTTGAAGAAAAGGGCAGAAAGAAGATGTGTTGCCATTATTGTAAAGATAATGATCACTTGATCAAGCAGTGTCCTAAGTTGAAGGTCAAAGAGGCTAAAAAGAAAGAGACTCGTTTCACTACAAATGTAGCTATAGTTGATGCAAAATGGGCTTTTAGTCCAGAGTGCACTTATGATCCTTCTGTCCATGATGCATGTGTGGTACTTTGACAATGGTGCTACAACGAACATTACCTCTCATCGTGACTTGCTTACCTCTCTTAAGTCTATCCCTCATGGGAATTTAGTCACTTGTGCCAAAAATACCTCTTATCCGGTTCAGGGAGTTGGAGAGATTGTGCTTACTGCTACAAATGTATGTTCTTTCACACTTTTGATGCATTGTATGTACCTAGGATCAAGAATAATATTTTGTTTGTATATGCACTTGCTAGACTTGGTCTTGGAGTCAAATTTGTGGATGACAGATGTATAGTACACGATCTCAGTTTTGGTGATGAAATTATTGCATCTGGCATTTTATGACATGGTCTATATAAGCTCATTTTGTACGACATGTGGGAAAAATTTTGCAAATGTTGTTGTGGATTCTAAGGCTATTTTCAGATGCAAAACTTTAGCATGCATGTTTTGGGCATATGAAATTTTCCAATTTGCTGCGTTTGCAGAATTATGATATGGTTTCTTCTTTGCCGCATCTTGAAGCACATGTCAAACATGTTTGTGAAGGTTTTATTTTGGGTAAGATGCAGTGTTGAAAGTTATTAAAGAATGGTTCAATTAGGGCCACATGCAAGTTGCAGATTGTGCATAGTGATGTTTGTGGGCCCATGCAAACTCTGTCCTTGGGAAATTACCTTTACTTCATGACTTTAATTCATGATTACTCTAGGCATGCATGGGTGTATCCGCTTAAAGCGAAGTCCGAAGTTTTTATGTGCTTCAAACAATTTTTGGCTATGGCTTATTGGCTATGGCTTAAAACGTCTCGAAATGGGCACCCTCCGTTCAGATCAAGGGAGGGAGTATAAGTATCATGTATTTAATGCATTTTTTGGTAGTCGTGGGATAAAACACCAATGTACAATGCTTTATATGCCTCAAAAAAATGGTGTTGCTGAGAGGAAAAACAGGTCACTTACAAAAATGGCACGATGTATGGTCAAAAGTCAAGCTTTGCCGCATTTGTTTTGGCTTCAGGCTATATGTGTGCCACTTATGTACTTAGCAGGTGTCCTACAAAAGCTTTGCAGTCTATGACTCTATATGAAGCATGGCATAATACAAAGCCTTCTATTGAGCACATGCGTGTTTTTGGGTGTTTGGCATATGCTTTGGTTTTTGGATTGCAGATTGGAGCTATAGATTGTTGGTTATGGTCATTTGAAGTTTTGTCAGGAGTTAGGTTTGTGTTGGATTGGACACATTGGTAGACGTGCCATCTGATGATTTTGGAACATCACTAGGGATAGTATGAATTCTATGCGGTGTATGTAGATAACATGAATTGATTGCTCATCAAACAAAGTTACAGACTATAAGTTATGGCCGGACAAAGATAGGGTGCGATTGCTCGAGGTTGGTGGCAGATAAAGTTTAGCGTTTTCGTGGCCTCGGATGGCGAGCTTGGAAATCTCAAAATGCGGCAAGCATGGGGAGATTCAAAGTCGAGAACCGGATTCATCAAACGAGTTTTGAAACAGAAGCATTTGGTGCCCGAGCAAGGAGCTGGAGGAGGTTGAAGGTGGCAGAAGAATAAGGTTTTTAAAAAGTAAAGTGGGGAATTTTCAAAGGGTGTAATGAGAAATTTATGAACGGTTGCCACATGGAAGGAAGCATAATCCCATATGTGCAAGGTGGTGTTGAGCACCAGGGGTATACGGCTATCCTCGTGAGCCCCTATTGGGAGTTTATGAGGGAGTGAGAGCTCCTTTTGAGCATGGCTATGACGGAGCACCGGGGATGGCTCTATCTAGCGCTGAGTAGGCACTCGTTGTCTCTCGGGCGTGCGGGGCGTGGTGGTTCTGACTAGTGTAGTTGTCGATGTTGGTGGCGACGGTGCACTGTACCAATGGTTGACTTTGGCAGCTGGATGATGTGGCATGGCGCTCAATGGGTCCGAGATCACACAACCGATAGCCCCACCCCGTCTTTTGAAGGATATTGCTAGTGGTGAGGTAAGGGGTAGTTCTTGTGGAGAGAGAGAGAGAGAGAGAGAGAGAGAGAGAGAGAGAGAGAGAGAGAGAGAGAGAGAGAGAGAGAGAGAGAGAGAGAGAGAGAGAGAGAGAGAGAGAGAGAGAGAGAGAGAGAGAGAGAGAGAGAGAGAGGGACGACATGTGCTTAGGGGGGTGTCTCGCGACAACTGGCAGAGAGGGAGAAGGAGGGAATCCTGTGGGTGGTAGGCGGCAATTGTAAGGCAGAGAGAAAGAGGGAAAGGGTCCAAGGGAACTTAAAGGCAAGGGAGTGAGCACATATGAGAGATAAAGGGCAAGTGAGCGGCCAAGCCAGGCGGCCAAGGGGGTAATTTGAAGTGAACAAAGCCAAGAGGGCAGTTCTAAGTGGCCAAACATAGGGGAAGTGTCCACTCGACAAGGGTTTCCAAAAGGAGTAGGCCAAATGCAAGCAATGCAAGAAAAATTATATATGAGCTAACAGTTTAAGTACATGAGCTGAGAAGCTCCATTTTTTCTTTTTTGGACTTAGCCACTCCTATAAAAGGAGATGAACGTGATTTTTCAAGGGATTTTTTTCGGGCCATTAGGCTTGTTGGCCATAGCATTTTTTTGGCCGAGGGTTGTGTTGGCAAGGAATTGATTGTAAACGGTTGTATGTATGCAAGGAAAGCCATCATTGCTATCTCTTGGCATCGAGTCCCCCTTCTCTTCTTTGCAAGTGTGCGTGTGTTTTAGAGCGTGCGTCGGCATGTGTGGCCCCCTGAAGTTTTTCTTGCAAAGAAAAATAGAGAGAGGTCGTGTGCATGTGGATGGTTGTGATTTGGGTAGAGCATAATGACTGTAACGTCTCTACCTACCATAGAAAAGGGTTACCTATGTAAAATTTTTAGCCTAAATATCAGTGTGGCAAAAGATGCTATTTTTAGTAGGTTTCAATGATCAGATGTCATTTTTGTGTTGTGATCCTTGTATAAATTTTAATTCTAGTTAAATTCAGGTTTTGTGAAAAATTTCCAAAAATAGAAAGTTTTTGACCATCCATATGGACTAGGATCGACCGGCTCGTCAAACTGTGGACCGCAAATTGTGGACCGACCCAGATTTCCTTAAAAATAGGGTCCGAACGCCGGAGGCTGATATTTATGGCAGGTAGTCGTATCTGTTACCTGCATGTCTGTCTTGAGTCCGCAAGTTAAGTAAATTTGGGCTAGTATAGATCAAGTTAGCCTAAGGTTGGTAAATTCCTAAGGTATGTGTATGGCATGGATGTGCATATGCATGTATGGGTATGCATGGTCATGGGTGTGCATGCATGGTCGTGGATGCATGGTCATGTATCCCCATCACGTATGGCCATGGGTCATGTGTATAGATAGTGTTGGGTCAAGTGGCATGGAGGCTAAGTATGGAGTAGAGAGGTGTATCACTTAATTAGGTAAAAGGGGACACCTCTTAGTGGTTAGTGAGAGGCTTGTGACACCTCTATTTCTTCTTTTGGCAAGAGGGGTGAGCAAGGGAGGTATGGGCAAGCCTTGGCCATCAAGCAACCCCAGAAGTCTATATAAGGGGCATTCCCACCCAATTTTACACACACAGGACCCCCAAGTCTTACAAGAAAGTGTTGCTGCCAGAGCTTCCATTGGAGGAGCTTACTTACATCAATTAGCATATACAAGGAGGCTTAATCAAGGTGATTTAATTCAAGTTATGTTACTCTAATTGCTCCATAGCCTCTTCTCTCGGGAGGATCTATGTTGAGCCTACTCTATTCTATTATTTCTGCTATATGGTTACAATATAATTAATAAGGGTGATTATCAATAGACTCTTACCTAGTGATCATTCTTTCCTTGTCGGATTAAAGAGAACTAAAGTTAATCTCCCATCTTATACTCTAGTCAATACATGATAAAATGGTGAAATCAATCTCTCTTTGTGCACTAAATTTTTGCATGATTATGTTCCCTTGTGCATTAAAGATTATGTATGATTAGAGTTCTATTTGCACTAATCTAATTGCACATATTTATGCATGGTAGAGTAGATTTTGATCCTCTATTTTATCCAAGTCTATGCATGGTTATATGCATACATTGTGCATAGTATTGATGAGTCAAAAGTGATGCATGGATGTGATTCCTATATTGCATATGGTGGATGTAGTTAAGGTAATATTATGATAAAGATTATGCATGTGTTTATGGTAAGCTTATTTTCTTCATTCTTGGTCAAGTCACTAATTAGGGAAGAATTACCTTCCTTTCTATGTATATTTGATACATAATTCGGAAAAGAATTATTTCACTCTAAATCACTTGTGCATATCAGCTTGTCGATTAATCTTAGCTAGTTTTCCCTTGTCAATGTTGCTTTACACATGTTTATGTGTGATTATCCATAACTCAAATCAACTTCTACTTGAGGAAAGCTATGACTTGAAAATCATTTTATTGCACTCTCTTAGATGTAGAGTATTGTTATGAGTAAGATTAAGTACTCTTTTTCCTAATCCTTGTGGATGCCTAATCATTGTGATATGGTTACTTAATACCATATTTTAGCCCTTCTTTCTTCGGAGTTTTTCTAACCCAAAGTAGTGAGATATGTCCCCCAAGAGGACACGTTTTGGTGGTGCTAATGACCGCGAGGCAGGAACTGGCAACAAGGTGAACAACAGTAAAGCACCCATGAGAGAGGAAAATCCGATCATCTCATGAGGCATTGAAGAGAAAATTCATGAGGTAGATGGATTTTATTTTGTATTTTACATAAGCATTGCATTACAGTAACTTTATGAATGTTTAAACTCCCCAAAATATGTTGGAAATCCAACTGAGACAACGGCATTAGTATTTTAAAGGGTTTATTTAAATTTAAGTTTGAAGTAATAGGAAATACATGCTTTATGGAAAGACTGTTTTGAGGTAGGAAAGAATGGTTGTTAGGAAAATTTACAAACGCAGCGTCAAAAATTGGATGATAAGGATGCCAAATATATTTCTGTTGGTTATAGTACTGAAAGAAAAGGTTAAAGGTCGTACCATCCGAAAACAAAGTGCATCTTGCTCTCACAAGATGTGTTTGTGGATTATGTTTTTCCCTTGTTGTCATGCACTAGAGACAGTAATGTAAGCTCACAAGATATTTATGACACTTTGTTGCCTCTTTTCGATGGTAAAAGTTTGAATGTAAATTTAAATGAGCAAAATGTATAGCCTATGGGGGTTTCAAAAAAATTTACAGATCAGCCTATTACTGATGTAGATGTGCATGATGTACTTGATGAGGAAAGGGTTGAAAATGAGCACACTAGAGGCATGCGAAAATGGTTGGTGCATACTTTGCATGACAGCAATTGGATGCACCTTTGTTTAGTCGTACTCATTCACGTTCTTGACATGCATCTTATGCATTAGATTGTTATGCTTTGGATGTGTCTAGTTTATGTGATGTTGAGGAACCTTTGTCTTTTGATGAAGCACAAAAAATTCAAAAATTTGGATGGCTGCCATGAAATTAAAATATGATGCACTTATAGAAAATGAGTGTGATCATTTAGGGAGCTTTTTGTTTAGAGCTTTTTAAAAATCAATAGAGATTTTTCCAAAATTTGATTTAAATATACAGATTTTAGACAAGAGCACTATAGGGTTTCTTCTCTTTGTCAAGTTAGATTCCAAGTTTAAAGACACACTAGTTTATCCTCATCAAAGAAAAACTTTTAGATAGAGAAAGAATATTTTACGAGAGTTTACAAAATAAAGGAATGTGTGGCAAGAGAGAGAAACTTAAACATTTCTATCCTTTATTGAAAGTATTTTTAACATTGCTTCTTAGAAAAGAGAGAACCACAATATCCATCTCTTGATATACTTATTTCACTAAGTCGTAGGATTTTTGCAATGGGTGGAAACATTGTGAGTGACTCACAGATGCAAGTGTTGGGTCAAATTCAGAGATCAAGAAAGGAAGTAAAATCATTGAGTGACTACATCATATAAAAGCCTATCACACTTATATTAGTGAAAAAATGTCAACCTTGCAACATGAGTTGAAACAAATATAAGTAAGAGAAAGAGTTAGAGAAAACTAGAAAAAATCACAATCCCAATACTGCTCCATTACTAGTTTGGGCTACATCTAAGATGTCCAATAAACAAACCAAAATATAACAAAATAGAAAAGTAGATGTCTATAGCATGTGGAAAAAATCAATGCTCCACAATTGTAGCATTGAGAATTGATGTCTCATATACAATATGAATATGAGGTAGTCTAACATCTCCATAGCATTTAAGATGATGCTCAAACACTATCATTTCTCTTTCTAAACATAAACAATGGCATTGAAGCTCAACACATGCAACTCCCAATCCACCACAGCCAGAAAATATATCAATCACTGAAGTGTGATCACTAGTGAATGTCTTTTGTGGGTTGGTTATTCGAGGGTGGTGGAAAGCTGGGGTAGTTGAGCCAAGTAGGCCGCTTTTGCTAGAGGAGAGAATGTTGCTGCCAACTTTTGACTCTTGGTACCGGGAACTACACAGGATCTTTTTGGATATGAGCTAGCACATTTCTATACAAAATAAGATACCTGGAGTGCCGCTTTATCCATATCTACTGCCATTTGGGATGTGCCAATGTTGGGTTGTCTTGGAAATCCTTAAGTAGTCTCTTTTTTATTTGGAGTAATTAAAAATTTATGAGGGGAAAGGGTAGAGATTGCTGATGCCATGCCTCATTGATATCGGATGGTGTGATAAGGTTGACATTGATGGAGTGTAGTATCCGCTCTTCCCACTACATGGCTTCCTTCTAGATGGTCTTGGTCTCTTCTTCCACCTGCTTCTTTAATGTCACTTCTTCCTCACCAGTTAAGCTTTTTGGTTGAGCGAAGGGTCCAACTTCATCATGAGAAATATCTAGATCTAGAAGACTGGCCTCTTTGGTGGTAGATGCTTCAAAGTCCATAAATTGCAGGGTATTTTTATCTTGCATTGTGGGATCTACATCTTCTTCCCTTGGTGTGGTGGCATGTGTCATGGCAGCTGCTTGAGCTTTGCTCAATTCCACTTTAAGTTGGTCAATTTCCTTTTGATATCTCTCCACTCGTTGCATAAATCTCATGGAGAGTTCTCTTCTTTGCATTTGCTCTAGCTTTAGCTCTATCTCAAGGTCTTTAACTTTCTGCTCCACTACTTTATATGTTTGATCTATGACCTGTATGACTACTGTAGGGTTGTCCTTGAGCTAGTTTAGCAATGTATTTTTCTCTTAGCATCTAGCTTCTAACCGTTCCAACTCATTATTTGCAATGTTGAGCTGAATTTGTAGACGTATTATTGTGAAAGCAGGCTCTTGTAGAACAGAGGTGGCCACTGTGACTTGTTGCTCTTGCTCTTGATTCCTTGTTTGGAGACCTTCCAAGTCCGCTGCTGACTTTGCAGTTAATTCAGCCAGTTCCGTGTCTTTGAATTCCATGGCTTCTTTGTACAATTCGACACAAACATTGGCCATGTCGAGCCTTTTATCTGAAAGTCGCAATCGCTTATGAAAAATAAAGAGCTTTTGGTGGCAAGCATAGGTTTGTCCATCATATCATGTGCATACTAGGCATATTCATATATGTCCTCCAGACTCTCCAACCTTATTGTGTTGCTCACTTTAGGTTGATCCATTGATGTGTCATGAGCCTCGGTTGTGATTGGCTCACCTGGCTGTTTGGCTTAAATACTTGGTGTCTCTATTGGGATGGCTAGTTCATCCACTTGCTCATTGGTAGTTTCTTTGGGCGGTTATGATCCTGGTTCCATATTGCTAGTGAGGCGGTCCGGGGCGGGCAACGAGAAGAGTGGCCTCTAAGCACCCTTCTAGGCTCCCGTGTTGCTCAATTGGGTTGGGGTTGGAAAAAAAACAAACACACAAAAATACGCAACCTAACCCTACACAAATTTGGGGCACCACCTAGTTTTGGATGCGAACTAGGACGCATAGAGAGAGAGAGAGAGAGAGAGAGAGAGAGGAGAGAGAGAGAGAGAGAGAGAGAGAGAGAGAGAGAGAGAGAGAGAGAGAGAGAGAGAGAGAGAGAGAGAGAGAGAGAGAGAGAGAATGCTTGGGTTGCTTTGAAACGTATCGACAATGATCAAGCAAACACGAATATATATGTAAGAAAGAGAGAAAAGGGGGGAGGGGGTGCTTGTTGCACTAATACCTTCTTACAAATCTGTCATGACCAATCAAAGTGAGATTAGCATTTGTTCAACATAGCTTGAGTAAATTACACCACAACACAACACAAGAAAAGCCGCCCCAATCATTGTCTTAAGACCAAGGGAGTCATGTCCACCATGTCGCCCTCTTACAGCATGTGGGATTTATGGATAAATTGATAACAACACCAGGAAAAAAGCTATCAAGAACTTAAATAAAACACCAAGACACTTACACATCATTGTTGTCCATGACTTCATGTTAGAAGAGAGACAAAGTAGACATGCTTAGTCTAGATCTGCCCTCCTTGATTCAGCAAATGTTGGGCTTACACTTGTAGGAGAAATATAGGCTTCCTACTCTCAATTAAAATGACCACTCTCTCTTACAATGGCATAGAACTCCCTTGTTAATCACCCCTAATACAACACATGCATGTGCATAAGCCAATGTGATTTCACTCAAGAGCTGCTTCTCAAGAGATTGAGCTTGGTTTCTAGAGCTATAGCATAGTGCTCTTGCTTATGGCTTCTCCCCCTTTTGTGCTAGCTACACCCTCCTTTTATAGCATTTTTGAGGACTAGGGTTACTCCTCTAACCATGGTTGGGTTAGATTTTCAGCACTTATCTATTTTTTTGCTTGGAATTATCAAGAAATTGGTGGGGATAGATGAAGAAAAGAGAGAGGAGAGAAATGGAGGTGATAGGACTTTTCATAGTGGGTTAGTGTTAGTAGATTAATAGAGTTAGTATTTTTATTAATTTACAAATGGGAATTGGATATTTACAATGGGAGTATCCACGTAGGATACAAATAAGGAAGAAAATTTCTTAACAGGTAAGAAAAGATGGATCTCTTACAATGTTGATGCTCCAAGTGTCTTGAGTAGGGCCAATTTTGACGCTTGTTGATGGTCCACTAGCTTTGACGGTACATTTTTTCTCCACTCTTGACCTTCCTTGGGAGCCAAGGTAATTAAAGATGAATAATCAATCACCATGATGCTGTCTTTCAAGAGAAGAGGTTGAACTTTGTGGTGTTTTTGATAGATATGGTTAATTTGCAGGAGGGAAAATGAGACTAGGTGGTCAATTTTGGAATGGAAGTGTGTGTATAGGAGGCATGAGTTCACCATGGTTTCTCTTATTCTTCAAGGTTGAGGAGAAGGTGAGTAGGGTGTAGAGAGGAGAGGTGAGAGAGATGGGGATGATGAGTGGAGAAATGTGTGTGAAAGAGGAAAATGATAAAGTGGAAGAAGGAGTGTGGCTACATGGCATCAACAAACTGGGGTCCACTAATAAAATCCTAGCTCGCAGCTCGTAGCTCAAAAAAATATAAAAATATTTGAGGCAAAATTTCAGCCCATGAGCTACAAATTTTTTTTTAATTATCTTTTCAAATTCGGAGGTGTTTGAAAATTCTGCAAGATCGACTGTCTTTTTTCATTGCACAAAGTCCTTGTGGGCTCCCTTTTTGGATGATTCTTTTGAATGCCTCCAAGAGTGAGCCCTCCATAATGCATGCATGCATGCCACATATCCTTGACCTTATTTTGTGGGTCTATAATTGAAGTTATTGTTGAGATCATGATATTGTGGTGTGTGGCCGGACGGCCCGAGGAGTTTCTCTTGGATGCAAGAGGCAAGCTTAGTTTGGTCCCATTTGTGTGCACACCACATTGGTGGAGTTGACGGGCAAGGGTTAGTTAAAAAACCCTCTCTTGATTTTTTTGGGAAGCCAAAGATGGCGATCTTCTCATGGGATATAGGGTAACTAAAGCCTTATGCGATTCCAAGTGATAGCACCACTCTCTCATCTCTCTCTCTTCCTGTGTTAACGATGAATCCACTCTCTGTTTTCTCGGGCCTGCTCCCGCCATCAACATGAACCTATCTATTATCTCCAGCCCAAATGTTGATCCTTGCATTATTGTTGCATGTCTGCTTACCTCCTGTCTCACATGAGCCGCTACCATAGTTACGTACATTTAACATCGATCTGATTGAGTGGTAGTCTCCTGGGATATGGTTCTTGGTGGGCATACTTTCTAGCTATGACGTTTTCTTGGGACATCAGATAGAGAGAGGGAGACCTTACACAAGGGGAGAACGATCATAGGTATGTTGCAGCAATTGATACTCCCCTTCCTCACTTCAACCGTCACTCTATTGTCCCCTGGGTTTGCATGCTCAGAGCCCTTACCTGCCATGCCTGCGATCCCCCGTGCTTCCCTCTCACTCCTCTTACTTCTCTCACTCTTCTCTCAATACCAGCAATGGTGCAATCCTGCCTAGGGCCTTTTGTTGCCTCAAAGATCTTGCTGATGTGGTCGGAGACGGCCTCGCTATCGATATTGACCTCAACCTTATGTATTTCTGCGTCAGGATTTGGCAGTATGAGAGAACATTCGAGATCATTGCCAACAATCAGGTAACCGAACAACCCCCTCATACCTTGCCTCCACTGACACAGAGTTCCTCATCGATGATGCAACCAAGAATCAAGTTTCCATGAACCCCATCAACACTGTCTTTGACGCTAAGCTCTCATTGATCAAAGGTTCACTGATGCTTCAATCAAAGTGACATCAACTTGTGGCCATTCAAGGTGTTCGCTTATCCTGGTGATAAGGCGATGGCTTCTGTCTAGTACAAGGATGAGTTTTCCATCTGTCGTCGAGGAAATATTTTCAATGGTGCTGAGTCACTACTCACTAAAATGAAAGAAGTTTCATAGTGCTATCTTGGAAGCAGACCAAGCTCATTAACTTCTCCTAATTTTTTTTCATTTTTCATTATGTTCAGCTCTCGACATTAACTCCATAGTACTTTCTTTCAAAACAATTGTTCAGTTTAGAAGTAGTTTTTGTTCAATAAAGCATCAAGCCAAGCTCATCGAGTCCGACCCCCATGGAGATAGATTTATGTCGCAAAAATTATCGCACCCAGCCCACAGTTTGTCCTTCCTCATCTTGTCCATTACATCGGGATAGCCACGTGATGTTTGCATGAGCGGGATTTATGAGTTCCATGCCTTGATGATGTTTGGCATGATGATAAGTCTAGTCCCCGAGTTCAATCCTTTAGTCCCTAAGCTCTTGTAAGATCACTCCCCCCACATGATGCGTTGGAGTTGATATAGTCCCTTCAATCCTCTCGAGTCCCTTCTCAGTCCAAATTTGCCAAAAAGATGTCTATATTTTTTCTCCCTAAGGGGGAGGTGTGGTGTGTGGACAGACGGCCCGAGTGTGAACCTACTTGTAACTACCTCTCATGTTAATATAAGGAGTTGCTCTCGGATTCAAGGCAAGCTCAGTTTGGTCCCATTTGTGTGCACATCACAATATAAGTGAATAGTACAACTAAGGAAATCAAATATTGAGGGGTCTAAAAAATATGTACATGCCAAAATATAAATAATATAGGTGGAAAAATATAAAGGGGTCAAGTCTACAGCCACTAGAATGTAGAGTTTACCATTTTTTGTCCTAGGCAGAGGACCCATAGCATCAATGCCCTACTTTTCAAAGGGTCCATTTGCAAGCATGACTTTCCTTGGACCATAAACCAATCTTCTATTTTTGTTTACCTGACAATTGTGACAACTTCTACACCAATGTTGGACATCCACATGCAGACTTGGCCAAACATACCCCGCAAGCAAAATCTTCTTCACAGTTAACTCTTGGGCAAAATGACCACCACATGCCTCTTCATGCAAAACTTTTAAAATGGTTGGAATTTCCTCGATAGTTGGTACTCTTTTGTACACTTGATCCTTCCCTCTTTGATAGAGGGAGCCTTCTAGGAAGAGATAGGAACTTGCCTTCTTAATGAGTCTCCTCTTCTGAGCTTTTGTGAAGTCTTGTGGAAAATTGCCTTCTAGAATGTAGCCAATAATGGGAGCCAATGACTCCAATCCCTGGTAGCTCAGTTGCTTGAAATCTGCTGACACCATGATGACCTGCACTTCTTTCTCAACACATGTAACTGCTTGTTGTGCAAGTAAATATGCATCTTCATTTTGTATCCTAGGGATATAATATAGTTGCACCTCTTTAAACTGATTAAACAACCTACGAATGGCATGAAATTTTTTCCTTAGGATTTCATTCTTACATGCCCAGATGCCTAAAATCTGCTTCACAATGATAAGTGCATCCCCCTTTACCATGAGACGTAGTATACCTTGGCCAGTGCACACCTTTAAATCATGAAGTAGTGTGTCGTATTTTTCCTCATTGTTGCTAGATGATCTTGGTAGATTGACCTTTTCTTTCATGACCACCTCTGCCCTTGGGTTGAGCAACACTAGCCCTCCCCATGCTTTTCCTGTGGCTCATAAAAAATCTCCATCAAAGAACAAGGTAAAGGTATTAGGAATACTTTTTGGTGGTGGCAATGGTAGGGTCTTTACTTCAGGCACCTTAATCTCCTTCTCATGTACTCTATAAGTGAAAATTCCTGCCAATTGTGCACGCACACTATCTTCTACCTTGAAAGAGTATTGGAACTCTTGCAACTCCATAATCTACTTTGAGATCCTAGTACTAAGATTCATTTGAGATGACACCCAAGGAAACAAATTTTCTACCGTGAGAATTACAAAAGGTTTTGGTAGCAAGTAGGGCCTAAAATTTCTCACCAAAAACATGAGAGAAAGCATCATGAGTTCTGCCTCTGTGTAGTTTCTCTCCAAGCCATTCATGACCCTACTAGCAAAGTAGATGGGTCACATCTTGGTACTGTGGGGATCTTGTTGTAATAAAACTGCACCAATTGTTTCTTTGCCAACACTAGAGATAACAAAAAACATGTACTCCCAACAAGGAGGCATGAGTGTTGGTAATTATGACAGAATGACTTGTTACAAAAGTAGTCTTAAAGCTCATCAGACCATGCAAATTCTACTTGTTGTGTCAACTTTTGCAAAGGGTGAAGTAACTCAGAGGCTAAGTGAATGAAGCGTGACATATACTTCACCTTTTGAATGAATGAGATGACCTCCTTAAGACTCTTGGGTGATGGTAACTCAATAAGAACCTTTGCCTTTGAAGGATCCACCTCGATGCCTTTGTAAGAAACTTTGTGACCAAGCTAGATCACTTCATCCTCACCTATGTGGCACTTGTCTGGGTTGAGTTGACCTCCCATGTCGTAGAGTTTTTTCAAACCTTCTTCTAACTTTTGTAGATGCAATGATTTTGAACTCTAAATGCAAAAATCATCAATAAAACCCTAATGGACTTTCCAAAGAATGCTTGAAACACCATGTTCATGAAGCGTTGGAAAGTTGCAGGAGCATTTGTCAGGCCAAATGGCATGACTCTGAAAGCATAACAACCCCAAGGAGTGATGAAGGTTGTTTTCAGCTGATCCTCTAATGTGATACCTATTTGAAAGTAACCGGAGTAGCCATCACACACGGTGTACTCTCATGACCAGCTACCTCATTTAGTATCTTATCTTGAAAAGGGAGGGGAAAGTGATCTCTTTTTGTTGCCTCATTTAGTGGGCGGTAATCCACATACACTCTCCACTTGCCATTCTTCTTGGAAGTGACAACAACGGGAGAGACCCACTCTGAATTCTCCACTGGATAAATGAAACCTGCTGCTAGAAGCTTTCTTACCTCCTTGAGTAAAGCCTACTCCTAGCCTTCGTAGCTTTTGAGCCTTTAGGTGTGACCTCAGGCTTTAACTCAATCTTGTGTTTAACAACATCTACTCCATGCACGTTGGTGTAGTCTTTAGCAAAAAACCTAGGAAACTTCCTTGGCACACATTTGAACTCCTCTCTTTATTCCTTTGTGAGTGTTGTTGATACCATACCCTCTATCATTCCTTCATCTTGCACATTCTGGTTCTCTTGAGTACCTACCTCTTCCAAGCCTTGACAAGAGGTCTCTTGGCTACTTGGCTTAAACCTTACCCCCATGACTTCAATGAAAGACTCCTCTTCAGTAATACTGCCACTACTTTCTTCTTCTGAAGTGCTATCGGTCCAACCTTCCTCTGTCTCACTTTGTGATGATTCTTCATGGAGCTCCTCTTGGTGTTGCTTCTTCATGTCAAAGACAACCTCATATGATTGTCATTCCTGCAAATTGGCTTTTCAATCTCCCAATCTTGCAAAGCTTGCATTTTCATTAGCCATGGTCTTCCCAGAATAAATGGGTAACCATTTCCTTTGGTAGACATGACATAGAAATCCACTGCCTTCTCAATGCCAAAGGCCTCTACAACAACATTTTTATAAATGCCTACACACGTAGCCTTGCTATTGTTTGCCATCTTGACCTTAATTTCAGGTGTCTCATGGATGTGCATGCCTAGTCTTTGCATGAGCCCCTCTGTGATGATGCAAATTTGTGCACCTCCATCCACTAGACCTTTCCTAACCAACCTTTCTCTAATGTAACAATCTAGTACATGTGTAATATCCTCATTCATTGGCAGCTTGTGCAATTTTGACAACATGCACACTCTCTTTTATCTTTCTCTTAGTGCTAACTCCCTTCGTTGAATCCCTCCTAACTTGTGGACATAATGCAAGAAAATGAGACCATGAGATATCAGGACCCTTACCTTTCATGTCTTCCAAAAAGTTGAATGGAGCCATACCATGTCCAAGAGGGAAGTCTTGGAGGTTGATACAAAGTCGAGTCCTCTTAGCTTCCTTGGTCTCCTTCGCCTTCTTTTCTCATCCATGGTCACTTTGTGACGTAACTCCTTCTTTCTCCTTACCCTTTCCTCGGCCACGCTTAATGCCATTTTCTTCCATGTCAACCTCTTTTGAATTTGTCACCTCTACCACATGCACATTTGGGTATGGCAGAGGTGGAACTCCTTCCACTCCGTGTGGAGGTGGTCTTGCTCCATTTGGCCTTTGTAGAAGCCGTGGTTGTTGACCAGTTCCTTCATCTGCATTCATCACTCGGTAATTCAAGTTAGGTCTCTCTAGCTCCCCATGGGGCCAAGGACAATTATACATCCCATGTCCACACTCTCCGCAATTCCAACATTGCAAGACTCTCCTAGGTCGTGGCTCTTTCTCTTCAGCTTTCTTTGTTTGTCCCTTGGGACCTACAACTTGTGCAAGGTGGATTGACAAGTTGCTTAAAATATTCATTTAGCTTATCAATCACCTCAGCTGTTACCTCAGGAATCTCTCTAGATGTCCATGCTTGTGACTTACCTTTGGGTCTAAGACCTTCTATTGGAACCTCTCCCCTTATGCACTTGAGTTTTGTATACTTCTTGGAAGCTTTGATTTTAGTTGTATCATAGGTGGCAGGTGCTCAGGAAAGAGTCCAGCTATGAATCTCTCCTTCTTTAGAAATTCTGCACCATCACTAGGGTTAGCAACATTTCGTATCCATAGAGCCCAAAGACATAGAAACTCTTGCTTGTACAAGTAGTGGTCATCTAAATGTCTTGCCATAGTTTTTGAGTGTTTTGGGGATCAAAGAAGTATCTCTTGAAATGATTCAAAACTTCCGTGTAACTCCTCTTGGCTTCCTCAAGCAAAGAGTCAAACCAAGTGCTAGCATCTTTTCTAAGGACCACCTCAAACATTTCTATACGTTCTTGATTAGTATTATCCTCTTGATACGGCAAGACATCTTGAAATTCTCTAAAAATAATTATGCATCCTCTCCAGGATCTCCAAATAAAAGAGAATATCCAGACATTTGGCGTTGGCTTTCCATTGAATTGGTTTCAAAGTGATGCACATTTTTTTCTTGAAAAGATTTACACAATAATGTTTTCTAAATTGCAATCTGTTCTACAAGAAAATAAAAATATGCACATCAAATGATCTATGATAATCAACAAGAGGCAAGATGACAGGGTTTGGTGATGCAAGAATTTCTCCTACTCTTTGGGCACCAAACATGAACACCATACGTTGTTGAAAATGGATCTCTCTACTAATTGCGACATTTATTCTAATGTGTGGAGTGAAATGGAAGGGAAAAACCTCTATTCGTGGGCCATTATCCATGGTCTATGCATGACCTAATGTTGTACTTAATGAGTGGCAAAATAAAAGGATTTACTAAAGCGGTCCGGGGCGGGCAACAAGAAGAGTGGCCTCTAAGAACCCTTTTAGGCTCTCGTGCTGCTCAATTGGGTTGGGGTTGGAAAACAAACAAACACACAAATTCGCAACCTAATCCTACACAAATTTAGGGCACCAGCTAGTTTGGATGCAAACTAGGATGCGTAGAGAGAGAGAGAGAGAGAGAGAGAGAGAGAGAGAGAGAGAGAGAGAGAGAGAGAGAGAGAGAGAGAGAGAGAGAGAGAGAGAATGCTTGGGCTACTTTGAAACGTATTGACAATGATCAAGAAAACATGAATATATATGTAAGAAAGAGAGAGAAGGAGGGAGGGGGTGCTAGTTGCACTAATACCTTCTTACAAATCTATCATGACCAATCAAAGTGAGACTAGCATTTGTTCAACATAGCTTGAGTAAATTACACCGCAACACAACACAAGAAAATCCACCGCAATCACTGTCTTAAGGCCAGGGGAGTCCTCTCCACCCTGTCGCCCTCTTACAACATGTGGGATTTATGGCTAAATTGATAACAACACTAGGAGACAAGCTATCAAGAACTTAAATAAACCACCAAGACACTTACACATCATTGTTGTCCATGACTTCACGTTAGAAGAGAGACAATGACCACTCTCTCTTACAATAGCATAGAACTCTCTCGTTAATCACCCGTAATACAACACATGCATATGCATAAGCCAATGAGATTTCACTCAAGAGCTTCTTCTCAAGAGATTGAGCTTGGCTTCTAGATCTATAGCATAGTGCTCTTGCCTATGGCTTCTTCCCCTTTTGTGCTAGATACACCCTCTTTTTATAGCATTTTTGAGGACTAGGGTTACTCCTCTAACCATGGTTGGGCTATATTTTCAACATTTATCTATTTTATTGCTTAGAATTATCAAGAAGTTGGTGGGGATAGATGAAGAAAAGAGAGAGGAGAGAAATGGAGGTGATAGGACTTTTCATAGTGGGTTAGTGTTAGTAGATTAGTAGAGTTAATATTTTTATTAATTTACAAATAAAATTGGATATTCACGATGGGAGTATCCATGTAGAATACAAATAAGGAAGAAAAATTCTTAAGAGGTAAGAAAAGATGGATCTCTTACAATGTTGATGCTCCAAGTGTCTTGAGTAGGGCCAATTTTGACGCTTGTTGACGGTCCATTGTTGACGGTCCACTAGCTTTGATGGTACGTTTTTTCTGCACCCTTGACCTTCCTTGGGAGCCAAGGTAATTGAATATGAGTAATCAATTACCATGATGATGTTTTTCAAGAGAAGAGGCTGAATTTTGTGGTATGTTTTATAGATATGGGTAATTTGGAGGAAGAAAAATGAGACTAGGTGGTCAATTTTGTAATGGAAGTGTGTGTAGGAGGCATGAGTTCACCATGGTTTCTCTTATTCTTCAAGGTTGAGGAGAAGGTGAGTAGGATGCACAGAGGAGAGGTGAGAGAGATGGGGATGATGAGTGGATAAGTGTGTGAGAAAAAGAAAAATGATAAAGTGGAAGAGGAGTTTGGCTGCATGGCATGGGCAAGCTGGGGTCCACTAATCAAATCATAGCTCTCAGCTCGTAGCTCCAAAAAAACAAAAATTGAAACAAAAGTTCAGCCCACGAGCTACAACTTTTGTTTTTATCACCTTCTCAAATTCGGAGAAAATTGGTCTTTAAAAATTTTGCAAAACCGACTGTCTTTTTCCACTACACAAAGTCCTTGTGGGCTCCCTTTTTGGATGATTCTTTTGAATGCCTCCAAGAGTGAGCTTTGCATAATGCATGCATGCCACATATCTTTGACCTTATTTTGTGGGTCTATAATTGAAGATTTTGTTGAGATCATGATATAAGTGAATAGTACAACTAAGAAATCAAATATTGAAGGGTCTAAAAAATATGTATATGTCAAAATTTAAATAATATAGGTGGAAAAATATAAAGGGGTCAACTTTAAAAGTAAATCTCTCTCATTATGAGGCTACCATAAAAAGATGAATATTTTTTGTGTTCTAATTTATGAGAGTGGAAGAGAATAATTATAGGAAGAAAAAAATATACACACAAATAAAACTAGTTTTTTTGGATTTTTGTTGGGGTGGAGTTATACAAAAATAAGAGAAGTTTGCATGATAATATTTCTATATGGAATAAAGAGTATGCAAAATGGTACTAAAAATGGTGGTAATGGTGAGTCAATGTACATAGCATACATAGGTAAGTAACACACACTTAGGTAAAAATAATTAAATAAATACCAAAATAATTATGAAAAATCCTTATACTTAGGCTCTATATACAATGAAGTATTTACACACAAAGAGGCCATAATATAATTTTCTTTTCTATTTTATTTATTTATTTTTGCTCAACTAGCCCAGTGATAGCTACAATTGAGGGTTTTTTTAAGGAGATATGGGAAAAGTCCCCTAACTCACACACGCCTATGTACAGTGAAATGGTAGGGATAGCCACAGTGTTTGGGTGATTGTGGTAGGGTGAGATAGATCACTTTGGAAATTTTGAATAGCCAAAAAATGGCTATCACTAGCAATGGGAGTGGTCTCTTCTGGTTGTGGTGGTGTTGTGTCCTCCGGTTGTGATGGTCTGCTTGTAGGAGAGAAGTGTGGAACCTCTTTAGCAGGGTTGACTTGTTCTTTAGGTGAGTCTTCTCTAGGTGGTGTATGTCTTCTTGTTCTACCTTTGATTGCTCTCATTGACATTCTTCTTGGTGATAGAGATGTTCTAAGCTGGCTCAAGGATCGTCCTTTGTATCGAACATGGGGTGTTTGGTTGAAATTTGATCTTTTTTGGACATGGTTTCCATTTCTTCTCAAAATCCCCTTTGAGTCCTCTCTTCAACTCAAAATACACCTTCTCTCTTTTTCTACTCTTGCTGCTTTTTGGACTGGTCCCTATGCTACTACTGCAGGGCGTGATTGTTTTGTGGCTTTTGTGTCATCTACCTTAGCTTTCCCTTTTTATCTTTTCTTTCTTTTGAGAGGAGTGTCTTTCTCCACCGTCTCTTCTTCTTCCTTGTCACTTTCCACAACTCTTGTTGCAATAGTTGTTTCATGGTTGGGGACATTGACTAGTCTTGTCCTCAGTCTTGACCCCAATGGTGGAGATTTTGTCTGGACTTCTTCTTCACTAATAGTCTTGTTCAATAGCAATAGATTTTGCTCTGGGACAGATGATAGATGCTCTACCTAGCCTATAGCATGGTAATCAATCTCTGTTAGCACTTCTGGAGCTCCCAAGAAGGTGATGTTCTCTGGATTTTTCACATGAGTGAGAGTTGTGTAAATATATCAGGCGTGAACCACTTCTATCACTCCTTCTCTCTTAGAGGCTTGTAAGAATGTGGAATCCATGACATGATTTGCAATTGCGACCCTCAGAGGTCTTTAAGCAGTGAAATTGTTGGGGTTACCATCGTAGCATAGCTCCAATCTCAACAATAATTGACAATCCAGAGGGATGAGCTACCCGAATAGGGCATGGAAACACTCACACGATTAGTGATCATGGCAAAAACAATAACTCTATCGAGGGGGCTTCACGGCCTATGGAGGAGCTAAGCCATGATGTCTAGAAATCTCCACATCCACTTCTCTTCACTCAAATTAACCCAATCACACACACCAACGATTGCAAGACACACACATCAATAATCCTATCATACAAACACTAATCACAACCACACACACATAGATATATTGAGCATCCACACTCCAATCAAACCTACATGCACACACAAGCATTAGAGGGTAATAACACAAGATTAGAGAGGGATTAACCACTAATTAGCTATAATCTAACTAATCAAAGCATTATTAACAAAATCAAAAGAAGTATAAGAGTGGCATAGTGAAAGAGAATTAAACCTTGATTAGTGTTAATCAAGCCACATGAGCAAGGAGAAGCTCAAGAACTCCATAGACACACACCTCATGAGCTCTCACCAAAAAGTGGTCTCAACAAAAAGTGGTTCTCAACAAATGAGGTTGAGAACCCTGATTTCTTTAATTACACACTACCTTATATATCTAGGATAAAAATATGCAATGTCCGGGCTCCCAAGGTCTTTCGGGCTCCACAACTTACTAAATCTGCAACCTAGACACACTAGCTGACCTATTCTTTACAACTTAAAACTCTCAGTTGAGCTCGTAACACCTTAAAAATATTACAATGGTTTGAAATAAATCAGAAAATTACAATACATGGCCATTTTGGAAAATGTAAAAAATGTGTCACTCCAATCTTTACAGCTTCTTCGTATCTGTCTTTGATATTCCTCTGTATGCCTTATATACCTAGGATAAAAATATGCAATGTACGGGCTCCCAAGGCCTTTCGGGCTCCACAACTTACTAAATTTTCAACCTAGACACACTAACTGACCTATTCTTTATAGCTTAGAACTCTCATTGAGCTCGAAACACCTTAAAAGTATTACAATGATTTGAAATAAATTGGGAAATTACAACACTTGGGAATTTTCGAAAATGTAAAGATTGTATCACTCCAATCTTTACTGCTTCTTCGCATATGTCTTTGATATTCCTTTGTATATCTTCGATCTTTAGCAGCTTTTGTTAAATTGACATCAACTCAATTAAAATTCTCCCCTTTCAATTTTAGTGCCCATCCTTGGGCACTATTGAAAAGTGTCGATGGAGGCGTGGAAGGTTTTTTATTGGTTGTTGATGGGTTGATTGTCTTCATTTATCATTGAATTTGTTGATGAGGTTCAATTGCTGCAACATCTTCATTGGTCCGAAATTGGTTCTGATGTGAGAGACGGTGTTGCATTTGTCTATTGTAGTAGCATAATGGCAAGGCTTTGTTTACTTATTAATAGTATGTACAAGAGAAGTAGAATGATAAGGTTCTAAATTAGGGTCTAATACCTGGATGACCAAAGGGAAAAAACCTAGTGGGAAAAAAGTTCTTTTGGGATTTGCTCATTATTGAAGTACTTATTAGCATGGGAAATATTAATAAAGTACTGAAGGAATTATTTACTGATGGTATGGAAATAAAAGGGTAGCAAACATGATAATAGCATGATGGAACATTAGTTTACTTGTTGTAGTCCACTCAAGATAATGTTCATGCGTTTAAGCATGTCCTCTATCGCATTGGCACGAGCTGCATTAGCTGATCCTACTTGTGATGGCATAGTGGATATGTTTCACTTGCTATGTGTATCTTTAGCTTTGCTTTCCTCATTGAAGATCTTGCAATTATCACTCAAGTCAATTGCATCTAAACTGCACGCTTCTCAATTCATATGTTTTTTGCTATATAAAATAGCATGCAAATCTTTGTTTAATAGTTCCTCTAGATACAGTGAGAATAGTCTTTCCCTTGTTGGAATCTCCAACTTCAAGCATCTGTCAATGTACTACCTCATTTGACTCATGCTACTCTGATAGTTTCTCCTTGCTTTTGTTTGAAACTATAGATTTGTGCCACAGTACTATGCTTTATTCCCATTTTAGAACAAGTAGCGACAAATCTCATGGCTAAAGTTGACAAGTCGGTTATCAATCTAGGAGGTATGGTCTAGAACCAAGTCAAGGCTTTGCCCTCCAAGGTCATCCCAAATTCCTCAAACTGTGTATGGAAATCGGTTATGTGCTCAACTCTCAAAACCTGTTATGTGCCCCTACCTGCTTTACTTTTTAACCGAGTTTTGGAAATCTGTTGGTCTAACTCTGCGATTGTGCTCAGCACCCACTCTCTCCCTTCTAGCCGGTGTTTCTCCCATTAATCCCTCAAACCAGCTGTTTGGTAAGTGTGACTCATGTGAACCTCTTCTTGTCCTCATGTCACCCATTCCTCCCCTATTACATGTGGTTTTGGCATTTCTTTCCCTCTTGGCAACATTAAGGTGGCTATTCCTTATTGCACTTCCTCATTGATTGGCCATGCTATCATAATTTCTAGCATTTGGATCTACATCCGATTGGTTTCCTGCACCATTTCCACGATCACTTCACAGATTGAGTGTCCCTGGTGCTTGCTTTGTTCAAACTCTTTTGGAATCATCATGACAAAATTATTGTTCTAACAATCCCTAAAGAGATGAACGAGAAGCTCTATTAATCCCTTTGCCTTGATTTTGAAAATGTACACAATTTTCAAGGGTGTCAATTGCCCTATTCTGGCATGAGTAGTCCATACAAGATCTGTAATATTGTTTCTTCCCAACAATAAACTCCAAGTCTTGGGTTATCAGTGGGGATGTGTTTCAATGGTTTAGCATCTATTAACTCGTACCCTTCTAATTCTAGCATTGAAGATACCTCCTTTACAGCCTTATTTGGTATTAGAGTATCAACCTCTAATCCCCATTTATCGACAGAATTAGGGTCTTGTATCTCGTGATATTGTACTCCATTTTGTTCTACATAAAGATCGTCTTGTTTTTTTTCCCTAACCTCCTCTTCAAAATCAATGGTATGGTCATCTATCCTCACTACAAACTCCTCATTTGGGTCCAAATAAATCTGGCCTTTGTACTTGTTGGTCTTGAAGAAAGTCAAGATGTGCTTGAACTTGAGAGAAGTTCCTGTTCCTGATTGAGTTGAAAAAGAAGACATATATGAGCTTGAATCAGAGTAAGTGTCTAGCACTTCTTCTGCAATAGTTTCTAATGGTGTCCCTTGATTTACGCTCTCTTTGGTGGACGCTCTACTCCTATTCTCTCCTAAGTCAATCGAGTTTTCCAAAACTCTATTAGATCTTAGGTTCAAATATGGATTTACACAACTTCATTGAACTGATACTTCAAACCTAGAAGGTTGTCTTTGGTTTCCAATGCAATGCTTTTGATGTTTTGTCTCATGTCCTTCACAAAGTCGCAATTCCCTGCACGACAACCCTTACAGCCGTATGTGATTCCACAATTTTCCAATCCTGAGTCACAATATATACAAAAATTTCTTTTTCCAGTGCCCAATAGATCCTATGTGCAAAAATGTAAAATCTTGCTCACTTTTATCTTAGGTACACCTAAGATGATTGCACCTATCTGTGGGGTCTACTTCAACTTTTATCACACAATTGGGATCTTCACAGCTTGCCAAAATCGATCCTGGTGTCCAAATGATCATAAGGATATAGAGTGTCCCATAATTGGCACTTGCATTAGGCACTCTTCCTTTGTTTCTCGCAAGCACTCACCTTACATGACAAATATTTCAAGTGGAAATGCTCAATTCCAATAAGAGCATATACCAAAGGTACTTTTTTCTCATCGGGTTTTTTCCCTTGGTCATTTAGGTTTTAGACTCTAATCTATAAACACATCATCTTTTTGTGTATATTCCTTCTACATCAGCAATAAGGAAATGCTACCCAAATCGATCATCAACTACTTCGAGCAAGAGTTGCAGATCCCAACATACTTATCAAGGGCATCTCTTATCTTCAAGGGCGACAACAAAGCTAGATCATAAAATGGGACAACAACAAAACTTCATCAAACATGGGCAAAATGTAGAATGGCATACAAAGACAACAGACAAACAATGACAACTTGAGGAAGCGATCTCTTGTTAACTGAGTCAATGTCAGTTTAGCAGAAGCTGCTATATAAAGACCGAAGACGTATGGATGCACATCGAGGATGAATACGTAGAGATAGTAAATATTGGAATTACACATTTTCCATGTTTTTCCAAAATGGTCACGTATTGTAAATTCCCGATTATTTCAAGCCATTGTAATATTTCTAATGTGTTACGGGCTCAATTGGAGTTCCAAGCTGTAAAGAATAGGTTAGTTATTGTGCCTAGGTTGCAGATTCAGTAAGTGGTGAGCCCTAAAGGCCTTGGGAGGCCGGACATTGCATATTTTTACCCTAGGTATATAAGGCAGTGTGTAAAAGAAATTAGGGTTCTCAAGCTCATTTGTTGAGAGCACTCTTTAGTGAGAGCTCTTGAGGTGTGTGGCTATGGAGTCCTTGAGCTTCTCCTTGCTCATGAGACTTGATTAACACTAATCAATGATTCATTCTCTTTCACTATGCCTCTCTCATGATTTTTATGATTCCTATGATGCTTAGATTAGCTAGATCTTAAGCAATTAGTGGTTAATCCCTCTCTAGTCTTGTGTGATTGCCCTCTTTTACGTGTGTGTGCATGTAGGTTTGATTGGAGTGTGGGGCTCGATAGATGTATGTGTGTGTGTGCTTGTGATTAGTGTGTTGCATGATAGGATTAGTGTTGTGTGCGTTTTGCAAACGTAGTGTGTGTGATTGGGTTGATTAGAGGTGAAGAGAAGTGGATATGAAGATTGCCCTTCATTGCGGTTTAGCTCCTCCATAGGCCGAAAATCTCACCTCGCAGAGTTAACCATTTGTGTTGCCACGATTAGCTCACTAACCATGTGAGTGTTTCCATGCCCTAGCCGAGTAGTTCATCCCTCCGTATTGACAATTTTGTTGGTCATTGGAGCTATTGCAACGATGGGACCCCCAACATTTGGCGCCGTTTTCGGGGACGATGGCCTACACTAGTGTAATTGTGGCATAAATGAATGCGTTTCCTCACTAATTTCACTACTAAATTCACTTGTGTGTTTATTTTTTTGTGGATTTTGAATGTGTGTGCATGACGCATTGTGTTCATAATTCCCTAATGTGTGACCGTATCTTGCCAATTGTGTGGTTACACACTCTAATTTCTCACTAACCCCTTGCTAATTTGACTAATTTTTGCTAGCTTACTAATTTTCTATGAAGAATTGGAGCATTCGACCATTCAATTGATCTTCAAGGAAAAGGTAATCAAGGTAATATTCTCAACCTCCTTAGAATCTAGAGATGTGTAGAATTGTGTAGAGATCCCACCATGATGATGCAATGTAATGCTATGCTATGTTGATGCAATGTGGATTGAAAATTTTGCGATTTTTCATTTTCACGCCGTCGTAATGCCAAAATTTTTAAGAATTGGTGGCGCATGAATTTGATAAGTTTTAATTGCTAATTGATGAATGTGTGTTGCTAATTGGATGCCTAATTGAGTTAATTGCATGCTTGGATGGTCAATTTCAAGTGTGTGTGCACTAAAATCAAGTGTGTGTGTGTACTCTAATTGAGTGTGTGCATGCTAATTTTAGGTATGTGTGCACTATTTTGCCCATGTTTGAGCACCTAGAAATCAATGTGTGCGTTATGATTTTTCAATTGTGATGATTTCTTTGTGTTGTGCTCATACCCAACTATTGATTTGTGAAGTCACATTGCAAATCTGACAAGTTTAACCCTTTTGTGTGCGCACCTAAAGATTGGTAAAACTGCCAATTTTTTAGTGTGTGTGTGTGTGTGTGTGCCTAAAAAGTGTGTAATTTGCATGGTTAATTCAATGTTTTGATTGCATGATTGATATGTGTAATGATTAAATGCTGCATTTTTTTGCTCAAAACAATGATTTACATACTCTAATTGCATCAATTTTTTACCTAACTTTGTTGGTAATTTAGCCGGTTTAATTGCCTAGTCTTGATTTTATAGATTAAATTGTTCCAATTGAATTGATGTGATTTGGCAATTTTATTTGGTTGTACTATTCCCCAATGTGTGGAGAATTTGTAGAAAGTTTTTGGCAATTTTTTGCTAGTTTTTATATTAATTTTTGTATAATTCTATAAAAAATTGATTTTGTGATCTTTACGAGCTATTTTGTGTGTGCATATTTACGACATCATTTTGTTTGCATTTGTGCCCCCTGTGGTGGTCGAGTTTTGAGCGTTTTGCTATTTCCAGGGACCGCGTGGACAATTTTGTCAAATTTGGCATTTTCAAAAAATAATGCTATTTTCGGTGTGTTTTTGAGTGCCGTAAATATTTGGTTGTGAATGTCGGTGATTTTCTAAGATTCCTAGAATTTTTTGGGAAATTTTCAGGAAAATTTTGGGATTTTTTTGTGATTTTTTGGATTTTCGGTTAATTTTCGGCTTAATTTTTACATTTTTGGACGATTGGAAATAAAAAATTAATAAAAAGCCGTTCCAAGCTCGCACTGTGCCTTGCGGCGCATAAAAAAGCTTCCTCGACGAAATCTATACGATCGCTTGCGATAATTTTTGTCGACTTTAAAATTTCCTTCTTCTTCTTCCCGTTCCACGTGAACCCAGTGTTAGAAAAGAACCAAAAAAAACTGGGGTCCAATGTAATTTAACCGGCTGAAATCATAAAATCTCGGTTAGATTTTGAGCTTGCCTTGAAGAAAACCGGGCAAATTTTCACAAGTTTTGAGTAAATATCGGCAAAAGCTTCAAATTTTGACCTCAAAACCGAGAGAATTTCGAGTTTGCCCTCATTTTCCTCGGTTAGAAAAAATGTATACTTCTTGCCCGGCCTCTCTTGTTCTGTGAGAACACACCCTCTCTATATCTCTATCTCTCTCTCTCTCTCTCTCTCTCTCTCTAAAATCTCTCTCTCTCCACTCTCTCCCTTTTTCTCTCTAACTCACTCTCTCTTCTAACACACACACACACACACACTTCCCACTTCTCCCGCTCTCTTTCCTCTGTCGTATTCACCCTCCTCTTACTCTCTCTCTCTCTCTCTCTCTCTCTCTCTCTCTCTCTCTCTCTCTCTTCATGCCCACTGGCTGCCCATGCAGCAGCGCGTGTCCATCTCTCTATTCTCCCTCTTCTCCGGCTCTCACGTGCGATGCCAGGACTACGCGCCAATCGATTGCACTCCCCTGCTGCTCGCTATCAAGCCCGCAGTCTGCGCCGTCGTCAGCGAAAGAACCGCTGGTTAACGTCCGCGCTGCCCCGCGTGCCTACAGGTAATTCAAGGTAGGTAATTTCTTTAGATTTTATTGTAACCAATTTAAAAAATCACAAAAACTCAATAATTTTTTTTTAAAAAAAAGAGAGGATAATAATAAAAAAAGGAATAAAAATAAAAATAAAAAACTCCCAATAAAAATAAAAATAAAACATAAAAACGAATCACAAAAAACATAAAAAGAATTAAAAAATTAAAAAATCCAATAAAAAACTAGAAAAGGATTAAAAAATCATTAAAAAAATTACCAAAAAAACATAAAAATCCACAAAAAATAATAATAAAACTCATAAAAAATTTAAAAAAAATCAAAATTGATTAAAAAAAAACTCAAAAATAGTTAAAAAATCACAAAAAAAAGAAAAACATAAAAAATTTAAAAAAACTCATTAAATTTTCAAAAAAAAATCAAAAATAACACAAATAAATTTAAAAAAATCATAGAAATTTCATAAAAAGTCGCAAAAAATCATGAAAATCACAAACTAATCGAAAAAAACACAATAAATCACAAAAACTCCAAAATTTATAAAAATAAAAAAAAGACTCAAAAAATGTAAAAAATTTTTTAAAAATTTACAAAAAATGTAAAAAATTAAAACTTTTCAAATTTTTTTAAAAACAAATCATAAAATCACCAAAAACTTTAGAAAATTCAAAAGTTCAGAAATAATTAGGAAAAATAAAGAGAAAGTACTGGAAGTACCCAGAAAAGCTAGAACGAGGCCGAAACGCAAAAAACACAGGCACCACCGGAAAAAATGATCCACGAGCAAATCAAAATCCAAAAAACAAATCTGAGAAGTACACCGCAAGCCGAGAATTACACCCCACAGCGAAATAGTACAACCAGAGAAAGCGAGCCAAAACACCAACTGAAGCCGTCAGGGGCAGAAATTTTTGAAATTTGTCAAAATCAAGCATTGCAAATTGAGCTTCTAATGTGACGAACAAGGACAACTTACATGTGAATGCAGATTAAGCTAGTACGAGCAGCAGAAATTCTGCTAATTAATACCAAAATCTGCTAGGAGACAGTTTTTACAAACCAATCAACATGGACTCAAATCGATCGGAGAGGTCGAGTACAGCAGGACAAGCCAATAGCAACGGTAGCACAAGTGCAACTACAACCGACCAAATTTTACAACTATGTGGCTACAATGGAGACAAAGTCTTGTACATAGATTCAGAAGCCATAGATATCTAATGAACTGTAAAAGCAGCACAGAAGTCAAGATCCTGTTGATCAGAGTAAAGCCATATTCAAAAAACTCCCAGATGTTCACAGACTTCAGTGGAGCCAGGTATTGCAAGCTTAAAGATGAGGTGCAAATAGAAGTGCAAAAGATGGATCTAAGTGGTTATCTAGAAATTTGCACAAGCCAGCAAAGCATCCGTTTGGTGCATATGCAATCAACATCATTGTACATGGATTACAGTAGTTAGATCTATAGTCGAGAGCCAGAATCGCAAGATCCAATAGATCAACCAATAGAAGCAAAGCTAATTGGAGAACCAAGCCAAAGACGGTACAAAGGTCAAGATGGAGCAGTCTACAGCTTGATGCTCAGTGTTCTAAAAGAAGAAGCCAACAACTTGGCAAGCACAGAAACAGAAGCTCCTCAGGTAGATCTTGACATGACAGAACCAAATGAAATACCACCAGTCATGGCGTATTTCTCAGATTGTGGACGAAAAGGTGGACATTTTTTTGAAGATTGTCCAAGAAACCCAGACAATAGAGACACATCAACTGTCAAGCAAGGTACAAAGCAAATTGGAAATGCGAATCTCGATTTAAGTGCAACTAACCTGTCACTTTTAATGCAATCGGATGATTCTGCATTACCATTGGAAGCACCAGCAAAAGCACCTCAAGTTCAAAATCAGCATAAAGATGCATAGATACCTGAAAAGCTAAAAATTGATTCTTTGAACAAAAATTTCCTGCATGAATTTAGTCAAGGTGTTGAGATATCACCAAATCTTGAAAAGACTGTTAAATTTGCAAATGATTTTGCATCCACTGACACAAGTGTGCAATCATTCACGAGTCTAAGGGACACATCAAACAGAATGATGTTAGCATTGTATGGCACACATAATTCATGTGCACATTATGTAGACCAAAAAGGGAAACTGTACAAAAAAGATAAACCAATGTTTGAACGGCCCACATACCAGCTCATAGAAGTGTGTCCAGTAATAGATCAGAAAGGATGGTTCATTTTAGAGGAAAGAATCTATTATAGCCCATCCTCTCTATAGCTGAAGGATATTACCCAGGTGAACCTAGAAATTTTTTCGGAGCCAAACTCTCCTCCATCAAAAATCAAGCTTCGATGTTGTGACCAAACGAACATATACTTTGACCAAAACAGTCGTAGATATAGACGAGAGTCTAGCATCTATGATGTCTTGGGTCTTGAGACCACAAAAGTCCATATCATAGGAGACCCATGGGATAGACAATATCAGGGCAAAGATAATGCTATCTACAGCTTGACTTGGGGAATAGTTTGTCATGTTTCACGGAGATACATAAAAAACTATGCAGAAGGTTTACAGATGCCAAACATCAACAGTGCCACCCAAAGTGTACCTTCACAGTCCCAAAAGGTGAGACTAAATCAGAGCCAAATAGTTTTGCACTTACAATGAAGCAGGCTATAGTGATCACCCTAGGAAAGGGGGAGCTGTAAATCCATCAAGCTCAGCTCTTATACCAGGAAATGCTACACCAGTTAGAATCCCTAGATCTTCTAACCAACACGCCTCTTCAAAGCAGAAACAATTGAAAGATCATATGGTTGTTGGAAGTTTCCAATTGACCCAGATTCCATCAGAGTCTACAGATAAATGCTTATATGAAGATCATCAGGGACAAAAGTTTCAAATGATCTCCACAAGTCAGAGTCAAAAACCAACAAAGCCCATAGTGTTCAAACAGTTACATGTGACCAAGCTCACATATGCATATCAAGATGCACATGGTAACAAATATCGGCTAGGTCATGACCTTGTACAAACCCCTACGGATGGCCCATCTGAAGTCAAATACGAATAGGTGACAAAAAAGTCAAAGTCAATGGGAGCTAAAATCCAGAAAGCTACACAAAGGTCACCACCAAAATCTCCTCCAAATAGAAAGATTTTGCCAGAAAGTACAATGGATCTTTTAAGATCAAGGGTTACTCAGATGCAAGAGGATAATGCTCATCAATTGCAAAAAAGTGTAGTATCACAGTCATACGAGTCAACATCAATTGAAGCAGGTGATCAAAGCAAAGAAAATGCAGATAAGGTCCAACCAAAGGATGCTACCATAGCAAAAGAAGTCAATCCAAATGCAAATCTTGAGAAGATCAAGTGCAACATAGTTGGTGAAAACGAAGAAAAGTTGTCAAGTGAAGTAAAGCTAAATTTTCAGTTAAACAAGAATCTCATGTCTTTTTGCACTTGGAAAAGATGTGGCCAACCACAACTGGAAGATGCTCCTGAATTTGTGAGCATATCAAGAAACAAATGAGCAAAATGATGGGGAATCATCTCCACCACCATTGCAGTGAGTTCATAGATCATCATAGCTCAATTCTATGTGATCACAACAAAGGATATGCCAGATGACATCATAATGGGAATGCGAATGGCCCAGAAGATGTCAGAGATACAAAATTCAAACATGACAGATTCATCACAGACAACAAAGAATGGAGATCGAGACTAGTCACTCATGGACGATAGTACAAGGTCCTCAAGCACAGTTAAAATGGAGACTGATACCAAAGCAAAGATTATTGAAGATGATTCATCTCCATCGAACAGAACTTCAGAAGAGCTTAAAGCAAATCAAGCAATAGCAAGTGCAGATCAAACAGAGCAAAGAGCAACCATGATAGCTATTGAGAAGAGAATGACATCAAAGCTAGAAATAAAGAAGGACGAGGTTGCAGACAACTAGGAAGTAACAAGAAGTCCAAAGCTCAATCACTCATTGCCAGCAGAATCATCTATTGTAAGTCAGATTGCAACAAAAAGTCTCAAGCTACCCTCCATAGAGACACATTTAGATCAAGATGAGACCATGGCAAAATCTAGACAAAGATCTTCAATAGAACCAAAATTTCCAGATTCAGAGTTGCAAAAGTCACAAGGATCGAAGAAAAATCTTGCAGACAAAGGTAAAGCTAAAGTGGACCCTCCACATATTAGCAAAGAAGGTGTCATAGCATATGCCTCTACGTCAAAGAACACTCATGGATCAACTTCTTCAAGCAAGTCAGGCTTTCAAAACTTCAAGTCAATTGCTGATCCAACTGAAACGTCTAAGGAGACACCCATAAAATCAAAGATATATCAGCCAAAGTACTCAAGAAAGCAAAGGAAAGTCAAGAAAGTGTTTGTTCCGAGCAGTTTAGTCAAAATCAATGATCCGTTTTGGATTAAAGATAGGAAATCAACACAGAAAGACAAACACATGGGATGGATAGCATCACAATAGAGCTTAAAAGAACAAGTGTACTATGGAAGTAACACATAAATATGGGTGCCAAAACCGCAGGTTAGAGCATATGAAGTGAAGTCAGGACCCTCCCAAGAAAGAAGGCCCACAAGGTATCAACCTCGACAATATCCTAGGATACCTAAGCAACACATATACAACAGAACAACATTGAATGATGATGAAGTCTACCACAACTCTCAAGAGGATACAAAACAAAGAAGGATCTCAAGGAATGTTCCTCTTCGACAAGGATTCTACATAGGTTATACAAAGATTTGGCTACCAGTCAACCATAAGCCAATTGCAACCACACCAAACCTGCATGAAGATCTCAAGAGCTCAACAAGACCTGGAGCTCAACAAAGTCAACAAAGGAGATACAAAGGTCATCAAGAGATTTGGATTTCTAAGTCTTCCACTGCTCCTAGTCAAAAGACAAATGCCGACAGTGAACAAAGGCCTACAACAACATCAAAGACTTCTTACAATAGGCCTATTTGGAAAATCAAACAGATAATGGAGTCTTCACAATCAAAGAAGGACGACCCAACCAACGCGAATGCAGATTCAAAGATGATAAAACAAGTATGGCAAAATAAAACTTCAATGCCAACTTGGTCCTTCACTAATCCTCTTTTTGAGGATTCAAGCTTACCTCATGTTGGATGAGATGAGTATAAGAGTCGAAGTCTATTAACTTACAATTGGTGGACTGTCATGGAGTCCAACACTCACGCATAATGCACAGTAAGATGAGAGCACATATCCTCGTCAATGAAAACCATTCTTAAAGGGGTGCGAGCTTGCAAAGCCATGTCATATGATTTTACAGCTACACCATATTTCTGAAGAACCCCTCAAATGTTTTCTTGCACGGCATGTTGTTTCCCATGCATTTCTGTGTATGCATAAATAGGATGTCCCATCATTGGACATATGCATTAGACACTATTTTTTGCTTCCACCTATGCACCTTGAGTGGACTACAACAGGCAAACCAATTTTCATCATGCAACCCTCTCATATTTGCTGCCTTTTTAATTCCATATCTATCAGCAAATAATCCCTTCAGTACTTTATTAATATTTCCCATGCTAATAAGTCCGCCAATAATGCACATATCCCAAAGGCACGTTTTTCCCACTGGGTTTTTTTCCTTTGGTCATGTAGGTTATAGACCCTAATTTAGAACCTCATCATTCTAGTTCTCTTGTACATACTTTTCATAAATAAACAAAAGCCTCCTCATTATACTATTACAACGGACAAATGCAACATCATCTCTCACATCAAACATATTTGAACCAATGAAGATGCTGCAACAAATTGAACCTCATCAACAAATTCAACAAAAATTGAAGAAATCAGTCCATCAACAACAACTAATCAAAAATCTTCCACAGCCTCCACGGACACTTTTCAACAGTGCCCAAGGACGGGCACTAAAATCGGAAGGGGGAAATGTTAACTGAGTCAACGTCAGTTTTAACAGAAGCTGCTGAAGATCGAAGATGTAAGGATGCACATCAAGGATGAATACAAAGAAGCAGTAAAGATTGGAATTTTACATTTTCCACGTTTTCCCAAAATGGTCATGTATTGTATATTCACGATTTATTTCAAGCCATTGTAATATTTCTAATGTGTTACGGGCTCAATGGGAGTTCCAAGCTGTAAAGAATAGGTCAGTTACTGTGCCTAGGTTGCAAATTTAGTAAGTGGTGAGCCCTAAAGGCCTTGGGCGGTCGGACATTGCATGTTTTTACCCTAGGTATATAAGCCAGTGTGTAAAAGAAATTAGGGTTCTCAAGCTCATTTGTTGAGAGCACTCTTTGGTGAGAGCTCTTGAGGTGTGTGGCTATGGAGTCCTTGAGCTTCTCCTTACTCGTGAGACATTCTCTTTCACAATGATTCATTCTCTTTCACTATGCCTCTCTCATGCTTCTTATGATTGCCTATGATGCTTAGATTAGCTATATCTTAACTAATTAGTGGTTAATCCCTCTCTAATCTTGTGTGATTGCCCTCTTTTTGCGTGTGTGTGCATGTAGGATTTATTGGAGTGTGGTGCTCGATAGATCTATGTGTGTGTGCTTGCGATTAGTGTGTTGCATGATAGGATTAGTGTTGTGTGCGTCTTACAATTGTAGTGTGTGTGATTGGGTTGATTAGAGGTGAAGAGAAGTGGATATGGAGATTGACCTTCATTGTGGCTTAGCTCCTCCATAGACCGAGAATCTCACCTCATAGAGTTAACCATTTGTGTTGCCATGATTATCTCACTAACCGTGTGAGTATTTCCATGCCCTAGCCAGGTAGCTCATCCCTCCGTATTGACAATTTTGTTGGTCATTGGAGCTATTGCAACGATGGAACCCCCAACATCTCTCAAAAACAAACAATAAGGAGCTCCACAGTGTTGAAGCTAGTGATGTATTGCAAGTCAAAGACAAAAGCAGACATATCAAAATCCATCTTCATATTGGCCAAGACTAGCAACAAAGAGGCAAATGTGCAACAAGAAGAAAACAAGCACAAATCATGTATAAACAACATGGCAGATATGAATCGCTCAAGGAAGGGGGAAGCATCATCAACAAGAAAGCACTTCCCAAGATAAAGAACAATCTTGAAGATGCAATTAAAGACAACCATATGACAAGACTGCACATGTTCGTGTCAACGGACGACACGATCTAGGAAGGGGGGAATGTGTAAGGGCTGATGAAATGGGCGCCCACCTAGCCAGACATCACATTTGTACTCTATTTTTTTTCTTAGCTAGTGTAGTGATACACTCTCTAAATCCTAATTCCAGAGTTGCACGTCAATTCCCTGAGATGTAATTCTGCCATGATATTTGTAAAGGTCCATGTGAGCCGGCCACTGGCCATTTAAAAATCCCTAGGTATAAAGGTCAATAATTTTAATGTGAAAGGAGGCTTATCTTTGAGGAGAAGAAGGAGATGTAAAAAACGTATACTCGAGCTATGAAGTTGCTCCAACTTGAAGTCAACTTTTCTAACAATTGGGTAATGAGTTTTTGAATCCAAAACTTGTATTATGTTCCTCTCTCTTTACTCTTTCATTCAAGTGTAAGCATTGTCAATTTTGTTGTGGTTTGAGACTACGTATCTGTGAGTCTTAATTGCAAATTTGAGTACTTAAATCACTGTTTTTAGTCGTTTTGACCATAGGAGAGTGCTCATAGACCATAGGGCAACCTTTCTAGAGTTATCTATTGTAGTGTTTAAGATCTTTTTCATGATGGATTGTGATTTTGGTACCTTATCAAATTGCGGCTAGACTTGGAAGGATAGTGCCCCTAGATGTCCTAGACCTCCTCCTAAAATTTTTCTGCATTTTGAGTTTGTTCGAGTGCCAAAATGGCATGATGACCTAAAGAGGTGAGAAAGGACATAGGAAGATTTTCTTGATCATTGAGTGATTGATTTGCTTGTTGAGTTGGTGTGTTTGCTTGTTAGGTTCATTCTTGACATTGAAAACCTCGAAGAGTCTCCGTGCCCCATCTGAGTCACTTCCCTGAGTATTGACATTATGTCAGTGCCAAATAGCTATGAAAACCGAGCACAGAACCAGAGTCATGTGTATAATTCCAGGTATGTATATGATGTAATCATGTACTATCTAATGCTAGTCACCCCAAACCAACAGAGATGGTAAACAATTTCAAAACAAATAGTGTATGCCTTAGTGTATGGAAACTCATATCATTCCAATATTTCAATATGCTTGGTATTCAAACCCGCTTTTTTTATTAAAAATTTTCTTTATGCTTAACCAAGTTAGTTTACTGTGAACCTGCGTGAAAAAACCAGAGTACATAACGAACAAGTTTCTTCTAAAAAAATTACCAGTATGGTTGCTAAGCCAAACCATTTAGATGATATATGAAAAACCAGAGTGCCCAGTAAAAATATATAGAGTGCAGACTTGAGAAGCGCCTTCTTTGTTCACAAGCTCCATGGTTAGGCAATAGGCAATAGGCAAACTTCAAAAAACTCTCAATCTCTCTTTATGCCAACACTATCACAATGCAAAAAAGACTAAGTTTAGGGGCTCATAGCCAAACCTCACCTTTTATAGAGGTTTTAATAATGATGTACACCAAAAACCGGTTCCTTCCCCAAGGTGTAATGCACTAAGCAACAACCAGCTCGGCCCCTAGGGGGATTGAGAGGAGATGAAGACCATCATTACCTAGTAAACGGGTACATAGGGTACTTGTGTGTGAACTATATAGTACGTGACAGGCCTGATCAGCATCGTAAAGCTATCAAAGGCCGCCTAGGCTCATAGTGAGATTAAGGGGGAGAGAGAAGGTGAAGAGCATCATGCAGTAAGTGTGATACATAGAGCTCCATGTGTAGAATAAAATGTAAGCAACAGACGTGAATGCCTTGATTGACGTAAGAATATTTACTGTGCTGCTCAGTCGTGTCGAGCTTTTGATTTTGAGCTTTTGCAATCAAAACCATTTTTTCAAGATTTTAGATTTTAGATTCAGAGCCTTTTCTAACGGCACAAAAAAATTAATCCAAAACAAATACATCACAATATTATACACAATCATCTTGTGCAACAATTTGGCTAAAGATTTTGAGTCTCTTTTAACAATACACACCAAAAACATGTACAAGTTTCCAAAAGCCATAGTGCTAAGCTTGTACAATCATTTAGATAGATACGACAAAGCATGCTTCTCTCATAGAAAGGAATTCAAATAAAGTTCCATGTGTCTAGAAAAGCTACTCCACATCTAATACATATGAGAAATCTCCTTCACTTCATACCTCTACATGACATTCTCCAATATTTAGGTTCACTACACCACATGATTTATCTTGTGGGTTTGCCCTAATACAAATGCAAGGTTTATGGGAGTTAGTGCAGACTGATGAATGACCATGCGCTCTCTTGGTTGAAGCCCTAGAATATGTACGTACACATAGTACATGTGCTTACATGACAAAAATACTTTATGTGTAGATTCTCTCTTTTGAAAATCGGGATAGGTGCAACTAGGCTCTACCTTAATGTGTACATCATAACAACTCTCTGTCAATACCTGAAAAACTGTGTTGTTTTCTTTCTAGTTTCTTTGTAAATACCATGTCTCCACTAAGATGCATGAACAACACGAATACCGCTCTTTTGTGCTTCTTTGTAAATACCATGTCTCTTTGTCACCTTCCATCACAGTGTCCTCATACAAAAAGGACTACCAGCAACCAGGCCATTTAATGTACGCGCAAACTGAGTTGGATTTGGAGATTCTCTACGTTGGAGCTGGCCATCATTGCTTCTATGGAAGGGCCCGTTCCGATGTATTTGCATGTGGTGTATCCCCATATTTTTTCACATTGAATATATGCATTCAAAACGTCACTGACACATGCATCATAAGCTGATATTTTATGTTTACCACCTTCACCTGTCAGCCAGCTAGCATGGATGCTCTCTGACAAGTTTATGCTCAGAATTGGAGCTTTCTCCCATGGAATCTTATTGACCTATAAATACAAAATGATTAAAACCATGAACATGTAAATCTTTGTTTTCATGTATTTAATAAGAACCAAGAAATGATCGGTGTACCATTGTCTCAAAGCGTCCCCAATGGGAAATCCATTTCTCCCACCAAATAAACCATCTCTTTAAAGCCTTTTTATTATCTCTTGTCATATATTTCATCCACCATTCTCCTATTATGGAAGCTATATGGAAGGCCTCATATGTAGTCTTTGCTAAGCACCATGCTTCACACATTTCAATGTGATGCATTTGTCTATCTGTAGCGACATGTTTTTTTGTGTCTTTGTGTAGACTCTGTTCCCAATGGAAAAGAAGCTCTCCCTCCCCTCCATTACATTATTCCATCCTTGATTGTATACAAATTTTATTGCTAGCTAATTAGCCCCGGCTTCATCAGAAATAGATCTAGCAAAGTTTGTTGGTTCATGCCCACACCTCTCCCTAACTGTGTTTAAATTTCTCCAAGACAAGATTTGTATATCTTCGTCTTCTTCTTTACACTCACATATTGCTATCACTTGCCATGCTTGCATGTTGTACACATAGAACAAACAAGTAATAAAAGGTGTCTTATATCAAAACATACTATCTACCATATTTTCATAAATTCACTTACCTAGGATCATAAACCAAGCAGGACATAGTTGCCCATCCTTCAATCCAATGACTATGATCAAAGTGCACCCAAGCACTACTCAAATCTCCTGTCCCTCCTTGCCTCATTCTATTGACTACTTCAACTCCAGAAGCAGGTCCTTTTGTGGACATTTTGAATACCTAGCATTTGTCATTAGGGCCACCCTGGCTTGGAAAATGGATTCCATGGAAGAATGGAAAAACACATCATTTTTGTAGAAATAATATATTGTCTTATCCATCACCCCAACAACTTGACCGTTTAGCTTTCTCATTTGACACAATACTTTTGAATCCCCTATTTTGAACAAGGGGCATCATTTCCTCAAGAAAATGGTTAAGCTCTACATCAGAGGCTTCTATATCATCTTCTTTAGTCAAAGATTGGAATAGCATTTGACGAGCAACTAACTTCTGTACTTTTCTAGGAACCCCCTTCTCAATCTTTAAAACTGTCTTAACAACGTTGAGCACCTTTCATGAGCTGCCCTTCTAGTTCCTGGATGTACATTGTTCATGCACTCCCATATGGATCACCAAGCATGTTATTGTTGTTTCCTTTGGCATCACATAATAGATCATACACTTGCAAACATTTGAACAAGTGATCGTTCTGTCACAACAGTGGTAGGTTATTTTAGATTTACCTTCACTATAGCAGGCTAGCCCATATTGATTTGTTTGTCCAAATTTCCATGAAGGAATGCATCATTGTATCTCCTTTCACCAAGGTTAAAAGGGCATGTGACTCTGCAACATTGAAGGCTTCCAAGACAATAACTCAAACGCACAGTGCAATCTATGGCCATGTTGGTTGATGTTGGGCGAGACCAAAGGTGGCCGTCGTACTTTTGCTCCATACCGAGCATCCTTTTAATGTAGTGAATTGGAGGAAGCTTGAAACAAACATTGCCATAATAAAAATTTGGGAGCTCATCAATCTTTTTGGGAGGTCCACAAATCTCTAAAAGTTTAGACAACTTGCACGATTTACCTTTATCTTTTATTCATGAAATGATGGATGTATCCTGCCTTGTATGCTCCACCAATTTGGGAGCTCATGAAATTTGGGAGCTCATCAATCTTTTTTGGGAGGTCCACAAATCTCTAAAAGTTTAGACAACCTGCACGATTTACCTTTGTCTTTTATCCATGAAATGATGGATGTATCCTGCCTTGTATGCTCCACCCCATCTTGTGTTTCTTGAAAGGGTTCTGGTGACCTAGTTAGTTCCACTATCTTTACAACAACTGTGTTTGTAACTTCATCAATATCAACGTTTAAATGTGATGTAGTCAAACTTTTGTTACATGGTGTAGAGAACACAGAAGAATCACTGACTTCTTCACTTGTTTCTAAAATGTCATCCACATAAACAAAGTCATATAAATGAATAATGTGGTAAAAATCTGAGGATAGAGTATGGTGAAGAAGATAATGATTTTGATCTTCATGATCCCATCTTGGTAACACATTGACCTTAGACTCTGAGCTCCTTGTCTGAACAATTGCTTGCAAGCCTTCAAACTTAATAGAAGTAGGCAACAAGATTTGAAGAAAATATTCACTAAGTAGAAGCTCTCCATTCCGTAATGAACTCTATAATCCATTTGAGCAACATTAATCATCCATGAAAGCATAGTTGTAGATGTATCTGTCATGTTTGAGACAGACATGGAGTAATAATACTTGAGGTAAATAAAATGAAAAAAAGAGAAGGAAGAGAATGTGTATAAGGTACAAAGAAAGTGTAAAAGCATGCAGTTGCAAGAAGTTATGCATTCATTGAAAACTATTCTAAATAGATTTGGAACATTCAATCTTTAAGATATGCATAATCATAGCCATTAAGATATATTTGAAGCAGCATTTTGTCAAATCCATCTGTTGACCTTTTGAGCTTTCAAAATCTCCCCAAATACGCACATAAAAAAATAGAACATAGTATATATAAAATTAAAAATTATGTTCTATTCATGTGTGTGTGTGTGTATATATATATATATATATATATAGTATAGAATATAGTTTTATATATCCCCAATTAAGCACTTTAAAATTAAAATGGACATAGTACATATAGATTATATGGTATTTAAGGATATAGTATATAGAACTATACTAACATAATATAGTTATAATATACTATACAATATATTGGTATATTATATACTACACATAATATATGTTTAGTTTATAGTTATACTATAATGATATAATATATACTTAATATTATAGTTATATAATATAGTAATACATACATAATATAGAGTGTATAGTCGATAATATATATATAATTATACTTATAGTTATGATATACTTATGTACTTATACTAATAACTACAAAGTATACTTAAACCTATAATATATACTTATAGTTTTAATATATACTTGTTTAATGTAATAGTATGTATATAATATAGAGTATAAAGTATATAATATATACTTATACCTATACTTATAATAGAGTTATACATGTACTTATAATATATATCATATGTATAATATATAGTTATAGCTATACTTATACTTATAATATATACTCGTAGTTATAGTATATACTTATAGTTATATTATATACTTATTTAATATAATAACATGAATATAATATAGAGTATATAGTATGCATATTAGTATATGCATATTAGACTTATATTATTAATTAGTTATAGTTATAGAGAACGTATATATATATGTGTGTGTGTGTGTGTGTGTGTGTGTGTGTGTGTGTTTAACATATAAACTATATGTATTATATAATTATATATTATAAATGTTAATCGTATTCTTATTATATATATATTATATGTATATATACTATAAGATATAATATAACAATATTAAATAACTATGTTTGTAATATATAGTTAACGTATTATGTATTATGTAACTATATCATATTATCATATATCGTATTTAACATGAATATCATATACTAATATACTTAACATAACTATATATTAATGTATATATACTATATATGCTAATATACATAACGTAGCTATATATTATATACTATAGATTAACGTATATATATTATGTATTTATGTATATTATATATTATATATTTAATTTGATATATATACTAATATTATATAACTATGTTTGTAATATATAATTAATGTATTATGTAATTATATACTAGTCAGTTTGAGTTTGGTTCAAGTTAGTTTGGTCTTTGTCTGTGCATAATCTGAATCTTCTATCTTAGGGTTGAAGCATTCTTCAGTAGGAGCGAATTGTCCACCTACTCGAGCTACCATAGGTACTACCATCTCTCTCTCTCTTGCACGCTCTTAGCGATGGTGTCTCCTCTCTCTCTCTCTCTCTCTCTCTCTCTCTCTCTCTCTCTCTCTCTCTCTCTCTCTCTCTCTCTCTCTCTCTCTCTCGTGTTCGTTTGCTTCAAAACAATCCAATGATAACACGCGCAGATGATGGGGGGGCTCTGTCCCCCCCCCCCCCCCCCCCCCCTTTTTTTTCACATTAGCCAGCTTTGAGTAGATTTTTTTGAAGCAAAAGAACGGATTGTCTACTTGATTTGCTCCGGGAGATCATGTCAAATTATTGATAATCAACATATATAATCTCAAAATTGCAAAAAAAGGGAGGGGGACAAAGGCCCCCCCATCATCCACGCACGCGCGGATGATGGGGGGCTCCGTCCCCCCTTCCCTTTTTTTGCATTGAATGGCATTAAATTTGTTGATTATCAAGAGAGATTTTATTACATGGTTGTATTAACTCCACAACATTAATGCATTTCATTTGACAGAAAAAAGGAGGGGAGGCAAAGCTCCCCCATCATCCGCACGCGCGGATGATGAGGGAGCTCTACCTACCCCTTTTTTGGTCAAATCGATGAACCTTGTGAACAAAATTGCAGGTGAATTGCTTTTGATTACCTTATTTTCTACAAAACCTGTATTGCTTGATACATATTTGGGATTAACCACAACAAAAAGAACAAAAAAGGGGGGGGGGGGGGGGAGACAAAGCTCTAAGTGCGGATGATGGGGGAGCTCTATCTCCATCTATTTTTTGTGTTTTTTGTTGTGGTTAATCCCAAATACATATCAAGCAATATAGGCTTTATAAAAAATATAATATATATAAAAAATAAAGTACAAATATAGTATATTATTAATAGATTATATAGCAGATAAGGTTTTACTTTTACTTACACATATAGTAAATAGATTATATAGTATATAAAGTTATACTTATTCCTATACTTAAAGTATATATATAATATAAAGTATATAATATATATATTATAAAGAGTATATAGTATATAAAGTTATACTTATTCCTATACTTATAGTATATATATAATATAGAGTATATAGATTATATAGTATATTGTAAATATATAGTATAAAGAGTATAGATATCTAATATAGTTTTACAATAGAGTAATATAGTACTATGTTTATAGTACTACGTATGTAACATAGTAGACGTAGAGTAGATATTATATATATAGCACATAGTATATTTTATGTAATATAGTACTACATTAGAGTAGATACTATATATATAATGTAGAGCATATACTATCTAATCTAATATGTATAATACATAGTACAGAATATATAATAAAAAATAAAGTATATATAAGATACTACATAAAAAAGGTAAAAAATGGGCACACTACATATAGTATATATATTGTATACTACATATAGTATATATTTTGCATACTACATATAGTATTGGATACTAATTAATACATACTATAGTCTACTTTATGTAATATGTACCTAATTGCAAATTATTGATCTTATATAAACTAAAAACTATATAATATGTGTTCTATAGATAATGGCACCAAGAATAGCAAGAAAAGAAAACCTCCAGTCTCTCCTTTTAGCAACCATCAAGTGAGCATGAAGCTAATATCCGATTGTATATCAAAGGGAACTATCGATCACGAGGCATCATCACGAGTCCGACATTTGGACACTCCACCCAATAAAAAGAACAGGATTCTCAAAAGGTGTGCTTTTACAGAGGATGAGGTTCAAGTTGATGAAGACTCCAACAACGTCGAAGATGATGTAGAGATCACATGTAAATTATGAGTGTATGTTATAATTTTATGTTGAAACGTAGTTTGTATTATAAATTTGCAACGGTAGATGGTTAATTTTGATGGACTTTTTATTTTTGTCGAGAAAGTTTGGCTATAATCAACTATGTGGGACATTAAGAAAGGGTGAACCATTTTTTATATACAAGTGGGGGCCCTAGGCTGCCCACCTTCTGTGGTTTGTCTCAACATGGTGAAAAAACTTCACCCACCCTCTCGGTGAGATAAAATGGCATGTCGTTTGAGTTTCTTTTGTTGTTGATCGACAACCCCTTAGGTCCTGATAGGGTCCAAGTTCTTGGTGGCATCGATTGATGCCACAGTTGGGGATTGGCACCCTTTGGCATGCGTCTTCCTTTGTTTTCTTGTCAAGGTGTCTAGTCATTAGCTTCAGCTCTGATGGCACCTCATAGGTTTCCTTGATGGTGCATAGCTCACCATGATAGCCTACAATTTGGATTTCCTTGCTTTCCAGTGGCTGCTTGACGGCATGGGTGGTACGGATATCTTGTCATGTGATGGAGTCTCAAACTTTACCCTTGATGCAATGATATAATTTCTCTCCATTTATATTTGGGTGCTTTATTTTGGTAGGTGGCTCCCTTGTCCAAATGATCTTATATATGGCTATCTAAAAAATATGTGAATGCCAAGGATCATGTGGGACATTGCTTATCACTCTCAGGGGGTTCACTATGTGTAAAAATACCATATCACGTGTGTTCAAGACATGTTTGTAAAACCCCTTATCTGTAAATTTTGTTAGGAATATAATGTACCCTTTTCTTTTAAAATCTGTAAGTTTTTTTCAAATTTGAAAAAATAATGTCCTTCTGTATATATATTTATGTAAGTTTCAAGAACTTTAAATACCCTTCTATTGAACTCGCGTGATAGGTTACATTTTTCTTAGGTGAGAACTCCCCGGGTTATCACTCACAATTATGTAAATTTATTTAGTCTTATTTAATTTATCACTCACATTTATGAGTACTGCAAAAAGAAGTAGATTTATAGTTGAGGTTGTTTTGCTTTCAATTTAAAGTTTAGGTTTAAGTTTAAAGTTTAAGTTTAGGTTTGGAGTTTAAATTTATATTTAAGTTTAGTGCCACTTTAAAATTACGGATTAGGTTTAGAATTTAGATTAGGTTAAGAATTTAAGGTTTAGGTTTACAATTTAGATTTAGCTTAAAATTATAATTGAAAGTTATGTCTAAATTTAGAGTTTAAGTTTAAATTTAAATTTAAATTCACCACTTTGTATACAGCTTGCCCTTGTGTTTATTGATGGTTTGGATGAACCGTATGCAAAGTGGTAAGCACAAATGGAAAGAAATGGAATGAGAGCAATCCGTATGCGAAATATATTTGCATTTTTTGCCATAAAAGTGAAAATAGACTTGAGAACGACTTTTCCACTTGCCATTTGTGCTTACCACTTTGGATACGGCTTGTCCACTTACCTGTTGATAGTTTAGGCAAGCCAAATGCAAAGTGGTTAGTACAAACGGCAAGATGACAACTCATCTTTGTAGTTTGCCCTTGTGTTTATTGATGGTTTGGATGAACCGTATGCAAAGTGGTAAGCACAAATGGAAAGAAATGGAACGAGAGCAATCCGTATGCAAATATATTTGCATTTTTTGCCATAAAAGTGAAAATAGACTTGAGAACGACTTTTCCACTTGCCATTTGTGCTTACCACTTTGGATACGGCTTGTCCACTTACCTGTTGATAGTTTAGGCAAGCCATATGCAAAGTGGTTAGTACAAACGGCAAGATGACAACTCATCTTTGTAGTTTGTTTACGTTTACGTAAATTAATTTCAGAAACATCTTTCTCTCTTATTGTTTGTGCTCATCGCTTTGCATATAGCCTACTCAAACCATCACAACAGACAGAGAAAGCTTTTGTGAAAAATAATAAGCACAAATGCAAGTGTGGAAGCTGTTTGTAAAGTCAATTACGTCTTTTATAAAAAATGCAAACGGATTTTGCAAACATCTTGCACACTTGCTATTTGAAAAGCTAAGGCTTGTCCATTTGCCTTCAAAAATAGCTTTATATCTTGTCCTTTGTACTAAGTCTTTGCATATGCCTTGTTCAAACCATCAATAGGCACAAGGACAAGCCGTGTGCAAAGCAAAAAGCACAAATGGTAAGTGCGCAAGCCATTTTTGAAGTCCATTTGTGATTTTTACTTTGAAAGGCAAACGGACTGCAAAAATTGTTTGCACACCGTTGCTATTTGTGAAGCTATAGCTTGCCCACTTTTCTATTGATGGTTTGTGCAAGACATATATAAAGCGGTTAGTGCAAACATTAAGAGAGCAAGTTGTTTCTGAAGTTTGTTTGCATTTTTGAGCCTAAAAAAAAAAAGAAAATAGACTTTCAAAATGGCATGTGATATTATATTTTCCTTTGTATATAGTTTTCCCACACCATCAATAGGTGCAAGATCAAGACTTCATGTACAAAGCAACAAGCACAAATGGTAAGTATGCAAGACATTTTCAAAGTCCAAATGGCTTGCACACTTACCATTTATGTTTGTTGATTCACATATAGATTTCTTACTTACCTATTGATGGTTTGGGCAAGCTATATGAAAAGTACTTAACACAAATAGCAAGGGGTGTGTGCAAGATCAGGTGTACCTAGTTTGGCAGTTAGGTGGTCAGTGTGACACTCAAGGTGCTCAACACATTTGTCTACACTTCATATGTTGGCATGGCCAATTAGGACTAAGATGCTATAATATACCCTTGGAGAATGAAAAAATGCCAACTTTTTCATCTTTGATAAATTTTTGACCCTAAGATGTACACTAAGGATAACCCAAAGGCTCCACATAAGTAAAATGGATAAATGATAATCTTATGAAGCCTTATGGCACACAATATTTTTTCTATGGGCTCCTTGTACCACAAACTAAAATATATATCAAATCCATGAGAAATAATAATTTTTTATTTATTATAATTTTTAGAAGAGTTGAAATTCATTTATTGTTATTCTAAATAAATTTTCCAAGGAAGATCTGTCAAAATTCAACCATTAAAGTATGGTTTTTTTCATCTCACCACATTCCACATAACTATATCTATCAAATGACCGTAGAATCTTGAGAAATTAGCCTGCATCTATAGCTATGTTTTGTAGAAATAGTGATGTAAAAATTATTGAAATTTTTCACAAAGATAATTACTAATAATTTAAAGAAATGAGCAAAATAACTCCAATAATTTCAAATATTCTCTTTAAGCATAGGCAAGATTCATGTACAAGTTTATTTCAAAATTAAGTAAGTGATAAGAGACTTATATAAGAATCTATGCTAAGATCACAATGATGTGATAGGTCAAATCAAGAGATTCTTACACACAGAAAGTACTATTTTCTTTAGTTTGTTTAGAAATAGAGCCTTTTTGGTATGTTAGTACTTATGCCTTTTATGTGGCCACCAATTATTGGCTCTTAGAAATGAGTATAGCTAGGGTGTCATGCAATAACATTCACATAAAAAGCTTGATTTTTTGCATTCTAAAGCTGCATAAACTACCAAAACTGGGTATGCCTGATCTGGCATGCACCCCAAGAGTGAAAGCCACTTTTAAATTTCGTTTGCATATTTTATCCCAAAAATGAATTGGACTCCTAAAACAGCTTTGCACACTTGCCATTTTGTGTTTTTCGCTTTGCATATGGCTTGCTCACTTACCTATTGATGGTTTGAGAAAGATGTATGCAAAGAGGTTAATGCTAGAGTAAAGGCGTAATGTCTCTATCTGTGATTGGGCGATCGGCTGGCCACCCACTGACTATACGCTTACCTTATTCATGTAAGTGTATGGTCAGTGGGGGTGAGCAATCGGCTGCCCAGCCTCGAACGGAGGCATAACACCTTTACCCCAACAAACTTCCACTAAAAGAAAATGTGCCAATAAGGAGATCCTACTAGCCAAGCTACTAGTATGCACAAAGAGATATGGGTGAGAGACTCTCTCAACCTACACCCATTGGCTCACTCCTTAGATGTGCACATATTTGTATCCTCTCTAGGACCAAGGAAGTGTGTGCAACACTATTAGAGACTTCATGCCAGTCCTGCACGTATCCAATGATAACTTGCAATGCTCCAAAATGCATCATGCTAGTGTCACACACTAAACTACTAACAATGCCAATTGCAAATGATCCTAGTGTAGCTTCTATCTTGGGTCAAAAGGTCATACATGAGTGTCTTGAATGCTGACAAAATCCGTGTAGCCTTGGTTAACATGTCCATGTCAATTTCCTCTGCACTATGTGCAATCCCTGCACCAACAAGACTAGAGATAAATGGATGTGACAAGTTAGGGGTGCTCAACACTACGATCGTCCCTACAACCATCGTATCATGCTCTACCTGTCCTGGCATAACCATCTTAGCATCTAGCATAAACATATCAAAGAACTCCATGTTGTCAATATCTGTCTGTGTCTCTAGGGATCAGATCTTCTCTACCACTATTCGCACAAACTCTAACAACACCAGTTATGTCTCATTAGAGCAATGTTTCTCTAATTGCATATCCATAGACACATCCTACACAACACTGATCTCATCCACAAAAGACACATGTCTCATCTTCAATTGAGTACATGTTTGAAAAGTCATTACTAAGACTACATTGTCTCACACATGTGACGCACTACTCTACTCCATGAGATTAGCAAAGCATCAAAGTCTATCATCACCACTAGTGCTAGTCTAGTCATGCACTCAAGGAGCTATCTTGATTTTTACATGTCTATCCTTATACCATGCATGCACAACAAGCAAAGTGTCATGCTACTCATCAGTAAAGCGTAGTCTCCCAGACTGTGAACATCTGCATGGTAATGGACTTACAGAGAATATGGAATCTCTGACACCAAGAACTTATGATGGACTCATGCTAGTACAAGTGAACTCCTCATCACGAAGCGCATAAAACCCGGAAAAAAGTCGATAGTCTCCTCTATACCTGGAGAAAAATGTCAACAAAAAATGAGAAAATAAACAATGCCAAAATACTATGGCACAATGGAAAACAATTCAAGAATCCCTCGTCTACAATAAATGAGCATAAAACTCTGACAATGTCAATACATGAGTTGTGCCTGTTTCACATGACACTGCAATCCTATGAGCTAATTTCCAATCTCTCCTAGTGCGGTATCAAGGCATGCACGCACTAATCTCCCACCTATAGAGAATATTTCATGAAAGTTCTAAGTAAAACCTACAACCATGACCTTGATCGCATCAAAACATGCGCATAAAACTACTGGGAAAATTTTTCCAGAGTTTCGGAAATAAAATGGCTATCAAACCCAAATAACCAACAAGTTGTCAAGCTTAAAATTATGAGCAACAAAATGTGCATTCAACTACACTCAAACATGCATTAAAATCTGAGAAAATTGTGTTCAGCAAATGCTCATGAAGAGATCCACATATGACCATACATATTAGCCACATTCGCATTCAATATGCATCATATCCTCTCACTTGAGAGAAAACCTACTATCAATACCACTCTTACACCAAGAGAAAATTATGTGTGGAATCCTTGATGCACAACAAACAAAATCTGGCATCAAAAATGGTCTGAAGAGAACTCCTACAATGCAAAAACCGTGGGTTGTTGTTGTAAAAATTTAAAAGGTCAAAATAATTTTGATAGACATCACCATTGCATTTAGAGTGTGCCAAAATCCTAGGTTACACCCTGATCTTGTATAAATCGCATTTTGTATGAAGAAGTTATGCAAAAAACGTTGTTTTGAAGCCCAAAAATTGACCTAGAAAAATGCAAATCTTCATTCTTCCTGCAAATATGGCTACCAAAAATGCATACACTCTTGCAATACACTCTCCTCTCAAGCTTGGTAATGTCCCTCAAGATTCCATGAGCATAGATCTGGTGGTTGCTCACCAAACTCAAGCTTCCACCAAAAGAGAACTCAACATAGCCAAAAGCTCACTTCTCTGTATCATGACACCCTCCCCAAAACCCAAGCTTTGATACTATTTGTGAGTGCACATAGTGCAGATGCATGTGTGTGCAGTGTGGTGTGATCGATGCGGGGAAGGGGAGAAGCAACCGTGTTTAGTGGGTGGAGCAACCTCCAAGAAGTGAGAGGAGGTCCTTATTTAGTAGGTATGTACATGAATAAGGTAAGTGTATGGTCATAGGGCGGGCATGGTTGGCTTCTTGATCACAAACAGAGGTGTAACGCCTTTACCCCAATAAACTTCTAGGATCCATGCTCACGATGCAAGAGCGTGAAGAGCGTGAGAGAGAGTAGAAAAGGAAATGGATGCACACAAGATATGGATGGAGATGAGATGGAGATTCACTTTGTGGGAATAGAGTGAGTGAGCCCCTTATTCATATGTATATAAAGAATAAGATATGAGTACAAGTATGCACGGCCAGGCATGGTGAGTGACCGGCGGACTCCAGGTAGGTTCATGAGCCTTTACCCCAACAATCTCCCACTAAAGGTGAATGTGTTGATAAGTGGATCCCACTAGCCAAACACTAGTATGTGCAAAGAGATATAGCTGAGAGACTCTCTCAACCTACCACCACTAGCTCACTCCATACATGTGCATGTAATTGTATCCTCTCTAGCACTAAGGAAGTGTGGACAACACTTCTAGAGCTTGCATGCAAGTCTTGCAAGTATTCACGATGATAACCTACAATGCTCCACAATGCATCATGCTAGTGTTAGTCATTGAACAACTAGCAATGCCAACTACAAATGCTCCACTATAGCTACTAGTCTAGGCCTTGACACTAGTAGATAGTACATGAGACACCCAAATTTTGATAAAATCTACATAAACCTGGCTATCCTAGCCTCTCTTATGCTATCTGCACACACTACATCATCAACACTACCCATCATGTATGGATGTGTCAACATCCCTCTCACCCATAGGCAGAACCATGCATTCTGGCATCAACTCATTATTCGTCATCTCTTCATGTGTCTCTAGGGAGTAGATCCCCTCTACCTCTACATGTGTCTCTAGGTAGCAAACCTACTCTACCTCTATCTGTGGAGTAGATCCACTCTACCTCTGCTTGCATAGACTCCAATGACACATGTTATGTCTCACCAAAGCACTATTGCTCTATCTCTATCTCTATCTCTACAGAGTCTACTGGAACTTTGTGCATAGCTAAATGTTGTGGCTTGTGAGCATGGTGGAGCTCACTTACAAAGGAGACACGTCTCATCTCTCGCTCTTGAGAATGGTTGTGTGTGTGTATGAACATACACACACTCCCTTTCTCTTCTCGCTAGTCAATTCACGAACTATACGTTGTCAAGAAGTTGGCATGCTTGCCAAGAAGGTACCAGACCTCTAGCTGTGAGAGCTTGTGAGGAGGTAGCAAAGGATTCACTCCATGAAGTGTGGCGTTTGTAAATACTTAAAGTGTAGCCATAGAGGAGTCTCTCACCCTCTCATGTACACATAGAACTCTCAAAATAAGACAAATATGAAAACATCCAAGCTTTCATCATATCTCATCAAAGATAGGATGAAAGTATTTATTGATGCATTTATAGCAATTATTCTATGTCTTTCAAGAAATCCCAAATTGTTCTTTGAAACTGTAATTTTGTACTCAAAAAGATGTATATATTTTGTCTAGCGATTGGAATGAGTTGTGTATATAAGTCTTCATGGTTCATAATCAATCAAGCTCACCTTCTAGAGCAAAATAGATATATGCACATCAAATGAGTTAGAATAATCTAGGAGTTATAGAATAATGGGGAGTGAAGAGAGAAGAATTTCTTGTAGTCTTTCAGGTCCAAAAAGAAATACAATCCTTTGTTGGAAGTGAATTTTTCAACTTAAACACACATTAACCCTAGGAGATTGTACATTATGGAAAGGGTGAAAGCTGGCATCATGTGGGTAATTCATTTAAGATAATATAAGCATATAAAAAAGGATCTGGTTATGGCCGGTAGCTAGAGATAGAGGTAGAGGCTTATGTAGAAATAGATAGGTGATTATGCAGTTCAATCTAGTACTAGCCATATTCGAGTCAGAGAAGGTGATTATAGTTGGAGAGATAGATTAGCAAAGAATATAAGGGGTAGAGAGAGAGATATTTTCCATAGAGAAGGAGATAGAGTTAGAGATATAGGTTGGATTAGAGATAGAAATAAAACAACAAGAAACCAACAAAATCTCAAAGTAAAGCACATCTTACACCCTTTGGGACTTATTTACCATTTTGATGGAGAGAGAAGAAGAGGGAAGACTTTAAGCCTTGATTGATGCACCAAGTTCAAGTCCTTCTTTGATTAGAGTTGATATTCTAAATATTTCTTACAAGATTGGCTAGTCTTCCTCAAGAAGCAAGTGTAAGCTTAGGCTTATGCTTATGGCTAACTACAATTAAGATTGCTTACAAGATTGGCTAGTCTTCCTCAAAAAGCAAGTGTAAGCTTAGGCTTATGTTTATGGCTAACTCAATTAAGAATCAATCCTCTCACTCCCTAAAGAATGCTTTTCAAAGAAGAAGAGGTCCCTTTTTATAGGTGAAGGGAACCCCCAAGGGTTACACAAGAAAGAGAAGAGCCAATGTGAACAGAAACTGATAAACTTTGAAATGGGATATCCTTGCATGATGTGGCTAGTTGGGGTCCACTATTTTGATCATATCTCCTCAACCCTGACTCCAAATTTAAAAATAAAAATAGGAGCAGAATATTCAGCTCATAAGCTATGACCCCCATTTTTATATATTTTTTCAATTCAGATTGAAACTATGTGTAAAAAAATCATCCAAATAAGGTATCTTTATGGTAGCAAAAGTCTTCTTGTGGTCCCCTTAGCCTAAATTTTCATTTGATTCCAATAAACATCTCATGCATTATGAAAGCATGACCTTGCTCCTTGACAAAGTTTTGTAAGCATCCTTTCAATAATGTATTAAAATAGGATTATCTTTGAAAAACATGCAAGCTAGTGTCCCACTAGGATTTGATTTCTTCCTAGTAGCTACTAAAAATAAATATAAGAAAAATATGAAAATACATAGAATATATATATATATATTGGAATCACACTAGCTATAGGATCTACTAGAGTGTGAGATAATAATGGGATAGTAGAAAGAAAGAACCAATGTTTTTTTCCCCAAGTTAAAGAGGCATGGCTATTGACGCTTTTTTCCACAGTACTTTGTAACGATAAAGTAAGAATACATTACCTTTGAGATAAATATTAGGATGAGGTAGAAAGATTACTATTATACCTAGATATACATATGTACATTATGGGAAATATACTTATATATCTAAAAAGTCACAAAATAAATCTCTTGGCATTCATTCCCACTATGTATGTGCCACATCACCACAATGTGTGCAACGCACAATCCCTCATGCTTCTTCTTTCTCACTTGCTTTGTGTGCGTACATGTGTATGGACACACTCTTACACACACATTTCTTTTTTTCTTCTCTGCTAAATTCCACGTTAATCTGCTCAATTTGCCCCTTGCTACTTGATGCAATGTTGCTTTTGAAGTGCTCAGCTTGTTCGACATGCACACATTGTGCGTTGCATTTTGTCCTAGGTTGCTTGGATTGATGTAATTTACCGTCACTACAGCTATTTTTGGACTATGGTTTTCTAAAGTGTGAGTGTGTGTGCACACACACACAACCTTATCTCCCCCTGTTCGCTTGTTTATCAATTCCTTGCTCTTGTTGCTTGCTCAAATTAGCTCATTGCAACCCATGAGCTCTGGGCTTCCAAAGCTTTCTTTCAAGTGCTATTCATTTAGTGCACTTTCCATGCCTTTCTCAATTTGAATAGCACTTTCCATGCCTTTCTCAATTTACTAACTCTTGCTTTGCTTTGCTTTTCTTTACTTTGCAATGGCCAATTTCTTCCCAATTTGTTGCACTCCCAAGTGCCCAAGCTAGCACTCAATTACAATCCCCCTTAGAATGCTTGATATAACATTGCTCAATTCTAGTCAACTGTATTGCTTTTCTAAGTTTAATCTCGATTCCTTGCTCGTGTTCTTCAATCCTACTCAGCTCTTCATAGATATAGGGTTTTATGTTTAGTTGTGCCAAGATGAGAGAGAGGCGTGTCAATACATTATATTTGAAACACTTGGTATGCTCTTGTCGTAACTAGCTAAACATATTTTAGTGCAATGAAAGTATATATTTTTCTCTCTTTTTAATTTAAATAATAAGTCTAACATGTTTTTGCAATGCAAAGTTGTGATAGTTTTTTCAAAGTTTGAAGTAAAATTGTTCTTAAGTTTACTTGTTTATTATGCACGCTAGCTATCATCCTTTTTTTTTTGTTTCTTCTTCTTTTTCCTTATTTTTTGCTATTAGACAAGTTCACACATGGAGGGGTATGGTCAAGGGGGCATGGATAGATTTTTAACATCTTTGTCACGCACACAAAGGATATGGTATGAGGACATTCACCCTATCCTGCCTCAAGATGCTGGGACTTCACATCAACCATCCCCTTTACCTTACCACCATAGTGTTGGCACTTCACATCGACCTATGTTTGGTCTCTGTTTTCTCTGCATTTCTATCATAGGTCTAGAATCTATATCCATTTTTTTGTTTTGTGTATCTTTCCATTCTTCAGAGCAATCATGGTGCTCTGAGTCGTCTGTTTCCACCAAACACTCACTTGAGTAGTTGTGGGCTCGACGCTCCAATGATGGAGGAGGAAAATGCTATAGTGGAGGAGGCAAATGCTATAGTGGTGGCGGCATTGATGCTTCCACATTAGCTTGCAATTATCAAGCATCCATACCTCCCCCCTCTCTTGGTGCTCCCACACCTACTACAAAGTTTCCCTCTACATCGGCTCACGACAGTCGGCCACTTCTCGGGGGTGCACTATGTAATCATGTCAATGTACCGCATAAGCTCAGCAGGAGGGTTTTTGAAAAATGCAAAAAATTAGGCAATTTAACAGAGAAACATTTAAATAAGGGGTTTTTATATTCAATTTTGAAAAAATTTCTTAAAATAAGGGGTCATTTTATTCATTCAAGCATGTAAAAAAAAAAAAGAGGGGTTTCTATTACTTCACCAAACCCACACTATATATGGGGGTACTAAATAGTGCACCCCCTGAGGGCCATTCCTACCTTCACCCACAAGACACACCTTGCCTCACACCACTTTCCACCTCTAGCCTCAACCTTATCGAGACCCCCGCCAAAAACTCCTCTATGACCCCTTGACACCACCAAGGTACACATAAGGAGCTCTTTTTCATTATAAACCCTACCACCAATGAGTTCAGGTAGATGAGGATGGAAAAAATGTGCCTACTACCATGCAAAGCTTCTACTTACAGGTATTACATCACCACCTCATGAAGAAATAGAGAGAAATGCTAGCTGAACTCCAAGAAAAGGTAATCAACATGCTTCACAACACTCTTTATACAGAGAGTGTGGAGCATCATTTCTCCACCAAATGGATTCACACATGCATGCACTAGTACTTGAAGCACAAGCACTTGGAAGTATATGAAGAGTTGAAGAACTACTTGCCCAAGCCATCCTGTCTTGACAAGGAAGATTGAAAGAAAGCAAAGAAAGAAATGAACAAAAATCTCAACAAGTACAAGCAGTAGCAAGAGGCAATCAAGATGTGAGTGGAGTCAACGAGTTTGCACCACTTGGGTAGCAGTGGGTGGGTGAGCTTTGAGGGTGATTTTGTAAGTATAGTTTCATTGCATTTATCGTTAACATTTGATTAATTTTTAAATACTTGATTTAATTTCTTTGTTGCAACAGTGGACAATGACCAATTAAGAGCCTCCACCGTTCAAGCAAAGTTATGGCACAAGTCACAATTTTATCCAGCTGATGAAGACTTTGAGATCTCAACCAAGTAAGGTATGACATATAAACTTTGAACATTAATTCAATATATGTTACACTATGTGTTTGTATTTAGTTTTATTACCTAAATTTTTTTTGGTCTCTTTTTATTTTGTCGAATCCGACTCAAATGTGGAATCCGACTCAAATGTGGTTGAAGCACGAGGAAACCTCTTCACCATAGTAGTGTACTCATGTGCTACCATTCATAGTTATATATATATTTATTGGAGATTATATAAAGTTGTCAATTTGTACTTCAACATTTGACTTATTATCTATATGTCATTCTAGTTTTCAAAAGCATTTGTCCATTTTTGTGATTTTGGAAAAAGTAGAACCTGCCCTCTCTCTCCTGTTCCCATCCATGCAAACCCCCCACCACATCTGCTAAGCTCTTTGGCTCATCTCCCTCTTCGTAGCTCCGCCTTCAAATGCAGCCCCCTATTGCACACACATCGTGTTTGGAACATCATTGTACCTACCTCCTATTGCATAGAGATCGTGCTACCCCCTTGGTCTCCTTATACACATCACCTCTTGCAGTTTCTAGGAGCCACAAACTATAGAGAGATATTGTGCCTTAAAGAAAACAAGGTGGGGCCTTCGCTCGTGAGTGCACACTATGATGAGTCATTACCTCCTTATTGTCTATGCTGCAACTGCCAAGAAGCCAACACAAAGCACAAAAAAATCTACCTACCTCTCTCTCTCTCTCTCTCTCTCTCTCTCTCTCTCTCTCTCTCTCTCTCTCTCTCTCTCTCTCTCTCTCTCTCTCTCACCACGCGTGCCCCAAAAAAACCAGGGTTGCCGCTCTTATGTCACTTCAGTCCTCCTAGTTTTGTAGGTGAAATTTTGAAGCTTTTGTCGTTAACCACACTAAAACTTGTCAAAATATTCCAAATTTCTTCACATCAAGCTCCAAATTTAACCGAGATTTTAGGCTTTTAGTCGGTTAAAATACATTGGACCCCGATTTTTTCCTAGCACTACCTTACTCTCCATTTGCCCCCGCACAAAAAAAAATCTCACGCTGAGACACACGTCAAGACCTTGCGATGGTTTCTGCCTCAAAGAAAATTGCCTCTTTTGCTTTCCCTTAGCATTCAAACACAGACAAAATCTCTAGATATTTCCCTCTCTCTATCTCCTCCATGTGCCATGCTCAGTGCACATGCGCCCCCCCCCCCCCCCCCCCCCCCCCCCCCCCCCCCCCCCCCCCCTTCCACTTAGTTTAGCTTTCATCCAAACTTTTACAAAATCATCCTGGGTGATTTCTATAAAAACAAATGAACAAAAAAAGTTTGTGCCACACAGTAGCACCACAAGATTCACTCGTAATAGTAAGAAGACATCTCCAACACACCATGAATGCTTCTAGGTTATCCCTCTATATAGTACCATGCTTTGTAAAGGACACCTTATCTCCCATTTATGAGCCCCTTCCTTAAAATCACTTCATTGCCATGTGAAAGGCCTTTGCTAGAATCCACAAGAGCATCCTTTATCTTTTTTCAACTACCACATGCCTCATAGATAGCAGCAACACCATTTTATTGAGGTGTAAACAACACTATACATTGGTGTTTTATCCCATGACTAGCCAAAATTGCATTAAACTCATGAGACATATACTCCTCCCCCCCTCCCAATTTGAATGGAGGGTGTCCATAGTACTTTAGAGACATTTTCAAACATAGTCAAAAATTGCTTGAAGCACATAAACACTTTGGACTTAGCTTTAAGCAGATACATACATGTGTGATTGGAGTAATCATCAATGAAAGTCACGAAGTATAGGTTATTGCCTAAGGGTGGAGTTTGCATAGTCCCACAAACATCAGTATGCACAAGTTGCAATTTGCATGTAGCCCTAACTAAAACATCCTTTGGAAACTTTGAGAAATGCATCTTACCCAAAATACATCCTTCACAAACATGCTTCACCGGTGCTTCAAGAGGCATCAAAGAAGCAACCATGTCAGATTTCTAAAAATGCATCAAACTGGTAAAATTAGATGCCCAAAATGTGCATGCCAAAATTTTGCATTTGAAATAGCCTTTGAATCCACAATTGCATTTGCAAAAAATTTCCCACACTTTTCATTCAAAATGAGCTCATACAACCCACGGCACAAAATGCTAGATGCAATAATTTCACCCCAAAATTGAGATCATGGACTATACATCTGTCATCCACAACAATACCAAGTCTAGCAAGTGCAGATATAGAAAAAAGGTTCTTTTGATCCTATATATATAAATGCATCAACAAGTGTGAAAGAACTGCCATTCGTATCAATCAGCACAATCATTCCAACTCCCTTGACTAGATAAGAGGCATTGTTGGCACAAGTGATTGTATTTGGTGAGGGAGAGGCTCGAGAGAGCTAAACAAGTCACGATGTGAGGTAATGTGCTTTGTAGCACCACTATCAAAGTACCACACATGTGAATCTCTAGCAACTAGCGTACATGCATCATGAACAGAAGGATCATAAGTGCACTATGCACTAAATTCCCACTCTACATCTAGATCAGCATCACAATCTCCTTCCACAAAAGATTCTACAACTGTTGCACTTGTAGTGGAGCTAGCCTCTTTTGCCTTCATTTTAGTACATTTATTTATCAAGTGATCAATAACCTTGCAATAATGATAAATCATCTTCTTTTTTCCTCTATACTAGAATTCCTAGACAAGGTGCTTCCAGTAGCAGCATTAGGAACATGTGATTTTCCACTTGTTGAAGAACCATTAGAAGTGGCTACATTGTTTTTACCACTTTTTCTTTGAGTAGAAACAAAGGCATGTTCAACTGCATGTTGTTTAGCTCTGTTCTTTCTTGAAAGTGACTCTTGCAAAAGCAATGTGCATAACACATCAAACTTGACAACATCAGGATTCCTTGGGTCATAAGTCTTCAAGTACTAGCAAAAGTTTGGTAAGAATCTAGGAATGCATCAAGAACAATCTACACAAGGGAGCTTCCAAAAATGACTTTGCCTACGTAAATGAGTTCTTAATAATATCCTTTATACCACCAAGGAAATTGTCCATGTCATCTTCCTCATGCATAATCTTTGATCCTTGCAACTTGCATAAAGACCAGCGAGAATATCCCAAGCTTATTTTGTTGATTTAGTCGAGCCAATGTGAGGATTAACAGTGAGATTCATAGATAATGCAATCAATGCATGAGCCTGTACATCTCTAACATCCCAATGAGGCTGCTCATTCATAGGTAAAACAGCTCTAGCAGCAATAGTCCTACCACCAAAACCTACAACATCCTCAACAGAGCATGTATCTTCAGAATCCAGACGTACATCAATGCCTTGCACAACATTCCAAACTCCCTTTAACACAAGAACATGTTGCATCATGTAAGCCCATATTGGATAATTTATCCTCAGAAGCGAACATCTAGAATACATATATGTGTTGTTGACAGCCATGGTGAGTGCTTGCATGTAATGTGAAAATTGCCCAAAAAAGAGGAAAAACAAAACAGGATTGACACGTGCTCTATAGCACAACCCAAAGAAGCTTGTAAGGGATCTATTATGCAAAAAAATGCACTGATAGAAATTTTGCACAAAAGGAAAAAATTGCTTGCGAAGTAATGCCTGTAGTGAAAACGAAGGCCAAAATGAGCCCAAATGAAAATTTTGAGCAGACTAAGCTCTACGAGTTCTTCCCAAGTATTTCTTGACAACTTAAAGAAGACCGTAGAGACCTGTTATGCAAAAAAATGTACTAATAAAAATTTTGCACAGAATGAAAAAATCGCTTATGTACTACTGTTTGTAGTGAAATCGAAGGTCGAATTAGCCCAAATGAAAATTTTGAGCAGACTAAGCATTACAAGTTCTCTCAAAGTAATTATTGACCTGGTAACGCTCACCGAAGCTCACCCAAATTGGATAAAGTGAGCAGGAGTGTGCTAGTGATGCTGGTGACTATGCCCAAGAGGACACAACCTACTTTGATACCAATTGTTGGAAATAGGGTTGCATGGAAATACACACAGCTTGGAGAAGATGAAGAAGCTCTAGGCACACAACAGAGAGTATATTGCTTAGTACACAATGGAAAGATAAGTTAGCCCTAGAATGATGGACCTTTATACAATGCACGGAGAAAAGACCCTCATATTGTGGGAAAAAATGCCTCAACAATCCTAAGTGTGTTCACACACATCCTTGTCAAATATATATGGTAGCAGAGATCAAAGGGAAAGAGTAGACTTACATAATTCATAAACTAGGGGAACAAAAATAATTTTTTGAATCGAGATAAGGAGGGAGGAGAGAGAAGTCTTCAATATTTCTTGAGATGGCTAGATCTCCATTGTAGAGGGTGTATTTACTCAATAGACCTACTTGCTTGTTAAGTTTCTTTCAAGAAGATGATTTGGCTAGTCAAGCCATAACAATCTTTCTTGAGAGTGTCACCAAGAAAGTTTCCCAATCAGAAGCCAATCGTCTTGAGATGGACTTTTCTACAGATGAATGCTCACTTGCATTGGAACCTCTTAGCAAGGAGAAATCCCCTAGTTGGGATGGTTTGACTATTGAATTCTTCAGGGAGTTTTGGGAGGACCTCAAGGTCTTGGTTATGTGTATGACTAACTAGGATTTAGTCAAGGGGTCCTTGGATCCCAATGTGAAAAGAGGGCTTATCAAGCAGGTTTGGTGCTCGCAACTTAAGCACTGGCATCCCATAACTATGATGTCTAAGGCATACAAAATCATTGCCAAGGCAATCGCTCTTAGAATGGACGCGCTCATGGACAAAGTCATCTCTCCTCATCCAGAGTTGGGTCACAGTGATTCATTTATGCTTCCTTATATTGCCTTCACCAACCCGCTCCTCAAAATGACCAAATGTAACTGGAAGGAGTTTTTGAAACCAATTAAAAGATTCTTATGGAGGAACAATACTAAGACCTTGTTGTCATGGCAATGGGCAAAGTGGGAAGGTGTCGCTTGTAAGAACCTTCTCCTAGCCCTTATGCAAGGACAACACATCTAAGCCACCGACTTAAAAGAAGAAAAAGAAAAGGATAATACTAATAATAATAATATAAAAAAATGTTCGAGCAAATTTAGGCTCATCCAAGCACCCTAGTCTACTCACAAGACGTTGTTGAGAAGTTTGTGGTCTTGCCTGGAAATGTAACATTTAATGCACTAGTAACTTGTGTGTAGCAAAAATTGATAACATAGTGAGCATTTCATTAAGAACAAGTTCCTAATGAGCATAGAGAGAGTACTTAATCACCTAGCTAATTTGGCATTGACAATACTTGAAAAGAGAGAGAAATAGAACAATTGACAACAGTTGAGGACCGGATTTACATGGAGCCGGTCCCCCCTCCATAAAGGCTTTGTATTATAGCTTCTCTCATTAAAGGAGATTTTGTACAATACAATTCTTGTGTTCCTTGACAAAACTCGTTGGTGCAATGAAGATGGAAGCTTCATGCACCAAATTATGCTTGAAAAATTACATCTAGTGTCCCTAGCCTCATTCCCAAGACCTCACACACCTTCAAAAATGGTGAGAGCTAGCAGGGAATGAGGATAGATTGAGAGGAAGAAGAGGTATCTTACGAGAAAGAAGTATTATCCTGACATAATCACTCTAATATCATAGCTTAGCTTAGTAATTAGCATGGTGGAGGAGTTGAGCATGCCATTGAATCTTGACTCTTGGTTGGATTTGCATTCCAAAGCCAAGCGTTGCTGGTGTAGGCCTCTATTTCTCAATGCTTGGATAAGGAGATGGAGTTCTTCTTGCAAACATGATTTGTGTGTGTGTGTGTGTGTGTGTGTGTGTGTGTGTGTGTGTGTGTGTGTGTGTGTGTAGCGTTGTGCTAGAGTAAAATGCAGCCCCTTCTCTCATCTTGGTCGACACCTCTTGCTAAATGCTCATGTTGGCCTCCCATTGGCTCCTGTAAAGCTTAGCCAATCACAAATTAGAAGCACAGTTGATAGCCTTTTGACAAGCGTCCCCCTTTCCCCTTTTGTGAGAGCTTTAGGAATTTAAATAATTCATCTAAACTCTCATTGGACCTTTTTGTCTTCTGGCCAATAGGAATCAGGCATGCCATTGGGTTCCTGGATGCTCATTGGACCCCTTGGTAGACTGTCCAATAGTCTTCTAGGAAGATTAATTTCTATTGGTTCTTTTATCAAGCATTTTTAAATCGATTAGACTAATTTTACTCTAGCCTACTAATTCTCATTGGTCCACCTCTGTGGCCATCCAATAGCATTTGAGGAGAGGTTGGGGGCAACTGGCCTAGGAGACTGACATGTGTCCAGTATTCCCTTTGTGTGTGAAGGGAAAGCCTTAGAATGTGTGTGTGTGTGTGTGTGTGTTTCTCTCTCATCTCCTGCTCTCATGGCCCCCTCCTTGATAGGGATGTGTGAAGACTTTTTAGTTTTCCCAAGACCATCCAATTTTCCCCTATATTGGCCTTTGGACAGTTGAATAAAAAATTAGGAACCTTAGCCTATGAAAGTCTTAATGGAGTTGAACCTTAGGTCTTTTTAAGCCCCATTGAAGCACATTGCTCTTTTGCAAATTGTCCCCCTTTTGATCCCTATTTTCTCTCCTTTGGATCCCTGACAGAGACCGGTCTGGCAGCCTTACCAATATTCTAGATTTTACTCCCCTGGTACTTTCCCATATTAAATGATGAGTTTAACATGAGAAAATCATTTTGGGAGTATTAGATATTAGTTTTTATGACATTACCTCTCTCTTGAAATCATAGTCATCCTCGACTATGAGGTAGACAAGATAAAGTCTAGTCATTAGTCTATTTGCTAGTGGGTAGAGGACCCCTATTTTACCCTACGACATATTTCCAAAATGGATGACTAGTCCATTTGGTGCTTGAGAGCATTAGCTTCCCACAAGCTTGTATGCCCATTAGTCCGTATCAATCTTCATAGTAGAGTGACAAGCTCTACTTGGTGTTTGGGAGACGTCGTCTCCACAAACATGATCCTAAGCATGCATATTTTTTAAATTTGTGCACAATAAAGAAAAAGAGAGTCTTATAAGACAAAAACTTTGTTCATTTATACATATTTACATTTGCTTACTCTAGGGAATCATTGTAAGCATTGACAAGGTTTAGGTTATCCTTTAATTGTATGCCTTGCATCCATCTAGCATCTTCAAAAGGATTTTTTAAACTTAATAAGATATCGTCGGATAGTCTTACCGCCTCGTAATACCTTGTCTTCGTGTCAGAGAATGGACTCGGGCTACAGAACCTCTTCTTGGTCCTCCATCTCCGATGGGTCTTCAATGATTGCTTCTTGAGGTGGCTCTCCTTTGTAAGGCTTTAGTAGGCTCACGTGGAAAGCATTGTGTATGAGCCAATGGCTAGGAAACTTGAGTTGATAGGCCACCTCATTGATTGGTCTAAGAATCTAGAAGGGACCATAGTACCTTTTTGCTAACCTAGCATAGTACTTTTGGTGTCCTGTAGGATTCTTGCCCGTTGTGTGCCTTAATCGAGCCTTAGGAAACTTTAGCAAGACCCAATCATTTTGTTTAAAGGCTAGGGCTCTTATGTGCTTATCAGCAGCAGCCTTTTGCCTTTGCTGAGAGATGGATATAGCATCCTTAACTTTTTGGAAATATTCTTGTAGGTCTTGGCTATATTCATCTGCAGCGAAGATTTTCCCATGTACCTTGAGTAGCAAGGGACTTTTTTATCTTCCCTCTATCACCTCAAAAGGTGCTTTTCTCATGGAAGTATGTACTGTGTTATTGTAATCATACTCCACTAAGGGTAATTACTTCACCCATTAAGACCATATTAGGTATTTTGGTAAAAATCTCACATTATGGGAATCTCCAAATCGACCGAATTCATGTAATTTGGGAATTTTCCACTTAAAGTGGGAAAAATTGAGGTGTGTGGCTAGTAAATAAAGTGAAAATCTCATAGGATTGTGGTGTTGATAAACACCAAAAGTCAAGAGGATGTACAACACATGGATTTGAATAATAACTATAAATTACATAAAACAAAGGAAGATACAAAAAGATTTTGTTTACAAATTGACTAGTATAGTCACAATAGAAGCTCCACATAATTCTACTCCACATTTGATACCATATCTGAACTTTGATCCAAGTGTGGCTGATGTGCACGAGTGAGGCCTTCTTTGGCTTTTAGAGCATGTCTTTCTGGAATCTTTATTCTAGAAAATGGTCCTTCTTTGTTGGGTCTCCAGGACCAAACAATTGCATCTATAGTTTCCCACACTTGTGGGTCCTTATAGTTGACAGCCCAATAACCCTTCCAACAATTACTGTAAGCTTGAGTATCTGTCATCCCACTTTTTCTCGTGCAAGGTGCCCAATATTGAATCAAGAGTTTTCTGTAGTTTGGTGATGTAGGCTCATTATCAATGTCAGATAAAGCCATTGCAAGCCACACTGGATAGATTTCTGTGTCACTCGGAACAAGCATAAGAAAGTCACCTTGGTGCACATCAGACATAGGGTCAAACTCTTCCCTTGGCCTATCTCGTTGAGGCCCACAAAAATGATCGTTCAACTCTTCAAGGCCTAGGAATCTTTCTGCTCCTTGTTGCAAATTCATTGTAGTGCTTTGTAGGTGAGAATATTCTTGAGTTTTTGGCCAAAACATTTCATACAAGACTCCCTCTGATATGATTGCTTTTCCAATCTCTTCAATTACCTTACTCCAATAATCTATCACGGGTCTATAATATCGCGGAATACTTGAACCATTACCTAAATTTTTCTAAAATTTTATATAGTTCTTTAGCCCCAAAATGACTTCTTCGTGGGCCTTGACATACTCCGCCATTTGTACTAGAGGTGGATCTCCATGTGGTAACATTGGCTTGCCTTCTGTGTCTGTTTTCCAAAGGCGAATACTTCCACTCCAACTTGATACACCTACATGTGCCTTATATTGCATCATTGGTGTCTCATCCTGCATAAAGAACCTGAACTGAAGCGGTTTGGAATGTCCAACAAGTATGTCTTGTCCATCACAAAGATAGCCATCACAATATTGCTTGAAATCGGGGATCTTTGTGAGAAAAAATGGAGCTGGAGATGAAGATGAGCTGTTTCGTAATGTATCCATCAAATGTGGCAAAGTATAGGTTTGTGTAACTCTCAACTTCTCTGAAAACCTACTAAACATGGCGTCTATGTCCTCATGTGTATGCCCAACCATTAAAAATCCCAGCTGGATGGTTTTGAAAACACCCCTTGCAACAAGCATTGACAAATAGGCAAATAAGTATCGATTTTTGTTTTCCCCTGCACAATTATCCAATTGTAGCAACAAGTTCTCTGGCAATCTGCGAAATGTTGACCCCAATTCCTCTTCCGCAATTTCTGACGACTGCACAATGGGCTCTTTTCCATCACTCAAGTTATGGTAGTCCAAAGCATCCCTTGAGTTCAAAGCATGTAGTAGTGAAATATTGCTCCTTGGAAGTCCATTTGTTACTAGATCACTGTTAAGGCGGTTACGCCGCTAGCAGAAGCTAAATAGCGAGAACTCAACCAACAACAGAATTTGTCAGACGAGGACGGAGCTTGACCCGCAGGCGCATGGAAACAACTAGGTGGGTGTCAAATCACCTACTCGACCTTCTAATGACAATCACTACCAAGGAAATCAAATCTAAGTTCTAAAATACGCAAGTGACTGAAATCCGTACTACGAACGAATGCTATACGAAACAGGATCTAGAATCATCGAATCGATCTCAAACTCAAGGGGGAGTCTATACACTAGGTAAGAACAACACCCTAAAGACTTGAACTGCAAAATCAACCTATAACCACTCCGTGCGGTAAACGCGTATGAAGACAGGCCGAAAATTACAGGAGACCGAAACTTGACCCCGATGGTACGAATGTGTAGCTCTACTCGTTGTGGTTCTATAGATATGCTGCACGCTCTATTCCGACACACGAGTTGGAAGAAAACTCACACCGAAGCTCGTAGGAACTTACCACACATAGAAGCCGATAGCGCGCACTCTTGGTATCTGTGCGTAGCTCTCACCGTTGCTAACACAATGGTGGTGTCGCTTCTCCAATGGCGGCCCCGTAGCTCGCGTAGCAAGGAGATAAGACTCTCTCTCTCTCTCTCTCTCTCTCTCAGACACAGTCACGGCGCTCAAAAACTCACCTTGATTAATAATTGAATCTTCCTTTAGGTTACAAAACTTTGGCTTATATACCTCAGCCTTGGAGGTGAGAACATCTCTAATTATTTACATAAGCAGGTGAAATTACGTCGGGATTACAAGCTGGAAACTCAATTGAGTCCCGTTACTTAATGAATGGCTCAAATCAAAATTAATGTCGGAAAGACATTTATTACAATCAATGGTTACAAAATGATGGGCGTGAGCAAAAATGCGGGTGTGATCCTCTGCTGGCTCAACACTCCCCCCCTCCGCGTTCATGTCGTCCCTGACATGACTTTTGGCTTGGTCAATAGAGTCCTGTCGTCTTGAGCATCTGCAAATGTGATTCGTAGCGTAGGTTGCCGATGGTCAAGGTTGGGCCGAATATTTTGCTTTCGTGAGTGAAAAAGCCGGTGTAGAAAGCTTCTTCGAATGTTTGCATGTGGAAGCTAGGCAAAAACATAATTCTTTGGTATAAGAGATGTAACACCTTTGGTGAGGGCTGCAATGAAAGATCATACATCATATCCGTCACTGTGTCGGCCGTCGATAGTAGACTTGAGGTCGTAGCTTTATCTGGCGCGAACACTTCAATGCATGCTAAGAGAGTCTTGCAGATTTTCTTTAGCATCTGACACGAAAGGTCAGGAGAGCCAGTAAAGAGTTTGATGGTGCCCGTTAGGGTTTTCACCATGTAGGCTTTACCTATTCTCTCTCCTTCCTTTGGTCCTGGCATCCTTGGGTAATTAAGCCAATTTGGCTTCTTTTCTGCAATCTTGCCATGCTCTTTCCAGCTTCTGACTCTTGGCACCGGGCAGAAGGTTGCATCCTCCCGAATCTCCTTTGGAGCCTCTACCAAGTAGATGAGGTAGGCTGGGTATTTGTTCAGCCAACCTTTCCTCCATCTAGGTTGAGAATCTACAATCTTCTTTGATTGTTCATCCTTTGTGATGTCGCCTTCGTAAAGAGCGACATACTGCTCCTCCTCTATTCTCTTTTTCGTCTTTATCACTTCAAATTTCATCAGAGGGAAAGGCAGGCTGGGTTGCATCCACTCTTCATGGAGCACTTTTGTGTCTAACCCTTGAAGTCTAATGGAGATGAGAAGTCTCCTTTCCCATTCCATTTTCGCCTTGGCACTTTCCTCTATTGACTTTTCTATTTGGTCCTGGAGCCTTTGTTCTTCTTCTTCAGAGATTTCTGAAGTCAAGGTCACTTCTTGAACTGGGGCTAGATCTTCGATTGTGGTTGCCTCTCCGGTTTCTGGTAGCTCTATGGCTGCTCCCCCTGCTTCTTCTTGTGGTGTCTCTGTTTCTCTTCTTTGTTGCTCTTGGAGGTCTTGGAGCTGTTTGCGGAGGGCCTCATTTTCTGTCCTTAGTGTTTGGTTTTCTGATGTGAGCCTCTCCTCTGCAGCCAATGATCCCTCTGCCATGTGCAATCTTTGCACTTGCTCTAACCTCAGCTCTCTTTGCAGACTTCTTACCTGCTCCTCCAGAGCTGGTACGAGGGCTCCCTCTTGTTCTGTTCCTGCTCTGCTAGCTCTAGGGGTGGTCCTGAGTCTCATGATTGTCCTTTCTTGAAGTTCGACTCTTTCCCTTAGCTCAATGAGCTCATCCTTGGCTGCCTCCAGCTCATCTTCTATTCGTTCCTTTGCTTCGTGTGAGCTTGTTACCTCTCTTGAAGCTTCGGCTAGTTGGAGTATCAAGCCATCTCTCTCGTTTTCTGCGTCGTAGAGTGATGCTTTATGACTTTCAGATTCAGTCATAGCATTCTCTAACTTCTTCTGCAACTCTGCTTCCTTTTGTTTTGCTGTCTCAAGTGCTACTTCCTTTGCTCTGGATCTTTCTTTAATCTTGCTGAGCAGTTCATGCACCATGTGCATGTCTTTTTCATCTTCATCTGTCAACTTGACAGCTCTTTCTTCCACCACCTCCAATGGCTTCGGCTCGTCCATTTTCTCTTTACTCTCCATTGTACCCTTTGTCTTTTCCTTCGTCCCTTTCCGATCATCTTGTTTCCGTAGGGATATCCCATAAACTGCCTCCAGGGCCTCTTCTTCACTGTATCCGATAGCGACCAGATCCTCATAATCATCTTTCTTTTGCTTAACTGGATCTATCTCCTTTTCCTTGGTCCCGTGCTCCGGCTTTTCCATAACTTCTGTTTCTATTTCTATTGGGGTTTCCTCCACAATAATTTCCATTTTCTTCGGGCTTGGTACAACAGCAAAAGAGGGCTGATTGTCCTCAGTCACCTTGGCTTTCCCTTTGTTTGCTTGCCCGTCTTTCTTTTGAGGTTCAGTAGACTCATCTACTTTCTTCTTCCCCTTGTCGTCCTTTTGCAGCTCAGCTTTTAAAAGCTGTACTTCCTCCTCAGTATAAGGCTCGACAGGTTGCTGCTCCAGTATGGCCTCCGACTCCTCATAAGCTCTAATATATTGATCATATTGATCAACATGTGGCCTGGCTGAGCTGGTTCCGACTTTACTGGGGTCTGGCACCCACATTTCTTCGAAGTCCCCCTTTAGAGCTCTTTCCGCTCTAAACTGCTCCACCAGCCTTTCCATTCTTGCGGCTTTTTGACTTTTGGTTTGCTTGGGATCGGCCTTCTTCTTCACCTTCTTCTTGAGCGGCTCGTCCACGGCTTCCTCAGGTTCTGAAACTATTTCTAGTTTCCGGCGTGCTCTTGTGGACGCCCTCTTGGATACTTCTTGTTGTTCTTCCTCCTCATCGGCTTCTCTAAGCCACTCATTCTGGGAGGGAATCTGTGGCCCTTGATCCCTAGCTCCAATAGCTTCATAAGCTATTCTTGTTAGGATTTCTCCTCCTCCTATGTACTTTGGCTTCTGGTTGTGCATGGCGATCACTTGCTCGTGGATGTATTGTGCATAATTCACCTCTTTTGGCATGTTGCTTTTCAATGCCCATGTGATGGTTGTCGCAATGACATGGGGTGGTGTAGTATACTTCTGCGGTCTTTTACTACACACATGGAAAAATTGGTTGTATAATCGGCAAAGGGTTGCCGCTCGTTGATCTGCCATATCTCCGTAGGTTGTATTTTGTTTCTTTGATCCATAGACCTCTATGGCCTCCCTTCTTTCTCTGACAGAACTCCCTTTGTTGTGCAGCTTCAATGCATCTGCAATGAGCTGTGGAGTGATCTGTACTTCAACTGTTTCTCCATCCATGGCTGTCAACGTGGCTTTCCCATCCTTCTGAATGGATGTTGCCAACTCATACACTCTTCTTGTGTCTACACCTGATGGTCTCGAGGTGAAGAACCTGTGTAAGTCAGCCTTTTCCAGGTATCTGCTTATGTTCTCTGTTCTGCTATAATCCACTAATTCTCGTGGGATCATAGGTACATCGACCGATTGTCCTTGTGGATCTCTGAAAGTCCCTTGGTAGATCTTTATACCCTCTTTTCCTAGTACTGCTTCCTCCATCCAAGTCTTGGTTGGCTTGAGGGTTTCTGTTGGAATATCAAAAGGTTCTGCTTCTGCAAGAGCATCCTTGATGGTTGGTCTTTTTCTCTTAGTTGCCGATGACTTAGCGGAATCCATGGATCCTGTAACTCCAATTTCAGAAGTTAGCGTCTTTTTAGTACTGAAAGCCGAAATGAAGCTTTTAACTATTCAAATGACTTGAAAATTGAAACATGAGCTATTCAGGGCCTAAGGATGCAATGTAGGTGAAAAAATATGCAAACTGGGCTCAAAAACATGCTTGAGACATCATACGCGTATGATGTCTTTTGTGTCAGAATGACTTCATATTGGTTGTTCTTGTAGCTGATAGTGTATACATGAGTGTCATATGCTTGGATTTGAGTTTGGATCCCATTTGGTCAAGTTTTGGTCAGTTTAGTCCAGTTCAGGCTCTTGGCAAAATTTTGAATGGGAAATGGATTTTATGATCCATATTGGGTAAAACTTGGTGGATTACTTTCAAATGGCATGTAGAACACTTCTGTTTTGAGGTTGAAGCCCTTAGGTGCCAAAATCACATAGTGAGACATCATACACGTATGATGTCTTTTAGTGCATTTTTGGACCAATTTTCTCTATAAGCTTGGATTTGGCTTTAGATAGGCTTATTCAGTGGATTTATGAAGTTTGGATAGAATTTGGGCTAAAAATGGCTCAAAAGACATCATACGCGTATGATGTCTTTTTCATCAATTTTGCATGGGATTGGTTCTGTGGATTCTCCATGTGCTAGTGAAGGACTGTTTATACTCAAATCTTGGTTTGGACTTGAATATGTTGGATTTGGGACAAAAATAGGCTTTGTATGAAGGATTTTCTCTTAATTGGGCTAATGGGGTGATCCACTTGACCAAATGGTTCCAAACTTCATATGTAGCATGTATTAGATATATATAATGGATGTATGATGACAAATGAGCATTTTTGGCTCTGTAAGTGCAAATAGACATTATACGCGTATGATGTCTTTTGTGTCAAAATAGTGCTGTTTGGTTCCAGATAGGTTGTAGATGTGTTAATCAACAATCCTACAAAGTTTCAATGAGTTTGGAGTTATTTTGACAAAATTAGGACCAAAAATCAATTTTATGGCCTACTTTGCGTCTTTTTGGTTTTCCTTGGGTTTTCTAACTCCAATTCTCATGATACTTGGTTCATAGGATGTGATTAACATGTGGAATGAGGCTATGCACTCAAATGTTGAAATGGATGTGAAAATCATGCTGTGAGACATCATACGCGTATGATGTCTTTTCTTGAAATGTTGGTCTTTTTGTGCAAATAATGCTTTGTGCTAGTGCCCTAAGCCCTGCTAACTAGTTTTCAACTTAAAAAGTCATCAGTTTAGCTAAAAAGCCCCCTTATAGGCATTTCAGTCTCCGAAGTCGTCTTTTTGCCTTGGAGTTGAATTTCTTCAACTTTTCTTCTTGAGAGTTGCATTTCCAGCTCATTGGATATGTTGTGAAGCCACCTATTCGGTTGAACTCGACTTTGGCTCCCCGTTCTCCATCTTTCTCCATTTGGTTGCCCGAAAGCGTCTTTTTCACCATCGGTAAGTGAATCAGCTTTCTTTTGGGTTTTGCTTGCAAACATAAGTCATCCATGTATATTTGAAGCTGCTTGTGAAGTTTCATGTCATTTGGTCGTCAATTTTAGCCGTTATGCCAAAATGACGCTTTGTGTGTCCACAGCTGAATCGGTTGTTCCGACCTACTTTTGGTGGTCCAAACCTGGAGATACTCCATGGTTGCATTGCCCTCGATGTTGTTAAGCTTCTTGAGAAGTTTTGTGTCATTCCGACAACTTTTTTCTGTTTGCCTCTTGCAGGCTCTGTTGACCTAGGGTTTTTCCAGTCGTTCTTTCTCGAGCTTTGAGTGCTAGAAACTTATCTCCTATACTAGGGTAACCCACCTCTAAGTTCTTGCAAGGTTTGGTTAGGCGGTTGTGCCCCTACCTAGAGTTCTTCCCCATTCCCCATCTGCTCTTGTTTCTTGGTTTTGGTGAGTTTTCGCGACAAAAGTTAACGATAAGCATCAAAAGCTTATGGCAACGAGTCTACCTCTCATGTCTGGTGTGCTCTGAGCTCTCGTAGCAGTCGTAGAAAGCGGTAGAAGGTCGGATGCTCCTGTGTGCTCTTTGCTCTCTCCAAGAAGGTAATAGTGGAAATGAGCTTGATAGTGAAGTGAAAAATACTTAACTTCGAGCTTCCCGGATCACTTGTTACCAAATTTGACATGTGCTCCTATCTCGTCGTGAAATGCACTTTAGGATTTGAAATTTCTCAATTTGTTTGGACTCCATTTGACCTGTTTCTAAGAAATCTGTCCACTTTGCCAAAATTCTGTCATTTCGGGCTTTCCGCAACTTTTTCAGAATTGTACCCAATTTTTACCATGGGTTGCCCTTGTCATTAGGATCATCGCCGTCTATTCTTTTCTTTTTTCCGATCTCATTTCACCCGCTTTTTTATTTTTCTTTTATTTTTATTAAGAAAATCATAAAAAATAAAGGAAAATAGCAAATTGAAGCCAAAAAATTCCAAACATACACGATAAATAGCTGGTAACCCTGTGTATATGAATATACACTTCTTTGTGATTTTTGGACTTGGATTACCACTTTTTCCACTTTTTAGCTCCAAAAACACTCTTATTTAGTGATATTTACACATCTAGAGACCCAAATTCATCATTCGATCTCTTCTTGTTGCAAAACAAGGTATATAAGGGCATAAATATTATCAATATCCGCAATCAAACATAAAAATTGCAAAATCATGTAAGACACTGCCCTTGTAATATAATTTTTGTTTTTCTTTGTTTTTTTTTTTTTTTCCACTTGTAGTTGCTTTGTAACTCCTGTATACCTCCCCCCCTCCTAGTCTGAGTCCTCCCGGACGACTATGAAGTGTCTGTGGGTGAAGCATTGTAGGTGTTTTGGTCATAAGTTTCCAATGCAATTGTAGAGCGACGATACAACATTCTTTCCAATAAAGCTGCTCTTTGTTTGATTGAAGGATTGGTGGTCGGGTTTTGGGTTGGTTTTGTCACTTCGGTAGTAGAGTCAGTAGATGGATTCTTCGTTACCTTGTTGTCTTTCTTCAGAATCCAAATCTGCTTCCGCTTTGCTTGTGCTTGCCACAAACTCTTTGCGACCCAAACCTGCTTTGTTCTGTGTGTTGATTCCCTCGCCTTGAAATACCTAGGAGTTTCCGTTGATTGTATTGAAGGGAGTTCCTTTTTACAAATCTTTGGGATCCAAATTTGCTTGCTGTAGCTTTGTGCCGTCATGACCTTCTTTGGAATCCAGATCTGTTTCACTGTCCTTGATTGTCGGGGATCACTCTGTTGTCTGGTATTGAAGACTCTGTTTTCCACCTTTTTGTTCTCTGGCACAGCCTTTTTTGGTCTCCATACCAACTTTGACTCCGTTGTTTTCCAAGGTTGAGCTGTTATATTATTGCTTGTCTTCCTTATCCACTGTTGAGAATTCCTCGTCGAAGAGTAATCCGGTTGTATAGAAACTTTTGGTTGCCATTGCCTCTTCTTTTTCTCTGTTTGTTGTTTGCCCTTGTCCGTGGCTTCTTCCTTTGGAGTTGGATCTGCTCCTTTGGTGAACTTAACTGATTGACTTTCACCTTCGTATTTGATAAGCACTGATTTAGAACTCCAGTCAATCATTGCATTGTATTGCTTCTGCCATGGTTGTCCTAGCAATAATGGATGTTGTGTAGCTTGGTCTTCAACCACGTAAAACATATGAGGATACACATATTGGTTAATCTGTATATGTAAAACTGTGCATCCGACAGTTTTGATTGAATTCTCAGAGTAACTCTTTAACTCTTGCTTGGCAGTTTGTAGTTTAGTGTCATTTGTCAATTGTCTATACAAACTGAGTGAAAGTAGGTTAGCTTGAGCTCCTGAATCCAATAGTGCTCTGGCTTTGATTTGGTTGGTTCCTACTTTGCATTCAACGATGGGTTCTTCTTTGTCATTATCCATTTCTGTTATACTGACTGCGTTTATTCGTATTGCTCCTTCATTGCGCTGTTTCTGACATAGTAGTCTTCTTTTCTCCATTCTTTCCTTCGCCTCGGCTTGCGCTTCCTCCTCAATCTTTTTCTTTTTCTGGACACGCAGCTTTTCTTGATGTATTTTGAGAAGCATGTCTTGTGTTAGCGGCAACAGATACTTTTTCACTCTGCATCCACTAATCCAATTGGGCATTTCTTCTCCGTCTAATGTAGCAAGCTTGACGGCTCCACTTGGTGATAGATCTTTAATCACCAGAGAACCCATCCCTCGCTTTTTAAGCTTCTTAGCATGCTGTTTCAGAGTGTAAAGTAGGACATAGTCCCCAACTTTAAACTCTTTAGTCCGCACATGCTTATCAAAAAATTCCTTTTGTCGCCTTTTTTGAGCGTAGATGGAAGCTACTGCTTTTAGGCGAAGCTCATCTAGCTTTTCCAGGTCATCTATTCTAGCAGAGAGCTCGTGCCCTGTCCACTCTAGATCCTTAGCCACCCTTAAGGTTGAAATCAAGAATTCTATTGGTAAGATAGCATTTAGCCCAAAAACCATGTTATATGGGGTCGTTCCTATTGATGTTTTATATGCTACCCTATATGCCCATAATGTTGAATGCAACTTCTGGTCCCAGTCAGTTCTCGACTCAGATACAATCTTCGTAAGGACCGTACATATGGTTTTGTTTGTTGCTTCAGCTTGTCCGTTTGCTTGTGGATGATACGGGGCTGATTTCCTATGGATTACCATGAATTCATCTAGAAGGATCTCTATCACTTCATTTATGAAATGTGTGCCTCGATCACTCACAATTTCTATTGGCAATCCATATCGTACAAAGACGTATTCATATAGAAATTGTGCCGTGGTCCTGGCATCTGCTTTTTGAGTTGCCTTTGCTTCGACCCACTTTGTTAGATAGTCTGTAGCCACAACGATGTATTGTGCATGAGTCTTATATGCAGGAGGTGAAATGGGTCCGACATAATCAATCCCCCATTTTGCAAAAGCTCTTGCCCCCATCATTGGTCTAAGCGGCATATCATCTCTTTTAAGTGGTACTTTGGTCCGCTGACAGTCATCACACTGTTTAACGTATTCCTCAGCGTCCATATGTAATGTTGGCCACCATATTCCTGCGGCTAAGACAAGTTTTGTTGTCTTATCACCTGAGAAATGGCCTCCACCTACTCCTCCATGAGCTTGCTCCAGGATTATCACATACTCAGACTCTGATGCGCAAATCCTAAGCTGGTTGTCTTTACCTCTCTTATAGAGTTGATCTCCTATTAAAGCGTAATCTCTAGCTTCTGTCTCTACAGATTTCTGACGAGCTTTTGACGTTCCTTCTGGGAAAGTTCTATTTGTGAGATATTCAACAATATACTGACTCCATTCTGGAGTGATCATTATCTGATATAATGTTGAATACTCGGCTGGCGGTTTTGATGAACATACAATACATACAGTGACATATTCATGTACGCTTTTTTTCATTCCTGGCCAATAGACTCCCAATTGTAACAAATTCCTATATGTGTTCCTTCTTGAACAATGAAATGCACATTCCTGAACATGTGCTTCGCACAGATATATACTATATTCCTCAGGATTGATGCATAGTCGTAAAACATGATCATTTCCCAATTGATACAACCTTCCTGCAATCAATTGAAGACTCTTGGATTGCTGAATAGCAATATGTTTCAGGTTGTAATTTCTTCTATCGAACTCTCCTCCATAGGTTAATAGGTCAACGACATTTTGAGACCACTTAGGTATCATTTCTATGTTGAACAGGTACGCGTCTGGCATGTCGTCATCTACTCCTATAGGGTCTTCTCCATTCGTCAATCGCGAAAGATGGTCAGCTCTAAGATGTGTTTTTCCTTTCTTTACTACTACCGTGAAGTCGAATTCCAGTAAGATAATGAACCATCTCACTATTCTCCCGGTATTGCATGGTTTATTCACTAGGTAGAGCAAGGCTTGGTGATCCGTAAAAAACACAAACTTGTTGGCTAGAAGATAATGCCGAAATTTCTTCACAGCATATATCATTCCTAATCCCTCTCGCTCTGTTGTGGTGTAATTCTTCTCTGCATGGTTGAGCTGTCGACTGGCGTAACAGATAGGAAAATCCATGTTTCCTTCTTCTGGCTGAGCCAGAATGCATCCTATTGCATATGTTGAAGCATCTATGTGCACATGGAATATCTTCTCCCAATCTGGTGATTTCAAGACTGGAGCAGTAATGAGTGCCTCTTTCAATTTCTTGAATGATTCCTCACATTCCTCTGTCCATTCAAAGTTCACTATTAGCCTGTAAAGTGGTTGGCCTATTATAGCGTACATGTAAATGAATCGTCTATAATATCCACAATGTCCCATAAAGCTCTGTACTTGTTTCGCATTGGTTGGTCTAGGCATATCCACTATAACTTTTATCTTCTCTAAATCCGTGGATATTCCGTTTTGTGAGACAATATGTCCCAGAATTCTGCCCTGTCAGACCATAAACACACATTTCTCAGGATTGAGACAAATGCGATATGTCCTACATTTCTCAAATACTTTTCTTAGGTGTTCTAGATGCTCATCTCTCAGTAGAGAATGTACACATAAGTCATCCATGTAGATTTCTAGAAACAGCCTTAAGTATTCTTTGAAAGCATGTGTCATCAGCCTCTGGAAGGTTGCGGGAGCATTGGTTAGACCAAAAGGCATAACCGGATAAGCATAAATTCCCCACTCCGTTGCAAAAGCTGTTTTATGTTGATCTTCCAATGCTATGGCTAGCTGGTTATATCCTGAAAAACCGTCAAGAAAGGAGTATGCTGTTTTCCCTGATACACGCTCTAGAACATGATCAGTTATCGGCAGGGGATAATTGTCCCTGATTGTTGCAGCATTCACTTTCTTTAAGTTGACACACACCCGGAGTTTTTCGTTCTTCTTAGGTACTACCACAATCGGAGATACCCAATCAGTGTGTTCAATCTCGTATATGAATTCAGCTTCCATTAGCTTATCTATCTCCTCCTTGATTCGCTTAGCAAAAGTATCATTATATGTGTATGGTCTCTGTCTGCTAGGCTTTGCGTCTTGTTTCAGTGGGATTGAGTGTTGGCATATCGATGGGTCAACTCCCTTTAAGTCCTTATAAGACCATGCAAACACATCCCTATACTCTCTGAGAAGACTCAAAAGTCTCTCTTCCTCGCCTGGAGACAAATCGGTGGCTATGTATACCGGTCTAGGTGGCTCACCTGGAGCTGCTAAATCAACTTTTTTCGCATCCTCCGTTCCGTCGTAAGATTCGTTCTCCTTCCTTTCTCGAATAGGTGGGGTTAATATCACCTTCCTATCCTCTATTGTGAATTTCCTATAGTGAGAGGGAACATCCATGTTTTCCTTGATTTTGGCGTTTTTGTCCTCTCCACTCTCAATTTCTGTAGTCCAAACTTCTTTCAGAGTTTTCTTGAGCTCTCGGTACTTGTTTCTACGTTCTAGCTTGGACTCCGTGTGTTCTCTGTTGCGCTTGTTCTTTTCTGATTTTTCTGTTTCAGTTTTCGTTCCATTATTTTGAACTTGATTTCTTGAGCCTCTTTTGTCTTTTCGTAAGCTCTTTTGATCACTGCCTCTCATTCTTCCAGAAATCTTATCCTTAACACAATCTTCAGCCTTTACTAGCATTAGGAATTGATTTTTTCCTCTTATTCTAGGCATCGGATTGGTTCTAACCCCTTTTGTTTTTCTCTTTGCTCTATAGCGTTTCTGGCGTTGTTTAGTTTGGTTCGGAAAATCATAAAATCGGACATCCGTTATAGTTTCTTCGTTTCCGCTTGAATTGTCCGTTGAATCGTTGTCTGCTTCATTTCCCCACTCTGGATGATTGGGAATGTCGTGAAACACCTCTTCTTCATCTTCCTTTTCCAGTGTATCATTCTTTTCAGTTTCATTTTCGAGTACAGTTTTCAACATGAAATACGGAACCACGTCGTACCCGTCCTTGTCGCAAAATTTCGTTGTGGGACCATCCGGAATTGCACAAACATCTAGGGTTGCTAGAATGTGTGTCCATTCTAATGGTTCAAACGTATCCTCTGGAAAGGGTTCTCCTACATAAGTTTCGTCTTCGATAGCCCTTTCTAAAACACATTCTTCTCGTTTCAGACTTCCACATTTCGAAGCTCCACACATCCATAACTCCTTGGGTTTACCTAACCAAGCTGGAAATTCGGATCCCGCCAAAGTAACTGAATCAAACTCCTCTACCGGTGTTCGGTTCACATCTTTGTAGCTATGGTCTTTCAGGTTCACACGTGTAGTGGTTTCCATATTTCTCAAGTATATGTTATCGTAGCCCCAATCTTGGACCATTTTCAACTGTCTCATGAATGGTCTTCCCAGTATGATATCATAGTTATTCTCCTTGCCAAAATCGACAATGGCGAAAGTATGTTCGTATTCAATGCCGCAAGAAGTCACTACAACTTTCTCTAATAACCCCATAGGTTTCTCCATGTGTCCATCTGCTAATTGGAGTTTCAACCTAGTCTTCCTTAGTGCTGGTTTCCCCCATTTTTTCCAGATTTCTTTTGTAGCTATGGCTACCCCAGCTCCGCTGTCTAGTATTGCCATTGTGTTCACCCCTTGGAATTCAACTGGTAAGGTTGTATTCCCCTCTTCACCTTCGCAATACTCTCCGACCTTGTTTAAGGGTACCGGCTTAGCGTTCTTTTGTGGCTTGCTCAGCTCCTCAATGCTCTCTTGCAGTCTCGATGTTGGGTCTGTTATCCCGAATTTCTCCAAGCATTTTCCTACAGTGGTCCACATATGTGGTCTTAGCCTCAAAAGCTCAGCTAGAGTGATAGTGCATGTCACTGGTGTTGACAAAATCTCTATCAATCCTTGCGAGTCCATGACTTTTTCTGATGAGATTTTTCGTGAGGGAAGTGCTCTAATCTCGGATTTTGCTTCATACTCTCCTAAGTATGAAGGTAAGGTTTTCAGTGAATGAGGTTTGCTCTCCATTGTTCTAACAGAGCCCCCATCTCCCCAGTAAGATTGCAGATCCAAGTCTACTTGAGATCCTGCCTCAAATTCCACTATGGGAGGATTCCTGATGTCCTTTTCCCAATTTGTCTGATTAGCTTGGCAACTTAGCTCGTTTGCAAAGTTTGCCTCTCTCACTTGTTTCCAAATTCATTGTAATCCTCATCTTTTCCGTAAATCCTCTGTATGACTGGATGAAAACTCTCTATCTCCTGATCGGTTGTGTTCAATACTATGCGGTCATCCTTTTGTGTATTTTCAGGCTTTTGTGCACTGGGAGTCTTTTCAGCTACCCGTGAAACGATAGTCTCTTGCTGAATTGGGTTTTCCTTTCCACAATTCATTGTTTCTTTTGGTGGTTCTAATAAGGCTTGTGCAGTCTCGATCATTCTCTGGCACATTTCAAGTCTCTGCTTTTCCAATTCTGCGTTTGGGTATGTCATCCACCTCTGTTCTTGTGTTTGGTTGTTCCTTAACCTAGCTTCGTAAGCTCTCATCAGTGCATCCAATGGTTCGTGTACCTTGTCGACTAGCACTGATCCCCCGGAGCTTAAGCTCGTTGTTTCTTTGATACTCTTTTGTTTCGTCCTTTCCGGGCTCATCTCTCGTTTCCCGTTTTGACTCTCAAGTTTTTCTAATCTAGCTTTAGTTTGCTTTAGTTCTTCAGCTAGAATAGTGTCTTCACGTTCTTTTCTCAACTTCATGCGTGCTTTTCTAGCTTTCCATGTGTTTTTTTGACTTCGCGGTCCTTGACTAACTACGTCAGTCGCTAACTTTCTATTCTCAGGTTCTCTAGTGGTTTTCTTAGTTTGAGCTCTAGTAACAACTTGCGTTGGTATCAGAGTTTCGTTTTCAGACCCACTGCTGGTAGGAATAGTTTCTAGCATATTCAATGTCGTCTTTTGCACTTTGTTTGGATTCTTTGAACAATCCTCAATGAAGTGAGTAACCCCACACTCAGTGCAATAAGCGTTAATTCGAATGATTTCCGTATGTGGGCAAACATTCATCAGATGGTCACCTCCACACTTGTAACAGGGTCCTAGTGCTGGTCTTGGTCCCATTTGATTCGTCCTTTGTGGGTAGGATGGTCTTTGTCCTGTTAACCCTCCATGAGCTATGAACATCAATGTTCTTGCATCCAAATTGTATCTCTCTTCATCAGAAGCACTTGTAACTGTTGGTGTTCCAACATTCCCCATCATGCCCCATGGTTCTGGTTGTTTTGGTTCTTCTGGTGGGTAATACACTGTCGGCGACATGTGTGCACCCGATTCTTCGTAATAGGCTTGAACAGGCACTAAGGCTTGTTGTTCCTGATTCTCTAAGGTTGGTGCATATCTAATGCCCACTGGTCTTGCTCCTGGTAAAGGTGGTTGTTGTCCCAATACCGGTTGAGGTCTTTCTATCCCCATAGGTCCAGGTACATTTCCCGTTGGGTATCGAGATACTGGATGTACTTGAGGTGGTGCTAATTGAGCAGGAGGTGCATACTGGCGCTCCCTTACATACCCTTTGTTGTAATAACACTCCTCTGTTGGATGATTTGTCCATTTTTGTTCAATAGCACACCATTTCAGTGTTTTTGGCAATGGTTTTTGGTATGGTGCCATCCTTTTTAGAGCATCTTCTATCATTTGCTCTACATTTGGCATGGTTGTTGTTTGAACATTCTTTTTAGTGGTAGTCTCGCTCGCTACGGAGGAGGAGCTACTGGATGCAAAATCTGTATCCGCTGACACCTCTCCATAAACCGTACAGTTATCCACTAAGTACAATGCCTCTCTCGTTACTTGCTCGAAACTTGTACAAGCTTTCAAGTGCAAGTCCTTCTTGAGAGTGTCGTTCCTCAGTCCCTCAATAAAGAGAACAGATAGTCTGTCATCTTGTGGTCGTTCACGTACTGGACATCTCTCAATATATTGTTTGAAGCGAAGTGAAGCTTCCTTCACTTTTTCGTGTTCTCTCTGTTTAAAAGCATATATTTGTGAGACCGTATTGTGCTTAATCCCTCGTTTTGAGAATTCCTCAGCAAACTCTCTTAGCAAATGGTCAATGTCATGGAATCCCCCTATGTTCATTGGTTGAAACCATGTCAATGCAGTACCTTCTAGAGTAAGACCAAATCCCTCGTACTGTGTATGGAAATCTGTTATCTGCTCAGCTCTTAAGACTTGCTTAAAGAGTGACACATGTGCATACGGATCTCCTGAACCACCATACTTCTTTGGCATACACTTGGCTACTTGAGATGGTCTCATACGTCTATGATCTGCTACCAATCTCATTGCTCCTGTGTCCCGGCTAAAGCTTTCTCTAGCATCATGGACTTCATGGGTTACCCTTGTCGGTTCCTCTGCCCTGAATCTACTCTTGGGAGGTAAATGTGATGGTTCCGCTTCAAACCTTGGACCTGGCGTGGTATAGGTGGGGATTGGAACTGCACTACCTCGATTCGTCTCCATTGACTCTCTGGAATGTAATGATCCCATTGGTCCGAGCTTCGAGTCCCAAGGTTGACTGAAAGAGTCAGCAACCTGAGTTCTTTGTCCTCCTGTTGTCATTGAGTTTCGCACTCCAGTTGTTGGTGCTGGTCCATGTGAGCTAGAAGTAACATAATACTGATGTAGTGGTCCCCCAAAGTATGTATATCCTTCTAATTCTTTCTTGCCCATTGTTGAGTATTGCCTGCCATACTTATCGCAAGCGGCAATTTTCACTTCCGATCCCTCTGTGTAGGTAAAGACATAAAGTCTTTTTTTGTCTGTCAACTCTCCGGTGTAGGGTTCTTCACATCTATAATAGAGATCTTGCTCCCCATTATTATATTTGTACAGCCCCACATAGATGTTATCAGTGTTGATCCTTGTAGTTTCATTCTCTCTTCTTAACCTCGCATTAGGGAAGTTTATTATTGGCGCTTTCTCCTCGAGTTCTTCATCTATTTTGTCTTTGGTGCCCATCAATCCCCACTTGTCCACAATGTTAGGGTTTAGGACTACCAAATACATGGTACCCTCGTCATCTAGATATCTATCTCCGCTATAGCTCACAGGCACTAAGTCCTTGAACTCACTAGGTCTATCTTCTATCTTTACACAATAGCGGTCCATTCCATCTTTGTAGATCTTGGCACCTTGCTCATTGTCGTACTGGTATTTTATGAACAATAGCTTCATGGTGGCGGAAGGGTTTGATGATCCTGCTGCCATATTTTCTCTGTTGTTCAAGTTCAAGTGTTCGGTGAAAATCTCGTAAGACCTCTCCAAAGAAGTATCAGAAACACTTCCTTCAAAGATCGGCTCTAATGGTTGCACCCAACTTTGGTTTACACTCCCCTCGGTTGATATGACACTTGCTGGTTCCCCTTGTTTTGGTTGATTATTCCGGAGATTCCTGCCCGATCTCAAATTCATCAATTCCCCTAAAGGACTGTAGCTTTTCCGTCTCGGCAATTTGTTTTCCCCAAGTTTTTGTGGTCAGAATTGATCCAAACTGATTGATACTTGGTCAATTGTTTAATCTTGTCAGTCGGACAACTTCTGTTTCATCAAGTGAGAATTTTGTTGCAGTTATGCTGAAAAAGACATTATACGCGTATGATGTCTTTTTTCACAGATTTTGACTATTCTGGTTATGCTCACTCTCAGTGGCCCCTTTATGCTCTGTTCACTCACAAAATTCAGTTTGAACTCTGTTTGAGCAAGTTATGGCTAGTTCAGGCTTTTCTTGGCAATTTTCTGCTTTTGACTTGTTCTTTGGGTCAATTGTGATCCAAATGGTATGAAACTTGAAATATAACCTCTAGACAGCTATTACAATGGATCTGTGTTAGCAAAGTATCAAAATATGTCCAAAATTAGGTCAAAGACATCATACGCGTATGATGTCTTTTTCATCAATTTGGGTCCAAACTTGATATTTAGGCTTTCTACAGTGTTTGTAACAATCTTGTCAGGTCAGATTTCAAAAATAAGCAGTGGAAGTGCCAAAAGACATTATACGCGTATGATGTCTTTTGTCCCAGATTTTGACTATTTTTGGTTTTAAGCCTTCTCCAATGTTTATAATTGAGTTTCAAGTGTTTTTGTCAGGTTTGAATGTAAAATCAAGATCTGAATCCAAAATTCCTATTCCTTGCGTTTCTTGGACTCCGACTTGTCTTTTTGGGTTTCTTTGAGTGTTAATGCTCTTGTTTTAAGTTGATCTTAGGGTAAAACCCTCTTTCTAAACACTCTGGCAATGTCAAATTTTCAATTTTAGTCTCTGTTTAGGTCCTAAGACATCATACGCGTATGATGTCTAAAGTTGCAGATTTCCAGTTTTTCAGCACAGAACTCTTTCAATAGCTCTTTTAAGTGCTCAGCAACAATCAGTTACACAGAAAATTTTTCTGAACTTTGTTTATTGCATATTTCACTACCAAAGCGACTTTTTCAGTGATCTAACATGCAATCAAACACATCAAGCAAATAGAACACCAATTGATAGCTCTAGATCAGGATCAAATCAGGCCCTACCTAAGCTACTTCTAATCATAAAATGGATTTTTTGCAATTGAAAATATAAAGAGATTTACTACCACACAAGGAGTAGCAAATGCTTTTTATGTCAACAACCACTTAAACACCATCAAAAACAATCTAATCTAAGCTAAACTAAAAATACTGTCAACACGGAAGACCCAGGAATACCCCACTTCCTAGTATCTCTCGAGACCTTTGGAGTCCACCACTCCTAGATCTTTTCTAACTAAAGTATACAAAGTAGTTTATACGACTCACCTCGTAGGATTAGTCTAAGGTCACCTACTTAGGGCTCTCGTCCCCGGCAGCGGCGCCAAATGTTAAGGCGGTTACGCCGCTAGCAGAAGCTAAATAGCGAGAACTCAACCAACAACAGAATTTGTCAGACGAGGACGGAGCTTGACCCGCAGGCGCATGGAAACAACTAGGTGGGTGTCAAATCACCTACTCAACCTTCTAATGACAATCACTACCAAGGAAATCAAATCTAAGTTCTAAAATACGCAAGTGACTGAAATCCGTACTACGAACGAATGCTATACGAAACAGGATCTAGAATCATCGAATCGATCTCAAACTCAAGGGGGAGTCTATACACTAGGTAAGAACAACACCCTAAAGACTTGAACTGCAAAATCAACCTATAACCACTCCGTGCGGTAAACGCGTATGAAGACAGGCCGAAAATTACAGGAGACCGAAACTTGACCCCGATGGTACGAATGTGTAGCTCTACTCGTTGTGGTTCTATAGATATGCTGCACGCTCTATTCCGACACACGAGTTGGAAGAAAACTCACACCGAAGCTCGTAGGAACTTACCACACATAGAAGCCGATAGCGCGCACTCTTGGTATCTGTGCGTAGCTCTCACCGTTGCTAACACAATGGTGGTGTCGCTTCTCCAATGGCGGCCCCGTAGCTCGCGTAGCAAGGAGATAAGACTCTCTCTCTCTCTCTCTCTCTCTCTCAGACACAGTCACGGCGCTCAAAAACTCACCTTGATTAATAATTGAATCTTCCTTTAGGTTACAAAACTTTGGCTTATATACCTCAGCCTTGGAGGTGAGAACATCTCTAATTATTTACATAAGCAGGTGAAATTACGTCGGGATTACAAGCTGGAAACTCAATTGAGTCCCGTTACTTAATGAATGGCTCAAATCAAAATTAATGTCGGAAAGACATTTATTACAATCAATGGTTACAAAATGATGGGCGTGAGCAAAAATGCGGGTGTGATCCTCTGCTGGCTCAACAATCACCAAGAGGATGCTTATCTATCCTCTCGAGGTTATGTAAACAATTAGCAATTGAGCCAATTGTAAGATTTGGATCAGCTGGCCACAAACCATTCAAGACAAAGTGTCCGTAATGACCTTCTCCATGTCCATGAGTGATCATGCCAATCAATGCCACCTGTAGATTATATCCTGAATCCACACCCTTGGGAACAATGCGTAATCTAGGAATGGCAGTCTTCTTTTGATCCATCTTATCATGGATTATGCATACATATTTTTGTGGTTGAGTTTCTGAATACGTGCGCCATGCATAATATAGGCTTCTGCAACTCTTTTGTTGTGCCATGTGAACTTCTCTCTCCCTCAAGAGAAGAGCTCTCTCTTCAAGAGAAGGTTTAGCTTCTAACCTTGCTTTGATTGAGCTACAAATATTGCACTTAGAGAACTCACTCGTCTTTGTTAAAGTGACATGTGGGTACTCTTTGTTCCAAATTCTACCAAAAGAAGATTGGGATAGCTTTTTCTCATAGCCCATTTGGTCAAGTGTCGTGTTGATTTCACATAAAATATCCACTTGTTTGTATGTTGATGGAATCACCAATTGAGTCTCTCTTGAGCCATCTAGAAGTGTTCTACTTCTATGTGGCATCTTCTCAGAGTTGTTTTCCACAAACTCATTTAGTAGTGCTCTTGCTAAACTAGTATGTTGAAGTCCCCTTCTCAATGTACATGTGTTCCCATGTACATATTGGCACACACCATTTTCAAAGTTCTCCTTGTATCGATAAAATGATGTCTTTGGTATTCCATGTAGCTCATACCATGCTCTACAACAAACAATAGAGCCATTTAGCCTGAATTGGTATCGTGACTTCTCATCTTTCTGATAACATATAGAAAGAACATCATAAACATAATTAGTGCGTGATTTTTGAGACTCTCCCCAAAATTGTTGTCGTAACCTTGTCACCATATCACGATCTGCAAATTGGCAGCATTTTTATGCACAACAATCAATGCATGATACCCTTTGAATTGATTTGTTTGAAAGGTAAAAAGTCGAAGCTGGTGCTGCTTTTGATTTTTGAGTCCTGTTCATGAAAGTGTATCGTCTCTTCCTTGACAACTGGACAACATTACTCCCATCAAGTTTTTTTCCAACATTGCCATCGTTGGATACATCCTCATATGTAGCATGCATGCCATCAACAGGAACAAAGCATTGTAATGGGCTCCCATTCAACATTGTTGTCTGCTTGATGGGCCACTTTAGCAAAGTGATGCTACCCACTTCAACCACATCATCAATGCTTGCATTTTCTCTTTCAATACCCACACCCACACAATCAGGACCAAGTTCCTGAAAGTTGACATAATCATGTGGAAATACATATAAGATGGTCCCTTCATTCATGGTTTGCATCATTGTGTCATCTTTTAAAAGGACCCTCTGATTTCTCCAAGACTCTCGAATCATTGCTTCAAATTCTGGGCTTGTCATAGGTATTGCATCTGTAACTAGAGGATCAGAATGATCATGTTCTTCATCACCATTGTAGCTTTCGTGTGGATCAATTAAGTTCCCATTTAATACAAAAGATTGCAAAAGAAGCTTTGACCATCGAACAGCACTCCATAATGAGCCTTGGAGAGATGAAGTATCCATTGTAGGAAAAGGTAGGACCACATCCTTCAAGCATTCCTCCACTAGTATGGAGACATTTCCCAGCCCTATCTTTGTACCACCACAAGTGGAATCTGGATCTGTTCTACACACACAACCAATACCAACGATTTCATTGTCAAGTATCATATGTACTTTCTCCCCAGATTCGAAGTCCATCCTGTAAGTAAAAAGATTACATTGTTAAATCCATAGTTATAGAAAAATACTCTTCAAACCAAAAATCATGCTACAACATGAAAAAGGTTTGCATAGGTTGGACAAGTGGTGAACCTTGAGACCAAATCCTCCTTGCTATATTAATGGAAGCAAGGTTGGACAAGTGGTGGACCTTGAAACCAAAGTCTCTTTGCTATATGAGAGCATAGGTTGGACAAGTGGTGGACCTAGTTGTAATACCCACTGCCACCTATCAACTACTATAGGACTATGCTTTCCAATGTCCAAGTATCCCTTGAGTCTTTCAAGGTTGAACACGTGGTGGACCTTGAAACAAAAATCCCCTTTCTATATCAGAGCATAGCTTGGACAAGTGGTGGACCTAGTTATAATGCCCAATATCCAAGGTGAAATACCTTAGGACTTTGCTACCTTGCTTGCCAATGTTTACGTAGCCCCTCATTTCTTTTATGGAAGTAAGGTTGGACAAGTGGTGGACCTTGAAACCAAAGCCTCTTTGCTATATAAGAGCATAGGTTGGACCTAGTTTTAATACCCACTGCCACCTATCAACTACTATAGGACTATGCTTTCCAATGTCCAAGTATCCCTTGAGTCTTTCAAGGTTGAACACGTGGTGGACCTTGAAACGAAAATCCCCTTTCTATATTAGAAAGGTTGAACACATGGTGGACCTTGAAACGAAAATCCCCTTTCTTTATCAGAGCAAAGCTTGGACAAGTGGTGGACCTAGTTATAATGCCCAATATCCAAGGTGAAACACCTTAGGACCTTGCTACCTTGCTTGCCAATGTTTACGTAGCCCCTCATTTCTTTAATGGAAGCAAGGTTGGACAAGTGGTGGACCTTGAAAGGAAAGCCTCTTTGCTATATGAGAGCATAGGTTGGACCTAGTTGTAATACCCACTGCCACCTATCAACTACTATAGGACTATGCTTTCCAATGTCCAAGTATCCCTTGAGTCTTGCAAGGTTGAACACGTGGTGGACCTTGAAACCAAAATCCCCTTTCTATATCAGAGCATAGCTTGGACAAGTGGTGGACCTAGTTATAAAGCCCCTCCTTTCTTTAATGGAAGAAAGGTTGGAAAAGTGGTGAATCTTGAAACCCAAACCCTTTGGCTATATATAGAGGATATCTTGGACAAGTGGTGGGCTTAGTTGTAGTATCCAATGTCCAAGGTCCAAGGTGAACTATGTAAAGACCTTACTTCCAAAAACAGAGTCGTACAAGTGGTTCTCCTTGAAACCAAAACCTCCTTAGTGTATTAGAACATAGCTTGGAGAAGTGGTGGACTTAGTTGTAATGGTGAATGTCCAAAGCAAACTATTATAGGACCTTGCTTCCCAAATCAAGTTTGGACAAGTGGTGGATCTTGAAACCAAAACCCCCTTACTCTATTAGAGCATAGCTTAGATAAGTGGTGGACCTAGCTGCCATGGAAAATGTTCAATCTGAACTGCTGCAAGACCTTGCTATTAAATGTCTAAGTAGAGCTAGCTTCTTTAATGGAATCAAGGTTGGGAAAGTGGTGCATCTTGAAACCAAAAGCCCTTTATTATATTAGAGCATAGCTTGGACAAGTGAGGGACCTAGTTTTAATGTGTGATGTCCAAAGAAAAGTATTACAAGACCTTGCTTTCCAATATTTGAATTGGTCAAGTGGTTAAAACTAAGTATAAAACTTTGACCATTTTCTTCTCGAATTGCCAAAAAGCTAGTTTTAGACACCCCTAAATGAAAATGGTTTAGGGTGGCCTTAAACAATGTTTTTTCAAAGACTTGAACAAAAGGGTTGTCGAAGAGTAATGACAATTTATTGTGGCTTGAAGTGCCTGAGTATGTGAAAACAAGCCTAGGTTTTCCACGAGGCAAAAGGTGACATAATAAGAACATTGGAAAGTTAAGATTGACCATGTGGCCTAAACTTTGGCAAGTGAAGTGGTGGCCAAGTTTTGTGGCACAGTGTGCACTTGGTCCTATATGTGTTGACCACTTGGCTAAATCTAGGACCATAAGGCCAAACCTTTGGCACCTTAAATATAGTATGGGACATAATCTAGAACTGCTATAGTAAATTAGTAGTATAGCTAATATGTTAATATTTGTATTATATTTAAGTATATGATAATATAATTTATGTTCAAAATTTCACTAATGAAGAATGTTCCCATTTAGCACTCCAGATGCGGGGTCTTAGGGCAATGCCACAATGGGGTGACAAGGCAGCGCTTCCACGTGAGGTTTGGGGGTAGCGCTCTTGATGGGGATGTGGAATATAGCGCTCTCGATGGCGGGGCTTGGGAGGTTGATTTTGGGATATTGTTCTGGGCGGGGTCCCAAAGATTTTTTTTTTTAAAAGTGAATTCCTAGTATAGAGTTACGCATGTTTTTCATATTTTCAACCATGATTTCTTTAATTTTGGCCGTGTGAATTGGTTAATTTTTTATATTGCTTTTGTTTTTTTTAATCCTATGATAAAACATGGACTTGTAGCATACGTGGCATTCTAATAAACCCTATCAAGATTAGGCACACAGAGAGCGCACGAGAAACGCACACAGAGAAAGCAGGCGAGCAGCAAACACACAGAAAGCGCACACGGATCGCACACAATTGGAGTATACGCGCGCGTAGAGGAGCAAGCTCGGCATCGTATACAACACACAGGTGGAGTGCACAGGATTGAAAGTTCGCGCACAAGATAAAGAAACAGCAGCGTACACAACGCTTTCCAGGAGGGCAGGATCGGGCAGTCTTCTCAGGAGACATTGCACACCTCACGAATAGAGAAAAAACAGGTATTTCTCTCTCTCTCACTCTCTGTCTTTCTCCATATAGAGAAGATGGTTCTCTGTAAGTCTTCTTGCACACACACTCTCTCGTCAAAAGACAGAGATACATAGTTTAAAAGTATCCCCGCACACATACACATATTCCCACACATCGTCTTCCTCTCTTCCACATACATAACCACAGTGAAATCTGTTATCTTGCTGTCTCTCTCTTGAAAATACATGCACATATTCCCACACATCGTCTTCCTCACTTCCACATACATAACCACAATGAAATCTGTTATCTTGTTGTCTCTCTCTTGAAAATACGTGCACATATTCCCATACATCGTCTTCCTCTCTTCCACATACATAAACACAGTGAAATCTGTTATCTTTCTCTCTCCTCTCTCTAAAAAACAGGTGTTTATCTCTCTCTCTCTCTCTATCTATCTATCTCTGTATCTTGCTATCTCTCTCTTGAAAATACATGCTCATGTATGTGTGCGTCTGTGTTATCTATGTGTATGTATGTATATTTGTGTTATTTCATTGTAATACTCATACATAATGCAGATACACAATTACACTTAATTACGATATGCACACATAGTATATATACATACATAAATATCACAAATAACTAACACATTGTAATACTAGTAAAATTGAATGGAAGACTTACTTGCGTGATCTGTTAAAGTCGATTCTTGTAGCGAGTTCTGGATGTATGCTGAGCTGATTTTCCTCTAATCCATTTGTAGATATGATTGTAACTTCTGTTTCTCAAAAATAGTAGTGTTGTTTAGTGATACACCTAATGGACATAAATGGTTTAAACTAGGACATGTAGACCAAAAATACGTGTATTTCTTTGGATGAATATATACACTTTTTGGTGACCCTTACCACAAGTGGTGGACCTTGAGACCAATGGACTATAAGGACCTCCAAACAATACCTTGTACACTCAATCCTTCTTGGTATCTAGGTTGGACAAGTGGTGGACCTTGTTCAAATTCTCTAACCACTCTCTCTAACATGGTGACATAATTTAGGTGTGATAAATTCATATCTATGCAAACTAATATCAGTTTAGGCTTGTTAATTTGAATTTGTTTGAATTTATGTACAATATAATGATTTGAGGTTTGCATATTTGAATTTAGGTGGTATAATGATATCTTTTTGTGGTAAACTTGAATTTAAAATCAATTTCGCGTGGAATATTTTAAATTTAAGTAGTAAAATTTAAATTTTTATAAAAAAGTTTGAATTTTAAAATTTGGGCGGAATAGTTTAAAATTTAGGCGGGATATTTAAGATTTGGGAGGGATATTTTAAATTTAGGCGGGAAGGTTTTGAATTTATAGCGAGATCTCCCTTACATAAGAGAGTATAGGTTGGACAAGTGGTGGACCTTCAAGCTAGATCATCCATGCTACTGGACATGATAGGTAGGGAATCTAGTTGAATATTGTATGTATAATATATATGTAATAGATCTAGCTTGGACAAGTGGTGGACCTTGGAACAAAACCCCATGTAAAACATATCATGCACATTCCAAGTGGTCAAAAAAAATATCATTTAGAATATAGCCTTATAGGTTGGACAAGTGGTGAACCTTAACACCCAGATATTCTTCATATAATGACATAGAGTGGAAAACTGGTGAATCTTGAGACCAAACCATGCTACTAGCGATAATAGCTTGGACAAGTGGTGGACCTTGAATGTAAACCCCCCATCTACGAAATATCGTGGGTTTAAGGTATTTCGATGGAGCCTAGCATCTTGGAGACATCGTGCATCTTGCTTCTCTTCATGTTTCAATGGAGCCTATCTTGGACAAATGGTGGAGCATCCTTCTCTCCATGTTTCAATGGACCCTAGCTTGGACAAGTGGTGGACCTTTACTTCTCTCTATTATTCAATAGAGTTAGCTTGGACAAGTGGTGGACCTTGGAACCAAACCCCCATTTAAAACCTATCATGGTCACTCCAAGTGGTGAGAAAGAATAACCTTTAAGATATAGCCTTATAGGTTGGACAAGTGGTGGACCTTAACACCCTAATATTCTTAATATAATGACATAGAGTGAAAAAGTGGTGAATCTTGAGACAAAACCACTCATGCTACCAGCACTAATAGCTTGGACAAGTGGTGGACCTTGAACGTAAACCCCCCATGTTTCAATAGAGTTAGCTTCGACAAATGGTGGAGCATCCTTCTCTCCATGTTTCAATGGAGCCTAGCTTAGACAAGTGGTGGACCTTTGCTTCTCTCTATGATTCAATAGAGTTAGCTTGGACAAGTGGTGGACCTTGGAACCAAACCCCCATGTAAAACCTATCATGGTCACTCCAAGTGGTAATAAAGAATAATCTTTAAGATGTAGCCTTATAGGTTGGACAAGTGGTGGACCTTAACACGCGCATATTCTTAATATAATGACATAGAGTGGAAAAGTGGTGAATCTTGAGACCAAACCACTCAGGCTACTACCAATAATAGCTTGGACAAGTGGTGGACCTTGAATGTACACCCCTCATCTACGACATATCGTGGGTTTAATGTTTTTCGATGGAGCCTAGCATCTTGGAGACATGGTGCACTTTGCTTCTCCTCATGTTTCAATGGAGCCTACCTTGGACAAATGGTGGAGCATCCTTCTCTCCATGTTTCAATGGACCCTAGCTTAGACAAGGGGTGGACCTTTGCTTCTCTCTATGTTTCAATAGAGTTAGCTTGGACAAGTGGTGGACCTTGGAACCAAACCCCCATGTAAAACCTATCATGGTCACTCCAAGTAGTAAGAAAGAATAACCTTTAAGATGTAGCCTTATAGGTTGGACAAGTGGTGGACCTTAACACCCACATATTCTTAATAAAAGTGGTGAATCTTGAGACCAAACCACTCAGGCTACTAGCAATAATAGCTTGGACAAGTGGTGGACCTTGAATGTAAACCCCTCATCTATGAAATATCGTGGGTTTAATGTATTTCGATGGAGCCTAGCATCTTGGAGACATGGTGCAGCTTGCTTCTCGTCATGTTTCAATGGAGCCTATCTTGGACAAATGGTGGAGCATCCTTCTCTCCATGTTTCAATAGACCCTAGCTTAGACAAATGGTGGACCTTTGCTTCTCTCTATGTTTCAATAGAGTTAGCTTGGACAAGTAGTGGACCTTGGAACCAAACCCCCATGTAAAACCTTTCATGGTCACTCCAAGTGGTCAGAAAGAATAACCATTAAGATATAGTCTTATAGGTTGGACAAGTGGTGGACCTTAATACCCAAATATTCTTAATATAATGACACAGAGTGAAAAAGTGGTGAATCTTGAGACCAAACCCCTCATGCTACTAGCGTTAATAGGTTGGACAACTGGTGGACCTTGAATGTAAACCTTCCATGTTTCAATAGAGTTAGCTTTGACAAATGGTGGAGCATCCTTCTCTCCATGTTTCAATGGAGCCTAGCTTGGACAAGTGGTGGACCTTTTGCTTCTCTCTATGAGAAGAATAAAGTTAGCTTGGATAAGGGGTGGACCTTGGAACCAAACCCCTATGTAAAACATATCATGGACATTTCAAGTGGTGAGAAAGAATACCCTTTAAGATATACCCTTATAGGTTGGACAAGTGGTCGACCTTAACACCTAGATCTTCTTTATATAATGACATAGAGTGGAAAAGTGGTGAATCTTGAGACCAAACCACTCATGCTACTAGGGATAATAGCTTGGAAAAGTGACTGGCCTTGACGTTAAACCCCACATGTAAACAATATCGTGGGTTTAAGGTATTTTAATGGATCCTAGAATCTTGGAGACATGGTGCAACTTGCTTCTTTTCATGTTTCAATGAAGCCTATCTTCCACCAATGGGGGATCATCCTTCTCTAAATGTCTCAGTGGAGCCTAGCTTGGACAAGTGGTGGACCTTTGCTTCTCTCTATGTTTCCATAGAGTTAGCTTGGACAAGTGGTGGACCTTGAAACCAAACCCCCATGTAAAACATATCATGGTCATTCCAAGTGGTGAGAAATAATACCCTTTAAGATCTAGCCTTATAGGTTGGACAAGTGGTCGACCTTAAAACCTAGATCTTCATAATATAACGACATAGAGTGGAAAAGTGGTAAATCTTGAGACCAAACCACTCATGCTACTAAGAATAATAGGTTGGACAAGTGGTGGACCTTGAATGTAAACCCCCCATGTACGAAATATCATGGGTTTAAGGTATTTCAATGGAGCCTAGCATCTTGGAGACATGGTGCAGATTGCTTCCCTTCATGTTTCAATGGATCCTATCTTGGACAAATGGTGGAGCATCCTTCTCTCCATGTTTCAATGGAGCCTAGCTTGGACAAGTGGTGGACCTTTGCTTCTCTCTATGTTTCAATAGAGTTAGCTTGGACAAGTGGTGGGCCTTGGAACCAAACTCCCATGTAAAACCTATCTTGGTAACTCCAAGTGGTGAGAAAGAATAAACTTTAAGATATAGCCTTATAGGTTGGACAAGTGGTGGACCTTAGCACCCAGATATTCTTAATAGAATGACATAGAGTGGAAAAATGGTGAATCTTGAGACCAAACCACTCATGCTACTAGAGATAATAGGTTGGACAAGTGGTGGACCTTGAATGTAAACCCCCCATGTTCAAAATATCATGGGTTTGAGGTATTTCAATGGAGCCTAGCATCTTGGAGACATGGTGTAGCTTGCTTCTCTTCATGTTTCAATGGAGCGTATCTTGGACAAATGGTGGAGCATCCTTCTCTCCATGTTTCAATGGACCCTAGATTGGACAAGTGGTGGACCTTTGCTTCTCTCTATGTTTCAATATAGTTAGCCTATATTAGACAATTAGTAGACCTCGAATCTCTCCATGTTGTCTAGAGCTGAGCTTGGACAAGTGGTGGACCTTACTTCTCCCTTCCCTTAGTTTACTAGCTTAAATGATCACTATGTATACTTGCTTAGATCTAGCTTGAACAAGTGGTGGAACTTGTATTCACACAAACTTAATCCATTACAAAAAAGTATATGTTAAAATAACATTTGGTTTTTTTGTTTCAGGAAAGATGGCTCCAAAAAAACAGGTTGCAAGGGTTGCTGTCTCAGTTGACTATACTTGCAATGATCTTAGGAAATGGTATTTGGACATACATGGTATAGAGGGTGCACAATTTCATAAGGTGCATCTATTTATTGCCAAAAAGGAGAATGACAGCTTGTTTGAAGATGTTGGACAAGTTGTGGAAGCATCTGTCTCTGTAGTTGATAGTCATCCAGAGGTGGAATGCATTGACATTCTAGTTCCAATGAATCTAGAATTTCAACTATCTCCAGGAGCATATGCATTGGAGCGCATGTCTAGAAACAAAGAAGAGACAATGTTTTCTCGAGGATGGAAGTTTGTAGAATCAAATCCAAATATCACAGCAGATCAACTTCAAAGCTCCATCATTGCCACACTACAACGAAAAAAGGTGAAAGCTTCACGACCACCATCCACAAAGAAGCAAGCAAAAGTGCAGAAAGTAGAAGCTAAGCGAACTAGTTCCATTTTGGATGTAGACAAGGCATCTTTGGCATCCTCATCAACAGAGGGTTCAATGTCAAAGATGAGAATTGTGGATCCAAATGTTTTAGAAGCTGAGGCCATGAAAGGATAAGAAAAAGATACAGGTGGAATGAATAAGTACATAAATTATTTTCCTTTCCAATATAGGGAATTTGATATCCCTATTCAAAATTGTTGGCTTGCTCCTGATCACTATAATGCACATATTATGGATAAAAAACACGCTGAAAGTGTGTTATTTGGATTTTTACGGAGTACGACCAAGCCTGCAGCATGTGCATATTTGATGCCTGTTCGAAATGCAAAATCAAAGAAGGGGACTCCTTTGGCAGTAGAAGAGGTAGAGGAGCAAAAAATTAAAGATTATCATTATTGGATTCTTGATGGGCAGCATTCAATCTATGCTACAAAAGTTTTGCTTCACAATGAACAAAACAACAAAGAGATCTTTGAAAGACTGATTAGCGTGTATAAATTTAGAAAGGCTCGCATTGTTGTGAATGCTCCTCCATTTGTTGCAACTGCTATATCTGCCATTGCAAATGAGGAGGCTCAGGCATTGTATGTCAAGCAACCTTACAGCCAAATATTGAGACATTTACGGAGTCAATGGATCTTCTCAGGACGACCACCAAAGGCAGCAAGTGGAATTGCAGAGGGACATGCATCTCGTGCCGGATGGGATGTAAGTTATTTTCTTTGTCTTTTTGATAGTGTTTAATTAACAAATCTTGCTCAATAGTTTAATTATTTCTCTATTTCTTTTTAGGCTTTTCTTCGATTGGCAAGAATGAGTACAGCAGCAAGTTGGATTGCTAAACAGGCACACATGGTCACGTACTCTGATTTAGTTTATGATTGCTGGATAGAAATCATTGAAAATCTAGAAGAGGAGAATAAGAAACCCCCAACAACTGTATTTAGATACCTTTGTGGCCTTGAGGAATCAGAGGTAAAGACTATTCAAGAAGAGATTAGAGATGAGAAGATTTTACTGTCAAAGAGTGCAAAGGATGGTGATGCAACTGACATGTATGATCGAATCAAGCAGTTGAAGCAAGACAAATTGATTCAAGATGCACTTCTTAAAGGCTTCAACAATTTGAATGAGTCTTCACCATGTAAATACTGGGAGGAGGTGGTCAAAATGTATAACATCAATGATGTTGTTTATAAAACAATTTTAATGCTATGCGAGGAATGGATCAGATCTAGTTTGACGCGTGGAACAAAGAAAATGGCTTTTCCAAATGGAGCAATAAAATACATGCAATGGGCAATTCACCTTCAAAAGGAGAAAACTGAGCCTAGATATTTGCCATGGTCAATCTATGTGGTGAGCCTACAAATGGAAGGCAATCTCTACTTGATGCGCCACTTCAATAATAAAGTGCCTATTGGCTTATGTGTTTTAGATATGACAAAAAACGTTGGAGGCAATTTGAAGTGGAGTGAGGAGACATTTAACAATGCTTTGGATGGGATCTTGGCTATTGCTGGAGGGTCAACAGATCCTGGATTTGTCTTTCTTGCATTTGTGGATTTCACTAACTTCACAAAATTGCAATGTGCCTTTGACGCCATGGGAGATAATCTGAGCTACCATTGTTGTGGTGCATTGCATCACTTTCCATCAGCTCCTTGCAAAGGAGCAATTCAATTCCTAACAGTTATTGCCTTCTTGGGACAAGGCAATGCATTTGAAGACCTGAGAAGAAGATTAGAGGAACATCCCATGCCAATTGATTGTTCTCTTCTTCAAGTAGCAGATAACGATATGTCAGATTTGCGATATTTGGAGGCCAAAAAAAGAGCTTTGGTCAAGCACTACATTCGTACATATTGTTTTGAAGACCGCAAGCTTGTTGATGTTTTTGGTGATGGCTCCTTGGTTGCACAAGAAGGAATACAACAGAAAAAAGAAGTTATCTGCTTAATTGATAGTGTGGAGGAGGCAAAAAGCGTGGAGACCATGCTGCTAGACTTTGTTAAGTCTCATGAAGATATAGAAAAATGGGCAAGACTTCAACAATCCACTTCGCAATCAGGTGACATTGTGCCTGTTACAGAGGAGTGCTCTCCACAAAGAGAAGAAGAACAACAACAACACCATCCTCTGTCAATGGAGGACTTTTTGGAAATGGAGACACGTATGTTTTGAGTTTCTTGTGCATGTTAGTGTTTCTTGTTATTGATTTGATACTCTTAATGTTAGATTTTGCTTTATATAGTATTGATTGAGTTTGTATTTTGTATCTCAAGCATTCAAGGTTTGAATGTAAATAGTAAATTACTTGAGTTTTTGAATGGTGGATCTGTAGACTAAAACTATAACATTTAATACTCACAAAGACTTAATTACTTAAGAGCTTGAACTCAATAAGTTTTGGACCTTTTATCAATACCCCCTTGATATGATACATTAGATCGTAGCATGGTTAAATGGTGATGCTTCATAAATTGAACCTAGCTTAGACAGGTGCTCGAGCCTAAATTTAAACTAACCTTGCTAGAAGGGAGCTTATGTTTGGACTTTGAGAACTAGCATAAGTAATCAATTAGAGCATAGATTAGACATGTGGTGGTGGCCGGCCTTAGAGACCAAAATCTTAATGAGCTTGAAAAGGTATTTAAGTACTGTAATTTACTTAGTTTTAGTACTCATTAAATGCATAGCTTGACAAAAGGTGGACCTTACATGGATCCTAATTTCAAGAGGTGTGGTAGACCTTCAAACCAAGCTCATATAGCTTGGACATGTGGTAGACTTGCATGAAGACTAGTTTAGTCAAGTGTGGTACACCTTGTAACCAACACCCATTTGTTATATTAGCTTGGACAAGTGTTGGACCTTGCTTTTTTATGTTCAATGGAGCATAATTTGGACAGGTGGTAGACCTTGTTTCTCTCCATGCTTCAATGAGAGCACCTTTAGCTTGGACAAGTGGTGGACCTTGTTTTTATGTTTTAAAGGAGCATATTTCGGACAAGTGGTAGACATAGTTTCTCTCCATGGTTCAATGGAATCCACCTTAGACAAGTGAAGTACCTTGAAACCAAACCCCCATAATACAACCTACTAAATAGGTTGGAAAATTGGTGGGATATGAAACCCTCCATGATAGAGCATAGTATAGGTGAAAATGTAGTGGTCCTTATATCAATTACCCATGCATAGCTTGGACAAGTGGTGGACCTTGATTCTCTCTATGTTTCAATGGATCCTATCTTGGACTAGAGATATATCTTACTTAGTTCCATGCTTCAATGGATTGTAGCTTGGATAAGGAGTGGAACTTCAAACAAAACTCCACAGCATAGCATATATTAACAATTCATGGGTTTTATAGAGATTGTCTTGCCTATTTTGGAGAGTTGGTACACCTTTATTCTCCATTCTTCAATGGATCTGAGGTTGGACAAGCGGAGCTGGAGAAGTGGTCAACCTTAAAATGAAACCTCCCATGCTACAACCCATCATAGATCGTATATGTAAGTGGACCTTGAAACTCTTTTATGTCCCTAGCTTAGAGAAGCATTGCACTCTTGATTATCTCCATACATGAAGGCAAGGTTGGACAAGTGGTGGACCTTCAAACCAGAATCTCTATGCAATAATAGGCAAGATGGTGGAGCTTGTTTCTCCATGTTCCAATGGAGCCTAGCTTAGACAAACAATGGAGCTTGCTTCTCTCCATGTTTCAATGGATCCTAGCTTAGAAAAGTGGTGGAGCTTTGCTTCTCTCCATGTTCCAATGGACCATAGCTTAGACAAGTGGTAGACTTGAAAAACACCCCCCCGTATACAACATATTATGGGGTTTTCATGTTTCAATGGCTCCTAGCTTGGACAAATGGTAGAGCTTGCTTCTCTTTATGTTTCAATGGATCCAATCTTAGCCAAGTGGTGGACCTTGAAACAAGAATCCCCCCCCCCCCCATGTACAACGTATTATGGGTTTTGAAAGCACTGGGAGAAAATAATAGCTTTGATAAGTGGTGGACCTTGCTTCTCTCCATGCTTCAATGGAGCCGAGGTTGGACACATGTTGGAGAGAAGATGGTTGCCCATGAAATAAGACCATGCATGCTATAATCAATCATATGTTGTACACATGGTGGACCTTGCAATTGTTTTATATGCCTAACTTGGACAAGTGGAGGACCCTTGATTACCTAGATATCAACAACAAGCCAAGTTTGGACAAGTGTAGTACCACCAAACCAGAATCTATATGCTACAATAGAGTATAGGTAGGACACGCGATGAACCTTGATATCAAACCATCCTAGCTACTAGAGATGATAGGTTTCACATGTGGTGGAACCTTGTATCAATGTTCTATGTGTAGTTTTTGACTAGTGATAGACCTTGAAACTAATCCCTCTAGGCTACAAGAAAAAAGAGATGGATGAGGAGGCTAGACTACTTTTGTTGCATCAATGCATCCCATGTTACCACATATACTATAGGGTTCTTAGATAAGTGTTGGATCTTGTGTCAATGCTCCTGTCTAGCTTGGACAAGTGGTGGACCTTGGTTCTCTCTATGCTTCAAATGGGCAATAGATTGGAGACACAGTGGCCTTTTTTTTTCCAATGATTTTATTTTTTTGAAACCTTGGAGGCACCATGTAAGAGGCACTCTAAGTCTTCCATACAATGGACCTATGGGACTATAAAATAATGATATCTTTCTTTGATATTGTCATTATTTTATGCATAATATTTTCTTCTTTTTGCAGACACAAAGGAGTTAAGTGATATATAAAAACTAAATGTATTTCACACTATGATTGGCATGAAGATCCTTTTGGGACACCAACTTTTTCTATTCCCAAAGAAGTAATTTTCCATATTAACGGTGTGGATTTTGAAGTGCGACTTCATGTATTGAAGGAGCTGGTTATGGGCTATTTGTGCATACTACCCTGAAAGTGGTTTGACATTCTAAACTATGGAGTGCATAAGTATAGATTTCATTCAAGACTGAAAAAGATATGCAAAATATTTCCAAGAGCTTATAAAATATTCTCTTCTAGAGGATCCAAACATAGAAGAAGAGGAAGATCAATCATACATTATTGGTTGTGTAGAAGAAGGAAACGTGTCGGGCTATATAAATAGTTTTCTCACAGTACAAAATGTCTGTCCCAACATACGCTATACATTTGATCCAAATTTGCCACCTTGGCATAAATGCACCTCTTCACACATCAAGTCAGAAGAATATGGCCATGTATGCATGAGACTATTTGTCAAGTTGAAGCAGGAGAAGAGTTGTTTCGCTGACTATAACTTTACTTGACATTGTAAAGTATTGTACATGGATGGAAATCTCAAGTACATGCATCATTTTCATTTTTCATGGATGAAATCTCAAGTGAATATAACATTTGATTATTGTTTAGTTTATGCTCAACGAGAATCTAGAGTGCTCTTATGCTTTGTGTGTTGTCTAACATATTTGACTACCTTGGCCATAGAATCTTGATTCTACTCTAGATTTGTGATAAATCTTACCAAAATTTAATCAATGTCTAGGTTGGACAAGTGGTGGGCTTCAAACATTACTGTCTAACAAGTGGAGTTATCTTACTTGAATAAGTGGTGGCCTTTGAATCAAATCTAAGCCAAATCTCTAATTATTTTCTTGTAGTCTAGGTTGGACATTTGGTGGACCTTGTATCCATGTTTCCTCAACAAGGGTGGCTTTTAGTTTTCACTTTAAGTACTCATCTTTAATAAAGTGTAGGATGGAAAATTTGAGTTAGTAGATTGTATTTTAGACAAGTGGGTGTTTGGTGTACGAATGCTGAAAATGGTTGCAAGGATTCTAACAACGACTTTACCTTAAATAAATTTCTTACTAGGAGTTCTACATATAAATATGGTGAATAAAATTCTAGTGGTTTTGAGATACCATTTGTGTGTGTGTTTTCTTAGATTCACAAACTGGGATGGATAATGCTCCTATGGTTCAGTCAACAACTATAGAATCCATAGATTCTATGGTTTCTAAAGTGCCCAAGATGGATGATATTTCTATACTAGAGTCTAGTGTTTGTGCAACTGAGCAAGCTTCCAATAATGAGAACCAAGAAATCGATGCTTCAAAAATGCAACATACAAAAAAGAGACTGAAAAGTCCACTCACGAGCTATGCCAATTGGTACTAACGTCATGTAGCGTAGATGTTGAGAAATCCATGCTTACAATATATTGGATTTAAATGGTCTATTGTTGAAACGTTCTCCTCAACCATCTCACACCACAACTCAGTGCAAATGGATTCAAAAAGATATATAATACACAGGCCAGGTTGCATCCAATTCTTGAAGACTATTTTACAAAGGTTTAATGTTGCAATTTGGGTCGACAGCTACTAGGAATAATGTGTATCAAATCCTTGCAGCACTAAACAACTTAGCTGAGGAATACATTGCCTTTCTTTGCAATTGGGTCGCAAGATGTTTGCTACACCCGCTCAAACTCAAAAATTGTTTAGACCCGACAATCCAAACGTTGAGGCAATGTTCAAGCCTCTAGCCAAAATTGCCATGGGTTTGAATGTGATCCACAAAAGAACAGTGCTTATTGATGACTCTCCTTACAAGGGATGTATTTCACCAGCAAACAATTGCATTTTTCCACCACAATTGATGCTGAGAAGATGGTTGACAATATGCTCTTGGAGGAGCTACTACTGCCATACTTGATTCAGCTTGATGAGAGAAGGGATGAGCGTGATTTAATTGCTTCTAATCGTTATGGACAACCTATATGACAAATGATAGTGAATACAAACAAATCATGGAGAAATTGGCAGCTAGAAAAATGATGTTATGGTCAGCTAAGGTTGTTTCTTTACAAGACAGAATACCACCTACAAAAGGTGACATAGATGAAACAATCATTGAAGATGCAAGTTGACACAAGCCACCGCAATAAATGAGAAGAGCCCAAATACAAGAGGTAAGGTACTAGTGACATGTCATATATTCTTGATACACATGCTTGAACACTCATGTGCATGGTATCTAACAAATCTTTTCTTTTATTCCTTCTTGCAGGATCTTACAAAGGATACTACTAGATGGAGCTCAATCAATAGAGATTTTGATATTTTTGCTCAAAATAATGAAGCAGTCACCTACATTTTTTGTTTATCAATTTCTTGAGAGACTTTATTTTAGTTTGTAATCATCAAATGAAATGAAAAGTATCCTTCTTATTAAGATTGTTGATCTTTTTCTTGTTCAAACCTTTCAATTGTGATTTATAGTATTGTTAGCATGAGATTGTGCTTTTTTAGTTTGAAAAAAACTGTCAAAGATCCAAGTCTTTTGGCTTTACTTAAGTTATTAATTGTGAAAGATCCAAGTCTTTTTGCTTTACTTAAGTTATTGATTGCCTATGTAATAGTCCTTAAAACAATATCGGATGGCTTTCTTGCTCCCATGTCTCACATTGGTCTTTAGGTAAGGACAAGTGGTGACCTTGAAAGTATGGTCTCATATCTCGATCAAGTGAAGAGACATGAAGCTTAAATATCACTACTATGTATCTATTGTTAAACTCCATCGAGACAAAGACTAGATAGCCAAATTGCAGTCGAGTTTAAGTGAAAAATCCATTTGAGCTAAGGTAAAACTTATAGTGCCTCATTTTTCTAGGATTCTACCCCATCAAGGAAGTTAGAATCTAGCACAAACCAATTAAGACTCTTTTGGAGCCTAGATAGGACAATTCGTGGAACTTATGAAACTTATTATTGAGTTTAGAGTCTAGTTTAGATAAGCAAAAGATCTTCAAACCAGCACTTGACTTTCTTACTATTCAATATTCAAAGTCCCTTGAGGCTAACAAATTAATACCCACTTGTAACCTAACTAATGAGTAATTATATAGATCTAAGCAAGTATATATAATGAGTCTTCAAACTAATAATCCAAGGGAAGAGAGTAGCAAGGTCCACTACTTGTCCAAGCTCAGCTCTAGACAACATAGAAAGATGCTAGTTCTACTAATTGTCTAATTATAGGCATGGAGAAATGATAGAAGGTTGACCACTTGTCCAACCTATCATCTCTAGTAAGATGGGAGGTTTGGCCTTAAGATTCACCATGTAACCAACCTATACATCATTGTATTATGAAGAGTAAAAAAGCAAAGCTCCACCACTTGTCCAAGCTAGTTCTAAAATCCACATGGAGATAAGCAAGCTCCACCATTTGTCGAATCTCTCTTCCATTAAAACATGAAAAAACTCATCTATGTTGTATAGGGGACTTTTTTCCAAGGTCCACCACTTGTCCAAGCTAGGATCCCTAGTAGCACGAGTGTTTTTGGTCTCAAGATACACCACTTGTACACTCTATGTCATTATATTAAGAAGAACTATGTATTAAGGTCCACCACTTGTCCAACTATAAGGTTATATCTTAAATGGTATCCTTTCTCACCACTTGAAATGCCCATGATATGTTACACGGGGGGTTTCATTCCAAGGTCCACCACTTGTCCAAGCTAACTCTATTCAAACATAGAGAGAAGCAAAGGTCCCACCACTTGTCCAAGCTAACTCTATTCAAACATAGAGAGAAGCAAAGGTTCACCACTTGTCAAAGCTAGGCTCCGTTGAAGTATGAGAGAAGTAACCTCCATCATTTTTCCAAGATAGGTGCCATTCAAACATGGAAAGAATCAAGATCTACCATGTCTCGAGATTCTAGGCTCCATTGAAACACCCTAAAACCATGATATTTTGTACATGGGGTGTTTACATTCAAGTCTACCACTTCTCTAACGTATTATACCTAGTAGCATGAGTGATTTGGTCTTAAGATTCACCACTTATCCACTCTATTTCATTATATTAAGAATAACTGGGTGTTAAGGTCCACCACTTGTCCAACCTATAAGGGTATATCTTAAATGTATCCTTCACCACTTGTCAAGGTCCATCACCACTTTTCCAACCTATAAGGTTATATCTTGAATGATATTTTATCCTCATCACTTGTAATGTCCATGCTATGTTTTACAAAGGGGTTTGTTCCAAGACCCACCACTTGTTCCACCACTTGTCCAACCTATAAGGGTATATCTTAAATGGTATCCTTCACCACTTGTCAAGGTCCATCACCACTTTTCCAACCTATAAGGTTATATCTTGAATGATATTTTTTCTCATCACTTGTAATGTCCATGCTATGTTTTACAAAGGGGTTTTGTTCCAAGACCCACCACTTGTCCAAGCTAACTCCATTAAAACATAGAGAGAAGCAAAGGTCCACCACTTGTCCAAGATAGGCTCCATTGAAACATGGAGAGAAGGATGATCCACCATTTCTCCAAGATAGGTTCCATTGAAACATTGAGAGAAGCAATCTCCACCATGTCTCCAAGCTAGGCTCCATTGAAATACCCTAAACCCATAATTTTGTACATGAGGGGTTTACATTCAAGGTCCACCACTTGTCCAACCTATTATCCCTAGTAGCAAGAGTGGTTTGGTCTCAAGATTCACCACTTGTACACTCTATGTCATTATATGAATAAGAAATATGTGTTAAAGTCCACCACTTGTCCAGCCTATAAGGTTATATTTTAAATAGTATCCTTTCTCACCACTTGAAATGCCCATGATATGTTTTACATGGGGGTTTCATTCCAAGGTCCACCACTTGTCCAAGCTAACTCTATTAAAACATATAGAGAAAGAAAGGTCCACCACTTGTCCAAGCTAGGCTCATTGAAACATGGAGAGAAGGAACCTCCACTGTTTCTCCTAGATAGGCTCCATTGAAACATGGAGAGAAATAAGCTCCACCATGTCTCCAAGTTGCTAGGCTCCATTGAAATACCCAATACCCATAATTTTTTGTACATGGGGGGTTTACCACTTGTCCAACCTATTATCCCTAGTAGGTTTGGTCTCATGATTCACCACTTGTCCACTCTTGTCATTATATTATGAGGATTGGGGTTAAGGTCCACCACTTGTCCAACCTATAATGTTATAGCTTGAATGGTATTTTTTCTCACCACTTGTAATGCCCATGACATGATTTACATGGGGGTTTTGTTCCAAGGTACAACCACTTGTCCAAGATAAATCTATTGAAACATAGAGAGAAACAAAGGTCCACCACTTTTCCAAGCTAAGCTGCATTGAAACATGGACCTTAATACCAAATTATTTCTAGTAGCATGAGTGATATTTTGTACATGGGGCATTTACATTCAAGGTCCACCACTTGTCCAACCTATTTCCCTAGTAGGTTTGGTCCCAATTTCACCACTTATCCACTCTATGTCATTATATTAAGAATAATTGGGGTGTTAAGGTCCACCACTTGTCCAACCTATAAGGTTATATATTGAATGGTATTTTTTCTCACCACTTGTAATGCCCATGATATGTTTTACATGGGGTTTTTGTTCCAAGGTCCACCACTTTTCCAAGATAACTCTATTCAAACATAGAGAGAAACAAAGGTCCACCACTTGTCCAAGTTAGGCTCCATTGAAACATGGAGAGAATGATGCTGCACCATTTATCCAAGATAGGCTGCATTGAAACATGGAGAGAAGCAAGCTTTACCATGTTTCCAAGCTAGGCTCCATTGAAACACTCTAGGGGGTTTTATTTCAAGGCCCACCACTTGTTTAACCTAATTATCCCTAGTAGCATGAGTGGTTTGGTTTCAAGATTCGCCACTTGTACACTCTATGTCATTCTATTGTGTTAAGGTCCACCACTTGTCCAACCTATAAGGTTATATCTTAAATGGTATCCTTTCTCGCCACTTGAAATGCCCATGATATGTTTTACATGGGAGTTTCATTCCAAGATCCACCACTTGTCCAAGCTAACCATATTCAAACATAGAGAGAAACAAAGGTCCACGACTTGTCCAAGCTAGGCTCCATTGAAACATGGAGAGAAGGAACCTCCACCATTTCTCCTAGATAGGCTCCATTAAAACATGGAGAGAAGTAAGTTCCACCATGTCTCCAAGATGCTAGGCTCCATTGAAATACGCAAAACCCATGATATTTTGTACATGGGTGATTTACATTCAAGGTCAACCATTTCTCCAACCTATTATCCCTAGTAGGTTTGGTCTCACAATTCACCACTTTTCCACTATATGTCATTATAATAAGAGGAATTGGGTGCTAAGGTCCACCACTTGTCCAACCTATAAGGTTATACCTTGAATGGTATTTTTTCTCACCACTTGTAATGCCCATGACATGCTTTACATGGGGGTTTTGTTCCAAGGTTCACCACTTGTCCAAGCAAATTCTATTGAAACATAGAGAGAAACAAAGGTCCACCACTTTTCCAAGCTAGGTTCCATTGAAACATGGACCTTAATACCAAATTATTCCTAGTAGCATGAGTAATATTTTGTACATGGGGGGTTTTCATTCAAGGTCCACCACTTGTCCAACGTACTTTTCCTAGTAGGTTTGGTCGCAAGATTCACCACTTGTCCACTCTATGTCATTATATTAATAATAATTGGGTGTTAAGGTCCACCACTTTTCCAACCTATAAGGTTATATATTGAATGGTATTTTTTCTCACCACTTGTAATGTCCATGATATGTTTTACATGGGGATTTTGTTCCAAGGTCCACCACTTGTCCAAGCTAAATCTGTTCAAACATAGAGAGAAACAAACGTGCACCACTTGTCCAAGGTAGGCTCCATTGAAACATGGAGAGAATGATGCTCCACCATTTATCCAAGATAGACTCCATTGAAACATGGAGAGAAGTAAGCTCCACCATGTTTCCAAGATGCTAGAGTCCATTGAAATACCCAAAACCCCTGATACTTTGTACATGGGGGGTTTACATTCAAGGTCCACCACTTGTCCAACCTATTATCCCTAGTAGCATGAGTGGCTTGGTCTCAGGATTCACCACTTGTCCACTCTATATCATTATATTAAGAAAAATTGGGTTTCCATATCTAAATGGATCTTTGCTTGGATAAGTGGTAGACCTTGAGACCTAAATACCCATTCTACACTAGAGCATTGGTTAAGCCTTATACACTTCAAGAATACCTTTAACAACAAGTATTGGTTAAGTGGTAGACCTTGAGACCTAAATACCCATTCTACACTAGAGCATTGGTTAAGCCTTATACACTTCAAGAATACCTTTAACAACAAGTAGTAGTTATTAGTTGACTTAAGTCTAGTTGAACTCCATGGTATTGAGACTAAGAGAGAGTGTAGCATAAAAAAGAGTCAGGATTTTAATTTGACTTTCTTTCTATTAATGAGTAGATCATAGATGGATTTTGGTATCTAATAAAACCTTAGGGTAGACAATGTAAAACTCATGTCTATTGTTGTGTTTGCATTAAGTGTTCTTGTTCTTTAATTTCAGAACCATTACAGAAAAATGGATTGGCTATATGCTGGCATAAATTGAAGAAAACTATTGAATTACCCATCCAACCTCCTCCAAGACCTTGTCCAAGGAATGAATCACCTCCTTATCACCTACCACTTGCTTTCAAGGACATCAAAAGAGTACTTATCTTGGATCTAGAGGGGTTACTTCTCAAGACAGTTGAAATGAAACATGGAGATTCTATGCCATCTTGGGCTCAACACATGCGACTTGTGGAGGACAAAGATGAAGTTTATCATGTGGTGCGACCAGACGCACAAAGTTTTTTGGATTTTTGTGCTGAATACTTTAAGCTATGGATATGGAGTTGCTATAACTTAACAAGGGTGCAACGCATCACACAAAAGTGTTTTCCTGAGCTGTATACCAAGTTCAAGGTGTTTATGAGTAACAAAAATTGCCAAAATCCAAATATCATGTTAGGATTTACAAGGGTTTATCACAAAAATCTGAGTGATATTTGGAAGATATTTGAGGATTTGGATGCAAACAATACCTTAATTTTTGATGACACTCCATATAGGGTGATGTGGAACATGCCAGGGACATATCTTATATTTCCAAAGATGTGGAGGCAAACTTCCGAGCAACTTCAAAACTTCTTGCAGAGAACCATAATTCCATGGTTGGTAGGATGGTTGTATGCAAGAGATAAGAGAGTCTATACATACAACACAATTGTAAATCAGTATAGTGATTCTGAGACAAATTATGTCCTTGGTGTGTACTTGTCAACACGAAAGCATTGAATAAATATGGCTATAAGATGCTTTTTTTATTCTAGTGTGTATCTTTCAACATTTGTATAATTTGATCTAGTCTTTTTTTTTTTTTTTAAAGGTGTGTCAATTTTATGAACACTTGAATGGAGTGCACCCTACTCTAAGGGGACTTCAATGTACTATTGGAGTGCATCCTATTGTAAGGGGACTCTGATGTATTGCTAGAGTGCACCCAAATTTTTGGGGACTCATTTTTTATTTGATTGGGGCCTATGTTGGGTCATATAGTAAAAGAAATTCATTTTTTGTCAATTCATATCGAGGTTGCATTTATTTGGAACTATGAAAGAATTGATGTTTGATGTCAAAATAAAACTTGTAAGTGTGGATCAGAGAATTCATGGACTTTAAATATGTGAGAGGGATCTTTTTCTTGGGCACAAATTTTTGCTTCAAGAATTTTGTCATTACATACTTTATGTGAAAGAGTATTAGAACCTAAAAGACTTTGAAAACAAAACTATGGAATCTAAGTGCATGTATTCTTGAATGGCTTGAAAGTTGATGTATACATGCATGTCGCCTTGATGAAGATTTAGATCTGACAAGATGGAAAGATATAATCTTTTGGGCTTCTTTTAAAACAACCAAATGAAAGGGATCTCATATCTTATGATTTATTTGCCAAACTACATTGTCTATACTACATCACCTATAATACTAATTGCTACTACCTTCAACTTTCAATTCTTTATGCGGAATATACAAAAGATACTCCACCCACTCTCCATTTCAAAGGCTACACAAAACCACTCATAATTTTAAATTTCATTGCCAATTGTCTATATACTACACCACTTACAATACTAATTGGTACTATTCATTCAACTTACAATACTAATTGCTAATAGCTATAGCTATTCGTTCAACTATCAATTCTTTATATGGAATCTACACAAGATACAAAGGCTACACAAAACCACTCATAATTTCAAATTTCATTATGTGAACTCATCGCATTGAAATTATAAGGGTCAAGCTAAACCACTAGACTACAAGCCTATGGTGTCTTTTCTGGTGGCCTTAAGCATTATAAAAAGGGACTAACATGTGACCCCCCACCTACTATCTTCCTTTTTCTTTTCCTTTCTTCCCTCTCACCCTTCCCTTTTACTTTAATACCCCTCAAATTTCAGAAATTCCCAAATTATCCCCAACATCTTGTCATAAATTTCCAAAATGTCCTTCAAGTTTTCCAAAATTCTCAAAATACCCGTGGTTGTGAGATCAATTTTTGCAAAGGTTTTAAAAATCATAGCTTTTCATAAGAAGACTAATTGTCTATCAATCTAAGCTGCATTTATATGTCCATATAACAAAAATTATACGTATAATCCGGTATTATATGCTATATACCCGTATTATACGTGTATCTCTGAATAAGCAATATTTCTATCAAATTATATTTCGATCAAAATATTGTTTGCTCTATTAAAACAGACACCGCGATAATTTGAACGAACTGTCATGACATTGACATCGCCGATAGAGAGAGAGAGAGAGCAGAGAGAGTGACATCGTCGATAGAGAGAGTGACATCGCGGTAGTCAGGTAGTCACTTCTATTTCTTTTTTATGTTTTTTTCTCTAAAGATGTATTTGCTAGCACTTTTGTTGTGCAGCTTTGCTCGAACCTCAATGTTAGTTTATAGGTTGTATTTGCTAGCACTGTTGTTGTGGAGCTTTGGTCACACCTCAGTGTTAGTTTGCGGGTTTGTCACTCTCTTTGGTTGTGTTGACCCCCGTGTCACACTGCAAAGAGAGAGAGTTTAGAAACCCACCCTTGGCTGTGTTGATCCTTGTGACACACTGCAAGGGGGGTTAGATTTTAGACGCTTCTTCCTTGACTACTGCAGACCTTTGTGTCATACTACAGGGAGTAGCTTAGGATGTGCAATTAGATTTTTCCTCTTTGGTTGTTGCTGACCATCGAGTCGTATTGTAGGGGGATTAGCTATCTTGCATCCTATCTTCCTAGTTGTTGCTGACCACTGAGTCGCACTGCAGACACATTGGGTTTAATAGATTCTTCATCTCTCTTTGTTGCTAATTGAACAACGTGTCGCAGTGCAGGGAGGGGTTTAGGATTTTTAAATCATTTGTTCTTGGATGTTGCTGACCATTGTGTCGCACCGCAAGAAGATTAGATTTAATAGATTATTTGTCTCTATCTGTTGCTAACCACCATGTCGCGCTACAGGGAGGGGTTTAGGGTTGTCAAATCCTTCATTCTTGGTTGTTGCTAACCATCGCGTCGTAGCGCAAGAAGATTGGATTTAGTAGATTCCCTATTTGTGGTTGTTGTTGACCATCGTGTTGCACTGCACGGAGGGGTTTAGGGTTTTTAAATCCTTCATTCTTGATTGTTGCTAACCATCGCGTTGCACTGCAAGAAGATTGGATTTAATAGATTCTCCATCTCTAGTTGTTGTTGACCACTGTGTTTCACTGCAGGGAGGGGATAGATATCTTACATATTTTGCTCCTCGCTGTTGTTGACCATTACATCGCACTGCAGGTTGATTGGATTTAATAAATTTCTTGTCTCTAGCTGTTGCTGACCTCGTGTCACACGGTAGAGAGGGGCTAGGTATTTTATATCCTTTGTCCCTAACTACTACTGACTACCACATCGCACTACAGGGAGATTCGTTTCAATAGATTTTTCATCTCTGGCTATTGCTAACCACCGCGCCGCACTGCAGGGAAGAGTTATTATGTTTAGATATTTTGTTGCTGGTTGTTATTATTGTCCACATGATATATTTTTGTTTTTTCTTTTTACAATCATATATGTCAAATTTATATCTATTCTAAATCTATCGTACTTATACTTGCTTCATGTATTTTCAGGCTTCAGTCATGGTAGAGAAAAAGTTAACGTGTCAATAATGCAAAATCATTTGTGATGCTCTAGTTTTATCTCTATGGAGCTTCAAACGATCATTTGCGTCGAGCATTTGAGCCACTACAGGCAAAGTTCGATGATTTCGTGATTGAACTTGTGGAGCAGTGCTTGGTGAAACTAAGCAGTGTATTCCCTGTTTCATTTCACCCAGCTCTACGCACTATTGGAGTAATGCATAACACAGTAAAGCAATTATTGGGCCAGGTCACTAGAAGCCTTGAGAGTATGGTTCATCTAAGAATCAAAGCCAAACCTGGAATCAAAGTGAAAATGTAGCTTGTGGCACAAGCATAGCTACATTCAGAATTGAAGAGCAAGGATAAGGTCGAAGGCTCTTCTAAACGTTGTTGGGAAACAAGCAAACTGAAACACCTCTATAGTGATGTCACCCAAGAGCGTTGAAAGAGAACTACAAGACACCAAAAGCTTTGCAAAATCCTTTTGAAACACCACAAGTCCAATAGGAGTAGACCCTTGGGAATTTACTAGCCGTCGCCCACCCAAGAGACTATGTCACATAGGAGCAAAACCCTGCCAAAGCATGGATTTATAGCACACGCCGACCAATGCATATGAAGACAAGATCCTCTCCTTTCACAATCAAACGTCACAAACCCACAACTTCAACATCAATTCCACAATTCATAGATACATGCCCTCCGAATCTGTCTACACACAATTTGCCACTAGGCTGCCATAGCCATAACCCTGCAGAGAACTAGTCGTAACCTGATGAGCACAACTCCAATTGGGGCACTTTAAAGCTTGAGAGAAAGCTTGAAAAATGACTGGCGAGAAATATGCAGATGACTAAAATTGATTCCATACGCCCCCATGATCAAAATTGACGCGAACAGAGAGCTGTCCCAGCACGACTACACGTAGAGAAGGCTAGTCGGGGCAAAAAAACTGCATCCAAGAGCACCAAGGAGACAGAACGAGCTAAAACCTGAAAATTTCTGATCTTTGGCTGAACTTTTTTTAGTTTTTACATGAGTTTAAGTTATATACAAGGCTCACTTCAAAAAACTCACTCACGGGCACTTACAGTAGCCCGACAGCTGTCACTAGACTAGCGACTTGCAGTGCATGTACATGTGCTTGCTAAAGCAAGCTAAAAAACCCACAAAAAGAAATCCCACACGCCCTTTTGACATCGGGCGTCATGTCCGTATGTACAATTTACAAAAAACGGGGTGTCAGAAATGCGCCCAACATAGTTTGCCACACCCCAGCCTGCTAGATCATTCATGATCAGCAGCACGAAAGAGATTCGGTAAACCACATGAGGGAGTCTTCACCTCATCTTCATCATTAACCACATGATCAGCAAATTCTTCAAAAGAAGGCTCATCCTCAATCACAGTCATCAACCTTGCAATATACTTCTTCAACCTGTAGCCATTCACACGTGCTTTATGCGGGGTACCATCCAAGTAAGTAAGCTGATATGTGCCATTCGGAAACCTGTTTAAGACCAAGAAAGGACCTTGCCACTTGATTTGAAATTTATTTTGAAAAGTGCTATCAAGCTTACTATTGTAACTAAGCACCATGTCACCCTTCTTGATGTCCTTGTTCTTTACCTTCTCATTTGCCTTTGCTTGACTCTTCTTCAAGACCTGCTCATAATGCTCAAAAGCTAACACCCTATCAATTGTACACATTGCAAATATAAAAATATTTCCTTGAATGCATCCTTGGGCTCTTCTTCAAGCTTTAGCATCATCTTCAAGGATGGTATCTCCACCTCAATAGGAAGTAAAGCCTCTTTGCCAAAAACTAGATGCAAGGGAGAAAAACCAGTACCTGATTTGATGGCAGTCCTATAAGCCCATAGAGCACAAGGTAGCTCTAAATCCCAAGTCTTCACATTGTTTCTTGTCATCTTTGTAAGCAGCATTATGAGCTCTCCATTAAACCTTTCATTCATGCCATTGCATTGAGGATAATATGGAGTAGTAAACCTGCGATGCACATGAAGCTTCTCACATAGATAATCCACCAACTCTCCCCTGAAACCTGGACCCTTGTCAGAAAGTAACTCCAATGGCATGCCAAATTTGCAGCAAATATCTTCATATATAAATAAGGAAACATCTTTACTCGTGATGTGCTTAACAGCTTTGGCTTCGGCCCACCTGGATAGATAGTCAACAGCAGTAAGTATGTAACATTTGCCTCTAGCTGCCATAGGTAGAGGACCTATTGCATCCATACCCCACTTCTCAAACACATCATAAGCCACAATGGTGCCTCTAATTTCTGATTTGAGAACCCTATTTGCCATGCTTTGACACTCTTTACAAGACTTGTACCAATGATGAACATCACGTTGAACACTTGGCCACACATAACCCTCCTGCAAGACTTTATGCAAAGTGATCTTTGCAGCAAAGTGACCACCACAAGAACCCTCATGATTCTCCTCTAAAATTTTGTAAATTTCCTCTTTCCAAGGCACTTTTCTCATCACAATATCAGCCCCCTTCATATACAAGGCATCACCAAGTAGCACATACCTTTTGGCACGACGTAGGAAGGCGTACTTTTTTGGCTTTTCCAACTCTGATGGAAGCATACCTGTTTGTAGAAACTCTTCCTCCCTCTCTAAATCTTCCCTTCCCAAATAAAGAGGAGAATCAGTCCTTATCACATACAATTGCCCAATTGAAGCTTGCGTTGCACCATGTGCTTCTTTATTTTGAGACCTGTCCACATGCCTTAAACTCCAAGCTTCAAAATGCTCAAGCAGATTCTTCACTTGAAAACACATATTTTTCAGCCTTGGATTCTTACTTTGCCACACCCCAAGTACTTGCTTAACCACCAAAAGAGCATCACCTCTTACCCTTACACGACAGATGCCAAGCTCAAGGCAAAGGTTGAGACCTTTCTCCAAAGTAGCATACTCAGCTTCATTGTTGCTTTGTGTTGTAAGCTTCAAACTCCTTTTGGTTACCAAAGCACCTTGAGGATCATAAACTACCACACCTCCTGAAGCTTCACCATGCGCTTTCCTGTAAGAGCCATCAAAAAACAATAGATAGGCATTGTCTATGTCAGGAGCTTCCATGTGTTGCTTCTTCACTGCATCCTCTTTAAGAAGAAGAGGGCTTTCATTATAGGTAAGCAAATCAGCCAATGTAGCCCTTGTACTCTCCTCAACAAGAAAAGAGAATTGGAATTCCTGTAGCTCCACAATCCACTTCATGAGCCTCTTTGACAAAGTAGGGCTATTCACCAATTGAGGTAGAAGAGTGTAGCTAGTGAGGAATGTGAATGGTTTAGGGAGAAGGTAGTGCCTAAACCTTCTACATGCATAAATCACACTCACCATAATGAGCTCCACCTCAGTATAGCCTCTCTCCACCTCTAGCTTTACCCTGCTAGCACAATAGATAGGCTTCATGTAGTGGGAATTGTTACCTCGTTGAAGAAGCATAGCTCCAATAGCATCCTCACCTATTGATGGATTCACATAAAACTCCTTATCCCAATTAGGAGCTTGCATAGCAGGAAGAGAACCAAGAACCTCTTTGATACCTTGAAAAACCTCTTCACATTCATTTGTCTATTGTAGAGGATCCAACTTTGCTACTTGTTGTAGAGGATAAAGAAGTTGAGAGGACAAAGGAATAAACCTTGCCATATACTTCCCCTTTTGAATAAAAGTAGAAAGTTGCTTTGTATCTTTAGGTGATGGGAGGAGCACCAAAGCCTTCACTTTGTCAGGATCCGCTTCAATCCCATTCTCTGAGATCATATGCCCCAAAAACTTCACTCTTGGTTGAGCAAGATGACATTTCTTTGGGTTGAGTTGACCTCCACTTTCATCATATTGCTTCAATGCCATCCCAAGCTTTGCACAATGATCCTTTCTAGAGCTATAAACACAGAAGTCATCAATAAGATCCTTCACAAACTTGCCAAGAAAGGGAGAGAACACCTTGTTGACGCGCTTTTGATACCACGCACAGCCATTCATAAGACCAAAAGGAAGTACACAATAACAAAAGCATCCCCATGGCGTGATAAATGTGGTCTTCTTTCGATCTTCCAAAGCCAAGGTGAGCTGAAAATATCCAAAGAATCCATCACATACACTATACCTCTCATGCCCTGCAATAGAATCAAGTATGTCATCTATGAAAGGAAGAGGGTATGGATCCCTCTTCATGGCTGCGTTTAGAGGCTTAAAATCAACACATATCCTCCACTTTCCATCCTTCTTGGGTGTGACAACAACAAGACTCACCCATTCTGCAGTGCTCACAGGACATATGAAACCTGCTTCAAGAAGCTTGTCTACCTCTTCCTTTAAAGCATTAAGTTGTACCTGTCCCATTCTCCTTAGCTTTTGGCGTACGGGCTGAGCTCCTTCCTTGATTGGAATTTGGATTTCCTCTCCCTTAAAGCCTCTAATTTCCTCATAAGAAGTGATGAATAAATGCGGAAATTGTTGTATCATATGTAGGTACTCACTCTTCTCATGACTAGCCAAGTCGGGAGACAACATACCTTGTATCAGCTCCTGTTTGACATTAGGTTGAACTTTGGGTTGCATCAGCTCTTCAATTTGCTCATAAGGACCAGAGATATCCTCATTCTCCATAAGGCCAAGAAATCTTTGTTTCTCATCAAGATCTTCTTCAAGAAACAAGGAGGAAACATCTAGATCACTATCGCTGCTATCTTCCACTTCACTGCCCTCATCCCCATTGTCTTCTTCTTCACTTGAGTACTCTTCTTCATCACTTTTCTCATCAAAATCAGCATCCAAATATTTCTTGCTAGCCATGTCAAACCTCTTCTTATCACCCCTTCTATTGTAGAGAGTGATGGTACCATGTCCCCAATCCTGTATAGCTTTGGTTGCCTGTAACCATGGTCTTCCAAGGATGAGAGGGAAAGCACCAATACCCGCGGGCATAACATGGCAATTGGCCAGCACTTTAACATCAAATATATCCACCTCCAAGTCCTTTACAACTCCCAAGCACCTCACCCTTGATTGGTTGGCAAGCTTTATGCGAAAATCTGAATTCGTCACCATGTTGAGTCCCAAATTTGATACACAAGCTTGAGTAATAACACATACCTGTGCACCTCCATCAATATAAGCCTCTCCAATGCACTTCCTCTTATGCCATACATCCATAGTAGGGCATATATCAGGTAGCTCATTCAAAGATAGGACTCTCACTGACCCCCTTGTAGGCTCCTTCTTGATGGGATTGACTACGTGCTTCCATTGCCTCTTTAACTTGGGACATATCTCCATGAGTTGCCCAAAGGGAACATCAGCCTTTCTACCCACCAAATCAGCCCTTAAACTATAATTTGGTTGCCCTCCTCCCAAAGGAAAGTCGGATGCATTGTAATGTTTCCTGGGCTTTCTCTTCTTCTTCTCTTTACCTGTACCTGTTTCAACCTGTTTCCCTCTTTTATGGCTGGGACTTGCATCACTCATGTCATGATCTCTTGTAACCCTCTTACCTACAGGCATGACCATAGCTCCCAAATCATCCTCTTTCTTCTCCAAACGGATTATGCTTACCACTTTTGTTTTTCCCTTCTCTTCTGCTGTCAATCCACTTGGTCCTGCTTCCCCTTTAATCTCAATACCATAATCTTGAGCTCGAGAAGGAATTTGTGTCGCCACCCATTCTCTTTGGCTTGTCACATTGAGGGCTTTTATGACCCCATTCACCACAATTGTAGCATTGAAACATATCCCCTCTTCCAGCCATGCCTCTTCCTCTACCACCTGTATAACCCTCATTGCTTCCATAACCACGTCCATATCCATAACTTTGACCTCTTCCACCTCCCATCATATGCACACTAAGATTCTTCATAAGACCTACCACCTCTTGCATCTCCTTGCGAAAGGCATTCACATCATGAGAAGCTTGTTGATCATAACCTGGCTCCCTGATGAGGACCCTTGGTTGCTCTACCGCTTTCACTTCAAGCTTTGGATCCACATTGATTCCAAGTTGATGAAGACACTCTGCTTTCCACTCTTTATTCGTTGCAATTTCAACTGCCTCCTCAAAGGTCCTTGGCTGCTTAAGCTCTACCTTTAAGCGTAGGTTACTCCTCAAGCTTGCAAGAAACCTGTCCTTCTTCAACATGGCTGGAGGAATTTCAGCCCCCAAAGATGTACACCGCTTTCCCATAACGCATGGAATGCCTTGACAAAGTCTTCTATGGTTTGGCCTTCATCTTGTACTAGACTGCCATACCTTTTGTGGGTCTTCCACCTGTTGAAAGTGTGTAAGAAAAGCATGCCTTACCATTTCATAAGTCATAACTTGAGGAGGTTGGGCTGATTGTAGATCCTTTTCGTAGCCTTCCAACCATTCCCTAGCATCTCCCTTCAACCAGAAGTAGAAGATTTGTAGCACCAACGCTGGGTCTTGCTTGTCAGCAAGAAGGCAAGAAAACTCCATTCTCTCAATGAAAGCTTTGGAACTTTCATTTGATTTCCCACTAAACTCCGGAAAATTAAACGCCATGTCTTCAAAACCTGTAAACCGAAGGTAACTTGAAGCGATTCCTCGATGGCGGGCACCAAAACACTGTTGGGAAACAAGCAAACTGAAACACCTCTATAGTGATGTCACCCAAGAGCGTTGAAAGAGAACTACAAGACACCAAAATCTTCGCAAATCCTTTTAAAACACCACAAGTCCAATAGGAGTAGACCCTTGGGAATTTACTAGCCGTCGCCCACCCAAGAGACTATGTCACATAGGAGCAAAACCCTGCCAAAGCATGGATTTATAGCACACGCCGACCAATGCATATGAAGACAAGATCCTCTCCTTTCACAATCAAACATCACAAACCCACAACTTCAACATCAATTCCACAATTCATAGATACATGCCCTCCGAATCTGTCTACACACAATTTGCCACTAGGCTGCCATAGCCCTAACCCTGCAGAGAACTAGTCGTAACCTGATGAGCACAACTCCAATTGGGGCACTTTAAAGCTTGAGAGAAAGCTTGAAAAATGACTGTCAAGAAAGATGAAGATGACTAAAATTGATTCCATACGCCCCCATGAGCAAAATTGACGCGAACAGAGAGCTGTCCCAGCACGACTACACGTAGAGAAGGCTAGTCGGGGCAAAAAAACTGCATCCAAGAGCACCAAGGAGACAGAACGAGCTAAAACCTGAAAATTTCTGATCTTTGGCTGAACTTTTTTTAGTTTGTACATGAGTTTAAGTTACATACAAGGCTCATTTTAAAAAACTCACTCACGGGCACTTACAGTAGCCCGACAGTTGTCACTAGACTAGCGACTTGTAGTGCATGTACATGTGCTTGCTAAAGCAAGCTTAAAAAACCCACAAAAATAAATCCCACACACCCTTTTGACATCAGGCGTCATGTCTTTATGTACAAATTTACAAAAAACGGGGTGTAAGAAATGCGCCCAACAACGTCCTAGGACAGAAGATGATGTGCCTCCTTCTTTCAGGTGTCAAGCCCTTAGCTATACACATGGATGATACTACATGTCCTCCTGTCCTACACTTACTTGGGGATCATTCTGTCTTTTACTTGCAACAAGCACCCCAATTAGGTGAAGGATGTTTTGCAAATGTGAAACAAGTTTCAATGGCCCATCCTCTCTTCAAAGATCCTGTCTATGCGGCAAAGATCTACAAGGACAAGGATAGGAATCAAGCCGACTTTACAAAGAGTGCTAGAGGAAGAAACTCCTACTACTATTCAGTATCTTGGCATGATATTTCCCCATGCTCTTGTTTGTTATATCAAAAGGCCTATGTTGATCTTCAAGCTTTGGAATGGAGGTCATCTTGAGAAGTGGATTCAGGCATGTCATCATGATGGAAGCAAGCCTGCAATCAGGGAGTTTTAGCACACATATGCAAATGTACTAGACAACATTTTGCTGACCTGCAATGCTCTTCTGTAGACGATGAAATCCATGCTTAATCACGACTTCATTCACAACGATCTACACACTAGAAATATTCTAATACAATTTAGCGAGCAAGGAGTGTATATTGGGATCACGGACTGGGGACAAGTACACCATCAAACACTTTGGCAACATTTTCCAAGCTACCAAATCTCAAACCTCAAACTAGAGCTCAATTCGAGCGAGATTATCTATGGAGTGCCCCTGAAAATATCAGCACCAATCCTCCTCCTTTCACCAAAGCATATGATACAAACATCTTGCCAATGGAAAATTCTCCAAACCCTTAGATAGGCCTAAAATATGGGATTTGAGCCTTTGTTTGAATGAAGCCCATAATGTTGGCTATCATGTTGTAACCGAATCTGGCTTGAGGCCATTAGACTAGTAACAATATTTTTCACCATTAATGTTGTGCAATATGTGGCAATATTTCAAACTAGATCTTTAATCGTAATTTCAGCTACGTCTTTAAAGTTCTTCAAGTTAGGGTTTTAAAGTATTTCAAGTTGGACCGCCAAAATCCTCTAAACCATCTATCTTTTCTAAGTGCTAAGGCTTCACTCATTAAAGTTTATTGTTTTGCATTTCAGATATGGAAGATATTGCTCCCAACCAGAATGCATAGCAGCCTAATGATCCTTTGCTTGCTTAGTCACGCATTGGCACAACAAATTTACAAAGAGGAAGAGATTTGGGTGGCTCAAGGAGATCTTAAACTTTGGCTGTGTCCCAAGAGGATGAATGAGAATTTCAAGGGGAGCCACTCAATTACAGGCAATGCAGACAGCTATTCCCAAATCATTTTGTATGCAATACATTATTTCGAGTTAGTGGAAATGTTAAGGCTTCCGCTCCCTTGAAAGTTACAAATTTGCAACACATTGCAGACAGCTATTCCCAAATCATTTTGTATGCAATACATTATTTCGAGTTAGTGGAAAAGTTACAAATTTGCAACACATTGTCCTCTCACAAGAAATATCCTTTCAAGAATTATCCAAGTATACAGATCAACACCAAATAATAATCAAGTGGCAATTTACTTTGTGCAACAATGCTATTGTTATTATGTATTGCAGCTCAAAGTAGATTGGAACAATTGTCCCACTATAGGAGGCGTCGGATGCCCGATTGAGAAGATTCATGCATGGGAAGCCAATCAAGAAGACCCTCCTTGCAAAAGAGGTTACACATATTTTCCTGAAGAAACTGCAATCTTTGAGAAGCTCACAACCCAAGGCATGGATTTGGCAAGTCAAGGAGAGACCAGCCATGCTGCACGGTCGTATAGTAGACCTAGAAAGAAAGTTGGCATGGTACAAAGCAAGATATGAGCCTATTATTGAAGAAGAGATAGGCAATGCCCAAGCAATTCATTCGACAATTCAAAATTTTGCGTACCTGATCTTTTAGAGGATCCAACCCATGATTTAAATTAAATCTCCCAAACAATAATGAGCTCTTTTTGTATCTTAAATCTCAAGATTTGTAACTAAAACCTCTTTTTGATATTTAAATCTCTATTTGTTGGAACAAATGAACATGTCGGATGTTGTTGCAATTGTGTAGGTTTTATTCTCTCTCCCTCCGTCTTTCCGACAATGATAGAACAAAGATGGAGAGAAAGAGGGACAATGAGAGAGAGAGAGAGAGAGAGAGAGAGAGAGAGAGAGAGAGAGAGAGAGATTGTGAAGCTAAACTCCACATAGCTTTTACATTACAATATTAATTGAGATTATAGTACAAACTTTATAGCTCAACCGTCCCCTCAATCACAGGCACCATGTCATCAATTTCTTTGACATCTGAACATTTCATATCAATATCTTTCGGGTTCCATTCCATTTCATCATCGAAGTTGAGCTCATTTGCAATTGTTTTGTGTGTTTGAAAGTGTCTGAAGCTTTCTTCAGTGGCATGTGTGGCTAACTTTGTAGGCTTATGCATAAGTCGCATGTTACAAAATACATACACCAAGTTTGCAGCTCATTTTAGAACTTAATCAATTTTGTTTTTTAGTATGCACAAAAGCAAATGAAGACCAATTTGTTTCACAGCTACCACTTGAGGTGGAAACAGACAATACTCTCATAGCCACATGTTGAAGTTTCACTTTTTCTCCACCAAACTGGTGCGGTCATCATCTTGATAGCACCTATATGCCAAGGATCCCCAAACATTCCTTCTCTGCTAGTATAGACCGTCTTCTATGTGTATGCCATTTATCCATCCACATTGCCTAATAGGTGGGAACACACTTTCTTGAAATCAGTGATCATTTCATTGTTTGAATATTGATTGTGCATCTAGAACTTAGGATCTAAGACGAACCCTGCTCCGTGTAAAGGAGTATGCAGCTGCTCCCATCGTCTTTTGACAAACAACATCATCATAGATTTCTCTTTTCCTACATAAGATGTACAATATTTTAGCTTGTGGGAAGCTTTATGCATGTACCAGTAAATCCGTCCAAAGATAGAGGCTTCTTTGTCCACTAGTCGTATCAGATGAGTGAAGGGTTCTGTGACAGTAACAATTTTGTCTACATTTCTCCAAAAAAAAGGAGAGTTTACAAGCTGATAGCATTTGGAAGCAGTAGGTTCATACTTGGGATATTTATCAAGCCAAATGTCCCATCTTCTATATGCCACTTTCAATAAGGGCTCCTTTAACCTGATGTAGTGTAGAGAGAACGTAATACGCTATTGCAAAACGGCCCACGCAAAAAACCTGTAAATTTTTTGTTAGGGTCTTTGTTCTAAATAAAGCATAAGAAAATGAATGCTCCCTTATAAACTTCACCAAGTGGTTTGCATCTAGAAGAGTTTGCTTAATAGAAGAAACTTTTCCAAAGTCTTTTCAGAGAAGATTCAAAGTGGGAGTAGTACGTGGAAACCACGGTTGTCATAAAATCTAATATCAAACTTTACCAAATGATTTTCTGATATTAAACTGATCATTTAATGTGGGAGAATAAACAGGAACAAGAGTTAGAATAGAAACATGTACTTCTAGACCTATCTCAACACGGGACCAAAAGGAGAGATGGTTGCAATCAAGAAGATGGTCTACCAAAGAGCAATGTGTAATAAGTACTTCTAGACTTATCTCAGCACGGGACCAAGAGGAGAGATGGTTACATCTCAATATGAGTTGTCATAAAATCTAATATTGAACTTTACCAAATGATTTTCTCATATTAAGCTGATCATTTAATGAGGGAGAATAAACGGAAACAAGAGTTAGAATAGAGACATGTGCTTCTAGACCTATCTCAACACGCGACCAAAAGGGGAGATGGTTGCATCTCAATATGGGTCCAAACTGAGATGGTCTACCAAAGAGCAATGTGTAATAAGTGCTTCTAGATTTATCTCAGCAGGGGACCAAGAGGAGAGATGGTTACATCTCAATACGGGTCCAAAAGGAGGTAGTCTATCAAAGAGCAACGTGCATCTAATGGAGCTTAAAAGACCTTAGGGTTAGCTTCATTAAAGACCTCCAATAGTAAGTGTTAAAAGCCCTTTGACCTTAGGCAAGCTAGGGCTGATCTTGAGGTGGGAACCCGACCTAAGCTTGAGGTACTTGTCATCCTTGATGACTAAGGTACGTGCTTGATGACTAAGGTGCTTGAGGTGCTTGTCATGCTTGATTGACTAAGGTGCTAAGGTTCTTGTCATGCTTGATTACTAAGGTACTTGAGGTGCTTGTCATACTTAATGACAAAGGTGCTTGAGAAGCTTCCCATGCATGGGCGGGTAAGGTGCTTGAGTCAAAACGAGACCCTACAAACTTAATGAGGAAGGTGCTTGAGAAGATTCCTATTCATGAAAGTCCCAAAGTTAGGGAATTCTTTGACTTAACCTTCCACTCACCCAAAGGGCACCCCTTTTCTGAAAAGGAACATGGGACACATGTCAGACTCTCCCTATACTTACCCACATGGTGTGCTTGAATGCTATTGGTTGGGCTAAAGAGGGGTCCAATGAGCTTCTAGTTCCATCCAACAAACATCTAAATATTTTCAATCTCTCTCTCTCTCTAAGGGGTAAGGAGTACACTTGTCCAAAGACTACCCATGTACTTGAATGCATGTTGCATGTGATTGGCTAGGGGGGAGAGGGGTCCAATGAGCTTGAAACATGTGTGAAAGATACAACTCGCCCCAAGCAAGCAAGGGGGATGCTGGGGGGATATACACCACACACACATACTCATTTTGGTGGATTCATTCTCATGTTGTGAAAGTGGAGGAACTCCACCTCCTTCTCCAAGCTTGGGAGAAGTAAGATCCTACACCAACACTCTTGGCTATGGAATGGAAATCCAACCAAGAGCCATGCTTCAATGCTTAAGCTTGCCATCTTCTCCATATTCATTACTATGCTATTATGTATGCTAGCAAGAAGAGTGATGATAAGTGAGGAAATATTTCTTTCTCCTATGGAATGTTTCTTCTTCCTCTTCCCTATCCTCATTCCCCGCTAGCTCTCTCCACCTTCGAAGTTGTTTGAGGCCTTGGGACTGAGGCTTGGGATAATAAACTCTTTCTATAAAGTTTATGTTATGCTTGTGATGCATGAAGCTTTCCATCTTCATTGCATCACCTAGGTCATAAGGAACACATGATTGTATTGTACCAAGTCTCTCTTGATGGGAGAAACTATAATACAAATGGCTTTTGGAGGGGGGACTGGCTCCGTATGAATTCGGTCCTCAACTGTTGACATGTTCTCTAAACTCACTCTCTTGAAAAATTATTGTTCATGCCAAGTTAACTAATTACCATGTTTAGGTTGCTACCATCAATTAAGGTCACCCGTTATGCTCACAAAGTTACCTCACAAAAGTGCTTCATCTAATTTCCTAATTCCGATACTCTCAAAATTCATAGGCCATTCCCATTACATTGGTATCAGAGCATTTGGTTTCTCTTTTCTTGCTTAAGAAGAGAGGTCCTTAAGTATCCTAGTAATGGTTGATTTTGTTAATTATATTAGGGTAAGTGGGACTGGGATTTATTATCGGTTTTGTTGAGCCCACTATGTGGAATATGGTGCATACCTTGGGAGCTTTGGTCTTAATAATGGAGTCTTTTTAGACTTGCCTACGGCTTTATCATTATTGAGCCATAAGAAGTCTGAAAGAAGCTATCCCTCGGCAACTTCGCTATGTTAGACTCACTCCACTACTCTCTATAATTAACCAATTCGAGCCGTGGGTGTAGATACTTAAGTGCCTATTTTCAAAGGCTAACAGGAGTAGCAACTAAGATTTTGAATTGCCAAAGTATACACTAAGTAAACACATAAGTTTCATTAACTTGTCTGCTAATAACTAAGAGAGTAGAATGATATTGATAACTTTGATTTTTCACATGAAGGTGCTAATGATGATGTCCCCATGTTTGTTAGTTATCTTGTCACTAGGTCGCAACAATCTATGGGCAACCCCGCTTTGCAAGCCGAAGTTACTCAACAACTTCGTGCTTATGGGATTTCCTTTCCTCTCCAAGAGGAGAGAGAGCTTAGGAGGCCTCTTGATGAGACCCCCAAAATAAGACTCTCTCCCATACAAGAGGAGGAATCCAAAGATCAAGAAAGTAATGAATCCCTAAATTCCTCCGAAGATGTGGCTCCACAAAGAAGGCAGACTAAACGATCGCCAACTCCTCCCAAGAGGAAACGGTAAACCGATAGTCCTTCTCCTCGTCACTCCAAAAGGGAAGAGAGGAAACAAAGGAAGAAAAGGGCAAGAAATAGGTCACCCTCTTCTCCTTGTTTGTCACTTCCTCCTCTTTTGACGAAATCAATAGTTATTCTCCTAGAGAATATATGTGGGGAGGACATCGAAAATCTTACCCTGCATGCATGGTGAAGGTCACAAAAGCTCAAGAATTTCAAAGAGGGAGGAAAGAATATCTCTTTTCTCACCTATGATGGCACCTTTGGTGCTACAGACAAAGTATTGGCCTTCATCCAACAATTTGATGCAGCCTTTGGAGATGAGGGCTTCACGGAGTCCTCCAAGCTACGCCATGTAGCTATGCACTTCCAAAAATTGGCTCGTCAATGGTGGGATAACCTTCGTGGCAACGTCAAAGCCCCAAAAACATGGAAAAATCTACGAGTTTCCATCATGAAGCAATTCCTTGCAAGTGATGCAAAGGAAAAAGTGCTTACCAAATGGTGAACTTTAAAGCTTCTCTCTCATGTGTCTATCCACAAATATATGGACAGGTTTTGGGATTTACATCTCAAGGCTACTATCTTTCAAAAGATAGACTTTGCAGAGAAAAAGCAACAATTCTGTGCGGGATTACCCAAAGAGATGGCCAAGTATGTCAACTCTCAACGGCCTGGTTCTTTCACCAAAGTAATCCACCACACCCTGGTTGCTTCATGCATCAATTTCCAACAAAGGGCTAGACGAAATGTCAAGCCCATAGAAAATAAAGACAAAAGTGATTCCAAGAGGAAAACCAATGCCTAAAAATCTTACCAAGGCTATTCCAACAACAACAACAATCGGTCCAAGGAGAAGGGAGTTTGCAAAGGTAAATATAAACTCTCTCCTAAAGAGCTAGAAGATTTTTGTAAGGACCACAAATGTTCTAGTTGTGGGGCGCAAGGCCATGGTTATCATCCTTGCCCCAAGAGAATTGCCCAATGAGACTCCTAGAGCATCTATGTTTGAAGCTCCAAAAGAGGATGCTCATTGCCAAGGATTTCTCCTTTCCTCTGCTTGGGGAAAGATGGAAGAGCATGATGCCTTTATTTTTGTTTGACCCTGGTTCAACTCACAACTTCATATCCACGGTGTTGACCACTAAGCTAGGCATACAAGCCCACGAGATGGGAGATGAATTGAAAGCCAATGGAGCTATCAAGGGACAAGACATCTTAGTTACTTCCTTAATTGGAAAATCAAGGCTTTGTGTCCAAAGCTATGTGTGGACAAAAAGGATTTCTTCATGTCCCCTCTCAAACATGAGAATGTTATCGTTGGGGCACCATGGTTTAACCGCATGGCATCCAACATGAAGTTCCCTAAAAGGAGAGTCTACTTCACCTACAGGGAAGAGAGCACGTACATAGATGCTAATGAGTCGGGGAACACCATATCCTTGAAATAATGGGAATCAAGAGGAATTAGAGTTGTCTAATTTCCTAAATGGATCCCATGTTGTTTCCATTGATGACATCCCTAGTGAGCTACCTCTAAAATGAGGTATGATGACCATGCAATTGAGATCCTACTAGGAATCTCAGTTCCTAACAAGCCTCCCTATTTTCCTAAATGGATCCCATGTTGTTTCCATTGATGACATCCCTAGTGAGCTACCTCTAAAATGAGGTATGATGACCATGCAATTGAGATCCTACTAGGAATCTCAGTTCCTAACAAGCCTCCCTATCGAGTTTCACAAGCTCAGCAAGAGGAGATCATGAGGCAAGTGCATTGGTGGAAAAAGGGATGGTGAGGTCTAGCTCCTCTCCACTTTGTTCACCATTTCTTTTAGTGCAAAAGAAAGACAACACATATCACATGTGTATCGACTATAGAGCACTAAATAAGATCACTATTAAAAATAGATATCCCATGCCACAGGTAGAAGATCTATTTGATACTTTACAAGTTTCGGCTTGACAAATGCTCCAGACGCATGCAAACTCATGATGGACAAAAAACTTCAGGCCATTCAAATTCTCTTGAGGAGTACAAGCGACACCTCCAGGTAATCTTTCAACTTGTGAGAGAGAATAAGCTTTTCATTAATCAAAAGTAAAGTGAATTTTTCCTACAAGAGATCCATATGGATCCAACAAAGTTAGAGATAATAAAAGGATGGCCTAATCTAAGGAATCTATAGGAGATACGAAGCTTCATAGGTATGTGTGCATACTACAGATGCTTCATAAAAAAAAATTCTCTCTAATAGCAGGTCTATTACATTATTTAACAAAAAAGAATGTCTAGTATTGTTAACCCTCACACACATTCCTATCACCTAAGACGGATGTCGTATTATTTATTTGGTAGAGTCAGGTACCGGGCTTGTCGGTCCAATAGGAAAAGGGTGAGAGTGATCGCCAATGAGAGGCGCACTCTAACTGGAACATTCAAGGGATTAGTTGGCTAAGCATGGGGGCCCAAGTGTGAATGGGACGAGCTCATATAAAAGTAAACTAAACCTAAAATTCACTCATTCTTTCATTTGTGCAATTGAAGAGTGCTCTTGCTCCATCTCCATCTTCTTTTTCTTCACCTCTTTGTGTGTGTGTGTGTATGCATGAGAGAGAGAGAGAGAGAGAGAGAGAGTGCGATCGAGAATTGTGACGATGGCACGGCGGTGGCGAAGCGGTTTAGCGCTGCATAGCGGTGGCTCCTTCTTCTTTGCGGCGAGGAATCCTCCATGACACACCATGCCATCTTTGAGCTTACTAGTTTAGGCTAGTTGCATGCTTGGAGCCATTTGTGGCTCGCACACAGTGTATCGGCAAGTTCCTTGCATTGACACGTGCGACAGACGTGCACATTTTTGGCGCCGTTGCCGGGGAATTCCATACACTAAGCTTGAATGGCACTCTTTGCTTCTTTTGTGGTGCAATTTCAATTATAGGAAAGGTAGGTAAGGAAGGTGTATGCGTTGAGAAGAAGGATTTTGTTTTGCTACTTTGTATTTCTTTGTTAATGAAGTTTTGAAAGGTACTGTGTTTTCTCTGTGTTAAAGTGTTAGTATTAAGGTTGTTAGTTCTGTGTAATGTAAAGTACAGTAAGTAGGAAGTATATCTATTAGAGCTAAGGAAGTGTGTTAGTGTGTAACAGTAGGTGTATTAGTTGTAAGTAGATAAGTAGAGTGTGTGTGCGCTCGTGCGCAGGCCGCAGCGACCTTATCCCAAAAATTAAAAAATTAAAAAAACTTTAAAAAAATTTAAAGGTAGGACCGAGATCAAGAATATCTCCCAGACCCAAGCAGAGACCCAAGCCCAAGCTCACGCTCTAGCTCAGGCCTCATTCGCCCTTTAAAATTACGTATTTTAGCTTCACACGTAGCTAAACATTGACAATTTTGAGGACCAACAGAGCTTCAGGTGACCGAACATTGTGTTGTAAATCACACCACGACCCTCTAAGTGATACGCTCGTTTTGAGCTATCACACACTTTAATCAAAAACCGATCATAAAAAAACATTAAAAAACGAGTGAAAACGGACGCCTAAAAAAGTAAGCGGTTAACCTTCGAGGTTATTCGCCGACGCTTGCAGGGTGCCAAAGGCACATGCATCTGCACTCTAGTCGTGTGCTAGAGACGGAGCAACTAGAGAGAATTTTGACTTATGTGAGTTCTCAATATCCACCTACCTTAGGTTCCGGGCCCTCGGCGGGGACCCAAGGTAGTACAAACCAAGACCCAAACATAGCGGTTAGTGACTCTTCCTCTGACTACGACATCATGGAGGGTTTCCCAATGCCTAATCCCGATATCTCAAGCCAAGACATGCATGCCATGGACCCGCGGTCTACGCCGAGCGTGCTTAGCCGCTTGAAGGAAACCTTTAGTAGAGCCACTCGCTCCGAACGTGGAGCTAATAATGTAAATGAGGGGGGTGGGGAAGTAAATTCTCCATTCATGACCAACATAGACCCTATGCCCTTAGAGAATGTGCACGTGAATACTTTATTCACTGCACCTCCTGACTCTTTAGAGCTATTCTCCTCCGAGGTCATATTACCCGATGGTAGAAGCCTTGCCAAAGTGCAAGAGGTTGAGTGATATATTATTGCGGCTAGGGAAAAGGAAGTCGAGAGCTTACGCAAGGTGGAGCAATGAAGAGAGTTAAAAGTGAAAGCCCCTATGTTAATATCCTTGATAGGAGAGCAATCGAGTGCTCCTGACTTAGCAACCGCTAAGGGTCAACCCATAGAGAGCCACATTGCATCTAGTTCAAAAGACACCCCTAGCACCTCAATCCTAGATGGAGTGTTCTTAAATGAGAACTGGGAGTATGAACTACAAACAGAAACTCTAACCGACCTACACAAGTCACACCTATCACGTGGGTTGGTTAGATGTCCTACAATCCACAATGGGTGCTACTAGTGTGGAGGATCAACAACAAAGAGTTTGTGAGGTCATCCATAGGGTCATTGAGTTAGAGAGACAGAACAAGGGGATCAACATGCCTTCAATGGGTCTCATGAGATTCTTGGATACAAGAAAGGCTAAACAACCGACCTTATCGCAAATGGAGACTCCCTCGATAAGTCCGATGGATCCCCCATATGTTGTTTCACCAGGGGTCTCATTGCAATCTGAGCCCACAAGTGATAGCTTTACCTTTCCGAGTCTATCTCATCTTTCCCTTGATGACACCACGGCTACCATGCCTACCCCAATGATGGGCATGCCGAGAAACATGCCATGGACCTCATTTGTTAGTAAAGCACCACTACATGGTAGCTCAATGCCTACAATAGTACCTACAAGTGTGTACCAATCGTATACACCCAGGGTCCTCGTACTCATGTAGTCCCTACCCCTCCCATTGTTTCAACTACCTATGCTCCACAACCACAACACCCAAGCTCTTATTTCCATGGGACTATACTGGCTAGCATTAGCATGTCACATCCGATGTCTGTTATGCCTAGGGCCACACATATGAACTTTGGGCCACCACATGGCACAACATCGTACCCAACGTGGAACCCAAGGGCTTCCTATGTACCAAGCCCAATTCCAATACCTACTCCACATGTAGTCTCTGGAGCGCCTTCACCCACGGTGCCTGCTCACTTAGGTGACTTGGCAACATTTGCTCAAGCTATTCGTCGATCTATTGCTGAGAATATGCGTAACACGCCTGGTAGAGAGCTTAGAAGTAAGGCAGTACAAATAGCCAAGCTCACACAAAAATTTAGTGGAGACGGGGATGTGAGAAAGCATATCGAAGTGTTTGAACACAAATATGTGATTCTCTAGGAGAACACAGTGACCTGCATAAGAGTAATGCTTTAAACCTAACCTTAAGTCGAAAGGCAGGGGATTGGTATAGAACCCTAAGGGTGGAAGAAAATACAATTTATCCTACTCTTAGGAGACTGTTCTTAAAATAATAAATACGAGAGAGAGTGCTTTGGGGTGTAGCCTCTCAGCTCCAGAAAGCCCAACGAGAGGAAGAAGAGTCGGTGAGAGACTTTATTAGTCGCTTGAAGCATTTGAATTCTCATTGTAATCCAAATGAGCGCTTCAATAATAATCAATTGCTTGATAGATTCATTAGTGGATTACGACATGAGGATATCTACAATGGCCTAGTCATTAGAGGTAACCCCACTTGGGAAGCAGTCACCACCAATGCGATCCAATTGGAGGATGATTTAATGATTCGAGAAAAAGAGTGTTTGTTGAGCCTAAATCTATTAGCTCGCAAGCATCAGGGCATCAGCCAATGACCCTAAAGCCTATTGCTAAGGAGCCAAAGATATCTGAAATGACTTTAGCAGATCTCACCAAGGCCATTCAAGAGAGTCTCCGCAAAACAATCATATGTATCCAAGAAGGGAGCAACAATGGTGCTCAGTATGCTATGGACCGCATAGTACCAATGAATGCCCTATTTTTAGAGTAAAATTCAATGGGAATTGCAATGCCTGTGGAAGGTATGGTCATCAAGCTAAGGATTGCATAGTATTTAAGTGTGTGATGGCCAATAGACCAACCTTAGCATGGACAGACACACCTCGAGTGCCTGCATTGATGCTGGCCCCACCTCTTGAACAAACAGCACAACACATGGTCCCTAAGGCCCAAAAACAACACCCTTACCACCTCCAGTGCTAGGACCGCAACCACCACATCCGAGAATCACTTCTGTGAATCAAGTGGGTTGTGAGTCATCTATTGGTTGTTTGGAAGGTTGTGAGGAAGATATAGATCCTAATATTGCCTATGGGATGGATGTGCTTGAAGAAAGTCCACAATAGTACATGGAGGACTATTGGGGACAAGTCAAACATGTATATCAAGTAGCTGCTCTTGCGGCTAGAGGTCCACATCGTGTAGCCAAGTGTCCTATTAGGGTACAAAAGAACGCCACACTAATGCAAACCAATCAAGCAAGCACGTCTACAATGCCGATACTCATGTGTAATTGATGTGGCATGGATCATTTGATTGCCCAATGTCCAAATAATCCAAATTCACCGAAGATCACGCCATTAAACTTGATTGAGGTTACCAAGGATCCATTACAAAGTACTTGTGTGGTACCAGCAAACGTACTCACACGATCGATGCTCCAAAAACAAAATTATATTCTTGAGGAAAGAGACATGGCATCAATTGCCCAATCTCAAAAAAAGAAGAAAACACGAAGGAAGAGATCGCAAAAAGCAGCGAAGTCAGACGAACATAGGGATTGGTGACGACCCCGTATACATGAATAATGCTGAAGAGGATTTTGATTCAGGTGAAACCATGGAGACCAAAACGACCACTAAGATAGAAACCAACAAGGAAGATCTTCATGAGCCACAATGGCCAGGATCCAACAAGAAGATAGGAACGTATCCAAACCCTATAGAGGAGATTGAGCGAGTCAAGCAATTAAGGAGTTTGGTAGAAGATACCCAAAGGGATCTAGAACGAGCACCTACGCAGATCCAAATTACAGACACCGTGTTCCCTACCAAAAAACAACCTCACCAATTCCATAGACCCTTAGCCATACCTAGTGTCATCCAAGAAGAAAGTGACTTAAAGTCATGGGAAAGTGGGCGTACTCACTTTTTGATGGAAAGAATGTTTACAAAGGGACTATCTAATCCTATCGAAGAAATGGAGATCCCATCTTCCCCACGTCCAGGGACTGGAGTCCAAAAGGTGCCGTTAAACATTGTCAAATTGATGGATTTCATGTCTTCAGAAGTTAGAAACACCATCATGTCCAAACTATATAAAGACCCTGAGCTAGTCTCAACTCTTAGAGCCTTCCTCAATGGAGAACTGAAGTTTGGGCTACCACAATTTTCACAGATGGATGGAGCTGGGGAGATGCCAATAGAGGAGGAACACTTAGATCCACAACCCAACCTAGATGAGAACCTTGTTATAGAAATACCAATTAACAAGTTGGGACAATACTTTGAGGTTGATGAATCCAATGTGACCATACCAATCACTACTAAGGGATTAGCTATGAAGGGAATCCTTGATGGTGGCGCTGGGGTTAGCATTGTGACTAAAAATTGTTGGGAAACTATGGGAAGACCTCATCTTGCGACCACAACCATAGTAGTGAAGATGGACAATGGGTCTATTGTTAAACCTATTGGGATGCTAGAAGATCTCAAGATCAAGGTCTTTGGACATAAAATAAGAATTACTTTCATTTTTATGGATTTCTCCAAACACACTATGGCATCGGAGATGATCTTAGGATGTCCTTTCATGAGGGAAGCAAAAATGGTGCATGACGAAATGCCATCACGCGTACCCTTAAATATTCTAGAAGCAATGTATATAGCTTCTGATGACCCTAGAAGATGAAAGTTTGACTGGCATTGGAACCAGTAGCGCCTCACAAGACTATAGCCCACACGATTTGGGGTCAGAATCATCAATTGAAATTGACTCTTAGGACAAAGAATCTGAGTTAGATTTTAGTGCAAATGTGGGGACAAACCATTCAGGGCCAGTGATAACCCAGATGACAATCTATTCAAGGGAGCAGAAGACACAAGAAGCGATTCATCTAGTGACTCTTCATTAGAGATCTATTGTAATCGAAAATTAGACAAGAAGAGTAAGAGATATAAGAGGCGAAGATATCGAGCAAATGTTCATGCTAGAATAAATGAAAAGAAATCTACCGAATAATGGCTTAATTATATAGGGGCATGTGATGCTCATCGAAAGTTGGTAGATAACTGGGGTGAATACCTTCAAAGCGTTATGTGGTGTAGTCCACAACCCATGACATCACACAACTAGAGGCTACAAAGAAGCCAAAGTTGGGCCGTACCGTAAGGAGACGACAAAATCAAGAGTTAGCTCAACAACAAAAGGAATTGGAAGTGAAATCACAGTCCACAGAACAACAGGACCCCACAAACTTACACCCTGCACCTGAACATTTCAAATCCTATACCACAGAGAAATGTAAGGTTGTGTATACAAATGCTCAAAGAAAACCTATCAATGGAAGCAATGGAGTCTATGACAGTCCAGCGATAGTTAAGGAAATAGAGTTAGCAAACCCAGGAGAAGAGTCTAAACCTGTTTTCATTGCCCAAGGTCTAACAGAGACTAAGGAGTGTGTACTAAAAGAAATTCTCAAAGAATTCAGGGATATATTTGTGTAGACATATCATGATATGAAAGGTGTTCCACCTTCAGTGGTGCAACATACAATCCCCATGCATAGCACGGCTAAACTAGTTCAGCAACGACCCTACCCAATGAATCCTAAATATTGAAAAATTGTTCAAGAAGAGATTGAAAAGCTTGTGGAATGTGGATTCATATACCCTATTGAGCACTCAGAATGGGTGTCTCCAATAGTGATTGTGCCAAAAAAGAATGGGAAACTCAGAGTGTGTGTGGATCTCAAGAAGTTCAATGCCGCCACTAGGAGGGACCATTACCCCTTGCCATATTCAGAACATGTGCTTGAAAGAGTCGCAGGGAAGGAAGCTTATAGCTTTTTAGATGGGTACTCTGGCTACAATCAAATCACAATTGCACTGGAGGACCAAGCTAAAACAGCCTTTATAACCAAATTTGGAGTGTTCGCATTTCATGTTATGGTTTTGGCTTAACCAATGCCCCTGCTACCTTTCAAAGATTAATAAACACTGCTTTTAGAGAATATTTGAGGGAGTTTTGTGAAGATTTCTTAGATGACCTTTGTGTTTATTCCTCTTGGAAAGAACATCTATCAGGCTTACAAAAAGTGTTGAGAGGTGTAGATTGTATCGCATCTCCTTAAACCCTTTCAAATGCCAATTTTGGGTTAAACATGGAGTCATTTTAGGGCATATAGTGTTCAAAAACGGGATTTCCACAGATAAGAGCAAAATTAAAGTCATTGCTGAATTGCCACCTCCTAAAAGGTCATGGGCCATGTTGGTTATTATCGACGGTTTATTTTAAACTTTGCCAAGATAGCTCGTCCTTTGTACAAGCTTCTTATTGAGTTCCAATAAACTGCGGAGTGTGACCATGCTTATGAGTCATTGAAAAAGACCTTGACTAGCGCTCCTATTCTACGAGTGCCCGATTGGAATGTAATTTTCCACGTGCATATTGATGCATTGAACTTTGCTATTGGGTGTGTTCTAGCTCAATCAGGAGAACATAAACTGGACTACCCCATTAGCTTTGCAAGTCATCAAGTGAATGATGTCAAGAGAAACTACACCACTACACAGTGAGAAGGTTTAGGTATGATTTATGCAGTAAAGAAATTTCGCTAGTACCTTCTGGCCAACAAGTTTTTGTTCTATGTTGATCATCAAGCCCTATTGTATCTAGTAAATAAACCTTGTTCCACGGGAAGAATTACATGATGGTTGTTAATTCTCCGTGAGTTTGATTTTACCGTTGTGGAAGTGGGTGGAATCCAAGGCGACACGCAAGGCCGATGCGAGGTTCAACTGCCAAGTTTCTTTTTGAGAACATTATTACAAGATTTGGTTGTCCCTTTGAGATTGTGAGTGACAATGGTACTCATTTTATAAATGGAGTAATAAAAGAACTCACTACCAACTTTATGATAGCTCACCATAAGTCCACACCTTATTATCCACAAGCAAATGGCCAAGCTGAGAGCACCAACAAGACCTTAATCTCTATCTTGACCAAAACGGTGGAAGCTCATCGCACAGATTGGGATTTAAAGCTTACATCATCTTTATGGGCTTATCGTACTACGTACAAAGTTTCCATTAACTGCACACCATTTAAGATGGTGTATGGCCAAGAAGCGGTTATGCCATGGGAGTTTGTCATTACTAGTCTTCGAGTAGCTTGTCAAGAAGGTTGGGATGGTAAACCCTTAGTTGAGCAATTATATATCCTTGAAAGGCTAGATGAAGAGAGGCAATTAGCTGTGCAAAATGCACTTGTGGAGAAAGATAGGAGGAAGAAATGGTTTGACTGTCATCTAAAGAACAAAGATATCAATGTTGGTGATAAAGTCCTTATGTATGGAGTGTGTAACGAAAAGAAAAAGTTAAAATATGTGGGAAAAGGACCATATAGAGTATGTGAGATCACCCCACAAGGAACCATTCGTGTGCAGACTCTTGATGGAGTTGAAACCATTGGATTCCTCAATGGGAGCAAATTTAAAAGATACTATGATCCTTTAAGCCAAGAGGAGCTACGTGCCATCCATACAAAAAAGGCAGCCAAGTCACAAACAGAATTGAAGAAGATACAAGCTTAAGTTGAGGCTAAGGAGCGACAACAACGCATAAGACAAAAACCAGAGGCTAACCTTGGAGTCACACATGCATTCCACGTTGAAATCGACAAGGATTGGTTGGACTCTGACACACCTCTACGATACCCTATTGAGCTAAACAGCACCTATGGAAAAGTTCTATATAACGCCTTATTGGACACATGTGCTAAATATAATCTACTATCATATGGGGTGTGGTGTCAGTTAGGGAAGCCACCTCTATCTGAGAGTATTATCCAAGTCAAGGGTGTCAACAAGAAAAAAACTTCGGTTTTTGGAACCTGACACACTTCTATCAGTTATGACAATGGGGTTGTAGCTCGAGAATTTTTGGTCATGCCTGTTGGAACTATGGAAGGTAATATAAACCTAGGACACACGTGGATGATAGCCACCAAATGCACTATTGATTGGGGGACAGGGGGTGTCACAACACACAAACCAACTCTTAGCCCTGCCACTCAAGCCATAGTCCCTGAGATATTTCCTTTTAAGGAAATAAAACCCAAAACATTGCATGTCCAAGAGGTTGAACCTTATGTCTCCATAGCCCAACTCTCTAGAGCTTCAACTGATGTAGTTGAAATAAAGCTTGAGACACACAAGACCCATCCCAATGTAGCAAAGAAAACATACAAGTGGGTCCCTAAATCTTCTTTAGCGACCATAGTCAGTGCTAAAAGACAGGATCCTGGTAAGAGACGTCCCATTCGCCCCAAGAAATGTAAAGAAACGTTGCGCTAGATTCCTAAAAAACTATTGGAAGCCCAAGGCTACTATAAAGGAAATTATCAAATCTGGGTGCCAAAATGTAAATTGTGCTCTTACTTGTCATCGGGCCCATGTGAGCTCAATCCTGTGGCTCCAAAACAAATTGAAGATCGCGGAATGAAAAAATCACAGAATGCTACACACCTGCTCCAGAGCTAGTTTGGGTACCGAAGAAAGAACGATTTGTTCCACCTAGCTCAGGAATAGGGAAATCAAATGAAGCTTCTTGCTCTTCGTGTAGTTCCTATACGAAAATAGAAGCTTCAACACAACCTCCACCTACCATTGTACATATCCATACAAGCAAGAAAGAGTTTCCACCTACCATTGTACATATCCACACAAGCAAGAAAGAGTTTGCACCTCCCATTGCACCACCTACAACAATGTTGCAAATAAAATCATGGGAGATTACCTTACCACTCTTGCAACTAGATGAAACGCATAGGGCAGTCGAAAACTATTGGTTAAAGCCTTCACCCATAACAACTTGGGACAATTGGTTTCAAAAGGTGACAATATCATTCCAAAAGGTATGATCTACCCAAGGAAGGGGGGAGTGTTTACTGACATCCATCATTCACTTGCTTCCCTCTCAACCTTCCTCCCTAACCTCTTAATCTCCAATCTTAGGGAATGTATATATAAAGCCTTAAACTCACAAAAACAAGATAAAAAAGTAAAATAACAAGAGCCATAACACAAAATCATAGAAACATATTATGCACAAGAACACAACCCTTGTAATATTTGCACTCTAACCATCATCTATTTGCGTGTACAGATATGGCTAGTACGCTAGAGTCATCCACTCCTGCCTTGGGTGAGAGGTACCCTCGTTACTTTTCACAAACGTTTCACATGGTCTTTCCGGTGCTTGCCTGTGTATGGGATTTGGTAGGTACGCTAGAATGTGAGAGGAGTTTCTAGGAGTTAGAATGGTTGATATGTCTCTTGACCAGGACTGATCCATACTTAGTAGAGAGTGTATCTCCCATTGCACAAGCCTGTCCTTTTGACCAAGATGACTATAGGCATCTAGTGACCTTCTTAGTAAACATTGGTGCCTCTGATGATGAAGAAGATTTACATGATTATACGGATGGCACATATGGTCTCATGGATGATGACTTTGTTTTTCTCGATGAGGATAGGGGTTTAGCCTTAGGGTTTCCCCTCAATCTCTACAATATCCTATTCCCTTGACTCTCTAGGAAGAGTGCAAATAATTAGGTTAGGGTTCCTTATGTTTGTTTAATTGTGGTCAATAAGTGTTTGTACCTTTTCCCACTGATGTGCCTCCTAGAGGTATTCTTTGTGTTTCCTAGTGTGTACAAGAACGTGTTGCTGTTTTTAGGATTTGGACCTTCATGGAATATTTTTCTTGTTTACACTCACGACCATCAACACAAATAGGTGTTTCTTGTTCATTAGCATTGCCCCTTATCTTTTTGCATCTATGTTTGTCTGCTTTAATTGTGATTGGTAGCATAATATTGAACACATTTGCTTAGTGTCAAACATTAAGTTCAATGTAATTTTTTGTCATAATCACTTGTCTAGGTTTAAAAAGCAAGCAATCTGACTAAGCTAGTTTGACCAAGCTAGGCATTAGAGATCTTCTCTTAATACCATGGGGAATGCCTTCCTAATTATCAATGGTTACTTAGGTTCTTAATCCGATTTAGGCAGCATTGTGTGAAATGTACTAGGGCTTTCTAGTGGTCTTAGTCCCTATTGACCTTTCGCTTAAGTATTATAAAGGGAGTTTACTAGTGTGATGAGCCTGGGGAGGGTAACAGTGGTATATGACCCCCCAAAGTTACAAAATTAAAATGCTGGAAACGAAAAAACAAAAAATCAAAGTGCCACAAGGTAAAATCTTAAGCTGGAAGAGAAACCTCAGCTTGATTTGGTACTCCACTCACATGTATCACCTATGGTACTAGAGCCCTAGAGGTTCGCAGTGTGGGCACTTTTCCTTGAAAAGCAAAAAACCCAAGGCATACAAAATAAGCACACACATCAAAATTGAATCACTGTGAAAAGACTTTGGGGGGTCAAAGAAAAGGTAATCAGTCACGCAATGATTTCATGAGAAATTCCTTTTATCGTAGCTTAACTACACGGTCTTCTAGGTATAGCCTCTAGTCATCCCTCGGACATGAAATACTTGGCTCTCACGATTAAACAACTTAATTGACCAGAGAAAATTGAGAAGCTTGCCCATGGTATTAATCATCTTTAGTGCCTTTCGATCATTAAATTAGCGACCCAATACTTGTTTAATTTTTTATCTTTACAACTGTTTATACATTTGATTATATTGTTGGCAAGCACAATCAAGTGGTCGATGCACTATCACAACGACCAAGGGTAAATGTGGTGTCTATAGCAACTCACAATGATCTATCTTTTATGATAGATGAGTAAGCTACTGGCCGAGACTTTAAGTACGTAATTACAACCTTTGCAATAGGGAAGAAAAGATAACTATTCACCTTGAAGGATGGTTATCTTCCAAACAGAAATGGGCTATGTGTTAATCACCCATACAATAAGAAAGTCATACATGATTCCCATACTTCTCCTTATACGGGGCAAAGAGGGATTCCATAATATACTCTTCGAGGAGTAGAAAGTATTTCTACTGGTCTACCATGAAAATTAAACATACAAGAGTATGTTTTAAAATGTGTGGTATACCAAAAGTTGAACTTTGATCGAGGAAAGCAACTTGGATTGTTTTAGTCGACAGGCTTAACAAGAAAACACACTCTATGCCTGTCAAAAAGACTATTAAGGCATATCAAATGGAAACCCTCTTTAGATCTCAATTTTTCAAATATCATAGCTTGCCACATCCATAGTGTTGGACTAGAATGACCAGTAATTTCTAGAAGGGTCTCTTTTGGAATCTAAGAAATAGATTAGATTTCTCTTCCGGCCTATCATCCACAAACGGATGACCAAAGTGAAATAACTAATCTAATGAATTTTATGTTATGCTTGTGATGCATGAAGCTTTCCATCTTCATTGCATCACCTAGGTCACAAGGAACACAAAGATTGTATTGTACAAAGTCTCTCTTGATGGGAGAAACTATCATACAAATGCCGTATGAATCCGGTCCTCAATTGTTGTCATGTTCTCTAAACTCTCGCTCTTGCAAAATTATTGTTCATGCCAAGTTAACTAAATACCATGTTTATGTTTCTACCATCAATTAAGTTCACTTGCTATGCTCACAAAGTAATCTCACAAAAGTGCTTCATGTAATTTCCTAATTCCGCTACTCTCAAAGTTCATAGGCCATTCCCATTACATTGGTATCAGAGCATTTGGTTTTTCTTTTCTTGCTTAAGAAGAGAGGTCCTTAAGTAGCCTATTAATGGTTGATTTTGTTAATTATATTAGGGTAAATGGGACTGAATCTATTATCGGTTTTGTTGAGCCCACTATGTGGGATATGGTGCACACCTCGGGAGATTTGGTCTTAATAATGGAGTCTTTTTAGACTTGCCTACGGCTTTCCATTATTGAGCCATAAGAAGTCCGAAAGGAGCTATCCGTCGTGGCAACTGCGCTATGTTAGACCCACTCCAATACTCTCTATAATTAACCAAAGCATACACTAAGTAAACACATAAGTTTAATTAACATAGTTGACAATAACTAAGAGAGTAGAATGAACATTGATAATTTTGATTTTGCACATGAAGGTGCTAATGATGATGCCCCCATGTTTGTTAATTATCTTGTCACTAGGTTGCAACAAGCTATGGGCAACACCGCTTTGCAAGACAAAGTTACTCAACAACTTTGTGATAATGGGATTTCCTTTCCTCTCCAAGAGGAGAGAGAGCTTAGGAGGCCTCTTGATGAGACCCCCAAAAGAAGACTCTCTCCCATACAAGAGGAGGAATCCAAAGATCAAGAAAGTAATGAATCCCTAAATTCCTCCGAAGATGTGGCTCCACGAAGAAGGCGGACTAAACAATCGCCAACTCCTCCCAAGAGGAAATGGTTAACCCATAGTCCTTCTCCTCGTCACTCCAAAAGGGAAGAGAGGAAACAAATGAAGAAAAGGGCAAGAGAGAGGTCACCCTCTTCTCCTTCTTCGTCATGTTTTCCTCTTCCAACAAAAGCAATAGTTATTCTCCTAGAGAATATAAGAGGGTAGGACATCGCAAATCTTACCCTGCATGCATGGTGAAGGTCACAAAAGCTCCACCTTTGGTGCTACCAACAAAGTATTGGCCTTCATCCAACAATTTGATGTAGCCTTTGGAGATGAGGGCTTCACGGAGTCCTCCAAGCTACCCCATGTATCTATGAACTTCCAAAAATTGGCTCGTCAATGGTGGGCTAGCCTTCGTGGCCACAGCAAAGCCCCAAAGACATGGAAAACTCTACGAGTTTCCATCATTAAGCAATTCCTTGCAAGTGATGCAAAGGAAAAAGTGCTTACCAAATGGTGAACTTTAAAGCTTCTCTCTCATGTGTCTATCCACAAATATATGGACAGGTTTTGGGATTTACATCTCAAGGCTACTATCTTTCAAAAGATAGACTTTGCAGAGAAAAAGCAACAATTCTGTGCGGGATTACCCAAAGAGATGGCCAAGTATGTCAACTCTCAACGGCCTGGTTCTTTCACCAAAGTAATCCACCACACCCTGGTTGCTTCGTGCATCAATTTCCAACAAAGGGCTAGACGAAATGTCAAGCCCATAGAAAATAAAGACAAAAGTGATTCCAAGAGGAAAACCAATGCCTAAAAATCTTACCAAGGCTATTCCAACAACAACAACAATCGGCCCAAGGAGAAGGGAGTTTGCAAAGGTAAATATAAACTCTCTCCTAAAGAGCTATAAGCTTTTTGTAAGGACCACAAATGTTCTAATTGTGGGGCGTAAGGCCATGGTTATCATCCTTGCCCCAAGAGAATTGCCCGCAATGAGACTCCTAGAGCATCTATGTTTGAAGCTCCAAAAGAGGATGCTCAATACCAAGGATTTCTCCTTTCCTCTACTTGGGGAAAGATGGAAGAGCATGATGCCTTTATTTTTGTTTGACCCTGGTTCAACTCACAACTTCATATCCACGGTGTTGACCACTAAGCTAGGCATACAAGCCCAGGAGATGGGAGATGCATTGAAAGCCAATGGAGCTATCAAGGGACAAGACGTCTTAGTTACTTCCTTAATTGGAAAATCAAGGCTTTGTGTCCAAAGCTATGTGTGGACAAAAAGGATTTCTTCATGTCCCCTCTCAAACATGAGAATGTTATCGTTGGGGCACCATGGTTTAACCGCATGGCATCCAACATGAAGTTCCCTAAAAGGAGAGTCTACTTCACCTATAGGGAAGAGAGCACGTACATAGATGCTAATGAGTCGGGGAACACCATATCCTAGCAATAAACGGAATCAAGAGGAATTAGAGTTGTCTAATTTCCTAAATGGATCCCATGCTGTTTTCATTGATGACATCCCTAGTGACCTACCTCTAAAATGAGGGATGATGACCATGCAATTGAGATCCTACTAGGAAGCTCAGTGCATAACAAGCCTCCTTATCGAGTTTCACAAGCTCAACAAGAGGAGATCATGAGGCAAGTGCTTGAATTGGTGGAAAAAGGGATGGTGAGGTCTAGCTCCTCTCCATTTTGTTCATCATTTCTTTTAGTTCAAAAGAAAGACAACACATATCACATGTGTCTCAACTATAGAGAACTAAATAAGATCACTATTAAGAATAGATTTCCCATGCCACGGGTAGAAGATCTATTTGATACTTTATAAGTTTTGGCCTGACAAATGCTCCAGACGCATGCAAATTCATGATGGACAAAAATCTTCAGGCCATTCAAATTCTCTTGAGGAGTATAAGCGACACCTCCAGGTAATCTTTCAAGTGTGAGAGAGAATAATCTTTTCATTAATAAAAAGAAAAGTGAATTTTGCCTACAAGAGATTCAATATTTAGGTCATATTATCTCTAAAGATGGCACCCGAATGGATCCAACAAATTTAGAGATAATAAAAGGATGGCCTAATCAAAGGAATCTACAGGAGGTATGAAGCTTCATAGGTATGTGTGCATACTATAGAGGCTTCATAAAAAAAATTCTTGCTAAAAGCAGGTCTATTACATGACTTCACAAAAAAGAACATTAAGTATTCATGGACTGCAAAAGTGCAAGAAGCTTTTGAGAAGCTTAAGGAGAAGCTTATCTCTCAACGTGTGCTCAAACTATTAGATCTCTCAACGACACTTGAGGTCCAATGTGATGCTTGTGGTGATTGCCTTCAAGCTATTTTGCTTCAAGAAGGGCATGGCATAGCATATGAGAGTCAAAGACTCGACTTCGATAAGTGAGCATTGGGAAAATACAAAAAAGAGCTACTAGCTATTATATATGCCCTAAACACATGGAAACACTATCTCTTGGGGAATCCATTCATCCTACAAATGGATCACAAGAACGTCATGATGCAAACCAAGCTCTCCGACAAACAAATGAGGTGGGAAAACTTTCTTTTGCGATTTAAGTTTCATATTGCTCACATTGCTTGCAAGTACAATCAAGTGGTCGATGCACTATCACAATGACCAAGGGTAAATGTGGTGTCTACAACAACTCACAAAGTTCTATCTTTTATGATAGATGAGTATGCTAATGACCGAGACTTTAAGTACGTAATTACAGCCTTTGCAATAAGGAAGAAAAAAGAACTATTCACCTTGAAGGATGGTTATCTTCCAAACGGCAATGGGCTATGTGTTAATCACCCATACAATAAGAAAGTCATATATGAATCCCATACTTCTCCTTATGCGGGTCAAAGAGGGATTCCATAATCTACTCTTCGAGGAGTAGAAATGTATTTTTGTTGGTCTACCATGAAAATTAAACATACAAGAGTATGTTTCAAAATGCGTGGTATACCAAAAGTTGAAATTTGATCAAGGGAAGCAACTTGGATTGTTTCAGTCTCGACAGGCTTAACAAGAAAACACACTCTATGCCTATCAAAAATACTATTGAGGCACATCAAATGGCAACCCTCTTCAGATCTCAAATTTTCAAATATCATGGTTTGTCAACATCCATAGTGTTGCACAAAGATCCTAGAATGACCAGTAATTTCTAGAAGGATCTCTTTTGGAATCTAAGAAGTAGATTAAATTTCTCTTCCGGCCTATCATCCACAAACGGATGACCAAAGTGAAATAACTAATCTAATGATTGTTGAATCTACTAAAAGCCTATGTCATGGAAGTAGATCAATGTTCTCAATGATAGAAGTACCTACCTCTTATAGAGTATGCATACAATGATATTGTACATACTTCTATGGGAAAAGTACCTTTTGAGGTTAAAGAGGAAGATCCAAAAGTCCCTTACTACTTAAAGTACATGGAAAGATCTTTGCTACTAATGAATATAGCTGAGACCTACAAGAATCTTTTACAAAGAATAAAGGGGTTATATCCATCTCACAGGAAAGGCAAAAAGGGCGAATGTCCTAATAAACACAGAAGAGCCTTAGCGTTTAAGGAAAATGATTGGGTCTTGCTAAAGTTTCTCAAGGCTCATCTGAGACATACTACGGGCAAGAGTCCTACGGACCACCAGGAGTATGATGTTAAACTAGCAAAAAGATACTATGGTCCTTAAAATTCTTAAGCCAGTCAATGAGATGCCTTATCAATTGAAATTTCCCAACCATTGGCTCATGCACAATGTTTTCCATAAGAGCCTATATAAGCTTTACAAAGGAGCGCCATCAAAAGAAGCAATAGTTTCAGACCCTCCAAAATTCAAAGATCAAGAAGAAGAACTTCAATCTAAGTCCATCCTATGACGACATGAAGACAAGGTATTAAGAAATGGTAAGATTATCTGACAATATCTTATTAAGTTAAAGAATTATCCTTTTAAAGATTCTAAATGGATGCAAGGAACCTAGCTTAAGGATAATATGAACCTTGTCAATGCTTACAATGTTGCGCTAGAGTAAACATATGAATATGCATTTTAATTGAAAAATGTTGTTGTCTGATAAGACTAACTCTCTTTTTATTGTACACAAATTTAGATAGTATGCATGCCGAGAATCATGTTTGTGGGGATGACGTCTCCTAAACACCAAGTAGAACTTGTCACTCTACTTTGGAAGTACGATATGGACTAAAGAGCAGACATGCTTGCGGCAGCTACGTCTCCCAAGCACCAAATGGATTAGTCATCCATCTTGGAATGATCTCGTAGGGTAAAAAGGGATCCTCTACCCGCTAAGTAACATGGACTAATGACTATGGCTTTATCTCTTTTACCTCATAGTCGAGGATGACTATGATTTCAAGAGAGAGGTAATGTCATAAAATATAAAATCTAACTTTAGCAAATTATTTTCTCATATTAAAGTGATCATTTAATGTGGGAGAATAAACGGGAACAAGAGTTAGAATAGAGACATGTGCTTCTAGACCTATCTCAACACGGGACCAAAAGGAGAGATGGTTGTATCTCAACACGGGGCCAAAAGGAGATGGTCTACCAAAGAGCAATTTGTGCTTCTAGACTTATCCAAGAAGGGGACCAAGAGGAGAGATGGTGACATCTCAATACGGGCTGTCATAAAATATAATATCTAGTTTTACCAAATGATTTTCTCATATTAAACTAATCATCTAATGTGGGAGAATAAACGGGAACAAGAGTTAGAATAAAGACATGTGCTTCTAGACCTATCTCAACACGGGACCAAAAGTAGAGATGGTTGCATCTCCATATGGGTCCAAAAGGAGATGGTCTACCAAAGATAAATGTGTATTAAGTGCTTCTAGACATATCTCAACAGGGGACCAAGAGGAGAGATGGTTACATCTCAATACCAGTCCAAAAGGAGGTAGTCTATCAAAGAGCAATGTGCATCTATTGGAGCTTAAAAGACCTTAGGGTTAGTTTCATTCTCGGGGGGTTCACTATGTGTAAAACTACCATATCACGTGCGTTCAAGACTTGTTTGTAAAACCCCTTATCTGTGAATTTTGTTAAGAATATAATGTACCCTTTCCTTTTTAAATTTGTAAGTTTTTTTAAAATTTGAAAAAATAATTCCCTTCTATATATATATTTCTGTAAGTTTCAAGAACTTTAAATACCCTTTTGTTGAACTCACGTGATAGGTTACATTTTTATTAGGTGACCTCCCCGGGGTTTCATTAAAGACCTCCAATAGTTAGTGTTAAAAGTCCTTTGACCTTAGGCAAGTTAGGGTTGAGCTTGAGGTGGGAACCCGACCTAAGCTTGAGATGCTTGTCGTGCTTCATGACTAAGTTGCTTGAGGTGCTTGTTGTGCTTGATGACTAAGGTGCTAAGTGCTTGTCATGCTTGATGACTAAGGTACTTGAGGTGCTTGTCATACTTAATGAGGAAGGTGCTTGAGAAGCTTCCCATGCAAGGGGGGGGGGGGGGGGGGGGGGGTAAGGTGCTTGAGTCAAAAAGAGACCCTACAAGATTAATGAGGAAGGTGCATGAGAAGCTTCCTATACAGGAAAGTCCCAAAGTTAGGGGAATCTTTGACTTAACCTTCTACTCACCCAAAGGGCACCCCTTTTCTCAAAGGGCACATGGGACACATGTCAAACTCTTCCTATGTTTAACCACATGTTGTGCTTGAATGCTATTGGTTGGGCTAAAGAGGGGGCTAAAGAGGGGTCCAATGAACTTCTAGTTCCATCCAACAAATATCTAGATATTTTCAAGCTCTCTCTCTCTCTCTCTCTCTCTCTCTCTCTCTCTCTCTCTCTCTCTCTCTCTCTCTCTCTCTCTCTATAAGGGGTAAGGAGGACACTTGTCCAAAGACTACCCATGTACTTGAATGCATGCTGCATGTGATTGGCTAGAGGGGAGAGGAGTTCAATGAGCTTGAAACATGTATAAAAGCTACAACTCGCCCCATGCAAGCAAGGGGGGTGCTGGGGGGGATATACACCACACACACACACACACACACTCATTTTGGTGGATTCATTCTCACTTGGTGAAAGTGAAGGAACTCCACCTCCTTCTCCAAGCTTGTGAGAAGTAAGAGCCTACACCAACACTCTTGGCTATGTAATGCAAATCCAACCAAGAGCCATGCTTCAATGCTTAAGCTTGCCATCTTCTCCATCTTCATTACTATGCTATTATGCATGCTAGCAAGAAGAGCGATGCTAAGTAAGGAACTATTTCTTTCTCCTATGGAATGTTTCTTCTTCCTCTTCCCTATCCTCATTCCCCGCTAGCTCTCTCCACCTTCGAAGGTGTTTGAGGCCTTGGGACTGAGGCTTAGGATAGTGCTTTCTAAAAAGTTTATGTTATGCTTGTGATGCATGAAGCTTTCCATCTTCATTGCATCACCTAGGTCACAAGTAGCACAAAGATTATATTGCACCAAGTCTCTCTTGATGGGAGAAACTATAATACAAATGCCTATTGGAGGGGGGACCGCGGGCTCCATATGAATCGAGTCCTCAACTGACTCTCTCTCTTGCAAAAGTATTGTTCATTTCAAGTTAACTAAGTACCATGTTTATGTTGCTACCATCAATTAAGTTCACCCGCTATGCTCACAAAGTAATCTCACAAAAGTGCTTCATCTAATTTCCTAATTATGCTACTCTCAAAGTTCATAGGCCACTCCCATTAAAGATGTAATCTCTAGTTACTTTGCTTCAATTAGTTTTCCAACTACTTTTTAGATGCATTTTATGACAATGGTTGTCACATTTTTAGGTCCCCTTGTTCTTTTGATCAAACACTCATACACACTAGCAAGATATCAACTAGATTTTTCTTTCAGGGATGTGTTGATCGCTTCAACAAAGATGGAATCTCTTGGACAAATGCAAAATCACATTAATCAATGGTTTCTTCTGACAATTTGTCCAACCATCTAGAGTGATTGTGCATCCATACTATGGCACATAATCAAGAGTTGTAAGTCTTAAAATATACTCTGATGTAGTTTTCACTTAATCTAAATATTGTGTATGCATCTTATTATAATCAGGTACCACAAAACCCTTCTTTGACGTGCTTGTTAAAGCATCTTTGAAGATAGGATTTTTGAATGACATTAAAAGGAAACCCACATGCAACAAATGCTTGCGTCCACTTAAGATGGAGCTCAACCAGCCATTGTTTATCAAATGCCTGATGCAAAGTAGAACCACTTGGTGTAGGTTCTCCTCAAGCCTATGCTTCACTTCGGCTTATGTTAGCAGAGCTTGCGGTAGGATTAGAGCTACAAGCCCCAAAAAAGTATGAATGACACCCTCCTTGACCTTGAGCAGGGGTCGAGGGAGGATTTGATCATTCTCAAGTGTCATCTCCACATCCCTAGCCATAGATGGAGCCATCATTTTGGGACATCCCTTTCTTTTTCCCTCAAGATATGCTCTCTTTGCCTTAAGTGCCCGCTCATGAATTTTTTCTTCAATATCTCTTGGGGAGTTTTTGCAAGCTGTCATGTTTCCAAGAATTTTGAACACATGTTCTTTTATCCTGTGAGAATTTCCACTAAAATTATGGCCGCAGGTCTTACACCTCAACTTTGATGTAGTCTTTCCACTGACCAATTCATCTACATAGTTCCACTCATATCACTTCACCATCTTCTTAAGGTTTGCAAACTCAAACATGACTAATTACTAAATACACATCTAAAATCGAACTCTCATACCATTTACATTACTTTATTCGCCATCGTTTTCAAAAAAAAAATCAACCTCTTTAAATTATAAATACCAAAAATAAAAAAAAATCAAGTGTGAGCTTTCACTCTATACCTAAATCATGATAAATAAATCGCTTAATCTATCTCAATAACTTCCAAGTGTGGGTAAACTCTACACAAAGCAAGATATCTTTAAAAGTCCTACCTAAATCACCTCCAAGTGTGAGTGTAACTCCACACATGGCAAGCAATCAAAATTCACGAATTTATCTAAATCTCTTCTAGGTGTGAGAATACATGTACACAAAGCAAGAGATTATTATTTAATCTTCCTAAATTGTTTGTATTATGAGTATTACTCTACACATAGCAGACAATCATTAGATAAATCTAACCTAAGTTAGTTCCATATGTGAACATAGTTCAATACACAACAAGTAACTCCTAACTTTAAATATCTAGCTTAAGTTACTTCCACAGAAAGGCCAAGGTGCAAAAACCTTTGTTGTTGTGACAAGCCTAAGGTAGGACTGGGGTGGGCATGTCACAATCTACACCGTATGCATACTTTAGGGGGTTCCTAAAATAGGGACCAAGGGTCTATTTTGGGCAAGGTTGGGTGGAGAGGAGCATGCAGTAGTTCCTCTGTCCTCATATTGGTGTTAGGGGAGAGTAGCCATGGACGAGGGGAAGGACTCTTGTTCTGTTTCTCTTGGCCACTCTCTTGATCTCAATATGGAGGCATTGCCTTCCTATTTTTATGGTCTATCCCTCTTTCTCTCTCATCAAGGTTCCATGGTAGCAAGCCGTAGCAAACGGCTCTTCCATGGTGAAGCTAGTCAAGGTCGAGGCTGGGTGGGAGCCTTGCAAGTAAGGCCGCTTAAAGGAGGAGGGGTTACAAAGTGACCTGCACAAATCTCGCACAAGAGGGCTTTTTTGGAGCACAAGGGGAAGACCAACATATCCCATTTCTAGGTCGCAGGCTCTCAAGGCCTTTGCAAAGAAACACAAGCATTTCTCTTCTCCACGACGTTGCCATTATAGCCTCCATACAATCCATTTATATTCAGATTCTTTTATTTGAGGTTATGGGCATCCGAAGTGTGCCCAATGGCCACCCTAAGGGGCCCCTCCCACTGTAGCAATGGCCAACCAAGCAAGAGGGAGGAGGGTTCAAGATCGCCACCAAGGGCTGAGGCAAAATCATGCAAGGCATGTAAAGTGCAAAAAAACTGAAAGCATCCGGTTTGTAGTAATCAAAGAGCTTGGGCAAGGTTGTCTTGGCATGACTCAAAATTGGCAAGGGATACGCAGTCAAACACATCAAGTTATCCATGCAAACCGATACAACCTTTTTATGAAAATTTTATTGTTGATTTTGGCACTTGTATGCAGAATAATATAGTGGCATGCGGCCATTGTAACTCCATACCCTTTGACTACGTGAAGCCTAGTTGGTCAAGAGGTCACGAATACTCACTTTTATTTCAAGCTAACTTGATCTTGAGTTTGTTTTTCAGAATGATATCATGAGCTTGATAGGCATTTCAAGGGTAATCTTATTTCTCCACTTAGGTTCAAACACATGTGATCATGTTTGGACAAAGGAGCAAGCCTATTTTTCATTTTGTGCTTGGATTCGCCAACGAAGGGCAAAACTTGTCGAGACTTTTCCATGGGCAATGACTTACTTGAGACGAGAAGTAACTATCAACATAAAATTTACCAACTCCAAGCTAACAACCTTGCTCCAAAGTGGTCAAGCATCAACGACAACAGTTGATCGTAGTCCAGCAAGGATTGCGTAAGAAATGATTTCAATAAGAAGCACAGGTTCTTCCCATGCAACACATCATCAACAACACTTTGACTGAGTATGCTCATCAAGTTTGAGATTTCCTATTTTTATGAGTTTTTTTGGCTTTATATATGCTTTCATATTGCAGGAGGTTTCCAAGCGGTTAGCTTTTGATGCAAACGACCGGAAATGCTTCAGTATCTCATGGAGATAGCTCTTGATCCAGGGAGGTCATGAATACTCAACAACTATTTGTATGGCACGGCCCGTTGCTAAACTTTTTGAAGGGTCCAAAGATGTTTGACACAGCTAGCTCTTTGTAATTCAAGTGGTCGGGTATGGAAATCATAATCCAACTACAGCAAGAAGGGTACAAACTCCAAGGATGCCAAGGGTGAAGATTACAGAAAATTGGTAAATATATTACATTTAAGTTTCAAATTTGAAATTTCTTATTCTTGCAGGATTTTGTACAATGCCAACTTGACAAGCAAATATTGCTTTGGTCAAGCAAAGTTTGGAAGTTAGATTCCATTTGATAGCTAAGCTTCCTGAGCTATATATCTCCAGATTGGGCAATCTAACGATTCTCAATAAGATGTATGCTTTGGCAAGGCCGATCACTTTGAAAGCTCAATCAGGCTGACTCTCTTCTACATTGATACGTGGGTGCTATCAACAGTCACTTGTTATCTATGAGCAATCACGCTCCGTTCTGTCTCATCTTTATAATGGATTTTTGAGAAGCAAGACTTCACTTTCAAGCATCTTCCATAGAATTTTCCAAAGTTTGGAATATGCTCTTAGCATACAAACTTGGGGAAACTTGGCAACATGTCTACCTGATTTTTCTCAGAGGACGGTCTAAACCAAGCCATGAGAGCATGCAAGATACCTCCGATAGCTCAATATTTCTCAGCATAAGTGGCTATTAACTAGATTCAAACAAAGGCAGGTGCTCTCACAAGGGAGACAAGGTCATCCAATTTCAAATTCTACTTGTTTTTTTGTTTTTAATATTTCATTTTTCTCTATTGTGCAAAAAAAAGTGCTTTGACAAACTTAGCATGAAGCAAAGCTTTTACTTCGTGCCATAGTACTATCCATTGACTTAGGATCAAGCATAATGGCACACATGTTTGGCAATAAGAAGGTATAAGCTCATAGTTTACGTTTGGCAAATAATGAACTGTGATGTATCCATGCCAGTGTCATCGTGCAAGGCACGTATCACATCGGCTCAAACTATTGAGATTGTTAGTGTAGCCAAGATATTGTCACAGCCATGCACTGTCACACTATTTTATGCATGGAATGCCAATACAGTGGGATTCATTCCATTGAATCTTTGTTTACACTTCCATTATGAGATTAGCTACTCTATTCAGGCATAACTGAGACTGGTAGATTGGCTTGTGATCATTGTAGATGTGTGCATTGATAGGCACTTTTAATCATTGGCCCTATGCATAAGGTGCAACCAATATAGATGATGCTTTCTATATCAAGCAAGCATGGCCTAGCTATCCAACACATAAACAAGAAGTGGTTCTCTTGTTGAAACACCAAAGAAAGTTTAGTATGACTACTTTCTTTGGGGTAGTAGCCATCTTTATCTTCTATTCATGGAGAGATAAGATTCTTTCATGATCTAGTTGTGAATAAGATTCCAGCTAGAGAAGATCTAGTGCTTAGTTGCAACAGTGAGTATGTCTGCTAGGAGTGGTATTTTTAAGGTTATGACCCAGCTGATACACAATCATTTCATAGGTGTTGAAGATTACCAGTTTGATCTCATCACGATTGTACTTTCAAGGAAAGAAGTCCACAATCTGCCAAGGAATAGTGGACAAGTTCAACTTTTCAAGTTTATTCCAATCACTATTAGACACGGTAAACTATGTTTGTTGGTCATCATTGGCTACTAGTTGAGTAATTTCTATATAGAGTCTAACCAAGGGGTTTGAGATTACAGACTTTAACCAAGGGGTTTGGATTGCAAGGTCAACACCATGGGCAATCAACGCAGTACTACTTGATTTTCACTAATCTTTCAATTAGTGTTGCTAGGCCTTTTAGTTAAGAGATTTGGTCATGTGCATTTGACTACAAGTAAGTGAACATTATGTTCAACCTCTCCGTACGCATATGATTTAGTTTTATTTCATTTTTGAACATTATTTGATTGACTTTTCTAAGTAGCATGTATAAGCTTAAATGCTTTCATCCATTTTATTATTCAAAGACATGACAAGGCCATGTAGGAGCAAGGAATTTTGGCTTGTAGTGTCCCAAACACATTTTTGCATTATGCAGTTAAGGACCTACATGGTAGGGTTTTGTTTGGCACATGTTATCACAAGGGGAGAAACATGGTCTAGGAACTCAAGGAGTTCAGTTTAGCCAGTGTGGAGTAAAGTTTATGAGGGTCCATCTCACTCATGTTGCTGAGTTTTTCCGGTTGCCTCCACACACAAGTACATTTTGTACTTGAAGAATGTCATTTTTTCAGACCTCCTTATCAAAGACATACTCCACATGTGGAGAATATGAGTCTCTGGGACTGTCATTGGTGCGTAATTATTTCAATTATGTGTTGCGACAGAGTCCCTAAGTGCTGATCACATCCGTTTTGAAAACCACTTTGAGCACGTAGTATCAAGAACAATTTCAATGGCCAGAAATTATCAAGTACTTAGAACGACTTGTTAAGGTTACAAGTACTGGCAAAAACATCAATGGATTGTTGATTATGTATATAGCAATGCTATGTAATGTTAATGAAAATGTTCCATTGTTTGTACTTTATGTTTCACATTCTATTATGGTTCATACGTTTTAGCAAGGCTTTCAAGTAATTGCAGTAGGAGGTGTTTAGTTTCTTCTCAGAACTATTTACTCTCCTCTTTGATGTATGCTATGAGCATCACATTTGCCATATATATTGGTAGTTATAGTCCTGAAAATGCAGGTTTGGATTGGTTTTTTACTAAAGGCATGCACATTAAGTGTTATGGGCCCTAGTGTTTAGCAAAAGCTGTTTGGAGTGGCATGCAACTTCATAAAATTGATAGCTTATGAACCATTTCGCACATTATGTGCACATTATGTGGAGTATCTCTACACACTTAGTTGTGGGTTTACCAATCACCAATAGAGGTCCTGGCTCGGTCATTAATGAAACTTTGTTCATTTAACCAAGTTGGTTATTTCTAACATTGTTGATTACTCAGCAATGTTGTACAGAATTGTAACCCACATTTACCATTCATTTTTGGAGACTACCTGTAAATGGTTGGGAAACACTACTCGGATCCAAAGGTGGATAGGCAAATTACAAGTGTTCATATTGTGCTAAAGGATATTCTAAGAGCGTACGTTAGCACCAAGCAATCCAATAAGAAATATTATCTCTCGTGTTGGAGTTATCTTACCATGAGGCAAAGCATGTTGCGACTAAGTTTAGTCCCTTCATGTTTAAATCAGGTTCTCAACCTTGATCAGAAATTATGGTGGCGTTGTCTATTGATGAAGAATGATAACAAGTCAAGGACTTATCCTTTGCTGATACGTTATGTCAGCCAGCTACTTTCATTGTAAATGAAAAGAGGTATTCTTTTAGACACCTCTTAGCTGTGATAACTTGTTTAGCATACTCAATTGAGTTTTAAATAGAGTCTATATGCTATGCTAGATATGGACCGATTACACAAGACGGTTATAAAGGGACACATTGAACTTCCTACCGAATCGTGTTCTGAGTGAATGGATAGCTGGATCCATGAAGGATGCCACTGTGGAAAACATTAGTGTTCTTACAAAGATATCACCACTTTTTTTTTCGAGGACAAAAATGCTTCTCCAAGGGAGGAGTAATCTCAGGCCTAAGGTAGGACTGGGGTGGACATGGCCCAATCTACACATGCATAGTTCAAGGGGCTCTTAAAATTGGGACCAAGGGTCTATTTAGGGCAAGGTTGGGTGGAGACAAGCATGCAGTAGTTCCTCTATCCTAAGATGTTGAGTCCTCTTGCAATCTCGGTCCAATGGCAATCAAGAATAGGACCTTGTACAATGGAGCCCCATGGAGACCAATGCCAAGCAGTTTTATTCCAATATCCACTCTCTTCATCCCACATGAGTGTGGAGGTGGATTTGCAACATGTTTCTAGGAGGTATTCTTGTATTGTTCGTCTATTAGGGGGAACCATCAACCCCATCCCACATCCCAAACCAATTGTTTGGGGTATATATATATAGATAGTTTCATTAATATCAGATTGCAGGTAGGTATGACAAAAAGTACTTTTTGGATTTAATTAATTGGAATCTAACTAAATCCTACAAAGCATTTGGGGGTGAAAAGGGGGTGCATGGCGAGAGAGAGAGAGAGAGAGAGAGAGAGAGAGAGAGAGAGAGAGAGAGAGAGAGAGAGAGATGATGATGATGTGTGTCTTAGAGTGTATCAAAGGCTTTAATTCTAGTAGAGTATTGGTAGTACCTCAAAGTAGAATGAGTATTGGCAATACCTCAAAGTACTACTCTTTGTAACACTTAGAGTGTACATGTGGGTATCGGAACACATCAAAGATGGGCTATTTGTTTGTGTGTGTGTGTGTGTGTGTGTGTGTGTGTGTGTGTGTGTGTGTGTGTGTGTGTGTGTGTGAGAGAGAGAGAGAGAGAGAGAGAAGACACGTTACCTCCATTTCATAGTTGCAGAAGTTGCCAATATTGAAAAGCATCTTTTGAGACTTCCACAAATAATATTCATGCTACCATTTATTCGTTTTTGGTCCTTAAAGCATCCTTTTTTTATTGCATCACTTCCTAGGTCATTAGTAGATTAGAAAAGACAAGCGCAACTAGGATTTCTTGGGCATTGAGCTAAGTCAAAGTATTGAATGAAGCCAACAATTGTAAACAAGATTGTTTAGTTCTCAATTTTTCACCTTAGAAGGCTTCTTTGTCATCACCAAATCCTAGAATGCAAAGTCCCAAGAGATTGAGAACCTTGTGATCAGGAATATTTCAAGGTTTTTACACTAAATTTTGTAGGTCTTCTCAATTTCAAATATTAAATTTTTAAAAAAGAATCTCAAAGTTTGTAGGTGGGATTACAGTAACGCTAGTTTTTTTTGTAAATGATGTTGAGGATTTTAATAAATCTATTATACTCTAAAAATTTACTAATTGATTGATATTAGCACTCATCTTATAGATATAATAAATCTATTATTACTCTAAAATTTACTAATTGATTGATTTATTACATTTTTGCCATACTTACTAACAGTTAATCAGACCCAAAAAAAAATTGTCACAGCTATTAGACTGATTTAGGAAAGGCCATAAAAAGACACCTTTATAAATCCTTTGAATGGAATTTAATTGTCCAACATTAGAGGTATACTAAATAAATTTTCACAAAAGTCTCTAAATTAGGCCATAGAGTTGAATAGCGGTAACTTGCACACTTTCACATCATTTGTGTTTTCAAAAGATTACTTTTACGAAAAAATGCAAAAAAAAAATCAAAGAGGAAATTTTGCAAAGTAATTGGCATTTTTTGCAATATAACTCTACTTTCTTAAATTTTCCAAGTGGATTTTCTCCTTTTCTTCCTCTCTTCATCCAGTTGATTCGGTTCTTCAACCTGCTCAAGGCTCAGGCACACGTTTCCCAAAAAGTGGGCACATTTCTTACTTTCATTCTAGACCCTGCAAGCATTAGAGAAGAACGGAGTTAGTTGACATTGACTGAAATCTTCTTTGATATTTTAGCTTGTAAACGAGTCCGTGCATTTGTGTGAGCCTCACATGGGTTGCATTTAATTCTTTTAGAATTCCAATGCAATTTTCTTTGATATTTTAGTTTGTAAAAGCATACATCCAATTATGAGCCTCACATGGGTCTGTTTCATTAAACTGTGGCCTACATATGGCTATCGAGAAGAATTTCATAAGAAGAGGTGACACTAGTATTTTAAAACATGTGGTATCACAATAAAACATTATGTTTTTTGGGAAAAAGTGTAATAATGAACTATTTAAATTACAAAATGTTCTAGAAGTATAAAAAATATTTGACACAATACTCAATGCCCCCTCTGCAAAGAAAGAGGTATACAAATGTCAACATCCTCTCGCAAGAGCCTAAAAAAAGTAATTAGAAAAAGTTTATTATCATTAGCTTGCGATGTGGCACTAATCTGCAAGCTATTTATCCAATGGTCTAGAGATGCACCAAAAATCCAACCCTTTACTAAGGACTACTTATGTAGTCCAAAAGTAGAATGCCAAAATGACCTTCTTATAGAAATATGTGTTGGAGAATCACTGTATTTTGTATGCTCTGTTGAGCATGCTATGGTACAACTCCAAGATTTAGTATACTTACAATATATCAATGGTAGAGAATGGGAAGGGGGCATGATCCTCAAAAACTCACTCTTTGGAGAAAGGTAGCAACAAGGAATGCGAGGAGGCATACCATATAAAAGCCAATCATATTGTGAAGAAACTAAGGATTTGGAAATGTTTTGCTAAAACCCTTTAATGCCAAAAAGATCAATATGATTAGAATATGAATTGAATGCTTTTCCAAAAAGATGCTTTCCTTTTAGAAATGTTAGTACAAGAATTGTTTGAAGTTTGGCATGCACCAAGTTGCCATCAAGTTCCTAGGAAGGTGATTTCTAATGGAAGTCTATATCATGTTTCATCACTTTCAAGAAAGATTGAATTATGAGAACTTTGTTCCCTCAATTGCCATGCCAAGTTTGTGATAAAAGTAGCTAAAGGCATTCGTACCATTTGGTATCTCCAAACATTGAAATCAACATTGTTCTAAAATAATCCTTTACATACCTTTATGGCTTGGTAATTAATGTATTCTTTTTTGTGGGGTTTAAAAACTTAGAAACATCATTATGTCACTTTCTATTAGTGTTCTAGAGAACATCTTTTTCTTCTATTTTAAGTATGGACTTTTAATGATCATGAAGGACAAGACCCAATAAAAAAGAGGTAAAGAAGCAAAATAATTGCAAAGATCAATTGAATATGTGAATGATTCCACACCCAAATATGGATGAAAACATATCGATGACCACTTGCTGACAATGGGAAGATAAAACGCTCAACATTAGTAGATGGACTCATGCAAGATTCCATACAAGATTTAAGTAATTAGTCTTTAGGCCAAGGATTGATATGAACCAACAATGCATGCTAAGAATCACACATATGTGATGAGTACTGACAAAAATCGATCTCATTTTTATTTTAAACAAAGAACCAAATTTATATGTCAATGGTGAAGGGAACATGTCTTTTTTAGCGTGTTATGTAACAAACATGTAAGTGTATCACGTGAAGGAATATATCATGTGTGATGTTTGTCACTAGTAATAACCTTATTTAGAAACGGTTTTTAAAAGAATATTTTACCAAATTTCTTGAGACAGATGTGGTGAGGGATGCAATTGAGAATTTCACAGGAAAATGAAGCAATCTAGAATTATCCCACACATAAAATACTCCAAGACATCGTTGTATAAAAACTTGGGCAATTTATCTATCTACTCACAGTTGCAATACTCACAGTTGTGAGTATTGCAAAAAAAAAAAAAAGTTTATTCTCTTGTAGTCTAGCTCCTCTCTTTTTTTTTTTTTGGGGGGGGGGGGGGGGGGGGCGTACTCATGATTGTGAGTGGAGATGACATATTAATTGAGCAAAGAATGTACAATGAACCTCAAGCACTATATGTGCCTTGAGGGGATATATTTCCACAGAAGGGGGTGTACAAATCATCAAACAAGTACAAATCATCAACCAAGTCTACTCATACAACTTAGTGCATGTTTCCATTCTTTGACTTGCATATTAGACTCTACTCTTAACCCTATTATATATATAAGGTCATTGCTTTCATGTAGATATTTTTTAATTGGGCTACAGCAAAGTTCTCTCAAAGACTCAAATGTTCCTTGTGCTCTAGATTTGCTTCAAGTAGTGATACTTCATAATTGGTTACACTCTTCTACAATTTCTCTTCAAACTAATTTACATTCCACAATCTGATGAGCGGAATGAACCAACCTTTATACATTATCTTGCCATATGTTTTGAGGTTTTAGAAAGTGCAAAGATTCTATCGTTGGGCCAGTGCCACACTCTCCAATTGTGTTCTTACACAAGTGCAAGAATTGTGTAATTGGATAGGGCTTCTTGGACACTAATGATTAATCCTTTTGTTCCATGTTGTGCCACCAATTGTTCTACATCCTTCCAACACCAATTTATGTCATCCCAGAGATGAACCAACTTGGAGATCGCTTAGTTATTAACTAAGTTGCAACTTCCCAACAAAAGGTTTTTAGGGATCCTTGTCCTAACTTGGAGAGCCAAGGCGAATTGTAAGATGGAGCACCTAAAGTACTTGAAGGTCTCCCTCCATTCCATTGATGATGCTACTTTATTACACTTTTTTAGTAACTCCCCCGTGTAGCCTCCAAGCTTCAAAAAATCCTAGCTTGGTACTAGCATTTTCTCATGTACTTGAGTCTCTATCCAAGGGCCTCCTTGTGAGAAGAGCTCTACTTTCTCAATCATATCCCAAGCCATGGTCACCCAATCCTGCCTTTTATTTGTTAAGGAGACTATGAATTTTGCCACGTGTCATAAAATCTAATATCTAACCAACCCAAATGATTTTCTCATATTAAATTGATCACTTAATGTGGGAGAATAAATGGGAACAAGTGTTAAGATATAGATATGTGCTTATAGATCTATCTCAACACGAGGCCAATAGTAAAGGGGCCCAAATGGGAGATGGTCTATCAAGAGCAAAGCTAACCAATGGAGCATAAGACCTTAGGGTTAGCTTCATTGAAGACCTCCAATAATGTGTGTAAAAGTCCTTTGACCTTAGGTAAGCTAGGGCTGAGCTTGAGGTGGGAACCCGGCCCAAGCTCGAGGTGCTTGTCGTGCTTGAGGTGCTTGTCCTGCTTGAGGTGCTTGATTAAGATGCTTGAGGTGCTTGACTGGCTCCATGCTTGAGGTGCTTGACTTGGTGCATGATTAAGGTGCTTGAGGTGCCTTGAGAAGCTTGCCGAGATGCTTGTGGGAACACCCCCTACTTCAAGTGCTTAGTCATGCTTGATGACTAAGGGGCTTGCTCATCCAAAGTCAAAAATATCCCTACAAGGAGGGGGGCGAGCCTACAAGGGGGGGGTGGGGGGGGGGATGAGAGAGAACACACACACACACACACAAGGGAAGCCCCAGCTTGAAAAGGCAGGAAGGACACTTGTCAAGTTCCTCCCCATGTTGCCCTCATGGTGTGCCTGAAGCCTATTGGTTGGCCACCCAAGGGGTCTAATGATAATTTAGGATATTTAATTAATTGATTTTGCATTTATCAAGTCCTCTCTCTCAAAGGGGAAAGGGGGACACTTGTCCCAAGGCTACCCATGTTGCTTGTAATGGCTCCTGCTTGTGATTGGCTAGGCCTGGAGGGGTCCAATGAGCTTCAAGCATGAGCTACAAGGGGGGGTCGACCCAAGAAAGCTAGGGGGGTGTTTAGGGGGTATACTCACCCACACACACTCACAAACACTCTCATTGTGTACTATGCAAAGTGCAAGAGCTCCCTCTCCTTCTCCAAGCAAGTAGAGGTTGAGAGCCTACACCAACACTCTTGGCTATGGAGTGCAAATCCATCCAAGAGCCATGCTTCAATGCTTGAGCTTGCCATCTATTTCTTCTTCATTACTATGCTATTATGTATGCTAGCACAAGAGTTATGATAAGTGAGGAACTAGCTCTTTCTCGTATGAAATGTTTCTTCTTCCTCTTCCCTACCCTCATTCCCTGCTAGCTCTCTCCACCTTCGAAGGTGTTTGAGGTCTTGGGACTGAGGCTTGGTATAGTTAAAGCTTTCTTCAAGTTTAGGTTATGCTATGATGGTGATGCATGAAGCTTTCCATCTTCATTGCTTCACCTAGGTCACAAGGAACACAAAGAATGTATTGTAACAAGTCTCTCTTTATGGGAGAAATCATAATACAAATGCCTATTGGAGGGGGGACCGGCTCCACATAAATCTGGTCCTCAACTGTTGTCATGTTCTCTAAATTCTCTCTCTTGCAAAAGTATTGTCCATGCCAAGTTAACTAATTGCTATAATTATGTTGCTATCTTTAATTATGTCTACCCGCTATGCTCACAAAATCATTTCTTGAAAGTACTCTCATTAAATTCCGCTACTCTCAAATTGAATAGGCAAATTCCATTACACCACGCATGGCTTTAGTGTGTGTTGTTGGGTCTAGGACACTATTGTCACAGAGGTCCTTGGGTCTCACCACCCATTCCCATTTTTTCCAATTACCATGGAGTCATATCCTTTGTGTTATTCATCCATAAAAACTGTTTGATGGGTTTCAAAAATTATAGTCAAGCTCCTCTTATCAAAGTTTTTGCATTTGTAATCTGTTTTGGCTATTTCCAAAGGTCTATTGACTCACCATAGTTTACAAGAGGAATTATGTAATTAAATATAACGAATAAATACAAAGAGACCATGCCATACTTCAAAGGAAAAGGGGCCTTTCATCTAATAATGTCTCAGAGTGGAGGGGTTAATTGAAATCATGCACCAAAAAAGTCTCATGCATGTAGTCAAAGGGTAGTGATACTCAGCCTTATAAGCTTATTATGTTCTACATGATATCAAAAACAATTAAGAATGAGACCGTGCGAAATAGTTATTTCTACCGTTCTAGTAAGTGTGATATGATTTCAAAACAATTCTTTTGATCGAATCACAAGAGATGCCTTCCATGGTTATGGAGATAAAAGGGGTGGAAACATCACATGGAGAGAGAGAGAGAGAGAGAGAGAGAGAGAGAGAGAGAGAGAGGTTGATGGGTGGCAGGCAACGACACATGATGGCTAAGGAGGTAGCATAGCTCTTTTTTTTTTGCCATATCTTCCCTCACAAGGCAAGCAATTGCTTGCAGTGTGGTGGTTAGCTCAAATGGTTTCATCATGTGGGGGAAGCCCTAGTCTAGATTCCTTGCTACAGATTGGCTCGTACTTTCAAACTAAAAGATGGAGTGCGAGTGAAAATAGAGATGGAATCTCTGAAGATTCCACCTAATGAGAGCTAATATGAGCCGGTATGAGTATAAGACACTTACCATTTTAATACAATCGCTCACAATTGTGAGTTTTACAACCAAAAAAAAACACTTTCCATTTTTTCTTTCTTGCCATGCTCACAATTGTGAGTTGAAGTGCTACATTGATCCAGTAATGAATGTACAATAAGCCTCAAGCACTATCCGTGCCTTGAGGAGAAAAGGTACAAAATAATGCAGACTTAAGCCTTTTCATCGACATTTACATGATTTCATTTCAAGATTGTTTCAACATTAAAGACGCATTCCAAGATGGCCCGTAAAGACTTCTTTCTTTTTTTGCCAAACTCACCATTGTGAGTGGATATTCTCAAGAAAGAAATGTACAAAGTAACCTCAAGCTCATGTAGAGCCTTGAGAGATCAAGCAATACATCAAGAAGCTACAAGGCCCTAGAGGTGAGCCATTACCAATGAACCCATATACATTGTTAGCAATTCACGGTCATGACAACAAGGATTTCTCTATTCCACTCCGAGTTCTTCCTTTTACCAATGGCAATAATCACTTCCCTGCTTTCTTGGATAATCTCTATGAAACTAGCAGGTGAGAGGACCTTTTCAAAAACATGATGCCTCTTGACTTTTCAAACTTGATGAAAGTAGCAAAATTCAACAATTTCTGTACAAATCAGAAGGGCTTGGATTTCACCACTATCCCTCCTAAGAAGAAATTGTTCTTGAATAATCCTATCTTCCAGGACTTTTGAATCGATTTTCATATCTTGCCTACTAGGTCACAAATTTTTGAGTACTCCTTCATTAAGTGAATACCTTTGGCTAAAATCTTGATGTCTGTTGACAGAGCCCCCCAAATTACCTTCCATAAAAAGATCTTCATCAAAAGCGGTGATTGTGGAATCCATATGCTATTTTCTATTGGCACCCATCTTGATTACAACCATTGCTTTCCCCACTACTTGTTAAGGGGGGAGAATGAAGCAGACTTGAACATTAGAGTGTGGTAGGTGTCCTTGGTTTGTGGTTTATAGAAGTGCCTTCTCTTGGGCCAGCGCCAGGCTTTTCACTCGAACTTAGACTTGCATATAGGCATCAAGTAGTTGTCTAGCCCTTCTTATACATCTCTAGTAATTAGTAATATTTCATTACCATTGAGGTGAAACTAGGTAGCCAGCTGGTTGTATGTTTCTAGCTCTTGTTGTTGTTGTCCCAAAAATGGGCCATTGTTGGAGTCCTTTATTATTGACCTTTATGGCAATTTCCCTCCAAAATGGGTTCCATAAGTTGCTTCTTGATTTAGAGAGCCAAGGGAACTAGTGATTTCTAGAGTTTTGAAATATTTGGTTACCTCTCCCCACTCCAGAGCCTCCATTGCTCTGGTATACTTCCATAATAGCTTGCCCGTTGTGCCACCTAGTCTCATGTTGTGGACCACCTGGTCTTACTTTGCGATTGAGACCACAAATTTGGCACACTATGCTTTTGCATGAGTAGCAGGGTTGAGGATCCCAATACCACCTTGCTCCATTGGACTAGTGACCTCCCATTTGGCACACTGCCAGGACATCGAGTCTTTGGTGTTATATTTTCCAAAAGGATATTTTCATTGGTTTCAAGAATTCTTTCTAGATGCATTTGAACATTGAGGAGTGGACCAGTGAAGGCTATGTACGGGAGATAATGAAATTAATCACTTTCACCCTATTGGGAAGGGAAGTAGCACATACTCCCACCTTCACATCTTGCACCTTATCTTATCTAAGAAGAACTAAAACCTTTGCTTCTACGCTATATTGACCCCCAGAGGGGCTCCAAGGTGTCAAAAATAATTTCCTTTGGATATTATCTCTCCAGTCCACATAGATGGATGGGATGATTCATTTTTTAAGAGTGAGATTAGTCCTAATTTCTCAATATTGCACTTTGACCTTGAGGATATGGAAAATGTTTGCACAATATCCAACGCCTTCCTAATTATCTACAAGAAGTCTTTCAAGAAGAGAAGGGATCCATCTACAAAGAGTTTTGCTAGGAGTTGTCCATTATTAGGCAAGGTTAGCCCTTGGATCTCCCCTTTCGTAGCCCTGGCTTTGAGCATGCTAACCAAAGGATGAGAGTCGATGCCAGATGGTGAATTGCAAGGGGGATAGTGGACATCCCTATTTGATTGATCTTTTGACTTTGAATGCTCCCACAAGTTCTATTATTAAACAAGAGCTCATAATTGCTAGCAGCACCTAGGATGTGAACCACTAGACATAGCCGTGGCCCAAAGCCTAGTGATTTCATGACATCTTCTATGAAGTACCATGTGATCCGGTCATAGTCTTTGTCCAAATCCACTCTTGCTTGGTGAAGGTTTTATACTCGATGTTGAGCATCACTACCAAAATTTTGTCATAGATTGGCCTTCCTTTTATAAAACCGAGTTGGTGGGGAGTAATGGCTTTGTCCAGAGGCTTTGTCGAGAAGGGGAGAGAACCTGAGGGGCGACAATTTTGGCAATAATTTTATATGCCACCAGCAGAGCAACAAAGGTTTTATGAGGCCCCTTTTTACGCTTGGATCTAGGACTCCTTTGACCAAGGCTTGGTTAGCCATTCGTGTGACCACAAACTTAAGATCTTCCTAGAATTCTTTGAAGAACTTAATAGTCAATCCGTCCTATCCAGGGGACTTGTCCTTGCCCAATGCTTGTAGCATGAGTGAGAATTCGTCCTTGCTAATAGCCTTCTCAAGTAGGTCAGCTTCTGATTATGGAATCATCTTATTGACACTCCTCAAAAGATTTTCTCTCGCTTCATCCACTTCCAGGGAGCGAGCCTCTAGCTAGCCTACGATCTCGCATAAGTAATCAAGCATCAGTTTGGTCATTTCATCCTCGTCTTTCATGATATTCTCTTCTCCATCTGTGATTTAATGGATAAGGCCCCGACTTCTCTTGACTTTTATGTCCCTAAAGAAGTGCGCTTGATTTGCAGCCTTCGACTGAATGTAGGTCTCTCTAGATAGTAATCTTGCCTTCCTAACCTCCTCGAGTTATTGTTCTATCAAGTCTATTTTTGCTTCCATCCACATTATGTGCTCAGCTTTAGAGGCCGACCCTTCCATTTTTTACTAGTTGTTGGTATCTCTACTTCATCTATAAGTTGCTTCACACCCTCTTCATGCAACTTCTTCATTCTTGGACCTGAAACGGTTCCGACCGCTTTTTGAGTACTCTTGGCAAATATATCCCAAGCTTTAGGGTTATCCCAAGAAACATCTTTACTAATCTTGCTCATAGCTTTTTTGGCCAAGCTTTGGTAAAGAGGTTCTTTGAAGAGGTGTACCCCCATGATAAGCAGCTTCTTAGACCCTTTGGGGTACGGTCCTTTCCCTTTGGTTTTTTGGAGTTTCATATACAGCGGCAAGTGATCTGACAAACACTACAAGGTCGCCACCTTCATTTAAAGTAGCAACAAAATCCAATCAACTTTATCAAAGAAATAGCATTTGTCAATTTGAGATATCCTGCAGGCATATTGTAGGCTGGTGTATGTGAAGCATGCGTTCTATTCCAACGACCAACCTCCCACATGTCCATAGCCCATTTCTCACACAAGCTTAGCCATTTTGTTTTTTTCAATTTTGCAAGCAAACTTGAGGAGCATGTTCTGTCTTTTCTCTTCTCCACCATATTAAATTCTTTATAAGGTACCGTTCCCCTTTTAAAGGGGTATCTCTGAGTTGTAACCACTCTCTCTTTCCTTAGCAGTGCAAGGGCCATATATGTTAATAATGTAAAATGGCTAATCTGCCCAATTAGCCCTCACTCCTAGGGCTCTCTCGAAACCACCTTAGGCTCTAGGTCATTGTCCACAATAGTGAGGACACCATGTACCCGTCTACTCCCTCTCCCTCTCCTAGGGCTCTTGTTGTGCCCTCTGCTTGCCAAACCTAACTATCTTATTGTAGAGATAGTGAGAACCACGGACATAAATGTCATACCGTGGGATGGAGCTGATCCGACTACTGCATGGAGGCTACAAGAGATTTTTAGTCTCTTGGAAATCACATTCAATCCCTAATTTCTCAAAACAACACTCAACTGCATGTCAAGCAACAAAAACTAATCACGACATCGCAAGGAAATTTCATCATTTCACCAAGGAAATGTAGTCCAAACGCAACCAAACTTATAGAGAGGATAGGCAAACACTAAAGGAGTATTTCCAAGATTTCAAACCCCACTTCCAACAACTTTCCAAAAATGCAATTAACTATTTTCAGTCCCAAATGCACCTACTAGCTTAGCAACAATGCCCCAACACCACTCCTCATGCAATTTTAATACGTGAAACATGACTTATGAATAGATTTAGAAGGAGGTTAGACATAGCAAAAACATAGATTCATCGTGAAAAACTTACAAGGTTGTGTAGAGCATTCACCTGCAAATGCAATGGAAGTAACGGCACTCCAAATAGACCATTCGCGAGAGAGATATGAGCTTCAGAAGAAAGAGGGAGAATACATAGTGTTCTCTATAATCACATGTAAGTTCATTATCCAAAGTGAACTTCCAAAAAATAATACAAAAGTTGGCTTTTATACCTTGCCATAAGGTTTTTAGGTCAAAAATATAAAAGAGATGTGTCACTCTGTCTCTCAGCCCAAGGACTAAGTAATAGTAAATACAATCCAGAAGCTTATAGCCCCACTGGATTTAACTCAGAATTACATATGCACTTGCTTTAGGAATCAATAAAATGCAAAGGCTTGCGGCTATAATTGTCCAGATTGAGTAGAAAATGAAATATTACACCATTGGTTGATTTCTAGAGCATCTTTGTTAGTTGGACTGCTAACATTCCCCCCTCCTAATCTGGGTTGTCCATGACACAGCTTCAAAGAATAGGGTAATTAATGGTCTGGCTTTTGTGCTTTTTGTCGCTTCTTTAGAGCATCAAGTGCATCATAGTACTTGATCCTCATCTCCTTATCCACCTCTATCAAAAATTGCATGTCAATGGGGTGACTGAGCTCCATGGTTGTGTATGCCACAAATCGTGCTCGTAGATTTTCAGCCATAGGACAAAAAGTGCAGGAGTGGAATGTAAAGAAGCCAGTGTAGAATGCTTCTTCAAAATTTTTCATATAATAAGATGGAAAAAACATGACTCTTCCAAAGAGTCCATAGAGCACCTCATCATTGGGCTGACTGGATAGGTCATAACCCTTGGTTGCCTGCCCTCCAAGAATGCCATCCATGGTGCATCACTCTGCTCTGCTTAATGAAACGTTTTTATACAAGTAAGGATCATTTGGGCTATTTAAATTTTCTAGCAGCTCATTTTGATCTTTAAATCTTGCCTCTTCCTGTGCCACTTGGATATTGGCAACATCAAGTTGCATTTGTAACCACTGTGCATGTGTGTTTGTATCAAGAATGGTAGAATTTAACTCTTTGATCTTCTTTTCTTGTCCTTCCCGTGCAACTATCAATTGCTCCACGATCTTTGTCATCTCAGAGAGATCTTCAACCTACTTTATGTTCAACTCTTGAAGTCTTTGAATTTCTACCTATGAAGATTCATGGAGAGATTTTTTACTCCTCAAAAAATGCATCTGCCACTTGGAGTCGTCCTTCCAACATTTCTTGATTGTTGATTTCTGCATGTTAGACTTTCTTATAGCAGTAATACACTTCACTTTTTAGCTTTTCCAATATTTGATGAGCATAGTGAGTGTATTCGTTGATATCTTCTAAGTCCACTGTTCTAGATGCGGAAGCTTCTGCCTGTTCTCTAGCTTCGATCTGGTGGTTTCCTCCTTGGCTTCCTCCATCGTATGTAGCTCTTCTTTAGCTTCTTTTTGTGTCTATTCTGATACCTTTTGAAATACTTCAAGAGGTTGTGGTTCAACTTCTAATCCTACCGTTGATTGGCCATCTTGATCTATCTCTTTTGTTGTCTCTTTATTGGTGGTTTCTTCTTGACCCGCTGGGGCTCTTGATTCTTCTTTGCAGGTGCTTCTTCATGTGTTTGTTCCTGATGGATGGGTGAAGGAAATTTTGCAGTTTCTTGAACTTCTGGTGGAGGTGAAGGAGCACTGGCTATCTTAGATTCTCTTACCTCTCTTTCTATTTCTTCTTCACCGTATAATTGCTCAATATCGGCAATGGGATCTTTCTCGGCTTGGTACATTGGATTATTTTTGTGTAGCTTGGTCGTCTTGGACTTCCAAAATACTTCAAAATCACCTTTGAGACATCTTTCCCTCTCAAAGGCCTCTCTTTCTCTTTCTAGGTGGGTTGCTCTTTGTGTTGACTCTTCAATAATGATCGATGTTGGAACTTTTCTTCTTTTAGCAGCAGGTTCCTCCACTTTCTATTTGCCTTTGGCTTTCCTCTTCTTTTATTCTTCTGTCTCTGAGGATTTGATGCACTTTTGGAAATGTCCCCTTAAAAATCACTTCTTTTTTCCTTATCACTTTCATCATTGTCTCCTTCAAAGGGTATTACTTTTCTTCTTTTAGACCGCCTCAGTTTTGGTGTTGGTACCTCTAGCTCTTCTTCTTCCTCCTCCTCATTTCTAACTCCAATGAAGCAAGGTATTTTGGTCGGGGACATGTGGTATCCCCTCCTAGATAAAGTAATTACTCCCCAAAAACAAGGATTCATCAAGGGAAGTTCAATATATGATAACATTCTCGCAACAATGGTTGGCATAGAATATGCTACTTCCATTAAGCAAGAGTGTGTCTTGTTACAGTTGGACTTGGATAAAGATTATGACAGGATCACTTGGTCTTTCATTAAAGATGTCTTGAAGTCACTGGGCTTTGGACTGCCAAATGAGCACCCTTGGTATTGGCAGCCAATCTGAGCTCCTATTCAATGAGATCATTGTGGATGCATTTGAGTAAATAGATCAATTAAACATGGCAGCCCACTAGCCCCTCTAATGTTCTCCATGAGGTCCCATCCACTAGTAACATTACTAGAAGACAGCGCTGCAAAAGGAGAGATTCAAGGGCTTTCTCTACCTAATAACGACCAAATCTTTGTCATTAGGTCCCATCCGTTGGTAACATTACTAGAAGATAGCGCTGCAAAAGGAGAGATTCAAGGGCTTCTCATACCTAACAATGACCAAATCTTGGCAAAGCTTTTGCCATTTATTCCATGCTCTTTCACAAAGCGTGCCCTCAGGTAATTATGAAGGCTCTTGAAATTGTGCAAATATATGCCATAGCATCAAGGTCAAAGTGCAATATTGAAAAATCAAGATTGTTCTCTCTCCAAGAACGACTCAATCGACCCATCAATGTGGACCGAGGAGATTGTGTCAAAAGGGAAGTCATTTCGACACTTGGCCGGGAGACCCTCTAGGAGTGAACATAACTCATAAGCAAAGATTCCAATGGGTCATCATGGAGAAAGTAAGGAGCAATATGTGAAGGTGGGAATATGTGGTTCTCCCCTTTTCAAGTAGAGTGAACGTGATCAGTCATTTATGCTCCCATATATAACCTTTAACGGTCCGCTACTAAATGTAACTAGAAAGAGTTCTTAAGACCATTGAAAAGGTTTTTATGGAAGAACAACACTAAAGACCCAATGCCGTGGCAGTGGGCTAGATGGGAGACAATTGCAAGATCTATTGAGCAAGGTGGTCTCGGGGTTCTTAACCCCAATACTCATGTGGAGGCTCAGTGCGCCAAGTTTGTGGTTGCACTTGCAAAAGAAGACCACCCCATAACCCCTCAGTGGGTTGGAGTGTCCTATAAAATACATCTTTTTCTCCTCATAATTTAGTGCATTCTAGTCTATTATTCACTTCCTCTGTTAATTTTTGAGATTGTTGTACATTAACTCTCAAGCTCATACCAATATTTGGCCTAACCAATACCAAAGTTTATACTACTAGTCACTACCCAATTTGGAGCTAACCAGAACCCAATTTGGTACTAACCAATACCAATACATGAACTGCTATACATAAACTATTAGTTATACCTGCACTATTTGGCACAGTACCAAATTTGGTAGTGCATAGTGTTTTGTAGGAGATATTGTATAGAACTCCTCCAAAATTTGCATGAGATAGTTGTACATTAACTCTTAATCTTAATACAAATATTGATACTAACCACTACCAAATTTCGTGCTAACCAAAATCCAATTTCGTGCTAATAAAAACTCGATTTGATACTAGATAGTACCCAATTTGGTGTTAACCAAATCCCAATTTAATGCTAATCAAAACTCAATTTGATACTAGATAGTACCCAATTTGGTGCTAACCAGATTCCAATTTGGTGCTCACCAAATCTCAATTTGATACTAAGAGTACCAAAGTTGGAATTAACGAAGACCCAAATTGGTACTATAGATTAACTTATATACATGGGTTGTTGGGTACTAGAGTTTCCAAAATCTGTTATACTTACATTATCTAGCTCAATATCAATATTGATACTAACCAATACCAAATTTTATACTAACCAATACCAAATTTTGTGCTAACCAGAACGTAATTTGGTACTAACCAGTACCCAATTAAGCACTTTGTACGACCAAACTTGGTGCTATCATGAAAAAGGGCATGATGGACAATGCCAAACTATGCTCGCAAGGTGGGAAGTGGAAAGAGCGAGCTCGTCCGAAAATACAATAGAGCAACGGAGTCTTTGGAATGGGGAGAGCTAACAATATATTTTCACAACTTTGTAATGCACTAGTCCCCATGGCTCTTCAAGGCAGGAAGCATCCTTCTGAACCCCTTTTGGAGGGAAGTCGCTAGAAAAATTAATAATAAAGGTTTTCGCTGACTAGGCTAACTGTGGGATTGTAGCAACAATAGTCATTGGAAAAAAAAATAGACCAACTAGCTTCCAGTATAACCTCAGCAGGACTAAAACAGTGATGATCATCAGAGCCCTTGAAAGACTAGACACTTGGTGTTTGCCTCATTGTGAGTCAAAATTCGAGTAGAAAGCATGGCGGTGGCCTAAGAACAGACACTTCATGAAACCGCAAACCAAGGAAGTGTACCACACCCTGATGGTTCTTGATTCAGGTGGTTGCGAGGCAAGAGCAACCCTTCAAACTTGAAATTTCTTTGGACAAGTGTGGAAGGTGTGTGCAATGAATTCCCCTTTCCATGTTAAATACGTTCAATTTGATGAACGGCCAATCTCTAGCAATACTGCCCAAGTCTTGATTCCATAGAGGCATCCTCCTTAGAGGGTTTGACTTTACTAGCATTAGCATTGTGACCATTAGTTGATGGCCTCCCATTTCCAAATGGCTAGAGGGGGTTTCCCACCTAAGTCATGGGGAGAGGGGGTTTCCCACCAAGGCACTTGATTATTATCGACATGATTGATTTTTGGCACACTTTTCACCTAATTTGGGTATTTTGACAGTTTTCTACGAATAAAAAATGTGAGTTGCACGTCAAAAAGTACTTAAAGATATTGAATATCTTTAAATTTTGAAGGGCGTGGATGCCCATCAAAATTCAACCCTGAAATTTATTAAATATGCTATGTGAGATATCAGTTCAGTCTCTCTATATACTAAATGACGGTGAGCTACCAAAAAACAAGTGGGAGCTCATCGTTCGTCACTTGTCCCTCTCTCTCCCTGGCTCTCTCTCTCTCTTCTCTGTCCGGAGGACAACTCATGCACTTGTTTTTATAATGAACCGTGTCACATATGTCCCTTGTTATGCTAGGGAAGAACGGGAGGTAGGTTTTGAACCGGACACCTTGGTAAGTGGACACACTTGCCATTATAAGGTTGGCAATGTAAGAAATGGGGACCGTACCATGAGCTTCCACTAGTTTAGTGCCATCTTGTTGCATGTTTCGTTGATATAAAAGAGCGGCATTTTGCAGGCCTACACATCGGCTCAGAGTACCAACTTACCAAGAGGGGCACGCGCGCGTGCGCGCACACGAACACACGCCCCACACACACACACACACGAATGGCGTGCCTGTTATATTGGCTAATTATGCTAGTGGTGGTAGCTGTGCCTACAGCTACGCTTGCTACAATCGAGGATCAGCAGCTTCAACCTTCTGTTGCAGCTTGTAACTCTCTCTCTCTCTCTCTCTCTCTCTCTCTCTCTCTCTGCAAACGTGCTGGATTTTGACGCGTTTCCTTTCCTGCAGCGCGTATAGTCACTGCGAGGAAAAATTGGTCCAGAAGAGCCTTGCAGGCAGCTACGGCCTATACACAGCAGGTGAGAGGCGAGATCTACAGGGTGGTGACGTGGTGGTGAGAGAGAGAGAGAGAGAGAGAGAGAGAGAGAGAGAATCGTGTGTGCCTGTGTGTGCAGGCTAGAGAGATGGTGGATATGGTGGACTATAGCCCAGCCATACCCAACCCAAGCCATGACAAGCACAAGCCCAAGAATTCCGCCACCAAACTTGGCTCCTCCGCCCGAAACGACAACGCCACGCCGTCGATCGCCGCCGGCCCGCCTTCATCATCAAACGGCACTACCCCGTCGCCCTCGCCCCCTTCCTAGTCTCCACCCACAAGAAGTAGAAAATGGCTCCACTTTGGACTTGCTAGCGACGGTGATCTCACCGTCCTCAGGCTCCCTCCCCTCAGAAAGCTTTTATCAAATAATTCAGCATAGGTAACCAGTCTCATGGGTGTGCATTGCGAGGGTGTGGGTTCAAACCCTCTCGGCAGCTCTTTACTATTTAGTGCTTCAAATTCATGTGCGGGTTTGCTTAGGGGATTACTTAGTGAGAGAGTGTGTGTGCGCGCGCGCATGTATGTGTGGGGGTGGGCGCCCGTCTGCGCATGTGTCCTTTTTGTTGCAATAACAATTGTGTCTTTCCATGGATGTCAATGGAAACGGATAGTAGGCCACTTGGAGATCAAATCTTGTGCTTTCTTGTTAGCTTCTCCCCCTATATACATTGCATCTTGAACTTGCATTGTTAGAACTACATGAGTTATTTTTCCAAGAACTACATTGTTTCATTATTTGACATTTCTCTCTCTCTCTCTCTCTCTCTCTCTCTCTCTCCACACGTGCCTAGTGTCCGTTAAGTTTTTGGAAGTATTGATATGATTAAATTGGTTAGGATGCCTCCCCTGATAGCTGATGTAATTATGGTCCTTGGCTGACGTCATGGCTCAACACGAGCATGACAAGACCTTGTAATTATTTGGGTTGATAAATATAATTCACTCACAATTGTGAGTTTTGCTTTTTTTTTTAAAAAAAATAAAAGTATTGATATGATTAAATTGGTTGGGTAAACTACACAATAATATAAGATCACACTCATTATAGTCTTAAGTACTTCTGCAAACAATTGATTTCTTGACAGGCCAAGTCTTCTACACAATGACAAACTATAATGCTTTTGTGGGAAACCTAATAAACATAAGTGACACATATGACAAATCTTTGCGTGAGCGTACATCGTCTCGCAACTACACCATTTCAAGGAATTTCCAAATTGTGTTCTATCTCATGAAGATGATCATTTAGAGATACATGAATTTGCTTATACATATGAGTAGTGGCTCTTATGCTAGATAGACATAAAAACGATGAAAAGGAGGCATCAACTCCCCTTCTCTCACATCACATAGGTATATACACACTAGGAAATTAGCATCTTAGGTCACTGAAATAATGGTGGAAAAAATATGTAGTGCTCATGCATAAAAATGGATGTGCACAAACCAACAAGGACGTGGTCACTATTCTTGTGAACGATGCTTGTGATTTCAATAATCACCGCACACGCTTCCATCATGCACATATAAGACATAGCCATCTTCATTTGTCCTTGCTAGTGAAACGAGATGGTGTGTAGGAACTCAAGAGATACGACGAGCGAGCGAGAGAGAGAGAGAGCGAGAGAGAGAGAGAGAGAGAGAGAGAGATTATACTTACAAACCCAAAATAACGTCTCATTAAAGTTAAAAACCAGGATATGCACAAAAAATATAGTCACTTGACATGAGACCACATTAGGATACTTGGATATACAAAGAGGGCATTTTCAAATAGGCATCTTTTTTGTTCAACACATGTGATAGAGTTCTAGAGACTTGGACATGGGCAAGATGGAAAAATAGAAGGAATATAAAAATACAGTCCAATTGAGTGCAAGTTAGGTCTTCTTATTTGGCAACTCTCAAGTGCACGACCAGTTTCGAGGAGTGCAAAGAGGCAAAAATGCATGAGGTGCAGTGTTCAAAAAAAGTATGCCTCAGCTTTACCTTGAGCCGGTTGAAAACCCAAATCAATCGGCTGAAGAGAGGGGGAGAAGGAGAAAATCCACTTGGAAAATTCAAGAAAAGAGTTAAATTACAAAAATTTGCCGATTATTTTGCAAAATTTCCTCTTTGAATCTACACAAAGGAAATTTTGTATGCTTGTGAAATTGATTTTTTTCGAACACCGATGAGGTGCAAATTCCAAACAAGACACATGTTGCTTAGTAGAAAAACATCATGAGTTCATGACCTCACCAAAAAACATGGAAATTATCTTTTTTTTTACGTGTTGCAATGTTGTTAGTCTTCTATACCACCAAAAGGTCACAACTTGATTCCGTAAACATTAAAATGTAAGTTAGCATGTAATATAAAAAGCATTGGATTCAAAAATGTCCCTAGTAAATACAAATGGTCCCCTCTTGCTCCTCCACATTGTGCCACCACAAATTGCCAATTCCCTCTCTTCTCTCAACCTGAACCACCCACTTCCTCTCTCTCTCCCTCTCACTATCTCACCTTCCTTATATATATATATATATATATATATAAAATATAATATAATATTTTTATTTTATTTTTTTATTTTTTAGGAAGCGTCTTCTCTTTTCTCTCTTCTCAATGTCCCCCCCCCCCCCCACTCCCCCCCCCCCCCCCCCCCCCCCCCCCCCCCTCTCTCTCTCTCTCTCTCCCTCTTATTTTGCTAATGCACATACCAACATGGTACTTCTTTCCTTCCCAAAAGCATCACAATGAGACCTATATCAAGTAATCCTCGTTGGCTTACTACATTTGCAGAACTATTCGTGGTGGTTGCATCCATACCTCCTTCTCTATGTTAAGGTAAGCCCAACTTGAGGCACCATATGGGAAAGCCCTTTAGCCACCTAGTAAAGTATAAACAATGAAATGGTCCAATAGAAAGAGGATGCAATCTCTCTAGCCAATGATTCTAAAGCACTAAGCCTATTTAAGAGACTATTCTCCAATCAATCATTTGCTTTTTGAGTTTGAATCATCGTGTCTATACTCTCTCTCTTTATGCTCTTGCCCTTGGCATAGTCTAACCCTAATCTCCATCTCTCTAATCGTAATCCTAACACCGTAATTAATCTAAGGTTCCATCTCGCATAGCCTAATGCTAAACCATTGGTGATTAGGGAACACGCTTCTCTACAAGTGGTATCAGAGCCGATGGTTCTACCTAAATATAACTATTTGCATCATTCTCCTTGCATTAGCATTCTAGGTTAGCAATAATCTCTACCCTAATCATTACCTTGGGCATGAGTATGCTTCGCTACCCAATAGTGATTAGATGAGAGCCACATTATTTCTCCATTGATAGGACTCTCTTGTTATACTCTCACCCTCTCCACTAGATAAGCTTTCATTGATATTCACTTCATTTTTAGCATAATAGTTTGTGTGTGTATTCTCTAGTATTAATGTAGGATTCTGTGTTTTTTGTGTGTAAGTGTGAGAGAAGAACAAGTATTTGTGTGTAAGTGTGAGAGAAGACCAAGTATTTGTGATTGAAGAGCAACAGTGAAAGGTTTAAGAAAAGAAGATGAAGCATCAAGTAGAGTTTCCACATCATGCCCATCACCACATGAGGGATTTCAAGCACCTTTGAGTGCTTCTTAGCAGTGCTAAGATCCGCCCAACATCACCGACCAAGTGCTTCTCCATTTTTCTGCTCATGTTTGCTCTCAATTAGCCTGGTGTTGCTCGCTCATCATTAACTGCTTGTTGGCCCCACCTGCTTGTGCCAAGCAAGAGGATCTACCCCACGTGTTGTCCATCCACAACATCTTCAGGTACTATTTTCAATTTATATATTTCAGTAGATCCACCACACATGATATTGGATTTGTAGCCTAAGTCAGTGCATGCTGCCTCATGACATCCACCCTCATCATTACTGCAGTTTGCGCTTGCTCGAGTGCAACGCAGCACTAAGCTTGAAGCTTATCCTCGATAATTCTTCTCCCTTCAGTCTTTTTTTTTTTGTTGCTCACTACTATTTGTTGCTTGGTGCCATTGCAAGCCACACGCGCCTGCTAAGGTCTACTGCTCACCATTCGCCTCCAATGTGGATCCCAATTTCAGTACAATCAACCACCTCATTAGTGAGGGCATCTTGGGCCTATAATTTGGAGTCAGGAACTCACACACGCGGTGGATTTCGGGTAGTCCTTAGCTATGAGCACAAGTTTCAAAAACTATTTGTCATTCATAAGATTTTCATCTAATTTTGCATTTAATACCTTAAGAGCCTTGTCACGCGACCATTAAGAGCCTCGTGCCCTTTGAACCTAGTAGCCATTACATCGGCTCTCAAATTTCGTACACTAAGAACCACTATCTCAAGCTCATAATCTGATGTACATGCTGAAAAAATAGCCCGCTCACTGGTGACGTTGCACAAACTCAATTTCATTGAGATTTAAAATTCCCTTGTTTTTTTTAAAGCATTTTCCATCATAGCTAGATCTCAAGCCCAAAACTCCTCGGGTTGAGGACTTTTAAGGGTATATTCACAAGAATCTCAAAGGTTTACTTTAACATTAAGTGTTGTCTCCAACCAAATGGCATCTCACCCTCACATATTACACTATGTTGCAAGCTTATGGTAGAAACACACACGTTACGAGAACTAGACATTTCCTTGCAAGATCAAGGTAAACCTTTCTCATGAGCACACACATGATAAGCACTACATTGGACATGTATGTGTGCATTACAACATTAGCCCAGAAGGTTTCATCGTTTACAAATCAGACCAATGAGCTACATCAACAAAACGACATAACAAATGACAACATGAAGACGACAACACATGAAGCCAACGACATGAAGATAAAGATGATGACAACAACAATAAATGACAAGGACAATAGGATGAACACATTTTTTAAGAGGACAAGAATGAAGACCACTTCACACATAAATAAATTAATGAATAAACAAATTTGTACTACCTAGGACTACAAGTGCACCTAGTAAGTCTCACTTGTGAACCATAGTGATGAATCCAATTGAGAACCACTATAATGTCTCATGGGACAATGAACCATGGTGATGTATAAACCTGAATTTCCATGATGTATCAGGTAGATGAATCATGTTAGCTCAGGAGTACACCATGGTTAAGGTAGGGTTTCATCCTCCATATCCTAATGTTTACCATTGGTGATTATGGAACATGCTTCCCAACACTATAACCTCTTTGGGACTTCCTCCCTCAACCCCTCCATCTCATGTTTCCTCTATCCATCATCTCATCATCTCATCCTCTCTCTCTCTCTCTCTCTCTCTCTCTCTCTCTCTCTCTCTCTCTCTCTCTCTCTCTCTCTCTCTCTCTCTCTCTCTCTCTCAGATGTAAAAGTTGAAGTCAATTATATAAAATCTTTAAACAAAGCACAAACTTTTGCTAACACATTATTAGTGGAAACTAAAATGCTATGTTACTTTCAACAAAAACTAATACAGATAGGAAAGGATGGGAGAGGGAGAACAGTGGGAGAAAAAAGGAGAGGGAGAGGGAGAAGAATTAGGATAGACGGGATATCCTTCCCTTCCCCACCTTTTTTGCAGTAGCAAGCTTGTTGGTTGGAGGAAGAAGGGGGCTATATAAAGGGGGGAGGAAGAGGGTGAGAGCTTTTCTTGGAGTTTTTTTTTATAGGTATGTGCTATATATATATATATATATATATATATATATATATATATATATATAGATAGAGAGAGAGAGAGAGAGAGAGAGAGAGAGAGAGAAGAAGAAGAAGAAAAAGAATAAGAATAAGAATAAGTAAGGTTGGGTTCACATAAGGCAGTAAAAGAAATTGGAGAATCTTGCAAACCAGCAAGAAAGTGCCATCTGGACCTTGTTGTTCACATAGGGTGGTCGAAAGGTGAGATAGAGAGTGCCACATTGTGGAAGAGAAAAAGGGAATTTGTTTCGACCTCTCCCCCCCCCCCCCCCCCCCCGAAAGTTCTTTCTTCCACCCTCCACCTTGGCAAAAAGTGCCATGTTGGCACCAAACACATCAATCCAAACCTCCTGTCCACATGTGCCTCCTCCTCTTTCTTTCGTCACATCCCGGGGTTCACATAAGATGGTGGAAGAAAATTGTCTCCACATTTTCTTTCGCCATCAATGTGAACACATGGATGGTGGAAGAGACTGTTTTGGAGCTTTTTCACCCAGAAGAGATCATAAAGTGTATGTTTTTCGCTGGTCTAATGTGAACCCAACCTAAGTGGGAAAGGGTTGTGAAGGCATGGGGAGGGAAGTAGAAGAGGAATGTAGTGGATGGAGGACAAAGAGGTGTGATGAAAGGTGACGCGGCGAGGGAGTGAATGAGATCGAAGGAGGGGTTGCATTGATGGGGAGAGAGAGAGAGAGAGAGAGAGAGAGAGAGAGAGAGAGAGAGAGAGAGAGAGAGAGAGAGAGAGAGAGAGAGAAGGGAGGGAGTGTAGATGGAGGGAACAGTTCCCAGAATCCAATAGACAAGAATCCAAAATAGCAGGTGAACTGGTAATTATCGAGCGAGTTACTGCGATAACTGCATAGTAAATAGGACAGTCGGAGACCCAATCTTTCACCTATAAATAGGGGCCATTATTTCATTTGTTGATGGGCGGTGATATTGATACGCTATTGTATTGTACTCTTGAGTCTAGTGTCTTGGAACTCACTGTGCTGTTGTACTCTTTTATCGTTAAGCCCAAAGAAATTCTTTGGCTCATATTGTACTTTGTTCTAGTTGTACTCATTTGAATATAATCAAGTTCCAGTTCTAGTCTATGCATCATTTCCATTTCAATCACTATTTCCATTTTCATTTTAGTATTAGTGTCTTTGTCTAATCTATTCCAGTATATGCGTCGTTAACATTTTAGTTACTATTTCTAGTTCCATTTCAAAATTAGTGTCTTTGTCTAATCTATTGTCTAAAGTTTGCCTGACTGAATTGACTTAGCTAACTCTTAACCAACATGAAATAGTTGTCTGAAGAGACTAGATCATTCCATCTCAGAGTATAGCACAAAATGAAGAAACAATGCATACAAATATTGATGAAGACTTCCTTTAGAGGTGGGTTAATTCTTTATCTAAACCATTTTGGAAATGCAAGTATTGTCATTCAAAGTACCATTGTTCAATCAAATACACTAAATGGTGATCCTTTCAAAGACATCATGCTTGTTCATATGAAGATGTTTTGGCAATAGTGGAAGCTTTTAAGGAATGGTGGCAGCAAACTCTCATTCAAAATATTCAACCAAGTAAGAGGTGTGGTCATTGTCAGAAGAGAGTTCAAGTCCAATATGTCATATAGTGGACCAATGGAATTAAGGGTACTAGAGTTCCAATAGCAAAAACCAGTGGACTATTTGGGTAGTATTTCAGTGCAGGCAATGGTGGGGTTTGAAATACATAACCGTCACTAGCAAGGTATAAATGACCAAATCACTAAGTGTATCTCGTTAGCAATGATTATAAGGACCAACCATTGCATGAACGACATGTCACAAACAGTGTGCATAAAATAGGGGTAGGAAAGGAGTGGAGCATTCATTGTGCGAATGTGTATAGCTATGAGAAGATTGCACAATCCTTCCCTTTACCCTTAGAGACTTGCGCAACTCGCTCCCTGGCCTGCAAAGCTTCCTCCACCTTTATATGTGGCAACACCCTCAACATAGCAACCTTCATCTCACTCACACCTTCCCCATCAACAGCTGTTGTTGTTGATTTACCAAAAATCTCGAGGTGCTCCTGCTTTGATTCTCCAATACCAACAAGTGAGTACTCTCTTTCTACACAAGATTGTTTGCAAGACTTGTGTATGGCTAGATAGAAAAAAAAGATTTAATAAGATGTAGAAAACCATAGATGAGCTCATTGCACAAACACAAGCACTTTTGAGCCCAGTAGCAAAAATTTCGTGCTTAGTGCGTATGTATATGTTCTAGCAAAAAGATTTGCAGCTCATCAAATGTTGGAATTTAGAAGTGGTGGTGGAAGCCATAAAGATACCCTTTGATGCAGAAGTCATTGGATACCTTCAATCCAGACAAGAGGATGGCTGAAATTCATGGCAAGACAGTAGAACTAAAATTGGAGAGTTATCCCATGTGTTACTTTTGCCATTCGCTACTCAGTCTACACTGTGCAACCCTAATGAGGTCAGCAAGTTCTTGAAAGAGGATACATTAGTCAAAAAAAGTGTAAAACAGGAGGTTAGGGAATTCGAGTAGTTGAAGCTATCAGTCTCAAAAACAACCCGACCTATGTCTCTGAAAAGTTATTTAGTATGCTTCTAGCAAGAATTATGAATCCCAAGGTTGAGATCAATATCAGTCAATTTTTGTATATTAGCATTATGCAACAAATAGCTAAAGTCAAGACACAAAACTTGTTAAAATCATGCTATGATGTGCTGACACACACAGGACAACCATTCATGAAGGCATTGCCTTGTGAGAAGTTTGAAGCTTTCCGTAAAGCTTTGGGCTTACTCCCCTTTGTGAATTAATTATACCCTTAGGGCATGGCACTTCCCTTTACACTAGATGCCAACTCTCTTTCACCATATCACTCCCATGGGGGATTTGTCACCATAAATGATGTGTGTGAATACACTTAGGACCGTCATGGCATTTTTTCCCTCACTGGGAGGTTTTTCCCCCCGTGCATTGTATATACGCCCATCATTCTAGGGCTAAGTTATCTTTCCATTGTGCACTAAGCAAGATACTGTCTATTGTGTGCTTTGAGCTTTTTCATCTTCTCCAAGTTGTGTGTGTTTCCCTGTTTCCAACAATCCCTATCTCTACAATGTCCTCAATACAAAGTGCATTCATAAGAGTTTGATCCCATATGTGAATATTGATTCATTGAAATTTTCTTTAATACTTTAATTTGTGAAAGAGACTTTTTATTAAAGGATCTCATAAAGGTTCTTTTTAAAATTATTTTATTGTATCCTTTTCTTATTAGACCTACATTTTCTTATTATTTTCTATGCTTATTAGACCTACCTTTTCTTATGAAAACATTAAAATATTCTTTTTTTTATAGTTCGCCAATGGGTCCCTTTATTTTATTGGTGTTTTTAAACTTCCTTTTCATTTTATTTTGTTTTAGAATGCCAATTTGAGCCTTTCATATTGTTGTTTAAATGGAGCTCTTTGTAACATATAAGGTGTAAGAAACTAGGCAACTATGCTCTACTGAATCCTCCTCCCAACCTCCCTTTATAGGTGGGCTCCTAGCCCCTTGCCCTAGACGGATCCCCTGTCCACACTGCCTAGCCCGGCCCTTGGCCGTAGTCCTTGCCTAGCCTAGTTCTTAGGGTACAGGACCCGTGTCCTGACATTACTCCCCCCTTAAAGAAGAGTTTTCGTCCTCAAAAACAAAAGTGGGAAACTTCTTCTTAAGAAAACTAATGTTTTCCCAAGTGGCACCTTCTTCAAGTCGGTCTTTCCACTTGATTAAGGCTTGTTGTCGTACATGATGGCGTGTACGCAACTCATGATAATCCATAACACGTTCAGATGCATGCAGTAACGTAGGAGGTTCAATGTAGTCGACCAAAACCTGTTTGATCGTCGACGAAGTTGTCGTCCCCATGTAATCGCTTGCGTAAACGGCTTACATGAAACACCGGATGAATGCAAGAGTGTGATGGTAGTAGTAGCTTGTAGGCACGATCACCAACTCGCTTGAGTATTTTGAAAGTCCGTTACATGTTTATACCTAATGAAGGTTACGTGCCAACGTACTCTGTCAGCACACCTGGTAAGTCCTTGACGTATGAAAGTATTGACACAATCTCCAACCCCACCAGAAGAGGTGTTCGAAGTCGAAAATCGTACTTAAGCAAATTCTAGAATAGGGAGAAAATCATCTATCTAGAAATGCGTTGTGCTAACGTATGCTCTTAGCAAATCCTTTAGCACAAGATTACTCTTTGTAATCTTTGTAATCTGCCTATCCCCTTGGATAACTGACAGTACTGAGGTGTGTTTTCCTTACGGTTTACAGACAATCGTCCCAGATGACTGGTAAACGGAAAATCACAGTAGTGTTTAACATTGGTGAAGAATCAACAATGTCCGAAATAACCATCGTGGTTAACTTGAAAAAATCCAGAAACGCCCAAACCGAGCCATGACCTCTATTGGTGATTAGTGGATTTAAAAGTAATCTCATAGAGATAGTGCACATAGAGTGTGAAATGCTTCATAAGCAACAATCTGTGGAATATGCATGCCATTCCAAATCAGCCCTTGCTAAACACTAGGGCCCATAACACCTAGTGTGCATGCATTTAGCAAAAACTAACCGAACCTGTATATCCATAATGATGCTTGCCAATACTTATGGCAAATGTGATGTGCCTAGCACGCAATAAAAGGAATGTAAATAGTTCTGAAAAGAAACTAAATACTTTTAGTTTGCAATCTTTTGCAAGCCTTGCTGAAAAGTATGAATCACAATAAAAGGTGAAACATTGATCACTTCTAGATACAGACAATGAAACTTTTTCATTTGCTATATAGATAAACAACCATCTGTAATGTTGTTTAGCAATACTTGTACCTTAACAAGTCATTCTAAGTATCCGACAATTTCTGGCCACGAAATTGCTCATGATACGTTGTGCTAAAAATGGTCTAGAAAACAGATGTGACCAGCACTTAGGGACTTTGTCGTGACACATATTTGAAATAGGGAGCGCCAGTGTCAGTCCCAGAGACTCATATTCGCCACATGTGGAATATGTCTCAACTAAGGATGTGTGAAAAAGAACATCCTACAAGTACAAGATGTACTTGTGTGTGGAGGTAGCTCTAAACACTTTACGACAAGAGTGAGAGGGACCCTCATTCATTGCTCCACACTGGCTAAACCAAACTCCTTGAGTTCCTAGACCATGTTGTATCCCATGTAACAACATGTGCCAAATTGAACCCTACAAGTAGGTTCGTAACAGCATAAGGCAGAAAGATAGATTGGATACTTTGCCAAAAATATTGTGTGCCGACATGCCCTTGGCATGACTCTGTAACATTCAAGCGTACTTATACGTCTTGAAAAACCAAGCAAAGCATACTAAAAATTGAATAACACCAAATCAATAGATGCATACCTGGAGATTTGAACGTAATGTTCACTTACCCGTATTCAAATGGAGAGGAGCACTTAATGTTCACTTACCTGTATTCAAATGGAGAGGAGCACATCCCCTACCTGAAAAAACAAACAGAATTGCACTGGGAAGCCTGGGTGTTGCCTTTGCAATCCAAGCTCTTGGATTAGAATCTACGTAGTCAAACCCCTTGATAAGACTCTTTGTAGAAACTGCTCAACTAGCAGATAACGGTAACCAACATAGTCAACCATATACAGGTTGATTGGAATCAACTTGAATAGTGTGTTCATCTGCTATCACGTGGTAGATTGCGGAATTCTTTCCTTGAAAGTATAACTGGGAGAGATCAACGGTGATCCTCAATGCAGATCAAACTGTGATCCTTAATGCCGAAGGGGTGATGTAGCAATCACCCGCCGGGTCTTACCCCAAAAAAGTATGTCCATAGCCGTCCATAGACACTATGTAGTGCTATAGAGAGAGCAGGAGATCCACACAAGTGAACTGTCGAGCTCTTATGGACAGCCATGCTGTCACAATTGATTGCTACATCTAGACTTTCTTGTAGAGATCAGTTACTGTGAGTTGAAGATTAGCAAAAACTCAACTTGAGTGTCGCGCTGAAAACAAGTAGTGTAGAAATGACACCCTAAACATGAGTAATGACAAGACTCTTGCTTGTCCATTAATGTCGATGTGTACTTCCGGGGGTATATCTTGAAAATAATCATCCAAAGAATGCCAGTAGTTGGGTCTTACCCTTGTCCGGACATCGGCGCTTAGCCTGTTTGGCTCATAGCCCTTATGCAAAATAGTGTTCAATCGACGAACCGATGAAGACTAGTTTGAGTAGCATCTTAAGCATGTGCTAGCTGTGAGTTAGAGCACCTTGGCCGAAGCTGACTCACGAGCAGAATATGTATCAAAAGCTTGTTATATTATTCCCTTAAAGAGAGAGAGAGAGAGAGAGAGAGAGAGAGAGAGAGAGAGAGAGAGAGAAGAAGAGCATGTTGAGCTGAGGAACTTTCCTTAAGGTTGTAGAGTGTGTACCCAAGTTGTGTTCCCTGGCGCATCGTATGCAATCGCGAAATTGGTAGAACCCAAGTTGTGTGCCCTGACGCATCGTATGCCTGACTTGCAGCTTATCGTATAAGCAGTCCACAATTTTTTGATATGACTCTCTCATCGAGAGAGGGAATAGGAAAACATAAAACTCATTCCGACCCACCTACCGGGTAGGGGTCATGATTGTATGAGGATGACTTGTCATTGGCACTGTGCCTGGGAGTCAAGTCCAAATTTTTGGTTCTTTTGATTGTTGTTGTGTTGACAGCAATCAAAAAAACACATTAAACAATCCATCACTTAGTCTGTCCTTGACAGAGTTTCGAGTGTGATAGCGGAAGCGTAATCTATGAAGCGGTGGAATTCATGCCACCCGGTTAGCATGCCGTGCATGCATAATTGTAAGCCCTTCATTTTTCCAAATTGGCGTGCCAATGTCCTTGATGCCAAGTCAATGGGCAATATCGTGGCACGCGTGAGAAGCCTGGTTATCCCATAGTAACTTGTCATCCTGAAATTTTGATGGAGAAGAACTCGTTCCTTACCTGCTCATAGCCTTTTCTGCTACACGAGAGAGAGTTGTCGCGTGTATATATATACATCCCTTGTATCATATACATCCATCTGGCATGTAATGAAAGAACTTGCAAGCAGATTACCAATTTCCTCCCAAGTTTGTATGCTTATAGCATATACCAAACGTGGGGAGTCTCAATGCAAGATTCCTAACTTGAAGCCTTGCTTCACAGAAATTGAAGCCTTGCTGATAGCCAACTGAGGTGGTTGTTGACATGCAGAGAGCATGACAAAAAGAATCGACCTTGTCGAGGAATTTCAACTGAAATGAGCTAAGACTGTGTGACAAGCATCCTTTGGCAACGGCTAGAAATAGTGACAAGGAGTCGGCCATGCCGAACAACGTGCCTCCTGCATCAAGGCAAGCAGTAGGATGTGCTAATCTCCTTCAGATTACAAAACATGGCAAATTGGCAAAAACGAATCGACCTTGTCGAACACTTTTAGCTAAATGACCTTGTTGAATATCTTAGCATCTTGAGAATTATAAAAAAGTATGCATAACTGATGTATTCTCTGCCAATTTCTAGAAAAGGTGACAGTAGGCAGTCATGCCGAGCAACTAGGCACCGTACATACATCAAGTCTATCAACAAGCCAGGTCAATCTCCTTGAGATTCCAGAACAATGACAACTTGCTATGCTTTTGCATCAAACCGACCCAGCTCATGTGCTCAAAGTCGTATAAGTTATCACACATACACCATGCATGATACACTTTCTAGTCTTGTCAGCCATGTTTGTTCGTGTACATGGTTGACCTTGGCAAGCGATATGCAAGGACGTAACCATTGAAAGCACTTTTCTTAGCCCCAAAAAACTTGTAAAACAGAGGCAACAATTGCTTGCCATGCCAAGAGTACGAAGAGATCTGCAAGATTTCATGCATGCAGAATGTAAAACAGAAATGTGAACTTGCTTTACCGATTCTTATCGCCCGCTTCGAGTGGTGGAACGAAGTCATCATAATCCCGACTCCGCTGAATTCAAAAAAATAAAATCTGCAAACTTCTTGGTCTTCGTAAGCACGCCGGTGTTGAATCCAACGAAGAGCACCTTGAAAATAATGAGCAAGTCGATAGTTGATGATTCACTCGAAAGCACAGAGCAAAGTCGAGTTGCCAATAATCTGGTTTGCATCGTATGCAATATACCAGTTAGTTTTGGCACTAGTCGACGAAGGTTTCAGCCGGCAAGAAGCTGAAATATGTGAATCAAACTACAAACGCGCAAGGACGCATTTGAAACGCCAATCAACTCATAGTAGCCGGTGACAGGATTTGCATCGTATGCAAACGGAAAATCAGTCGGAATTTGATTTTCTCGGAATACTGAATTAGTCTTACCGAACAAGGAATTGTGGTTGTTGATCTTCCACCCGAACACGCAGGTTCTGGAATTTTCTGCAGTATTCGAGTAAAATTTGAAGCCGTGACGATCGAGGGGCTTTCCTCGGCGGTTGTAGCTTGCTCTAGATTGCCCGACTACCTTGAGTTGCTCGACTACTCGTGGGAAGGGCCGCTGAGAGTGGCCAAGACTCAATTCAATGGCCCAAGGCCCTTTTAAATGTGAAATCGCAAGGCTTTCAAGCGCAGGCAGCGAGCAGGTTTCGACGAGGATGATGACGATGAGAGTGTGTCTTGCACAGGCCGGCTACGACCGCGAGGGACTGGCGCTAGCCTTGCAACCTGAGGGCACTCCCTTCAAGCCTAACTCCCCGTGATATCGTGCACCACACAGTGGTTTCCCAAACGGGTAGAACTGCCCGATTTCGCAAGTAGCCCGGCTAAAATTGGAAAAGGGCTTAAAAAGCAACGGTTCTCACAAAAGGGGCATACTTTTAGGGGCCAAAGATGACCACGCCTAGAGAGAGGGTGGAAGAGAGTCCCAAGCTCTGATACCAGTGTAAGAAACTAAGCAACTAGGCTCTATTGGATCCTCCTCCCAACCTCCCTTTATAGGTGGACTCCTAGCCCCTTGCCCTAAACGGATCCCCTGTCCACACTGCCTAGCCCGGCCCTTGGCCATAGTCCTTGCCTAGCCTAGTTCTTAGGGTACAGGACCCGTGTCTTGACATAAGGAATTTGTGATTTTGTGTGTATAATGGACAATACAATTTTATATTGAACCACAACGACATATGATTGTAAGCACTCATTCAAACCTACTACCCATAACTCTCATCCCCCCTCAACTTCAATAGACCTTATTCACTCCTCACCTTGTTTGCTTTTGTGAATGGGCCACCTACACCCTTTTTTTTCTTTTTTTTTGTAAAAAGCAAAACTCACAATTGTGGTGAGTTATTGAACAGCCCAAAAAATTACAAGATCTTGTCATGCTCTCATTGAGCCATGACATCATCCTGGGACTATAATTACATCGGCTATTAGGGCAGCCACCCCCACTAACCTGTCACCTCCTCCTCGATACACAAGGTCCATGAACGTGTCCTTAACAAAAGTATCCAAAGAGATAAAGTCTTGGATATGAAGCATGTCGATCACTTTGTGTGATTTAATGAATGAATCTATCCAAAACACAACACTTTAAACATGAAATTTGTCAAGAACTTTGTGCTTTAACGAATGGTCCACATGTGGCATTCACTTTGAATAGTGTAATGCCAAATACGATGCCTTCTTTTTCAAGAGAATGGGTGAAAGTGAGGGAGGAAGTGAATGAGAAGAGATGTGGGAGCATGGTGACGGTGAGTCAAGTAGTGGGTAGAGGATAAAGAGGAGGAGAAGGGAGAGGTGGAGGTGGTGGAGAAAGAGAAGAGTACTTAGCTTCAATGGCCAAGGAGGACAACACTATTTCACAGGCAGCTCAATTAAAAAAATCTCACTCCATATTCTAGCTCTAGATGCACACTGCTGGATTAAAATTATAGGAGAATAGAAAATATTTTTGGTTCTATAAACTCCACAAGATGGGGGCCTCCATCCGAAGGCAATTGGTGTATTTAGTGTGCTCAATATGTGGTTACTATTAAATACGTAAACATAGTTGGGCAATGGGTTTTTTATGCATGCAAAATCTATAAATCGTTTAAGCAAAATCCACGGATAATGGTTTCTTATTAATATGAAATTTATATGTTGAGAAACTCTTCCTTCACGAAGAAAAACTTACTTCAAGCCACCACCCAATCTTGTTTATTGTTACTTTTGTAGATGTATATTTGAGAATAGATAATCAAGGAGGTATGTATGAGAATTTATTGTCATAATAAGTTCTTTGGCCCTATGGTGATATCTTCAATCAATGTACTTTAAGAGTTGAAATGCAACACATGAAGCCCATCAAGCATGTTTTTTGCTTTTGTGAATAGGCCACCTACACATTAATAAAAGTATCCTAAGAGATGATGTTTTGGACATGAAGCATGTCAATCAATTTGTGTGATTTAGTGAATAAATGTATCTAAAACATGACACTTTGGACATTAAGCTTGTCACTATTTTTTTATACTTTCATGAATGGTCCACGCGTGGCATATACTTTGACTAATAAAATGCCAAATACGATGCCTTCTTTTGGAAGTGAATGGGTGAAAGGGAGGGAAGAAGTGAGTGAGAAAGAGATGTGGAAGCATGTTGAGGGAGAGCCAAGTAGTGGGCAAAGGATAAAGAGGAGGGGAATGAGAAGAGTGGGTGGCTTTGATGGCTATCAAGGATGGCATTACTGGTGCACAGGTGGCTGAATTAAAAAAAGGCTTGTTCCATCAATCTCACTCCATATCCTAACTCTCTTTTCAAATGGAACAATTAGACTTAAGGATCTATCGGCATTTTTGTTGCCAACAACGGTCTACAATGGAGCCAAGATCAAGTTGTATTATGCCAGATCAAAGGAACCTCTAGCATTAGAGCAACACATCATGCCAGATTTGCAATCAAATGACGAGACATTAGCTCTGTTCAATATCAAACCTTAAGTGCTAATTAGAATAGAGGAGGGTCAGAGTAGAGCTGACAATGTAGAGATTGCTCCTTATAAAATGAATTCCATTAGGCTGGTTTTAAGCCTTGTGGCTGCTCATGACTTGTGCACACTCTTGGAATGAACTTATAGTAAGAATAGAATCTCTTAACTATATTTGGTTCTACAAACTCCTACCTCCATCTACACTACACGCATTCAATCATCTTTTGAACCACGGGCAATTGTGCAAAGTTCGTCTTTTACGCCGTAAGTGAAATTCTTCTTTTTTCGACGATCAAGTGCTACGATGCGCAAAGGGGAGTTATATATGCTTGGCAAGTGCTACCAAAATCAAGTATTTTTTTCTGAGTACTTCTTTCACTGTACTGTGTAGCCATGGATTCGGATATCAACATGACATTCGATTTTGAGCAAAGTACTCCCGATCCTGCCAATGACGGCTCGCAGTCGGATCCTCTCAAGAAGAGTACCCACGACGCTACGACAGGAGAAGATATTTATAAATTGCTCAATATTCAAGAATTTCGTGCACTTCAAACACGCATGATAGTCATAGATTGGTCTATTTAGTGTGCTCAATGTATGTAGTCATTGTTAAATATGTTAACGTGTGAGTTGAGAACAAAGGTTTCTTTAAGCATGCAAAATCTATAATTAATCGAGCAAAATCTATGAATATGCATTTTTTATTCAAATGAAACGCATATGTTGAGACACTCTACCTTTACAGAGATTAACTTGCTTCGAGCCACCAAATAATCAACCCAATAATGTCCATTGTGCTTTTTATATATTATATTTGAGAATAGATAATTAAGGAGACATGAATAGGAAGTATTTTCATAATAAGTTCTTTGTGGCCCTACCACTCTTAGCAATATCCTCAATTAACGTACTCCAAGAGTTGAAATGCAACATGATGAAGCTCGTCAAGCATGTTTTTGGCTTTTGTGAATAGGCCACCTACACGTTAACAAAAGTATACAAAGAGATGATGTCTGGGCATGAAGCATTTAGTAAAATGAATATATACAAAATGTGACACTCTAGACATGAAGCTTGTCAAGGAATTTTTGTACTTTCTTGAATGGTCCACACGTGGTATACACTTTGCATTTAGTTTTTGGCATGTAAAAAAAAAAAAAAGCTTTAGAGAACAAAGGATTAAAGAATGTATTCCCAAGAATTTGATCCATGATGTGAAGTATCGTTTCAATAATTTATGCTAATATTTTGATTTGTGAAGAGTCCTTTCATTTAAGGACTTAACAAGGATTCATTTCATTGAATTGTTTCATTTTTTTATGTTTATTAAATCTATCTTTTTAAGAAGGTATTAAAATTTATTTATTTTTAATTTTTCAATGTGTTTTTTTATTTAATTGTTGATATTCAATTTATTTTGGTTTCAAATGATAATGTGCGATGTACACCTTTCACTTTATTATTTAAGTGGAGCCTTTTTTAATATATGAACCATTTGTGATTATGTATGTATAATAGATAGTATAATTTTATACTAAAGCACAAAAAAAAATCCCATGTGATTGTAAGCACTCATTTAAACCTACTTTCCATAAATTTCATCCCTCCCTTAACTTGGGAGGCCTTCGTGCCTTCTCACCTTGTTTTTTAAGAAAGCCTTGAGCTAACAATTTGATTATGAGTTGTTTTGACCACATTGTCAACTTCTCGACATGTACCATATGCCACATGCCTTTGAGATGCAAGCATAGGTGATTTCATATGATGCAAAACCCTCATTTTGGTTGTGTTTAAAACAATACAAGGAATTTTATTTTCCTTGTCAGTTCGGGGCATGTATGACAGTCAACGCATTCCAAGAGATTACATCTGAAGAGGAAGGTCATAAGAAACACTTTGCATTTTCAAAACCACATCACATTATACATGTTGCTCAACATCTTGCAAAGATCTGATTCATATTTTGCTTGCTCTTGTCCACTTTTTGCATGATACCATACACCTTCAACATGCAAGCTCTAATGATTGCCTACATAGGGAAACCTCACTCCACCTCCTAGCCCTTCCTTAGTAGCATACATTTTGCAACCATTGCACCCAATTTGGCACTCAATATGCAAGCTCTAATGATTTCCTACATAGGGAAACCTCACTTCACCTCCCAGCCCTTCCTTAGTAGCATATATTTTGCAATCATTGCACCCAATTTGGCACACATATTGAACAAGGTGTTCCATAAGCATGTACTTTTCTTACGTAACCCATAATCACCATTATCAGCGTGTATCTTTCTACTTTGGGACAAAGACTTGTTATATTGCATATGGGTATAATGAGGTTACAAAAGAGAGATTAAATATCTTTCTCTACATGTTTGACTTGGAATCCATTAACATAATTCCATGGATATAATAGCTCGTGTGTGTATGTGTGTGTGTGTGTGTGTGTGTGTGTGTGTGTAGCTGTTTTACTTAAAATAAATAACACACCAATGAACAAGAAGTTCAAAAAGACGACTGGCTAAAGATGTTTAGGCAAAGATAAGTACAGAAACAACTCAGTCTTTGATTCATAACTATACAACATAATAAGAATGAAGTATCATTCCAAATGAATTTGTACAAAGGTAGTAAAACTATCCCAATTGAATCATCAAGTGTTTTCAAAGTCGGCGGACTGTAACAAGCTAAACCTCTTTAAGCCAAGATAGAATTCTTACCTCATCCATATAGTCAAGACAACAGATATGTTAGATTTATCTACATATGGCAGGCTTCAAAGAACCTATCAGTTGTTATCCATGTCAAACTTAGAAATTATTAGACTAGATATTGTCCTATACATTAAGGTGGATAATATCTCAAGGCTTTTTTGCCTACAAAGTGATCCTACCAGAATTGCTTCACATGTTTACTAACAATTTAGAAAAAAAACAACCATTTGCTGTGAGAAGCAGTCGTCCATACCATATCATTTAAAGTATTTCTTTAGCTAAAAATTGTATGAAAAAGTTTTAATATAGTTTTTTCTAAGCTCAGTGAGCAAGCATGAAGTACAATTATCTAGTTTTAAACCATATTTGGCCCAAAGAAATCCAGCATATTTTGCGCTGAAGCCAAATTTCAATATTTTATTTATGTTAAACCATAAGGATCAAGTGAGCAGATCATAAAAGATATTTTCTCAAATTTTTCAAGTAAAACTTCCAACTACTAAGTGCACCAAAAGCAGGTAGTAAAGTACAACGTAAAAATCCCAAGTAAGCTAGCTGTAAAACAGTTTTGGGACTAAGCCAGACATCCAAATAGGCCAACCAATAATCAGCATTCAAGGTGTAGGTAAATCAAAGAAAACAAGTACCCCCACCTCAATATTGTATTTTTCTCAGTATTGTATTTCCCCACTCTTAAAATAAGCCTCAAAATCGAGCCCTTAAAGGCCAGAATCAACTAAGCTTATCATTCGACCAATTTTTAAGCCAGATATCCAGAACCTAAAGTCACTGAGTCATCCAATATTATGCAGTAGGTTATGCATATTTTCCAGCACTATGCTACACTCCATAATGAGTTCCCTTTGAAACTAAAGTAAGAGTTGAACCATCAGCTCAGAGAAGTAGCAGCCAAAGCTAGAGAAGTATCAGCCAGAGCCAGAGTAACACTATACCCAACTCGGTCACAATCTTAGTTTATGCCAAATCTCAAGTAGTAAAGCATAAAGAACCAGAATATGTATGTATATAAAAGGTTTTTATGGCAGTACCATCACCAAGGACTAGATGTAGTGTATATATGAAAAAAGACCAGATCTAAGCTAGGCATCCAGGCAACAAGCAAAAGGTTCCATTTATTGTAAGTCAAAGCAAATAGTAAAAATCGGAATATATTTTATGGTAGCATCATCACTAGAATTAGTGGAATATGTAAGTAAAAAACCATATCTAAGCAAGATATCCAAGCAACAGGTGAAGGTTAGATGTTTTGTAAGTCAAAACAGTCTCCCCATATGTAAAGACCAGGATTAAAAGGCCAGAATAAATGAGCTGTAGATTTGATCTTTTAGCAATACATAGCCAGCAGAGAAAATCATGATTCCAATCTTAACCATAGTACACAGAAGATATCTGCATAATGAAGCACTTGATACAAACAATCCAGTTTAGCCAGTCAAGGCCACCAGGTTTCACTCTGTTATCATACCAAAACCCACCACAGGTAGTATGTAACCAATTATTCATAAGCAAATAGTTTTTGATAAATTTCTATGTACATTGAGCAGGACTGGAAACCTTAACAAAAAACCTTCTCTTTTAATATGCCCAGTTTTTCTATTAAAAAATGGTACATCTCTTAGACAAAGGTAGTGAGCATGATTCCTCCTTAATAAAAATCACACTCCAAGTACTGCAGCAGTTTATCAATGCCGATAAAAATCAATGTTAGTACAGTAAAATCCCGTTTAGTCCAGCATCCAAAAGGGTGATAAAAAAACTTTGTACAAAATCTAGAATGTTTACATATATTCCATGACAGCATAACCAGTATCACCACCAAGCTTTCATCCTTATACTCACCATCAGTATCAAAACCCAGAACAGTATCCATATGTATGACAAATTTGATGCCATTTTCTAGCACAATAGCAAAAAACTAAGTATGTATGCAGCCAGTGCCAGGCAAGAAGCCAAAAAAACCCTTTACTGATGTGTGAAAATCTGTACCAAGTTTCTCATTCCATATTCTTTTGCTTACTAAAAATCCCAAATGAATAGTTCTTTCAAAAATCTAAATGTTAACAAAAAATCATGTTTATAATCGGCCAACAAAGCACGGGTTCTATTTTAAGCATTGAAATAAAAAACCTGTGAGCAGATGCAATCCCAAGTATTTCTCCAAAGTGCCAGGTGAGACCAAGCCTAAGTGAAGGGAAGAACCCCTCACCTTATATAGTGGAAGGGGCAAGGAAGATCTCCAAAAATAATCAGTTGTGGAGATGATGCAGTGGCCTAGCATCAATCATTATCAATGAGTGTAAGAGATTTTACAGCTAAGACTCATTCTATGAGAGGGAGGCAAAGAATCCGTGCCAAGCAACCCCTCATTACGCGAGGTCATCAGCACGAGGTCGTGATGCACTATGAGTGCCGCGACACAGAGTGATAAAAACCTATTAAAACCAATCAAATCCGAAGCCGCCCAGGTAAGAGGCCAAAGAATGGGCTCTAACTAACGTTGGTAAGAGATATATTAGGGGGTTATACCCACAAGGTAACCCAAACATGGGTGCAGGGAGGGTTTTTGGATAAGAATATATATTTATGGTGGATAGCTCTAATTTAATCACTGTAGTCCACCTAAAAAAGCTAGGATTTGTATAGTAAAGCACAAGGTAATCTCCCATAAGGCAGCAACTCGAGTTCATATAGTTGGATGTTATAGTGATTCAGAGCATAGTCGACAACTTCCTCCAGATGAGGTGCTAGAGCAACCACAACCCTATATCAAAACAAAGCAGTATCTAATATGTAAAGCATAAGGTAAAACTCCCCTAAGCAACAACTCAAAACCAGTTTGAGTGTAACAAGTTGGATGTCATATTTTGTAGCAAAAAATAGTGATTCAAGATATAATCAAAGCCCCCCAGATGCCATCAAGGTCAGATGATGTGACCAAGTGTGTGTGTGTGTGTGTGTGTGTGTGTGTATACCCGCCCTATCCCAGGCGCCATACACAATGAGATTCGGCAATAGGCCCATTGTGTATGGGCCTACTGCCTCATCAGAGAGATGAGTTTAAAAGGACTTTAGCATAGAAGTGCCAATTTGGAGTATCCCTGAAGAGGGTAGAATTGTTTGTACTCATATAGTATCAGATATCGTCTTCAAGGAAGACATTACTCCTGTAGGAGTTTTAAGGCTTTGTCAGCCAGTTTTGAAAGAAGTATGGTTGTCATTGAGTAGTCTATAGATGATAGACGGTCTAGAAAGTCTTCTATGTGAAGCAGGTTTCATGTTCTTGTAAATATCAAAATATAATTTACCTAAGCATGGGTGAGTAGAATTGGATTAGCCTTCTACTTAAAACCGACTGAGCCAAAAGACTACAATAGTCGTGAGAAGTAATCCAATCTATAGTCAAGGAGACACCACCTAACACTTGTCGAGCAGCTAAGGAATTATAGACAATGGGTCACTCAAAGCCTACAGACACAAAATATCCAGATCCACCGTCCTGGTCCTCCCAATTTCCTGGGAGGGCCTGGTGTAGCTGTTTTACTTAAAATAAATAACACACCAATGAGCCAAAAGTTCAAAAAGACGATTGGCTAAAGATGTCTAGGCAAAGATAAGTACAGAAACAACTCAGTCTTTGATTCATAATTGTACAACATAATAAGAATGAAGTATCATTCCAAATGAATTTGTACAAAGGTATCAAAACTATCCCAATTGAATCATCAAGTGTTTTCAAAGTCGGACTGGAGCAAGCTAAACCTCTTTAAGCCAAGATAGAATTCTCACCTGCATCTATATAGTCAAGACAATAGATATGTTAGACTTAGCTACGTATGGCAGGCTTCAAAGAACCTATCAGTTGTTATCCATGTCAAACAGAAAAATTATTACACTAGCTATTGTCCTATACATTAAGGTGGATAATATCTCAAGGTTTTTCGCCTACAAAGTAATCCTACCAGAATTGCGTCACATGTTTAATAACAGTTTTTTTTTTAAAACAACCATTTACTGTAAGAAGCAGTCGTCTCTACCATATCATTCAAAGTATTTCTTTAGATAAACATTGTATGAAAAAGTTTTTAGATAGTTTTTTCTAAGCTCAATGAGCAAGCATGAAGTACAATTATCTAGTTTTAAGCCATATTTGGCCTGAAGAAATCCAGCCTATTTTGTGTTGAAGACAAATTTCAATATTTTATTTCTGTTAAACCATAGGGACCAAATGAGCAGGTCATAAAATATATTTTCTCAAAATTTTTAAGCAAAACTTCCAATTACACAGTGCACCAAAAACCAGGTAGTAAAGTACCACCTAAAAATCCCAAGTAAGCTAGCTATAAAACAGTTTCGGGACTAAGCCAGATGTCCAAAAAGGCCAACCAGTAATCAGCAGTCAAGGTGTAGGTAAATCAAAGAAAACAAGTACCCCACCCTCAGTATTGTATTTCCCCACTCTTAAAATAAGCCTCGAGGCCGAGCCCTCCAAGGCCAGAATCAACTAGGTTTATCATTCGACCAATTTTTAAGTAGGATATCCAGAATTTGAAGTCACTAAGTCATCCAATATTATGCAGCAGATTATGCATATTTTCCAGCACTATGCTACACTCCATAATGAGTTCCCTTTGAAACTAAAGTAAGAGCTGAACCATCAGCTCAGAGAAGTAGCAGCCAAAGCTAGAGAAGTATCAGCCAGAGCCAGAGTAGCACTATACCCAACTCGGTCAGAATCTTAGTTTATGCCAAATCTCAAGTAGTAAAGCATAAAGAACCAAAATATGTATGTATATAAAAGGTTTTTATGGCAGTACCATCACCAAGGACTAGATGTAGTGTATATATGAAAAAAGACCAGATCTAAGCCAAGCATCCAGGCAACAAGCAGAAGGTTCCATTTATTGTAGGTCAAAGCAAACAGTAAAAACCGGAATATATTTTATGGTTGCATCATCACTAGATGTAGTGGAATATGTTAGCCAGTCAAGGCCACCAGGTTTCACTCTGTTATCATACCAAAACCCACCACAGGTAGTATGTGACCAATTATTCATAAGCAATTACTACAGAGATTGCATAGTTTTTTAATAAGTTTCTAAGTACAGTGAGCAGGACTGGAAACCATTTAAAAAAAACCCTTCTCTTTCAATATGACCAGTTTTTCTATTAAAAAATGGTACATCTCTTAGACAAAGGTAGTGAGCATGATTCCTCCTTAATAAAAATTACACTCCAAGTACTGCAGGAGTTTATCAATGCCGACAAAAATCAATGTTAGTACAGTAAAATCCCGCTTAGTCCAGCATCCAAAAGGGTGATAAAAAACCTTTGTACAAAAGCCAAAATGTTTGCATATATTCCATGGCAGCATAACCAGCATCACCACCAAGCTTTCATCCTTATACTCACCGTCAGTATCAAAAACCAGAACAGTATCCATATGTATGACAGATTTGATGCCATTTCTAGCACAGTAGCAAAAAACTAAGTATGTATGTAGTCAGTGCCAGGCAAGAAGCCAAGTTTCTCATTCCATATTCTTTTGCTAACGAAAAATCTCAAATGAATAGTTCTTTCAAAAATGTAAATGTTAAGAACAAATCTTGTTTATAATCAGCCAACAGAGCACGGGTTTTATTTTAAGCATTGAGATAAAAAGTTGTGAGCAGATGCAATCCCAAGTATTTCTCCAAAGTGCCAAGTGAGACCAAGCCTAAGTGAAGGGAAGAACCCCTCAGCTTATATAGTGAAAGAGGCAGGGAAGATCTCCAAAAATAATCAGTTGTGGAAGTGTCACAGCAGCCTAGCACTGATCATTCTCAATGAGTGTAAGAGGTTTTACAGCTAAGACTCATTCTATGAAAGGGAGGCAAAGAATCCATGCCAAGAAACCCCTCATTACGCAAGGTCATCAGTACGAGGTCGTGACGCACTATGAGTGCCATGACAGAGTGATAAAAACCTAGTAAAACCAATCAAATCCGAAGCCGCCCAGGTAAGAGGCCAAAGAATGGGCTCTAGCAAAAGTTGGTAAGAGATATATTAGGGGGTTGTACCCACAAGGTAACCCAAACATGGGTGCGGGGAGGGTTTTTGGATAAGAATATATGTTTATGGTGGATAGCTCTAATTTAACCACTGTAATCCACCTAAAAAAGCTAGGAGTTGTATAGTAAAGCACAAGGTAATCTCCCATAAGGCAACAACTCGAGTTCATATAGTTGGATGTTAAATTGATTCAGAGCATAGTCAACAACTCCCTCCAGATGAGGTGCTAGAGCAACCACACCCCTATAGCAAAATAAAGTAGTATTTAAAAATGTAAAGCATAAGGTAAAACTCCCCTAAGGCAACAACTCAAAACCAGTTTGAGTGTAACAGGTTGGATGTCATATTTTCTAGCCAGAAATAGTGATTCATGACATAATGAGAGCCCCCCAGATGCCATCAAGGTCAGATGTTATGTCCAAGTGTGTGTGTGTGTGTGTGTGTGTGTGTGTGTGTGTGTGTGTGTGTGTGTGAGAGAGAGAGAGAGAGAGAGAGAGAGAGAGAGAGAAAGAGAGATGCAATGAAAAAAAAATCCCCAAGATTTTGAGCGAAAAATTTGATTATGAATTTTTTTGCCCATGCCAAGTAAACATAGACTCCAAGGCCTTTAAAAGTTGCTCTAATGGAAGGCAAAGGGCAAGGAAGAATGGTTAGAGCCTTTATAAGAGGTCAAGGAGATAATAGACATGATCATGCAACCATAGGAGAGCCTATTCTTGATGAAGAAGAAGAAAGACAAATTGTTTATGCAACTATTGACATCCCTAGAGTGGAACAACATCAAGTTAAAGTCTTAAATGTTGTCATTGGCTAGTAGTAGTCATTCCTTTTTATCCCCAAATTTCTTGCAAAAGTTAGGCCTAATTCAAGAGCTATCTAGACCCATAACTGTAGAATTGGCTTTGAATTAGAGGGATACTCTACCTCAGCATTCTTTAGGGACCTTCTAGTTGGGATATATGATAGGATTCCTTGAATGGGTATGATTTTTATGAATCAACCTAGCATCCATTGTGGATAAGGAAGTTTGATCTTTAGAAATAAACATGCACAACAAATCAAAGTACGAGGGAAAATGCAATTTCAAGAATTCAATGTGTTATATCAAACTACCTACTCAAAGATATGAGAGCTAGGCAGTATAATTTTGTTGTCAATTTGAATAAGGTTGATCCAAATTCAAATGGTTAAAAACCATCATGGCTACATGAGTATGTTGATGTCGTTCCCAAAGATCATACTCTTCCTTTTGCTTGAGGAATCACCACGAGATAGAGATTCTCCCAAGTGAAACTGTGTCAAAATAGCCCTACTAGAGGCCATCAAACTGAATGAGTAGCTTTGCTAACTTCTAGAACAAAAATTGGTTAGACCAAGAAAGTCAAGTTGGGGAGTGCCCATACTCTTCCAAAGGAAGAAAGATGGAAATCTTGGACACTCCATTGACTAAAAAGGATTGAACCAGGTAATCATTAAGAATAAATACCCTCTTATCTCTGCATGATGAATTGTGGATAGGCTACATGGATCTACCAACACATGATATGGCCATTTTACATTGATGTCATTAGGTTTTACTAATGCACCCACTACATTCAATAGATTGATGTAGGATATGTTTAGGCCTTACCTAGATAACTTTTTTATCGTCTTCTTTGATGATATTTTAGTCGGCTCAAAGTACGAGGAAGAACATAAAGTCCACTAGAGGAAGGCTACCAAATAATTATAAAAAATTTAGATTTCCCAAAGACGGTGATCGGGGGGGGGTCACTACAATAAAAGAATGCCTATCACATGGGTTCAATAGTCAGGATTATTTTATTCTATATTTCTCACATTTTCACATATAGAAGGGCATTGAAAGAATGATATTCAAAAAAGGTCACATATTGAATAAGAAAAGGGTCCCTTCACAACTAAGGGATTTTAAAAATAATCCATGAACGCGGACAATATATAGGTTTTACACATAGTGCTCTAAGCCCAAAGATAGCATTCGATAGGTAATATGGCTATTTTGAATTTACAGTGATGTCATTTGGTTTGATCAATGCACCCATTACATTCAATAGATTGATGTAAGATATTTTTAGGCCTTACCTAAATGACTTTGTTCTTGTCTTCTTCGATGTATTTTAGTCTACTCAAAGAATGAGGAGGTACACAAAGTCCAATCTTTATGAAGGTGCTATATCTTCTTTGACAACAAAACACAAATTGGATGTTAAGATGAGTGTGTGCCTTCTTCTCTCCAAAGATCAAATACTTGGGGTTTGTCATTTCTCAAGAAGGCATCTTAGTGAGCCTTGCAACTCCCTAGTAAACTTCAACCACTTGATGTTTCCCAAATGAAATTATGAGTGCATATGTATGGATTTTGTCATTGGATTACAAACTTCCCAAGGAGAATATAGCTCACTTATGGTGGTTGTTGATGCACTCACTAAAGTTGCATAACTCATTCTAGTCACAACAACATTCACTGTGTTTATTTGACATTGCACCATTGTTTTGTAATAAAGATTTTCCAATTGCATAGATTTGTCCAAACAAATTGTAATAAGCGATCTAGACGTGAAGTTCACCTCCAATTTTTTAACCTCTCTCTTCAAAGAAATTAAACAAAGTTAAAATTTAGTCCTGCCTACCACTCCTAAGCAATGGACAAAGAAGATAGATTAATGAATTCATTGAAGATATGTTTAGAGCTTATTGCACAGGGGGGCTAAGCAATGGATTCAAGTTCTACCTCTAGTAAAGTATGATTACAATGCTTCACACTATAAAAGCATTGGTATGACTCCATTTTGTGCCCTATATAGCCAAGAATGTTTCTCTTTGCTCAAATTTTCAGATCTTTCTACAAGAGTTATAAGATTCTAAAAGAATGCTTGAAGAGATGGAAAACCAAACTAGAGCCATCCAGAAGGGCTTTTAAGCAGCTCAAGCTTTCCAAAAGCAGTATGGCAATGGTGAGAGATCCAAAAGAAGATTCAAGGAAGGAGATAAACTCCTTGACAAATTACAACAAAATATCTTATGTAATTGGAATGGCCTATGAACTTTGAGAATAGCGGAATTAATAGAATCAAAGTGAGCATATTTGTGATATCACTTTGAGAAAATAGAGGGTGAACTTAAGTGATGGTAGCAACATGAACAGGGTACTTAATTAACTTGGCATGAACAATAATTTTGCAAGAGAGAGTATATTATAAAACATAGCAATAGTTGAGGACCAGATTTACTTGGAGCCGGTCCCCCCTTCAAAAGGCATTTGTTATAGATTCTCCCATCAAGAGAGACTTGGTACAATACAATCTTTGTGTTCCTTGTGACCTTGGTGATGCTATGAAGATGGAAAGCTTCATGCATCACGAGCATAACATAAACTTTGCTAAAAGCATTAACTATCCCAAGGCCTCAAACACCTTCGAAGGTGGAGAGAGCTAGCGGGGAATGAGGGTAGGGAAGAGGAATAAGAATCATCCATAGGAGAAAGAAATAGTTCCTCACTTATCATCACTCTTCTTGCTTAGCATAGTATAATAGCATAGTAATGAAGATGAAGAAGATGGCAAGCTTAAGCATTGAAGCATGGCTCTTATTGTATTTACATTCCATAGCCAAGAGTGTTGGTGTAGGCTCTCCACTTCTCAACAAGCTTGGAGGAGGAGATGGAGCTCTTGCACTTTGCACCTCACACAATGAGTGTGTGTGTGTGTGTGTGTGTGTGTGTGTGTGTGTGTGTGTGTGTGTGGGAGAGTATACCCCTCTCATGCTTGGTCCACACCTCTCTCTCTCTCTCTCTCTCTCTCTCTCTCTCTCTCTCTCTCTCTTCCTCTCTCTCTTGTATTATGTAATTATATCATTTGGACATGTGTCCTCTTTTTCCTCTTTGAGAGAAAGAACTTAATTATTTATTTTTATGCATCTAAATTCTCATTGGGCCCCTTTAGTCTTATAAGACAAAAACATTGTTCATTTAAAATGCATTTTCATTTTCTTAGTCTAGTGTAGCATTGTAAGCATTGACAAGGTTCATATTATCCTTAAGCTAGGTTCCTTGCATCCATCGAGCATCTTTAAAAGGATAATTCTTAAACTTAACAAGATATCATTGAATAATTTTATCGTTTCTTGGTACCTTGTCTTCGTGTCAAAGAATCAATTCACGCTACAACGCCTCTTCTTGATCTTTGATCTTTGGTGGGTTCTCAATTATTGGTTCTTTTTGTGGCTCTTTGTAAAGCTTGAGTAGGCTCACATGGTTAACATAGTGATTGAGCCAATGGTTGGGCAAAATTAATTGATAAGCCATCTCATTGATTGGCTTAAGAATTTAAAAAGGACCATAGTATCTTTTTGCTATTTTAGCATAATACTCGGTGGCCCGTAGGATTCTTTCCCATAGTATGCCTTAGACAAGCCTTGAGAAACTTTAGTAAGACCCAATCATTTTTCTTAAAGGCTAAGGCTCTTCTGTACTTATTAGCAACAGCCCTTTTTGCCTTTGCTTTGAGATGGATATAACCTCTTTAATATTTGGAAAAGATTTTTGTGGTCTTGGCTATATTCATCAGCAGCAGCGAAGATCTACCCATGTACTTTAAGTAGTAAGGGAATTTTGGATCTTCCTTTTTTAACCTCGAAAGGTGCTTTCTCCATAGAATTATGTACAATGTCATTGTACGCATACTCTATAAGAGGTAGGTACTTCTCTCATTGAGAATACTGATCTACTTCCATGACATAGGCTTTTAGTAGATTCAAGAATCGTTAGATTAGTTATTTCACTTTGGTCATCCGTTTGTGGATGATAGGCTGAAAGAGAAAATTAATCTACTTTCTAGATTCTCAAAGAGACCTTCTAGAAATTACTGGTCATTCTAGGATCTTTGTTCGACACTATGGATGTTGGCAAGCCATGATACTTGAAAATTTGAGATCTAAAGAGAGTTGTCGTTTGATGTGCCTTAGCAGTTTTTTTGACAAGCATAGAGTGTGTTTTCTTGCTAAGCCTATCGACTGAAACAATCCAAGTTGCTTCCCTTGATCAAATTTCAATTTTTGGTATACCACGCATTTTGAAACATACTCTTGTATGTTTACTTTTCATGGTAGACCAACAGAAATACATTTCTACTCCTCGAAGAGTAGATTATGGAATCCTTCTTTCCCTCACATAATGAGAAGCATGGGATTCATACATGACTTTCTTATTGTATGGGTGAGTAACACACAGCCTATTGCCGTTTGGAGGACAACCATCCTCCAAGGTGAATGGTTCTTTTTTTCCTTCCCTAATGCAAAGGTTGTAGTTACGTACTTAAAGTCTTGGTCAGTAGCATACTCATCTATCATAAAAGATAGATCATTGTAAGTTGCTATAGACACCACATTTACCCTTGGCCGTTGTGAAAGTGCATCGACCACTTGATTGTGCTTGCCAGCAATGTGAGCAATATGAAATTTAAATTGCGAAAGAAAATTTGCCCACCTCATTTGTTTAACACAGATTTTGGTTTGCGTCCGTCATGAATTTCTTGAGTCTTTGTGATCCATTTGTAGGATGAATGGGCCCCCCAAGAGACAGTGCTTCCATGTGTCTAGGGCATGTAGAACAACTAAAAGCTCTTTTTCATATATGCCCAAGATTTGTTCATCGGCATTGAGCCTTCGGCTCTCATATGCTATGGCATGCCCTTCTTGAAGCAAAACTGCTCCAAGGCAATCACCATAAGCATCACATTGGACCTCAAATGGCTTTGAGAGATCCGAAAGCATAAGGATTGGTTGGGAGCTAAGCTTCACTTTGAATTTTTCTCCTTAGCAGTCCATGAATACTTAACGTTTTTCTTTGTTAAGTCATGTAATGGTCCTGCTATTTGAGAAGCTTTATTGGTATGTGTGCTTTATTGGTATGCACACATACCAATAAAGCTTCTTAGCTCATGTAGATTCCTTGGATTAGGCCATGCTTTTATTACCTCCAACTTTGATGGATCCATACGGATACCATCTTGAGAGATAGTGTGACCTAAATATTGAATATCTTGTAGGAAAAATTAACTTTTCTTTTAATTAATGAAAAGCTTACTCTCTCACACCAACTTGAAAGATTACCTGGAGGTGTCACTTGTACTCCTCAAGAGAATTTAAGTGGCCTGAAGATTTTTTTTTCCATCGTGAGTTTGAATGTGGCTGGAGCATTTGTCAGGCTAAAACTTGTAACTTATCAAATAGACCTTCTAGCCACATCTTTTTTCTATAGTGATCCTATTTAGTGCTCTAGAGTCAACACACATGTGATATGTGCCATCTTTCTTTTGCACTAAAAATACTAGTGAGTAGAATGGAGAGGAGCTTGGCCTCACCATCCCTTTTTTCACCAATTCATGCACTTGCCTCATGATCTCCTCTTGTTGAGCTTGTGAAACTCAATAAGGAGATTTATTAGGCGGTGAGCTTCCTAGTAGAAGCTCTATTGCATGGTCATCATCCCCTCGATTTGGAAGTAGCTTATTAGGGATGTCATCAATGAAAACATCTTGAAATCCATTTAGGAAATTAGACAACTCTAATTCCTCTTGATTCCCTTTATTTCTACATGTGAAAACATTAGAATCCTTTACAAATTCTCTAACAAAAATCATATATGCAAAATAAAGTTTTTCATTGACTTATAAAAAGCAAGAGTATTTACCAGGAATATGGTGTTCCCCGACTCATTAGCATCCATGCACATGCTCTTTCCCCTGTAGGTGAAGTAGATTCTCCTTTTAGGGAACTTCATGTTGGTAGCCATGCGGTTGAACCATGGTGCCCCTAGGATAACATCCTCATGTTGGAGAGGAGAGATAAAAAAAAGTCTTCTTTGTCGATGTAGCTTTGGACATGAAGTCTCAACTTCCCAATCAAGGGAATATCAAAGGCTTGCTATCCCTTGAAAGCTGCATTGGCAGTTACAGTATCTCCCATCTCGAAATCTTGAATGCCAAACTTAGTGGCTACCTCCGTTGATATGAATTTGTGAGTAGAGCCAGTGTCAAAGAGAATAAGGGCATCATGCTCCCTTACTTTTCCCCGAGCATAGGAGAGGTATGAGCCTTTGCAATGAGTATCCTCTTTTGGAGCTACAACCATGGAAGCTCTAGGAGTGTCATTGAGTACATTTCTTTTGGGGCAAGAACAATAACCATGTCCTCACTCCCCACACCTTAAAGCATTTATGGTCTTTACAAAAGGCGTCTAATTCTTTGGGAGAGAGCTTATTTTTACCTTTGTAAGCTCATTTCTCCTTGGCCTTGTTGTTGTTGGTGTTGGTGTTGCCTTGGGAAGAGTTTTGAGCATTGATCTTCCCTTTAGCTTCATTTCGATCCTTGTTCCATGGGCTTGAAATTTTTTCTCACCCCTTGTTGGAAATTGATTCTTGAAGCAACCATAGTGTGGTGGATGACTTCGGTGATAGTGCTACGCCGTTGTGTGAGTTGACATACTCGGCCATTTCTTCAGACAATACCACAAAAAATTGTCACTTTTGTTCAGTGAATTCTATCCTTTGAAAGACAATAGCTTTGAGATGTAAATGCCAAACCTTGTCTACATATTTGTGGATAGACTCGTTGAAGAGTAGCTTCAAGCTCCGCCATTCGGTAAGCACTTTGTCCTTTGCATCTCTTGCAAAGAATTACTTCATGATGGAAACTCATAGAGTTTTTCATGTCTTTGGGGCCTTGCCTTTGCCAAGAAAGCTAGCCCACCATTGATGAGAAAATTTCTAGAAGTGCGTAGCTACATGGTGTAGCTTGGAGGACTCCATGAAGCCCTTGTCTCCAAAGGCCACATCAAATTGTTGGATGAAGGCCAATACTTTGTCGGTGGCACCAAAGGCGTCATCATAGGTAAGAAAAGAGATACTCTTTCCTCCCTCTTTGAATTTCTTGAGCTTTTGGGACCTTCGCCATGCTGGGTAAGTTTTGTGATGTCCTCCCCTCTTGTATTCTCTAGGAGAATAGCCATAGCTTTCGTCGGAGAAGGAGGAAGGTGAAGAAGAAGGAGAAGAGGGTGACCTCTTTCTTGCCTTTTTCTTCCTTTGTTTCCTCTCTTCCCTTTTGGAGTGCTTCTTTCTCGTTCTTTGGATTCCTCCTCTCTTATGGGAGAGAGTCTTATTTTGGGAGTCTCATCAAGAGGCCTCCTAAAATCTTTCTCTACTTGGAGAGGAAGGGAAATCCCATAAGTACGAAGTTGTTGGGTAACTTTGGCTTGCAAAGTAGGGTTGCCATAGCTTGATTCAACCTAGTAACAAGATCATTGATAAACACGCAGACATCATCGTTAGCACCTTCATGTGCAAAATCCAAGTTATCAATGTTCATTCTACTCTCTTGGTTACTCTCATCCATGCTAATTACACTTATGTGTTTACTTAGTGTATCCTTTGGCAATTCCAAGCCTTAGTTGCTACTCCTCTTAGCCTTTGAAAATAAGCACTTAAGCATCTACACCCACAGCTCGAATTGGTTAATTATAGTGAGTAGTGGGGTGGGTCTAACATAGCAGAATTGCCGAGGGATAGCTCCTTTTGAACTTCTTATGGCTCAATAATGGTAAAGCCGTAGGCAAGTCTAAAAAGACCCCATTATTAAAACCAAAGCTCCCAAGGTGTGCACAATATCCCACATAGTGGGCTCAACAAAACCGATAATAGATCTCGATCCCACTTACCCTAATATAACTAACAAAATCAACCATTGATAGGCTACTTAAGGATGTCTCTTCTTAAGCAAGAAAAGAAAAACCAAATGCTCTGATACCAATGTAATGGGAATGACCTATGAAATTTGAGAATAGCGGAATTAAGAGAATTAAAATGAGCATATTTGTGAGATCACTTTGAGAACATAGAGGGTGAACTTAATTGATGGTAGCAACATGAACATGGTACTTAATGTTGACAAGCACATCAACATGTTAGTTTAGTAGTTAGTCGGATATGTTTTGCTAGTTAATTGGATATGCTCAGTCGGATTGTAATAAGTCGGATTATAGTCAGTCGGATGTAGTGAATCGGATATTTAACAATTAGCGTGTATCAAGACTGAGGTTGTTATAATCAGTTTTTCTGGTGAAGCAGTATATAAGTTTACTCTGCGCTTTGTAGAATTCGACTGAAATGGGATGAAGTTATAGCTCTTTTCTTGATGAATGAAGTGATTCTGAGTTCTATTTTGATACTATCTTGTTCCATCTTATCTCTTTTGTGTATTACTTCACTGTTTCTAAATGAAATTTTGAGTTTTGTGAGGTTATGGATAGTGTTATAATTTAGTTTTGTTTGTGCTGATGAACCACAACACATTTGGCGATCCTTCTGGTTATGTTCTCTTTTCTAAGGATGTAAGCAGTTGTCAGGTATTCTTTTTCTGATTATGGATGTTTTTCTGGGATGATGAATGTCTGAGAGGGGTAGGAGACTCTCTCGAGTATATTATACAAGGGCTTAGGCCAGGGTAGGCAACATATCACCTCTCTCTCTCTCTCTCTCTCTCTCTCTCTCTTGTATTATTTAATTATATCATTTGGACATGTGTCCTCTATTTCCTCCTTGAGAGAAAGAACTTAATTATTTATTTTTATGCATCTAAATTATCATTGGATCCCTTTAAAGCCTATCCAATAGGATTCAAGCACATCATGAGGGCCACATTTGGAGGATTTTGACATGTGTCTTTTATGCTTCTTAAGTCATTTGGTTTGAATTGAACACTTCAAGCACTTAGTCAATTAAGCATGGAAATCGTTTATGTCTCTTGAGAGTTTATCTTTGAATTGAACACTTCAAGAACCTTAGTCATTTAAGCATAAATGACTCTTGAGAGTTTATCTTTGAATTGAACACTTCAAGAACCTTAGTCATTTAAGCAAGGTTCCCACAAACACTTTAAGCACTTTAGTTAGCAAGCCGACAAGCACCTCATGCTTGGGTAGGCTTCCCACCTCAAGGTCAGGTCTATCTTGCCTAAGGTCAAAGGACTTTTTAACACTAACTTTTGGAGGTCTTTAATGAAGCTAACCCTAAGGTCTTTTAAGCTCCATTAGATGCACGTTGCTCTTTCATAGACTACCTTCTTTTAGACCCCTATTGAGATGTAACCATCTCTCCTCTTGGTCCCTTGCTGAGGTAAATCTAGAAGCACTTATTGCACATTGCTCTTTGGTAGACCGTCTCCTTTTGGACCCCTATTGAGATGTAACCATTTCTCCTTTTAGTCCCTTGTTGAGATAGGTCTAGAAGCACATATCTATATGCTAACTCTTGTTTCCCTTTTATCTTCCCATATTAAGTGATCATTTTAATATGAGAAAATCATTTGGTAAAGTTAGATATTATATTTTATGACATCTTAAAGCTCCAACCCTCTAGAATTTTGGAAGATTAAGAGAAAATTCTTAGGAAAGAATTTTCAGAGAGCATCTTGTCCAATGGTAGGACTATCATGAGGAAGCTGCAACCTAGGAAGATAAGGCCACCCTAGAGAAGGACTACCCTCATCACTTTTCCTCAAGATGAGGATGTCTTGAATCCCTAGGTTGGGGAGTCTATAATGTAATTATTTTTTTTTCAATAAAATTTGCATCCACTCAAGACTATATTTTTAAGGTTTAGGAGCATTATTAAGTGTATAAAAATTTGGGTCTCTATCCAAAACAGACGGTTCTGTTGAATATCTATCTATCTAAGCTTAATCATGTGGAGAATTACCAGCTCGACTTTGGGGACCTTACACTTTAAGGCATAAAAAGACCATAAATTCCATAAAAACCAATGGGAATCTAGCCCATACACATACAATTTGTCAAACATCCTTGGTCATAGGGCATAAGAAACCTCAACACACCCGTTCAATACTATCTATCTATCAAAGCTTAATAGTGTACTATCTATCTAAGGTTTAGGAGCATTATTAAGTGTATCAAAGTCTCTATCCAAAACAGACGGTTTTGTTGAATTATCTATCTATCTAAGCTTAATCATGTGTAGAATTACCAGCTCGACTTTGGGGACCTTACACTTTAAGGCATAAAAAGACCATAAATTCCATAAAAACAAATGGGAATCTAACCCATACACATACAATTTGTCAAACATCCCTGGACATTATGGCATAAGAAACCTCAACACACCCGTTCAATATTGTAGTGTACAAGGGACAACATTGAGTATTCAAGTTCAACCACAAAGGCTCTCAATATTGCAATGATACTGTTTAATATGAGATTAGCCACCATACCCCCAATTTGTTGAGAGATCAAGCTCAAGACATGGTATGCCTGGATGACTTCTTGCCTACATTTATCATTGGCATTTTTAGAAATAATTTCTCCAATGCAATTTACAACTTTAAATGCAGTGATCGAAGTTGGTGATATTGAGATAACTTTGCCTCGTGAAAGGACGCTCAACAATTTGGGTGAATTCATCTATGTACTGGATGAACAACTTTTACGTAAATACAAAGTCAACGTGTCCCATCAAGCACACTATGCACGCTCACCTAGCACGAATCCCATTGCCATTGTGGATAGTCCGTCAAAGGTGCACTTCGCTCAAAAAAAGCTAGTAGATCTTTGCACCCCGCCTCGAGTTTTGCTTCCAAATAGCTTCAAAAGGAGTACAAGACAGAAACTTCTACAGGCCGAAAAGAAGGGCACAATGACAAAGCTTTTAATGCAAATACAACAAGTGGAACAAGTTACAGAGATTCCAAGGGCTTACAATGGTGATCTTGTTGTAGAATTTCCACCTATCATGGGGAGGTTGCACCATATGGATGCAATGGAGCATAAGTATGATCCTTATTTGTGGTCCAAGCCACAAACGTCCAATATAATTTTCCCGGGTGTAGTACATCTTAGTCATTGCCTAGGATCTCTGAAGTGCATGAATGAACAATGTGCCCGCTTGGCTAATTATCATATTCCCAATACAAGTCATTTCAGCAGATACATACAAAAGGAACCTGCACCTAGACAATATTGTAAGATTGGAGATAAGAGCCTTACATGCCACTTTTGCAAGGCAATTGCTTTTTGTACTGCAACATGTGATTGTGTAGTATACTTTGTCATGCCATCCGATGAGACCGCCACCAAAGTCATGATTCATCGTGGCACACATAGACACGATGTGCGTAGTGGCACATTCAAAACACTAATGGACAACACCAAGGTGATTGTGCAAAGGATTTTGACTGTTGACCCTCATGCAGGAGCCAAGAAGGCTCAAATGTGTTTGGTAAAAGAAATTATAAGTACAACACTTCTTCACAAACAACACCAACACAGGAATTTTAGGTGAGCAATAGCTATTTGCAATCGTTAAGGAGTTGGGGCCATTCGTGCAAGATAATTGGTATGTGCATTTCCTAGATTCTTATTTCAATACAAAACTCTATGCTAAATTATTTTTGCTCTGAACACTATGAATGTTGTTAGGTTTCGAAGGTCAATATCTAGTTTACGAAGAGGGGTTGACAAAGAATCTTTTGGCATTGATGCCCTCCTAAAGCTAAAGTGAGACTGCACATATGACGTTTTCCATGGAAGCAGGTTTTCTGGTCAAGGTACGGAGGGAGAGAAATGTTATGTCTTCAAAATGTCCACAATTGGTCTAGCATCCGGCGTGGACTTGGTGAACCGAATGAGACAAGACAAGGATGGCGATCTTCGACGTGCGTGGATCCAGTTTGATCACACCAAACGTGTTAACGGTTGGGTGACTATGGCCTGTCATGCCTATGATCCAAGGTACATGGCGCACCTTGACAGCATTGTGGGTTGCCTTTGACTCTCTCTCTCTCTCTCTCTCTCTCTCTCTCTCTCTCTCTCTCTCTCTCTCTCTCTCTCTCTCTCTCTCTAACAATTTGTTTGCAGCATGGAGGACCTTTTTACTATTGCAACTTGTGAAATGAAAGAGGAAGACATGGAAATGCAATGTCTTTGGGAGTGTCTCAATGTTGTAATGCTATCATGTGGGTGTGACAGAGCTAATTTGTTTGGCTTCATGGCGGATGAAGCTCAAGCAAATTGGAATGCAGTTTGAATTGTTTTCAATGGTAGCGACAAGACCAATACGATGAGCGGTCGAGAGCGTTCTTGTCTTTTGCATTGGAAGAAAATCTTGAATTAACACACAATGAAGTATGTGGCGCAAGCTTCTCAACACGCACACAAAGAAATGTGTGAGAAGTGGAGGCAAGCACCAACAAAAGAGGCTGCAGCAACAGAGGCTCGTCTGATACGCCAATAGTGGCATAACGGTCATTGCATAGACCGTAACATTCCATACATGGGTTCATGGCTTAGTTGGTGGGAAATTCGTATTGCACATTGTGGTGGCATTACGACATGCGTAGAAAGAAGCTCTGATGGACCAAACACTCCACGCACAAACCTTGCCGAGAGCAAGCAGGGGAGGGGTTTCATAAACGCATTTAATTATACGATGCATGTACAACCGACCTTGCAAATTCCATCTTACAAAGCACAAAGGCCATTTCATACAGCCATGAAAAACACATTGGGAAGGGTCCATCGATACAGAAGCTTGCGGAGCGCCATGAAAAACGTCCCAGCCAAGTAATAAGAGCATTGAACAAGGCTACGGAGGGCACTCCAATGTATAAACAACCGACTCCATTGACAGGATACTAGGAGACATCAAGGCAAAAACGCAAGCCAAATGAGGTTATCAATGTCAAAGATGATGCATCGCATAGGCCTAAGTACAACTCGATCACCCAAGATCGCAAAAAGTGTGGAAGACCCCGTAAGACCAACATGTCCGGATCATGTCTTGCAATGCCACATAGTAGACTAGAACACTGAGCCGCAGCTTCAGCATCCACCACACATTTGTCCCGTGCATGTGGGCACCAACCTAGCGCGAGGATGAGGTGCAAATATTGCATAAAGGGGGGTATCAAGTGGAGTTCAGGAAAGAAGAAATCTCTAGTGTAACGCCGGTTGTTCGTGCACAAAATATGACCAACTCTCCTTTCAAGTCAAAAGATACATCCACTCCTCAAGACAGTGCACGAGCCACAGTGCAAGATGGTGTGCGTGTACGGTATCAGACTTCCATTTTTTAGGACTCTACTTGCAAGATCAGTTTAGCGCTAGCACTGAGTGCCAAGGTCATAGAAGAAATATGTGCGGCAAATGGTGTTCATGTCTTCAAAGTAGAGAACCAAAGTGAAGATGGTCATGTCGGGTTGTACAATGTTTGTATTTGCAACCAGTCATCATGCACATGTCCAAACTTCATGGAAGGGGTGTCAAAGCAAAAACCATATCTTGCATGTAAACATTTGTATTTTATTTATCTGTGTGTGCTAGGGTTAAGCCAAAATGAGAACATGTTTATCCATCAACCAATTTTGGTAGATGCTGATATCTTCAGGGCACTGAGCCGAGGCCGGCGGGGGATCCTATCCAGACATGGATGCATAGCATTTGTCGTTTCTCACTTTTTGTATGTCAATTCAACATGGACAACTCTACCAAGTTCTAATTTTTATCTTATGATGGCCACATGTCGGTACATTGCTTTGCAATTTTTTTCAAATTTGAAAAGTGGATGTTTATGTGTCACATCGTGAATAAAGTAATAATATAATATTCCCACAATTGCTATAAATTGGCATTGCTTGAATTATTTTTGTGAAAGCGTTCACTAGCTACCATAGCGCACTTCTCTTTATTTTCACGATGGCCGACGATCTTGAGAATAGAATCAGGTCTGCGTGGGATGCCATGGAAGCCATTCCCAACGGAGAGGCATTGTATGGAGCCGACTGGTTAGAGAGGCTCTAAAGGCAACAATCAATGTGTATCGCCTCTATCATTGCCTCATAGACCTCAATACGTGGACCTTGCTCAACTTGAATGAGAAGGGACAATTCGCTTTCTCTTGCTGGAAGAAGATTGGGCTCATCACAGAGGAGGATGAGGAGTGAATGACGCAGCAGCTAGGGAACGTGGTGAATCTTCTTTTTCCACTCGAGGTCAACACAGCTACGCCTAAAATCGAGCCTTCCAGAAGATGAACGCTTCTTGCCTATGTAATGCAAGTGCAATAAAATGTAACCTTTCTATGATTGATGGATGTTCTTGTTTCAAGTACCCTTGTCTCTGTTGTTTTTGAAACAATTTGAAAGGTGGCATATCTTTATCTATGTCTCAACCTCCCTAATACCTCATTGCCTATCTCTACCCTCTGTCTCTCTTACCCTCTCTCTCTCTCTCTCTCTCAGATAGAGAGAAGGAGTGGAGACTAGCAAAATTGCGTGCAAGAGATAGAGAAGGAAGAAGAGAGAATCTTTTTAGGAATATGCTCGCCTAATTCCTAAAAAGTGCTCACCAAAAATTACTCGCTTGGAAATATCCCCCGCGCATATAGGGATTGTGTTGCTATCTTTTACACATGGAAAAGGGATTTTTTTTTACCAATGACTACATGTGCAAAATATTACAAAGAACTTGTGTTTGTTGGGCAAATGGTTTAGGGTCTATAGGTCAGGTTCAATTTTGATGGTATGTATGTAGAAGACTACAAGAAGAACGGAAAACTCATTAGACAAGGTAAAAAGGCGGGAAAAATATTTACTCTTCATGCAGGTGTATTATAGATGAAATCTTCATGTTTGTATAAGGATCACGAGTTGTTGTAGACATAAACATCTAACATAAACGTTTTGGACATGTAAATGTCACTACAACAAAAACAGGTGTTATCGACGCATATATCGATGTTGCCCGTCGCTATACGCGTCGCTGTGAAACCAGTCGCTATTAGCGACGCGGATAGCGACGCTCATAGCGACGGGCATAGCGACGACCATAGCAGAAAATTTTTTTCTTGGGCAGAGGGCAGGTAGCCTGGCTTGTGCCCACTTAAAAGATGGACACAGCCACAGCCAGACTTCCTGCCCTCTGCCCAAGAAAGCGAGCAGCACCAAAATATCAACCATGCTCCCGCGCACAGAAATTTCAGCAGAGTTCCCTTTGTTTTTACATAAACTTTTCAAAAAAAACCATATCATGTATACGCCTCCTACATGCTATCCATGTAGGATCTCACATGAGATTTAAGGCCAATGAAAGACAACCATACCAACTGAAAGGCATAGCCATAACTTAAAAGCATAACCATAACGAACCATAACCATAACTTAAAAGCATAACCATAACTTAAAACCATAACCGGCTATAACCACTTTGATCAAAACCATAATGCAGATAACCATAACCATAAACAAAATTAACAATAACCATAAGCATAACCAGAAAGAGAAACAATAACTGTCTATACAATGACAATGACAATAATCATAACCATAAGGGAAACAATAACTGTCTGAACACTAACTGTTTGTACAAAAAAGAGACACAGAAGCGTGTCTGTGTCTCACAAAGCATATAGATGAAATCTGGTCCACTAATGACTAGGCATCGCAACTTGCACATAGGACAACTCACAAAATTAGTATTGATATTACTTCACATATACTGACTTAATTAAATCAACTCACACATATTAACGTCTCACCTCAAGCGATCAGCGAGACTGTAAGGCCTCCCAGTCTACAGGCTCTCCTAAAGCTTCAAGATCATTCAGTACTTCGTAGATACCTCTGCGATATCCATCTGACTCCTCCTCGCGTGATGGAGCTCGATGCATCGCAAGATTCTGCGTTTATACAAAAATCAAAGTAATAAGAATACATGATTCATCGCGTTTTAAAAAACGCCATAGTTAAGATTGGATTAGAAACTCACAAACTCATAGCGAAAGGTGTCGAAGCCTCCGCTGCCAAGATGAGATGTCCCCCTAGTCATCTGTCGTACCTGCGCGGCCTCACGCTGCTGTCTGAACCGCGTAGCTGCTGTCCACTTATCCTCCCTGATCTGTAGCCACGTCTCGTGTGGGATGCCCGAAGGCTTCGGCGAGCCGGTCCTGAAAGCCTTCCGAGCTGCATCTCGTCGATGTTTGATGGTGTCCCGTGCAACACCCTTGATCCAACGCGCCGAAACAACGGAAGAACCCGGAGCAGGCTGGTACTCTCTCAGGATGGTCTCCACTATGTAAGTGACTTTTTCCTTGTCTTGCTGATCCCAAGACGTCAGAATGCTGGTCGAAAACTGCAGCTCCACGAGCTGGAGAATCCGCTGTCGCATCTCAGTCCCAACTCTATCCATGTCAACAGAACCATCTCCCCGTACAGTATAGAGCTTGGAGGCACTAGGATCGTGTGCCCCCCAAGGTGTCCGAGGTGTGCCAAGAGGTGTGTCGAGAGGTGTGCTTGGGTAAGACGGGGGTCGTGAGCGAGGAGGGGTCGAAGCATCTGTGGACCCTCCTCCACAGCAACCACCACCTCCACCTGACGATCGCCGTGATCGGCAAGTGCGCCTGTGCTGCGAAGATGACGACGTACCCGCCTCTGCCGCACCCCTAGGTGTCGAAGCGGTCGTGATGGGAGAAGAAGGTGTCGTACCCATAGGCGTCCCCCCCCTAGGCGTCGGTCCCTCGGGTGTGAAGCCCGGAGGCGTAGTACCCGTGCCTCTGGCTACCCAATACTGAGAAGCCTCTGCCATCTGAGCAGGCGTCATCCCTGTAACGAAGACCATGAATGCATCTGGACTCATGGAAGCGGGATCTGGAATCTCATCTGCCATACTAAAGTTCTGCACAAAGAAAGTAAAATAAAGCATCAGAACACAGTTGTTTAAATTAACTTTAAGCTTAATTTTAAATCAAAGTCTTCACACAAACACTTACAGGCCTAGGCCTCGACGAGTGAGGCATCATCGATAAGATCTTGCACCGTATCATCGTCTATCTCTAATTGCAAACATAACTCTGCCCCAACTCGTTCTGGCAGATTGTCTTCATCCATTGCATCTTCATCTACAAGTGTCAATTCTGGCTCGTCTGCGTCATCCCTCGTATATCTGTCAGCTTCCTCTGCCATACCTTCGTCCATCTCATCTAACGTCACAGTAGTATGGACGTCGTCTGACTAACTTTCCTCTAGGAGATCTTGCCCTTCAAATACTTGTTTATTTCTTGGAGCAACCTGAACCACAAACCACCATTGTCGCTCTCGAGGGTCCGGTACAAAGACCACTTGCTCGCAATGTTCGGGGAGAGCAAATGTGTCGCTCGCATTTGTCCAAGTCTTTGTAGAATCTATTTGCACAAGCTTGTTTCCATCTCTGCGTACCGTTGCATTGCGACCAAAAGTAATCACCTTGAACCACTTCACATCCAACAAAAACATCTCAAACCGCCTAAAGCTTACTTTCAGGATATCTGACACCAGACCACAGTAATCCAGGTTGCTAGTGCTCTCATTCGTGTCTCTAGCACTGGCCCTGCTCTTTTGCATGAAACTAACCATTACCCCACTGTCAAACGTGTTTCTTCTGCTGTCAATTTGTTGTGTTCTGAAATGCTTTCCATGCGACCACAATGCCATGTATGTATGATACTTCCAGTCACATCCAATAGCCAGCTCTTCCTCTTCTAGAGATATGGGTTCTCCGATCTGTCGAGCTGCTCTCATTGTCTTGTCCAACCATTCCATTGTAGGGAATTCAGGTAGAGGAGTGAGATAGTCTGGCAAGGGTAAGCCTCTAGTCGTTCAACTTCGCTTGAAATCCTGTCGCTCTAGATTGCGTCTCTCTTTCTCTTCTTCGTACCTTTCAAGCCATTTTTGCATCGGCGCTGAATTTAGTATACAGAACTTCATGATCTTTTCTCGCATGGCCAGGTTCATTTTCTTCGGCACCCCTTCCCCTTGCGGCTCCTCTCCCACCAGTCTTGCATCCTCCTCATCGCTCCACAGTCGAGGCATTTTTGGGTCAGAAACGGATAGAAATTCGGTCGTCAATACAAGAGACTCTTGCACCATCCATCCTTCTGCCATGCTCCCCTCTGGGCGCGCTTTTTGGCGAACAAAACCCTTAAGTTGTTAGGAAATAAGACGTAGCTAAATAGATAATTGAGTAGATTAATTAATGGAGAGAGACAGATTTATATACACGAGATTATAGAGTAGAGAGAGAGAGAGAGAGAGAGAGAGTACACACGATATACGTGGTTCACCCAATGTGGGCTACGTCCACGGGAAAGCAGCCACTCAATGGCTTTAGTACTTCAAAACAAGAAGTAGTTTACAAAGGGATTATACCCTTAATGGAGCTCCCGCCTTGCTTCACTCTCACCACCTCACACTCACCTTGTTGCATCAACTTCACACTATGAAATGTGTGTAGAAATGGCCTCCTTTTATAGGCCAAAAGGGTTGCCCTCTCTTATGAGAGACAGCCATGTGTAGCCGCCCTTGTGCGAATAAGTCCAAATCAGACCCTCCAATCCGCCCATGTGTGGCCGCCCTTGAGAAGACAAGTCCACTTTTGAATTCGGCCACCGGCCATTGACTTCCGACCACCGGCCATCGGCCATTGACTACCGGCCACCGGCCAACCGATCAGTTGTTTTCCGACCACTTTCCGGCCGCCGTCCGGCCATAATATTCCGGCGAAAAGGGATATTTCGGCAAAAAAAGTCTCGGGGGCCTCCGCCCCCGAGGCCTTTAAAGTTGCCCCTGATTCTTGTCCGTGAAAATTTTGGTTTCCCGTGAGTGATTTTCCTTCACGCACGATGGCTTCTCCTCATAATGGGGGCCTTACAAATGTGCGCTTTTACCACAGAAAATTACAAGGGTAAATCAGGCTCCATACTTAACATAAGTGTTTTCATGAACCGCTCTAGAAAGAACATCCAACGGCTGTGGACTGTACCTGCCACTACAACCTCATCTACTACATGGACGAGCAAGTGCATTTGGATAGTTAGGCAGCTCGTGGGTAGATACTTCTCAATCATGCAAACTGCCTCAATGGAGTTAGCCCTTGCGACTGCAACAGATTCCTCCCGTATCTCCTTGGAAGAGATCCACCGCACTAGCTCTGAAATCTTGTATATGCAGGTCCGCACTTCCTCCGTTAAACACCCCTTGATCGCAATTGGAAGAATGAATTGCAAGAACTTATGCCAATCGTGCGATTTCAACCCTGACAGTTGATCGTCACGGGTGAATGCTGTCTTGAGACATCGCATATATCCTGTTGGCGTCCTGAACTCTAAAATCACCCTTTTCACTTGTCACTCTTCGTTTTTTAGCAATACCCATGGCGCTCTTGGAAGTTTTGTTTGACCAGCTGCATTGGTGAAAGGCCACAGCTCTGGCATCTTTCCAACCAACTGCAAATCATCTCGTGAAGCTCGATTGTCTTTCATTCCCATGATTGTCTTCCGGAGGAGCTCTCCCACATTCTTGAATATATGCATTGGATATAGCAAATGGTTAATTAGTAGATCACCCCAGTACGGCAACATATGGAGAATGGACAAACGTTTCATTCCTGGAACAGGTTGCCCCTCATGTTGCTCCCATCGGCGACGCCACTCTTGTACATGCATAGGACGGCATTCGACGCGACCAAGCTGGCCTTCGCGCAAGTGATGGCCATCTGGAAGATAACGGTGGTGGCCTTGATAAATTGTCTTTCGAAGAGAGGTAGAATAGCGCACATCCAAAGACTGCCCGCAAATTGGACATGCATTGTATCCTGAAGTTGTTAGTCCTGCATATATCAAAGCATGAATCAGGCCAAGGCAAAGGGCTTGCGAATAGCGAGAATTTTTTAAATCAATAACCATTACCAGAAGCTTCTCCGTATCCTTGCCAATCATGCATAGTCCACATAAGAAGTCCATGGATCCTTGCATGTTGTTGTCCTAGTGGTTCAACCGCATCTGCTATGTCGATCCCATGCCATAACTCCTGGAGCTCGTCAACTAGTGGAGCTAGATAAACATCCATGTTTTTTGCCTTGAACTTACCAGGTACAATCAAGCTTAAAATCAAATGACCCTTCTTGATAGCAAGCCACGGCGGGAGGTTGTAATTGATAAGGCACACAGGCCAAGTGCTCCATGACGAGCTTCTCAAGCCAAATGGATTGACTCCATCCATTGCCATGCCCAAATGCAAATTGCGTGGTTCACTCTTAAAATGTGGCCAGGTATCTTCAATGTACCTCCAAGCTTTCGAATCAGCGGGCACCCTAAAAGTTGCGTCAATGGATCTATTCGTAGAATGCCACCGATCAACTTTGCAATGGAACCACAACAAAACATGCTTTTTATCCTAGGAATAATAGGGAAATGCCGCAACACTTTAGCTGGCACTGTCTCGCCAACTGCATCTTGTTCGTTGCGCATTGCTCCGCACTTAGGACACGACAGACAATCTGCGAATTCATTGCGAAAAAGAATGCAATCATTTGGACATGCATGAATCTTGTTGTAGTCCAAGCCAACTGAGGTCAGAAGTTGCTTTGCGTCTGGCCTAGAGGGGGGCATTTCATTGCCAGCCGGGAGAAGTTGCTCCGGCAATAACCTGTTTAAGTCACATTAAATTAAAAAGCTCTCCGAGCACATCACCGTTGCAATCGGAAAATCTCTTTTGTAAATTACGTACCTAAACAAAGCAGTGACGCTTGCATCTGACCACCCGTACACTGACTGAAGATTCAAAAACGCCAGACAAGTACGAAGCACATATATTTTGGCGCCTTCATAGATTGGTTGACGTGCCAACTTCCTCAACATGTCTTCAGGAGATAGGCGCACGGCTTCTGGTGCTGCTTCGTTCGCGTTCTCCTCGCTTGTCTGGAAGAAGGCATCCAGTATCTCCTCCATGCCATCGTCTTCTGTCTGTAAGCCCTTTTCTGCTTCCATCCGTGGCTCTATATTGGTCGGACCTTCACGCATAATCTTTTTTCTCTCTCTCTCTCAGATGTAGGTGCTATGTCGCGGAAATCAATGCCCGTTCCGTAGGAGTCGTATCGCAGATTCTGTACGGTTTCTCTAGCAAACTCTCCGTACTTGTGCACATGCTCATTACATATCCTACGCTTGCGCAGGATTTGATACTTGCAGAGCGTGCACGAGCATGCAATCTTTTCCTCCATGTTAGTTGATGACGTTGCCATCTACAATGATTATGAATGTTGTTTTAATATATATATATACTCCTCACAATGTAAACTACCTCGCATTCTCTAGTCTTGCCCAATCTCCGTACACCTCGGTCCAGAGGTGTACGGAGATCAGGACCACCGGGTCAAAATCTCGTCTTTATTGGTCAAATCCTATATGGGTAGACACATACGTACACTCCCAGGTGTACATGGCAATGCATGTAGCAGACAAAACCCCTTTGCCTCTTTGAGTTCCATAGTTTCTTCTCTGTCTACGAACCCACCTGCCTCCATTCCGAGGTAGCCTGTCAGAGAAAGCTTTCCAATGCCGCACTTGATGAAAGCACAAGCCATGGAAGTTCTCAGCCCAATGAAAGTTTTCTACCTGATTGTAAACCGGACGAGGCCTCCATGTCCAAGCCAGAAGATAATGTGGAGATGGATGAGCAACTTGAGAAAGATTCAGAAGCCTTGCATGGTTCTTGCTCAAAAAAGCGATCTCGATCTCTCTTTCTCTCTCGATCTCACTCTCGCTATCTCTCTTTCTCTCTCTCTCTCTCTCGATCTCGCTCTCGCTATCTCTCTTTCTCTCTCTATTTCCTTATTTTCCTATCTCTCTCTCTGTCTCGCTCTTCACTTCCCTACCTCTCTCTCTCTCTCTCTCTCTCTCTCTCTCTCTCTCTCTCTCTCTATATATATATATATATATATATATATAGAGAGAGAGAGAGAGAGAGAGAGAGAGAGAGATAGGAAATAGAGAGATAGAGAAAGAGAGTTATATATATATATATATATATATATATATATATATATATATATATATATATATATTTCCTATCTCTCTCTCTCTCTACTTACCTCTCTCTCTCTCTCTCGCTCTCTACTTCCCTATCTCTCTACTGATCGAACGAGTGACTAAGCTAGGGAGATCTAGACGTCCAGGACTGCGGAGGACTACACAACATCGACAGAGGCTGCATCAGAGGATCTAGCTAGGTCACTTTGGCTCGACATGCATAACGCCCGGTCAGACTACTGACCATGGAGGAGATTGATGAGATCCGCCAGCGACAGCTGCTGGATCTCCTATGATCTACCTATCCCAGCTAGCTGGTTTAACCGTTTAGTCCATACCCAGCAGTTTAGGATTCCATAATATTTTATTTTGTCATCTTCTTACTCTGACTTTGTATCAGATCCATCACATTGTAACTTTCTTATCTCATGTCTCATAGGTCACTTTGGCCTTTCGAAGACGTTAATATAACATTTCATTTCATTTCTCTCTTTAATTATTTTTCTTTAATTTTAATTTCCTAAGCATACATTAATTCTCTATCTCTCTCTCTCTCTCTCTCTCTCTCTCTCTCTCTCTCTCTCTCTCTCTCTCTCTTTGATTACCTACACACACACACACACAGATTTCTCTCTCTCTCTCTCTCTCTCTCTCTCTCTCTCTCTCTCTCTCTCTCTCTCTCTCTCTCTCTCTCTCTCTCTCTCCTACACACACACACGCCGCTCTCTCTCTCTCTCTCTCTCTCTCTCTCTCTCTCTCTCTCTCTCTCTCTCTCTCTCTCTCTCTCTATTTCCTACACACACACACACCTCTCTCTCCCTCTCTCTTTCCTACACACACACACCTCTCTCTCTCTCTCTCTCTCTCTCTCTCTCTCTCTCTCTCTCTCTCTCTCTCTCTCTCTCTCACGCACACACACACCGCGCTCTCTCTCTTTCTCTCTATCTCTTTCCTACACACACATGATGTAGAGAGAGAGAGAGGGGGGTTGGGGGGGGGCATAATACCTGCGCAGTAGGTGGAGGCCAAGATTTGAGCAGAGCGCAGGCGAAAATGGCCCTTGTTGCTTGCGGGTTTCGCTTTTTTCCCCCAATTTTTTTTGCATCGCTATACGCGTCGATATACGCGTCGCTATAGGCGTCGATATACGCGTGGGAAGTAAAGCCTTTCCACGCGTATATCGACGTACATTGAGACGCGTATATCGACGCGTATAGCGACGCCCGCTAATTTCGTCGATATACGCGCGTCAATATCTCCATGTTGTGTTGTAGTCTATGCAAAGGCTAAAAACTTTGCAAATTCAAGATCTTGTTATAGGTTTACCAGTGTTTAAGATGGCTGAAATGCACAATATTTGTGAGGCTTGTCAATTTGGAAAGCAAGAAAAAACATCATCTCCTCATGGAAAGCACGTTAGCAAAAATATGTTGGAGATAGTGCATCCCGATGCATGGGGTCCTGCAAAGATTGCATCTATTGGTGGATGCAGGTTTTATGTTGCCTTCATCAATGAACATACAAAGGAAGGTATGAGTGTGCTTCATGAAGGAGAAGGTGTTCAAAATTTCAAGGTTATGGCTAGAAATCAGATAGGAAAATATGTACAATGCCCAAGAGAGTACTTCCCCATTGAGTGTAGCAATTTTTTGAGAAAGAATTCAGAGGCATTTTTCAAGTAAAATTTGCAAAAAAATGATATTTTTGAGCATAAGAATAGGCACATTGAAGAAGTTGTAAGGGCAATGATGAAAGAGATGAATATGACTCATTGCTATTGGGATGAGGCAGTTTTGAGGGTTCTATGTATTATGAACAAGACGCCCATTGCTGCTTTACATAACATCACACCTGAGGAGAAGTTTACTTGTGAAATACCTAATTTTTCACACCTTAAAGTGTTTGGATGTATTCATTATGCGCACGTGTCGGATGAATTGCAGACAAAGTTGCACCCAAAAGCTGGAAAAAAATGTGTGTCCATTGGTCATTCCCTTGAGCAAAAAGGGTATAAGTGTTACAAACCTGTCACATACCAAGTGACACTGACTAGGGATATGGTTTATTCTCAGTTAAAAACTCGGTGTGCTAATGTAAAAGATGATATTTGGTTGATGTAAAGGAGCGTTGTTGTAGAAAATGTAGTTAGCCAATCATAGGATTGAGTTGCAAGCAAGGGTCATCTAGTTCAAGTCATGCTATTTATCCTTGAATGGCACTTTACATGAAACGGTAAGTCTTGCAAATTCATCAAATGTATCAAGAAAAGCGAAATAAAAGGTTGATGATGCCCCAAGAATTCCAAATGGAGTGTAGGTCATGATGATGGCAGTTCTTGATTTGGAGCAAAGTGTTGATGAGGAGTTTGGTATACCCTCTGTGTTGATTCCATGTGCAAGAAGGATTTTGAATGAAAAGAGAGCATCTCTTAGTGATCTTCGACCATGAAGATATAAGAGGTAAGGAATCCTATGTAGAGATTCATGTATGACAATTATGTGGCTTTGCCATGCAAAGATTGTGTAGGATGTAGAGCCTATGTCTTTTGAGGATGTTGTTGGAGTTCCGAAGTCGGATAAAGCTATAGATGAAGAGATGGTTTCCCTTGATGCTAATAAGAAATGGGATTTAGTGCCATTGCCAAAAGGAAAGAATGTAACTGGGTTTACAAGGTGGAACATAATACAAATGGCACAACGAGTAGATACAAGGCTAGATTTTGTAGGTAAGGGTTATGAACATACTTATGGCATTGATTATGAGGAAAATTTCAGCCCTGTAGCTAAGATGGATACCATTCATACCGTCATTGTAGTGGCTGCAACAAAAGGTTGAGTTTTGCATCAAATGAATGTGAACAATGCATTCTTGCATGGTGAGTTGCAAGAACTATGCAACATCCACAAGGATATGAGGATGTGAGACATCCAGAGTATGCATGTAAGTCGAGGAAAATACCTTATGGGATGAAGCAAACACCTAGAGCTTGGCATGGGAGGATTGCATCCTATTTGATCCTTATGGGATGAAGTAAACACCTAGAGCTTGGCATGGGAGGATTGCAACCTATTTGATTACTATTGGTTTTGGTATGGCTGATGTTAATTTCTTTAGATATGTACGAGAGTGTGAGATCCATATTGTGATCATGTGCAGTTAGGTGGATAATTTGATTGCTTGTGTGGCAATCATGAGGTTGAATGTAAAGAGCCTCTTGAAGTAGGAGTTTGACAATAAAGATTTGGGAGAGCTACATTGTTCTATCATTTTGAGGCTACACAAAGAAAAGAGGTTTTTTTGGCCAAGTCTTTGGGAAAAATGTATCTAAGCTTATCCTCAAGCCGGTTAGACATTCAAGAAAATCAATTGAGATGAGATTAAAAAAGGGAAAATCCGCTTATATTTTTCAAGAAAATAGAGTAAAAAATCTTGCTTGGGATTGGCTTAAAGGGTTTTGTGTCTTTTGGCCACTCAATTGGGCATCCGACACCAAATAATGTTCCCCCAATATTTGGGTTTTGGGCACCCTTTTTAGTCACATAATGGGTGCCCAACAATAGAAGGAACTTTTACTAATGTGAAAAATGAAATTGAAAGTATGGAAATACAATGAAGGAAGCGAAAGAGAATGCTGTGGGTGCTTTTGTGCTCATTGGAGCCGCTACTATAGATCGAGGATGACTACACACATGAATCAGCAAAGTGTCACTATAGTATGGTGAAACGAGCTGCCACATCACTGGATGGGATTCCCACATGGTTTTATAACCAGAAGCAAAGCAGGTAGCTTTGTTGGATGAGTTTTCTTAGCTTTTTGGGACGTTTTTGTAAAGATTCTAGAGCGCTATAAATAGAAGGGCTATAGTGTATTAATTTTAAATAATAAAGTGTTAGGGTTTTGAAAATTAGAGTATTTTTTGTGTTTTTTTTCACTTCTTGTACTGTAGTTGTAACAAGGAACCTGATGCCTTTCTAACAATGAACCCACTTTGTCAAGTTTCTTTTAAAAATTCTTTTGTGAACCCAACATGAAGACAAAACGTCTATGAAAGATGACAAATCCATATGACCAGATGCATCACACAATGCAAACAATTTGCCGCATTCTTGCAAGTGCACCAACAACAATTTGATTTAGAAGAATGGGCAAAATAGATGATAACCTACAAGTTGAACCGTTTTGAAGCCAAAGATATCTCAAAATTTTGTAGAATTTTAAATGGAAGATAAAACCAACTTACCAAGTAGAGGTTCCTATAGGATACAAGAATAAATGCTCCATAACTATTGCAGGAGTTTGAAAAATGGTTCAAACAATTATCGACAAGAGAACAACAAAACGGAGAAGGTTGAGTTATTCACAGAATGTACTAATCCATGGTTACAAAAACATTCAATGAGACTTTTGGAAGATACAAAAGGAGAATTAGGGCTAACTGTATATTACAGAGATATTATAGAAGTCGTCAGTGTGATCGTAAAAAGGCAAAAAAGATCCAACAAATTGAATGTGCCTAATGTAATAACTACTCTAAGTAGGGTTATTCCAAGTTGGATGAACCGGTTCTTAATGAATTTAAAGGGATACAAGAGTTGAATTTGAATCTAAAAAGGCTTGAAGAAAAGATGGCAATACCAAATCAGGCAAATCCTCAACAAAAGGGGGCATGATTTTTTTCAAAAAGAAAATGTATATGGTGTGATGTTGAAGATCATGAAACAAAATTTTAAAGATTATCATGAGGCCTTCAAGAAGAATTCGACCTTCTTTAAGGATATGAGGATTCATTCAAGCCAAACAGGGTTCCCTCTTCCACCCAATTCTTGTAAAGGTGGTGTGAAAAAGATTGTGACGTAGATGCTAGCAAGCTCTTTTGGCACATAAGCATCAACATACGGCCTAATGGTAGACAAAAATAACTTTGATGAGGAATACAAATCTGAAAAGGATCATTGTCCCTTCACCATAAAGACAATAGAGAGGAGAAATGTTGCACAAAAACCTTGCATCAAGGGGGAAACCACATTAGAAAGACAATGGGGTGGGAAGATTCAGTTGATTATCTCTTTGTATATGCCTATATTGCAAAGGCGTAAACACAAAAGGCAATTGTGGAAGAAAAGAGGGAAAGGAAACATGATACTCTTGGCACATTAAAGAGGGTAGCAAGGACTGGTTTCAAGAAAGATGAAAAACCAAAGAAAACTATAGAAGTTAATATGGACGATGCTCAAAAGGAGAGACACCAAGAAAACCTAAAGGGCCTACATATACAAGCTAAAATCAAATATTGAGATGACAACAAATTTGCCAAAAAAAAATGAAGAGAGAATTCTCAATAGTAAGGTGGAACTTATCCTAGGGGAACGTATGGATGACAAAGCCTAAGTTTCATGGAAAATACATTGATGTTGTGAAGAAGAAATGACAAACACCCAATGAAAGTAGAGACAAAACCAAGAAAACCTGCATAATTCAACAAATTGAGACAACAATTGAGAAAAATGCTAGGACATGGGATACCTAGGCCAAATACCCTAAAAGTTTTAAATTGGTGTGGTATGCCTAGGCCAAAGTCTAAATCAAAACGGATGGTGTGGTTTATTGGTTGCAAGCTTTTTGCCTGACTATACTCAATTTGGAGTTCTCTATCCCATCAAAACCGGTAACAAACTATTGGAACCACCAATGTGTCAAAAGCTTTCCCACAACTGGAGCATTATCCCCTTCTTCAAATTCATAGATTTTTTATGTCTTTGTCAACAATACACAATTTGCCTATCAATGTATCATTGAGACATAGAAATCACCAACAACTTGCAAATAAAAGGTGATTGGTAGCAGAAACATTTTCAATATAGAAAAAGTCAACAAAGCATAGTATACATCTCAACCATATCCCATTTCGTCCATTTGCTTGTGGATTGCATACTCAATGGAGGGCCGACTTCTCTCCAACTACAATGTAAGAACAATTTGATTTGAAATTGAAAAAATATTACTCCCCCCCCCCCCCCCAAACACCCATAGTATTATTGACACACATGACAAAATTCTCATTTTTGAATTCTTCCACAAGTTTTAGGAAAAGAGATCTTGGCCATGAATAAAACAACTGAAAGAAGAGAAAAAGTTTAAGAGAAAAATAGGGGGTTGGAAACATGAGGCAAGAGTACTTACAATTTGTGCAACTTGTACTATAGATGTGACCATTTGCTATTGGGAATCGATTACATATATATCCGCGACTATAAGTGATACTACTGACTTGCATAATGACAGAAGCAAAGTTCCTTTAATAGTATCTTAGTCATGACAAAAAATTCAAAGGGTTCACCCTTCACAATGGAAGTTGTGGCATCCACAAGAAATGGAAACTTGACTATACCCCCATCTTATTCTTTGGCACAACAGTTACCTTCCACTTTGATAGACATTTTTGGCTCTATAATGGCTACAAATTTATCTATGTAAGGGTCTTTCACAATCACGTTGATTGTTTGCAAACCTTCCTTGTCAATTAAGTCAACTTTTAGATACTTCTTGAATTTTTTGTTGCTTTGGAAAGTCCCGCACGTGCTAAGAATATGCCCCTCCAAAGCAAAGCAGAAATTTGTGTTAGGAACTTGAGATATGCAAAGAAAAAGAGGTTATAGGATGACAGTGCTCCTTGAAATGGCATGAGTGCTTAATTTTTGGCAGGTCAGATACGAGGCACATTATTAGTTAAAATCAACACTATGATTACATTTTGTATGAGAAAAAAGATGATATTAAAATCATTACCTTTTCCTTTTTATCTAATGGAAAAAAATTCCATGCTTTAGGACATTTGCCCTCTTTTCCTTGCAGAGATCTAATAAGAAATTCACCTTCACTTTGCTCAAAAACTCTTGTTGTGATTACAAGTAAGCCTTGTAGTGAAGGTGGTCCAAGTGCAACACTCGTGCATCAATGACTTTGGATGACGCATTTTGTGGTAAAGTGAAGCCACACGCCAAGATATCATCTTTGAACCAAATTGTACCCTACATTAGATTAAGGGGGATTAGCGGGTGGGATCAATGGTCTTCATCTCCAACAAAAAGTGGATGCATTTGATTTGTCAAATGGGTGGGACCCTACTTGAGTTTACTATTTTCGTGTGAGTCTACTTTTAGCTTGTATGGGGGGGCGGGGGGGAGACATGCAGCGAACTTCTTTCCACCATCCGTTGATGTCAATATTCTTACCCGTGCTTCCCACCTATTGATTTCATGGTGGAGAAGTGTTAAAGATTTTGTGGCTTTTAGTGTAGAGACTCACCTCTCCTTTGTCCTCCATGCATGACTCTCTTGAGGCATGATTATAAGAAGGATCCTTTGAAGCTTTGGTACATCCTTCTCTACTTGAGAGAGAGAGAGAGAGAGAGAGAGAGAGAGAGAGAGAGAGAGAGAGAGAGAGAACTGATTTTATAGAGTCAAAGATCTTTTCAATGTCAACTAAAAGTTGAAGATGGGGGCTTCTTGGACCACATGATTAGTCAATTAGTTCTAAGCATTTTTTTCAATGATAGATTTAACCAGGGTACCGCATGGGAAATTGTAAGCCAATGGGATAGCGTGCTCCTTGGTTGAACAATTGAACATGTAATAAACGAAGGAAGCGACGACCAAGAGGGAACGGATCTAAGGTTGGATTCACATAGAGGTGGGAGCCAGACACCTCTAGCTTGCTCCACCCCCAAAGGTTAACTATCAAGAGGGAACAAATCTAAGGTTGGATTCACATAGAGGTGGGAGCCAGACACCTCTATCTTGCTCCACCCCCAAAGGTGGATGTTGCCAATAAAACATTGTGTTGGGCTAGCGTGCTCCTTGGTTGAACAATTGAACATGTGATCAACGGAGGAAGCGACGACCAAGAGGGAACGGATCTAAGGTTGGATTCACATAGAGGTGGGAGCCACACACCTCTAACTTGCTCCACCCCCAAAGGTTAACTATCAAGAGGGAACAGATCTAAGGTTGGATTCACATAGAGGTGGGAGCCAGACACCTCTAGCTTGCTCCACCCCCAATGGTGGAGGTTGCCAATAAACATTGTGCTCAACGAATGGCAATATTACAATTGGCACACAATAGGCGTGACAAGAACTCTCTTTTTTTTTTTTGGGGGGGGGGCAGGTGGGTGTGTGACTGTTTTTTTTTAAAAATAGTCTTGCTTGGTGGGCCTTGCTATATAACAACTATAGAATATAACAGGTCATATGCAAATTGACATTTATCATCTAGCACTAAAGGAAACGAGATTGTGTCTAACTCCGCAATGGCTTGAGAGGGAAATACATTTAGAAAATGTTATTATATTTTTGGTTAGAGACAAATAAGTGGCATCAACTAATAGAGATTATAGGGGTGATTTTTAAGAGAGTTAGTTGATTTTTAAAGAGAAGCACGCACATTTTAAAATTGTTATTGTGTTATGGAAGGATACAACGTTAAGTGTATCAATGAACTGCAACAAGAAATGAGGTGCTTTACTAACCTGCAATGTTGTACTTGTGCTTTTTGCGGATTGTCCAATCTATAGGTCAATATTTGAGTCAAGCTACAAAAAAGCGATGTGAATAGTTAAACATATCGTCTTATAATGAAACCTCACATACTGAAAGTGCAAAATATACAGTGCATGTCATGCAGAGGTGCCATACAAAATTATGGTGGAGAGCTGGCACTGTGGTCTCTCCAAAAAATTATAAGAAACGGAAGCCGTGCCCTGCCCCATAGCATTTATGTGTTGCACCAAGCAAACGCATGTGCATGGGAAATTGGATGCAAATAACAGACCTTGTAGTGTTGTTGAGATGGAGACGCACTTGCAATCACAATGTCCAGTGTTGTGAATATATGTCCTCCTTGCCATACACAAAACACACATTAAGGCGAATACAGAAGATGTAGGATATTGATTAAGCTTAAAGGGAAGCAGATGTAACTTTATGTTCTATGTCCTTTGATCATTATTAGCTTCTCTCTCTCTCTCTCTCTCTCTCTCTCTCTCTCTCTCTCTCTCTCTCTCTCTCTCTCTCTCTCTCTCATCAGGGACACTAAAAAGCGCTCAATGTGAATGCTTAGTTTGCTTTTAGGACGACGCACAACACGAATGTTGGTGAGCATAGGGGGTTGCTCCATACTTTTGTCCTGACAATGATAGACAATATTCATCGTCATCATCAATGCAACCCAATAGAATATATGCATAATGATATCAAGAATCTAGCACTTAAGTAAAGAAATGCAAAGTGCATTGGCAAACTAAATAGATACAATGATCAAGAATGAGCATTGACAAACTCAAAAAATTAAAAAAGCATCAACAAATTAGAAAAATTATATTGTACTACCAACCTGATAATCGTGTATGGGTAGTACGTACAATGTCATCCATGAAGGAGGTCAGAAAAGGAGACAATTGTGGGATAAGGAGATCAAGTCGCCGCTTTGATTTTTCGTTAGATAATATAAAAGCATGCCCTATTATTTGAAGCCGTCTGATTAAGGTCAAGGGCAATGGCTTTGGTCATACAAAGCGGCTGCTTGTGGACTCAAGTAATTACAAGAGCAGATTAGGCTTACCAAGTAAAAAACAAGTTATAAGCGATTTAGCCAGTCACACTCCCTTTCATATCGCCTAGCATGCTGGTATATATTTAGATCCCACCTGCTGTTGTGGACTAAACTCCTACAATAGCTTTGTATCGTGTCGATTTTTGCATTCACTTATGCTATCATGTCTACCATCACCAATACATATGTTTTGTTCCTCTTCTTTCAACTTAGCTTCCATCACCAATACATATGTTTTGTTCCTCTTCTTTCAACTTAGCTTCATGTTCAAGCTCATTTTGCAGATCTTTGATTCTCCCTCAGAAAGCCCAAGGAAGAGTGAGTCTGAATGCTTAATTTGTTACTTGTCAGCCTCATGCTCAAGCTTGTTTTGCAGATCTTTGGTTCTCCTTCTGCCATAAGGGACATAGAGTGCATAGAAAGATGAATCTGATTGTGTGTTTCTCATCTGGAGTCTTCATCAAGTCGTGATAGGCTACCGACAAAGTCAACACCCAAGAAAATTCCAGGCGTGAAGAATGCCTAGAGGACATGATCGACACTGATGCTTTTTCAGTTGGCTATTTTTGGTTCTCTCCTCCCTTCCCCGTCACCAACGCCTTCAACACCCTCACTCTTGCATCAACCGTTGCGATGGCTCCTCCATATCGCTCGTCTTTCTTCCTCCGCACCATCACCAAATCTTCCAGTCGCCACAAGTTCGTGAAAACGCTAAAATCAACTGCGTAATCCACCCCTTTCTTTGTGCTTGCAACGGAGTAAGTGCCTTATCGATGGCAGGCTATAGCCAAGCAACCCAGACTGTACTGGGCAACAGGCAATATGGATTCAATGAAGTTACTAGTTAGCCTGGAGCGTGATTGGGCAGAGCTGCAGACGGAGAGGTGTTGGGACTGTTGGGCAGGCAGCACGGATAGGATATCGAGGGGACGCAGGCTTACAAGCTGTGGTTGTGGCCAGCGTAGAAGAGTGAGCTTGGAAGCTAGGCCAAGGATGTGGGGCATTGTTGTATTTTTTTCTCGACGGCTCATGCAGATTCAACAACCCTGTGCCCCAATTTTCATGGAAATGATATGCAGCAAGTCCCCGTGCCTAATTCTCAAGATTCACACCAATCCTTTTCTACGTTGTTTGCCCATGCAGCAGAAAATCGGGCAGAATCGGAAAGGAGTTGGCCTAATCTGGACTCGAGTCACCAAACTTGTTGCTTCTGGGAACCTGCAAACTGGAACAGTCTGCGAACTGCCTGTGGTGCCTTTGAACGGCTGCTAATTTTCGGGAACCTGCGAACTAGAACAACGTACTGATTGTCGAGAACCTGCGATCTGCCTGTGGTGCCTGCGAACTGCTCTGTTTGCTCTGTCTACGACGACGTTGGCTGTGGCGTTTTTATTTAAATCCTTGTTTTTTAAGCTTTTGCTACCGTGAAAAGCTTCCAGTGAGAAGCTGACACGTGGTGGCATGTGCGATCAGATAGGGGGAAAATGGCCTTTGGCTCACCAAGTAAAAAACTTGAAACTTGTGACATAGCACGCTACACGTCACGCCCTTCCTAAACCACCACAAAACCTCACTATTAATATTAAAAGCCACTACAAAACCTCGCTGAAATAACGTTGGTGCCTGCTGCATGTGTCTGAATGTGGGTAGTGTAGAGCTTTAAGACTCAAGAGAGAAGGTCTGCACACTTCTACGCCTCTTGCGTTGCTCTGCGAAGTCTGCAGCTGAACGCAGGAGGACCTCATGGCTCACCTTTGCAAGTACACCACCTGTTTAGGTTGCACTTGAAGCATCGATCACGGCTTGAGCTGTTGATGGCTATGGCAGTAGAGGCACAGCAAGATGGGATTAAGCTTTTCACAAGCAGGTATTATGCTGCTTGTGCTGCAGGGGGGCTGCTTTCAGCAGGTGCTTCCCACGTCCTCATCACACCTCTGGATGTGCTGAAAGTCAACATGCAGGTTTGTCTCTACTTACAGCTGTGTTATCGTGCGAATGTCGTTTATCATTGTCATTGCCGTTCTTCAATGTTATAGAAAAAGAACAGTTTACACTAAGTGGCTACTCATTTTGTTCCTATATATGGCCTCCTGGTTCTCATTCTGTCAATGGCCGTCTTTACCATCCCAGAAGGTACTCGTAGATGGGCATGGCTTAGGAGGATCTAGAAGGGGTGTATGTCTGGGGACAACATATAAGGATGTTGCATAGTGATCCCACACATCAAGGGAAGTAATCACTATGGGAGGGGAGTGCTCACGGAATCGGAAGAGACGCCATGCCTCTCCTGAGTCTCTACTCAAGAACAACTGGTATAAGTCTCGCTCCATGTGAGCTAGGAACACTTGCTTTGTGAGTCGTACAAGGCGCCGGAAGGCTATCGGAGATTGTCTGTGATTGATAACCCCTAGGACAAGATTTGTCTGAAGGTGTATTCTCATCTCGCTGCACTCCTCGTCGTACCAACTAATCTGAGGCATTCTCCATAGACGTCGTCTCTGGTCAGGCTGAGTGTGTGGATATGCCTTCGTTGCTGCATCATGCAATGTCTCAATCAGTAGAGTGTTGATCTCTTGCACCAAGAGTCCTGGCATGATTGCTGTACATATATGACCATAGATCTGCTCTGTCTAAATAGAGCCAGTCTCTCGTGTAAATGTATAGCGGGTATGTGTCCTCCCTCCTGTCACCTGAGCTGTACAGTACTGAAAGGAGACTGCAAATCTCACGAGAGCATGGTCCACTGCTATACCCAATGGTCTTGGTCCTATTGTGAGATTCTGAATGCAGGGGATGAAGCTCGGTTGTGCCATGACATAGTCCAGTGTGCTGGCCCCATGCCTATGCGGGAAGCAAGTAAACCCATGTCACGCGACACATCCAACCCTATGTGTCTGTGGACAAGCTACAACATGACAAGGGTTCAGTTCAGTAAAGTCAGTCTAGATTAGGAAGTGTTCTGGCACTTTTGTGAGTCTGTTCACAGACCGCGCGTGTCCAGGCACTTAGAGTAGATGTATGTCCTGGTTGCACACAGCATGATCATTATATTTCCATCAGAGCCCATCAGGAGCATTTTTACAGCGCATAGACCTATTTTCTCTATTTTTGACATTTTTCACTTATTATTTTTAAGTGACTTTTGTTGGAAACTAGGTAGGGCAATTTTGCTAAAGTTGTATAAATAGAAACCTAGCGCTAGCACTTTTTGGCAGAAGAGGCAGTAGGAGCGCTTGCTCACATGCAACTTCTCAGCAGGACCCCAAGATTCTCTAGCGAATTTGCATCAGAGCAGATGAGCTAGCGTTTTTGGATCAAGAACCCAAATCAGCCAGTGTTTTTGCATCTGCATCAGCGTGGCAACAGCAGAGGAGAGTTCAGCCCTAGCGTTAGCAGATGCATCAGCAGAGCCATAGCAGATTACACCAGATCGCAAAATTTAGCCCTAGCGTTTTTGGTTTGCAGATCAACCTCAGCGTTTTTTGCAGACCTTCGCGATGGAATTAGTCCTAGACTTAGCGTTTTCAGTTTTCAGCAGTCAGCTTCCGCAGTGAACCCCCAAACCTCGCAGATCTCACCTTTCTGCAGCAGATCCTCGTCGCAAGGTCAGATCCAGTGTAGTTTGCAAATTCAGCTCGGAAAACGTAGATTTCAGCATCTGTGTTTTCAGCGCATCGTTGCCATCGACATCGTCACCGACATAGAGTCAGAATTCAAAAGATAAAGATTTGCAGATTTCAGTCCTTTGCATTTTCAGATTTCAGCTCGTCTTGGAGTCGTCCTCATCGTCGTCGACATCGTCGGCAAGTCCAAGCATTGTAGAGATTTGTACAATCAATAGTAGACCGCTCTCGCCATAGAGAGTGGGGTCTTCAGAGGAGGGTTTGACAACATTCTGGTGTCGTGTTCTCTTCTCTCTCCATCTCTCAGTCTCAGCACCTTCATGCACAGTGTTTATCCACTTTGTTTGTGTCCATTGCACTCTCTCACTGAAGGAACGGAAGGCTCTCCCATCCGAAAGTAAAAGGCACCTTGAGCACAGTTCGGAGCACTCATCTTGAGCAAAGTTCAACATTCACTCTGCTCCATCTTACATTGGTAAGAGCTTTGACAGTGTTCTGTATCACTCAAGGAAAGAACCACAGTTTTTAATTTATTTTTGCTTGTTGCGGTTGTACGCAACCCAAGTTCTCTTGGGCGTGTCTATTTCTAGTCGTGTTTTTCAAGAGTAACAGAAAACTCAAGAAAGAAGGGCTTGTCCAACCTTCTCTTGTGCCTCTTTTCACTCATTGAGAGCGGACCGTGCACTTAGTGGTCGGCCAATCGACGTGAGGTGGAAAAAGCAACTTTGGTGTGAGTGCAAGGCTGCCAATGGGTGCGCCTGCAGAAAAGAGTAGAACTCGGGTGAAGAGAAGATCCTTCTCTAACATAGACTGTAAGCGAAAGAAGAACCGCAAGAACCTCAAGAACCCAAGAACCCAAGACCCGCAAGAACCCAAGACCACAAGAAACCACGACTTCAGTGGATGGTCATCACTCGAAGCGGAATGGATACTTCGCTTGGAGGTGGTGAGCATGGGAGTGGCGAAGAAGAGTTGTCTCCACCAGGAGGTTTTTCCGACCCTTCCCCTTCTCCATCTACGCCAAGGATTGCACTAACTCCTATGGAGGCTTTGCAACAGATGTTTATGGACAAGAAGTTAGAACGCGAAGTAAGAAAAGCAGAAATACAGCGTGAACACGAAGAAAGAATGGCAGCCATAGAGCATGAGCACAACGAAAGGAAAGCCGCCTTTTTCCGATTCTTTTCTCAAGTGCAGACACAAATACAAGAGGTTCAAGAAAAGGAGACTCTCTCAATCTCTTCTTCTCCAAAGCAGGACACACAGGATTTGCATGATGATAAGCACGATGATTTGAATGATAGTGATAAGCATGATGATTTGGATGGTCAATGTTGCCAAATTGGCTTTATCTGATAAAAAAATAATTCTAAATGAATTATTGGATTTATAAGTGAGAGGGTTTTCTCGCTTGGAACACCAAGGAAAAATAATTCTAAATGAATTATTGGAATTTTAAGTGAGAGGGTTTTTCTCACTGGAGACATCCGAGTACAGAATATTCCTAGTGCGTCATTCAGAGTAATGACGGGAGCACTGTGAAAGAGAATATCTGTAAGGCCACCAGGAACGGGTACTTCTGATGCATCACATCGGATGGGTGACAGGGAGCATCGGAAAGAAGTATCCGACCATCCGGGAACGGACATCTTTGATGCGTCATAGGATGGGTGACAGAGCATCGTGAAGGAGATTGTACCGTAAGTTCGGTAGGAAAGGACTAGGTGATGGGTATTCCTGATGCGTCACAAGGTGGGTGACGGGTGCATCGGAAAGGGAATATCCATAGTCGGGAGGAAATTCCGAACTGTGTTAGAATTGTGCACAAGGAAAAAGCAAGCACTTGAATGAAGATGGGTTCAGAGGAAACTTTGAGGAAAAACAGATGCTTTTTGAGAAAGCGGGATTGCTTTTCGGGAAAGCAGATGCTTTCCCGCGAGTAAGTCTATGTCTGCATTGCAATTGTGCATGTGATTGCATCCAGGGACGCCTGGGAAGTGCTGTGAAAGCATTGTTTTTAACTTATAAGGTTTTATTGAGTTTTTGGGCAGGTTCAGACTATTTTTAAAGTACGCCGGCCGCCCACTTAATAAGTGGGCAACCATCTGATAAATAAGGCAACAGATCAGCCAACGTTTTTCTCTCTCTCTTTTTCTAGCAGAATAGAAAAAAAAAAAAGAAAAAAAAAGAAAAAAAAAAACCGGCCGCGATCTCTATGCGAGCAGCTATTTGTGCCCGTGGCTAGGAGCTATAAAAGCATCACATGCCCTCACTCAGAGAGGAGGACCAATCTTTGCAAGGAGGAGATGCTACTGCAGATTTCAGCCGTAAAGAAGACGTTGCCAATGATGCCCATGGCTGCCCCAAGTGTACTAGATGTCGCCAAGACCCAGTGCGCGAGTTCCCTCGCGAAGAATTGCCTACGAAGCGTGTTTCCATCGCGACAAGTTGCTGTTTTTCTCTGTTTTCAGCCCATAAACGTCGTAGACGGGGCTGATTTACGAGAAGGAACCCGAGCACACACCTCTTTTGTGTGTAGGATTGGAAGAGAGGATTTTCTATGGAGAGATCTCTTCCGAGGAATTGCTTTTCGAGAATCGAGTTGCGTTTCGAGTGTCGAGACTTTGAAGGTAACGATTTTCATGTTCTGATCTTTGAGTATTTGATTGCAGGTGTACTTCCTCTTCGTGAGGGAGTAGGAGCAAAGGAAGGCATGAGCCTCTGCAGGAGAAAAGCGCTCTGAGGAACTAGAGCCAGATCAGCCCAAGGGTTTCGTACCCGAGTTTGGGAAGTAGATCCACGGATCGGAGAGAGGTAGTCTCTCAAGTTGTGATCCGGAAGCTGGGATTCCCAAGTAAGGACTTCGTGTCCGGGAAAGCAGAGTTGTTCTGCGGGAAGAGGACTCTGGAAAGAGAGTTGGAAAAGAGTTGCAGGGATGCCATGCCCTGAGTCTGGAAGGTGAGATCCAGAGCCAGAACCTTGATTCTCGAGGAATTGGAATAAGGAACGGAAGTTCCTTGGAACAGGGTTTTGCCCTAGGAATCGGAAGCTGAGGCTTTCGGGAACCATCAAGTCTTATTCAGAACGAACGTGGTAATACGTTCGGTTCAAGTGCTTGTATAGACTTCTCAGTAATAAAGATACTATTACGGGGACCAGCCCATCTTCTGGTCCCCAGTACTGTGTCGATCTTCTCACTCTCTATCTCTCTCTCTCTATTTATTTCTCTCTATATCCTTTGGCTTCAGTAATAAGTGATAAATCCTATTTATCCGAATGTATTTTATATTGTTATACGCTCCTGTTTGTGACAGTCAAGATGTGGTTTTTCACAAGCACGATGAATTGCAGGATCACGATGTGATTGTTCACAAGGATGATGTGCTAGTTGATACTTTCTCTCGTGAATCTAACCTCATTGCAGAGACGATCAATCACGAAGAACCGATCTTGGCTCTCGAGTCGAGGTCCACAGAACCCCCACAGGAAGATTTGATCAAACACGAAGAACCGATCTTGGCTCTCGAGCCTAGGTCCAAAGAATCCCCACAGGAAGTACTATGTATTCGCATGATTAGTCAGCACGCATTGTTTGAGTGTTTCATTCGTGATCGTTTCTTGTAATTTAGTCAGCATCTTTATGTGATCGCTTTTCCTAGGCATGCCATATTGTACGTTGAGCACGATTCACTCATGAATGAGCATGGATGTATGCGGATTTCTCATGAAAAGCTGAAAAGTATGCATTTCAAGGAGGTCACATTCCATGTCTCTTCCTTTGCATGACACAGTCGTAGAAAGAGCGCAAAAAGGATTGAGCATTAAGCATGGGCATTTCCATTATGATTTGCCACAATTGATTGATTAGATCAGAAAGTCGAGATTCGACTCCATTGTTTGCGTGTGTTTGATGAATGGTTTGGCACTTCGTCTATATGTTCATCTACATTGCATGCACAGCCTTTAGAAAAGACAAGATTTTTTCCAGTCACTTTACAAGCAATGGGTATGTTCATGTTTTTGTGTTGAAAGCGGTTTCAGGAATTTTCAGCCTTCGAGATTCTTGAAGAAGGTAGACGCATGATTATAGACGAAGTTGAAGCATTGAAGGAGCCACAGAAGACTGTCGCTTTCGGTGCGGCCCATAGAAGCAAGCGTTGCAGACCTTTATGAAGTTCAAGTATCGGATGACCCACGCATCAGAGTGGGCCGGCGAGAGGAGTCCTTCACAAGATTCTAGACATTGTTGGCGATCTCCCACGACGCCGTACAATTCGGTACCAATACCTCACTTTGAAAAGGAGGGGATGTCACGTGACACATCCATCCCTATGTGTCGGTGGACAAGCTACAGCATGACAAGGGTTCAATTCAGTCAAGTCAGTCTAGATTAGGAAGTGTTCTGGCACTTTTGTGAGTCTGTTCACAGACTTTGCATGTCCAGGCACTTAGATTAGATGCATATCCTCTGGTTGCACACAACATGATCATCAGATTTCCATCAGAACCTGTCAGGAGCATTTTTATGGTGCATAGACCTATTTTTTTCATTTTTGACATTTTTCACTTATTATTTTTAAGCCACTTTTGTTGGAAACTAGGTAGGGCAATTTTGCTAAAGTTGTATAAATAGAAACTTAGCGCTAGCACTTTTTGGCAGAAGAGGTAGCAGGAGCGCTTGCTCACAGGAAACTTCTCAGCAGGACCCCAAGATTCTCTAGCGTTTTTGCATCACAGTAGAGGAGCTAGCGTTTTTGGATCAAGAACCCAGATCAGCCAGCGTTTTTGCATCAGCATCAACCTAGTGACAACAGAGGAGAGTTCAGCCCTAGCGTTAGCAGTTGCATCAGCAGATCCATAGCAGATTGCACTAGATTGCAAAATTTAGCCCTAGCGTTTTTGGTTTGCAGATCAACCTTAGCGTTTTTACAGATCCTCTCGATGGAATCAGTCCTAGACTTAGCGTTTTCAGTTTTCAGTAGTCAGCTTCCGCAGTGAACCCCCAAACCTCGCAGATTTTAGCATCTGCGTTTTCAGCGCGTCGTCGTCGCATCGTCGCCATCGACATCGTCACCGACATAGAGTCAGAATTCAGCAGATAAAGATTTGCAACTTTCAGCCCTTAGTATTTACAGATTTCAGTCCGTCTCGTCGTCGTCCTATTCGTCGTCGACATCGTCGGCAAGTCCAAGCATTGTAGAGATTTGTGCAATCAATAGTAGACCGCTCTCGCCATAGAGAGTGGGGCCTTCGGAGGAGGGTGTCCATTGCACTTTCTCACTAAAGGAACGAAAGGCTCTCCCTTCCGTAATTAGAAGGAATCTTCAGCACAGTTCGGAGCACTCATCTTGAGCAAAGTTTAACATTCACTTCCGCTGCACCTTACAACCCATATGACGGGGGAATAGTTGTAGGCTGTAACAAACTGTTGACATGTCAAGTCAATGGAGAGCAGAGCCAACCTTCAGATCACGTCTGAGAGGCCTAAACCCTAGAAGAAGCATAAGCAACAAACCCTAGAAGAAGCAGAAGCAACAAAAGAGACAACAACAGATTTTTGCAATTCATGCTGGCTTGCTGACGTGGCAGATTGTACGGATTTCCTGATTTTGCGCTGACATGATGTCACGTGACACATCCAACCGTATGTGTCCGTGGACAAGCTACAACATGACAAGGGTTCAATCAGTCCAGTCAGTCTAGCTTAGGAAGTGTTCTGGCACTTTTGTGAGTCTGTTCGCAGACCGTGCATGCCCAGGCACTTAGAGTAGATGCATATCCTCTGGTTGCACACAACATGATCATCAACATTACCATCAGAATCCAACAAAATCCATCAGGAGCATTTTCCAATGCATTAAACCTATTTTCCCTATTTTTGACATTTTTCACTTATTATTTTAAGTGGCTTTTGTTGGGAACTGAGTAGGGCAATTTGGGTAAGACAATATATAAGCAAACCTAGGCTAGCACTATTTGGTAGAAGGGCAAGGAGAACACAGGCAAAGAGCAACAGGTTCCCCCCCTCTCTCTCTCAGCAAGACTCCCCCCCCCTTTTTTTGGTGGCGTTTTCACCATCCTTGCCTTGGCGATTTCCATCAGCAATATTCAGCCTGGCCTGGCGTTTTTCATCAGCGTTTTCAGCCAGGGACTGGAGCGACCAAAGACTCAGCAGATAGCGCTTGGATCCCCCCCTTGTTGCCTCGCGTTTTTCAGCCACCTAAATCAGCGTTTTTGGCCAGTGATCCAGCGTTTTGGGGCCAAAGATTTCAACGTTTGAAAGCAACAGATTGCAGGCCTTGTAGCGTTTCTGAACAGCAGCAACACGACAGATTTTCAGTAGCCTGTAAGGACCAAGAGATTGCGTTTTTGCATCAATAGCATTCAGCCCATTCAGCATCTACTTCAACACCATTTTCAGCCGAAGACATAAGCAAATCGTCGTCGTCGACATCATCCTAGTTGCCATTGCATCATAGTCTTCAAGTGCATCAGAGTTGTACGAGTTTGTGCAATCAATAGTAGACAACTCTCGCCATCCAGAGTGGGGCCTTCGGAGGAGTGTTTTACGTCTCTGGCGTATTCTCTTCTCTCTCTATCTCTCAGTCTCATGCACTTTCACTCATAGTGTCCATTCACTTGGTTGGTGTCCATTGCACTCTCTCATTAAGAACGGAAGGCTCTCCCTTCCCTAAGTAAAAGGAACCTTGAGCACAGTTCGGAGCACTCATCTTGAGCAAAGGTCATCATTTATTCCGCTGCACCTTACTTTGGTATCAAGCTTTGGCAGTGTTTTGTATCACTCAAGGAAAGAACCACAAGAACCACATAATTTTTTTTTGCTTGTTGAGGTCGCACGAATCCAAGTTCACTTGGGCGTGTCGATTCCTAATCGTGTTTTTGAAGAGTGACAGGAAACCCAAGAAAGAAGGGCTTGTCCAGCCTCCCCTTGTGCCTCTTTTCACTCATTGAGAGCAGATTGTGCACTTAGCGACCGGCCAATCGATGTGAGGTGGGAAGAAGCAACCTTGGTGTGAGCGCAAGGCCGCCAAGGGGTGCGCCCGCAGAAAAGAGAAGAACTCCGGTGAAGAGAAGATCCTTCTCTAACACAGATTGCAAGTGAAAGAAGAACCTCAAGATCCTCAAGAACGATGGACATGATGGCACGATAAGAAGCGACTCGCATTGATAGGGAACGTGAGGGCGATGAACGCAAAGAAAGAAAAGCAGACAGAAAAGCGGCTATTGAGCGTGAGCGTGAGCAAATGTGCTTGGAAGCCGAAGCAAGACGAGCGGCCTTCGATGCCGATCGGGAGGTTCAGAGAGACCTCCGTACTGAAGAATTGGTTCGACAGGTTCTTGCCTCGAAGTCCGAACCAGCCAAAGATGTTGGTAGTTCCTCAAGTGACGCAAGCCGAGATTCGGACTCCAACAACCCAGTCACAGAGAAGTTGACTTTCAGTAAGTATGATGGTAAGATGGATGCTACGGTTATTCATTCTTGGTTGCATCAATTTTAATGCTTATTTTGTGACAACTAAGAAGACAAAAAATATCAAGGTTTTGACGGCAGCTATGTACCTTGCCGGTGATGCCATTAATTGGTATCACGCGTGGCAAGAGGCACAATTAGCCGCGCACCTAGAGAAAGTCGACGAATTCACGCCCCTTTCCTTCAATTGGGTTGATCGCCAAGACAAGCTCAAGGCGCGGTTTATGCCATCTTAGTACCTCGCACGATTGAAGGACGATTGGCGCTCTCTCAAGCAAAATGGTATGCCAGTTATGTCTTTCTCTAATCGTGTTTTGCAGCTCGGCACTCAATTATGCAAATTGGATGCGGAGCGTAAGGAGGCATTCCTTTATGGATTGGACGAGTATATCAAGGTTGATGCGGAGGTGCTTGATTCAATCGATCGATCTCAACAAGGCTGTAGTGATTGCTCTCGCACAACTGATGAAGCACAATAAGGGAAAGCCTAAGGAGAACAAAAGGAACCTCTCAGAATTCTAAGAACATGTAGAATGGTAAGAACAGGAAGAATGGTAACTCTTCTAGCCCATCTTCTTCTAATTCTTCGGAAAAGAACTCTAACAATGAATCTAAGGGTTAAGCTAAAGCACCTGCAAAACCTAAGCTAACCTCGGATAAAAAAGCTGCACAAGGAATTATAGGAGGATATATCACGGCTGAAGAACAAGTGATTTATGCTAAGGAAGGTAGATGTTATCAATGTCACGTCATGGGTCACATTAAGAAGGCTTGTCCTAAGACAACCCCACCTAAAGAACCAAAGGCACCCACAACAACCGCAAGCACTTTAATGAACCAAGCTGAATCTTCTCATGTCTCTGACACACACATTGATGAGTCTCTCATGAAGTGTTATGGTCATGTAAAGGGTCAGCGTTTTATCATATTGTTTGATCCAGGCAGTATGCATGATGTGATTAGTGCCTCTCTTGTTGAGAGAGCCCACCTAGAGGTTAGTCAGAAATCTCCTCTCGAGGTTTCTGGCTTCGCTCCTGGAATGGACTCTCTCATCACGAAAGAGTGCCTTGATGTGTTGTTTACAGTTAAAACAGGCTACTTTCCGTAGGAAATTTCTCGTGTCTCCTCTTTCAGGATGTGATATGCCTTTGAGCATTAGATGGTTTCGGGAGCATAACCCTCTGATTGATTGGGAGGTGTTAAATGCCAAAACTGACTCCCCCCTCATCATTCGTGCTGAGGAGAGTTTGCATTCTTTGCCTCTGATTTCTCATGTACAGGTAAAGCGTGAATTACGACGAGGAGCATAAGTGGCATTCATCTATGCTGCTCCAGTTTCCCAGAGCATTCAAACTCCAGTTAAGTATTCAGATTTGTCTACCAAGTTTAAACATCTCTTTTTGCAGGATGATCTTCCACCCCGTCTCCCATCCGAGTGGCCGAAGGACCATCGCATCGAGCTTATGGAGGGGGCATAGCCTGTCAGTAAGGCTCCCTATCGTATGAACAAGACACAGGAGGAAGAGTTAGAGTGACAACTCATGGAGCTAGTGGCTAGAGGATTCATACGTCCTAGTGTAAGTCCTTTTGCTACTCCTATTTTGTTTGCTCGCAAGAAGGATGGTTCGTCTCGTTTGTGTGTTGATTACAGGGCTTTGAACAAGATGACCGTCAAGAACAAGTTTTCGATGCCTCGCATTGAGTATATCCTTGATAGGCTCAATGGGGCAAAGGTTTTCAGCAAGGTCGATCTCAAGAGTGGATACCATCAGGTACGGGTATTCAAAGGCGACATCCTCAAGACCGCTTTTTGCACCAAGCGAGGGCAATGGGAGTATATTGTTATGCCTTTTGGATTGACAGGTGTCGTAGGTACATTTAATCGTCTCCATGGTAGGCCGTTTCGATGATATGGTCGGTGTATGTGTTCATCTTTTTTGGATGATATTCTCATTTTTTTTGCATCGTGGGAACAACATGAAAAAGATGTCGAAAGGGTACTAACCCGTTTGGATGAGTGTCAGTTGTATATTATAGCTAAGACGTCTGAATTTTTTCTTACTGAAGTCACTTATCTGGGTATATTATTTCTGCAGAAGGCGTCAAGCTAGATCCCGTGAAGGTGGAACAGGTTTGTAATCGGGATTTGCCTAAAACTGCATATGATGTGCGTTCTCTTCTTGGTTTATGTCAAGCATATAGTTCGCACATAGAGAATTTTGCATGAATTGCTGCAACTATGGCTGATGTTTTGAAAGAGGTAAAGACTCACCGTCAGCGCGTAGACTTGTCCGAAGCAGCCATTGAGGCTTTCGCAGCTCTCAAGGTTGCTTTGATAGAAGCACCGTGTCTTATCCTTGCCTCTTGGGATGATTCCTTTGAGGTAAGGACGGATGGGAGCAATGTCGTCAGAGCCGGAAGGATAAAGAACTTTTGTCTGTCATTCGCTCTCTTAAGCATTGGAAGGATTTTCTTTATGGTAGAAAATTTACAGTTCGCACAAATCATCAAGCCCTCAAGTGGCTCCACTCTATGCCTAGTGCACATTGGAGTGATGGCCAGGCACGGTGGTCACAATTTTTTGAGCAATTTGGAGGTTTGATTGAGTATGTGCCTAGAAAAGCTAGCCCTGCAGATGCGGTGAGTTGCAAAGGACAGATTTTGACTCTTGAGTCAAGGTCCACATTTTCTATTCAGGGTGTGTCTTTCGACAGCATGAAGAATCAGTATGCGGATTCCGAGTTTGGTAAGCATTGGTTGTAGGCTCTTGCGTCCCAAGGGCCAAGCAACTATCTCATTCGTGATGGTTTGTTGTATTTTCGTCAACGTTTATGTGTGTTGCCCTCTCTCAGGCCAACCATATTGTATGTTGCACATGATTCTCTCACGAGTGGGTACAGGGAAATGAACACCACGTTGGAAAAAATAAAAAGATTCTTTTATTGGCTTAAAATACGAAAGGATGTATTTTGTTATCACACAGTGCACTATATGTCAAAAGGTAAAAGCTCCTCGGGGCAAGCAGCAAGGCCTCTTGCTTCTGTTGCCGATTCCCGATGAACTTTTTCAATATATTTCCATGGATTTTGTGACTAACCTTCCACCTAGTTTGCATTCAAGGAACACTCAATGTTTGACAATTGTCGATCGTTTCAACAAGTTTTGTATGTTGATTCCTTGTAAAGCCACAGTCACTGCACAAGATGTTGCACAGTTGTTCATTAAGCATTGGTACCCCCTCTGTGGTTTGTCAAAATTAATTGTTTCAGATAGGGATGTTAAGTTCACGTCCAATTTTTGACGCGCACTCTTTGAAAATTTTGGCACTAAGTTGAATTTTTCATCGGCTTTTCATCCACAGTCAGATAGTCAGACAGAGATTTACAATCAATTGGCTTTTGATGTTTTAAAGTCATATGTGCATGATCAGCAGTCTCATTGGGAGCTCTATCTCCCATTGGTTTAGGCTATTTTGAATGACTCTTTTTCCTCTGCCATTGGTCGAACTCCGTATGAGGCAGCTTTTGGCCGCCCGTTCCAGTCACTTTTCACTCGCTCGGTCAGTCAAATGCATGATGCCAATGCTGAAAGTCAGTCATTGGATGAGATTTTTGAGAGTGTGAAGCTTCTGCTAAGCAAGGCTCATGAATCTTATTTTTGGCATGCTAACAAGCATCGTCAGGAGGTTTCGATCAAGGAAGGGGATTGGGTGTATTCAAGAATCATGAAGCAACGTCTTAAGTAAGTTAGAAAGAAGTGTCCAAAGTTGTCTTTTCGAATGTATGGTCCATTTCTAATCATTAAAAAGATATATGAGGTTTCAATGAAATTGCAGTCGCCTAACTCATGGTCAATGCACATAGTTTTCCATGTTTCTTGGTTGAAAGTGTTTGATCCAACAGACATTTCGGAAGAAGAAGAACCGGAGATCATCGATGAAGCTGAAGTTATGGAGCGGGAGCAAGTGTTGTTGCATCGGTTTCGACATGGTTCGAAGAAGCAGGTGAGACAATACTTCTTGAAGTTCAAGGATCGAGGAACCCACGAAGCGGTGTGGGTCGACGAAGAGTTTTTCAAGGATTATCCAGAGTTGTTGGCAGACTACAAGGAAGCCATGCAGCTAGGCATCAATACCTCACTTTAAAAAGGAGGGGATGTCACGTGACATATCCAACCCTATGTGTCCGTGGACAAGCTACAGCATGACAAGGGTTCAGTTAGTCCAGTCAGTTTAGCTTAGGAAGTGTTCTGGCACTTTTGTGAGGTCTGTTCGCAGACCGTGCATGCCCAGGCATTAGAATCCTCCGGTTGCACACAGCATGATCATCATCATTACCATCAGAATCCATCAAGAGCATTTTCCAGTGTATTAAACCTATTTTTTCTATTTTTGACATTTTTCACTTATTATGGTGACTTTTGTGGGAACTGAGTAGGGCAATTTGGGTAAGATAATATATAAGCAAACATAGGCTGACACTATTTGGCAAAAGAACAAGGAGAACACAAGCAAAGAGCAACATGTTCCCCCTCTCTCTCTCTCTCTCTTAGCAAGACTCCCGCCCCCCCCCCCCCCCTTATTGCTGGCATTTTCACCATCCTTGCCTTGGCGATTCCATCAGCAATATTCAACCTGGCCTGGCATTTCCATCAGCGTTTTCAGCCAGGGACTGCAGTGACAAAGACTCAATAGATAGCGCTTGGATCCCCCCCTGCTGCCTAGTGTTTTCAGCCACCTAAATCAGCGTTTTTAGCCACTGATTCCTGCGGTTTGGGGCCACCGATTTCAGCGTTTGAAAGCAACAGATTGCAGCCCTTGTAGCGTTTTGAGCAGCAGCAACACAACAGATTTTCAGCAGCCTTTAAGGACCAGCAGATTGCGTTTTTGCATCAACAGCATTCAGCCGATTCAGCATCTACTTCAGCACCATTTTCAGCCGAAGACATAAGCAAATCGTCGCCGTTGACATCATCCTAGTTGCCATTGCATCATAGTCTTCAAGTGCATCAGAGTTGTACGAGTTTGTGCAATCAATAGTAGACCACTCTCGCCATCGAGAGGGGCCTTCGGAGTAGGGTTTTACAACGTCTCTGGTGTCGTATTCTCTTCTCTCTCTATCTCTCAGTCTCATGCACTTTCACTCACAGTGTCTATTCACTTTGTTGGTGTCCATTGCACTCTCTCATTAAGAACGGAAGGCTCTTCCTTCCCTAAGTAAAAGGAACCTTGAGCACAGTTCGGAGTACTCATCTTGAGCAAAGTTCATCATTTATTCCGCTGTATCTTACACATGACGTGGCAGACTGTACGGATTTTCGCGTTTTGCAATATCTGCTGATGTGGCAGTTGTACGAAATTTCATGATTTATGTTGGCAATTTTTTGGCTTGCTTATGGACCATAAGTTTTTGAGTTTTGAAGGCTTTTTACTGTAGCTGCTTTTCAGGCCAAGGGCCTTCAAATATGAGGTTAGGGCTCATTCTCTGGCATGCTTCTTGGAGAAGGTGCAGAGACTGGAGTACCCGCTTGTACTGTCTTGATACAATATAAAGAAATACCAAAAGGGACACCAAGGTTTGGAGCCAATACTCTCTGGGTTGGAATTCCGTCACTCCGTGTCGCGTGTCGTCTCTCTCTCTCTCAGTTCAATTGTTATTGAAGTGCTAAAAGTCTGTTTAGTATGTTCTTTTCTATTGGCACGTGGTGCTCGTCTGTCACAAGAGGTATCAGAGCATCAGGTGTGTGCTTATCTAAAAGCATACCGGTCCTACTAAAGAGCAGACAGAGTAGATCGCACTTCCAAAGTTCATTGGAAATTTTGGCTTCGTGCTTCGACCGCGGACTTACCAGCCACTCCCACCCTTACTACATTGCGCGTTGCGCGCGCTCCCGTCTTCACCACTCATGTCTTACAGGGCATAAGCCATTAAGATCACTTGCAAGAGAAGGATCCAAGATATGTTTCAAGTCACTGTTTTTGTCAAAAGCAGTGCCATGCAGATGTTGATGACTACAGCTACCAAGTTGCATACTCCAAGGACTTGGCAAGCTTTCAAGTAAATTTTTGCCGGAAGTTGTATGGTTTTTGACATCTTTCTTCGGAGTGCAACTTCTGGCAGAGTGGGGTATCCTGAAATGCTTGCCATGGAAACCCTAGCAGATTATAACTTGAAATTTCTAGACATCTCTCAGCATATGTCTCTTCACGAGCAGATGACCTTGGAGGTCCAGTGCGATTGCTATCTTGGGACTACCATCGCCGCCAAAGAAAACACTGTTTGTCTAAGGGTTGATGGACCATGCTGTGCTCGGCTACGACCTATGGAATGAACCTAACCCTAATTTTTGGTGCAGGTTTCAGGATGGAAAGTAAGTCGACTTTTCGAGCTCGACTGATGTCGAGATTGCTTTTTAAGTTTGCAATCTGTTTGGGAATTTGTTTAATGATCCTGTTGGAATTTGTTTGAAATGGATGGTATCTTTTTTGAACCTGATTTGGTGCCGATTTGAAATGTTTGACTCTGGTTTTAATACTGGTTTCATTGATTGGCGATTCCACTCCCGGGTGGAGAAGTGAGAAATACTGTTTTGGTATTGTTCGAACCTTGGAACGATGTAGGCCAATGCCTAGGGAGCAGGGAGCGTTTTGTTGTTTGATTGAAAAACCTCGGAACGACGCAGGCCGATGTCTAGGGAGCGTACTGTTGTATGTTAGAAAACCATCGAACGACGCAGGCCAATGCCTGGGGAGCGTTTGGTTGTATGCTTTTAAAAGAATTGTTGTTGTGACTCTCGTCCCGGACGTGGATGGTTATGCGGGAGGAGTATTAAGAAGTCTGATCAGTGGTTACTCTCAGCACCTCCAAACGATGCAGGTTGCGGTCTGGGGGCGTTTGGTTGTAAAAGGCCTCTATATCTCCCGGCTCAAACCTTTTTAGGTTATGCGGGAGGAGTGATGAGGGAGTTGTTGAATATCTCCCGGCTCGGACCTTGTTAGGTTATGTGGGAGGAGTGTTCATATGCGGCTTTATGTTTCTCTGTCTTGTAACATGCATATGTGAGCATTTGTGCTGTATTGTGATGTGCCAACCATTGAATATTCCTAATTGGATGAGATTGCCCGGGTATGTCATTTTAGTGCATCAAGACACCTGTGGAAGATCAGTGCGGTATGGGTGTGATTGGCTAATTTTACTACGCCAGAGTATCAAGAGTTCTGATCTAGACGAAAGGAGAAGCCAACTCCTTGATCAAAGAGCCGAAAGGAGAAGCTAACTCCTTAACAAAAAGAGCAAACTGACTGTCCCTCGGAAAATTTTGAGCTAACTTGAGTTGTTTTGCAGATATGCTGTAATCGCGGACGATTACTCTCTTTCAAGAAGGGGAGATGTCACAAATTGCTGACGTGCCAAGTCAGTGGAGTGCAGAGCCAACCTTCAGATCACGGCTGAGGGGCCTAAACCCTAGAAGAAGCAGAAGCAACAATAGATTTTCGCAATTTACATTGGCCTGTTGACGTGGCAGATTGTACGGATTTCTTGATTTTGCGTTGACTGCTGACGTGACAGTTGTACGGAATTCCGTGATTTACGTTGGCAATTTTTTGGCATTGCTTTTGGGCCAGAAGTTTTTGAGCTTTGAAGGCTTTTCATTGTAACTGCTTTTCAGGCCAAGGGCCTTTAAATATGAGGTTAGGACTCATTCTCTGGCATGCTTCTTGGAGAAGGTGCAGAGATTGGAGTACCGGCTTGTACTGTGTTGATGCAACATAAAGAAATACTGAAAGGGGCGCCAAGGTTTGGGGCCAATACTCTCTAAATGGAATTCCTCCACTCCGTGTCGCTTCTCGTCGTCTCTCTCTCTCTCTCTCAGCTCAGTTGTTATGGAAGTCCTAAAAGTTTGTTCAGTCTGTTCTTTTCTATTCGCACGCGGTGCCCGTCTTGTGACATAGGCCATTAAGTATGGCCAATCCATGTGAGACCCCCATTTCCATTAGATAGTTCCTGTACTCAGTGTTCTTCTCATGTTGAGAGTGTCTGTCAAGCCCCTTATCACTGGTATCTAGCTTTCACAATATCTCATTTGAGGTATTGTAAAAAATTATATGATGGTTTCTCGTACGGGCAATAAAGTCCTCCTAAAGAATGATGCTACCATCTTTGGAAAACTCCTATATGTCCTTGTCTGATATTGAGAAAGGGGATTGTCCCCTAGGTGTGGCATACACTGATGTGCTAGGGGCAAAGTAACATATAGCAATGTATAAAAGTCTGCCCGTTTCAGCCCTCACTCTTACTCACATGTATCTTGCCTGATCATCTCTTTGAACAATGTGCACAAGCGATTGGAACTCCTCTCTGAATAGAACTTCTATTCCTCTTGATCCTCTGCCCTTGTGCTCTAATCTCGTTGTTGCTCCGCAAGTAGTCTCCCATCTATACCCAGTCACATGTGGCATAAGCTGTCCCGGTGCTTGGTGTGTGTTCGAGTAAAAGACGATGTCTCTCCCCGTAAAGCTGTCCTCAAATGCCCCTACATCAAGACGAAGTGACCCATTACAATTCCACGCTGCTATCTTTAGTGTGGTCCCATAGGTCTCGCACCGTCAAGCAGAGCGTCGCTCCAATATCATCACCCTTCCATCTCAGTAAAAAGCAATCTTACCTTTTTTCCTTGTTGCTCTAATATCCGACATTACCTCTTGCATATCAGCAATCTGCGAGAGAGAGGTAATCTCCAAGAAAGATAGCCGTTTCTTAAGAGTTGGTCTCTACTTCAAAAAGTCGTTCTTTGCTTCCATGGAGGAGAAACGAAGGATGAGTGCCCTTTCCTTTGAGGTTTCCCCCTTGCTTCCACTGTCCTTGTTACCCACTCTCCAAGCCCTCGTATGCATTGGCTCATTGATTCCCATCATAATCATGAGTTCTTTCACCTCTTCATCAACATTATCTTGGTCTTTGAGGCCACAGGTCCTCACATGTAAGGCACGCATACGTCTCCTTTGCTCCTCTTCGAGTGTCAAGTTAATAATGGTAGGTGTGGGAAATTGTTTCCTTGCTTTTTGTTAGATTTACACCACTCTACTGCTTCACAGGTCTAGGGCATACATGTACGACTAGTATGTCTCTTGGCTGGCCACCCATAGTCTAGGTTGCTCTTGGTCCGGCCGCCCCAGTTTGGGGATGGCTGCCCACCTTTGTCCGGGCGCCCTCATATATTTCCATATATCATTTTCTTGTTGGATTGTGGGGGATTTATCCAGACATTGCCCTACCTCCCCTTGGGCACCTATTTATAGGGCCAGAGAGGTACCCACTTCTATCATATACTGATTGTATTAAGGGTCTTCTGCTCATGGTAGTCATGGGGGGATTGATCGCCCCCTCTTCACTATATCTTGCGTTTGTGGTCTACTGTCTCTCTCGCTCTCTCCTCTCATACGCTTCCGCTTACGCGCGATCTCACATGGTATCAACAGCTTCAGGCTCTCCATGGGACCAACGCTTCTGCAAAGGTTCTCTCCCCAAGCTTCAACAGCCAGCATTTCTGAAAAAGGAGCACAAATCTGCCAGCGTTTTTGCAAAGACCAGGCACACGAAGAAACAGGCGTTTTTCGCTGCGGAGGACCCCCCTCCACCTCCGTTTTTGCATTCATACCTGGCGTTTTGCATTTTGGCTCCCAGCGCTGGCCTATTTGGGCCTTTTCATCATGGAAAACCCCTCTCCTCTATTTGCGTTTTCAACCAGATCTGGCGTTTCTGTCAGGCTGCAGCGTTTTTGCAGCAGAGGAGGGGAAAGCGCTCCGCCCATTCCGATCTTGCCTTTCCACACCAGCTCAGCATTCGGTGCCTTGCCAGTCGTCTTACTCTTCAAATTAATAGACTTCAGCCATACACCTGCTGTTTTTTCTCTGTTTTCAGCCCCCCGATGGCTGTGCACACAGAGATAAACCCTCCCTACACCCTCTGCACCGCTTCGGACCATGCCGGGAGTGTACGAGCACGCTGAAAATCGCTGGACAGCAGTGTTTTCATCACCTCGCAGTTGCATTTTTGGGTGGACAGCAACCACCTGGCTTGTGTTTTTCACAGAGCATGAAGTTACCTCCTGCAAGGACACCATCCGGTGGTGGTCCATGCGGTCTCTCAGTGACTGCTGCAGTACACAGTATCTTCGACATCAACTTGATCATCCACGGGCGTACAATCCTTGGGAGATCCATTCATTCCAACCATCATTCAGGGGTTGCGCACTCCAGAGGGGGTGGTGACTTGTGGTTTGCTATGGACACACCTATGCACTCATTAGAGGAGTTCACGCGAGCTATGGCCATGCTCATGGCATATGGGATTCCGATATTCCCAGAGAAGACACCAGCATCTTGGGTGGACAGACACTTACCACTTGACCTTGACACATCAGATCACTTGCTTACACAGGAGCATCTGCATAGACTTAGAGAGAGGATCTTGGATCTCTTCTTGGACATGTGCATTGCTTGGGTCTACACACTGGAGTGGGGCTTCAGTGCTTTGGACTCTCTTAGAGGGTTTACTTGCGAGATGCGGGAGATCAGGCATCCCGCGACTACATCCGAAGTCACCGAAAGCTTGGCTTGGATGGTAGTGTAGTTGCTCTTCTACACTCCTGATCAGTTGGATTGCTACCTTCAGGATTGCTTACACTCACCCTCGGTAACCTTTCAACAGACTTATCCCCCGACCTGGGCACTAGGCCACTCCCAGTGTTGGAGCGTTAGCTACAAGAGGAGGGTAGCACATATTTTTTTTGCAGAAGACGAATGTGAGAGAGAGAGAAGAAAAACATACGGAGGTTATTTCGTGTGTTGTGTGCACACTTTGCAAATCTTATGTTTTATTATTGAGGGTACACACTATAGGGTCACTTAAGTGACCCTAGGGGTGGTTCACACCCAATGAACAAAAGAATGTATACAAGGGTGGCTAGAGGGCCTTTAGACCCAACCACCTTCCATTTAAAGGCCCGATGTGGTACCTTTAAGTAACTCCCACTAAGTGTAAGCAATGCTGATAGTTGTGTCTTAGCAAGACACTTAGTGAGAACATTTGCGGGATTATCTTGTGTTTTTACCTTTGTCAAAGTGACAAGGTCATTATCTAGTACCTGGCGTATGAAATGGTACTGCACATCAATGTGTTTGGTACGAGCATGGAACATGACATTCTTGGCAAGGCATACAACACTTTGACTATCACAACCAAGCACTGGAGCATCAGCTGGAAGACCAAACGTCCTCACAAGAAGGCCAAGCCAAATGGCTTCTTTTGAAGCTTCTGTGACTGAAATATATTCAGCCTGTGTAGTGTTCAATGCAACAATCTTTTGCAATCTTGAACACCAAGAAATAGCTCCACCAGCCAATGTAAAGACATAACCACTAGTAGATTTCCGAGTGTCAAGATCACCTGCCATGTCTGAATCACCGAATTCGCGTACAAACAATGCACCCTTTCCATAACATATGCATGTGTCCTGTGTACCTTTCAAGTACTTGAAAATGCTTTTCAGTGTCTCCCAATGTGGTTTGCCAGGGTTAGACATATACTTTCTAACAACTCCCAATGTATAAGCAATTTCCGGTTGTGTAGCAACCATGCATACATCAAAGACCCACAAGCTGATGCATAAGGAATACTTTTCATAGCATGGACAACTGTAGCATCTATTGGGCAGTCATGCTTGCTAAGCTTTGCGTGTGGAGGTAACGGCACACCAAGAGGCTTAGCATTAGCCATATTAATCTCTCAAGCACCTTTTTGATGTACTTGTCTTGAGAAAGGAATAAAAGACGCTTCTTTCTATCCCTTGCAATGCACATACCCAAAATATATGCAGCTGCACCCAAATCTTTCATAGAGAAAGTTGAATTTCCTTTTTCAAAGCATTCAAAGTTTCCTTATGCTTGCTTGCAATCAACATATGTAACACTCCAAGTCAAGATTCTACCGCGACATAGCAGAGATTCACTTCAAAACAGTTCACAATTCACATTTGATTCGACAAGGCCTAGCGGAGTTCTGTGCCTAGAGTTGTTGGCTCCAAAGACTGGCGCCCCTTTCGATATTTCTTTTTTATTAATCTGTGCTCAAAGTACAAGAGAGTAGGCAGGCGCTCACTCTCAGACTCTGCGTCCAGATGCTCTGAGTTGTGAGGGCCCTGCCGACTTATCTATAAGTTTACAAGGGATGCCCAAAAAGCAGTCAATTTTAAAAGCCTCTTAAATAAAGCAACTGGCCCAAAAGCTCTTGGTATTTCCATACAGCAGCGCAAAAAGCGGAATTCCGTATAGCTTTGCTACGTCAGCACTGCAGCGCAAAAAGCGAGACTGCCGTACTGCTTGTCAGTGGAATTTTCGGGACTGCCATGTTAGCCTGTCCCTGCATTTTTTGGTGCTGCCAACTGGGATATGTGTGTGTATGCTCTGTTGCCCCATGTCCAAGGCCATGCTATGTCACCAGTTTGTGACATACCCCCTCTTGAAAGCATTGTAATCGCCCTTGATTATGCCTGCAAAACAGAGAGAGACCATAAACTGTCTTAACGGACACTGACTAACAAGCAGATGGACCAATCGACAGTCCCATCACAGGACATCACAAGACATCACATGACAAATCACATTCAACAATCATTCCAATCTCAGACCATGATTAATCGGCAACTTATTTAGCAATTGCATCTAGATCTAGTTGGGACCTCATAGATGCCCGATTAACTAATCCTTATTGCAACCATGTCTATTGAGATCATTAAGACCGAAATGCTACAGTCATTTCGTCTATCAGTTCCTGCACTTGGACAAGTCAAGAACAATTCAACATCATATTATCGGGAAGTTTAGTTCATAAAGTCATACAACAGAATATTGTCAGCTCACAGTATCCTTGAAACTCAAAAGAGACACCAGTGACTTTAGTATCAAAAATCGGGGCAATCTGTCAACAAAGGAGTGGAGCGACTCCCCTCTTGTGCATACCCGCTGCACCCAATTCTGTCCAAGCTGAGTTCGGGGTTCTATTTGGAATAGACTATGCTAAACCAAATGCTTTAAGATAAAGGTTCACAATCTGAGGAGTATCTGCAAGGTCCTCCTCCTCCATCCACTTCGCATCCAATGTGGGATAGTTCTTGAATTTAACCAAGAACCGCCTTATCATTTTACCTTTTACCTTTCTATCTTTATGTGCCAAAATCTGTTCTGCAACGAGTATCTTCTCGTTTTCCTCCACTTCAGGTTGCTCATCTGGCTCCCCATCGTTGGGCACATCGCCTTTAAAAGGCTTTTGGTTGACTCACATGAAAAGCATTGTGAATCCTCCAAGTATCAGGCATTTTTAGTCTAAAGGAGGCATCATTTATCTTTTCGGAAATCTGGAAAGGTCCATAGTATCTCATGCTAAGCTTTGGAAAAAGCCGCTCCTTTCCCTTTTTTTCTTTCTCAGGCGTGCCTTCTCCAAACATAAGAGCACCCAATCGTTCTCCTTTGATTTCAATTCGCAACGTTGTTGATCCGCTGCCTTTTTCTGTCTTTCTTGAGATTTCTCCAAAGCCTTCCGGATTGAGTCCAAGTTCAAAAGAAAATCTTATCTTTCGCGCTAGGGAAGGGTGGAACCTTCGTAGCAAATTCAATAATCTCAATTGGCACCCTCCCCATCAAAGAGTTGATCGTGTTATTGTAGGCATATTCCACCAAAGGTAAAAATCTTTCTCATTGAGTCTTGTGATGCAAAATGTAAGACTTCAACAAATCTAGTATGATTGAGTTTGCAATCTCAGTTTGCCCATCTGTCTGCGGGTGGAAAGATGACGAGAACTGCAACCGCGTGCCAATGTTCTCCCAAATAGCCTTCCAGAACAAACTCGTGAATCGGTGATCTCTGTCAGAGACAATTGTCTCAGGCATGCCATGTAATCGGAATATCTAGGCAATGAACAATCTTGCTAAGTGATCCGGCTTGACTATCTTCTTCACTGGAATGAAATGAGCTTGCTTGCTAAATCTGTTAATAACAGTCCAAATACCATCGTGCCCATTCTGTGCTCGGGAGATGAAAAATGAAATCCATTTCAATACTTTCCCAGGGGCGGGTAGGTATGGGTAAAAGCTGTAACAATCCCTATGCTTTATGCCTATCAAACTTGACCTTCTCGCATACCAAGCAACTGTGTACAAAATCGTCCACGTTCTTGAGTCTCGGCCAAAAGAAGTATGTCTCCACACCTTTCAAGGTGGTAGCAATGCCGCGGTGACCCGTAAATGGTGGACAATGGCATTCGATTAAAACCTTTTCCCTCAACAGCTGTGTAACGCACAACATCGTTTTCTTCATCAAGTAGCCATCCTGAATGGAATATCCCGCTACTACCTCCCCATTCCGTATCCGAGTGAAAATATCTGCAAAATCTGTAGCTGTGGCATACTGATCGACCATATCCTCAAATCTCCTATGATGTATCGCGGAAATAGCCAGAACCAACAGCTTCCGCGACAAAGCATCTGCCACCAAATTCTTCTGTCCTTGCACATGGACAATCCGGAAGTGAAACTGTGACAAGATGTTTGCCCACCGCATCTGCTTTTCCGATAGTTGCTTCTGTGACAAGTAGCGTAAACTTTGGTGATCTGTGAACACCGTAAAATCGTCTCCAAGTAGGTAATGTTGCCACTGAGTAAGAGCATGGATAATTGCCAAAAGATCTCTCATATATCTGTGTTGTCAATTTCGGCCTTGAGAACAATCGGCTCTCGTAGGCAATGACATGGCCTTCTTGCATTAAGACCGCACCCAGACTACGACCACAAGCATCACAATATGCTTCAAATGACTTCTGCAATTCCGGCAAAGTCAAAATTGGTCTTGTAGTCAATTTATCTTTCAATGTCCGAAAGGCAGTCACCTCTGTGGATCCCCACTAGAAAGGGACTCCTTTCTGTGTCAAGATATGCAAAGGGGAAGCAACCTTTGCAAACTTTCGGTAGTAAGAACATAAGCTCAAGAGGTTTCTAACTTCATGGACATTCTTCAAATCTGTCCAATCATGTATAGTATCAATCTTGGCCGGGTTCATCTGCACTCCTGCTGTTGAGACGATGTGTCCCAAGAAGTGTAGCTCTAATAAGAAAAATTCACTCTTCTTTGCATTGACCACCAACTTGTGATCTCGCAATGCCTGAAAGACCTGTAGCAGATGGTGTTTATGTTGTGCCTCATCCTCGGAGAAGACTATAATGTCATCAAAGAAAGTGCCAAAAAAGATTTGTACTCTCTGAAAATCCTGTCCATCATTCGGTTAAAAGTCGCTGGAGCATTGGTAAGGCCAAAAGGCATCACCAAAAATTCATATAAACCGAAGCTCGTCCGAAAAGCTGTCCTGTAGACATCTCTTGGCGCGATTTGGATATGATGATAACCGCTTCAAATCGATCCTGCTGAACAAGAGGATCCCTGTAGTCTATCAAGAATATCATCGATCCTCGGAATTGGAAATTTGTTCTTGATGGTGATTTTATTGAGAGCTCTAAAATCAATGCACATTCTCCAAGATCCGTCTTTCTTCAAAACCAACACCGGAGAGCAGTCAGGTGAAGTACTCCACTGGATAAGACCCTTCTCCAAGAGGTCTTTCACTTGGTTCATAATCTCTTTATTTTGGGCTCGGTTCACATGGTAAGGTGGCCGGTTCAGTGGTGTGCTTAAAGGTATCAGATCAATGGTATGATCCTCAGGACGAGCTGGTGGCAACTCGCCTAGCAGGCCCTCAGAAAAGCAATCGGCATGAGTGTGGAGAAAATCTTGGCATTCTTTATCAAGGTCATGTCACGTGCACATCTAACCCTATGTGTACGTGGACAAGCTACTTCACGACATGCTAGGTTGATGTGCTGTTCTTGTGAACGTCGAGGCTGATCTGCCATGCAAAAACGCCAAGGCTGTCCTATGGATGCAAAACACTAGCCTTGCTGCTTAAAAATAATAAGTGAAAAATGTCAAAAATAGGTCTATGCATTGTAAAAAAGCTCCTGATGGGTTCTGATGAAAATCTGATGATCATGTTGTGTGCAACCAAAGGATATGCATCTAATCTAAGTGTTTGGACATTCACGGTTTGTGAACAGACTCACAAAAGTGCCAGATCACTTCCTAAGCTAGGCTAACTGAATTGAATTGAACCCATGTCGTGAAGTAGCTTGTCCACGTACACATAGGGTTAGATATGCACGTGACAGAGAAACCTAGCGCTAGCACTTTTTGGTAGAAAGGCAATAGGAACCAAGTTTAACAGGCAACTTCTCAACAGAACCCCATCAAGAGACCTAGCGTTTTGCAACTGCAACACCTAGCGTTTTTCATCCACAGGACCAGCCTTCGCATTTTTGCATGGCAGATCAGCCCCGGCGACAAGAAGAGACAGTAGATCAGCCCTAGCGTTAGCAGATTTCTCTAGCAGGTAAGTTTTCAGCCCTAGCGTTTTGGTTTGCAGATCAGCCTCGGCGTTTTGCAGATTCATCGCGACAGTTTCAACGTATAGACCAGCGCTTTCAGTTTTCAGCATCAAGACTCCGTAGATCAAGTCCCGAACCTCCCAGATCTCACCTTCCGCAAAGCAGATCCTCGTCGCACGGTCAGATTCCGCGAAGTTTGCAGTCTCAGCCTGGAAAACGCAGATTTCAGAATCTGCATTTTGAGTGCGTCGTCGTCGCATTGTCACCATTGACATCGTCACCGACATAGAGTCAGAATTCAGTAAAAATTTGCAGATTTCAACTATTAGCGTTTTCAGATTTTAGCCCGTCTCATCGTTGTCATCACCATCGTCGACATCTCGGTAAGTCCAAACGGTAAGTCCAAAGCATTGTAGAGATTTGTGCAATCAAAAGTAGACCGCTCTCGCGATAGAGAGTGGGGCCTTCGGAGGAGGGTTTGACAACATTCTGGTGTCGTATTCTTCTCTCTCTATCTCTCAGTCTCATGCTCCTTCATTCACGATGTTTATCCACTTTGTTTGTGTCCATTGCACTCTCTCACTAAAGGAACGGAAGGCTCTCCCTTCCGTAAGTAAAAGGAACCCTTGAGCACAGTTCGGAGCACTCATCTTGAGCAAAGTTCAACATTCACTTCCGTTGCACCTTACAGGTGAAAACATATTCGACCTTCAATTATCATTCGGTTCTCTCCAGAAAATTGAGTAAAGAAGTTGAATTTCATCAAGTACAATCTCTGTGCCCTTCATTTGTTAAAGTCGCTTTCTCAGCTCAATAGTCAACCACGGCGTTGTTCTTGTGATACCAAGGGATTTCAAGGAGGACGTCACAACCTCTCAAGGGCATTACGTAGAAGTCCTCGTGCCCTAAACACCCCTGACAATTGCAAACGAAGTTTGCCAATGATCGGTGTAATGGCAACATCTCGTCCGGGTGCCGCTAGAACTGCCTCCGCTTGTGGCCTCAGCCTGTCGGGTGTAATTCCAAATCGAGCCGCCAATTCAAGTGAAAAGAAGTTGGCCTTGGCTCCTCCATCAAAGAAAATGAGGGCTTCCTGTTCTTTCACTTTGCCCTAGGTGCTGCAAAGTTTTGTACTTCCATTCATCTGACTCGGTTCGTGTCCCCCCCATGCAATGTGGTACCAGTTTTGTTTTCATCTGCCTTTTCTGCCACATTCCTCTACTGCTCTAGAACTCTCTGGCGTGTCTTCAGTCTGTTCTTGCTGGGCCTCTCTGGGGCACTTTGTGGAGATTTGTCGAAATTCCCGCAACCAAAACACTTCCCCTCTTTGAGATAGATAGCCTTTTCTCTAAGAGTCTGTCGGGGACGTGTATCTTTCTTTTCTGTGGAATTCTTTCTCTTTCTACATTATTAGAAGTCTGTTGGGTTCTCTGAGTCAAGATCTCATCTATGGGGTAAGTCAAATTGCCCGAGTGTATGGCAAAACCCCGTTTCGCATGACCCATTAATTCTTTAATAGAATTTGACTTTTGTTCCAAGCAGTAGTCTCGGATCTTTGTAGGGGGTCAGCAGCAAAACCGCTCAAGCTGTCCCTCTTTAAACGAGACCTTCTTAAATGAAGAAGCTAGTAGAAAAGAGCTCCAAAATCTCTCCCAATCAGCGTCCAAAGAATCTCTCTTGGTCATTTGAAGATGATTCCAAGCGGTTCGTATGTCTCGTTCGTACTCCCGAGTCAGCCAAGAAGAAATAAAAAGCCTTTTTAAGTTCAACCATCTAAATGGAGCTTCCTTTCTCAGCAGAAGAGTGGACCACCATGTTCGAGCATCTCGGAACCTAGAAAAGGATTCAAATCGATTGTCCACCTTTAAAAAAAAAAAAAAACTTTTTTGCTTTTATCTTGGAGGAAGTCATATTGGTTGGCTTTATAAAAATGTTTCTTCTTTGGAGTCTGAGCTGTCTGAGGATGACTCCTCTGTAGAACTGTCAGAAACTGGGTGAAATCTAGGCGTCGTTGCCTTTTTCTTGTCCTTTTCGAAGCTTTGCTTTTTGCTTACCTTGTACATGTCTTTCGGTGAGTACAGGCTCTACTTTTCTGTACTCGTCTGTCTTTTCGGCTTTCCTCCCTACCTGAGAAGAGAAGCAATGGCTACACACCATCTCGAGTAAATCTTATTAGTCTGGTAATTCTTCAGGTGTTTCGTCAATCTCGGATCCCTGGAGTACTTAATCAATCTGTTCACACATATGCCAATGTGCAGTTAATGTTTGTACTACTTTCTGACAAACTTGTCCGAAATTTGTTGCCCAAATCTTCATTCTTTTCTTCAGTTCCCGTGCCGGATTTTCAACTTTTCTTTTCCTTCCCAGTGAGAGGTGTCATCTCCGTCAAATTCTTCACGAGAACCCATGTGTAATCTGGGATTCTTAATGGCTTTATGCCCTGTAAGACAGAGCAATTAAGACGGGAGCGCACTCGATGTGCGATGTATCAAGGGTGGGAGTGACTGATACGTCCGGAGTCGGGACACGAAGATTCTTTCCCAAAAGCTATGTGCGTTGTAAAAAGGATCGGATCCTTTGTAGAAGGAGAATCTGTCTGCGGTTTGATACCACTGTAACAACCTTGGACACTCCAAGTCAAGGCTCTACCGCGACACAACAGAGATTCACTTCAAAACAGTTCACAATTCACAATTGATTCGACATGGCGCGGTGGAGTTCCATGCCTAGAGTTGTTGGCCCCAAAGACTCTAGTCCGGGGTCGGGACACAAAGATTCTTTCCCAAAAGCTGTGCGCTGTAAAAAGGATCGGATCCTTAGTAGAAGAAGAATCTTTCTGCGCTCTAATACCACTATAACAAACTTGGACACTCCAAGTCAAGATTCTACCGCGACACAACAGAGATTCACTTCAAAAAAATTCACAATTCACAATTGATTCAACACGGCCCAACGGAGTTCCGTGCCTAGAGTTGTTGGCCCCAAAGACTGGCGTCCCTTTCGGTATTTCTTTTTATATTAATCTGTGTTCAAAGTACAAGAGAGTAGGCAGGCGCTCACTCTCAGACTCTGTGTCCAGATGCTCTGAGTTGTGAGGGCCTTGTCCACTTATTTATAAGTTCACAAGGGATGTCCAAAAAGCAGAGCCCCAAAAGCAGTCAATTTTAAAAGTCTCTTAAAGAAAGCAACTGGTCCAAAAGCTTCCCAAAAATCAGCCAGCGTAAATCTGGTATTTCCGTACAGCAGCACAAAAAGCGGAATTCCGTACAGCTTTGCCACGTCAACATTGTAGGGCTTGTCATAAAATCTATTATCTAACCAACCCAAATGATTTTCTCATATTAAACTGATCATTTAATGTGGGAGAATAAACGGGAACAAGGGTTAAGATATAGACATGTGCTTACAGATCTATCTCAACACGGGGCCAATGGTAAAGGGGCCCAAATGAGAGATGGTCTATCAAAGAGCAAGGATAATCAATGGAGCATGAAGACCTTAGGGTTAGCTTCATTGAAGACTTCGAATAGTTAGTGTTAAAAGTCCTTTGACCTTAGGTAAGCTAGGGCTGTGCTTGAGGTGGGAACCCGACCCAAGCTTGAGGTGCTTGTCATTCGTGATGACTGAGGTGCTTGATGATTGAGTTGCTTGAGGTGCTTGTCATGCTTGAGATACTAGGGTTGTACTTGAGGTGAGAACCCAGCCCAAGCTTGAGGGGCTTAAGTGCCAAGCTTGTGGTGAGAACTAGGCCCAAGGTTGAGGAGCTTGAGGTGGCACAAAAGTCAAAGTGAATCCCTACTAGGAGGGGACGAGCCATGCAAGAAGGGGGGCTGGTTGCTTGACGATTCTCTCTCCCAAAGGGCACCCCTTGCCCAAGAGGCAAGTAGGACACATGTCAAGTCTCTAGCTAGATTACCCTCATGGTGTGCCTAAAGCCTATTGGTTGGCCTTCCAAGGGGTCCAATGATAATTTAGTGGAATTAATTAATTGTTTTAGCATTTATCAAGCCCTCTCTCTCAAAGGGGAAAGGGAGACACTTGTCCCAAGGCTACCCTTGTTGCTTGGTATGACTCTTGCTTGTGATTGGTTGGGCCTGGAGGGCTCCAATGAGCTTCAAGCATGAGCTACAGGAGGGGGTCGACCAAAGCAAGTAGGGGGCCTGCTTAGGGGGTATACTCTCCACTCACACTCACACACACTCTCATTGTGTGAAGTGCAAAGTGTAAGAACTCCCTCTCCTTCTCCAAGCAAGTAGAGGTTGAGAGCCTACACCAACACTTTTGGCTATGTAATGCAAATCCAACCAAGAGCCATGCTTCAATGCTTAAGCTTGCCATGTTCTCCATCTTCATTACTATGCCATTATGTATGCTAGCAAGAAGAGTGATGATAAGGGAGGAACTAATTCTTTCTCCTATGAAATGTTTCTTTTTCCTCTTCTCTACCTCATTCCCTGCTAGCTCTCTCCACCTTCGAAGGTGTGTTTGAGGTCTTGGGACTGAGGCTTGGGATAGTTAATACTTTCCACAAAGTTTATGCTATGCTCGTGATGCATGAAGCTTTCCATCTTCATTGCATCACCTAGGTCACAAGGAACACAAAGATTGTATTGTAACAAGTCTTTCTCGATGGAAGAAATCATAATACAAATGCCTATTGGAGGGGGGACCGGCTCCACATAAATCTGGTCCTGAAATGTTGTCATGTTCTCTAAATTCTCTCTCTTGCAAAAGTATTGTTCATGCCAAGTTAACTAAATGCTATGTTTATGTTGCTACCATCAGTTATGTTCACCCGCTATGCTCATAAAGTAAGTTCACAAAAGTACTCTCTAATTTCTGCTACTCTCAAGTTAATAGGCCAACTCCATTACACAGCTCCTCATTCAAGTCACCATGTAAGAAAGCAGTAATTACATCCATTTGATCCAACTCCAAATCCAAGAGAGCAATAAAGCAAACAAAACCCGGAGCATAGTTATCTTCACCGCAGGTGAAAAGATCTTTTGGAAGTCTATGCCTTCTTTCTGTGCATAACCAACAACAACCAAATGTGCTTTGTACTTGGGTTTGTCATCAACAGATTTGACCTTATAAACCCTCTTGTTAGGAATAGCCTTCCTACCTTTGGGCAAAGGTACAAGCTCCCGTGTATTGTTAGTATACAGTGATTGCATCTCAGATTTCATAGCAAGCTCCTACTTACTTTTGTCTTCACAAGACTGAGCCTCTTTGTATGTAAGAGGCTCCCCTTCGTCTATCAACAAAATGCAATCCATAGATGGTTGGAACCTCTGTGGTTGCCTTTTAACACGTGTAGATCTTCTCACCCAATGATCTGTATCAACTGATAATGGATCTACATCGTGCGGAATGTGCACACCATCAATTGGCGGCTGATTTTCAGCATTACCTCGCTGCTGTAATTCATTTTCAGCATGCTGGTCTTGTGGTAGAATCCCATTTTGTGCATCTTTTTGTTGTCCAATGTCTTCTGGCAATTGCTTAATAGGTTGCTGCTCATTTTCAGCATCAAAAGGTGCCGAATTTTCAGCCAATGGTGGCTTTATGGCTGGCTGATTTTGCTTAAACTTGACCTTCTTTTTGTCATTGTCTACATGTGTAGCATTTTTTAGCAATTTAACCTCATTGAAAACTACATCTTGGCTACGTATTATCTTCCTGTACTAAGGTATCCAAATTTGGTAACCCATCTCTCCCTCATCTCCATATCCCATGAAGATGTCGATGATGGATTTCATGTCAAGTTTGGTCCTCTGATCAACAGGTACATGCACAAATGCATCGCAACCAAAGACTCGTAAATGGCCATATGAAGCCGGTTTGCCAGACCAAGCCTCTTCAGAGATGCCATTATCTAATGCACGATTTGGAGAACGATTGTGCACATGAAATGCAATTTTAAGAGCCTCTCCCCAAAACTCTCGAGGGAGATTAGCCGTGCACAACATGCATCTCACTCTTTCATAAATTGTGTGATTATATCTTTCAACCACACCATTAGATGGTGGATTATAAGGGGCTGTCAATTCCCGCTGAATACCATACATCTCCCAAAAACTGTTAAACTCACGTAATACATACTTTCCTCCATTATCCGTCCTAATAGCTTTTAACTTTAAGCCCTTTTGTGTGGTCACAAATTATGAAAGTTTTTGAATGAGTCAAGTACATCACTTTTACTTTTTAGCACGTACACCCATGTCTTTCTACTGTGATCATCAATGAAAGACACAAAGTACCGTGCACCTCCATGTGAATTCACAAGCATAGTGCAAACATAAGAATGTACTAAATCAAGAGCATGCAATTTGTGAACGACCCCAAAGGAATAAGAGAACTTCACTTGCTTTCCATAGACACAATCATCACAAAAATTTTCCAGGGCCATTTACATCAAACTTCCCCAAAGAGGAGAGAACATCAAGCCCTTTTTCACTCATATGGCCAAGCCTTTTGTGCCAAAGATCTTTGTGAGAATGAACTTCAGCCACAGCCAAAAGCTTGCCAAGTAATGCCTTGCAATGTAAATAATAAAGAGCTCCCTTCTTGCTGCCCTATACAATCAGCATAGAGCCTTTAAGCACATCCCAAGGGCCACCACCAAACATAGTGTGATAACCCTTTACATCTAGCTGCCCAACCGAAGATAGACTTTTCTTGATGCCAGGTACATACCTAACATCATGCAAAATCAGCTCTTGACCATTTTCAAGCGCCAAGTGTATAGTGTCAACGTCCTCAATCTCACATGCATGGTTATCGCCCAAGTAAACTTTATCCAGACTACTTGCAGTGTATGAAGCAAAAGACTCCAAAGATGGAGTAACATGAAACGAGGCACCATTGTCTACTATCCATGATTGTGACAAACCATCCTGTGCTGAAAGTAATGCATCAATTACCTCTGGTTTTGTGATATACATTTCACTAGCCATTGCCACACTATCATCATGAAGGCATTAGTCAACAACAAGTGCATCATCCGTATCAACAATTTCTTCAATGACGACACTCAAAGCAACATTTGCCTTTGCAACTTCCTTGGAAGAAGAGTCATGATTATCACTTTTAGCATCATTAGAATTCTTCTTCTTCTTGCCTTACTGCTTCTTTCTTTCAAGTTCCTGCTTGTAGTACGTGCAATCGGGCTTTTCATGCCCTTTGAGTCCACATTGATAGCATGTAACATCCTGGGACTTACCCCTGCTCTTACTCATGTTCTTGCCTCTATTGTTTGCATTATTCTTCTTTTCAGACTTGCCTCTTACATTATACGCTGATCCGTTGCTTTCACAGCTGGTATTTCTTCTAATCTCTTCATTGAGAACAGAACCTCATACACCATCAAATGTCAAGGTAGCATTGTTGCTCGAAGAGACAACCAAAGCTTCCCAATTGTCAGGCAAAGTCATCAATAAGAAGAACTTATCGCCAAAAGGCTGCAAACCAAAGTCTTGCAATTGACTCCAGACGCCTAAGAAAGCACTCAAGTGTTCAAATGCAGGCTTGGACTCATCCCAACTCCATGTTTACAAGCTTTCGCATAAGATGCACTTGATTCACAGGAGTTGTGTTCTCAAACGTATCAATCAATTTCTTCCAAATAGCATAAGCAGTGTCAAGACGCTTAATGTCTGTGAGCACATCATCAGACATTGCCATCTTGATGTAAGCAATCGCTTTTTTGTTAAGTCTAGCACAATCTTCATCTGACAAAGCTGCAGGTTTCACTTCCAAAAGCGCATCGTGGCAATCTTTCAGGAATAGGATTCCGTGCATTCTATCTTTCCACAAGTCAAAGCTAGAGCCGTCGAACCTCTTAATTTCAAGGAGAGACCTTGACTCACTGCTCGTAATCGCATTAGAGGCCATTTTGGTACACAAAGACTCGGAAATTCACTGCTGTAATTTTATGACAGCAAGTTGAAAACTGAGATTTTAGCCTCTTACAGGCTTACTCAATGTACAAGAGCAAGGGATGGTAATACTGTGTTACTGGCACTTTACCACAAGTGTGTAGCAGTAAAGAAGGATTAATTTCAGCTTTTAGTTGAAATTTTAGCACACAAATAGGAAATACAATCCTTGCATGAATACTCCCACTTCAACAATATAACCAAAATACGTATGCATCATTCTCAAATCTGCAAATGGATTAAAAGCTACTGCAAAATGTATTTTCAGCAATACATCAACTCAATGGCGAGCATCCCGCATGTAAAATACATAAATGTGCGAATCCATAAGCTTTCCGATGTGAATAAAATTGCGTTTTCCTATAATTCTTGAAAAAGTCGAGAATAAACTTTTCTTTGTTTAAAATGTCCACAAATTGCAATACATGCTCAAATCTCTGCAAAGTAATGAAATTTCAGCAAAATCCTCAAATATTTACGGTCTAATTTCTGAAATTTTTGCAATTTCAGCAAAAGCCCCATTTTTCTCAACCTGTAAATGCAATTTCCACATGTAAAGCATCGAAATGCTATGAAATTGCTGAAATTTCAACCACTTGTACTGGGTTATAGGTTCATGCATTGACAGGCTTTCGATCATTCTCATGACGGTTCCTGGGCTTCTCCATTTCTCCAGACGGTTTGGCTACAAACACCACAGATCCTATTGGACATGATACTTGCAGGTCTATTGATACTTCTTTTACGACAAGGAGTTGTTTTGACACTCAGTTCGGGACCTTCACGTAGTATCTTCACCCTGTATCGGCGGAGTACAACAGCTTGCTACACTGCTTGTGACCACACTTAACCATGGAGATCTCTTGGCGGTTGGGACACCCTAGACTGCTGCTACACACATGGAGTATCCTTCAGTGGACATCGCAACAGATATCTTCATCATTTGCCTCACATCTTCGGCTTCCCGCGGTTTGTTCAACATCAGGTGCTAAGAGGGGGTGTTAGATTTACACCACTCTGCTGCTTCACAGGTCTAGGGCATACATGTACGGGTAGTATGTCTCCCAGTTGGCCACCCATAGTCTAGGTTTCTCCTTGTCTGGCCGCCCGAGGGGCCGACCGCCCACCTTTGTCCCCGGGCGGCCACATATATTTCCATATATCATTTTCTTGTTGGGTTGTGGGGGATTTATCCAGGCATTGCCCTACCTCCCCTTGGGCACCTGTTTATAGGGCTAGGGGTGTACCCACTTCTATCATATACTAATTGTATTGAGGGTCTTCTGCTCATGGTAGTCATGGGGGGACTGATCGCCCCCTCTTCACTATATCTTGCGTTTGTGGTCTACTGTCTCTCTCGCTCTCTCCTCTCATACTTCCGCTCACGCGCACTCACATGGTATCAGCAGCTTCAGGCTCTTCATGGGAGCAACGCTTCTGCAAAGGTTTTCTCCCCAAGCTTCAATAACCAACATTTTTGAAAAAGGAGCACAAATCTGCCAGCGTTTTTGCAATGACGAGGCACGCGAAGAAACATGCGTTTTTCGTTGCGGAGGACCCCCCTCCACCTGCGTTTTTGCATTCATACCTGGCGTTTTGCATTTTGGCTACCAGTGCCGACCTATTTGGGCCTGTTCGTCGTGGAAAACCCCTCTCCTCTATTTGCGTTTTCAACCAGAGCTGGCGTTTCTGTCAGGCTGCAGCGTTTTTGCAGCAGAGGAGGGGAGAGCGCTTTGCCCATTCCGATCTCGCCTTACCACACCGGCTCGGCATCCGGTGCCTTGCCGGTCCTCTTACTCTTCAGATCAACAGATTTCAGCCATACACCTGCTGTTTTCTTTCTGTTTTCAGCCCTCCGATGGTTGTGCACACAAAGATAAACCCTCCCTACACCCTCTGCACCGCTCCAAACCATGGCGGGAGCGTACGAGCACGCTGAAAATCACTGGACAGCAGCGTTTTCATCACCTCGCAATTGCATTTTTGGGTGGACAACAACCACATGGCTTGTGTTTTTCATAGAGGATGAAGTAACCTCCTGCAAGGACACCATCCAGTGGTGGTCCATGCAGTCTCTCAGTGACTGCTACAGTACACAATATCTTTGACATCGGCTTGATCATCTACGGGCGTATAATCCTTGGGAGATCCATTCATTCCAGCCATCATTCGGCGGTTGCACACTCTAGAGGGGGTGGTGACTTGTGGTTTGCTATGGACACACCTATGCACTCATCAGAGGAGTTCACGCGAGCTATGGCCATGCTCATGGCATATGGGATTCTGATATTCCCAGAGAAGATGCCACCTTCTTGGGTAGACAGACACTTACCACTTGACCTTGACACATCAGATCACTTGCTTACACAGGAGCATCTACATGGAGGATCTTGGATCTGTTTTTGGACAGTTTCATTGGTTGGATCTACAAACTAGAGTGAGACTTCAGTGCTTTGGACTCTCTTGGAGGGTTTACCTGTGAGATGCGGGAGATCAATCATCCCGCGACTACATCCGGAGTCACTTGAAGCTAGCTTGGATGGTAGTGCAGTTTCTCTTCTACACTCCTGATCAATTGGATTGCTACCTTCAGAGTTGCTTACACTCACCCTCTGTAACCTTACAACAGACTTATCCCCCGACCTGGGCAGTAGACCACACCCTGGTCATTCTCGTTGAGAGCCACACCGAGTTGCGGTTTGATGGCGTTGTTGGCGCGGATTATGTCTTGGTTGACACCGGAGGATTGGAGGTAGGAGATACAGGCAAGACGACGCAGACAGATTGGTCTAGCCTTTCCTCTTCTCAGAGGATCTTCACAATGTAGACTTCTCAGTCTGGCTTCCCTTCTCTACAGAAGATGATTACGGTGTAGATATCTTGGTCTGACCACACCTCTTCTCAGAGGCCCTTTACAGCGCAGATTGTTGAGTCCGGCTTTCCCCTGATCTTAGATTACCCTACCTACTGACAGGACACCATCCGGTGGTGGTCTGTGCGGTCTATCGGTGATTGATGCAGCTTACGGTAGCTTCTACAATGCAGACTGCTTAGTCTCGCTTTCCTTGATTCGAAGGAGTTTACGTTGCAGATTGCTACATCTGGCCTTCTTGGTGTTTTTCACAGCTTAGCCACCTGGCCACATTGGGTTACAAGTTCATGCATTGACAGGCTTCCGGTCATTCTCATGACGGTTCCTAGGCTTCTCCATTTTCTCCAGACGGTTTGACTACAGACACCACAGATCATATTGGGCAAGACACTTGCAGGTCTGTTGGCACTTCTTTCACGACAAGGAGTTGTTTTGACACTCAGTTCGGGACCTTCACGTAGTATCTTCACCCTGTATTGGTGGAGTACCACAGTTTGCTACACTGCTCGTAACCGCACTTTACCATGGAGATCGCTTGGCGGTTGAGACACCCCAGATTGTTGCTACACTCATGGAGTATCCTTCATCGGACATCGCAGCAAACATCTTTGTCATTTGCCTCACATCTTCGGCTTCACGCGGTTTGTTCAGCATCAAGTGTTGAGAGGGGGTGTTAGAATTACACCACTCTGCTGCTTCATAGGTCTAGGGCATACATGTACGGCTAGTGTGTCTCCTGGCTGGCCACCCATAGTCTAGGTTGCTCCTGGTCCGACCGCCCGAGTTTGGGGCCGGCTGCCCACCTTTGTCCGGCGGGCGCCCTCATATATTTTCATATATCATTTTCTTGTTGGGTTGTGTGGGGATTTTCCAAGCATTGCCCTACCTCCCCTTGGGCACCTATTTATAGGGCCAGGGGGTTACCCACTTCTATCATATACTGATTGTACTAAGGGTCTTCTGCTCATGATAGTCATGGGGGGCTGATTGCACCCTCTTCAACCATATCTTGCGGTTGTGATCTACTCTCTCTCTCTCTCTCTCTCTCTCTCTCTCTCTCTCTCTCTCTCTCTCTCTCTCTCACACACACACACACACACACACGCTTCCGCACACGTGCACTCTCACACGGTACACCTTTCCCTTTCTTGGTGATCTCGATCCATTTCTCGGTCTTGTAGCAGGCTACAATGTCACTTTCACAGGACACACAGTTAGTATAGTTGGTCTAGTCTGGTTCACACTAGACGGACTCTCTGGGCTGGGCAATGACACGTGGCAGGATACGGACGGTGGTCCACTTAGCTTGGGGATAAACTTAGATGGCTTGTATTTATGAGCTGTTGGTGGCTCTTTATGGTTGTACATATGAGTAGTAGCTGTTGGATCATCGCATTATCTTCTAGATATATGGTCTAGCGTCGTTGTCTAGGGTAGCGAGTCTATACACAGCACGTCTTCATCATCCCTGCACATCTGAGCATCGACACCCCATTGTCCCTGTGAGTCTTGGACTGGAGCTGAGTGTGTTGCCACACCAGAGTCTGTATCAATTCTTTGAGATAGTCGAGTCATATGTTGTGGTCTACTGCTGTTGTGTCAGTGTGAGCTGAGTTGTTGTCTATTGTTCCTTTGTTTTCAGTCTATTTTGAGTGAGATTGTCACGCACATTGCACTGTGGAGCACCCACTGAAGAGAGCACGACACTATCTGCGCTACAGGCGCTCTCATTTTGGCGACCACGATGGGATCTCAACTGAAGTCTCACTCTCTGTTGAGATAGGTTCCGCAGTCAGCTCACATTGGGAAGGTTCGTACAGCAAGCAACAGGTTACGCACTTCACATGCAGACAGATTTGCGCACAGACAAATGTGTTAGGGTTCGCACAGGGGTATTAGGGTTCGCATTCAACACAAACCTTACAGGCTGTAACCTCTCTCTTTCAAATTCAGGTTTGCAAAAAAACCTTTAAAATTCAAGAATAGGGAAACTCCGGTCTGTAGGAAAATTACAGAAAAATTCAAAATTTCAAAATTCTCAGATTTGTAGAATTGCAGACTATATTTGGGTGCGGAGCAAAATGTATGCATGATGTGGGAACACATTTATGCGGAGTATTGTTCAAAGTTGCAGAGAATATAGACAAAGGTGGAATAGACAAATAAGCGTAGAGTAAATAAACACACTTGAGGGTCGTGTGACGGCTCAAGATGAGATCGCATTACTACTCAAGAAAGAGCCTGTAGAGATGCGATCACTAAACGTACTCGAAGAGGGAGAGCTTCAACCTTGAGTAGTTGAAGAGCTCAACACGATCAAAGAACAAGTGTGATCCATCGAAGAAGGTGAGGAGAAGCACAAAGAAATGACGACTTCATGGATGGATATCATTACAAAGACCCAACAAAATGCAGACGAGACCTGTAGCGCAGATAGTGTGTCGTGCTCTCTATAGTGGGTGCTCTTCAGTGCAATGTGCGTGACAATCTCACTCAAAACAGACCGAAAACAAAGGAACAATAGACAACAACTGAGCTCACAGTGACACAACAACAGCAGACCACAACATATGACTCGACTATCTCAAAGAACTGATACAGACTCTGGCGTGGCAGCACACTCAGCTCCAGCCCAGGACTCACAGGTACAATGGGGTGTCGAGGCTCAGATGTGCAAGGATAGTGAAGACGTGATGTGTATAGACTCGCTACCCTAGACGACGACAGTGGACCATATATCTAGAAGATAAAGCGATGACCCAACAACTACTACTCATATGTACAACCATAAAGAGCCACCAAGGGCTCATAAATGCCAGCCATCTAAGTCTATCCCCAAACTGAGTGGACCACCGTCCGTATCCTACCACGTGTCACTGCCCAGCCCAGAGAGTCCGTCTAGTGTGAACCAGACCAGACCAACTGTACTAATTGTGTCCTGTGAAAGTGACAATGTAGCCTGCTCTACAGGTTGCCCGCCACAAGACTGCTCACTCTCTTGGTGAGAGGAATACTGAAAAACTGTGAAAAAAACCACTCGGTATTGCTATGTACAATGGTGAGCTGTGAATCTGTCATCCAAGAGATAGAGTTGTGGCCACTGCTACACCCGAAGTATCAGAATCTGGAGGTGGAGTCATCAGATTGATGGGAAAACTCTAGACTCTATAAGTGTCCTCCACAACTGGCCGCTCAGCGAAAGGAGCAGCCACCTGCTACTCGGCGGATGGGAGAACCTGGCCTGAAGTGTACTGAGGCCGCCGACTCGCACACCCATGTCGATGTGCGCCTGCGAAGCCGTCACAGGGGGCCGTCTGTGAGGATGACATGTGTGGTAAGGAGCCAAAGGTGCCAGGCTGCTGAAATTCCTGAGGGTAGTAGTCAAACTGCTGTTGTGAAGGTGCACCTCCCCCAAACTATCGATGACTGTACTCTCCATATGCCACAGACGTCTGTACTGATCTAGCTGGACGAACCCACCCGTACCCCATGGTAGCCTGAGGCTGCTGCTGAAACTGCATATCCCCTTGGACTAGCATGTCCCGAAATCCTTGCATTTGAGCTTTGAGATCATCAATTATCTGTGACTTTACGTGCAGAGCCTGACGCAAGGCAAAAATGGTAACATCTGTATCAGCAATGGCACTCTCTGCAACTCGCAAGCAGCCTTCCATGGCCGCATATGTGACCGAGTGCTTCTGGTGGGTAGCTGCTAATTTCTCTGCACCAAGTTCAATCATTGCAATAGCATTTCTTGACTCCTGCAGGTTCTCTTCAAAGATTTTGAAGAATGAAGTAGAGTCGCTTCCACTAGAAGAAGCAGTAGTAGCACCTAGAGGTGTAGAGTGCCCACAAGGCACTCCGGTCGATGTCGGGGTGACAGTAGTAGGAGGGTGCCCAAGAGGCACTGCAGTGGTTGGGGTGACACTAGTAGCAGGTTCAATGGGTGAGCTGGAGATGGGAGAGAATGACGAGGGTACCACAGGTGCTGCCGAGAATCATGTGGTAACAGTGGCAGTATAGATGGGAGCAGTGGGGAGAGATACCTGTGGAAGAGAGACCGCCTCAATAACTGGAGTGGGTGTACCAAGAACAACGGAGCTCACAACGGCCTCTGGCACTGTAGAGATTATAGAGACGGGGACGGAGGTAGAAGAACGTCGTGGAGGATGTGTCACCCTAGTGTGACTCTCTGAAAATGGCAGAGGTCGTAGTGTCTTTGTCATATCTTTGACCACTTTGACTCTTTTCTTTTGTTTTTTCTTCTGCTCATCTATGCCAAGAGACTTTCTTTTTGCACGCTATGACAATGCTGCATCCTCATCTATTTCAAGGGGGTTGATGCAGATGTTTATCACTCACACCAACAGTGGCGCAACAAAACATTGGAAGCTAGATTGAGGTGATTGCACTTGTGCTCTAAATCTTTTTGCCCTGGTCTGCAATGATGTAAAGAGGATCTGATGAAACCCACAAGGTATGTTCTTTATTAAGCAGTAAAGACCATCACATTGTGGGAACGTGGTAGGTACTTCGCATTTCCCCTTTGGTCCTTGATCTCTCACTAAAAAGTAATATCTGAATACTGCTAAGAGAGCTTTGTTATGCTGCAGGTTCGGATGATCAGGTTCGAACAATGCCTGGCATGCCTGTATGGTATCAGCTTTAGAGAGCTTTGAGTAAGACCTAGTACTCGGCTGCAAGGAGGGAAAGTTGGTCATCCCCATCAACCTTGGAGAGCTTTGAGTAAGAGCTAGTACTCGGCTGCAAGAAGGGAAAGTTGGTCATCCCCATTGCATGTCCTAGACGCACAGCTGTCAAAGTGTGTCCTTTGACCTTTGGAAAAGATTTCAGCATCTCGTGAACCATGCCCACAGGTATGTCCTCAGGAAGGATAGCTTCAGCTAGCAATGTGACACCCAAGTTGTCCAATTGGTCTCGTGAGAGCTCATCTCTGAGAGATGGCTTGGGCTGCTGCATGTGAAAATTGAGTGAAAACTTTGTTTCGTGTTTTGTTTTTTCAGGCCTTGCAACTTTATGACTGATCATGTGACTCATGACTTTCTTTTTCCGTTTTGTATCTTTCTCTTGTGCACTTGAACTATCACTCTCTGAGCCGCTACCACTATCTGAGCCGGAGCTGGAATCTGCATCTGATGCCGATGCTTTGTAACTTTTGTCAGATGGAGCACTGGATGTCATATCCGTGACCCCATGGCTGCTAGGTTCTGATTCTGCTTCAGTTTCATAATTAACCTGCTTTTGTGGTTGAAACCTTTTTCTTGGCAACAGTTTTTTGCATCCTGCCATAGCCACTAATTGTTGATTGTACACACTGTAGTAGTGTCTTCCAAAAAAACCAACAGCTTGTAGCAGTGAACTTACTTCAGAGTAGATTCTGTAAGATCCCCAAGAGCATACATAGAAAATATCCCCAGCTCATACATTTCTCAGCACATCACTGTGTGTCTCATACTCAACTGCAACTCTGTCTCAAATACAATTGCAACTTTGCAAACAGCAATATCCTGATCTGTGCTTTGAGAAACGTGGTAGGGTGAAAATCTGAGAGAGGCCGAGGATTTAGTATCAAAGAAGCGAGACAGCCAACTAATCGCTGTTGGTGCAGCCAATCCAATATGCTTGTTGTCAGTACGGTGCAGACAGGCCTCCTTGGATAGGTCGAGGGAGGAGCCTGCTTGGATAGGTCGAGGGTTGGGGCGTGGAGTAGACGGGTGGCGGCGGGTCGAGGGTTGGACAGTGGCGAGGCTAGATATTGTCGGGCGAGGGCGAGAGAGGGAGACGAAGACTCGATAGGGGGCGGGGTTAGATGGGGGGGGGGGGGGGGGGGAGAGGGGTGGATAGGGGGGGCCAAGGACTGGGTAGAGGCGAGGGGTAGATGGGGAGGGCGGGGGGGGGGGGGGGGGGGGGGGGGGTAAGGGGCGAAGGGTTGGGTAGGGGGCGAGCGCTAGATAGGGGCGAGGGGTGGGGGGGGGGGGAGGCGGGAGAGCTGATAGGGGCGAGGGGGGGGGAGGGGGGGGGGAGGGGGACAGGGGTAGATAGGGGCGAGGGCTAGATTAGGGGACAAGGGGTGGGTAGGTTCTAGGGTAGAAAGGGAAGCAGCCAGGGAGGGTAGGGTTGAGAGAGAGGTGGTTTTCATTAGAGACTATGGGACACATTAGGGCAAGGGGTGCAGTGAGCGGGACAAAGGAAGGAAAAGGCAAAGATAGAGAGATAAAAGTTGCCAGAGTAAAATTTTTATCTGCTTCTCCTCTTTTAGGATTTGGGCTTCTCATTAACCAGGATGTGGGCTATCAGAAAGGTTAGAGGAAACTCGCACAGTTCGAGCAAACATGTCGTGTATGTAAGAGAGAGGGAACAGAGAATCAAATGAAAGGAGGAATGCATCAGGATTGAAGTATATCGAAGGAGTATTAAGAAAGAGATCGCATCAGAAAGGCAAAGAGAGAGGTGTGTGTGTCAGAGCGCACCATAAATGGAGACGGAAAGGGAGATGCAGCAGAGCGGGTTTTAACGTCCTAGCAACAATATCAAAAAAAATCCAAGATCTATCTGACGAGACTGTAACCCGTATATTTAAAAAATTACAAGGACAGAGAGGCAAAGGCAATAGGCAGTAAAGTTGGATTATAGTAGCACTCCAAAAACCCACTTATCTCAATGAGATGAGAGCAGAATGGATGCACGCCGTGAATCAAGGGGAATTTTTTAAGATAAGATTGACTACAACTGAGATGAGAATTGTCATGAGGAAGATTTGAGAAGAGGGAAAAATAGGAAGCCAGAGAGAGAGCTGAGGAGTGGACAATCATACGATGGTGGGAGAGAGAGCTGAGGAGGTGACAATCATACAGTGATGGGAGAGAGAGCTGAGGAGGGGACAATCATACGGTGGTGGGATGGATAACATCATTAGAGTTCTATATAATCAGGGTGAGTGATAGCACTTGATTCTTGATCCATTTACCAGTGGCAAGGAACACCTTCCAGAGTGACTAATTGGACAGCCCCCTGTGGCAAAATCTCTTGTACCATGAATGGCCCTTGCCAGGCTGGGACCAACTTCTTAGCTTTTTTCAGATACTTCGCTTGATAAGATAGCACCAGGGAACTCTTCATTATTTTCGGCTTTCTGAGATGACGATCATGCCACGCTTTGCGACGAAGTTGCTCGGCTTGGAGAGCATGTGAAGCTAACATTGTGCTTTCTTCTAACATTGACAGACGAGAGAGGTTTGCGGAAGCGATCCCCACTGTGACGCGAACACTTCCCACCCTTGCTAAACCTGAGTTAAACTCATATGGTGCAATTGCTTCTAGATCGAAAGCTAGCTGGAATGGGATGTAGTTTTAGTGGTTGCCTTGAAGGAGGTGCGATAAGCCCAAACTGTGCCGAGGATAGCCTGAGCCCAAGAAGTTGGATGCAGGTGACAAGCTTTCCTCAGAAGCGCGATTAGCACTTTGTTAGTGCTCTCAGCTTGCCCATTTGCTCTAGGATAGTAAGAGCAAGATTTGCGATGAAAAATCTTGTACTTCGTCAGGAGTGTGGAAATCAGGTCGATGAAATGACTACCTCGATCATTGGTGATTTCCAGAGGGCAGCCAAACCTACAAAAAATATTTTCATACAAAAATTTTGCGACAGTGGCGGCTGTACAATCGATGGTAGCCACTGCTTCGGCCCACTTTGTTGCATAATCCGTTGCTACCAGGAGATACTTACGATTGCCGGGTTGAGCAAGTGGAGTAACTGGACCAACAAAGTCCAAGCCCCATCGCTCAAAGGGCAACCACGCCATAGATACCTGCAAAGGGCGATTGGATTGCTTGCTAGGCTTGGGTGCACATCGTTGACAGACATCACAAATCTTGACATGAGCAATAGCATCTCCAAATTTATAGGGCCACCATAAGCCGGTCTGTAAGATTTTTTGCACCGTGATGTGACCAGGGTAGTAGCCACCTGTAGGACCACTGTGTGCATCCTCCAGAATGTGGTCTACTTCGTGAGGGGAGACGCACCTGCGCAGCACACCATCTCGCCCAGATTTGTAGAGAAGGGTCTAGACTTCAGCAAGAGTCTTCTTTTTTGCAAGGGAGAAGCATTCTCAGGATATAGGCCAGTAGAGAGCAGATGTAACACATCTTCATACCATTCTGGGGTCGTGTCGACCTCAAAGAGATGACCATCCGGAAAGTCATCATCAATCCCAATATCGGGCTCACCTGTATGTATGCGAGAGAAATGATCGACCAGGACATGCCGCTTGCCTGGACTAAGAACTACTTCGAGATCGAATTCCTGGAATATCAGTAGCCACCTCCAGACTCTTCCTGCAACTTGGGGTTTATTCAAAAGATAGCGTAGCGCATGATGATCCGTGATGATAGTGAAGTGAACCCCTAACAAGTAATGACGAAACTTCTGTAAAGAATTTACCATAGCCAAACCTTCCCTTTCTGTGGTGCTGTAGTTGCGCTCTGCTTTGGTGAGCAGGCGACTTGCATAGTGAACAGGGCGATCCAGGTTGTACTCCTTACTAGGCTGAGTCAGCATAGCCCCCACAGCCAGTTGGCTTGCATCCGTATGCACATGAAAAGGTAGAGACTAATCTGGAGCCACTAGAATAGGTGCTTCAGTGAGGTGTTTTTTGAGGTATGTAAATGCTTCAGCCTCAGGTTTTGACCATTGGAAAAGTACAGTAGCACTAGTGAGTCCGGTCAATGATTGAGCCACTTGTGCATAAATTCGTATAAACTTGCGATGATAGCCTGTGTGGCCTACAAAGCTTTGAACACCTTTCGGATTAATGGGAGGTGGTAACTTCAAGATGGCCACGATCTTCTCTGGGTCAAACCCCTAAACCTTTGGCAGACACCACATGGCCTAGAAGTGTGCCCTCAGTGAGCAAAAAGTGACATTTGTTAGGATTGAGCTTTAGGAGTGCCTCTCTGCACCTAAGGAAGACAACAGAGAGCTGAGCGAGGTGCTCCTCTAGATTTTCCAATGGGGTTGAACATTGGGCACCTGAGAAGGTCGAAAAATCGTCTATGAAGATGCGAAGATGATCCATAAGTAAAGGAAAAAATATAAGATATACTGCTCGATTGAAGGAAGGTGGAGCGTTTTTCAACCCAAATGACATTCTAGTGTAGATAAAAATACCTTAGGGAGTCACAAAGGCCGTTTTAAGCTAATCACCTGGATGGATGCCCAACTGATTGTATCCACTGAACCCATCCATGAAATTGTACAATACATGCCCTGCTACATCTTCGAGCACACGCTCAGTGAATGGTGTGGGAAATCCATTTGGGATAGTTACCTTGTTCAGAGCGTGGGAATCTACGCACACACGGGTTTTATTGGACTGCTTCTTAGGCGCTATCACCATGGGTGATAACCACTCAGAGTGCTCCATAGGTACAATGATCCCTGCCTCTTGCATTTTTTCGAGCTTTGACTTAACAGCCTCTGCATATTGTTGGTTGAGCTTGTAAGCTCGGCCTCTGACAGGCTTAGCCCCTTCAACCAGAGGGATAGTGTGGACACCCAATTCTGGTGGGATCCCTTCCAAATCCTTGTAGGACCAAGCAAAAACATCTTTAAAAGAATGTATAAAAGAAACTACCTGATCAAGTAATGCGGGATGCTCCCATAACCAAGCTGCTAAGAGGACGTGCTGAGGGTTGTCAGGGTCGCCCAGGTTGACTTTTTTGACTGGGTCAGGAGGTGTAATTGTGGAGGGTACTTCGGAAGTTGAGAAGTGAGCTGCCTCTTGGAGCTTCGAGACATCATGGGCTGGTGTTTGATCGATTGGAAACTCCGCATACTCTTCTTGTAACCATCCTGGTGGAAGCTCATTGAATGGTAAATCTTCAGACACAGACATAGCAGAGTGCTTTTGAGGGGGCGGGGCGTCCGACCTGGGAGACGTTAGAGGAAGGGGGGAATCATTGGCGAGTTCATGCAGAGGAGATTTTTTCCCCCTTCGGTGATGTATTTTAGGTTCACCAAGGCCGACGTCTTCCATCAAAGGAACACTTGAATCATGGGAATCAGGGACTAACACACTTACTTCTTCGATTGATACACTTTTTGTTGTAGGGCTTGGGACACTGGTGTCCGCCTAAGGAGCTGGGAGCGAGAGTGTTACTGACACAGGTGAGGTTTGAATAGAGACCACATAGCATGGCATCGAGGTGGTAGCTTCCAACCACTGCAACAGGTCTTCGTCAGACCCGTCAGGTGGGATGGGTTGCTCAGGCTCGGGGTTGGATTGTACTGACAATGAGTTGTGATGAACCACTGGATCTATACCTCCTTCGAGCCGAATTGGTTGCATGGGGGAGCCAGGAGTATGTATCCACATGGCGTCGTTTCCCCAATCATGAAGTGCCTTAGTATGCCGCAACCATGGTCTACCAATAAGCAAAGGAAAACTGAGGAAGGTTGACCACCACAAAATCCAAGTTAAATGTGAAGCCTTGTACCTTCAGAGGCACCCTCTCTACTATGCCCACAGGGTAGACTGTCCTCGGGTCCACCAATGTAACAGTGAATGGAGCAGGGCGGATAGGCTGCAGACCTAAGGACAACATAGTAAATTCTGGCTTCAGATTGATCCCAGATCCACCATCCACTATGACGCCTGAGAAATGATGCCCAAGAATAGACACAGTTAGACGAGGATTTATGTAGTCGGTGAGGGGGACAGCTGGATAAGAAATCATGTAGGACTGCAAGGGCTGCACAGGTAGGTGTCCGCCCCGAGGCCTTGCACTAGGATACAGAGACTGGATGATGAAAAGGGTGTCAATTCGAAAATTTGCATCAAGTCGAAGCATGTCGTACAGTGACACTTGCTGAAAGGTGTTTTGCAAGATACACTCTGCTGTAGGCTTCTCTCTTTTGATCAGATCTTGCTCCGGTATCTTAAGCTTCTGCAAGTCCTCAAATGCTTCCATGAAAGCACCATCGATATCCGATAATAGAGAGGTAGGTTGGCACTTGGCACTACCTGTTGGTTTGTCAGCTACTAAGGGAGTTTGACTCATTTGTGGGACTGGAGACGAAAAAATTGGACCGCCAGGGAGGCTGAGACCAAGAGCAGCTCTTTGTGCCCGAGTGGAATGGTGCTTACTGTGATGAGGTTAACCTTTGGGAATGTAAACTCCTGTTGGTTCTGGCTTGTGCTTGCAGATGTGGATGCACGTTGTTTTGGGCAGTCCTTACTATAGTGATCCTTAGCTTCAGGGCAGTGTCGGCAAGGAGGGGACCCTTCTGGCTACGGACATTTGCTCTGATAATGTCCATACTCCCCGCACCTGTAGCACAAAATTGGCTTATTGGAGGGGCGAGGTGGTCTTGGCCCTTGCTGCATGGGACCCGATGCTGATGTCTAGAAGCTTTGGGGAACTGAAGGATTACTAGCATGATAAAAGCTGGGGGATGCAAAGTTGTTGTGCATACCTTGCATAGGAGGTGTTGTCAGCAGAGGTGGCATTGGGTTTTGATGGCCTTAAGGTGAAACCATGTTGGATGCAGGTGCTAGCCCTTGTTGGAGAGAAGGACCTAGACTTTGTTGTATTTGCCTTAATCCCTTGATATAGTAGCAATCCTTGTCTTCATGCCCAGACTTTTCGCAGAAGTGGCAATAAGCCCGAAGGGGACAGTCCTGTGGAGGATGTCCTGGAGAGCGACACGAGCTGCACCATACCATAGCTTTAGTCTCCTGTTGAGACTGAAGCTCTTCTAGCTCTCTCTTGATTTGATCCAAAGCCTCAAGATGTGGTGGTTTCTCCTGTTTAAGAGAGATTGATTTCTCTTCTTGAAGAGCGCGTTGTAGTTTTAGGGCTTCAAGTTCTCTACGCAAAGAAGTCAATGGATCAGCAAGACTTTCCGAAAACACAGAGGGAGTCTCTATGTGAGGGGAGTTGGTGAACAGCTTCCTAGCACCCTCTATCCTAGTAGCAGCTCTGACGAACTCCTCCAGAGTGGGGTCGGGTCGGAGACTCTCTCGGAGTTTTTGCTGAGAAGCTTTAGGAAGAGCCTTCTCCACCCACTTCTTAACCATAAATTCATTGGGTTGCTGGGGAAGCTTGGCAACCAGAGACTTGGTTTTAGTCATAAGTTCTGCAAAAGTCTGCTCTGGCTGGAGCACCATGTTGGCCAACTCATCCAAAACCTTCTCTTGGTAGTCACCTGGCCTGAATGCTGCACAAAACTGTTGTCGTAAAGCTGCCCAAGTTGCAAAACGGTTCTCTGCAAACTGACTATACCATTTGTCTGCTAAGCCATCCAAGATAGATGGAAAGAATACCAAATAAGCATCTTCTCTATTAAGACCACGACCCCTGCAGAGAGATACAAACCTTCTGGCATGGTCGTCTGCATCTTCTGAAGAGAGTCCCTTGAAGATAGGAAACTTGATGTTTACCTTGGCCAAAACACTGGCCAACGCCTCCATGGCCTCTTGCTCGGGAGCAGGTTGCTCAATAGCCTGCTGTAACAAAATAGGAGAGAGCTTTACTCGGGAAGGTGACCAGGAAGATGTGGAACCGAATGGAGGAATGGGTGATGTCGTATGTGGAGGTATGGGTGATGAGGTTGATGGACTTCTACTAGGTACCAAGGGTCGACTTCTTCTGTAGTACTTCAGAGGACTCAGTAGTGCGCTTTGACGCTTGAATGACCGCCTTGTATGTGTCATGGAGCGACTACAAATCCAACCAAGCTTTGGGCAAGAAGACCTTCATCTGCTTTAACTGGATGAAGACAGGTCTAGACTCTACTAGACCAGCAAGTGAGTAGACCCGGCTGGACCAAGGACGAGGAGGGCTGGACCAGAGACGAGGAGGGACTAGATAAAGGACAAGGAAGGACTAGACCAGGGACGAGGAAGGCCTTGACCAGGACCAGGACGAGAGAGGACCAGACAGGACCAAACCAGTAGGTTACACAATGCAAGGCAAAGTAGGCGAAACCAACTAGCTTCACGATTTGTGTTGTTACGTAAACTTGTTGCCCTTGCACGTCAAAACTACTTCAGCTACTCCTGTGCGTCAGAAATGATTACAACATTGTAGATTACGTTGGAGAAGAAGAAGAAGAAGAAGAAGAAGAAGAAGAAGATTGTTTTTAGCGTCGTACCAAACTATCCCAAGAGACCTTAAAGATCTATCCAACGAGGAGAGTTGAACTCAAGACTTGTTATTTGGCATAACAAGGGGAGAGAGAGAGAGAGGAGTGGGCTGAGGGAGCATGAGCGGAGGGTTTGTGGCGGGTGGGGTGTGCTGAGGGGGGGACGTGAGGGGTGGGTTGGGGCTGCGTGAGGGGAGGGGGGGCTGCTTGAGAGAGAGAGAGAGAGAGAGAGAGAGAGAGAGAGAGAGAGGGAGAGAGGGATGATGAAATGAAATGTTATATTAACGTCTATAAAAGGCCAAATGACCTATGAGACCAATCTGTCACAAAATGGTGAATTTAATACCATGTCTGGGTGAACTAGAACAAAGAGACTACTACTAGAATCCGTCCTCATCTGCACTCTGGATGTCGAGAGAGTGACTTGAATCCTCTACTGAGAGAGAGAGAGAGAGAGAGAGAGAGAGAGAGAGAGAGAGAGAGAGAGAGAGAGAGAGAGAGAGAGAGAGAGAGAGAGAGAGAGAGAGAGAGAGAGAGAGAGAGAGAGAGAGAGAGAGAGAGAGAGAGAGAGAGAGAGAGAGAGAGAGAGAGATTATATCACTCATGTTTGCAGCTAGGGGTGTTATTGAGAGAGAGAAATGAAATGATATAAAAATGAAATATTTATTAACGTCTACAAAAGGCCTAAAAGACTTATGAGACCAATACATCACATCTTCATTAGGTGTGTCAAAGTGTCCAATAAAAAAATAATGTATTGAAGTAAAGACTGAACCAGTAAAAAAAGGAAAAAAAAAGGGGGGGGGAGGGGAGGCAAGAGTGTGGCTGGTATAAGGGCAGCCTGTTGAGCTCGAGGTGGCTGGTATAGGGGGTGTCCTATTGGGCCTGATGCTGTTGCGTGTTATCACATGAACTCTCTCATGGGTCTCTGCGGCATGATATCAATCTCCTACTCTGTGAAGAACCTTGTGGGAGTTGCTCTGTATCTCCCAGTGATAGCCTGGATATGTTGGTGGTAGACAGATTGGCGGCGTAATCTGTGGGGAGCCCATGGGCGTCGGGATCCGTTGATATCTGTCTCTCTCTCTAGCAAAGGTCCACGTGATGCGGGGCGGCCTGTCGTGTAGTCTGATGCCCGAGGAGGGCCGCTTCGGAAGTAGTCTGTGACTGGCCTTTGGATGGGCCCCCGCTGCCACGTGCACATGGCTTTGTGTGCCACGTGGACATGCTTCATCGACTTCCAGAGCCAATTTTCCCCTTCTTCCTAGATAGGGATGTGTAGAATCCTAGGAGGATTAGTACCGGCAATTTTATGAGCCTGTTCATAGGACCTACATGTCTGGACAAGTCCATTAAATTAGGTTTTCCAAGTTTGGAACCCACTTGCATAAATGGTTTGTATACGCGTTTGATAGATGTTATTACACTACTGTGGGCATCTAGCATGACTAGCATGTAGTTTTAGGTTTGAGGAATTAAACGAGCCATTCCCCGCATCGATCGGATTCCCGGGTGGGCGGATGTGCGACAGTTGCACCCAAATCTGGACCTCTGGACTTACTCTTAAAATAAATCATAAAGTAGGGACCATCTGCTAGTGTTTTTAAACACTGAAGCCTAGCGCCAGAAGTTGCAGAAGCCCTCAACGTTTTGCAGCAGTCAGGCTTGCGTTTTCAGCCCATAGGATCAGCCAGCATTTTTAGGGCAAATCAGCCAGCGTTTGCAGATCCATGCCCTAGCGCTAGCTCTTGGCAGCAGAGCAGGCCAGCATTTTGAGTTTTCAGCCCAGCGCCGGCAAGGCGGTGCGAGATCGGCGAACGCTACCTATTTCAGACGCGGTCTGGTACTTCAGCAGCCCATTGAGCCCTCACCTCAGCCATTCCCTCGCTGTCATCGAGTGCTCCATTGTTGTCCATCATCGGTCTTGTCGAGATCTGCATTTTCAGCCCTTAATCCCTCTCACATTGGGAGTGCAAATCAGCCCGTCGTGGTCATCCGTATTCTCACATCGAGGAGGATACAAGGCGCATCAAATCACTGCCTCTTTCGGAGGAGTTACTGCGGTGACAATCGTCCCTTGAGTCAGTAGAGTCTGCATTGAGGTATTGCAATGTGTATACATTCCATTTACGCAATCTAAAGAAAATACCACATCGGTAACGGTGTGGGGGGTCCGTGAGAGGGTTGGTTGGCACCCCATCGGGTGTCGCTCTCTCTTCTCTCTCTTTCTGTCTTTCTCTACATTTCTCTATTGCATTCTCTCAGCCCCTCTCTTCAGGGGAAAGTAAAAAGAACCATCATTCAAGCATGAAGCATTCACTAATGCAAGGAAAGAAAGAAAGGATTTTGTGGAACTGTAAAAACTAGATCTTCACCATTTTATTTTCGCTGCACTTGACACCCGCGTGGAGCACCTCATCCTCTGTAGCAAGTCCTCTCTGTGTCGTCCTAATTCCAGTAGGAAAAGCCCAAGACATCTCTGATCAGTGTAATCCATCAACTTAGACAAGGGCCCGAAGCCATCTCTGAAGAGACAATGAAAACGTCTCCTAATCTCATAATACACTGGACATTGGCAGATAGTGTTCCCGTGTCTCTGGCTCAATGTCACATATCTCACATATCGGCTCCTTTGCTGGTGTTGCAGTATATCTCCTTGTCTCTATGTGTAGGTGATGAGAGGAAGTGTGAAGCTGACCTATCACGCAGCGGAGCCCATGTGGGAGGTGTTAGTCCATCTATCTCGGTCGCACAATGCAAACATCCTCGGAAGTGTGAAGAAAGTGCTCTCTATAAAAAGCTGGTCTATGTGGGAGGTGTGAGTCCATTTATCTCGGTCTCACAATGCAACCATCCTCGGAAGTGTGAAGAAAGTTCTCTCTATAAAAAGCCATGTTCTTTCCCAATTCTTGAGGGGGGCTGAGCCAGGTCCTCTGTGTAGTGAGCTGTATAAGATCCTGTTTGACTATCCTGCCGATCTCCGGACGAGTGAGTGCGAGCGATGGTGCGACCAAGGAGGACTGAAAAGGTGGCAATCTGTCCATTGTGAAACCGTGTAACTGAAACCACACTGACATCTGTGCATACCAACATCTAGAGTCGCCCCCCAAAGCTAGTTGGCGGGATGATTCGAGGGCCAATCTAGCGTAGGGATGAGATGGCAGGTCCCACAAGCCATTTACATACATAACTGATTGATTGATTGAGAGAGAGAGAGAGAGAGTGCCCGGACTGCCCTGCTGCGCGCCCTGCTCCCTGCCTGTCGCGCGCTCAGACTGTTGCCTGCGCATGCTCTGCTGCCTGCACACGCTGCCTGCACGCCCTTGCTGCCTGCGCGTGCTCTGCAACCGGCGTAACCCTAATTCCCTGCAACCCTAACAGTTTACGTAACCCTAATTCCACAAAACCCTAAAATTCCGAAAGCCCTAACTGTCCCAAACCCTAACCGCGCCTCTTTCAATCGCCTGCAAGCGAAAGAGAGAAAGAGAGAGAGAGAGAAATTGTCCAACATTCAATTCGGGTCGTGCTTTTCCCGTTTGCCAGTTTAGCCCATTCTTCATGGCGGCTTTGCTGGTCTCGAGTGCTACACACGGCGCTCCATCACCACTTGCCTGTCGCGTGGACTGTACTGGCGACCTGTTGACGCGCATTGACTCCAAAGTGCAACACTTGGCACAACATGCCTTGGTTGGCCGGATGATTGGACAGTCTCCATCTCGATCTTCCATACGCGATTGGTGTCAGACTGCATTGGCCACTACTCAGGGACGGATCTCAAAGCTTATATTCCTTGGTAGAGGCATATTCATGGTACGTCTTTCAGATCCCGCCACTGCCTTAGCTCTCTTGGCTCGCTCTCCGATACTCTCTTATCGCAGGATGATATACTTGACGCGGTGGTATCCCGAGTTTACTACTGAGGAGTTTGACAATCGACACCTTATTCCCAGATTCCCTCTCATCCTCTCCTTCCCGGATATGCCTCTTCATTTTATTGATGAGCATCTCCTTCAGATGATTGCTGCTCACTTTGGCACAGTAGTTCCAGGATCGTGCATCTTCTCATCTGGTCCACCTCGCATTCAGGTCTTGGTGTTTGGGGATACTTCATTACCAGATTCAGTTACTGTGGTTGTGCGCGATCGAGACTACTCTTGCCGAATGGTAGTCACTGGCCGTCCAGGGCAGTGCTTACGTTGTCACGAGATGGGACACTTGGCGTGAGAATGCCCCACACTGCCACGTCATCGGCGACAACAGCAGCCGGCTCGTGGCACTCATGCTCAGCCACGTGGTCAACGCCAACAAGCGTCTACTCCTACTACTACTCGAGCACCTTCTCAGCCTGCAGGTGCTCCTAGAGCTTCGACCCTCCATGTTCCTCCCTCTGCTTCAGCTCCTACTGAGGCAGCATGGCAGACAGTGGGTCGTAACCATTCCTTCCGTCCTCGTCCGCAACCTCCAATGCATGCAGCCTCTAGTGTTACCTCTCCTGCTCCCTCTCAAGTTTCCACCACCCCCTTACCCCTCGCTTCTCCTCACCAATCTTCTTCTTCAGCACAGGATCACTTACCTCTGCTACCAGCTCCTCCTCCACCTGCTGTTCCTCCACTCGCTCCTTCCCCTTTTCCAGAGGCTCCTATTCCCATGTAGATGGATCATTCACCGCTACTACCTCTCCCTCCTCATCCTCTGCCTCCTATCCTTGCTCTCCCCCCTCCACCTTCTGGCCCCCCCCCTCCCTTAGCAGCTCATACTTACGTCCCACGCAGTTTTCTCAGCTCTTGCCCTCTTTCCTGGGGCACTCATCGGGCTGAGATGTGTGGTGACTCAGACGGACCATTGCGGGTACAGCTCTACCTTATGCATCACAAGACAGGTTGTGTTCCTTCTTTGATTGGCAGTCGCTCTCAGCCTTCGCATTCCTTTTTCCTTCCATTCCACGCTGCTTAGGAATGGTCCGAGGATCAGGTTCTCCATTTTGTGCACGCCCAGACTATGGCTCAGCTATATTTATGGTTGTCTACTTCTGCCCCCGATGTTTTGTCTCCTCACTATCTTTCATGTATTGGTGCTATGGAGTGGAGTGATGTTTATGCTTGCTATTCACTGCCTATGGTCATCCATGTATCCTCAGATGTGGTGCTTCCTATGTCTATGCGTATTTGGGGTGTCAAGGCTGCAGCATCGGTAATGCAATGTAAACAAGCTGAGGTTTGCAGTTGGTGCAATGAGACACCATACTTTAGAGAGGGCTTGAGGGTTGCTTTCCTACCGCCTGAATCTCACCCCTTGGATGGTCCAGCTTCCTCCAAGAAGATGCGCAGTTAGTCAGATACTATACCTACTCTTTCATGCTGTCTATGGATTTACATGTACTTTCTTGGAATGCTAATGGTTTACAAACTTCTCGAGTAAAAGGTTCCCGTAAGCTTTTACTTCGCAGAGATTTACACACTCATGTAGTGGGCACTGTGGATATACTACTAGTACAGGAGCATAAGATTGCCACTCCTTTTGGCAATCTCATGCCATCGGGCGCCCGCACTTTTTGGGAGCCTGCTCTGGGCCTTCATGGTCAGAGTTGCGGTGTATGCATCTCAGTGGGGCCACATTACTTGGCCTCAGTTCAGCAGCATGGCACACTAGTCGCTGGCAGAGCAGTTTATGTTTCTATTCGGATTCGGGAATCTATCATTGGTTTTATGTCAGTCTACGCACCCACTACCCCTCGGGAGAGGGCTACTTTTTGGTCCTCCTTGGCTACTGCTCTACCTCCTGTAGACTCTTGGGTTGTTGGAGGTGACTTCAACAACGTTGAGAGCGACTCTGATTGGCTAGCCACCACACCTCCCGTTCTATCATCGATTTCTCCCGATGAGCAGCCAGCTTGGGATCGATTTCTTCTAGCTATTCAAGGTGTTGACGCTTGGCACATACCCTCTTTTGGTCATCACCCTGCTACTCTTCATTACTCTTGGGGGTTTCAACGACAGCAGGAGAGATTATTAGAGCGACTTGACCGTTTTTACATTGGCCCTTGGGCAGCAGCTCTAGGCGGATTTACTACTATATGGAGAGGAACCAGCCTCTCAGATCATTTTCCCACATCATTATTTATCTCCTTCACTAGATCTTCTGCTCAGAGACGAGGCTGCCGCATCCCTGACAGTGTTCTCACCACTCAAGTATTGCAGCAGCAGATTCATGACTTGTGGTCCACGGATGCTTCTTATTGTGGACCCCCTGGAGAGTTTCTTGTTCATTGCATTTCTCAGTCTAGTATTTACTGCCGTGATCAGACTGCTATCATTCATCGTCAGTTGAGAGTACGTGAGTCTGATCTTCACATCCCTCTTGGTTCCACTCAGCGCTTGCTTGAGGAGTGGCCTCAGGATGCTTATCTCGCTGCTAGACAGACAGAGCTCACAGAAGAGATTCGTCGCGTACAGGAGGCTAGGTCTGAGTTCACGCATCATGCTTCAGTGTCTCATTGGATAAATCTGATCGAATGAATAAAGACTTCTTCGCGGCACATAAAGAACGCCCTCCTGGCACCACTCTGCGGACTTTGTGCGATGCTCAGGGGACACTACATATGCATCCTGATGTTATTCTTGATATGTCTGCAGATTATTTTGAGATAGTGTTCACTGCTGATGTATGCACTCCTGAGGTTTTACTTGCCCGTGAGCAAATCTGGCAGCACACTCGACATCGTTGTACAGACACTATGGCAGAGATCCTGTTGGCGGCTTTCACACTTACAGAGCTCCATGCTGCTATAGAGAGTCTTGATCCATCCTCCTGTCCAGGCGAGGATGGTCTCACTAGAGCCTTCTTTCTGACATATTGGGATGTATTGCATATACCACTGCTTCGTGGTTGTCAGGACATCTTTGCATCAGGATATATGCATCCGGCTCTTTGTTCAGGTCTCATATCTCTTGTTCTGAAGGGGGGTGACACCACTCATCTCCGACCAAGGTTGCATCCGTACGTACGTACTGTACGGAACCGTATGGTACAACCATACGGTACGAATTTTTACGTATTGGTAGGTATTGTATGGCAAATTTTGACCTTTTTAAAAAATCGAATGTCTGGCAAAAAATCGACTCACAGGTCGGACAACACTTACCTTAGGGGTCTCAAGCATAAAAAATCAGCGATTGATAAAAATCTCTCAGCGATTGATAAAAATTTTGTAGATAAGGGGGCACTTACCTTAGGGGTCTCAAGCATAAAAAATCAGCGATTGATAAAAATCTCTCAGCGATCAGCCTTGCGTGCGTTTTGCAGACATCTGCGCAGTGCGTTTCAAGTTTATAAGTTCAGAGCTCTCGAGTCTCACCTTCTGCAGACTCCAGAGTTTGTGCCCACTCTCTCCAAGGTATTCCTCTTCCCTCTCTCATGTTCTCTCGCGTGACTTTGCGTTCTTCTCGCGAGACTCTCCGTTCTACCAAGTTCTCAATGCTCAGTGCTCACGAGTCTTTCCATCCTCGAGCAACGCGACTTTTTGAATCTCATGAGTTTATGTTTTATGTACATTGCACAGGCTTCATCATGCCGCGCCAGAGCAACGCTAACTGGTCACTCCACACAAACATTGTCCAAATTGTCAACACTCCTTCGCACAAAGGGATAGGCACGCGTCAATGGCAGTGCAAGTATTGTGGATTGATACGCACAAGCACAATCACCCGCGTCATCAGGCATCTGACAGGCAAAGAATGCACCAACAATTGTGGTCCTTGCCCAAATATATCACAGCAATTGAGAGACGAATTGATTGCAGAGCATTATCCAGGAGGGGCTCCTTCAGGATCTTCTGTGAGAGGGAGTCAAAGTACACAGGATGTATTACATGATGCTTTAGTGGGGGAGTTGTCTGATACAGGTGCCGACGAAGGAGTGGATGCTGGTGGTTCTGGTTCAGGACAACCCTCAAGCTCTAGGAAGAGAGCACGTGTGTCTGAGGATGCGGAGGATGTATTGCCTACTGCTACAGGTGAGGGACGCCCCCCAACAGGTCCAAGACAAACCACCATACCTTCTCGCATCTCAGCCCAATCTTGGGTAAAGGAGCGACAGAGGGTTGCAGAGATGGAAATAGCTCGTACTCTCATTGAATGCAACATTTCATTCAATGTATTGAGGACAGATCAGTGGAAGAGGATGGTGTGAGCCATTTCACAGGTTGGTCCGACAGAAGGGTGGAGTGGTTTGGATTATACGAAGATGCGGACCACTATGCTAGTTGAGCAAAAAGCCTTGATAGACAAGGCATTGGTCCCAGTGAAAGTAGGGTGGCAGCAGTTTGGATGCACGATTATCTCTGATGGTTGGAGTGACATCCGTAGGCGTCACATAATCAACATCCTTGTGTCCTCTTGCTTGGGTACTTACTTCTTGCGTGTAGTAGATGCTGGAAAGGCTGGAGAAAAGATTACAGGGGAGTTCATATTCAAGCATATACGCCAAGCAATTCTTGATGTTGGAAAAGATAATGTTGTACAGGTTGTGGACGGATAATGCTAGCAATTGCAAGGCTATGGGAGAGATGGTCGAGAGAGAGTTCAAGCGTATTGTGTGGACTCCATGTGCATCACACTGTCTTGATTTGTTGATGGAGGACATTGGCAAGTTACCTTGGATGCAGCCCATTGTTGCAGATGCAACAAAGATCACCACATTCTTTCGGAAGAAGCACCAGGCGCTTGCCATCTTCAGGAGTCATAGCACATTGGACATGGTGAGACCTTCGAAGACCAGATTTGCCTATATGTATCTAGTCTTGCAGCGGCTCTTCAAGCTTAGGGATCCACTGCTTCAGACAGTGGTTGATCCAAAGTGGAGAAATATGCACAATTCCTAGGACGAGCGTACAAAGTATTTACAGAGAAAGGTACTTGATGAGTCTTTTTGGGCAGAGGTGCAGAGTCTCACAGTGGCTTTCCAGCCTGTATATGTTCTTCTACGTCTCACGGATATGGAGGGCTCTACCTTGGGGTTGGTCTTTCATCTTTTTCAGTAGATGAAGGACCACATCACCAAATGCACGAAGTTATCTGAGGAGCGGTGAGCATACTTATCTTTTTGAGACTTGTTTTTTGCTTTTTCAAGTATACTCTTGCATTGTTTAGATTTTAATCCTCTTCATCTGCGAATCGCATCACTTAATACTGAATTCTCTTTTTGCTTGCACAATCATCATTGCAGCCGATGTGACATTTTAGGCATTGTAGAGACACGGTGGACGTTTATGTGTCGTCCTATTCATGGGATGGCAGCATTGCTCCATCCTCTCTAGAAGAAACCTGAATTGTACACGAACACTGCCTTGTCCAAGCTACATTCAGATTATGTGGGCATTATGTTTGATGAGGAGGACCAGCTTCTTATTGATGCCGAGTTCTGTAGCTTCATGAATAACCTTGGGCCATCCTTCTCAAGAGCGGTTGCATTGAAAACGGAGATTACAAAGGTTCCTCTCACATGGTGGCAGACTCATGGTAGGACAGGACTACCTAACCTTGCTCGTCTCGCTCTTCGAATTCTCTCTCAGGTAAGGGATCTTCACCTAGTACCATGGTCCTAGACTCCTAGTAGCCTACTTGCATGGATGATGGATTTACCCTTGGCTTTGCACTATAAATTACGCAGGATTGCTCAGCAGGTGCATGCGAGCGTAATTGGAGCGCTTATTCATTGATTCACACCAAGATCCGCAATCGCTTGAGCACTAGTCAGCTGGAGAAGCTAGTTTATTGCAGAGCCAACATGAGGCTTGTGCGGAGTTTTCACGCTTTGTGGACCCCAAAGCAGGTATGTCAAAAATTAGTGGTTTTTAATGCTAACTTTGTGGTGACTCATGACGTTTGTCAGTCTTGGGTCTAGACTCAAGTTATCTAACTTGCTCCTTTTTGTCAAAAAATAGGTGGATCCTATGACCTTGAAGATGGTGGCAGATCCTACTACAGAGGAGATTAACACCCAGATTAGAGATGAGCAGGAGGACATCCTTCGAGAGCTCCATAGAGAGCTCGAGAGTGTGGATCGACGTGTCACCAGGTCTCGTGCCCGAGCACTTACTATTCCACTACAGCCTGGTACTCAAGATCCTCCTACTACCTGGCGGGAGCTCATTCGCAAGGGGAAGCTCCCTGTTCGCACTCATCGCAAGCGTGCGAATGAGGCCGTGCGTCTCATTGAGACTCAGAGTTCAGAGCAGGTTGCGGCAAATGATGAGGACGTGGAGCTACTTCAGCTTGATCCTCCAGTGGTTACAGTTGTTGCAGAGCCAGAGTATGATGATGAGGGCAATGTCTTGACAGATGGAGACATGCCCGATTCAGCATCATCATCATCTGCATCTGATGATGACTTTTGAGCAGTGATTTAGGGTGGTTTTGATGGATTTTGACTCATGACTTTTGATAGTAGATGCATTTTGCTGTGTTCCCATTTCTCTGTCTTTTTGATGGTAGAGTCTAGACCGGTCGCTCTCTATGATGTATCCATCTTTGTATGACTCTTGATGTTTTAAGTATTTTGATTTTGGAATCTGGAATCTGGTATCATCATTCATGTATGTACTATGTTGAAGTTTCAAGTTTTAACTTTTCGTAATCGTGACTTATGTTTAGTGCTATTGAAATTAAACTAAGTGATGTATTCTAAGAGTTAAGTACGGATAATATTTGAAGCAATATGATGTATCTAATGGACATTGAAGCAGTATCTAATGGATGTTTCTATGTTTCGATGGATGTTACTAGTATGTATAGGCTGAAAAAGACTGAAGCCGCTATTCTTTTTGTTGTTACAAATGTTACGTACTGGTCCCATACCTTAAAGGCCGATCCGTACATTAGTACATACCTTACGTACTGATTACGTACCGTACACTATGTACCTTTCCACCTTGGCTCCGACAGTGGAGACCTATTACCCTACTCCCTTCAATCTATAAGATATTAGCGTTACTGATCAGCCATCGCTTGCGGCCGTTCTTACCAGATATTATTCATACTTCTCAGACAGGCTTCGTTATGGATCGATGCATTCTGGATAATATCTTCACTTTTTATGAGGCAGTAGAGTGGGCAAGATCATCTTCTGACCCTCTCGCTTTTTTCATCCTAGACTTCGAGAAAGCATACGATCGTGTTGACTTGGACTTTCTCGAAGGATCTTTAGCCAGGATGGGTTTCCCTTTGAGATGGATTTCAGGTATTTCCGCTCTCTTCAAAACTGCCAGCAGCGCTATTACTATTGGTGGCCGTGTCAGTCGCAGTTTTGAGCTTTCTCGATCTGTCCGTCAGGGATGTCCTTTAGCAACATATCTGTATCTGTTTGTGGGAGAGACTATGTCTGACTTTCTTCGTGCTCAGAGTCATGCATTTCGGGGATTGACCATGCCAATACCTACAGCTCCAGACCTTATCGATCAAGAGTTTGCTGATGACACTATGCTCATGTTGCGCTATTTGCTACCCGCTCTTGATGCAATGCGGGAGGCCCTACAGGTTTTTTGCATTGCCAGTGGTGCACGCATTAACTGGCATAAATCCTTTGGGTTATTGGTTGGTAGTGATGACATACCTACTTGGGGGGTAGATAATGGTTTCACATGGCTAGAGTCGGGTCAGACATGCAGATACCTGGGCTTCCAGGTTGGATTTGATGTTTCCTCACAGCAACAGTTTGCACCCGTACTACAGTCTATTCGCAGGAAGCTACGCCATTGGTCTTCACGTCAGCTGTCGTTGGCTGGCCGTGCATTGGTCGCCAACCAAGTCATTCTGGCTACAGTATGGTATACGGCTTCTTGTTGGATGTTACATTCTGGTGTGATAGCTCAGCCCCGCCGACTAGTAAGGAACTTTTTATGGAGTGGCACAGATGGGACTATTGATACTCGTGCTAGAGTTCGCTGGTCCACGATTATTCGTCCTAGGTCAGAGGGAGGCCTTGGTATCATTGATCCAGAGTTACAGAGCTGCGCTCTTCTTACCAAGCTTATTGTTCGGGGTCTTTTTCCTGGCCAAGAACCTTGGAAGATGCTTCTTCAGGCTGCTTTTTGCACAGTGACTCCACGACTCGGCACTAGAGACAGTCATACTTGGCATTCAAGGTATCGTTTTCTCTTTACGGATGCTCCCTTGTCCACTTCCACCCTCTCACCCTTTCTTCGATCGCTCCTTCAGATTTGGGTTTCCATGAGACTGACTATCGTACGCTCACCTCCCTCATGTCGTGAGGAGATTGAGCGCAAGCCTCTCATTTGGAATGCTACAGTTCTTGATTCTTCGGTTAATCCACCTCGTCAGCTTGGAGAGAGGACTCACATTGATTGGGCTGCTTGGGACTCTGGCCCTGCTGCCTCTATGCGGTTGTTTTATGAGACACGTATGCTGGATGCAGATTTTGTGGCAGAACATTATGACATTGGTCGCGGGGTGCCAGACAGACTGCTTGAGATCGATTCTGCCGTTCCTTCACAGTGGGATGCAGTCATGCGCGGCACGATTCAGATGCCCCCTCATTGTGGCTGGGAAGGCCTCTTTGACCAAAGCACTCTCTTATTAGTTCGTTTCGACACCATGCTATTCACAGTTGATACTGACAACTCAGGGGATTCATGCTCGATTGACATACGCTGCCACTTCTCCACTACTTATCTCCTCCGGCGCCCGATGGGAGGCCATACGAGTAGTTGGCTCACGCGGGAAGTGTCGTTGTGTTGACCCCCGTTTTACTTCCGCTGACGCTGCCCTTTGGAGGCTTTGGGTGTGGGAGGGCCGTGCCCTATCGCAGCTTTACTGGGACCCAAGAGAGTGGCATTGGCCTCACTCAGATCCCACAGGTGCACCTGTATCCTTCTTTGAGTACACTGTTCGGATTGGAAGATTAGCATTGATGAGACAGCAATCACAACAGCCCACTCGTATGCGTTTCTGGTTACATTCAAGCCTCTCTCATGCCTATCTGCAGCAGTTTTGGTTCGCGATCTGGGATTTACTTGTTGCTCGTCGTATTTCCTTTTTCATGTGGATGATTGCTCATGCGAGACTACCAGTTGGGACTTGGCTAGCTACTATGGGTCATGATCCGTTATGTACTCGCTGCCCTTTGTGCCAACTTGAGTCACCTGCTCACTGTCTTTGGTCATGCTCAGCTTCCCATGTAGTGTGGCTTGCAGTTTGCTCTCTACTCAGCAGATCAGGTGTTCAGCATGGATTTCTTACTTGGGGATCTGTCTCATGGTTGATGTCGATGCCCGGCCCGCATCTTTTCTAGGAGGGCTCAACCACAGATCCAGCCTTCATGCTTACCTCCACTGGTTATCGACGAGGGACTTTGGCTATGCTACCACAGATTGCTTGGCAGGGAGATTCGCAGACACGTGATGCAGTTTTCTGAGTCATCACTAGTATTACACTATGGAATATTTGGAGAGCTCGTTGTCTTCACATTCTCAGTGCGGCTCCACAGCTCCTTCAGGATATCCTCACTGCCATTTGGCTAGACACCATTCACACCCTGATTTGGCAGTGGGATTCGTCCTCCGGTACATCTAGAGCAGCCGAGGCTCGTCGATTTGCCTTCCTTCGGCGTTGGGCACGATCCCCACTTTTCTTCACACTGACAGGTGGTTAGATTACTTGGCATTATGCCCCTCCTCAGTGGTTTCTCCACCACTCCTCACACCGACCACCATGAGATTGTTCTAGTCGAGTAGTCACTATAGTGGCTCTCCTCCTTTCATTCAGCTTGTACACCCCACGTGATAGGCTACTTTGGCATCCGCTGGGATTATTTTGTACTCAGTAATATACAGCCCTGACCTTTTCCAGAGAGAGAGAGAGAGAGAGAGAGAGAGAGAGAGAGAGAGAGAGAGAGAGAGAGAGAGAGAGAGAGAGAGAGAGAGAGAGAGAGAGAGAGAGAGAGAGAGAGAGAGATGAAATGTTATATTAACGTCTTCAAAAGGCCAAAGTGACCTATGAGACCAGAAACTTACAATGTGGTGGATCTGATACAAAGTCAGAGTAACAAGATGACAAAAATGAAATGACAAATGATAAAATAAAATACTATGGAATCCTAAACTGCTAGGTGTGAACTAAGCAGCTAGCTGGGATAGCATAGCTAGATCACAAGAGATCTAGCATCGGTCTCGCTGGCGGATCTCATCAATCTCCTCCATGGTCAGTAGTCTGACCGGGCATCGTGCATGTCGAGCCAAAGTGATCCGAATCCTCTGATGTAGCCTCCGTCGATGCTGTGTAGTCCTCCGCAATCGTGGGCGTCTGGATCTCCCAAGCTCAGTCGCTTGGTCGATCAGTGTGCCTCTGGTGTGAGGCGGCGAGCTCTGCTGTGGTAGTAACTCCTCCGGGTGTCCAGTGGCAGCTCTAAAGAAATCTGTGATCTGTCTCTGAGACTGGCTAGCCTCTCCTCTCATCAGGCTCTCTCTATGTCTGCGTAGCTCGAGCAAAAACAAACCCGAGCATCTCTGATCCTCGTACTGCATGACTCTGGAGAATGGTCCAAAGCCCTCTCTGAACAAGCAATGGAAGCGGCCTCGTATCTCGTAGTAGACGGGGCAGTGGCATGTGTAGTGCAACTCTGTCTCAGGCTCGATGTCACACAGGGGGCATGTCCTGGTCTCTGCTGGTACTTCGCTGTATCTCCCAGTCTCGATCCGCTGTATGTGTGAAGATGTGCGTATCTGGCCGATAGCACATCGTATCCCATGAGACAAGTGGGTGTTCATGTATCTGGGCCTCGTCACAAAACCATCAACCGTAAGCTGGAGGAGATGCTCTCTGTAGAAAACCACCTTCGTTCCCAGCTCCTGTGCTGGCTGTATCCATGTCCTCTTGGTGTCTAGCTGAGTCAAGTCCTGGCGGATGAGCTCGGTGATCTCGGACTATGTAAGAGTCAGAGAGGGTGCATCGAGTGAGTACTGGAAGGGAGGCAATCTGTCTATGCTGAACCCATGCGCTTGAAACCATGGTGTCATCTCCCATACCAGCATGCTATATTTCCCTGCATGGCTAACTGTCGAGAGGACTCAAGTGCAAGGCGGGCATATCTGTCTCTGGGAAGTTCCCACATGCGGTGTATGAAGGAGACAGATTTGGTGAGCGCCTCAACCACTAGTGGGGGGGCAGCTAGCTCTGCTCGGACAATAGCACGTGGTACTGAAGCCTTGGCTGTAATGAGCCGCGAGATCATAGAGACCAAAGGCTTCTCCATGTCCCCCCATTCATCACTGCGGCCTGCCCTCCCGTGATGATCCAATGAAGGTCCCCAAATCTCAGCTCCATAAAGCAATGCAGAAGCTACCAGAGTGTCAAAGAGCCACAGCTTCGTCCGAGGCTCCTGAAACTGAACCTGTGAACACATCCTTTCCAATCTACCCAATGCTGCATGGGCTTGGCCAGTCTAGTCTCTGCTGCCCTCCTCAATGAAAATGCTGGCCCACTAAAAACCACTCCGAGGTAAGTGTACGCATCTGTATATTCCACTGTCTTGTGGCCGTATGTGAATGCTGGCGCTGACCTCCTGATCCAGTGTGGAGTGGTATTAAATACCATGACCTTGGTTTTACCAAGGTTGACGGACAAACCACTTTCTCGAGCAAACCTATTCGAAGCATCCAAGTGACGTTGCATCCCCTCCGGAGAGTCGGAGATCAACACAATATCATCAGCATATAACAATAATGGAATCCATGTCCCTGCCAGCTGTACACCTCTATCACCATCTCTCTCAATGTAGTCAGAAACCTCATCCACATACATACCAAATAGAGTAGGAGAGAGCGGGCAGCCCTGCTTCACCCCAATAGTGGAGTGAATCAGTGTGGATAGACCCTCTGAGGTGCGTACCTGCCCCACTAGTGACCTGTATAATGCCATGACCCCCCAAATGAGCCTTGTGGGTACTCCCATCTGTTGTTATCTATGCATCAATCTAGCTCTGGGCACTGTGTCAAATGCTTTGCGGAAATCCACAAAGCTACAATAGATCCGTCTCCCACGCGATCTACCCTCAATGATGGCTCTGAGTGTCAAGATATGGTGAAGATTAGAAAAAACCCTCCTGAACCCTCCCTGCCCGGCTGCGCGTATCCCCTCCCTCTCTGCCCATCTACTCAGCTGCTGCTCAAGAATAGATGCGTACAACCGTGCCAATGTGTGTCCAATCATGATAGTGCGATAATTCCCAGGCTCCATAGGGTCTCCCGACTTGAAGATAGGTACAATAGTAGATAGGCTCCAAGTATCAGGCAAGTCCTCACACATGGCACGGTTAAACATTACTGCTAGAAGCTCCGCTAGTAGATCTCTTGCATGCGTGAAATGCTCAGCCACTTAACCATCATGATCGTATGCTCTCCAGCCCTCATCCTGTCAATGGCCTTCCTCACCATCTCCACGGTGAAAAAAGCACATGTGTGTGGGCATGGATCGGGAGGGTCGGGATGGGGGGGCTGCTCAGGAACTGTGTACAGAGATGATGCGTACTGGCCCCAGTCCTCTGTAGAAGTGATGGCGGGGGGGGGGGGGGGGAGTGCTCTTGGAAGAGCCGCCATGCCTCACGTGAGTCCTGACTCAAGAATAGCTGATATAGATCCTGCTCTAGGCGAGCCAAAAATGCCCTCTTCTTCCGCCGCACTAGGCGTCGGAAGTCAATCTGTGACTGTCTGTGAGTGACGTCCCCCAAAAGCACCTCCCTCTGAAGTCTAGCTCTAGTGTCCCGGCATTCCTCATCATACCAACTGTTCTGGGGCATGCTCCCCGAGCGGCGTCTTTGCTCAGGCTGGGTATGTGGGTATGCCTCTGCTGCTGCATCATGTAGTGAGCATGCATGAGTTTCAGTGAGCATCAACAAGCTACAGTTTTAAAACTATTTTAGTAGTTTTTCGGTTGCCTCTTCTTTGTCCCTCTTATCTCATGCGACCTGCTTGATACAATCAGATAAATGTAATGTAATCAGGCCAATTAAGGTTTTGATTTTTTATGTTTCATTATCAGGTTAATCCAGGAAGATATCAAAGTGTCGTTGGAGGTTTACGTTTGCTTTTGAGAGAGCATGGCTTATCTGGGCTTTGGAAAGGATGGGGTGGAAAGCTTTATGGGTATGGTTTTCAAGGAGCTTGCAAGTTCGGTTTCTATGAGTACTTCAAAAAGTCGTATTGTGATGCCATTGGACCTAGTTACGTCTCTCAATATAAGACGCTCATCTATCTTGCTGGAAGTGCTTCTGCCCAAATTATAGCTGATGTTGCCCTATGCCCATTCGAAGCTGTTAAAGTGAAATTGCAAGCACAGCCACACTTTGCTAGAGGTTTAATGGATGGTTTTCCAAGGGTGTATTCTACAGGTGGAATCTACGGGTAAGCTTGATTTAATTCCCCAAAAATCTGTCCTGAGGAAGATACAGGAGCAAAAGTTGCTGTAGTAGGTGAAAGGCTTCTATTTTTAGGTAATAGGTAACCACTTGTGAAAAAGTTGACCTTTTTTTTCCTTAAATGTAACAGGCTGTACCGAGGTCTTTTACCACTGTGGGGCAGGAACTTGCCATGTAAGGCTCCCTCCCCCCCCCCCCCCCCCCCCCCCCCCCCTCCCGATCCCCCCCGTTCTTTATGTTTATATTAGTGGCCCAATCGTTAGGATGTGTTTATGCTTGCTATGGAAACATCATAAGATAACACCCTTAAATTTTCTGAATTCTGGCGTCTATATAATCTGTACATCAGAAGAAAACAACTTGTCTTTGGCGAAACAGGTGATGGTAATGAATGGGGGACTTTGAAACAGCTAATTTGTTCTCGGTCATTTTTTTTCAAACTTCATGCTTGAGCAGTCCTCGGGGCTTGTTTGACAGGATGTATGCAGATGAGGTTGTCAGGCTCTCAGATGTCTAAATATGTGCCCTCCCAGAAGCAACATCAACCACATTTCTCTATCATCGTTACTGTCTTTCAGGACCGTCTTGACCCCTTAAGGTCTCCTCTTCGCCACAGAATTCTGCAGCACTACTTGCTCTATCGTTATTGTGTTCATCGATTATTTCAGATTCTCGAGACTCCCCTAATCAGCAGACTCCTATCTTACTTTCTTCCTGTTTCCCATCGTATGTGTGGTTGATTACAGCTATGTGGCTTGTCTGATTACAGTAAGGCATTTGTCAATCAGAAGAAGAAGAAGAAGAAGAAGATTGTTTAAACGTTGTGGGAAACAATCCCAAGAGACCTTAAAGATCTATCCGACGAGGAGAGTTGAACTCAAAACCTGTTATTCAAGAGGGAAATGGCATAACCAATCTACCACACTTGGGTGATAGAAAGGTTATACCATTTTCCTCTTTTTATTAGCACACACTTTTTTTGTAAATCTGCTTTGATTAATTTACAAGTGGGAAACCTCAAAGCGAGGAAAACCCACGAAAAGAAAGGGATACAAAACGCGGAGCACTATGAGGCTCCGAAGGCTAGAAACAGTCAAAGTAAATCCTATAGGTATTAAGAGTGATGTCTCCAACGTCATAGGCAAAATGCAGCGCTTGTCCAAGTGATAATTTGAAATAGGGAAAGGGGTCAACAAAAGTGCCTTGGAACGTTAAAGAGTTCCTATGGTGCCAGATGGCCCACATAGTCCAAAATCTGACCCAGGTGAAGAACACCGCAAACTGAGATTGCGGTGACCGAAGCATCCCAAAAAGCCAAAATCGTTTGTGAAAAGAGCCGAAAGGAAAACACAGCCGAAGAGCAGTTGACACTTGCCGAATGAAGGCTCTGAGTGACGACAACACCACAGTAAGTGTGGCACGGTCTCCTCAGCTTCAAGGCATCTGGGGCAGCGGGAAGGCGCAATATGCCGAGCATGCAACACACTGCCAACAGGTAGAGCTCCCACCAAGCACCGCCACAAGAAAACACGTTCCTTCAAAGGAAGATGACTTTGCCAAATGCGAGACAATGTGTGTTGCCACCACAAGGATGACTCGGAAAGCGACCACAACGGATTACCCTGATGCACAATTGATACATCAGACTGAAGGATGGCATAAACACTGGCAGCTGAGATGCAGTCCAATCTAGTAGTAGCCAGATTCCAATTAGAGAAGCGAGAGTCCACATCCAAAGGAGGAATGGGTGAGCGAGCGGCAAGCATCCTTTGAATCTCCCGCCAGAGAGGAGAATAGTGAAGGCCCAACCGAAAGCGGGAGACAACATCAACGAAAGAAAGAACAGAACCCGAGTCATCAACCACCTGATGCACCTGACAGATTCCTTTTTGGGAAAGAAAATACGCTTGGCGAGGAGACCGTTGAACCAAAGTCGAAGCGAAAACCCTGCTCCAATGCAGACTCTCCAAGCGAAGAGAGTTACCCCTAGAGAATTGTCGACCATCCAAGCCTAATGCGAAGTGACAACCTTCCAATCAACAATTAGAGAAGAAGTAAAGGGACATCCAGGAATGTGTCCTTCAAGCTTCCCAAGAACATCTCAGTAAGTCGGTTTCCAATGACCAAAAGAAGGGGTGACAATGTGCGTACACAAATGCGTGACCATGAGAGCCAAGAGTTGTTGCTGCTCCACCAAAACTGGCAACAACATAGCTTTCCAAGCCAGAAGATGACGTCTCAAGTCCAAAATATTTAACCCTCCAAGCTGCTTGGGAGAACACAACTTGCCCATAGATAGAAGCCGAAGGCCCCTCTTGCTAGACGAGGTCCGCCAAAAATGCTCTAAAATATTGGACATGAGGGACTGGTCACTACAAGCGCAACCAAGGCCAGGATAACAAAGGCAAGTAAAACTGCACATAAGCCACAAGGATGCATTGGACAATCGTGAGACGCACATGAAGTGGCCACGTGGACAATTTCCAATAATTCAACTTGGAATGCAGATGTTGGAGCACCCAATCGAGTTTCTGCATCGCCGATACATTCCAACCCAGCGGATAACCCAAATGGTGAAGCAGAACATTTGGAGGAACTATCTCTCCAGGCCACAATATCTTATGCCAGTCACACTCTTTCAGAGGCAATAGCTTGGATTTGCAAAAGTTAACTTTGAGACTTGCTGCCAATCCAAACAAGTGAAGAGTATGCATAATCTGCTGTACATCATCATAGTTATTACGAGGCATGAACAAAGAGTCATCCGCATAAGCCTGACCAGCAAATTGCCAACCAAAAGGTAAAGTTAGGCCATGTAGCCTACTAGTGGAAGTCAAGGAATCCAAATATATAAACAAGGGATGAGTAGCGATCGCATAAAGCAAAGCACTTAGAGGGCAGCCCTGCCTTACCGACTGTCCCAAAGGCCAAGATTCTATGAGAACCATCCAACAAGCCTGCAGAAGTACTGTGTGCATACAAGAAAAGCATGACACGAGATAGCCTAGGCCCAAAGCCCAAATGTCGCATGTTATCCGCAATGTAATCCCAAAGAACAATATCAAATGCCTTTTCAACGTCGACTTGCATGACCAAGACATCCTATCAAGTATATTTTACATATTCCAATGATGACATTTGCGAGGTTATCAGTAATTTGACGTCACAGAATGAAGCCATTGGGCCTACATTCTGAGTCGTAGACATTCTACCCGGGAAAAAAAGAATCACCGCGTTAAGTGCATATTGAGCAACAGGATCCATAAGCTCTTTTATAGGGATGTGCACTTCCATGACGGGAGCGGATCCTTCCTAGGCTTGACGTGCATCCTCGAAGTCCTCATGCAAACATTCTTTGATAAGGCTTAAAGCATTCATATCCGAAAATTCCATGGCTTTCCAACGCTTATATATATACTGGTCAGTCGAATCCATGTGAAGCTCACACACAGACACACTCTTTTTTTTTTGGGAAGTTTTTGAGATTTGACTGCTATAGACACAGACAGACACACACAAGCTAGCTGTACAGAAACACACACCTCTCTCTCTCTCTCTCTCTCTCTCTCTCTCACACACACACACACACACACACACACACACACACACACACACACACACACACACACACACACACACACACACACACACACACACACACACACACACACACACACACACACACACACACACACACACACACACACACACACACACACACACACACACACACACACACACACACACACACACACACACACACACACACACACACAAGACAACGAAAGGACCGCGTGCAGGCGAAATCAAACTTCAACACCGGCACGTTGTGAAGGGCCTGCACAAGGTAGATGTTGTGCATAATAGAGTTGAGCGACAGACGAGTGGCAGAAGGATTCACCACACACCCAGATCCCTCACGAGCATATACGCACATACACACACACACGGCATAGACACACACACACACACGTAAGCTGGCTGCACAGAAACTTTCACCCTCACAAACACTGACACACCTACAACAACACACGAGCTGTACTTTGGCTGTACTTTGAATCGAGGTTGACTGTGCAGGGGCAAAACGCCACACCAAGGGCACTGCTGCAAGGAGTTTGCGCAGAGCTCGTGTAGGTCAGGTCTCGCAGAGCGTGCATGCAGGTCAGGTCGCGCAGGCTCGTGCAGGTCAATTCGCATAGAGCGCGTAGACAGACAGTTTGCGCACACACGCTCACACACACTCACACACCCCCACTGGTGCAGGCACAATGAGTGCAGCAGCGCGCAAGAGATTCTCGCGACAGAGCAGGAATTTCATGTGCGCTACACACCACACACACCCTCTCTCACTCACACACACACACACACACACACACACACACACACACACCCCCCTGAGAAGAAGATTTTTTTTCCAAGAAAAAGATCCTCCTATTAGTTAATGAGACTGCCCATAGGGCTACAACCTCCTCTACAAGAGAGGACTACAACAATCATGATGGGGAGACTCTCCCAATGCAAAAAAAACATATGTACAATGAGGCTAGATCAGGGGCTGGGAGGAGAGAAGAGCCATACAGGTGGAAGGTAGTGCCATCTTAGCACACCTTGGACCATGGTGAAAAATGGCCTAGGACGCCAAACTCGAAGGAAAGCCTCTCTGCGCTCTCGCCTGCGGTCGGAACTGCTCTGGAGTCTCTCAAACTGTCCTCTGAGAGTATGGACCAGCTCAAAGCCAAAGGTCCCGAACAGTCTCTGCTGGTGGTACAGGGCGAGCCTCGAAGATGTGGAAGCAATGGGCCCGCCATATGAACTAGAGTGTCAGGCCACTGATGAGCTCCCAACACACCTCTCTCTCACTGCACCACTCCTGTGGAGCAAGCTCTGTGGCAGGCTGGAGTGTAGGTCGCCCCCCTTGCATCACTATCATCTTGTTGGTGGATGATAGCTCAAACTGGAGTGCCGGGCCCGTGAAAGTGGACCAAACAGCTGCCCCCCCAAGTGTACTGCCGAGCCGTGGAAAGAGCGGGCATCAGCCGAAGAACACGAAGTCACACCTGTTGTGCCAAGGGACAGTCCCAAAGACAATGACGCTGACTCTCCACAAGATGGTCACAAGGTGTGCATGCGGGCGAGAGACCACTATGCACAAGCCAACTCCCAACTGTTGTAGCTCTGTGTGCGACCAGCCACTGAAACAAAGTGACTCGCCTCGGCAGTCTGGAGTCCCACAACCTCTCCCAAAAAGCTGCCAGGAACTCAGGTGTGAGACCCTCCTCCTGCCAATGAGGTGCTGCAGCCGGGTGAGCCTCTCTCTGTGCTGCCAGTATGTGACGTCCCAGTCGAACAGTGTACTGAAAGAAAGGGACACCTGGGTGGTCTGCAGAAGAGAAGGGGTCCCTCCAAAGCCACTCTCCAGGGTCTCAATGTACTCGTGCCAATGGACGACACTTCCAAGCCCACAGTCTCCAATGTCCAGTCTCAAGAGCAGCTAGGTTAGGGTCGATGACACAAGTCCTCCCACAGATGCCCACCACTCGAATCCTCTGAAAAGAGCACTCTGCCACCTGCGGGGCCTCTACTGCAACTCGCTGTAAGCCTCCCTCACCCTGTAGCTCCAAAAACAGGGAGGGAACAGTCTTTGAGCAAGCCCAAATAGAGATGAGAACCTCCAGTCGCGTGAAGGCTCCCATCCATCTGGGCACTGCTCACTCGAGAGGCGTGAGCCACTCAGCTGATACTGCCTCTGAGATGTCCTGGCACATGCTCTGCACCCCTCTCATGCCCTGTAGAGCTGAAGGCCCTGTAGCTCCTCTGACAAGCCTGAAAACTGTAACCAGTCACCTAAAGAGCGTGCTGGACCCGTCGCCAACCAGGAAACATAAGGCCGACTACCAACCAAGTGACCTCTCTCAGTGCTAACCATGGGGTTCCAAACAAGGGGCTGTCGCAGGCGCTCCTCTGTGCAAGTAGGTTGACGCTGCTCCAGGTCTCGCCGCAAGTGCTCCCAAGATCGCAACCCCACAGCGAAACGATCCTCCAGTCTCCTGCTCAGACTAACTCTACGCATCACTGTGAAGATCCATCTGGTCGAAGGTTGCCAGGGGCCTCTTGCCTAAGGCACCCTAGCACGAAGCCGCTGTAACAATAACTCCTTCCAGGGCTCCTCACCTAGAAGAAGACCTCGGACGATGAACTTCCCAAGAAGGGCTCTGCTCTGCTGTGCTGGGTCTATGATCCCAAGCCCTCCCTGTGAACAAGGAAGAGTGATGACCTGCCAAGCCACTCTGGCCCGGGCTGTCAGAGTGTCACGCCCTGACCAAAGGAAATTCCTTCAGCCGCCCTACCTGGCTGATACAAGAACTTGAGAAGATCGAGCAAGAAGTGATGTACCACATAGTAGCCAACAGCACCTGGTTGGCCACTACAACTCTGCCAGCCAAAGAAAGTCGTGCGGAGTTCAATGTAACAACTTCCTCCTGCCTATCAGGAAAAGGGGAGCAATCTGCTGCTCCGGAGACAAGTCCAAACCAACCTGACAGCCCAAGTACCGAACTGCAGTCCCTCGGGGAATCTACCTGAAACCCTCACGTCGCATCCAAGCGGGCACAAGAGCACTACCAACCGAGAAAGCCATTGTCTTTCTCCAGTTGATTAGTGCGCCAGATGCACAAGAGAAGGTCTCAAGAGCCTGCTCATACCTGTGAAGGTTGGCCTCCTGGCCATCCAAGTACAAGGCTGAGTCGTCAGCAAACTCAGTGTCCAGTAGCTCATCTCCCTGAATAGGGAGTGCTAGGCCCCGTAAATCAACCTGTTGCGACACCAAAAACCTGCTCATTGCCTCAACATAGAACAGAAAGAGGAAGGGGGCAAGAGGGCAGCCCTGTCTGACCGAACGTGTGAGCAAGAAACGATCACCTCTACCTCCTGACAAAAGTACCTGACTGTGTGCTCGTCTGTACAAAGCTGACACCCCTTTGATCCAAGCATTTAAAAAGCCCATCCTGCGTAGAGTGCCCTCCGGGAAGTCCCAATCAACTCTGTCGTAGGCCTTCTCAAAATTGAGAAGAAGAATCACTAGATCCTCACCATGGAGCCGCGCTAGGGCAAAAGCCTCCCAAAAAGTAAAGATGTTGTCAAGGATACTGCGCTCCTTGACAAAACCTGTCTGAGTCTCATGTATAAGGCTCTCTAGAAGTGGCTGGATCCTCAAACTCAGAGCCTTGGCAAGAATTTGTAGGGTGAGGTGAGGATGGTGATGGGGCGCCACTGTCGAATCTCATCCAAGGAGCCACCGTCCTTGGGAATGAGGTAGATCAGACCCTCACTCATGCTGTCAGGCATCTCTCCTGTGTGCAAGATGTACTGGAAAGCACTACAGAGATCTGGGCCAAGCAAATCCTAGTACTCCAAGAAAAAGCTGGGAGTCAAGCCATCCTCAGCTGGACAGCTACCACGGGGGAGTGCACTAAGAGCCGTGTGCAACTCCTCAAGCTGAAGTAGCAGCTCAAGCCTTCGACGCATCTCCTCAGTCACAAGGCAAGGCATCTGTGCCCACACCTGCTCCTTGCATGCATCCTGACGCTTTGACTGAGGTTCTGCAGTCAGTAACTCGCGGTAAAAGTCAGTAGCACAACTGCACGTATGTCCTCTTGCTCAGAGGCAACTGATCCACCGGGCCTCCTCAATTGACTGACCTTGGCATGCGTATGCCGAGGTCCCACTGCCTCGAAGAAAGCACCAGTCACTCTGTCACCCACTTGTGTCCACTGAGATGCCTGTCGATGGAAAGCAAACTCATGGCGCCGCTTCTCTGTGCTAACAAGCTCTTGGCGAGCCTGCTCTAACTGCTACTCCAACCAAGGACTGTGTGGATGCTAATCTTGCATCCTCTGCAAGGAAGCAACGCCCCGTTTGAGACGCTGCTGCTCCTCTCTCGCTGCAGCCAGGCAAGCCAAAGGCTCCTGGAGAAAGAAACGTCTATGCTGAGCTAGTCTTGAGGCCACTCTGTCAGCAGGAGAATCCTGCATGTCCAAGCTCTCTGTCCAGAGAGTCTCTACTCGCTCTCTGAGTGCAGAGTCCAGCAAGACCCTCTCAGGGATGCGAAGCATCGTGCTCCCCCTCCTCTGCCTGCCTGCCACTGTAAGGATCACTGGTGCATGGTCCGAGAAGGAAGTCCCTGCTAGAATGCCAACTGTCCCACCCAAGTCATTGAAATAATCACTAGTGTAGAAGCGAGCTATCCGCGATAGATTCACTCCTCCCACTCTGCGGTCGGAATGAGAGAAGGCCAGGCTGTCTGGGGGCCTCACAAAACTAGAGTGCTGCCACACATCCGAGACCCTCAGAGTCATACAAAACCTGTCACAAAGTGATGACGTGGCTACCGAGAGCGCAAACCCTAATTTCTTCCAGAAACCCGAATCTGCAGAAACCCTAATTTCAGGAAACCCTAACCCTAACTGCTGGCTGAAACCCTAAAACCGGTGGCTGAAATGCCACGTGGCAAGCAGTACGGATTTCTGGATTTTTTGGCACTTTTTCAGCCCTCCAGCGACAGCCTGTGCTTTTTCTCTACGCATGGGCAAGGAGAGAGAGAGAGAGAATTGATTGCTTTTTTTTTGTAAAAACTCAAGTGAGTTTGTGGGAACTGAAGCTTTTGGGGCTCTGCTTTTGGGCATCCCTTGTAATCTTTAACTAGTCTTGCTTGGTGGGCCTTGCTATAAAACATCTATAGAATATAATAGGACACGTACAAATTCACATTTAGCATCTAGCATTGAGCGGAACAAGAGAATGACTAATTTGGCAAGGGTGTCATTGCGTGAAAGGGATATACATTTGAAAAATGCTATAACGTTTATGGGAGGAGACAAAGTTAAGTACATTAATTATTAGAGATTATAGGGATGGTTACAGTTGAGATTATATCCAAGCGAGGTTGTATGGGGGTTGTACTACTATGTCTACTGATGAATGTTTTTCCTAGTATATGTGCTACATGTAAATTCTTGCAAACGAAAAGTATTTAAAAAGAAAGTTTTCATCGAATGGTTGGCAGTGCAAACCGTCGGGTCGCATTTTTTAAGGTGGATCTCAAGTGTGTTTTGTCTTTCTTCTTTTGTAGTTATTCCCGGTCCAATGAATGAGAACACTGACACATGTGACTTCCCATTCTGTGTTTTGTGTTATGGCATCGACAATGCATGTTTGTTGGAGTGATTGTCAAGTCGATGTTTTCAGTGATCAAGCAGCTTACGCCAATTGTGATCGAATCTAGTTAATTGAACTTAGGGTCTAGGAGCCACTCTTGAAGGACATTTATGTTATTCATGTTCGTCTTCATTCCAACTTTTGTAATGTCAGTTTGATTGTACAATTTATTCAAGGCAAGGTTGTTATAGTGTTGGATGTCTAATTTGTGAGTACAAATTATCGTAGTAGAGTTGTTGATGTAGTCATGTACATGCGCTTCATCTCTAATACATGCACCCAAGGTATAATTGATCTCATCTATGGCTGGTTTTCTTTTACGAACAATGGTCAAGAAGTGAAGAAATTCAGGGGTCCGTTGCATGTCTTACAGCCTGCATGACATCTTGTACAAAGTTACATGTAGCGAGTGAAATGAGCTTGTGATATGGCATGTGTTACAAAGCTTCCGTGCGTGACTACAACTGGGGATAGTTGGACAAGATCACCAAGCAAGAGAACAAATTTGTTGTTGAAGGGATCCGTAAATGTATTGCTTGTTACGTTGACATTTTGTCTTACGATAAGGTCAAAAGCCGTTTGAGTTAACATGGATAGCCAGTCTACAATTATAATATCCTCCTCTTTTATGTCCAAATATTGCTCATCGGTCGCATGAATAGAGAGGGGATACTGTTGATTCGTGGTTGGTATCTTGAACTGGTAATGTACTGTAGATGCAATGCAATGCTGCTAAGTCTTGTTGCTGTCGCTCCGATGGCAAAGCGCCCAACAATAATACAGACGTGAGAGAAGTAGGTGTGTCTATTTCATTTGTCTGTCAAACTCGTTTATTGCTATATATGTGAGATACATCGCCATGCAGGAGGGTCATATTTCTAGATTTTGAGCAAAGATGTCACATTGCATGCTCCAATATCTTTACAATGCAATGATTTCAAACCATGGCCTATTATATGGACGATAAGCTAGTTTCAAATTGGTTGCAGTTTGCTCCCTAGCTTATTGACGTTGGACTATAATCTTCTAGGTCTTGAGAACTTCATACTAATATCTAGTTCGGAAGAAACGAGGACATATATAGTATGGCATCAATTATTTAGACCAAGGTAGTTACGTACGTAGTGTTTTGTACATATTTGGTACGTAAGGTACGTAGTACAGAATGGATTGAGTTTTTAGGTACGTAAAAATTCGTCCTTTTTTACAAAGCCTAAAACATGGGGAACTTCATACATCTACTTATGCATTCACCAAGACTTCAAATAAAGACTAGCAAATCAATAGTACACCGTTACAAATGCCAAAAACTGGAGTCCACGACTCTAACCGAACAATGAAAACGCAAAGCTGAGATTAACTAACCATTGATCAATGTCTACAAACAAATAGTATCATATGTTTGTTGCCACGGTCACAAAACTAAGAGCATCAAAATAAATACATAGTGAATTATGAAAATGATAAATCCAAGTCTGAAGTCTGAAGTCCTGACTCCAATAACTAGTAAGCACTAAAAACTGCACACTCAGCACTGCACTCAAAAGCCATCATCATCATTAGAGGACGATGAAGATGATGAGGATGACATCTTTGCCTCTGTGAGGACATTGCCCTCATCATCATACTCTGGCCCTGTAAATCTTGGGTCCCCTGGTGTGTCTGCATCATCCTCATGTGGATCACCCTACTCTGAAGTCTGGAGGAGACGAACAACCGGGTTTGCACGAACCCGAGGTTTGCGTACTGGAAGCTTCCTAATCTGAATGCTCTCTCGACGTGCGATGTCAGGATCTGTAGCCTCTTGCTGGAGAGGGATGCTCAAGGCCCGAGCGCGTGACCTGGTGACTTGCCTATCCACACTCTCCAACTCTCGCTCTCGTAGTATCTCCTCCTGCTCGTCTCTGATACGAGTATCTATCTCCTCTACTGTAGGGTCTGGAACCATCTTCACCTCCGTAGGATCCACCTGCACCAACATGGATAAAAATCCATAAAGATGTATAGATACTTCAAGTAATTCAACCTAGTCTATATACGAGCCTTTAGCGGACTGAAGCATGGAACAAAGTTCAAGCCTGCTTGGGATTTCCGAAAGCATGGAAAGAGCGCACTAGCCTCATGTTCGCTCGACAGTACACCAACTTCTCTAGCTGGGTCGTGCTCAATTTGTTCCTGATCTTCATGTGCACCAAGGAATATGCACTCCAATTGCGCTCACAAGCGCCAGCTGAACAATCCTCATGGCAAATGTAGTAATTTACACGAGGTGCAAATCTTTAGAGAACAAAAGTGTACAAGGTCAACATTTTAGGCACAACTCACAAACATGTTACAACTTGAGTACCTGAGAGAGAATACGTAGAGCTAGCTTGCAAATTTGTGGAAGACCTGAACTTCCATAGTTCTGCCACCAACTTAGGGGAAGCTTGGCAACCTCGGGTCTCATTGTAACACTCCCCATGAAAGTAGGACCCAAGTTGTTCATGAAGCTTGACATCTCACCATCTATGATCAACTGCTCATCCTCCCTGAACATGAGATTGAGGTACTCCGAACGAAGGGTCAGCAAGGCCATGTTTCCAAAAAGCTCGGGCTTCTTGTAGAAGGGATGGAGTATAGCCGCCATCCCATGAATGGGACGACGCATATACTGCCATCGACTATCTACAATAGCCAGAATGTCGTTCCGTCTGCAAGTTCAAAAAGAACAATCATTGAATCTGAGATTGGCAGATTGCCTAACATTCTATTTCAGAAAAAGCAACGTAAGCAACCTAATGAATCAATGATTCTTAGTACTTACCGTTGTAGAGGTAGTGGCCTGCACGTCTCAACGTGTCCTCTCATCTGCATTAAAAGGTGAAATACTAGATGTCACGAGGACGTGGCAACTGCTAACCTTAGTTGTTGTTTTCTTTCCAATGATTTTTGTTTAATTTTTGAGACCCTCTTTTTGAAGTTGCAAATGGTCGGACATTGTATGGCCAATGTGAACGGTAGTTTCACCCGTAGACGGGAAGTTGGTCGGCACTGGAATCCGTATGGTAAGAGGATGTCTAGGCTCAGAGCAAGATCATACAGGTCCCCCCCGTCGCACTTAGCAAGTTGGTGGATACTAGGAAGTGAACTCAATAAAGGCATAAAGTCAAGGTGGGATCACCAACAGAAAGTATCCGACAGTTGGGCCACATTGCACTTTTGGATGCGGTCCCAATGAGGATAGATGGTCAGAAGACCAGCAGGAGCCTGACGGAAGCATCTCCTAAAAATTAGGGAACTGCTATTTTGGGCCGTGAAATGTGTTCGCGTCATTACCTCCGGTATGACCAAGGGGAACATTTTAGTACTCTGCTGCAAAGTCAATTGATGCACCGGTTGAGAGATTTTTAAGCAGGAAACCCAATGCGGGGAAATTGCATGCATGAGTGCCAAGTGGCACTTTTTGGTCAATTTAGCAAGTTTGGGAGAAGAGAACTCGTAACTGACTTTCTGGAGCAGTTTTGGAGGCTGTTAACGCTGATTTTCAGCCATTTCTCTCCATTTTTGAGCTTCCCATGACTTTGCCTAGGTCCAAGGAGCTCATTTTCAGCATTGGAAGGCATCAGATGCGTGTTTACAGGGCTGTTTTGCTGCGTTTTCAGCGATACGCAGGTTTTGGCAGCCATGGAAATCTTCCCCTTTTTGCATCTATTTGTTCATAGATGCATTACAGGTCAAGGGCAGCAGAGGGGGCGCTCGATTTATGCTGGGAGGATGCTTCATTGAGAACCTGTCACAGGTTAAGAGCTATGGAGTGCTTCCTTTCCCTCTCATGTACAGTGTGGTGCTAGGAGTGATGCCTTGCACACTACACATTGCTCTCTCTCTCTCTCTCCCCTACGTGCAGTTATGTGATGCCCCACAAGAGGGCTACTCATTTGACTAATGTACAGTTGTGTGGGTTCATGCGCGATTGCCGAGGCAAGAGCCTCTTGCACAGGTACTGGATTAGCTAGCGGCTAATCCCCCGGAAGTACAGATGATTCGGAGAGGTTTCACGCGCGAAATCTTGTCCGATTCAAAGGGCAAGTAGCCCTATAGGTGCGGGAGCTCGAGGACTTGCTACGGATGCGACCGGCACGCGAAACGGAGCCCGAAACAACAAATTACAGCCTGCTGTGTATTTTGCAGGTTTAGGGTTTCGGCCCTAAACGGACCCTAATACCCCCAGGAGGTTCGGGGACGCAAGGGGACCGCTGTAGAGGTGATCTGGCGCATTTTCAGGGCAGAAAACAGAGAATTCAGCGTGCTGCAGATTCTCGCCAGGTTTTGCAAAGTGTCCGTATGCGTCGGGAAAGTCATCTAATGCGTGGGGATACTGACTGTGAAGGGTGCTAGTACAGTTATGTTGTCGAAATCGGGCCAAAACAGAAGAAATTCAGCCCAGATTGTGCGGGGCAGCTTGTAGGGAACCACAGCTTTTATTCCCTCTTTTAAAGAATAAAGAAATACCGAAAGGGGCGCCTACTTAGGGGCCAATCTGGTGTCTGACTCGCATACAGATGCATTCTAGCATCTCTATCCCATTCCCCTCTCTTGTGTCATTATAACACAGGTAGAATAGATGACTAATAATGGGTGAAAGCTAAATCAAGGTTTGAAGTAAAGTCTACCGCCCTTTTTGAAGTTAACAGGCCGGTTACATGGTTCCATTGCCGGGATATCAATCACTTTTTCCTCAAAAAGTGAGCCTGGATTGTTCAGGGTAAAGACACACAGTGCAGGAATACGGGATTACGCTATGGCCGACAAAGGGAAGCGCATTATGGAAGAGGGTTCCTCTTTACAAGACAGACAAGAAATTCCGCATGTTCGCCCTACCAAAAAGTGGTCAAATTAGGGCTGATTTTTTGCTGCGTTTTAGGGTTTGCAAGTATGAACCAAGATGAGATAGGGAGAGGTCTCATGGTGGTAGATTGGCCACTAGATCTCCTGCGGGAGTGATGTGGGTCTGCCAGGTGACATGCTGCTTGCCGATTCTCTGAGGCGATTGCTTGGATTCTATGACGCATTGGTAAATCATCTTGAAATTTGAGCTTGCTTGGTCGTGGGTGGTACGTCAGGTTGTGGAATTATGTTTGTTTGCAGAGGCAAGAGCCTCTTGCACAGGTAAAAAGTTAAGGGACAGGTTGCAAGATGCTATGGTGAAGTTCAAGAACTATCCACCTATGGATGCAAAGTGGATGGAAGAGCATGAACTGTCAGAGTCACCAAATGTATTGCAGCTTTATCTTGAGGCCTTTGGGTTACAGCCTACGTATGCCCCAACCCAATGTTTGCAAAGGAGGGGTAATGATAGAGCTAGCACATCAAATGTACTCATGGATTCAGTGCAACAGCAGTGTACAGTTTGACAAAAGTATGAAGGTCTCATTAAGTCATTTGTACATATGTTTTGACAGTGTTTCTTGCGGATACATGCGATGATAAAAGGGTGCTTACCACACAAGATCATCTATGGCATGTATTTATGGTATGCAATCGAGGACGTTTGCGATTTCAAGAGGGGGGTATGTCACGAGGACGTGGCAACTGCTAACCTTAGTTGTTGGTTTCTTTCCAATGATTTTTGTTTAATTTTTGAGACCCTCTTTTTGAAGTTGCAAATGGTCGGACATTGTATGGCCAATGTGAACGGTAGTTTCACCCGCAGACGGGAAGTTGGTCGGCACTGGAATCCGTATGGTAAGAGGATGTCTAGGCTCAGAGCAAGATCATACAGGTCCCCCCCGTCGCACTTAGCAAGTTGGTGGATACTAGGAAGTGAACTCAATAAAGGCATAAAGTCAAGGTGGGATCACCAACAGAAAGTATCCGACAGTTGGGCCACATTGCACTTTTGGATGCGGTCCCAATGAGGATAGATGGTCAGAAGACCAGCGGGAGCCCGACGGAAGCATCTCCTAAAAATTAGGGAACTGCTATTTTGGGCCGTGAAATGTGTTCGCGTCATTACCTCCGGTATGACCAAGGGGAACATTTTAGTACTCTGCTGCAATGTCAATTGATGCACCGGTTGAGAGATTTTTAAGCAGGAAACCCAATGCGGGGAAATTGCATGCATGAGTGCCAAGTGGCACTTTTTGGTCAATTCACCAAGTTTGGGAGAAGAGAACTCGTAACTGACTTTCTGGAGCAGTTTTGGAGGCTGTTAACGCTGATTTTCAGCCATTTCTCTCCATTTTTGAGCTTCCCATGACTTTGCCTAGGTCCAAGGAGCTCATTTTCAGCATTGGAAGGCATCAGATGCGTGTTTACAGGGCTGTTTTGCTGCGTTTTCAGCGATACGCAGGTTTTGGCAGCCATGGAAATCTTCCCCTTTTTGCATCTATTTGTTCATAGATGCATTACAGGTCAAGGGCAGCAGAGGGGGCGCTCGATTTATGCTGGGAGGATGCTTCATTGAGAACCTGTCACAGGTTAAGAGCTATGGAGTGCTTCCTTTCCCTCTCATGTACAGTGTGGTGCTAGGAGTGATGCCTTGCACACTACACATTGCTCTCTCTCTCTCTCTCCCCTACGTGCAGTTATGTGATGCCCCACAAGAGGGCTACTCATTTGACTAATGTACAGTTGTGTGGGTTCATGCGCGATTGCCGAGGCAAGAGCCTCTTGCACAGGTACTGGATTAGCTAGCGGCTAATCCCCCGGAAGTATAGATGATTCGGAGAGGTTTCACGCGCGAAATCTTGTCCGATTCAAAGGGCAAGTAGCCCTATAGGTGCGGGAGCTCGAGGACTTGCTACGGATGCGACCGGCACGCGAAACGGAGCCCGAAACAACAAATTACAGCCTGCTGTGTATTTTTGCAGGTTTAGGGTTTCGGCCCTAAACGGACCCTAATACCCCCAAGAGGTTCGGGGACGCAAGGGGACCGCTGTAGAGGTGATCTGGCGCATTTTCAGGGTAGAAAACAGAGAATTCAGCGTGCTGCAGATTCTCGCCAGGTTTTGCAAAGTGTCCGTATGCGTCGGGAAAGTCATCTAATGCGTGGGGATACTGACTGTGAAGGGTGCTAGTACAGTTATGTTGTCGAAATCGGGCCAAAACAGAAGAAATTCAGCCCAGATTGTGCGGGGCAGCTTGTAGGGAACCACAGCTTTTATTCCCTCTTTTAAAGAATAAAGAAATACCGAAAGGGGCGCCTATTTAGGGGCCAATCTGGTGTCTGACTCGCATACAGATGCATTCTAGCATCTGTATCCCATTCCCCTCTCTTGTGTCATTATAACACAGGTAGAATAGACGACTAATAATGGGTGAAAGCTAAATCAAGGTTTGAAGTAAAGTCTACCGCCCTTTTTGAAGTTAACAGGCCGGTTACATGGTTCCATTGCCGGGATATCAATCACTTTTTCCTCAAAGAGTGAGCCTGGATTGTTCAGGGTAAAGACACAGAGTGCAGGAATACGGGATTACGCTATGGCCGACAAAGGGAAGCGCATTATGGAAGAGGGTTCCTCTTTACAAGACAGACAAGATATTCCGCATGTTCGCCCTACCAAAAAGTGGTCAAATTAGGGCTGATTTTCTGCTGCGTTTTAGGGTTTGCAAGTATGAACCAAGATGAGATAGGGAGAGGTCTCACGGTGGTAGATTGGCCACTAGATCTCCTGCGGGAGTGATGTGGGTCTGCCAGGTGACATGCTGCTTGCCGATTCTCTGAGGCGATTGCTTGGATTCTATGACGCATTGGTAAATCATCTTGAAATTTGAGCTTGCTTGGTCGTGGGTGGTACGTCGGGTTGTGGAATTATGTTTGTTTGCAGAGGCAAGAGCCTCTTGCACAGGTAAAAAGTTAAGGGACAGGTTGCAAGATGCTATGGTGAAGTTCAAGAACTATCCACCTATGGATGCAAAGTGGATGGAAGAGCATGAACTGTCAGAGTCACCAAATGTATTGCAGCTTTATCTTGAGGCCTTTGGGTTACAGCCTACGTATGCCCCAACCCAATGTTTGCAAAGGAGGGGTAATGATAGAGCTAGCACATCAAATGTACTCATGGATTCAGTGCAACAGCAGTGTACAGTTTGACAAAAGTATGAAGGTCTCATTAAGTCATTTGTACATATGTTTTGACAGTGTTTCTTGCGGATACATGCGATGATAAAAGGGTGCTTACCACACAAGATCATCTATGGCATGTATTTATGGTATGCAATCGAGGACGTTTGCGATTTCAAGAGGGGGGTATGTCACGAGGACGTGGCAACTGCTAACCTTAGTTGTTGGTTTCTTTCCAATGATTTTTGTTTAATTTTTGAGACCTTCTTTTTGAAGTTGCAAATGGTCGGACATTGTATGGCCAATGTGAACGGTAGTTTCACCCGCAGACGGGAAGTTGGTCGGCACTGGAATCCGTATGGTAAGAGGATGTCTAGGCTCAGAGCAAGATCATACAGGTCCCCCCCGTCGCACTTAGCAAGTTGGTGGATACTAGGAAGTGAACTCAATAAAGGCATAAAGTCAAGGTGGGATCACCAACAGAAAGTATCCGACAGTTGGGCCACATTGCACTTTTGGATGCGGTCCCAATGAGGATAGATGGTCAGAAGACCAGCGGGAGCCCGACGGAAGCATCTCCTAAAAATTAGGGAACTGCTATTTTGGGCCGTGAAATGTGTTCGCGTCATTACCTCCGGTATGACCAAGGGGAACATTTTAGTACTCTGCTGCAATGTCAATTGATGCACCGGTTGAGAGATTTTTAAGCAGGAAACCCAATGCGGGGAAATTGCATGCATGAGTGCCAAGTGGCACTTTTTGGTCAATTCACCAAGTTTGGGAGAAGAGAACTCGTAACTGACTTTCTGGAGCAGTTTTGGAGGCTGTTAACGCTGATTTTCAGCCATTTCTCTCCATTTTTGAGCTTCCCATGACTTTGCCTAGGTCCAAGGAGCTCATTTTCAGCATTGGAAGGCATCAGATGCGTGTTTACAGGGCTGTTTTGCTGCGTTTTCAGCGATACGCAGGTTTTGGCAGCCATGGAAATCTTCCCCTTTTTGCATCTATTTGTTCATAGATGCATTACAGGTCAAGGGCAGCAGAGGGGGCGCTCGATTTATGCTGGGAGGATGCTTCATTGAGAACCTGTCACAGGTTAAGAGCTATGGAGTGCTTCCTTTCCCTCTCATGTACAGTGTGGTGCTAGGAGTGATGCCTTGCACACTACACATTGCTCTCTCTCTCTCTCTCCCCTACGTGCAGTTATGTGATGCCCCACAAGAGGGCTACTCATTTGACTAATGTACAGTTGTGTGGGTTCATGCGCGATTGCCGAGGCAAGAGCCTCTTGCACAGGTACTGGATTAGCTAGCGGCTAATCCCCCGGAAGTATAGATGATTCGGAGAGGTTTCACGCGCGAAATCTTGTCCGATTCAAAGGGCAAGTAGCCCTATAGGTGCGGGAGCTCGAGGACTTGCTACGGATGCGACCGGCACGCGAAACGGAGCCCGAAACAACAAATTACAGCCTGCTGTGTATTTTTGCAGGTTTAGGGTTTCGGCCCTAAACGGACCCTAATACCCCCAGGAGGTTCGGGGACGCAAGGGGACCGCTGTAGAGGTGATCTGGCGCATTTTCAGGGTAGAAAACAGAGAATTCAGCGTGCTGCAGATTCTCGCCAGGTTTTGCAAAGTGTCCGTATGCGTCGGGAAAGTCATCTAATGCGTGGGGATACTGACTGTGAAGGGTGCTAGTACAGTTATGTTGTCGAAATCGGGCCAAAACAGAAGAAATTCAGCCCAGATTGTGCGGGGCAGCTTGTAGGGAACCACAGCTTTTATTCCCTCTTTTAAAGAATAAAGAAATACCGAAAGGGGCGCCTATTTAGGGGCCAATCTGGTGTCTGACTCGCATACAGATGCATTCTAGCATCTGTATCCCATTCCCCTCTCTTGTGTCATTATAACACAGGTAGAATAGACGACTAATAATGGGTGAAAGCTAAATCAAGGTTTGAAGTAAAGTCTACCGCCCTTTTTGAAGTTAACAGGCCGGTTACATGGTTCCATTGCCGGGATATCAATCACTTTTTCCTCAAAGAGTGAGCCTGGATTGTTCAGGGTAAAGACACAGAGTGCAGGAATACGGGATTACGCTATGGCCGACAAAGGGAAGCGCATTATGGAAGAGGGTTCCTCTTTACAAGACAGACAAGAAATTCCGCATGTTCGCCCTACCAAAAAGTGGTCAAATTAGGGCTGATTTTCTGCTGCGTTTTAGGGTTTGCAAGTATGAACCAAGATGAGATAGGGAGAGGTCTCACGGTGGTAGATTGGCCACTAGATCTCCTGCGGGAGTGATGTGGGTCTGCCAGGTGACATGCTGCTTGTCGATTCTCTGAGGCGATTGCTTGGATTCTATGACGCATTGGTAAATCATCTTGAAATTTGAGCTTGCTTTTGTGCTGAGGCAAGAGTCTCCTTGAGCAGCAATAGGGGTAGCTAGCTGCTGCTCCTAAGCAGGCACTGGTGAGGGTCATAACCTCACCGTACAGGTGCAAAATCAGCGCTGTGTATGCGCTGTAAATTCACTGTTTTTCAGCCATACGGATGCTAGGATCATTGGGAATCGTGCCCCACTGGCAGAGGACAATTAGGGGACTGTTTGGGGCTGAAAACAGGGCAAAAACCAGTAAATACAGCGTGCTGAATTTACTGTTTTTGGACAGGAATCAGAGGGTATACGACAGTGCAAGCGAGTTCCAGCAGGGGAATTGGTTTCGCGCAAGTTTTGGGCCTGTCATGCTGCCGAAATTTGGCCAAATCAAATGGTATCTAGGTGGATACACGTGAAGGATTCCGAGGACCTTACCTTGTAATTTACCCTCCTAAAGAATAAAGAAATACCGAAAGGGGCGCCAATTTTGGGGCCTACAGGTTGTCGGCGTCTGCTCGGAGCATTCTATCTTCCGAGCCGTGTGTGTATTCAAGTGTTAACTCCCGTCGCAGGTTCTCTTTGCAAAGTGCTCTGTGTGTGTGTTTAAAGTAAAGAATTTCGGGTGAAAGCCAACGCCTACGCCTACCGCCCTACGGGCTGGTTTCACTAGACCAAGGGTAGATCCCTCCATATCAGTTCCGCGCAAGAGAACAAAGAGTGGCTGAGGAGCCATGGCAAAGCTATGCACCTCTGTCCAGAAGGCTTCATCTAGAATCTTCCTCTGAATGGCCTTGGTAGGCTCCTGTCCTGCATGGCGCATTAGGCGCCACTTCGGATCCACAACAGTCTGCAAAAGTGGGTCCCTTAGCCTGTACAATCTCTGAAGAACAAGGTACATGTATGCAAACCTGGTCTTCGAGGGCCGCACCATATCCAATGTGCTGTGGCTCTTGAAGATCGCTAGAGCTTGGTGCTTCTTGCGGAAAAAAGTGGTAATCCTCGTTGCCTCAGACACAAAAGGTTGTACCCATGGCAATTTTCCTATGTCCTCCGTGAGTAAGTCTAGGCAATGGGTGGCACATGGAGTCCACACAATGCGAGGGAAATCCCTCTCTACCATATCACCCATGGCCTTGCAATTGCTACCATTATCGGTAACAACCTGCAAGTAGCCAAACAATGTACATTGAAATAGTAGAGATAGAACAGAAAAACACAAGGAGAAGAGATGCCAGCTGCAAGATGGGGAGATTGAATTTACGTGCACCACATTCTCCTTTCCCACCTCAGGAATGGCTTGACGAATATGTTTGTAGATGAACTCTGCAGTGATCTTCTCACTTGCCTTTCCAGCATCCACGACTCTCAAAAAGTACGTACGAAGGCAAGAGGAGACTAGAATGTTGATGATGTGGCGTCTATGTACATCACTCCATCCATTAGAAATGATAGAACACACAAAAGTCTGCCACCCAACTTTTACTGGAGTGACTGCTCTGTCAATGACCGCTTTCTGCTCATCTAGCATACTTGTATGCATCTTGTTGTAATCTAAGCCAGTCCACGACTCTGTGGGGCCAACTTGAGAAATGGCTCTAACCATCCTCTTCCATTGATCTGCTCGAAGCACATTGAATGCAATATTGCACTCTACAAGAGTGCGAGCAATCTCCATCTCTGCTATCTTTTGTCTCTCTTTCACCCAAGACTGAGAGTTTACGCGTAAAGGCAACGTGGTCTGTCTCGGTGCATTGGTGGGAGCTGTAGATCGTTCATCCCCAATGTCCTCGTCATCATGCCCTGCTACATGAGCTCTTTTCCTACTAGTGCCGACACTGGAGGGCACACTAGTCTGAGAGCCAGAACCCATCCCTCCATCTCTTCGATTGTGACCAAGGTCCCCAAGTAATGCATCCTGCAAGGCATCTTGTGAAATCGGAGACCCCCTCGAAGGTACACACGATGCTGAGGAGAAATGCTTTTGAATTAGGTTTTCCTTGACTAGAGGTGGAATCTTCTCACAACCATCGCAATGATTTGTAGTACCTATCCCTGTAAGATGCTTGAGAACACGAGTCATAGTACTTGTCTTGCTTTCCCCACAGTATTTGCACTGCCACTGACGAGTACCCGTCCCTTGCTGACCCGACCTAGTAAATACTTGGATCACGTGGGTGTGCGTGTCCCACACTGGGTTGGGTTTGCGAGGCATCTTACTGATCACCTGCAAGAGAGGAGCACTCATTGGTCTACTGCACTCTGCACAGTACCTGTGTGTTCTTACGAGAAGCGCTTAAAATTCAGCCGCAGAAGACGTTTTTCGATAATACCTCCCAGCGCCTGAAATAGGGCTTAATTTTAAAAAAAAAACACTTGTACACTACGTATCCGTAAGTACCGTACGGTACGGTACGGATGTACTGTACGGATATGATCCGTACGTACATACGGATGCAACCTTGATTTAGACACCTAGTATGATATCAATTATTTAGAGCTAAAGTAAAGATGCACAAGGTGAATTCACTATATTGCGATACACCACATGCATTCACTACTTATGTATTCACTATTGTAATACATCACATGCATTGACTAGCAACCGTATGCAAAGAGTTGCGTGTGTAACTAACATGTTCAGATGTTGATCGACATCGAGTGTATACTTCTAAAACCGAGATCTAAATAAACCAAAGCAAAGAAAGTAGTACGAAAATTCTAAAACAAGCAAATAGATAAAGCATGAATGACCTGCAACAATAAATGAGGTGCTTTATTGACCTACAATGTTGTACTGATGCTTTTTGATTGTCCAATCTACAGACTGATATTTGAGTCAAGCTACAAAAAAGCAATGTGAATAGTTAAACATATCATCTTGCAATGAAACGTCAGAGACGAAAGTGCAAAGTATACAGTGCATGTCATACAAGGTGCCATACAATGTATGGGGGAGAGCTGGCATGGTGGTCTCTCCAAAAATTTATAAGAAACGGAAGCCGTGCCCTGCCCCGTAGCGTTTATGTGTTGCGTCAAGCAAACGCATGCGCATGAAAAATTGGATGCAGATAACGGACCTTGCAGTGTTGTCGAGCTGGAGTCGCGCTTGTACCATTTGAAACGTGCAGTGTGAAAATATGTCCTCCTTGCCATACACAAAACACGCAAATGTAACTTTATGTTCTATGTCCTCTGATCAGTATTACCTTCTCTCTGTCTCTCTCTTTGTGTGTGTGTGTGTGTGTGTGTGTTGTAAGCTGCTTCGGTAAGTTATGTCTTCCTACCTCCTTGCTGACTAACCCGCATTATGCATCGTGCTTCCTAATTGCACATGATAATGGGCATCTTGAGGTTGGCATCCCCATAGCGAAAGGCACTATATTCAATCCACTCATCAATAATCCAAACACGCATCTGGCGAACTACTATGATGTGACGCTCATGGGCATTAGTACAGGTGGCATTCTGCTCAAAATCATTCACCTTCAAAAACAGAGCCAAAAAGTGGTCGAGACGTTGTCATATTTAGCAGTTATGAAGCATATACTACCTTGCAATCAGTTGTCTACTAGGCATTGTGGCAACCTATGACCAACTAGAAGATGCAGAAGCTAGTGGTTACAACAGAGGTATTGTAATTGAGGTGGCAGCATGAAGCCTACGAGAAATCTAGTCCTTTTTCGCATACAACCACATTCCATAGGTTCAGTCCAATTGATGACGCCGCCACCACCCCATTTGCACCCCAGCCAACCCCTCTGTTCAGACAACCCTCCTTGAATCTTTACCAATGTAATGGATCTTATATGCTAAGCTAGTAAGAGATGCAAAGCAAGCTGATTCATCTCTAGAAGAAAATCGAGATAAGATGCAGCATCATGAGAAACGTATTTGCACAAGAGGACGCTTGGCAGCCAACATATATCATATATTGAGTGTATAACTAAATAAAATAATTCTAAATATAGAGGTTGCAAAATGAATTCGACAATAGATCACAATTTACAAACTTGGTTCCCACTCAAAATGATGTTTTCCATCTGCAGTCATCTGAACTTGATCCGGTAGGTGCTGCATACATGGACCTTTGCTCATGGGATACGCCAGTGAATCGTGGTTATTGGCGAGAAGGGAGCTCCGAAGCAGTAACTGGCGTTCAAATCCACACCACGAGCATCCCTACTTCGTATGCAACTACTAAAGAGAAACACTACAGTATGCTGTTCATGCTAATCTCAACTGCGCTTGCGTTGGCTGTCGCCTACATGCCTACATGCGGTTTAGCAAGAGAAGCTCTTTACATGCCGCAATATTGGCCATATTGTTTGTAAAGTTTCTGCTATCCCACCCAATTGTTGAATGGCCAGCAGTGAACTGCTGTTGGAGAATAATAGGTGCTAACATATTGGTATGCCTGTCTCCAGAAATGCCACTTCTCTGCAGTCCGTCTTCTTCGGCTTCTCCAACATCAAATCTCTTGTGTGGAAAAAGAATTAGATTTTGCTTCTGCTATTTGACTATTCTTTTGATCTTGGTCGGCAGCGTAGGCACCTGCATGATTGACTACTTGACTTCCGCTGCAATGCTGATGTATCTCCTTGGAGCTACACATTAACCAACTCCCATGGACACCATATTTTGCGATTAATTGGTCATGAGAGATGTTTGTGTTTGTTTGCAGATCGTTTCGAAATGCGCCTTGCCTCACCAAATTCAGATAGGCTATCAACAGAGCTCCACAAGAAGAGTTAGGACTTGTTGGGGTATAGGCGCCTGTGCCTTGCCCGGCCGCCCAGAGTCTGGGCGCCCATTGACTTGTATACCTTATACATAGCATAAGTGTATAGGGGGCTGCTCACTTTTTTGAGTCTCCCCACCCATATCTGTGTGTCGTGTGTCTCCTTCTCTCTCTCACTCTCCGTCTGTGGTGTGCTCCCCGATCCCCTTCAATTGGTATCAGAGCGTAGGTGCGGAGGGAGCGCGTGTGTACACAGTCACGACGACAGCGGAGAGCCAGTTTCATTCCCGAAATCGCGTCCACGCGCGCGCGCACTTTCAAGAGTGCAAACAGGGTTTCGACTTCGGCATCGGCAAATTCAGCTTTCCGAGAGCGTTTCCACTAGGTCTCCTGGCGTTTTACCCCCCTTTCGAAGCCATTCGAGCCATCAGAAACCTCATTCGAGCTACAGTTGAGGAGCTGCATTTTTCAGCCCTCTTTTGGCAGTTTATGCTGCGTTTTTGGGTCGAAACGGAGGTTTTTTGGCATAGCTTTCACACCCGGACTGGGATACATGTGATCCAGGAGTCTACCTTGGGGTTTTGGCACGCTCCGGACGCGCTCGTCATATCAGAATTTTAAAATTCTGAACGCTGAATTTTCTGCAGTAGCAGTTGTTTATTGTGTGTCGAGGATTTCACACATGGTTTGCTCGCAGGTGTGAGAGTGATATTTGCTGCAAGTTTCCTCACAGGTGGGAGGATACGATGTATACCTTATGTGGTTTGATGCTCAGGGAGACTAATGTGATTGCATTTTGAGCTCGGCAATGTATGCCTCGAGCATGTTTTTTGGCAGTCACAGGTAGAGCAGATATTTGTGTACTAGATTTGCAAGTGTTTGCAATGATGTATGCAAAGTGTGGAGATTGGTGCATGCATTTGGAGTGCGGTTTGATGCGCTTTGGTTGCTCATGGTTTTGAGCGTGCAGTCAGTTTGGTTACTGGTTTTGTGGCCATTTTACTAACGAAACTCTGGCGAAATTTTCCCAGGAGTTTTATACGTATCATTTATGCGATCTAGGTAGAGATTGCGGGTTGCACTCAGCATTTACGTGCGGTGTTCTCTGCAGGTGGGAGATTTGTGCGTGTGTATGTATCGATACCGCACAGTGTGGGCTTGGTGAGATTTACCCTGCGTTATGTGCGTTATGTGCCAGATCTGAGACGGGATTCGATCTCAATCAGACAGTTACGGGATAGTGGATGTCAGATTTCGCTACGAGAGCGAGATTTTGTGATGCATTTGGGTTCGCTAGTGATTGCGAGAGGTGCCAGGAGTGGTACAGGTTACCCATTGCATGTGGATCACGGGAGAGACGGTGTTGTCTCTGTGATCACGCAGCCAGGTAGAGAGCGAGAGAGCAGGCGAGTCTCTTTTGCTTGTGGGTTGCAGGATGCTTTGCATGGAGTGCAGAGTAGTGAGCTCGTTGTGCACACAGTTGGGGCATGACTTGAGCAGTCACATAGAGAGGTGACAGAGTCAGACATGCATGCTTTGCTAGTGACTGAGCAAAGCAGAGAGTCAGTTGTGCGAGATACTTCTATGCAGGATAGACAGGTAGAGCGGTCCTGCTCTAGTGAGTCACAACAGGAGGACGTTGTGCAAGAGTCTATGCATACAGAGTTAGAGCATGAGAGCTCTAGTGAGTCACAACAGATTGAGTTGTCATGTTTACAGTGGATGATTGTAGAGGAGGCTGAGATGTCAGCGATTATGCAGTCATTCCTTGCTATTCTCGACAGTGAGCATGGGGATATAGTTGTGCAGGATATGTCTTCCAGCAGACATCTAGAGCAGCTAGTTTGCTCTAAGATTGTACGACAGGTTGATGCGTCTTTTGCGGACAGTCAGGAGATGCATGTGGCTGACACGCCTTGTCAGTCAGAGATGCCTATTGCCAGGGATATATATGTTGATGCATGCTCCGTAGAGCTAGCAGGGCCCGCTAGCATTGCATCGGCATTCGGTGGTCTCATGTATGAGATGTTGATCTTAAGACCGGATATCGCAGCTGCAGTGGGAGCATTTGCAGTTGGGGTTGTCAGTCGTTTGTTGACTGATGATGGCATAGTGCACGAGGGAGATATGCAGGTATTGCGTACATACTTGCAGTACGTGTGCGGTATGTCTGGTGGTGTATGGACTTACACGGGAGCAGGACAGCCGGATGCACACGATCACAGCCAGCCAGTGGGCATCGGTTGAGAGCGGTTTTCTCTCACCTTTTGTAGTCTTTAGACTAGGTTCCCTTGCTTAAAGGCACAGTCGTCTTTAAGTGGGAGGTTGTTGGGATATAGGCGCCTGTGCCTTGCCCGGCTGCCTAGAGTCTGGGCGCCCACTGACTTGTATACCTTATACATAGCGTAAGTGTATAGGGGGCTGCTCACTTTTTTGAGTCTCCCCACCCATATCTGTGTGTCGTGTGTCTCCTTCTCTCTCTCACTCTCCGTCTGTGGTGTGCTCCCCGATCCCCTTCAGGACTTTCTCTCGTAGGAAAACAAACCATTTGGAGCGGCATAATGTTGGCCATAACTAGTTGCACCTACAGAAACGAGTTGAGTAAGGTACTTAATTGAAGCTGCACATAGTTTTCAACTGGCCAATGGGTCTTGTTGCGCACAAAGCTGCTATGATCGCTACACGAGGAAGGCGCATGTAGGCTTATAATTAGGTGTTGAGGCTTCACCGCAAAAGAAGGCCGATTTCAATATGCAGATGGGGAAGCAAAGAATGACATTGTCTACCTTGTACTGCTGTAATGAATAGGGAGGAGCTTGGCCTATAGACTCCATGTTATTGAAGAATGCTCTAGTCATGTCGACTAGGTAGGCTTTTCTTCATGGCTCTTCGCTTTCATGTGAACAGGTATAAGGTGGGCTTTGGTTAACTATAAGGTGCCAGACGTACAGCTAGCTGGGCGTTGCCACTTCCAGCACAGGGTGAGAAGGCAATAGGATCAACGTCATGCGCGAGCAAAGCCATCATCGCCTACTAGCCCTGTCCGTCATAGCTAGCTACTCTCTCTCTCTCTCTCTCTCTCTCTCTTGTTCTCTTGCGCTTGCAAAGAGTGGATAGAGACAAACCTGTCGACAATGCTCCAACCTGCTTTCGGGGAACCTGCGAACTACTTGTGGAGAAGATTGAATTGCTTCTTGGAGCAATTGAGCACGCAGAGTGCTTTTTTTTTAATTCACTTGGTAGCTTTTCATGCGGAGTCTTTTTTATTTAGAGGTTTTCATGGCAGCGATGTTTTTTCTTAAATTTAAACTCAATGCCACGTGGTGGCTTCTTCGTTCAAATACTGGAAAAAGATCCTTTGGCTCACCAAGTAAATAAGTGGTTTAGGGCTCACTCTGCAGAGCATTTGGATGTAGAGTCTGTGAGTGAAACCCTAACCGCTCTCTTGTACTTTGATCATTGATTAATACATAAAGAAATACCGAAAGGGGCGCCAGTCTTTGGGGCCAAGATCTCTAGGCACGGAACTCCGCCGGGCCAATGCAAATCTATTGTGATCTGTGAATTGTTTTGAAGTGGTTATTTGGTGCTGTCGTGATTGATTCTTGACTTGGAGTGTCCAAGTCTGTTATAGTGGTATCAGAGCACGATCGATTTCTCTTCTATGGGAACTCCAATTCCCAATTTTTTTTCCGGGGCACTTATGGCTGCACGCAAGGATTAGTCGACTCCCTTTGCATCTGGAGATGCGGGCAGGGGTCACAACGAAGATTTCGGCAGAGAGTATGGCCCACCTCGGTCAACTCAGGCGGAGCAAAGAAAGATGAAGCGTCGTCAATTGATCGGCGATGCAACAAAGATGATGCTCTGGTTTGCGAAGGATCCAAAACTAGCAAAATATACGAGCGAGACTTCTGTTGAAGAAGTGTATGCGCAGTGGCAGAAAACCACAACACCACCCCCGAAACCTGCTCTCAAGAAACCTTCTGATCACAAGCAATATTCAGAGAAGGAACTAGAAGAGGTGGTTGATGCACGGGTTGCTTAGCTTTCTGACGCGCAGAAGAAAGCCAAAAAGCACGGCAAAAAGCAGAAGAAAGGCACTGACTTCCCGGATTATTTGGGTCGTCAGTCCACATTTGACAAAGCAAAGAAACAGAAGAAGCGTGTTCACTTTGAAGGAGTACCCAGTTCTTCTTCTTCTTCTTCTTCCTTCGACAGTTCTTCTAGCTCTTGAGATTCGAGCGAAGAAGACAGAAAAGGCAAAAAGCGAAGCAAGAAACAATGCTTCGGAAAGGGCAAGACAAAGGCAAAGAAGTCTAAATCTTGCCCAGTGACTGACAGTTCTATTGAGGACTCGTCTACAGACAGTTCAGACTCCGATGACAGAAACTTTTATGCGAACAAGAAGAATTTTTATAAAGCCAACCAGTATGACTTTCTGGAAGATAAAAGCAAGAAAGTCCGAGAGTTTAAAAAAGGTGGACAGTCGATCAAATTTGACACTTTTTCAGGATACTCAGATGCTTCGAAGGCTTTGTCTTTTATACAACAATTTGAGATCGCTTTCGCGGGAGGACGCTACTCTGAGCACTCCAAGATTCGGAGAGCTGCCTCTTACTTTAAGGGGAATGCTCGCACTTGGTGGTCCACGCTTCTTTTAAACAAGACTGCGCCGGTTAAATGGCTGAAAGTTAAAAAGCTTTTTATATCTTCTTGGTTGACGCAAGAGTATGTTAGGGAATAAAGGCCTAAGTGCCTTGTACTTACTAACTTATAAGTTAAAAGACTTATAATTGAGGGGGCCCAAGTGTGAATGGCCCCCTAGTCACTTACTCATATACTCAAAGGTGAAGCCCAAATAATACATAGCGTGGCTTTTCCCAAAAATCCAACGAGCTCTCTCTCTCTCTCACGTTTTCTCTGCGTGTGCTCTTTCTGCGCCAATCTCCTCTTCTCCTTCACTCCCATTGCATAGGATAGCAAGTGGGCTCTCTCTCCTGCTCCCCCACACATGGTATCAGAGCTTTAGGGTTTCCAAGAGAGCCATCTTCGCAACACAGATCAGAATTCTGTCTTTGCTCGCTGCGGGAAGGATATTCAACCGTTTTCGATCAACTCTGTCGCGAAGGGATCCTCTCACCGTGTAGAATCGACCTCCGGTGACAGTTTCCCCAAAATTAGGGTTTCAAAAACTGGCGAACAGCAGCGTATTTCTGCTGAAATTGACCAATTTCGGGGTCAATTTGATGCAATTTCATTAGGGCAAGTCTCACACGTCAATCTTACAGGTGTTTCCACCAACGAGGTTCTGAAAATTCAGCAAAACAGGTGTTTACAGGTCTGATTTTTGCCCTAAAACAGGGAATTTCAGCAAGCAAATGATGTATACACCTTGTGGAAACCTTTGGTAAGGGTTGGCAGTGAATGTACGTCGTTTTGGGGTGATTTCGTGTGAAATTTGCTCGCTGTTTTTCTGTAACAGCAAGCTGTTTTTTGCCCGATTGCGCACATTTGGGCGTGTTTAGGTCGGCAAAACAGGGTTTCAGTGTTTGCAATCACTTAGAATGGCTTCTAGCAGTGAAAGTGGCAATTTGTTGCACATTCGCAAGCTTGAAGGTGCCATAACTTTGCTATATGGAAGAAGCAATGTTATAATGTGATGTTGCAGAAGAAACAGGCGAAACCTATTAAGTTACAGGGTGTGAAACCGGTTGATATGGAGGTTGAAGAATGGGAAGAAGTGGACGAGTTAGCTCGCTCCACGATCATGCTTTCGGTGTCTGACAATTTACTCTTCAATGTAGAGAATGAGCAGACAGCATGGGGCATGTGGAAGCGTTTAGACGAGTTGTATGCACATCAGAGTGCTGCCAGTAAAGTGTATTGGCTTAAGAAGCTTATGGATCTCCGCATGAAGGAGGGCACGCACATGTCAGTGCACCTCAATGAATTCAATTCTATTTTCAGCCAACTGACAGAGCTGAAATTCACGATTGATGAGGAGTTCAAAGTTACTTTTCTGCTATGCACATTGCCCGAGAGTTGGGATGTATTCCGGACAGCTCTTAGTAACTCAAGTGCGTCACTTAAGTATGCAGATGTAGAGAGTTCTCTCTTGATGGAAGAGATGAACAGGAAGAACACCACAGGTGGGTCTTCTAATGCATTGCACTTGAGAGGCAGGTCTCAACAGAGGGAGAAATCTGACAGTAAGGACAGGGCACGCAGCAAATCTCGTAGGAAAGATGTTGTGTGTCATCATTGTGGAAAGAAAGGGCATTATAAACGGGAATGCTATGAGTGGAAGAAAGAGAAGAACAAGGGTGCTGAAATTGATGCAAAGGACAAGGGAAATGCCAAGAAGAGCACTGTGTTGATTGAGGAAATCAATGTTGCTAGTAGTTGTGACAGTGACAGCAGCACTGATGTACTCAATGCCTCTTCTGTGGATGCACATACCCTTGCTATGGGTTCTGATGTGGACATGCATACTTGGATTCTTGATTCAGGTGCCTCCTTTCATGTAACACCTCATAGGGATTGGTTTACACAGTACTCAGGTGAGGTGCAGGGCACTGTTTATTTGGGAGATAACTATGCATGTGACATTGCAGGTATTGGCAGTGTCCAGTTTTCTTTTGCTGATGGTATGACTTTTGTTTTGCACAAAGTGCGTCATGTGCCACAACTCAAGAAGAGTTTGATTAGTACAGGGCAGCTAGATGATGCAGGCTATCACACCACTTTTGGTGATAGCAAGTGGAAAATCTGTAAAGGGGCCCGGATTGTAGCCAAGGGTTTTAAATCGGACACTTTGTATCCTTTGCATGTATCTAGTGTGCGTGACCATGTTGTCGCCGTAACCGAGCAGCCAAGTGTTTCTTTGTGGCATGGCCGGTTGGGACACATGAGTAAAAGAGGAATGGAAACTCTGTCTCGTTGTGGTTATTTGCCGTGTTTGAGGTATGCTGATTTTTCTCATTGTGAGCACTGTATTTACGGTAAGCACAGTCAAACACCGCACAAAAGGTCACTTTCTTTGAAGTCTGACAGGTTAGACTTAGTGCATTCCGATGTATGTGAAATGCCACAGTTGTCCTTAGGGGGAAAGAAATACTTTGTCTCGTTTATCGATGATGCTACACGTAAGGTGTGGGTGTATCCAATACGTGCTAAAAGCGATGTTTTGGATACTTTCAAGACGTTTCTTGTGCTTGTTGAGAATCAAACTGACAAGAAGCTTAGGTCTTTGGGCTCAGACAATGGGGGGGAGTATGTATCAAAAGCATTTATTGACTTTTGTGCTACTAAAGGTATTAAAAGAGAGCTCACGGCTCCTTTTAATCCCTCTCAGAATGGAGTTGCAGAGAGGTTGAACCGGACTATCCAAGAGAAAGTTCGGAGTATGCTGTCACATGCTGCATTACCTCATGGTTTTTGGGCAGAAGCTGTGCAAACAGCTATTCACTTGATTAATCGCTCACCTAGCAAGGCTTTGGGTGGAAAGGTGCCTGAGGAGGTGTGGTCTGGCAAGCCACCCTCATATGCACATTTAAGAGTGTTTGGTTGTGAGGCCTATGTTCACATCCGGAGTGAACTGCGCACCAAACTAGAACCAAAGTCTCATAAATGCATTTTCCTAAGATATGGTGAGGATGGTGAAATGGGGTATAGATTATGGGATCCCGCATTACGGAAAATCATACGCAGCAATGATGTCATCTTCAATGAGAATTGCATGCACAAACAGCCCACAAAGGTCGAGGAAGTGCGCCGGGTTGTTTTTCGTGAAGATGTTACATATGGACAGCCAAGAAGGCCCAATGTTCAGCAGCCTTTACATGCTGAAAATAGTGCTGAAAATCAGCCATTAGCTGCTGAAAATCAGCCCAACAAGTTGCCATTGATGCACCACAGGAAGGGGAACAGGTTGATGCTCCTAGACCGCCCGTTGTTGCGATGCAACCGGCTGAACAGCCTGCTGTTTTTGAAGGTTTACAGGCTGAAAATCCACCTGTTATGGATCATTGGGTGCGTAGGTCTACTCGGGTGACAAGGCCCCCCGATAGATATGAACCGTCTTTGGACTATGTCATGCTTACTGATTGTGGTGAGCCGTCTTGCTATAAAGAGGCTATGCAACGGGAAGACAGTAAGAAATGGTTCAAAGCAATGGTTTCGGAAATGCAGTCTTTGGAGAAAAACCATACATGGGACTTGGTTGATTTGCCTAAAGGGCATAAGGCTCTGCCATGTAAATGGGTTTACAAGACCAAGGTCACATCTGATGCTTCTTCTAAGTACAAGGCACGTTTGGTTGCTAAAGGGTACAAGCAAAAGCATGGTGTTGATTTTGATGAGATTTTTTCTCCTGTTGTAAAGCTTGCCACATTACGTCTTGTTTTAGGCCTGGTTGCTTCTGAAGATATGGAGTTAAAGCAAATGGATGTCAAAACAACGTTTTTGCATGGCGATTTACTTGAGATGATCTATATGATGCAGCCAGAAGGTTTTGTGTCAAAGGGGCAAGAGAAGAAAGTATGTAGACTCTTGAAGAGCTTGTATGGTTTGAAACAGTCTCCCCGTGCATGGTATCACAAGTTTGATACATTCATAAGGTCTCAAGGATGCAAAAGAAGTAATTCTGATCACTGTTTGTATATCAAAACGGCAAGTGATGGATCTCTTCTATTGCTGATTTTGTATGTTGATGACATGCTTATTGCGGGTAAAAATGTCACGGAGCTGGATGCATTACAGCAAAGCTTAAAGAATCGTTTTGACACGAAGGATCTTGGTGATGCTAATCATATTTTGGGCATGCGTATCTCTCGAGATAGACCCAACAGGCGTCTGTATCTATCTCAACGAGATTATGTTAATAAGGTGCTACATCGTTTTCATATGGATGGGGGAAAGGCACTTGGTACTCCGCTGCCTCCATACGTAAAACTGACTGCACATGACTGCCCAAACACAGATGATATGCGGGCTGAAATGGCCAAGATTCCTTATGCATCAGCCGTTGGCAGTTTGATGTATGCTATGGTTGCTACACGTCCGGACATTGCATTTGCGGTGGGAGTGGTAAGCAGGTACATGAGCAATCCTGGCAAAAAGCATTGGGAAGCAGTGAAGTGTATCTTGAGATACTTGAAAGGCACTAAAGACTTGTGCATTTGTTTTGGGAAGAGTGAGACATCTGTGCATGGCTTTACAGATGCAGATTTTGCTGGACATCCAGATTGCAGGAAGTCTACCTCTGGATATGTGTTTACATTCACAGGAGGTGCAGTTTCTTGGATTTCTAGACTGCAAAAATGTGTTGCTTTGTCTACCACTGAGGCTGAGTATGTGGCTGCCACTGAAGCATGCAAAGAAGCTTTGTGGCTCATGCGTTTGGTAGAAGAGCTTGGCATTAAGTCACCGGTTCCTGTGCTACACTGTGATAGTCAGAGTGCTATTATGCTTGCAAGGAATCCTGTTTTTCATGCCAAGACAAAGCACATAGAGGTGAAGTATCATTTTATCAGGAGTGTGCTTGATGACAAGAGCATTACACTTGTCAAGGTGCACACAGATGACAACCCTACAGATCTTTTGACCAAGAGTCTTCCAGCAGAGCGGTTTGCATATTGCCGACAGATGATGGGTGTTGGATGAGTAAGTGCATGATCAGCTGATGTATTATAGTTAGTTGATTTTTTGATCTCCCAAGGTACATTGCCTTTAGGTGGGAGGTTGTTAGGGAATAAAGGCCTAAGTGCCTTGTACTTACTAACTTATAAGTTAAAAGACTTATAAGTGAGGGGGCCCAAGTGTGAATGGCCCCTTAGTCACTTACTCATATACTCAAAGGTGAAGCCCAAATAATACATAGCGTGGCTTTTCCCAAAAATCCAACGAGCTCTCTCTCTCTCACGTTTTCTCTGCGTGTGCTCTTTCTGCGCCAATCTCCTCTTCTCCTTCACTCCCATTGCATAGGATAGCAAGTGGGCTCTCTCTCCTGCTCCCCCACAGAGTATGAACGCGATATACGAGCTGCTTGGAACCATCTTCGGATGACCAAGAAAGATACAATAAATGCTTATTGTGAGAGATTCTGGAGCTCTTTTCTATCCGCCCGTTCATTCAAGAAGATCTCGTTCAGAGAACAGATTGAGCGGTTCACCTTGGGTCTATCTACAGAGATCTGAGATCACTGCTTGGAACAGAAGTCAGCTTCTATTTAGGAGTTCATGAGTCATGCGAAGCGGGGCTTTGCCATTCAGTCTAGCAGTCTGACCTACCGCACAGATGAGGCCATGACACAACGAGCCAAACAAACTTCGGGGAATGAAAGTAGAAAGAAAAAGAGCAACCGAGAGAAGAAGGATGCACGACCTAAGCTTACTCCTCAGGAGTGAGCTCGCTTCATCAAGGAGGGGAAGTGCTTTGGATGCGGGGAACATGGACATATCTCCACGAAGTGCCCTAAAAAGGCATAGAAAGAACAAAATGATAAGGACGAGGACAGGCCTGAGAGTTCGAGAGCAGCTGAGGAACGTGGATGAAAAGGCAAGATGAAAACAGGACTGGTTCCAGATTGTGTGGGTACCGATCCCAACACCATGGACGAGAGTACAGAACTTTGCCGAGCTTGGGGCAAAGTGAAAGATCAAGTGGCCTTGATCTTCTTTGATGGAGGTGCCAAGGCCAACTTCATTTCACCGGAATTGGCGGCGCGGCTCGAGATCACTCCCGATCGGATGGGACCACTTGCGGAGGCAGTTCTAGCGGCACCCGACAGGGACGTAGCCATTACACCTGTCATTGGCAAACTTCGGTTGCATTGTTAGGGGTATTTGGGGCATGAGGACTTCTTCATAATGCCTTTGGAGGGTTGTGATGTTCTCTTAGGGATTCCTTGATACCACAAGAACAACGCTGTGGTCGATTATCGAGCGAGGAAAGCGACATTGACTACAGAGAAGGGCAGAACCATTGTACTTGATATTAAACTGAAGGGCGAGGTCCCTATTGTATCGGCTTCAACGATTTCTAAATTAATGAAATTTAGTCTGTTTGTTTACTCGATCTTTATACGGATAGGACAAATATGTCTAAACTTGATAAAGAACGCCAAGATTATCTCCACTCTCATGCCGATTGCTTCTCAGAAGGCCTACCAGGCGAGTCACCACCTGCTCGTCCTGAAGATCATACCATTGATCTGATACCTGGAAGCACACCACCGAACCGGCCACCTTACCGTGTGAGCCGAGCACAAAATGAAGAGATTATGAACCAAGTGAAAGACCTCTTGGAAAAGGGTCTTGTCCAGCCTAGTACTTCACTGTATTGCTCTCTAGTGTTGTTGGTTTTGAAGAAAGACGGATCTTGGAGAATGTGTATCGATTATAGAGCTCTCAACAAAATCATCATCAAGAACAGATTTCCGATTCCTAGGATCAATGATATACTCGACAGGTTACAGGGATCCTCGTGCTTCAGCAGGATTGACTTGAAGAGTGGATATCATCAGATCAGGATCGCACTGGGAGACGTCTACAAGACAGCTTTTCGGACGACTTTTGGGTTATTTGAGTTTTTGGTGATGCCTTTTGGCTTAACCAATGCTCCATCGACATTTAACCGAATGATGGACATGATTTTTCGAGAGTACATGCTATTTTCGAGAGTACATGCTTTCTTTGACGACATCATCGTTTTCTCCAAGAATGAGGCAGAACACAGAGATCATCTGCTTCAGGTCTTTCAGGCATTACGAGATCTCAAGTTAGTTATTAATGCAAAGAAAAGTGAAATTTTCCTACCAGAGATACACTTTTTGGGACACATTGTCTCAGCAGTAGGAGTGCAAATGGATCCGGCCAAGATAGAGACTATCCGTGATTGGCCCGATTTAAAGAATGTCCATGAAGTTAGAAGCTTCTTGGGACTGTGTTTGTACTACAGGCGGTTCATTCGAAAGTTTGCAGAGGTTGCTTCCCCTTTGCATATCATGACACAGAAAGCAGTCCCTTTCTCGTAGGGATTCACAGAGGTCACTGCCTTTCAGACATTGAAAGAGAAACTGACTACGGGACTTCAAATGACTTTGCCGGACTTGCAAAAGTCATTTGAAGTATATTGTGATGCTTGTGGTCGTAGTCTGGGTGTGGTCTTAATGCAAGAAGGCTATGTCATTGCTTACGAGAGCCAATTGTTCTCAAGGCCGGAGATGACAACACAGATTTATGAGAAAGAGCTTTTGGCGGTTATTCATGCTCTTGCTCAGTGGTGGCATTACCTACTCGGAGCGGATTTTATTGTCTTCATAGACCATCAGAGTTTGCGCTACTTCTGTTCACAGAAGCAGCTTTCGGAAAAGCAGATATGGTGGGCGAGCATCTTGTCACAGTTTCGCTTCCAGATTGTCCATGTGCAGGGACAGAAGAATGTGGTGGCAGATGCTTTGTCTTGGAAACCATTGGTTCTGGCTATTTCCGCTATACATCATAGGAGCTTCGAGGATATGGTCGACCAGTATGCCACATATACAGATTTTGCTGACGTTTTCACACAGATATGAGATGGGGAGATAGTAGTGGGATATTCCATTCGGGATGGCTACTTGATGAGAAAAACCATGTTGTGCGTTACACAGCCGTTGAGGGAAAAGGTTATGATGAATGCCACTGTCCACCTTTTACGGGTCACCGCGGCATTGCTACCATCATGAAAGGAGTAGAGAGATACTTCTTTTGGCCGAGACTCAAGAAGGATGTGGAAGAGTTTGTGCGCAGTTGCTTTGTATGCCAGAAGGTCAAGTTTCACAGCATAAAGCTCAGAGATTGTTACAGCCTTTACCCATACCCACCCGCCCTTGGGAAAGTATTGCAATGGATTTCATTTTTGATCTCCCGAGAACTCTGAGTAGTCATGATGGTATCCGGACTGTTATTGACAGATTTAGCAAACAGGCTCATTTCATTCCAGTGAAGAAAATAGTCAAGCCGGATCACTTAGCCAGACTGTTTGTGGCCCAGATCTTCAGATTACATGGCATACCTGAGACGATTGTCTTCGACAGAGACACCCCAGATTTACGAGTTTGTTTTGGAAAACAGTTTGGGAGAACATTGGCACGCGGTTGCAGTTCTCGTCATCGTTCCACGTGCAGATTGATGGGCAACCTGAGATTGCAAATTCAGTGGTTCTAGATTTATTGAAGTCTTATATCTCAGATTAGAAGACTGTTTGGGAAAAGTACCGACCTTTGGTGGAATTTGCCTACAATAACACGATATACTCTTCGACGGGGAAGGCGCCATTTGAGATTGTTGAAGGTGCTGCGAAGGTTCCACCCTTCCTAAGCACGAAAGATAATATTTTTGAAGCGGATGAATATACGCGAGACTTGGATACGGCTTTTGCCAAGGTTCGCGAGACTTTGCAGAAGTCTCAAGAACGACAGAAAAAGGTAGCGGATTGCCATCGTCGCGACTTGAAATTGAAGGAGGATGATTGGGTGCTCTTACGTTTTGAGAAGGTACGCTTGAGAAAGAAAAAGGGAAAGGAGAGGCTTTTTCCAAAGCTTAGTATGTGATACTACGGACCTTTCCAGATCACTGAAAAGGTAAATGATGTCTCCTTCTGACTGAAACTGCTAGATACTTGGAGGATTCACAATGCATTTCATGTGAGTCTCTTGAAACCTTTTAAGGGTGATGTGCTTGATGATGGGGAGCTTGATGAGCAACCCGAAGTGGAAGAAAACGAGGAGATCCTTGTTCCTGAACAGATTTTGGCACATAAGGATACAAAGAATAAAGGTAAAGTCTGAAGGCGGTTCTTGGTTAAGTTCAAGAACTATCCTGCATTGGATGTGAAGTGGATGGAGGAGGAGGACCTGGCAGATACTCAGATTGTGAAACTTTACCTCTATGCTTTTGGTTTAGCATAGTCTACTCCAAATGGAACCCAGAGTTCCGCTTGGCAGGAGATCTGGTGCAGTGGGATGCACAAGAGGGGAGTCACTCCGCTCCTTTGTCAACAGATGCCTTGATTTAGATACTAGAGTCATTGATGTCTCTTTGAGCTTCAGGGATACTGAAAGCTGATAGTATTCTGCTGTATGACTTTATGAAATGGAATTCTTGATTTTGATATTGATTTGTTCTTGACTTCTTTTAAGTGCAGGAATTGATAGACGAAATGACTGCAACATTTTGGTCTGATTGATCTCGAATAGACATGGTTGCAATAGGGGTTAGTCAATCGGACATCGATGAGGTCCCGATTGGATCTAGATGCGATTGCTAGCTACATTGCCGATAAATCATGGTCTAAGATCCGAATGAATGTTGAATGTCATTTGATGTCCTGTGATGTCGAGTGATGTGACTGTCGATTGGTACATGTGCTAAATGTGTGTTCCTAGTACGTAGGTACTAACAGTCAGTGTCTGCTAAGACGGTTTATGGCTTCTGTCGGTTTTGCAGGCGTAATCGAGGGCGATTACAATGCTTTCAAGAGGGGGGTATGTCACAAAGTGATGACGTGGCTATCGAGAGCAGAAACCCTAAAACCTGCAAACCCTAATTTCTGCCAGAAACCCTAATTTCTGGGAACCCTAAACTGCTGGCTGAAACCCTAAAACTGGCGGCTGAAATGCCACGTGGCACGCAGTACGGATTTTCAAAATTTTCGGCGCTTTTTCAGCCCTCCCGCAACGATAGCCTGTGCTTTTTCTCTACGCATGGGTAAGGAAAGAATTGATTGCTTTTTTTAAAAAAAAACTCACTTGTGAGAAACAAAAAAAGAGAGTTTGCTTTTGGAACTGTAGCTTTTGGGGCTCTGCTTTTGGGCATCCCTTGTAATCTTTAAATAAGTGGTTTAGGGCTCACTTCGGAGAGCATCTGGACGCAGAGTTTGAGAGTGAAACCCTAACGGCTCTCTTGTACTTTGATCATTGATTAATACATAAAGAAATATCGAGAGGGGCGCCTGTCTTTGGGGCAATATCTCTAGGCATGGAACTCCGCCGGGCCAGTGCAAATCTATTGTGATCTGTGAATTGTTTTGAAGTGGTTATTTGGTGTTGCCGTGATTGATTCTTGACTTGGAGTGTACAAGTCTGTTACCAAACCTCTCCCAAGCTGCCAGCTCAACTCCATGCACAGTAGCATGGCTACCACCAATCCTGTCAGAAGGGTCCTCCAACATGTTGAAGTCACCCCCTATGCACCATTGCTCTGCCTGCGGTAGAGACTCAACAATCTGTGACCAAAACTCTACTCGTGCACTCGCCACATTGGGCGCATATATGAGCCCACAAGGCAACCTTGAACCTGCATAGTGATCCACTGAGCCTTGCCTGGCACAATAATCCCTCTGCCCACAATGGCCTGCTGCAAAGAATCCGCAATAGTCATACATACCTCACCCTGGATGTCTCCAGGTGCAAAAGCAGCTGACCAAAAAGTATCATATCGTCCACGCAAGAGCTGACCACAACGTCTAATGCGGCTCTCACACAGATGATGCTCCTGTAGCATAAGGAGATCAATCTCTCCTCCCACAAGGCAACGCTGAAGCTCTTGACGCAGCCGGCCCCTCTGACGATGAATCTTGGGCCCACTAAGTCCGTGCACGTTCCATGAGACGATCCTCATGGGGAACGAGAGAGAACAGACGCTGCCGCAGCAGCTAAATGTGCTATCTTCGAGGCTGGCTTGGATGGGGAGTAATCCGCATCCGAGCGTCCTCTAGATAGGCGTGACTGCATTGTGTGCCTGGCCCAAGCCCAAGTAGATCGAGCCGTATGTAAAGCAACCTCCTCTGTCCAAGAGTCCTCATGAATGTGTACATAGCATGGCAAGCACTGCGTATCAGCAAAGAAGTGAACCACAATGTGTCTACATGCTGCTGTATCTGGAGGGGTCCCCGCAAACTTGGCCAATGGCCACAAAGTCTGAAGCAGAAGGTGGGGGGGAACTCGGGGGGAGGAGGGGCTGTCGAGGTTGAAGCTGTGGTGGGGGCTGGAGCAAGGACCTCATCCTGCTCAAGAGGACCGAAACGGTTCCCCGTGGGAACCCATTGCTGTTGGGCAGGCGCTTGAGGACCACTCTAAGTGCCAAGCTCTCGCTGTGGCCCCTGCCGTCGTCGACCACGAACCTGTTGCCATCCCTTCTCCGTTGGAGCCCCAGGCTCGGAGGGTGGCTCTACATGTGTGCTGTGTGTCTCTGCCTGTGGCTGTTGGCTAGCCCTTGCAGGCTGGGCCTGAGTCTGTGGTGTAGGTCGAGTCCTCCTACGTGGACAGGCCTTCGCAAGATGGCCCATCTGTCGACAAATGAAGCACTGGTTCGGGAGGCCCGAATACTCCACGCTCTGTCTAAACCAACCCCCACTCACCCGAGGCAGGAGGATGACCTTCGGGAGAGTGTGAGTGTCCCTAACTAGAACGCGAACTGAGGGAATGCCGGCCACCTTGGCAGCTACTGAGGCTGCTCGGTGTCTCCAGGACAGTCCCATTCGGTGAGCCTATCTTGGAGAAAAGTGGTAGGTACTCCCTCCGCAAATCAGGAAAGCAGACGGAGATGGGGATCTCTGCCTCCTCTACCAGAACATTTGAAGCAGGGTCAAAACCATGTCTCCACTATCGAAAGTCGGCTCGAGCTGCTCGGCTCGATGTAATAGTAGCCTCGTCCGAGGATCTGAACGTCCAAGATCTTGCCTACCTTTGCGAGAAGGCAGGCCTGGAGAAGATCACACAGCTCTCCTCTGCTGGGTCAGGTGCCGAGAATCTTGCAGATGATAGAGGTCGCCTACAGGCGCTCTACCTCTGCGGCTAGGCTCGCTTGCTCTGTCGGTGAAAGAGCAAGTCAAATGGTGGGCTCAGCGGGGTTGGGTGAGGGGGCTTCATTGGAGTCCCTGTGCGGTGGAGCTTGAGCCTCCATTTGTGTCTGCTGCTGTGAAGAGAGGGCGAAGAATTGTTGATGAACGGTGGTCTTTTGCGCTCGAGTGCGTCAAAGGAAATGACGACCTCAGCCGAGCAGAAAACAAGGGAGGAGGGGGTAGAGGCGACGCGGATAGAGTGGGATTGTGTGGCGGGCATGTCGGGCGGTGTCGCGGGTTTGCGAGGCGGGGCTGGCGGGCTGAGCGAGGTGGGACTGGCGTGCTGAGGTGGGGCTGACGGGCAGGGGTGAGGCGGGCTGGACAGGACCTGCGCGCTGCTGTTGACAGCGGACAGCAGGCAGGGCAGGCCAGGCCAGGCAGCGTGCGAACCAGCGGGGGGGGGGGGGGGGGGCGCGCGGGGGGGAAGGCAGTGCCGAGCAGGTGAGGAGGGAGCAGCGTGCGCAGGAAGGGGGGGGTGGGGGCCTCAGGCGATGGCGAGCAGGGAGAGACAGCAGCAGCGAGTGCGCTAGATTTTCCCCCGAGAAGAAGATTGTTTTAATGTCGTAGGAAACAATCCCAAGAGACCTTAAAGATCTATCCGACGAGGAGAGTTGAACTCAAAACCTGTTATTCAAGAGGGAAATGGCATAACCAATCTACTACATTTGGGTGATAGAAAGGTTATACCATTTTCCTCTTTTCATTAACGCGCGCACACACACACCCGAGAAGGAGATTGTTTTAACGTCATAGGAAACAATCCCAAGAGACCTTAAAGATCTATCCAACGAGGAGAGTTGAACTGAAAACCTATTATTCAAGAGGGAAATGTCATAACCAATCTACCACACTTGGGTGATAGAAAGGTTATACCATTTTCCTCTTTTTATTAGCGCGCGCGTGCACACACACACACACACACACACACACCCGAGAAGAAGATTGTTTTAACCTCGTAGGAAACAATCCCAAGAGACCTTAAAGATCTATCCGATGAGGAGAGTTGAACTCAAAACCTGTTATTCAAGAGGGAAATGGCATAACCAATCTACCACACTTGAGAGAACCCCCAGACATCCAATCTAGGATGTGGGCTGTGGTATGAAATGCTACATCTTGAGCATGGCATTAAGCTGGAGTAGCTGATGGCTTTAAAATTCTCTCTGTGAACCATTGTGGTTAGAGGGCTTGGAGGTGAGTCAGATGTCTATCCTTATGTTTTCTATGTGCATGTTTTGCTTCTATCATGTCATGTGTGCAAGACGGATCCCAAGGGAGAACTAACATGTGGGCTGATCAAAGGTTCGTTGGGCTCACTAAAGGCGCTTTAGGTGCCTGAAAACTGGCTTGGTGAGGGGGCTCAAGACAGAGCTGCAGTAGGTTGCAAACTTGCAGGCAGATCATAGTGTAAGGTGATCTACCGCTCCATCGATTTGCTGGAATGCACGCAGAGAATGCAAGTTTCCAAAACACCAACCTTGTATGCTTTATTGCTACCCTAAGCCTTTAGTGTCAAACTTGGCCTCAAGAAGAGTACTTGAAATTTCTCTGTACAAATACAGGGACATGCTCTTCATCCATACCTATGGAGTGGGAGACATTTTTTCTACATGCTCCAGAAGCATAGTCACAGAGGACACCCATTTTTGTGCTTCCCGTCCCCACTTCCCGTCCCGCCCTCTTTTTTACACTAAAAATCTATTTAAGCCCCGTCCCCCGTCCCCACTCCTCAGGACGCGTCCCTTGTGACTATGTCCAGAAGACAGGGTGATGTTGCTGGATATTCAAAAATGCGTAACACTACCCGATTAAAACAATCATCGTATCTAAAACAGGGTTACGTATGGTCGGAAATTATCTAATGGAGCTGTCCATGCAGGTCGTGTGACTAGGTTCATAGAGGTGCTTGGATTGACATCCATTAGGCTTTCCCTAGTCCTTCACTAGCTCTGAAGCAGTAGCAGCATGTATGGCACACAATGTCTATGCACGTGTAACAATTACCTATGAAGGTAAGCTTTGCATCTGCTTTGCACCTGCTTTGGATTTGTCTTGTAACCATAAATTGGTGTGCACTGATTTTAGATTCAAACTGTTTTGTTATGCACAATGTGGAAGGGATGAAGCTCTGGTGGACCTCCTGTAAGATACTTGCCTTTTAAGTCGATTCTCACAGCTGGCTACAAGAACTTTGAAGAATACTCTGTTCTTGTCTCTAAAGTTGCTCATCAGGCCTGTGCTTTTATGGAAACTGTTTGCAGTCAGCATGATCATGTTTTCTTCGTTCGAACACTCGGTGGACTTTCTTTACCAACATGTACTTCATATGCAGAAGAGTGATTGCTCAAAGGGGACGCAACTTGGCATGACCTGCATTGCAGGGTATATGGCTGGCACAATTGGCTGTATAGTCTCCAATCCTGCAGACAACGTGGTCTCATCTCTTTACAACAATAGGTCTCAGTCATTGTGGCAGGTATTGTGCTACCTTCAGTTCGTTGAGTCTTTGTTCTTTAGATTTCTCTGATATTGCTGAGTACAATCTTTCTGCTGAATGTAAGAAGAAATGTTCGTTGTTTTGAGTCCATTCTATATGTAACAATTGGTTTTGACTGCTTAGAACTGATCATCAATTAAAGAAGAGATATCGGCGTCCTGTAAAAATTCAGTGTTTTTTTTAATCATTTTGTATGACTGGTTGAGTGACTGAATCCGAGCTGCAGAGTTTAAGAGGTTCGTCTCCGTGGTACTGCGATGACAATGACAATTCTAAAAGAATAAGCATACCTGTAATAGAGGAAGATTAGACTATAAGGATATTTGCTATGGATCTGGGTGGCTCTGTCAATTGTGTTGACATTGTCAAGTAATACCTCATCATTCAATTTTGTGCTGTCATTAAATTTAGTTCATGTAGGATATCCAAACTCTTAGAAAGGATGCTCCTTATATCTTTCTGTAGTGAGTGCAAAAAACCCATTTCACAAGCCTGGAGGGTGCTGTAATTTTGTGCCTGTTTAAAGTCTTATTTTTGGTGTTCATGCTGTGCTATCACTGAGGTGGTTATTTCTGCAATGATTTGTCAGGCTGTGAAGAGCATTGGTTTTCCTGGGTTACTGACCCGAAGCTTGCCTGTGCGGATAATGTTAGTGGGTCCTCTTGTGACAATGCAATGGTTTGCTTATGACTCAATCAAAGTACTCATCGGCCTGTAAGTTTATTAGGCTTCTGAAGCACTTCCGTGAATATGCGGTTATAACTGTGTGCTTAAAGGTCAACTGAATTGACTTGATAATGCAGACCGACTAGTGGTGGTGTGGAACATCATATTGCGAGTTCTGCAAATGAGAAGTGCTCGTGCTCTGAACGGGAGGATGCTTCCAATACTGTTGAGATTGCCATGGCTTGATTAGCTCGTCAATGAAAGCTGCAACTTCGAATGTGCCTCACGGACATATACAAAGGTTTAACAATTTATATACGCATACAAATCTAGGGCTTCAACCTCCAATGATACCTCATACAGTTATTTGCAAATGCTGTACTCCCACATTCAGCATGGCAAGTTTAATGAATCTTGAGCATGTATTCTTTTGGCCTTATTAGCCAAGACATTCATACCCGGAGAGCACGGCTTGTGCTTTCTTTTTGTAGCTGTTATAGCAGTTGATACATGCAATAGAAAACCACAATTGTCAATAATTGACTTTGCCTGTCAGCATCCTATCAAGAGCCGGGTCATGTTTAGCTTGTTCTTTTTGTGTACTTAAATCAGTTGAGTGAAAGCATGAATAGGTATTTGAACTACGTATGGCATCACAAAAATATGCATGTGGAAATTTTCTACAAATTGTTCTTATTTCATCAGATGCGTATACTCATCAATTAGTCTCGTCAAGTGCTTTCCATGTATGTAAATCATTGTAGAATCTATCAAAGTATGTGGTTAAACTTGATATCTATCACTTTTTAGCAGTGGCATGGACATGCTATTTGAGCCACCATTTTATGCTTTTACCCAGTATCAATATGTTTGAGAGAAATTACTGGAGGGTGTGTGCAGGTTGGGTCGTGGGACTGCTTAGTCCCCACCTCTTTTCATTGGCTCCAGGTTGGTGCTTCCTCCGCTAGTCATGTACTTCCAGCTGGCATTTCTCTTGCCATTGGTTGTGATTGCACTTTTTACTGAGTCCGATGGCCAGGGGGTAATGTAAGTGGCGCTGACCGGGTATCAGCTGACATGTATTTTGGCTGCCATCGTTGTGATTCCCACTTGTCTACTGTGATGTTTCCAACGTCAACCATACGTTGGACTTGGTAGACAATTGGGGAGAACAATTGCAACACTTCATGCATCACAGACCTCCCCACTTTGAGCTAAAAAAAGTTGAGGCACATAAGAGCTCCAAATCCAGTAAGGCTGAGCGTAGGAGAAAAAATCGTGAGGCGGTCCAAGCCAAAAAACAAGCTAAGAAAATCAACAAAAAGGACCTCAAAACAGATTTATGTCCCGCACCGATAGGTTTAAAGCTTTTACTCTTGGGGATATGCACTTAGTTTTTGACTAAGCTCAAAGGAAGCCATTTGAGGGAAATACCACTGGGTATGATGGCCCAGTCGAGGTCAAGGAAGTCGACTTCGCTGATGAAGAGGAGGATCCAAAACCTGTTCTCATCGCTACGGATCTCTCTCATCTAGAAGAGCAAGAATTGCTAACACTAGTTAGAGAGTCCAGGGATTGTTTTGCATGGACATACAAGGATATGCAAGGCATTCCCGTGAGCATACAATACCTATGAAGCTTGATGCCAAACCCGTATATCAAAGGCCATACCCAACGAGCCCTAAGTATGCCTCACAAATCCAGGAAGAGATCGATAAACTCATTGAATGTGGCTTCATCTATGAGATTGAACGTCCGACTTGGGTATCGCCTATCGTGGTGGTTCCTAAGCAGAATGGAAATCTGAGTATGCATTGATCTAAAGAAAGTTAATGCTGGAACTTGCCGTGACCACTACCCTTTGCTCTTTAGTGAACATGTGCTTGGGAGAGTGGCAAGCAAAGAAGCATATAGTTTCTTGGATGGTTACTCCGGCTATAACCAAATCTCCATCGTTGACCAATACTTGCTTTCATCTCACTAAATATGGAGTGTTTGCATTTACATGAATGCCATTTGGTTTGAATAATGCACCCAGCCACATTTCAAAGACTCATGAATCATGCATTCAAGGAATTTTTAAGACAATTCTTAGAAGTATTCCTGGATGACTTATGCATGCATTCATCTTGGAAAGAGCACCTAGAGCGCCTACGTGAGGTCTTTATGAAATGTCGCTAGTACCGCTTATTCTTGGATCTCCACAAATGTCAATTTTGGGTAAAGGATGGTGTGATGCTAGGTCATTGTGTCACGAAACGGAATATCCACGGTTGTAGGAAAAGTCAAACTGATTTTAGAACTTCCACCCCCCACCAACTTCAAGGGCGATTAACGATTTATGGGTCATGTAGGGTACTATAGTCGATTCATCCTATTCTACTCCCAAATCGCCCATCCTTTGTACAAGTTGTTGATTGAGTTCAGGTGGACAGACGAGTGCCAAGAATCTTATGAAAAGCTAAAGCAGGCTCTAGCATGTGCATCCATTTTGAAATCACCAAATTGGGGCATTATCTTTTATGTGCACATTGACGCTTCCAGTTTTGCAATTGGTTGGGCATTAGCCCAGCCTCGTGAGCACAAGCTAGATTATCCTATAAGCTTTGCAAGTAGGCAACTCAATGATGTTGAAGTGCACCACACTACCATTGAACGCAAAGGATTAGCTATAGTGTATGCCATGAAGAAATTCCGACACTACCTCTTGGCAAATCAATTCATCTTCTTTTTAGATCATCAAGCATTGCTCTATCTTGTCAATAAACCTTGCGCCACGGGTAGAATCACACGATGGATGTTGATTCTACTAGAATTTGACTTCACTGTTGTAGTTCGCCCAGGAAAGAAACATCTCATGGCAGACCACATGTCTAGAATACCCAGTGGTGAACCACCAATTGGAATTGATGACGATCTAGCCGATGCTACCCTATTCCTAGTGGACTCAATACCTCAATGGAGTGAACATATCGTTGATGTCCTAGCTCATGGACTCACAAATGTACGTAACGTAGGAACACAAAAAGCTAGGCAATTGCTCAAGGAAAGCGTTGACTACCAACTCATTGCGGGGCAACTATAGAAAAGAGGTAAATATGACATTCTCAGGCGGTGCCCTAGGGAAGATGAGACCTTGCACATTATGGAAGAGGCCCATCAAGGAGTTGGAAGTGGTCATTTCGCAGCCGACATCACATCATGCAAGATTATGCTAACATGCTATTGGTGGCCTATTTTATTCAAAGATTGTGCACTGTTTGTACGCGGTTGTGATGAGTGTCAAAGATGCTCTAAACTAGGAAACCCTACACCAAGTAGCAGTGAACAAACCATTCGAAAAATGGGGATTTTTTTATATTGGGCCTATTAGTCCAACAACACGTGGGTCTCAAGCAAGATACATTATCACTGGAACAGATTATGTCACGAAATAGGTTGAAGCTAAAGCAGTCAAGAAAGCTGATGCTCTAGCAAAAGCACACTTCTTGTATGAAAACATAATCACACTCTTTGGTTTTCCCCGTGAGATCATAAGTGATAGAGGCTCACATTTCTTAAATGAAACAATAGAGGTCTTTACTATAAAATTCATGATCTCGCATAGGAAATCAACACCCTACTACCCCCGTGCTAATGGCCAAGCTGAAAGAATTAATAAGATATTAGTAGCCATCCTCACAAAGAATGTGAGTGTCACACGTGGCAATTGGGATTTGAATATAACAATGGCCTTATGGGCCTATCAACATCATACAAGGTGACTACTGGATGCACTCCATTCAAGCTTGTGTATGGGTTAGAAACTGTAATGCCATGGGAATTCCTTGTCCCTAGTTTGAGGGTAGCGGTTGCTGAGAAGTGGGATGGACATGAACTTTCAGATCGCATCCGCATCATAGAGAATTTGGATGAGGAATGACACATTGCATTACAAGGGTTGATCACGAAAAAACAACAAGAAAACAATGGTTCGACCCGCAAATAAAAGATAAAAACATTCATGAGGGTGACACGTTACTTTTGTTCGGTGTACGAGACAAAAAACAAAAACTTAAATACAACGGCATGGGTCCATTTAAAGTGTGTGAGATAACTCCCCAAGGGACTATATGGGTAGAAACTTTAGATGACATTGAGACCGTAGGATTTCTTGATGGTAGTAAGTTCAAACGACACTATGATCCCTTGACCATTGAGACTATCCAAGTAGCTTGCGATAAGCAAGCTTCTAAGGAAAAAGAGCTAAAACGTATTCAGGATGCCATCAAGGAGGCAAAGAGCGAGAGGCAAAAAATAAAGCAAAATGCCAAGCAAATGTGTGGAAATAAGATATATTCACTTGTGAATCCATTGATCCCGCACCCAAATAGAATTGTGTGGACACAGTGGTAAAGTACTTTACAATGCTTTAATTGATACAGGTGCTAGCCATAACCTCATATCCTTCGATGCTTGGAATCAAATAGGAAGGCTTGGCTTGACCCAATCCAATGTGAAAGTGAAGGGCGTGAATGGGAAAATATCTTATGTTACTGATGTTTTTCGTACAACCATACATTGTGCTAATGGACATATGGAAGGTTCTTTCTAGGTAATGCTTGTAGAAGAGCTAGGGGAAAACGTACTTTTAGGTCGCACTTGGATGCTTGCAACAAGGTGCCAATTCGATTGGGAAACCAATTCCATATCAATGGTAATCCCTACTTGCCCTACAGCTACACTCTGCATGCATTGTACCCACATCCCTCATCAAGTGACAACCTTATCAAGGGCGCTAGCATCAACTTCAACGCACCATCAACTAACCACTAATCCTGCTAACACCACAAGCACTATACACCCCTAACAATAAAAAAAAAAAAACAAAAGGGTGACGAAACAAAATGCTAAATGGCAGTGGGTCCCTAAGAAACAACCCATGCTAATGATAGACAAAGAACAGGTTCACGTCACACCAAATAACCTCGCTATCAATGGGTTCCCAAGGCAGTGCTAAAAGCTCAAAACTTTTATGAAGGCAACTGATGTATATGGATCCCCAAGGATCAACCTCGGCATCAACCCCAACTTCTCAAGAAAACTCCAACCATTACAAAGGGTAACAGATGTATGTGGATCCCTAAGGATCAAACTCACCTCCACTACATGTCTTCAAGCCAACATTATCTACTGTTGAGGGTAAGAAATTAATGTTAGCTCCACCCCCATCTCCCTCGATGACACCATGCAAACCCCTGCCAATTCACACCCGATGGTTATGGAGATAGGGAGTTCATCTAAAACCTCATCGAACCAAGATACTAATGAAGAAATGGTGCTCATATTTCCACCATTGCGCCTAAAGCTCACAGTCAATCAAGAGAAGCTAAAACTAAAGGCATCGGAGATTGAAGAACATACTCCATTTACCACCCCCTCACCCAAGATTCTTCAACTATCCCAAGCCACAGGGATACTCAAGCGCTATGCTCAATCGTCTCGGTGGTGGGGCGATAGGTTCTCCAAACCTCAACCAAATACTATAAGCATTCAAGGAGTATCCATAGGTCATACCTTCGACAAACCAATTTCAGTATTTCTTGCAGAGACGGAGCCCAAAATTGACCTTTTAGAAGCCTTCCAACACTTGATACCTTATGAGGAGGAGTGAGCTGAATATGAGGATATTTTCTTTCAACAATTTTGGCCTCATTTGCCCGGGGAGATCAGGGACAAAATCAAGGTGCTAGTTTTCGTGGCTCAATACCATAAGCGCTACCCATTTGGGGCCAGCAATGCTCAACGCACCTTCCAAATAGCTCTGGCAAATATTCATGCATCACTACCGAGATGAACATGGAAGGAAAATAGAAAAAAAGATTAAAAAAAGAAATATTAGAAAAAAGATACAAAAACAAAAACAAATAAAAATAAACTGGTTACGAAAATCCCGCTAGGGTGTGATCGGTCCTTGACGCGTGAAAATATGGTCATCACACAGGCACAAGGGGAAGATTCATGAAAACCCAAAAAGGCATGAATCTTCTAATAAATAATCTTTGGGATAATATCTTTGTGTAAATAATTTGTTTTCTTATTACTTATCCCAAGGTGGTTTATCACTTCACTACATACACTTTTTGAAGGTTTTATTCAATTGCATTTCATTCACCCATATTGCACACAATCTCACCAAACTATTTTGTGGAAAATGGCTGGAGCAAGTGCCTTACCAAGGACACCCATACTACCCCTTGAAGAAATTGAAGCCATGGGCGGTAAATTCCTCTCAGGGAAGGTCATTGCCACCTCAAGGGAATGGGTCTTAGTATGCATCTATACCAAACTCACCTACAATATACTGAAGGAGGCAAGTACAGGAATACCTTAGTAGCTGTGGGCTTAGAAAGGTTGCTAGACGTACTTCCACTAGTGGATCTTTAGGCATGCGCTGATTTCATAGCTACCTATGATGCAAGATCCCAAATTGGTATCTTTTTAATCCAAGATGGGCTAGAGGTCCAAGTGCATATCACACAACAATTGGTAGCTGATGCATTGCACCTAGACTTAAAAGCACCGAAGTTACCCCAATATCGCTTCCTACATTGAAGATAAACAAGATCATTCCAGAAGGAGCAAAGAAAGGCTTCAAATATAATGAACAAGGAATTGGTAGTCAAGCTACAAGGCTAAAGCCTTTAATGATGGTTTTACTGTTAAAATTAAGCACCGCATGTTCTTTGTCTTCCCCATCGACCTTCAATCTGTGTCGTGAAGTTGCAAGTGAACGACAATTAATGCGTGTAGGCAAAACAACGTATTGAATTCCCACGACGCTTGGAAGCTGAAAAATCCTTATATTGATCAATCCTTTAATTGGTTTGAGAGAGAGAGAGAGAGAGAGAGAGAGAGAGAGAGAGAGAGAGATAGATAGATAGATAGTTCTATTATCGTCCTGGGAGGTCAAATATGACCTATGGGACCAAATGAACATGTCACGTGGTGTGAGTGGAGTTCATAAGTGACTCTCGATGCTCAAAAATGGCTGAAATGAGCGTCGCAATAGAGAGTCCACATCGTGGTTGGGAGAGGAAGGTATGTAGGGAGAGCTCATGGCTGAATATATGGGGAAAAGAGGACCTAATGTGGTCAAAAGCTGAGCACTCAAGTAGTGTGTGGTACTCACTCTCTCGCACTTGACGAGGGCATAAGGTGCAAAGTCGATGACACTCCTCGCCAGTGCCCCAACGTCCTGTCTCGCAGCGTAGAGAATGGGAGCTAAGACGAATGGAGGCAATGGTGCGGATCGCACTCAACGGGATGGGCTCAAGGATGTAGGAATGGGTTCAGTTACCTCGTTCCGAGAAGAAGAGAGATTTGTAGTTTGGGGCAACGTGTGTAGTGTAATGGCTGAAGCGAGAACCTCCGAATTTCTCCCAAGCCATGATACATTGGCGTTGTAAGAAGGCCTCATTAACTTGGGAGTCGATCGACGCATCCTTGACCAAGTGACATGCATCCCATCTTCCAAACCATTTCTTGATATCAAGCATCCACCCCGAACTTAGTATTTTGCTCTTGTATGTCTTTTGAACCTTTTGACTTGCTTCATATGCGATTCTAGGAAGTCGATGCAAAGGGCTACATTGTGTCTTACGCATGTACTCCACAACCCTTTCCATGCCCAAGACCTCAATGGGAAGCGATCCGGACTCAAGAAGTAAGAGCATGTAGGGTGTTTGTGTCTTGACTTGGAGAAAGTTGGTGAGAAAACGCTTTTGGACATTCTCAAACTCTTTCCAAGTAGACTTCCCGATGCTTCCACCCCACACCTCCACTCCATAAAGAAGCACCGGTGTCACCAATGTGTCAAAGAGGTACTTTTTGAGAGCCCAACACTTGATCTCTCCTGCATTGCACATGTTCTCAAATGCATAATAAGCCCTCTTTCCGGCTTCGAAGCGACGCATTGCACAATCCTTCCATTTATGATTGGATGGAACCTCAAGGCCAAGGTACTTGAAGTGATCTACCACTTCAAGTTTCTCATTGTTGTATACAATGCATGGATTTTCGTCATTGAGGGTCTTTACAAGCATAACCTTGGTTTTGGATCCATTCACGATCAGCCCGCTATGTAGGCAAAAGCGTTCCAAGACACTCATAAGCTTTTGTGCATCTTCTAAGGTATGTGCCAAGAGCACTACATCATCGGCATAAAGCAAAAGCATGATCACCGCATTTCCAATCTTAACCTCTTCTATGCCTTCTTGCTGCATAAAATCAAGAACCATGTATTCCAATTCATCAATGAGTAGCCCAAAGAGGGTTGGGGAAAGTGGGCATCCTTGTTTGACACCAATAGTGCTTGCAAAAAATTCTGAAATTCCATCTCCCATACGTAATCGACATATCACTTTTTGGTAGATGCGAAAGACTGCATGCATAAATTCTCTCGGCACTTGAAGGCTTTGCATACGTCTCCAAAGATTTCCTCGCGGTACCATGTCAAAAGCTTTCTTGAAATCCACAAAGCAACAATACAACTTTTTTCCTTTCAATCGAGACGCTTCCATAAGAACTCGAAGAGTGACAAGGTGATCAATAGTGCTATGATGCTTTCGAAAACCTGCTTGGCCAAGCGCACGTTTGCCATTCTTTTCAGCCCATTCACTTATCTTCATCTCCATGATACATCCAAATAACTTTGCCATCAAAGAACCAACCATTATAGTGCGATAGTTGTTCACATTGTTTACATCTCCTCCTTTGTGCAAAGGTTTGATCCAATTTGCACTCCAATCATGAGGCATGCCATACTGAAGTGCAAGGTTAAACATATCGCATATCCAATATCGTGTTTTCTTGCTTGTCCATTTAATCATTTCAGCCTTGACACCTTGAAGGTCACCTGCCTTGCGAGTAGCAAGTTTCTCAAGCGCGCGGCATACATCTTCAATGGTAAAGAAGGGAGACATAAATGGAAGGGAGCTACAACCCTCCATCTTATCAACATTGGGTTGCTCATAGAGGTTCTTACAATGCATATACATATCCTCAAGAGTCAAGTCACCAAAGCTCTCAACGCGCTTTCCTTTTAGATTTTGCCAAAACTTGCCACATGCATGTGCTTTCTCTTGTGCTAAAAGAAGTTGTTTTTCGACTTCCCACCTTCTCCTCTTCTTTTGAACAAGTGCTTTGTATGTGTGTGAACATTCCAAGTAAACTTCCTTGTCTTTGATTGCATCCAATCTTAGCAAGTGTTTTCGGGCTTGACTACATTCCATGTCAAACCATTTCTTCTTGGTGCTACCCTTCTTAGACCTTTTGCAAAACATGTGTTTCACCGAAAAGCATTCCTTCGCACAAGAGAAAATTACTTCTTTGAAAACTTTCCACTTGCATTCTAATGTTGGGCTCCCTTGATGCTCTATCATGCTTAACATTTGGTCCACCATATCAGCATATATAAGTGCTCGTTTGAAGTCTAGACGTAGGTACAAATGATTCACATCATGATTGGAGGCTACATGCTCGGGCCGTTTACCACACTTGAGGTCAATACATAACATCCTATGATCCGATTCCGGATTCCATTCACCAAGTGTAAAGCTTTGTATGCATTCTAGAGTGGCTTCTGAGAACAACATATAGTCAATCACGCTAGCACCATTGTGCTTTCTACATGTAAAGTCATTGGTGCCTTGCCATAGAGATACACCATTTGCAATGAGCATTCCGGTACTATTGCACATATGTAAAAGTGACTTTCCATAGTGATCCACTTCTTTTGCATCATTAGAACTTCGATTATACATGTATGAGTCATCCACTCTTCTTGATACATGCGACATGTCGACTTGTTGTGTGTCGTGTTGTAACATATTTGTGCGAGCATTCATGTCTCCAAAAACAATGACTTCACCTTGATCCTTGTAATGAGCAATGTCTTCCTCTAGTTCAACAAAGGGCTGATCTCTATCCATATTCAAGCGAGCATAAAAGTTGGAGTCATAGTGAGGAATGTAGCAGCCGGCCACAAACATGACTTGACCATTTGGTGGGCTGATTTTCAGCCATAAGTAGCGTTTATACTTATCTTCTTTGACAATGGAAACATCTTTCAAACCCTTTTTGGTCATACATGCTACGCCTCCTTGGCCTCTTCGTTGCTTTGCATTTTTGGCCCACATCAAAGAATGTACATCGTATTTGTCAAATCCAAGAATTCGTTGCGCATCATGCTCCCATGTTTCGACAAGAAGTATCACATCGGAGTCATTGGTAAGCTCATCAATGCCAATTCCCGCATTCCATGGATACCCGTTACAATTCCAAAAGCTTATTCGCAAGCGTGAGTTGGTCTCATAGATCATGTGTCCCTATTTGTTGGGTGGACTTGCATCCTCCTCAAGTGACTTTTCTTCTTGAGATGATACCTTAACCTTCTTGCTTCTTTCCTCGTATGCTTTGCGACGTACATTTTGTTGCATAAGAGTGCGATCCTCATATACATTACAACCCGTTCCTTTGAGGTAGATCCAACCATTGTCAAGGATGATCTTTCTCTTTACCTCATCAGCCATGGTACATACAATAGGTCTTTCTCCCGAGCGAGGGACTCCTTGTTTTCCAACTCGATGTGCACCATAAGCCATGATTCCTGACATGCCAAAGTGTGTAGCAAAAAACTCTTCAATAGCAACCGCAAGAGATTGGGGTGTTTCCATGCTTTCCTCCTTGATTCCACGAATGACGATGTTCTTTGAGCGTTTTTGTCGTTCTTGCAATTCTTGAGTGTCCACATTCTCTACATTCTTTGCTTGGACAACGGCTTGCGTGATAGGAGATGTAGAAACCACATTATCCTTACATATATCAGCCCATGATTTGGATGCATTTCTCATCTCACATACATCATGTCGTATTGTATCTATCGTTTCCTCTTTCAATACATGATCACTCTCAACTTTGCTCAAGCGCTCTTTCACTACATTCATGTCCACAAGAGAGCGTTTACATTCTTGAACTTCATTCTCAAGATGCATCAAGCGTGTTGTTTGCATTTCAAGAACCTTCTTGAGGTGCTCATTCTCCACAACGAGAACTCTTAAAGTACCATTCTCCATTGCAAGTGCACGCAACTCTTCACCTTGCTTGTTGACGGTTTCTTGTAACGAGATCAAGTAAGCCATGATCATTGCTTCCGTTGTTGTAGATGATGTGGTTGGATTAGCATCCAAATTCCTTGGAGATTTTGCATCATTCTCCATGGCGAGTGTGGCTTTTCCACCCTTGCGAGTTTTGTCTGACATTGCCTTCAAGTCGGCAACAAAAACGCTAAGTTTTGACAGTTTTTTCAGTTCTGAGATGCTGTTACAGCAAAGCCTTTCATTACACAGAAAAATTCCGTCTTTACATCAATGCGTAGAGGGCTTCGTGCTCTTCGATTGAGGCTATCGATCACCTAAATCGGAGTTCGGATGAGCAAGTTATGGTCAAAAGAGTGAACTGCTGCCTACTAGGTCAAAAAACGGCTGTGTGTGTGTGTGTGTGTGTGAGAGAGAGAGAGAGAGAGAGAGAGAGAGAGAGAGAGAGAGAGAGAGAGAGAGAGAGAGAGACAGAGAGAGAGAGAGAAGTTTGCAACATTTTCGTTGTTATGTAGCTACGTTTGTGTATGTGACTTATTAAGAGAGATACACAATGTATATGAAAGAGGGGGGCCGGGGGGGGGGGGGGGGGGGGGGGGGGGGGGGGGATATTGTAGCAATTTTGGGTGAAAGTAGTTTTTCTAATCAATTTTGGGTGAAAGTAGTTGCACAATTGTCCATTTGATTAACTATTCTCCAAATAAGGCGATAGAAGAGAAGATATCTAAAATACTTTGGTCAGGAAAGCCACCTTCATACAAGCATCTAAAAGTATTTGGTTGTGAGGCATTCTACCATGTTACTAAGAAGTTTAGGCACAAGTTGGCTCCCATGTTAAAGAAATGCATTTTTCTTGGCTATGGTAATTTTGGGGATATGGGATATCATTTGTGGGACCCCAAAGCCATAAATATTGTTTGCATCAATGACATGTACTTCAAGGAAGAAAATATGCTTAAGAGCCCTTTGCCTAGTATGGAGATCAGAAAGGTTATCATTCAAGAGGATGGACATGTGCATGATGGGGCTAATGCACAACATAGACAACAAGCACCTATTGTTCAAGAACAAGATCAACCCATGATTGATGGTTATGGAGTGGAACAATAGGCTATTGAGGCTCAACCAATTTTCAGGAGGTCTACAAGGGCTTCTTGACGTCGTGATTGTTATCTTCCATCTCTACGTTATGTCATGTTGATAAATTATGACGAGCCATTCTGCCATAAAGAAGTTATGTTGAGAGATGACAAGCTTAACTGGGAGCGAGCTATGCAACAGAAATGGACTCATTGTATAAGAATGTTACTTTGGATTTGGTATAGCTGCCATAGAGTAAGCAAGTGCTACCTTACAAATGAATATAAAAGGTAAAGATCATGCCAAGTGATGGCACGCCAAAGTACAAAGCATGGTTGGTTTTTGTAAGGGATTTAAGCAACAACAAGGTGATAACTTTGGTCAAGATGACCATGTTGTTGTGAGTGCTTGGGCTGGTAGTAAAGAAGGACATGGATCTTATCCAAACGGATGTTAAGATTGCGGTCTTGCATGGTGATCTTCATGAAGATATTTATATGTAGCAACCAAAAAGGTTTGTAGATAAAAGCAAGGAGCACTTGGCGTGTAAGCTAAAGAAAAGCTAGTACCATGGGAGTGGTATCACAAGTTCCATGATTTTATGCTCTTTGGAGGTTATTATAGTTCTATACCAAACAAGCTATGGAAAATGTAGTGATTAAATGTAAGCCCTGGAGTTAAAGTTGAGTGAGAGCTTTAAAATGAAGGATTAAGGGGAAGCAATCCATGTTCTTGGTATGCATATTGTTTGAGATAAGAGTAAGCAATTGCTTTATTTTTCTCAAACAAAGTACATTCAAAAAGTGGTCAAATGGTTCAATACAGAGAGGGGAAAGCCATTAAGTACTCCATTGCCTCCATATGTGAAGTCGATCTTGAATGATTGCCCTCAATCTCACGAGGAAAAGGGTAAAATGGTGAAAAATCCCTATTCATCTACTATGGGGAGTTTGACATATGTAATGATTTCTACATGCTTAGATATTGCTTTTGCAGTGGGAGTTTTGAGTGGATTCATGTCAAATTGTGGCAAGAGGCATTGGGACACAATCAAAGGGGTCATGAGATACTTACATGGTACAAAGGACATGTGCATATGCTTTCAAAGGCAAGAAACAAGTGTAGTCAACTATACATATGTGGATTATGCAGGTGATATGGACAAGAGAAAGTCCACATCTGGCTACTTCTTCATTTTTTATGGTGGTGCATTTTCATGAAGATTTGGATTTCAAGATTGCACAACTATTTTTACCTTTGAGGAAAAATATGTTGTAGCTTTAGAGGCATGCAAGGAGGCCATTTGACTTAGTAGTCTAGTGGGAGTTTTGGGTTTACCTTTTGAGATGCCATTGTTACACTATATAGTGAGAGTACTATTCAACTAGCCAAGAGTCCGATTTTTCATGCAAAGACAAAGCACATCCTTATGAAATTTCACTTCATTTAGAGATGCTTGAGGATAAGCGCATTTAGGTTGTCGAGGTTCACACAGATGATAACCCTGCTATTCTACTAACAAAGGTCCTACCATTGGAGCGCTTTGCACATTGTTGTGCAATTATGGGTGTGGGATAGATGGTTTTGTCTCTCTCATAGCTGTATGCATTTGGGTTTACCATTTGAGATGCCATTGTTACACTATATAGTCAGAGTACTATTCAACTAGCCAAGAATCCGATTTTTCATGCAAAGACAAAGCACATCCTTATGAAATTTCACTTCATGTAGAGATGCTTGAGGATAAGCGCATGTAGGTTGTCGAGGTTCACACAGATAATAACCTTGCTATTCTACTAACAAAGGGCCTACCATTGGAGCGCTTTGCACATTGTTGTGCAATTATGGGTGTGGAATAGATGGTTTTGTCTCTCTCACAGATGTATGCACATATATACATGGGCACCCTCCTAGACTTAAAGACACATTTTCCTTTAGGTGGGAGTTTGTTAAGGTGTAAAGCCCAGTGTGGTAGTCCAACCGTACGAGGCAATCAGACACGAACACTAACCTATTCTTTGTACTATATAATAATAGTCACTCAGAGACCTTAGCCAACATTGTGGCAAGGAGTATATACATCTTGTAAGCTGCATCGGACTTCTTCTTCTTCGTCTCCATCTTTGTGCACACACATGCTCTCCATGTGCACTTGACTATGAGTAGAACATGTTGTGGTGATGCCAGACTATTGAAACTGGGAGGTGCCAAAAAATGTGATTTTTGTGCACATCCATCCATATTAGAGATTCAAGCATTTCCTTATAATCCCAAATAAAAGGGTCCCTACAGCCCCCAACCTTTCCCTAAAGGAGCCAAGCTGAGCAATCTTTTGTTGGGTTATTGAGATCTTAGCCTTCATAGTCTTATGATTGTACAAATGTAAGCTCCTTTACAATGAAACTAGTACAAAAGCCTTATGAGGGGGGATTGGTCTCACCATTATCACTATGTCATTTCTTTTTATGATGTTATTTAAATGCCTGCATCACTATGGTTGTCCAGTTGTGGCATTAGCTACAACTGCTATTCTCATGAACATTGCTACCGTCACTACTAAATAATAAATTGTAAAGAGAGCTTAATTTAAGTTTGGTTCAACTTATAATGACTAAAAAGTAGTATAAAATAGATATTGTACATGGGATTCCTTTTTGTACCACCAAAGCATGTGTTCACCTATATGTGTGTGTGTGTGTGTGTATGTACATATACATACATATATATATATATATATATATATACGTACATACACACATACATATATGTATATATACATACATACACACACACACACACAAACACTAGTATACTGGTCATAAGTTCCTTAAAAAACCCAAAACACCCCCCCCCCCCCCCCATTTTTGCATAATAATGATACCCTTTTGCCATGCCAATGGAAACTGCTTTATAATGGGAAATTACCCCCGCTTAATCAAAGCGTGAGGAAACGAGTGCTATCATCACACGGGGTAGGCGGCCCCTGTCCACTCTCTATCGCCTTCCCCAGGCGAAGGCACTTGCAGGCTCGCGCAGTTGAGGGCGACCGAATGCATTGAACCTACTGGCTCTGGGAGCGTGCACACCATCCTATATAAACTAAGGTGAGGGCATACTCTGGCCCTCACTTAGCCCTGGAGTAGGTCTTTTTTCTGCTCATTTTTGCCACTGTCTGAACTTGCTAGAATGGAGCTTGCAACTCCAGTAACACAGGTGTCATATTCTACCTTACTACAAGCTTCGGTTTTGGTTTGTTTGTTGTTGCAGTACTATGCATGGTTGGTAAAGAGTGATGCCATCTGAGTTATACACTGTGTATTTGTCATAAGCATAAAAAAGACAAACTATTGAGCCATGGCATAAATGGCTTAGGATCTGAGATGATTAATGGTTTTTCTGTTAAAGGGAATACCTGCATCTAATCTGGGGGTCGGCTCTGTAAAAAATCCGCTTCAGAACTTCACCCCTGCATATTTTGGTATATGGTTGTGTGTAAGTGTATGTAGGTGTGTATAGGTATGTGTGAGTATGATGGTTTGGCTTGGCGTGATGGGCGTTCTCAACATTTGCTACATCTGGACATGAATATTGCTTGACGGGGTACTGGTGTTCTGTTCCGACTGTGTGAATGGAAACAAATTTTTTTTTGATGACCAACTGGTCATAAGGCTCTGATTCTAACTGCTGCAGGGCTTTGCAAAAATCGGCATAATGACTGGTGTTTTTCGCAGTTTTAACTGGTTCTTTCTCATAGAGTCATTCTTTGGATGGTTACAAAGTATGAAAAAGTAAATGAACTGGTTCTTTCTCATAGAGTCATTCTTTGGATGGTTACAAACTGGTCATAAGGCTCTGATTCTAACCGCTGCAGGGCTTTGCAAAAATTGGCATAATGACTGGTGTTTTTCGCAGTTTTAATTGGTTCTTTCTCATAGAGTCATTCTTTGGATGGTTACAAAGTATGAAAAAGTAAATGAACTGGTTCTTTCTCATAGAGTCATTCTTTGGATGGTTACAAACTGGTCATAAGGCTCTGATTCTAACCGCTGCAGGGCTTTGTAAAAATCGGCATAATGACTGGTGTTTTTCGCAGTTTTAACTGGTTCTTTCTCATAGAGTCATTCTTTGGATGGTTACAAAGTATGAAAAAGTAAATGAACTGGTTCTTTCTCATAGAGTCATTCTTTGGATGGTTACAAACTGGTCATAAGGCTCTGATTCTAACCGCTGCAGGGCTTTGCAAAAATCAGCATAATGACTGGTGTTTTTCGCAGTTTTAACTGGTTCTTTTTCATAGAGTCATTCTTTGGATGGTTACAAAGTATGAAAAAGTAAATGAACTGGTTCTTTCTCATAGAGTCATTCTTTGGATGGTTACAAAGTATGAAAAAGTAAATGAACTTGGGCGGATATTACCTGGGTTTGTTTAAAAGGTTGCCAATTGCTGGTATAATGAAAACATGGGGCTATTAATTCTGAAGGTAAGTATAGATACTTTTGAGCTCCTGGCATAATAACCGAGCTACTGTTCTTAATCTCTTGGGATACTACGGTTCCGAAAAAGTGGTTAATGACTTATGGATATCGTGGGAAGATGAAGGTAAGTATATAGCTGGTTGCTTTTTTTGGCTTTGGTATAGCTTGCAAGCTATCGACGAAGGAGTCTTGCTACTTTGCTGACTGGTTGTACTGGAGGTAGTCATCACCCTCATCTGATACCTTTCGTTGACAAAAAGTAGTCAGATTTCACATCCCTTTGTCAAAAACACGGGGTTACCTTTCATACCATGGGATTGCTAAAGTCTACAGGTAAGTATTGTTACCATATACATGTGGTAGTGATGTGTGTGAACACACTAGGACTTGCGGGGCATTTTTTCCCTCTTTAGGAGTTTTTTTCCCCCGTGCATTGTATATACGCCCATCACTCTAGGGCTATCTATTTTTTTTTCCATTGCACACTAAGTAATACACTCTCAATTGTGTGCCTTGAGCTTCCTTCGTCTTCTCCAAGCTGTGTGTGTTTCTCTGCAACCCTAATTCCAACAATTGGTATCAGAGCAGGTTACATCCTCCCGGGCTTAGTCGCCAGCTGCTCCAGCACACGCCTCCTCACTTTCTCCAATGAGCCCAAATAGTCTGCTCAGATTTTTATTTTGGGCTCATTTCGGCCTCCGTTTCCACTACAGGTAGTACTGCATAGGCTATTTCGTCATTTTGTGCAAAATGTCTGTCAGTGTCGTTTCTGCATAACAAGTGCCTTATAGTCTTCTACGGTTTGTGCTATATAGCACATGTTGTTCCCGCTCCGTTTCTCCTATTTTCGGGCAGTTTTCACATCAGGTGCAGCATTTACCATGGCTGACAACAACAACACAGATGTGTTCAAGATGTTTGGTGCTGAGGACAGGTTGGATGGGGACAACTACCCTATGTGGGCTTATATAATGCAACATGTTCTTGTGTCAAAGGGCGTCTGGAACATTGTGCAGGGCATTGATGTACGTCCTGGTTCTGAGGATGTAGGTGATGTTGAGGATGTTGCAAGTCTTGCTGCAAGGATTGCTGCTGTTAGAGTTGTTTTTCCTACGGTAGAACAAGCTCGTTGGGATGTAAAGGATGCACAGGCTCATGTATTGATTACGTTTTCTATGAAGCGCACCATTGTTCCTCACATCCGTTCAGCAAAATATGCAAAACAGGCTTGGGATATTCTAGCAGGTCTTTATGCAAGTCATAATGAGGCTAAAATTGCTTTGCTGTGTAAAGAGCTGGAGTCGAAGATTATGCATGAGGAAGATGATATGGACACTTTCCTTGCTAGTGTCAAGGATATCAATGAGCAGCTTATTTCTGCAGGTGAAGTCATTTCAGACAGTTCTCTTGTGTAGACTGTTCTTGATGCCTTACCAGATTCTTACCAGAATTTTGCTAGTACTTGGAGACTTATGACCCAAGGAAATCCAGAAGTTGTCAAGTTTGAAGCATTATGCACATTGTTGTTGCAAGAGTCACTTTCTAGAAAAAATAGGACTAGACAGCGTGCAGTTGAACAGGCTTTTATTGCTTCTCAAAGAAAGGGTGGTAACAACAATGCAACCACTTCTTATTGTTCTGCTGCGAGTGGCAAAACTTCTGTTCCCAATGCTTCTGCTGGCAGCACTTCGTCTGGCAATTCTGGTGATAAGGGCAAAAAGAAGATGCGCTGCCATTATTGTAAAGCTAATGATCACTTGATCAAGTCGTGTCCTAAGTTGAAGGCCAAAGAGGCTAAGAAGAAAGAGGGTGGTTCCACTGCAAATGCTGGTTGCATTACAAATGCAGCCATTGTTGAGTCCTCTGTGAAAGGAGCCATCTCACAAAGCACATTGAGGTGCATTACCAGTATGTCAGGGAGAGGCTCTCAGCAAGAGAGATTAGCTTGGCTTATGTGCCAACACAGGACAATCTTGTAGATCTTTTCAGAAAGGCATTGTCTTGTGAGAAGCTTGAAGCTTTCTGCAAAGCTTTGGGCTTACTCCCCTTTGTGTACTGATCATGTCCTCAGGGCATGGAACTTCCCTTCACTCATGTGCCAGCTCTCGTTCACCGCATCACTCCAGGGGGGATTTGTTACCATATACATGTGGTAGTGATGTGTGTGAACACACTAGGACCGCCGGGGCATTTTTTCTTTCTTTAAGAGGTTTCCCCCCCCCCCCCCCCCCCCCCCCCCCCCGTGCATTGTATATACGCCCATCACTCTAGGGGTATCTATTTTTTTTCCATTGCACACTAAGTAATACACTCTCAATTGTGTGACTTGAGCTTCCTTCGTCTTCTCCAAGCCGTGTGCGTTTCTATGTAACCCTAATTCCAACAAGTATATGGTTACATAGCTACTGAGCTATGGCTCGAGCTATGGCTCGTTTGACTCGTAATGGACTTTACCATTTAGAAAATAGGTTGTAACACTCATTTGTGAAGTAATTAGAAAAGATTGCTAAACATACCAGGTCTAAATGAATAAACTAGCTTGTCTAAAGTAACTAAAACCTATAAGATGGACATGGATAACAACTGATATGGTCCATTGATACCTGTAAAACACATCCAAGGCTAACTGAATTGTTGTCTTGTTTGGATGGATGCAGGTAAGGACTCTATCCTATCTTGGAGGGTTTTCTTTTCTTTGGCAAGCAACCTTACTTTAATGAAGTACTCACTAAGGAACGGGGAAGTTCTTTTACTACTGGTCTTACTGAAAGAGGATCTCTTTCCTACAATCATTGTACCTAAATAATTCTGATATTGAGTTATTTTTGTACATATCTGTTCATTATTCCTTGGCCAGCTGTCTTTTGAATGTAAAAATTCAATTATGTCTTACTAGTTAAGATTTAAACAGCTACACACACATCCTATACATAAGGTTTTTCCTTTCCGAGGGAAACCGGGATGCTGGCCTAGGAAATTATCTTAGGAATGGAGCTCTAATTTGGACCCACAGTCTGTAAATCCTTTATTGGTAGACTGGTGTTAGGTGGCCCCTTTTAGACTCTTTTTCTGGTTCCTGCTCACGGCTACCATAGTCTCTAACTTTGCCGGTTGAAGGTTTGCAGGACCAAGTATACATTACAATCTAGACACTTTGCTAATTTTTATGTCACCTCTATTTCAGGATTGCTCACGTTATAGAATGACAGCTCGCATGAGTACTAATCACATTCCTGAGAATCATGCAAAGATTCTTGATCAGATTAAGCTTTACCTTAAAGACCATACACCAAAGAATGCCTTGGCTACTAGAACTAAACCTTTCCTTGCTAGGAAAGCCAAATTATGTATTACATACTATGGCAAGAAAAATTAAACCTGACCTCACTGTTTTTGCAGACTCTTGCTCTCTCTCAAGGATTGGAACTAACCTCGGAGCCCCTCTCTGTGGCCTCCTCTCTTGTCCTCAAATGTATTAGCACCTTGGATGCTTCACAGCTTATTTATGATTCGGCACTTGCCTCGGATAAAAAAACTATCTGTCTTGCATATGTTATCATTTATTGACTGGGTAAAAATTCTAGCTACATTGGACAAAGACCCCCTAGAAGGTGTTAATTTGTTGTCCCAATATATTGCCCAACTTCCTGTCCTTGCTTCACAATATCAGCAAGAGCTTGCCCCGTTCTCCTCATCTGGAGCTGAGTTGTCTAACTTCCTTAGAAAACTATGTGGGCTTAACCCCTCGTTTGTCTGCACTCCAAATACCCCCTCCATCCCTCCAACTGGTGGAATATTCTGTCGAGATAGTGCAGCACTGGAAGCAATAAAAGAATTTCAAAATAATCTTTGCTCCCTCAATGATGTTAACCTCCTTGAGATGGTACCAAAAATCTCTAAAGTTTTTCCTATCTTACCAGTAAGACAAATAGAAATTGAATCTCTTGGAGTTGACCATCAAATGTGGGTTCTGCCAAACAAAGCCTTCCTGGATCCTATTCTTAGTGAAACCTGGGTGTACTTGGCCAACCTTCTTGCCTCAATTGTGGAAGACTGTAAACTCAAGGTTCTTAAAGGTGGACAGTTCCTAGACAAAGGGGAACTGATTAAAGCACCCTTTAACCTTCATCTCATCGACCACTCCAAATGCCCCTCAAATGCTGGATTGTACATACGTACTAAGGGTAGCATGGGATTTGCTAAAATTAACCCAGATTTCTACACTGAGTCCATCTGGAATATCTTCCGCCCCTATGTGAAATGTGCTTGCAGATTTCTTGACCCCAAAGCTTCCTGTGAATCAAGCATCATGTGGTTTGATCATGCAATATGGTTTATCCTCAACCATCTGGATTTATTATTCCCAGAGAAACCAGTCGACTTTCATCTATCCCTCATCTGCTCTTGGCTAGGTGTTTAGGCTAAGCAGATTGTGATTGCACAAATTGCCTTTAATATATTCCGTGGTCTTATGCATGATATTCTGAAAGAGCTTAAAGCAGATGAACCCGGTCTATACCTTACCACTTATGCTAACTTTAAAGGGGTCAAGTTCATCACTAATCTGCTTAAACCTTGTATTGAAGATGATGATTCTCCTGCCCTAAAAAGAGCTAACTCCTTGACTACTCCCAACTCTTTCACCTCGTTTTTTATACATAGTTCCTCGTCTAATCGAGGAAAAACTCGTAGCTTTACAAGAGGGAGAGGCAGGTTCCCTGCTATCAAAAACTTCCCTAAAATCTAACCCATGAATATATTGTAGGTCTCTACAAACCCGGGTGGAAGAAGAGTTCTCAGCAGAGAAGATACAAAATGTGGTGCTATCTACATACACTGTCTCTTTCACAATGTACTTCTTGATTGGATTCCACCAAAAAATCTTTTTTGTGAGTGCTTTGACTTACTTTTTGGGAATCATAAACTGCTTGACAATATTCTCATAGGATGGAAATATCATCATCCTATAAAAGGATTAGTTTTAGATAATGACTTTTTAGACAAGAAACAATCCCTTACTGTACATTCATTCATTTTGCCTCATTCTACAGGAATTTTGAAGGAATTGGTAACCATGTCTGTACCCAGGATCTCAACATTATCGATAATGTCACAATACGTAAGTTATTGGCCAAAGGGCTCAATCACATACCTAACTATCCAAAAAACCCTTACCTTGCCCTATCAGCTTTACTTAGCTGCCTCACTGACCTTGTCAGTGCTCTCCGACTGGAGATGACAGTCCTACCGGACTTAAAGGAATTAGTGAAGGAAGGCTTCCTTCATAAAATTTCCCTACTTCCTAGGAAGTGGCTTTCTTCTGATAGCTCTTGGCTTACATCTCAACTAGCTCTTGATTTTCAACTAATCTCAGATAAATGGTTTGTGGTCGGGCTTGAAAAAAGCTCCAACTGTCCTACTGCTATGTGCAAATACCTTGCTTGGAAAGCAGCTCGGGATCGAGTATCCGGTAAAGAATTCTGTCATACTAACAATACGCCACAAAATATCTCTAACAAGATTTCTAAACATTTAGGACAGCTTGGATACTCAATTAGCAACACCAGGTTACCAGTACTATTTCCTATATATAAATTCCACAAACATAAGTTCAGATGGATGTTTGATGCCTCTAACTGTATCTTCTCAGATATCACCAAAGATATTACTCTTTGCCTTGATATTATCCTCACAGAATTTGAACTCATTTGTGCAGAGAAGCAGAGAATTTGCAAGGATTTCCTAAATATCCAATATAATCCTTTCTGGTTAACAAAAAACGCTACAGAAGTCACACTTAACCTTCCTCAACATATCTTCCACATCTTTATAGATGATATTACACAATGCTACGAAAACATTCCACTTAATGGGGATACCTTAAGACTGTTTTAGCCAAGGTTATTAATTTAGCCTTTACCAATGCTAAAAAGAGAAAGTATCATTTTATCTCCCTATCCAAGAAACCTAGATGGATTCAAGCATCTCACTCTGTACACCCTCTACACTTCAATGAAACAAAACTTTGCTCCTATATTTCTTGGCTGTTGAATAACTGCACTGTTATCTCAGGCGGCTGCTGCTTTAACCAATGCCTTGGCATCCCTATGGGCTTCTCTTGCTCACCACTTATGTGCAATATTTACCTGGCTTTTTTTGAATACAGATGGTGTCTTAAGAACATGAAAACTGACCATAAAAAACTTCCACTATTCAATCATACTTTTAGATATATGGATGACTTGCTTAGTATTAACAATAGAATGTTCTCTAATGAGATTGATCTAACTTACCCCCACTGCCTAAAAATTGAGCCTACTTCCCTCCCAGATAATTCGACTTTTTTTGGGGACTTTTGCAAATCAGTCCAATTTCTTAACCTTTCAATATCCCTTCACTCCCCATCTACAGGTGGATATGACCTTAGATTTATCTGGAGAAAGGATCTTCTTAAGCTACCTCACATAGAATTCATTAAAAGAAATAGCAATAGGCCATACAAAGCCTCTATTTGCTTCTGTATTGGCCTTCTTTACTTAATCTGCTACTCTTCATCTACCCCCTCTTTGGCTTGGGAAGAGATATCTGTACTAGTTGAAAAATACAGCCATAATGGATTTAATCAAAATCAGATCCGTAACACCATCATACAAGCTCTCATTCGGCATAACTCGCCTGGACTATTATTTCAGAAAGAGAGTCTCATCTCTCTCATAAGGTAGTAGGCCCATACACAATGGGCCTACTACCGACCCATTGTGTGTGGTGCCTGGGCTAGGGCGGGTACACACACACACACACACACACACACACACACACACACACACACACACACACACACACACACACACACACACACACACACACACACACACACACACACACACACACACACACACACACACACACACACACTAGTATACTGGACATAAGTCCCTTAAAAAACCCAAAACACCCCCCCCCCCCCCCCCCCCCCCCCCCCCCCCCCAATTTTTGCATAAAATGATACCCTTTTGCCATGCCAATGGAAACTGCCTTATAATGGGAAATTACCCCCGCTTAATCAAAGCGTGAAGAAACGAGTGCTCTCATCACACGGGGTACGCGGCCCCTGTCCACTCTCTATCGCCTTCCCTAGGCGAAGGCACTTGCAGGCTCGCGCAGTAGAGGGCGGCCTAATGCATTCAACCTCCTGGCTCTGGGAGCGTGCACACCATCCTATATAATCTGAGGTGAGGGCATACTTTGGCCCTCACTTAGCCTTGGAGTAGGTCTTTTTTCTGCTCATTTTTGCCACTGTCTGAAATTGCTAGAATGGAGCTTGCAGCTCAAGTAACACACGTGTCATATGCTACCTTACTACAAGCTTCAGTTTTGGTTTGTTTGTTGTTGCAGTACTATGCATGGTTGGTAAAGAGTGTTATACACTATGTATTTTTCATAAGCATAAAAAAGACAAACTATTGAGCCATGGCATAAATGGCTTAGGATCTGAGACGATTAATGGTTTTTCTGTTAAAGGGAATACCTGCATATAATCTGGGGGTCGGCTCTATAAAAAAGCCGCTGCAGAACTTCACCCCTGCATAATTTGGTATATGGTTGTGTGTAAGTGTATGTAGGTGTGTATATGTGTGTATAGGTATGTGTGAGTATGATGGTTTGGCTTGGTCTGATGGCCGTTCTCAACATTTTCTACATCTGGACATGAATATTGCTTGACGGGGTACTGCTGTCCTGTCCCGACTGTGTAAATGGAAGCAAATTTTTTTTTGATGACCAACTGGTCGTAAGGCTCAGATTCTAACCACTGCAGGGCTTTGCGAAAATCGACATAATGACTGGTTTTTTTCGCAGTTTTAACCGGTTCTTTCTCATAGAATCATTCGTTGGATGGTTACACAGTATGAAAAAGTAAACAAACTTGGTTAGATATTACTTGGCTTTGTTTAAAAGGTTGCCAATTGCTGGTATAATGAAGACATGGGGCTATTAATTCTAAAGGTAAGTATAGCTACTTTTGAGCTCCTGGCATAATAACCGAGCTACTGTTCTTAATCTCTTGGGATACTACTGTTCCGAAAAAGTGGTTAATGACTTATGGATATCGTGGGAAGATGAAGGTAAGTATATAGCTGGTTGCTTTTTTTGGCTTTGGTATAGGTTGCAAGCTATCGAAGAAGGAGTCTTGCTACTCTGCTAACCAGTTGTACTGGTATCTTATTTGGTTTTATAAAAAAGAGGTAGTCATCACCCTCATCTGATACCTTTGGTTGACAAAAAGTAGTCGGAATTCACATCCCTTTGTCAAAAAAAGGGGGTTACCTTTGATACCATGGGATTGCTAAAGTCTGCAGGTAAGTATATGGTTACATAGCTACTGAGCTATGGCTCTCGAAATAGTTTGACTTGTAATGGACTTTACCATTTGGAAAATAGACTGTAACACTCATTTGTGAAGTAATTAGAAAATATTGCTAAACATACCAGGTCTAAATGAATAAACTAGCTTGTCTAAAGTAACTAAAACCTATAAGATGGACATGGATAACAACTGATATGGTCCATTGATACCTGTAAAACACATCCAAGGCTAATCGAATTGTTGTCTTGTTTGGATGGATGGAGGTAAGGACTCTATCCTATCTTGGAGGGTGTTCTTTTCTTTGGCAAGCAACCTTACTTTAAGGAAGTGCTCACTAAGGAACGGGGAAGTTCTTTTACTACTAGTCTTACTGAAAGAGGATCTCTTTCCTACAATCATTGTACCTAAATAATTCTGATACTGAGTTATTTTTGTACATATCTGCTAATTATTCCTTGGCTAGATGTCTTTTGAATGTAAAAATTCAGTTATGTAAGATTTAAACAGCTACACATACATACATGGATACATATATATATATATATATATATGTGTGTGTGTGTGTGTGTGTGTGTGTGTGCACACACACACACACACACACACACACATATACACACATACACACTACTAACCCAAATGTGTGTATATATATATATACACACACATTTGGGTTAGTAGTCTAGTGGGAGTTTTGGGTTTACCTTTTGAGATGCCATTGTTACACTATATAGTCAGAGTACTATTCAACTAGCCAAGAATCCGATTTTTCATGCAAAGACAAAGCACATCCTTATGAAATTTCACTTCATTTAGAGAGGCTTGAGGATAAGTGCATGTAGGTTGTCGAGGTTCACACAGATGATAACCCTGCTATTCTACTAACAAAGGGCCTACCATTGGAGCACTTTGCACATTGTTGTGCAATTATGGGTGTGGGATAGATGGTTTTGTCTCTCTCATAGATGTATGCACATATATACATGGGCACCCTCCTAGACTTAAAGACACATTTTCCTTTAGGTGGGAGTTTGTTAAGGTGTAAAGCCCAGTGTGCTAGTCCAATCGTACGAGGCAATCAGACACGAACACTTACCTATTCTTTGTACTATATAATAATAGTCACTCATAGACCTTGGCCAACATTGTGGCAAGGAGTATATACATCTTGTAAGCTGCATCGGACTCCTTCTTCTTCATCTCCATCTTTGTGCACACACATGCTCTGCATGTGCACTTGACTATGAGTAGAGCATGTTGTGGTGATGCCAGACTATTGAAACTGGGAGGTGCCAAAAATTGTGATTTTTGTGCGCATCCATCCATATATAGATCTACTGGTACACATGTGTTCCCCCACATCCAATGCCTAGAACCTCTTGCAATTTGGATCCTGAAAAGTACATCAATAGATGAGATTTGACTATTTCAAAGTTAGAGTGCATGCAAAGGGCCATAGACCATCCAAATGATGTTTAAATTCAAACCGGCCGTATATATAAGCTTTAGAAACCTTTTCACACCACATGTTGGTGAAATCAGATTTGCAAAAGTCCATACTTGCAAAAATTGTCGTTTTTACACCATCAATTTTTCCTCCTTAGATCTTCAAGGTAATAGTGCATGTGTGCTCAAAATCATCGAAGACACTACCCCTTTAAGTCTACATCAATCTAACACTCTGGGAAACACCTATTTAGACACTCCCGCAAATACACAAACCCTCACAAATATCTTTGGTGGACTCACATGTCACTAACTCTATTTCCAAGCATCTATGGGCATGGTAATAGACAATCTAATAATCTCTAACTACTTGGGACTAAGAAAAGAGGGAAAAAGTGTCTAGGTGGGCTCCAAATAAATCTTTGTCAAAGCATGATTAGAGATTTAAGCATTTCCTTATAATCCCAAATAAAAGGGTCCCTCCAGCCCCCAACCTATCCCTAAAGGAGCCAAGCTGAGCAATCTTTTGTTGGGTTATTGAGATCTTAGCCTTCATAGTCTTATGATTGTACAAATGTGAGCTCCTTTACAATGAAATTAGTACAAAAGCCTTATGAGGGGGGATTTGTCTCTTAAAATCTGACCATCATCACTATGTCAATTTCTTTTTATGATGTTATTTAAATGTCTGCATCACTATGATTGTCCAGTTGTTGCATTAGCTACAATTGCTATTCTCATGAACATTGCTACCGTTACTACTAAATAATAAATTGTAAAAAGAGCTTAATTTAATTTTGGTTCAGCTTATAATGACCAAAAAGGAGTATAAAATAGATATTGTCCATGGGATTCCTTTTTGTACCACCAAAGCATGTGTTCACCTATATATATATATATATATATATATATATATATATATATATATATATATATATATATATATATATATATATATATATATATGTATATGTATATGTATATATGTATATGTATATGTATGTATGTATGTAGATTTTGTGCCAAGATAGCTCTCTTCTTCTTCTAGGTATGTGATTTGGAGGACTTTCACGTGCACAACATCATTAAATGTCTATGACCCCTTCTCACTAATCCAAGATTAACACATTAGCTTTGAAAACTTCAATTTGGTGACGAATAGGGTTGGGAATTCTCCTCTTAGGCCCGTGTCACACTTGATCAGGTGGCCAAGTGTGACAAGGTCATGAGTTACCTAGGTGGCCAACTCATGACATATGTGCACTTGGTCAGGCAAGGTAGTGTCATAGTTGTTCCTATCCAAGTTAAGTAGTAACTTTTCAATTATTTCAACCAAGAAAGATAATTGGCCTAGTGGTGGCACCCACTCAAGTTCAATGCCCAATGGTTTTGCTTGGTGCCTTACACTAACGGCCCCCGCCCTCCACCCCTTGACCATGACATGACCATGACTCTAAAATGAAGCTTCCTTCTTGGTCCACCTATGTGGCCAAGAGTGGCTGACGGTAAGGTGTGAGATGGGGCTTAGGGCCCCACCTACCCTTTCTACAAACACGAGGCACCTCCAACATGTTAGGGATCAGATCCACAAATGCCTCGTGACAACAAAAAATTAACAAGTTTGTTTTTCCAAACCATTTTCCATTGCAGGTTATATAAATTATTATTTTTTGTATTTGTAAAGAAATATATGTTAAATTATTGATTGATGCTCATAATAATGCTCATTTGTTTTGGTTTTACAGTTTACCTCCACCCTCGCCAATTGTCTAGTTCGGTGGCTAATTCTGCAATAGGCCTCCTAACTGGATAGTGTTGCTACCTATTATTGATCACAAAATTGATGGACATCAGCTACAATTTGCTTTTATATCTTGCCTATTTTAGGGCCATCCATGCATCAATTTTGATTTTTGTATTATTGGGGTTTCATGTTCTTTTCTATTTTAGTGGGGTTTTAGTAAGTGTCTGATGTATAAAGATCAAAATTATGATTTTGATATTTCTTACTCATTTTGATGATATGAATGAATTTCGAGCATGTATGTGACTTTTGAGAGCCATGTGCAAAGCCTTATGTTATTTGGAGCACTAAATTTGAAACTGAGGACCGAAAAGTATTTTGTAGACTCTAAAGTTCACTACATGTGTGATTTCATGTGATTTTGAACTTTATTTTTTATGAGAATGCACATATAGCCTTAGCTTGGTACCCTCTATGCAACCTTGAAGTCAATACCTGCTAAGCTAGATTAAAATTGCAAGTTTGATCCAGCTATGCAAATGGACCCCCAAATGGCATTGGATCACTATTTGACTTATGGATTGAGTGCAACAGCCTATTTTAGCATGTAGACACCCCCATACCCTTTTTGCAGATTTAAGATTTGACTAGGTTTGGTTACGCTTGTAGCCTCCGCCAATGTCCTTGGATTACTATTTGGACATATGGCTTGAGTGCATGTGCCTATTTCAACATCAAAATGGTTGTTTTCTTGCTTAACTGAATGAAAAATGTTCCCTATAAAGGATATGAGTGCTTTGGGTGGCTCATGAAATGCTTATGAATATGACGATGTGATTGGTTCATGCTTTAGACTTGTGTAGCTCTAGAAGATCAAAATCACAAGTTGACCTTCTCGAGAGGATTTGACGTTGATCGTGAGGAAATTAGTAGAGAGGCTTGAAATAATATGCATTGATAGATTCCCAAGCATGATATATGTGAAAAGAGGCTAGAGTTGGAAAAATCGAGTACTATGACATGGTTTTGAATGTTGTAGATGATGTTAGTGGCTCGGGTCTTGTACATAGAATGGGCAACATGCGTGCAACGCTAGTTTGGTAAGTTGATATAATATTTGCCTACAAGATGAAAATTGTAGTTTTGAACTTGTAGCGCATTTTCATGAATGTGACCATATGGGCATGTTAAGGACATCAAGGGGATGCAAGATATGCAATTGTCATGTAAAGTGGACAAGTATGGGTCAATTTATGTAGCATTGGATGCTTTGTGACTCCAAAATTCCAAATCTGGTGTCTTTTTGTGATTGTGATGCCCATTTCTTTGAGTGAGGTTGTCCAAGTTTTGTATGCAAGGTGTATAACATGAGGATGGGGTGACCTCTTGCACAAGGGGAGTGCGTATAGGGAGAGACTGGAGATATCAAAATCATAATTTTGAACATTCCTTTCAAGAATGAGATGAGATCTCATGTTCTAACTTGTTAGAGAACCATACTGAGTTACTTTTGAGCCATTTGGTCACTGAAAAGTACTTTGAGGAAATAAAACCATAAAGGTCTCCACATTATTCAAAAGGATTGCATGTTTTACTTTTCACAAAATATGGTCAAATTTGTGACTAGAAAAAACCAAGAGGACAAACTTTCACAAGCTTTATAGATATATGGAGAGAGAGATTAAGAGAAACCAGACAAGAGAAATAGGAATTCACATGTGTAAAGTGGAGAGAGAGCAAGAGAAAGATAGGAAGGGGGGGATGGTGAATTTTTTTAACTTGGGGGTTTTTGTCCAAAAATCAAAACTTTCATGCCTCTCTCTCTCTCTCTCTCTCTCTCTCAAGATAAAGGGTGCTTGTGCATGTTTACATGAGTGTAGCTATCTTGATTCTAAATGCTCCCACTTGGTTTTCTAGTTTACTCTTACACTCGCTTGATGGCTAGTTTGGTGGAGTGCTAGGATATTATGTGGCGTGAGTGCTGACTAGAGATGTGGAAAGTACTGTTGTGCCACATAGGCATACACATGTGTAAAGGGTAAGTGAAGAGATAAAGAGAGTCTATTACACTGTATGGTTTATACATATGCAATAGAGTGAAGTGCTTGAGTGTGCAACTCTCTCTTTCTCTATTCATGGGTTTCTTGTTTGGTATAATCCTCCCTAATCACTATGCGTAATCTACATGTGTGCCATGTCTAATACCACATTAGGTTTCACAATATGGTATCAAAGCTCTCTTAGCATGGTAATTATCTATGTACATAGGATTATGTATGCATGTTTATTTGATTAAGAATTTGTGTTATGTTTTACCACTTTATTAAAGAAAAATTTATGCACACTCATTATCATTTGGAATTGCATGAAAGAGATTTGCAATTTGTGAGTAATTTGAGATAGAGCTGAAGCCGTTATCAAGAAGAATCAAGATTTAAGAGAAGTTTTTCAACATGGAGAGTTGCAATGAAGCTATCATTGAACGAAGCAAGCAATGTCTTGTGTCATGGAGTGCGCCGTTATCAAGAGAAGCTACGAAAAAGTAATGGAGATTGGAGAAGAAACCCCAAGAAAGTGTTTGTGAATTAGTTTTGCCTCAATTTTAGTGTTTGAGCATGAAAGAAATGCTCATGTGAGAAGGGTTGCTATATGTTGAGATTTTCAAATCTCAAGGCTCTTGCAATATGGCAATGAACAAGTGTGGAGGTGCATGGTTGTCGATCATGGCATCGGCAAATGGTGATGGGCTGATTTTCAGCTCATATTGGAGCATGTTAAAAGGGCATGGCTCATGGAGTTGCTCATGAAAGAGGAGCAATAGTGGTGGAAGCAGCTAGGTATTTCACAATTTGTTCGATGCCTCATTCTTGGAAGAGAGAAGTGGATGGAAAAGCACACTTAAAAAATGTGCGCATGGAGCATGCACATTATGGAACTCAATTTGGGGCTAATGAGGCCATGCTTATGGCTATAGAAACCTCAATGGAGGTTTTTTGAAGAGGTAAAATTGGTGCATCAAAGGCATACACATTAGAGGCACATTATGAGATTGTGAAGAGAGCAAAAGAACTTGGAGAACTTGGGCATACAGAGGGAGGTGACGCCCTAGCGTAGCCAAGTTCGGCGTATAGATGTGGCTTGTAAGAGTCACAAGGTGGAAGCTCACTTGATAGCTTCTCATGATCATATTGATGGCTATGGAGGAATCTCATAAGAAGATTCATTATGAAGGCAAAGAAGGTCACCATGGGAGCACAAGAAGCTCGTAAGGCTTCAACTATGTTGGAATTCTTATGCAACAAGATTCAAGAACCAAAGCTTGGAAATATCACGTGATGTCTACGTGCGATAGGTTCTACAGAATTGGGATGTTCTACTTCAAATAATACGAGGAAGAAGAAGGCATCATACATGGACTTTCCAGAAATCCCAAGCAGTGAAGGACGAGTGGCTCGATCAGCAGTAGTGATTCATGATGAAAAGCATGGAGTCTAGACCAAATGGTGCAACAAAGCAACAGTCGCGGCAATGCGTTTGAGAAGAGCAGATGAAGAAAACATTGAAGTTTGTGCAAACTAACAGTGAACATGCCTAGAATAGGATGCAGTGGTGGCAAAAGACGTATCTAGTATCAATAGAAGAAAGTAATGAACTTTGGTTATGATGGCATGAAATAATGCACACAAGAGGGGCAGCACAGAATACAACTCGTAAGGATGCAAAGAAGCATCAGTTCTACCACCAGCACAACAAGTAGTAGAAGATAACCATAAGATCTTATCTAAGCTGCAACTTAAAAACAATTAATAATAAAAATAGAGAGCTTTAGCTATGGTGATGCAGCATGTGCGTCGCACAGAAGCGCGACGCAAAAGAAGCGTTGTCAATTATGGAAGTTTTGGCATGATGCAGGTGGTGGTGATGCAGTTGCACTGGGTCCTATTTTTATTGGTTAAAAGTTCAAGACTTTAAAATCCTTGTTCACGTGTTTGAAAAAGCATCACCTACAACACACCCCTTGTGAAACAAAATCTTATTCACATGGTAAAAGCAAACATGTGTGACAACATACCTTTGCAAGTTCTGATAAGTTTTTTGCACTTCAATATATGGGCCCAGATTTGGCCAAAACATTTTGTAAAGATGATGTTCACCCAATGTATTATAAGGGTAATCGTAACCGAGTATTAAATGCTAGGGTGGATGATTAAAGAACACCTCAATTAAGAGGGGGTGTTGAGAGATGTAATCTTGGTGTGGTGTGTGTATGTGAAAGCACTCTAGGAGTGCTAGGATATTATGTGGTGTGCGTGCTGATTAGAGATGTGGAAATTGTTCTGCCACATGGACATACACATGTGTAAAGGGTAAGTGAAGGCTCTAGATATAGACAATCTGTCACATTGTATGGTTTATGCATATGGAGGAGAGTGAAGTGCTTGAGTGTGCAACTCTCTCCTCTCTACTTTCTAGCCATGGAGTTTCTTGTTTGGTTCAGTCCTCCCTAATCACTACAACTTATCTACATGTGCGCCATGACAATCCCATATTAGGTTTCACAACAAAAATGCAGGGCTAAACACATAGACATACAAATACTATACTTACAAGGCTAGGGAAGGCTTTATGGTATACATTTTGTGGTATGGCTAAATCAAACCCCCAAGGTCTCCAAATTATTCCAATGGATATCTAACATTTTCTTTTTCCGGAAATCTTGGTCCAATTCGTCACCAAAAATGTGAAAGCACTCTAGGAATGCTAGGATATTATGTGGTGTGAGTGCTGACTAGAGATGTGGAAAGTGTTGAGGCACATGGGCATACACATGTGTAAAGGGTAAGTGAAGGCTCTAGATAAAGAGAGTCTATCACATTGTATGGTGTGTGTGCAAAGAAGGAGATGGAGATGCGATGTTTAGTGGTACCCTAGCTCACAATGTATGAGCCACACCTTATTACCTTATCACTAAAAGAAAAAAGTATAGAGTGTACACATGTATTAGTGCTAGTGAGTTAGATGGGCGGCCGACTACTTTGGGCTTTACCCCAATAACCTCCCACTTAAAGGCCAATGTGTCTTTAATGGAGACATGTTAGTAGAAATAATCTGTATATGTACAGTGAGGCACCATATCCTCACCCAATGCCCATCAACTCACGAGAATGTGAAAAATTAATTATCGAATGGTAGACTCTTTGTGAGAAAGTCTGTAGGGTTATCATCTGTGTGTACTTTGACCATCTCAAGACGTTTGTTCATAAGCATTTGACAAAGAAAATGATACTTCACCTCAATGTGCTTGGTCTTTGCATGAAACACAAGAGTCTTTGCCAGCATAAAGCACTTTGACTATCACTATGCAAAATTGGCACGTCATCTCGAAGGCCCAAATCTCCCACCAGACAAATCAGCCATAAAGCTTATTTGCATGCTTCTGTCGCTGCAACATACTGTGTCTCAATGGTAGATAATGCCACACATTTCTATATGCGAGACATCCAAGATATTGCACCACCATATAACATGAAAATGTATCCTGTACTTGACCTTTTGTTATTAGAATTCCGTGCATAATCCGAGTCTGGATAAGCAAGTACACCACAATTGCTTTTACCAAAGCATATGCACATGTATCTTGTACCACTCAAGTACCTCAAGATTCCTTTCAGTGCTCCCCAATGCTTCTTTCCATGGTCTGACATATATCTACTCACAATTCCCACTACAAATGCAATGTCAGGACGAGTAGCAATCATGGCATACATGAGACTACCCACACATGATGCATAAGGAACCTTGGCCATTTCAGTCTTTTCCGCATGAGATTTGAGACTATCCTTTGCATTAAGTTTCACATATGGAGGCAATGGAGTGTTGATTGCCTTTCCCCCCTCCATATTGAAATGTTGCAAAACTTTGCAAACATAATCTGTATGAGATAGATAGAGTAATCTCTTTGTTCTATGTCTGATTATGTGCATACCAAGGATATGATTTGCATCTCCCAAATCTTTCATCTCAAACGCATCCATTAACCTTTTCTTAAGGGAATCAATCTCATAACCATTTGTCCGTGCGATAAGCATGTCATCCACATAAAGGATCAACACAATCAGGCTTCCATCTTTAGCCCTTTTAATATACAAACAATGATCCTTCTCACTTTGTGTATAAGTATGGGATTGCATAAAGGCATCAAACTTGCTATACCATTCACATGGGGCTTGTCTTAAGCCATACAGACTTTTCTTAAGCTTACAAACAAGCTTTTCTTTGCCCTTTTCCATAAGGTTGTCTGGCTATTGCATGTAGATCTCATCATGAAGGTCACCATGCAAGAAAGTCGTCTTCACATCTAGTTGTACAAGTTCCATATATTGTTTAGCTACCAAGGCAAGCACAGTGCTAAGAGTTGTCATCTTCAAAATAGGTGAGAAAATTTCATCAAATTTCACACCCTTTTCTTTCTTAAAGCCTTTAGCTACCAAACAAGCCTTGTACTTTGGTTTTGCATTGTCGGTTGTGACCTTTAACTTATAGACCACTTACATGGAAAATAATTATTACCCTTTGGTAAAGGAACTAGAAGCTTTCCATCTTTGCTCATGCCTCTTTATAACAAGATGGCTCCCCACAGTTAGTTAGCATGACATAGTCTAAGCTAGGTACAAATCTCTCAGGGGGATGAGAGACATGAGTAGACCTTCTTAGTACCACTGATTGTTATTGAGCTGGCATTTCAACCTCCTCTCTATCACTTGGAACCATTTGGCTCTGTACTGGTGAAACAATAATCCTATCCTCTTGTGGACTAGAATGGTCATTGCTAGGGCCTTCTCTTTGCAGACTTGGTGAACAAACATTTGTCCTTTGTTTCAAAACAATAGGTGGTGTGACATCTTGAAATGAAACCCTCTTGGTTTCCACCTCCTTGAGGGTGTGTTTATGCATCTTCTTTTCATTGAAAATAACATCGCTCTACTGCAAACAATTTTTCTGCTTCTAGATCCTATAGAAGATATCACATTTCACCACTTTCTCCATAGCCCATGAAAATGCAGTTTCTAGACTTTGGCTCTAGCTTACTGCGTTTCTCTTTTGGCACATGCACATAAGATTCGCAGCTAAATATACGTAAGTGATCATAAGATGACTTCTTGTTGTTGCCAGTCCTAGCCTCCTTAGGAAACCACCATCCAAAGTTGAGTTTGGTGACCTTTTAATCAAGTGTACAACCATCACCATAGCTTCAACTCAAAACCCTTGAGTAAGACCCGCATTTAAAAGCATACTTAGCACCATCTCATTTATTAATATGTTCATTCTCTCTGCAACACCATTTTGTGTAGGATTACCAGGTGCAGTGAGGTTCTCTCTTGGTGCCATGCATTTCATAGAAATTTTTAAATTCATGAGAGACATACTCTCCACCATTGTCAGTTCTGAGGCATTTAAACTTCTTACCTGACAAGTTCTCAGCAAGAGCTAAAACTTTCTAAAAGCATTGAAAAGCATCATCTTTCCTAGCCATAAGATATACCCACACTTTCCTAGTCGCATCATCAATGAACGCAATGAAATAGGATGCCCCCCTATCGATCGTACATGCATAGGTCCACAGACATCACTATGCACTTGATATAAAGGATCACTCTTTTTCTTCTTCAATTTTCTTTTATGGGATGAACGAGCATGTTTACCATAAATGCAATGCTCACAAACATAAAAAAATGAAAAATTTAAGACCGGAAAATAACCCAAACGAGATAACATCTCCATTCCTTTCAATGACATATGAGCTAATCGGCTATGCTACAGGGAAATATTTGGCAGCTCGATTACAACAATTACATGGTTAATAATAGAAGAGACATGAAGGGGATAAAGTGTGCCACAATTGTCTCTTCATGTTATGATGAGAGAGCCCTTGTGAATCCTCCAAGGCTAGCTACCAAAAGTAGTGGAATAACCAATATCATCAAGGTGGCTAGTAGAAATTAAGCTCTTAGTGAGCTTCGGCACACGACGAACATTCTTCAAGGAGAAAGTAGAACCGTTGGAAAAGTGAATTGCACATCTCCTGCACCAAATATGTCGCAAACATAATCGTTCCCAAGGTGAAAAGATCCACGCCTACTATTGTTATAGGTAGAAAACCAACTCCGATGAGGAGTAACATTAAAAGAGGCACCTGAATCAAGAATCCATTCTTGACCATATTGCTTATCTGCTACCACCATTAAACTTGCAGGAAGATTTGAAGTAAACAACACCTCACCATCATCCTTGTATGTGACTGCATTCACCTCCTCAACTTTATCTTTCCCTTTATCGTTCTTCTTATCCTCCCCTTTTCCTTCTTTCTTCTTCTGCATACGCTTCCACTTAAAGCACTCTTTCTTCACGTGTCCTATTTTTCCATAGTAATAATACTCTTTGTCCTTCTTTGACCTAGACTTGCTGCGTGATTTGCCACAATCTTGGTTCTTCGTAGGAGACTGTTTTTTGCCTTTATTTTCATGAGTTGCCAATGCCTGGCCATTCTTACCATGGTCCATAGATTTCTTGCAAATCTCCTTGCAAGCAAAATTCCAACAACATCATTAAATGTCAATGTCCCATCTGGCGCAAAATTACTTAAGGTTGTTCGAAAGGTATCCCACCATGCAGGCAATGAACATAGCAGGAAAATTGCCTTGACCTTATCCTAGAAGTCCAATTTCTACGCTTGCCTCTAAATGAAAATGATATTGAACTTGTTCACGTGTGAGGCCACGCTAGTACCTTCCTTCATCTGAAGCTGAAACAACCTATTCATCAGGTACACCTTGTTTGCGGCACTCTCTTTCTCGTACATGCTACACACCTTCTTCCACAGATTATATGACATAGTTTCATTCACCACGGTGAAATATACTAATTCTACAAGGTACAATATGATTGTTGACTTTTCCAATGCATCCATCTCTTCCCAATTTTCCTCTGACATGTCTATTGGTCTAGCACTAATACCGGAAATAGGCTTATTTGCTTCTTCTAAACCAAAACGTCTTCAATCTTCTCTTTACACAAATGGAAGTTTGTCGCATCAAAGTTCCTAATGTTTGAAGAGCTCACATTCGCTTGAAGAATCCATAACCTTAAGTGGACTATTTGACCACAAATACACGAGAAAAATTCGCCAGAATTTTTTAGCAACCTGGCAGTAAATTAACACAAAAAAAATTGGAAACTGTCAGAAACCTCTGACCATAAACAAAGGCCGATGCACATCGTACGCTAGCTTGACCACATAAGTCATACATCCGTCATCCCACAACACAAAAGCAGACGAGATCTTTGGCGAGGCTAGTCGAGGGATTTCTCCAGTACCTAAACCATCGAATTGGTCCCCACCTTGACTAACTAGCTTCACAAAACCTTACCAAGACCCTCACAAATAGGTCTCATATAAACCACATTGTCCATACATCCCCACAATACCTTGTTGTCAATAACCACAGTGGTGGTTTTTCCAATAAATGGACCCACAATGACACATCTATATACTGTTAATTCATAGGATTGCAGATGTTGAAGAACCTACAAACATGCACCCTTCAAGAAACTTGTAGTACCTAAAATTTGTAATGTCAAAGTTGAGCCTTGTAACCTTTGAAGATGAGAGTGCTAAACATCATTCAACCACCAAAAACTATTTGAAAACAGTGAAAATGCCCAAATCTGCAAAAATTGTAGATTGTTGACTCATAGCAAAAAGTGTCGAAATGACCTGTTTTGAGCTTCAGAACCCCAAACAGAGGCTAAAACGAGCTCAAAGTGCAATTTTGAGAGTGGGAAAGCCCTTCCAATTACTTTGCACGCCTTTTGCTACACTTTACGTACACCAAATGGACGGATATGGAAGTATGGAAAAAATATGGATCAACCCCTCCCCCCCCCCCCCCCCCCCCCCGCCGGAATTCCATACATCGGATTGCGTTTAGCACACTAAAAACACTCTACATTTGACATTTAAAACAATAAAGAGGGCCACAAAACCATACAATATTGGGCACTCAGGGCTCTCATTCAATTGGAATCAAACGCATTCGGAAGTATGGTTCCCCAATTGGACGTGTCTCGAAATAACTATGGAGTTGAGGGTAAGGTCTCTTATTGATATCACTGTTTGAGTTGGAATCGCACAACTTGGGACCGTTATTTGGCAAAGCATGGGACCCAACATGGTTGTAGTTGGATGGAAGTGAGTAAAATGATTGTGTCAGAAGCACTTAAAACATATGATTAGCATATATTTGCCTCTAATGATAAACTTATGTTCACGGTTAGAAGATGTAAATACTGTAGTTGTGAGGTATGGTATGTAGTATGAGGTATGATTTGATGTTAATTGTTTGTTTTGTGGTTCCCTTCAGTGGCTCATATGCTCACAAACTTCTTTAAACTCTCCTCATATTTCCTTTCTAAGGTGTTCACTGGTTTTGGTGTTTATGCAGAACACGACGGGGCTTTGGATTATTGCCAATGGTTTTCCCTTTGATTCTTGAATATAGATTAATGTATTCATGTAAACCGGAAGAATTTGTTAGTGATCTTGCGTTAGGATGAAGGGGGCATCAATGAGAGGTTATTTTGATGAATCCTTGGTTCTTGCTCCTATCCCTTGACATTGACTGTATTGGCACAAATTAAGTCTTGATGCGTTGACAAAACTAAAACAATTACAAAATAATTCTTCTAAGACCACTTTGTTGGGTTTTCAAGCCCATGGGAACATGCTCTTATGTAGCATGCAGTATAACCCCAGTTAGAAGTCGAGTTTGCATGGCATGTTTTAGAATTATATACATTGTAAAGGCTTTCACAAAAATAATCAACAGCGTTGTTTTTATTGGTGTTCTCTCTCTCTCTCTCTCTACTCTCTCTCTCTCTCTCCCCCCCCCCCCCCCCCTCTCTCTTTACCTTTTCTCGTTCACCCTTCTCTGCACTTGCATGTCCAAGCATGCCATGGCTTCTCATCGCTACCACCCTTTGCAGGCGAAGCTCCCTACAGGTGGTATTAGAGCCCTGGCCGTGTTGGGCATAGCTTATCAAAATGCTACCATATCAATACATGCTACCCCTACGTGGCTGTAGGAGGTCACGTGGGAGATTGGAAAATCAACGTTTTGAAACGTAGTTAGAATAGTTAGGTGGGCAGACAAAGTCTTCGATTTTTGCAGCATTTTGAAACACCCGATTTCTATAGCATTCTAAAATGTTGCCAAAGTTGGACCTTAAACCTTCTGAAACCTTGTGTGCTTCAGATGTTTGTGCCTTTTTTGTTGGCATTTCAAAACGCCTATTTTTGGAGTAAGACATCCGATGCAAAGCTTCTTAAAATGCTCACTAACAAGAAGCTTACAAGCTTGTCAACGAAAGCATATCAAAAAGCTACAAGTTTAGGTAGTTTTGAAAAGGAGTGGTTTTATGACCACTCAATCTTTTGCTAGCATTTCAAAAAGCTGCTGCTACAAATTGGCAGTTTTGCAAGATTGTCTTGCAAACCTTCCAAAGAAGTGGTCTAATGATGATAATAAGAATATTGATGATCAATTCGATCAGCTGGTCAACACCTTGGATTTGGATGGTGATGCTAAAGAAAAGCACAAGGGAGACTCGAAAACTCAAAGCGGCAAAAAGAAAGCCAATGATGACTCTTGCAACGGTTTTGTTTTGAGCACTTGTTACATCAACAAAGAGTACAAAAATTGTTTTTCCCTCTCAGTGTCATAGGTTTATTACGGTTTGTATTTTGTCAACACAATCATTATATATTTCTCTGTCAAAAGCCTTGTCTTAGATTGTAAGTTGGCAGTTATATCAATGTCAAACTAATTTTGTGCGGGTTATAGACACTTCCACACACATAAGTGGTAAGACCTCCCAAGTCATCAGTTTTGTTGAAGTCCTTTTTTTTGTAAACCATCTGTCATGAGGTTGTTGGGTACACCTTAAACTAAAGGTTTGTAAGTCAACCAAAAACTCCATTTGTTGATAGCTTAATAGTATCACCAGGTTATGGGTGTACCAAGAACCTAAAACTCATGATTAACGTGTACACTAAAAACTCAAGGTATCATGAAAGTGGTGTATCTAGTTTGGGCTTGAGGGGGGGATTGTTGGGTTTTCAAGCCCATGGGAACATGCTCTTATGTAGCATGCAGTACAAGCTCAGTTAGAAGTCGATTTTGGCATGTTTTAGACTTATATATATTAGAAAGGCTTTCACAAAGATAATCAATAGCATTGCTTTTCATTGGTGTCGACTCTCTCTCTCTCGTTCACCTTTCTCTGCACCTGCATGTCCAAGCACTCCATAGCTTCTCATCGCTACCACCCTCTATAGACGAAGCTCCCTACACACGACAAATGAACAGTTAAAGCAAAGGATTTCTTGTATTCTCCAACTTTCCTCAATAGTTACAAAGGTTTCAAAGGCATCAATGTAGGATTGGATACTGCACAATCGAGAAAATGGGGTCACAAAAGTTCTTTAAAATGAGATGAAGCTTCCAAATCTAGCACATAATATGATATAAATGAAGGATAGGGTTTTTCCTGATATAGAGATGCTTCATTATGTCTTAAATTCTCAAGGACAAGATAATCCACTATGAGAGATCATGGTGTTTACCACGGACCATTACCGCAAAACAAGAGAGAGAAATTCAAAATCAAGAGAGAGAAATAGCTTTGTTGTTCATGCGGCGCATTACCGCGTTATTACCGCGCCCATTACTACCAAGGCCATAGACCCCCTTTCCCCCTCCTCTCCCGCGGGTTACCATTTAAATCAAATACAACTCAAAATGTATTTACAAACTATAACTCCTACACTCTCCAGAATGCTAACTTCACTTAATCTCTCTTTCACTCTAAAAATTCTCTACATAAATCATAATACTCACAACAAAACCATTACAAATACTATTCATAAGTAGCACATAACGAAATATTTGCGAATTAATCATATACTACACCAAAAAAAAGAATGGAGAGTTTTATTAATTCTCATCTTGTATAAGATCTCTACAAGCACTAGGGTCCATATTTATACCATATACATATATTAAATTTTTAATTTAAGTTGATTGCACATAGCCTAAATTACTTGCTCGCAACTACTAGGATACACTAAGTTGTCAGTTTTTCCCCGATGGAATTGGGTGGAATCCACCATAATGAGCCCATTTTCATGTCTTTTGACCTCACCTGCAAACCATCGGCACTCAAAGAGGAATTTGTGAAAAGATCTGAAATCCACTTTGATTATTCTCTCCATAGTACCACAATATCTGACCTCATCTGTTGTTGTGTCAAAGTTTCCCATCACACACAATCGTTAGTGGTCCGACGCTCATCTATCTTGCGGGTGCACAAATGTCGGCCTTCGGACCAAATGGAGTTGAAAGTGAGACCCTACAATCACAATGCATAATAGGTTACATCGCATTTCATAAACTGATTTGCATACATGCATACATAACATATACACAATCACCTTGCGCAAACATCCTCGCGCATACTCCCATTCTTTAGGGCTTATTTGTTCTCCTTGTGCTTTGGCATTGGTCATGGCATTATGGATCCACTCTACTTGAATCAAATCAGGATATTTTGCAAGCTCTTTAGGAAAAGGAGGTGCGCGTCTACCTCCATGCATCTCTATCCCTTTCTCTAGCTGCGCGGGCTTCCAAGTACATATTGACCCATTTGGTTTTTGTGAAAGCACCTTTGAGTGACCACATATATCCCGTTGGAGTTCGGATGGATGCCATAACTTGCTTTGTCCGCTCTTGGTCTGCCTTTGACAGTATCCACGGTGCTTTTGGAAGAATCATCTTTCCCCGCTCCCCCATGCGGTGCGTGGCTGAAGAGGGGAGACGTCTCATGGCTCTTAAATCTTCCCTAGTACCCAATGAATCCTTCTTGCCAATTATGTGATCCTATATAGCTTGCCCAACAATTTTGAAAACATGCATAGGGTCCAACAAGTGCTGAATTTTCAACGAAGCCCAATAGGGGAGCGACAAGAATATAGAGTACCTCGACATACCCCTTGGCAGCCCATTGGGAGGGGGTGAGGTACGGTGATGCTCCTCCCAATGCTTTACCCAATCAGCCATGTTCCAATGGAATGGCTTCACTCCATTGATAGGGGGATCATATCTACGATGTGAAAGAGGCAGGAAGCGATGGTTGTTGGGATAGATCACCTTCCCAAGAAGAGGAGGTCTCTCTGTCACAAAGGGAAGGACCACAAGTTGGACACGCACTATGTCCAGATGTTGACAGTCCTACCAAGAGGTAAACAAACATTACACATGAGATGATAAACCTAAAGCAAAGAGTACACTTAACATGTGCATACTTACTAGATACCTCTCCAAATCCTGGGTAATCATGCATGGTCCACATGAGGATACACTTGATGATGGCTTTGCGGTCTCGTGGTGGCCGTGAAATGTTAATGACATCTATGCCTCTCCATAGAACTTGAAGCTCTTCAATAAGAGGCTGCAGATATACATCCATGTTTTTTACCTTGTGCTTTCCTAGAATGAGAAGTGATAGTAAAATGTTTCCCTTTTTTGTTGCCTCCCAAGGAGGAATATTGTAGTTCACAACCACCACCGGCCAAGTGCTCCACGAAGTAGAGCGGTGCCCAAATGGATTCACTCCATCACTAGCTAACCCAATCCTCAAGTGATGAGGCTCATCCCTGAACTCTGGCCATGTGTCCTCTATGTGATTCCACGTTGGTGAGTCAGCTGGCACTCTCATAATACCATCTGTGGAGCGATTTTTTGCATGCCAACTCAAAAGCTCGCTCGTACCCTTCGATCTAAACATGTGTTGGATGCGAGGGATGAGTGAAAAATGCCTCAAAACTTTACATGGAATTTTGTTGCTCAGCATTTCTTCTTTGAACCTAGGCTCCCCGCACAATGGACATGTGTCACAATCGGCATGCTCATTACGAAAGAGCACACATTCGTTCATGCAAGCATGAATGCGATCATAATCCATCCCTAATCCTGTCACCACTTCGCGTGCTTTTCGTCTATTCTCTGGCATGTGATTGCCAATTGGCAGCATCTTTTCTAGCAGCCTATCATAAGAAGAAAGTATATTAAAAGCTAATTTATGCATTCCACAAGCATCCTTCACAATTTGTATACATAACTCAAAAGTGCATCGACACTTGCATTGCTCCATCCAAACATCGCCTGAGGTTAAGGACTTTGAGAGATGCCCTTAAATTGGAGGAGGAGCATCTCTCATATAGTGCAGTGTGTGCCGAATCAAAGAGCTCACTCATAGTTCTTTCGGAAGCTTCTTCGCATGCACACTTTGGTTCATGCTCCTCCTCTCGTGCAAGGAGATCCTCAACCATTCTATGCAAATGGTCGTCTTCTGCATCCACGTAAGGAGATGGGATGTGGTCACTCGTAGAGGGAGCACTAATTGGCCGATTTGATGTGCTTGCTTCCTCTCTAATGGATTCTTGGCGCATGCACTCTTCGACCCTCCTTTTCCCTCCTCCACCAACCACACGCCAATGAGCGGTGACGTCAATAGCCGCTACAATTCGCGGATCGTTTGTTTTCATCCGTGCACGCTTGCGAGGATCGTTCCATAGTCCATAATCTTCTACATGACTCAAGCATATCTGTCGAAGGCGAGCAATGGCGCATTTGCACTGCACACATGCGGCATGGTAATCGCTCGGCCAACCACCGTGATCTATCTGGTTTAGTGGACGGGCCAAAATCATCCCAAGCAACCTACATTAATAAATTACATACACTAATTAAAATCAAATTACAAAAAAAGGTTAATAAAATATCAGCAAAAAGTTTTTAAAAAATTAACATGCATGGTAATCAAAACTTTTAAGTAGCAATGTCATTTTCAAAGTACTAGGAATCATTTTATTTTATATACATTTCATAAAAAACATAGTACCAAAAGATATTGAAAATCAAAGGTCATAATGTTAGAACATGGCCTTCTCTCTGGCTGCACCGAAATTGCAGTGCGGTAATAGGCGCGGTAATAGCTACGGTAACTGTCGCGATAATGTGCGGAAAAAGTTTTTTCAAAATTTTTTATAAATAGGGGCACTTGCGTGCCTCGTGAAGTTCAAAACCCTAATTTTCAAATGTCATCGTCTTCTTCACAGAAGCCGAAAGCAAGAACCTCACAACCTTGAGCTCTTACACCCTTGCTACCTACTCTTCTACTCTCCACCATCTTTGCTCTTCTATCTATACTCTCCTACCGTCTCCCAACAAGCTCTTCAATTCCACAATGTAAGTTTTCTTGTTATGTTTCTTCATTTTTACACACACATACACACCCACACATGCATACACACGCAAAAGTTAACACGCATGCAAATACACATACACATGCATATAAACGCAAACACACATATGCATACACATAGTGTGTGCATATGCCAATGCGTGCACTAATTAGTGTGTGCATTACTCTAATGCACACACTAATTAGTGCGTGATTACACACACTAATAGTGTGTTTACATACACTACTTAATGTGTTCTTTACACACACTAATTAGTCTGTGGATTATTCTAATGCACACACTAATTAGTGTAAGTAAAGACACACCAATTAGTGTGTGCACATGTTAACACATTTTAATCTTGACATTGACGACCTAAACTTAACACTTACTTGCAAAACCTAAACTTAACACACACTAATTAGTGTGTGCATTGGTCAATGTGATTGGCCCATGCACACACTAATATCACACTAATTAATATGTGTTAATACACACTAATTAGTGTGTGTATTGGCCAATGCACACTCTAATTAGTGTGCGCATTGGCCAATCACACAATCCAATGCACACACACTAATACACTAATTAGTGTGTGTTATTGGCCAATCCCATTGACCAATGCACACACTAATCACACACTAATTAGTGTGTGCATTGCCCAATCACATTGACCAATGCACACACCAATGCACAATCACATTGGCCTATGCACACACTAATTAGTGTGTGCATTGGTCAATCACACAAGCCAATGCACACACTAATTAGTGTGTGTTAACATACACTAATTAGTGTGTGCATTGGCCAATGCACACACTAATTAGTATATGTTAACACACACTAATTAGTGTGTGCACAAGCCAATTACACACTAATTAGTGTATGTTAACACACACTAATTAGTGTGTACACAAGCCAATGCACACACTAATTAGTGTATGTTAACACTAGTTCTGTAATTGGACACTTAAGCGTCCTGAAAAACTAAAGTGTCTTGTTTTTCTACCAAGTTTTGGCAATTTATTTGTCAAGCTAGAAAGAAGTTTTCTACATCTTGCTTCTACCATAGATTGGTTATGAGGAAAAGAAAACACTGGATTTTTCTCCATATCAAAATACAATCTGTATGGGGAGAATTTTGGTAAGTTCTAAGACATAAATTTTAGTAAAATATCAAGCTGTTATGCAAAAAAGATCATAAAATTATTATATCTTTTTGTAGAGATGGCCTTTTTTACGTTTATAAAAGCCGAGTGTTAGCACTTAGTGTTACAAAACAATGGAATGCACTTCAAAGATAAATTTTCAAGTCACATGCAAGCTATAGACATAATTTCATACTTGAGCACGTGCTGAATAAGAGCATAATTTTGGTGTTCCAAAGGTCCCCTCATGAAATTGGTACTATTCTAGTGCAATTTGACAACTACAAATGACTTTATATGTTTAAACCAAGAAACTACGTATTTTTTGGGCTCCCTAACTCAATTAAATCTCGTTGCTTGAACTCTATCTTGAATTTTTTATCGTGCAAAAACTCTTGAAAATCTTGAGTTCTCCATAATAACATTGAAAACAAGGTTCTCCATAATAACATTGAAAACAAGGTTTTAAGCACCTCAACTATGTATGTACCACGTAATTTGATACATTTTGTTGATTTATATGGAAAGTTTGATATTATTTGAGGTTTTGAATACTTATGTCTCAAGAATGAAAATATGAAAGTTTTCTCTTATGCAGTTTTGAATATTTAAAACGATGCAATAATTGTTGCATACCAAAGCCCTTCTACTTGCCACCTTGAGTGCTCAATGGAAAGGGCAAGAAATGTATCACTTTTTAAAACTCACAAATATATCAAAAAATAATTTTTCTTTGTATATAGCGATATGCTTGAAATGACCATATCAAACACATGGAACTTTCCATTATTTTATATACTCCAAAGTCAATTTTTTGCACATGAAACTTTTAATTATCTATAGAAAAATTGTGGAAGAGTCACCTAAAATTTTCTACAAGGTCGCTTCATTTTTTGTTGAGCTTATAAAGGCGATTTCTTCAAAGCGTCAATTGTAGTCTTATGAGGGTCAACTTGATGAGTATAGTTCTTGATCATGATAGATTCTAAAATGCAAGGTTATATTTTTAAAAGACCCTCTAGCTAACATATTTAAGCATATCAAGAGGGTTTTCTTAAATAAACCGTCTAATGCAAGTAGCATTTAATTTAAATCTGATAAAAAAGGACACTTAAAGTGTCATGTTTTGGTACCAAACTAGTGTTAACAGACACTAATTAGTGTGTACACAAGTCAATTACACAAGCCAATGCACACACTAATTAGTGTGTGTTTATGTCAATTACACACTAATTATGTTAAATTAAACACTAATCAACACAAAAACATAAACATACCTCCATGATTAAGTCGTAGGTGACGTATTAGGCCCCAATGGCCGTCCAAGTGATCGCACAATCGGTCACACTAATCATAAACACAATAATCTTTTATTAGCCAATACACACACTAATATCTTATTAGCACTCAAGGCTTTGCAAGGTTCTTTATAGGTTGTAGACACACCTTGGATTCTTTCCACATTGGATTCTTTCAACATTGGATACTATAGAGAATCCAATGTTTGAAAAAAATCAATGTGTAAAATTTTTATCATATATATTCCAATTTTTATTAGCGAGTTTAATCTTTGTCGCAATAAATGCAGACCATGGCTTATTCTTCCACACCATGCTTTTGCAGCATTGAGGAGTTCATGGCGAACGGGATGTCATATCCCGACGCTCTCTCTGCCTATCATTCACAGCCGTCGCCTCAGCAGTCATCATCAGGGTTCGGCCGATTTCGAGACGCTCTTGGTGGGTCCGCTGCCGTACCTGTGACCGATCCAGATGTGGAGAGGGCATTGCGTCTTTGGGCTGAGAGGTTAGGTTCGCAGTAGACCCTTGTGCATCGCTATTCACCGGTGCAACTAGCAGCGTTTGGATTATCTAAGGTCTCCACTCATGGCACTCCATACCTGCAGATTTTTCCACCTACAGCTCCTGGTTCGTCTTTTCCTTCATAGGGTGCGACGCCATAGGGTCCGACGCCACGGGCGTCTACCTATCCATCACCTATCCCACCTTCTGTCCCAAATTCATGTCGGTGCTCTTCTGGAAGTCAGTGCGGCCAGGGTAGCTTGCGCGCTAGCGTGGGTCGATCTCGACGAGGGAGCGAAGCTAGTTGTTGTTTTGGAGGGAGGGGAGTACTACAGATTCTCCTCCACAGTCACCGCTCCCTGCTCCAACAGAAGATGAGGACCATGACATGCCTGCACCAGATGCTCGTGGGTTATACTACCAGGTTCATAGAGGAGGTATGGTGGATCTCGGGACAGCGCATGGCAGGAGATTTCGCACACACCACAACCAATTAATCCACTCCACATATATCAATTGTTTTCTCAAATTTGGTCAACAGGATCCGTGCAACCTCACATATATAGAGACAACCATGCACATGCGTTTCCCCAACCCTGAGGGGCAACAATTCTCAAGGCAATGGTTGCAAGAGCATGTCAAAACATTTCTCAAGAACAAAAAATCTAGTGTGAGGAGAGCTGCAAAGAAGACAATGGAGTCTCCCGAGCACAGCTATCGGCCAAGAAACGTCCATGATGTGGGGTGGGAGACAGCTATGGGAGAGAAAGAGGACGAAAGGGCAACGGGCGCGAGGATGTATATGCGCCAAGTTGAGGCCAGATCGCATCAGACTCCTACGCATTATGGTTCGGGAGGAAAAACGGATTGGAAAGACAAATATGTAAGTAAAAATATTAGTTTTATTGTAAAACACCTAATGTTTTTCATTTAATTAATTGGCTGCTATTTTTTTGTCAGTATAATATTACCATGAGTCGCCCAACTAGAGATGTGCAGAGATATAGAGAGAACCATTCCGAGTATCAAACTTGGTGTTGGTTGTTTGAAAATCAAATGATCTCTCAAGTGGAGTTCGAAAATGCGTGCAGAACTCTGCAACATGTAAGTTTAATCTTATTTAAATTATCAAAATGTTGATTTTATATCAAATATTAAATAACAAAGTGTTAATTGTTTATTTTTTTGGTTTTGCAGAGTCAAGGAGTTCCACGCGAAATGCCGCCCTCTCCCCCATGAGCAAATTGCACACACGCGGTAGCGTTTTGGCCATGATCATCCTCTACTTTGTATACACGGGCTTTTTTTGCCCTCTTTATGTAAATGCATTTACCTATCATTATTTTGGCTCAATGTATTGTCCAATTGTATATCCACTTATGTAAATAAAATTATCAATCATTTTTTTGGCTCAATGTATTGTCCAATTGTAGTTTGCTCAATTGATATTTTGTTGTAATTAAATTGCTTGTAATTAATAATAATTTTGAAAAATATTTTAAATAAATAAAAAAATAGATGACCTTTTGGATGGTCCGGCAAAGGATCATCCAAACGGTCATCTATTTTTTTATCATAAACCGGCACTCGGAAATGCTCGCGACAATAGTCTTCGCGATAATATGTGCGGAAATGCTTGCAGTAATAAACGCAGTAATACGTGCGGAAATATAGTCACAGACATTACCGCAAGCATTACCGTAAGTCCATTACCGCGGTCATTGACGCAATAATTTCCGCTTACAAGAAATTTCACAATACTTGTTTTTGTGCGGTAATGCGTGCGATAATACCGTGCATATGTTATAGTGATCTTCCATCTTTGGGTGCACAATTATTGTTGTTTGTGCATGCGTTGTCAAGAAGTGTGTAGTGCGACTAGGAAAGCGCCGGGCCTCTGACTTTGAGATTCATAGAAAATTCAAGCAAGGCGTAGATAATTTGAGGCCAAAAACACACTAAAAAAGAACAAAACTGCAGCCATGAAAGCTCCACTTTGAAAATGAACCAAGATCAACTCAAAACTCTTGTGTGTGTGAAGATTAGGTGTAGTCTCGCTTCCAATTGCACAGATGCAGTGCTTATTTGACCTGTTAAAAACCCTAAATTTACGCTTCGATTCTTCATCGCGACCATTTCATGGAAGCTTCAATACTCCATTGGAGAAGCCCAAGTAGTCATATGAGGAGGGGAATGTTACCATATACATGTGGTAGTGATGTGCATAAACACACTAAGACCGTTGGGGCATTTTTTCCCTCTTTAGGAGATTTTTTCCCCCGTGCGTTGTATATATGCCCATCACTCTAGGGCTATCTATCTTTCCATTGCACACTAAGTAATACACTCTCAGTTGTGTGCCTTGAGCTTCCTTCGTCTTCTCCAAGCTGTGTGTGTTTCTCTGCAACCCTAATTCCAACAATTGGTATCAGAGCAGGTTGCATCCTCCCAGCAGCTGCAGCACATGCCTGCTCATTTTCTCCAATTCAGTGATCTTTGGCAAGCGTTCACAGGTCGAGAAAAATTTTGGGGGAGCTCTTAGAGCTCAGTCTTCTCAGATTTCTGATACGGGGTGATTGCGGCCTCTGTTTCCACTACAGGCAGCATAATTTTTGTCAGTGTCGTTTTTTGCATAGCAGATGCCTTATAGTCTTCTATGGTTTGTGCTATATATCATGTGTTGTTCCCGCTTCATTTCTCCTCTTTTGGGCAATTTTCACATCAGGTGCAGCATTTACCATGGCTGACAACAACACGGATGTGTTCAACATGTTTGTTGTAGCTAAGGACAGATTGGATGGGGACAATTACCCTATGTGAGCTTACATGATGCAACATGTTCTTGTGTCAAAGGGCATCTGGAATATTGTGCACGGCATTGATGTATGTCCTGGTTCTGAGGATGCAGGCGATGTTGAGGATGTTGCAGGTCTTGCTGCAAGAATTGCTACTATGAGAGTTGTTTTGCCTATGGCAAAACAATTTGGTTGGGATGTAAAGGATGCGCAGGCTCATGCATTGATTGTGTTGTCTGTGAACCGCACCATTGTTCCTCACATTCGTTCAATAAGATCTGCAAAACAGGCTTGGGATATTTTGGCTGGTCTTTATGCAAGTCGCAATGAGGCTAAGATTGCTTTGCTGCATAAAGAGCTGGAGTCGAAGATTATGCATGAGGAGGATGATATGGACACTTTCCTTGCTGGTATCAAGGATATCAATGAACAACTTATTTCTGTAGGTGAAGTCATTTCAGACAAATCCCTTGTGCAGACTGTTTTTGATGCCTTACCATATTCTGACCAAACTTTTGCTAGTACTTGGAGACTTATGACCCAAGGAAATCCTGAAGTTGTCAAGTTTGATGCATTATGCACATTGTTGTTGCAAGAGTCACTTTCTAGAAAAAACAAGACTAGACAGCGTGCAGTTGAACAGGATTTTATTGCTTCTCAAAGAAAGGGTGGTAACAAAAATGCAGCCACTTCTTATGGTTCTGCTGTGAGTGAAAAAACTTCTGTTCCCAATGCTCTTCTGGCAGCACGTCATCTAGTAATTCTGGTGATAAGGGAAAAAATGCGTTGCCATTATTGTAAAGCTAATGATCACTTGATTAAACAGTGTCCTAAGTTGAAGGCCAATGAGGCTAAGAAGAAAGAGGGTGGTTCCACTGCAAATGCTGGTTCCACTACCAATGCAACCATTGCTGAGTCTTTTGTGAAAGGAGACTGTGAAGTTGATGTTGATGTAGAATGGGCTTTTAGTGTAAAGTGCACTTACAATCCTGCTATCCATGATGCATGCATGTCAATTGGTGCAGATTCACATGTGTGGTATTTCGATAGTGGTGCTACAAAGCACATTACCTCACATTGTGAATTGTTCACCTCTCTCGAGTCTGTCCCTCATGGGAATTCAGTCACTTGTGCCATCAATGCCTCTTACCCGGTTCAGGGAGTTGGAAAGATTGTCTTACTACTGCAAATGGCAGTTCTTTCACACTTGTTGATGCACTTTATGTACCTGGGATGAAGAAGAATCTTTTTTCTGTATCTGCACTTGCTAGACTTGGACTTGTAGTCAAATTTGTGGATGAGAGATGTACAATTCATGATCGCAGTTTTGGTGATGAAATTGTGCGGCATCTGGGATTTTGTGCTGTGGGCTGTATAAGCTCACTTTGTATGAAAAGTGTGGACAAAATTTTGCAAATGCTGTTGCAGATTCAAGGGCTATTTCAAATGAAGAGCTCAGTTTCTGCGTACATGATTTATGTCAAAGAGTCTCTAAAAGCTAATAATGTTTCATCAAATGAAAATGATAGGAATCAAGAAGAGTTAGACTTGTTTACTTTTCTAAAAGGATTCCAAGATGTGTTCATCGATGATATCCCTATGGACCTACCTCCAAAACGAGGGGATGATGACCATCGTATTGAGCTCCTTCCAGGAAGCTCACCGCCTAACAAACCTCCTTATCGAGTCTCACCAGCTCAACAAGAGGAGATCATGAGGTAAGTACAAGAGCTGGTAGACAAAGGGATGGTGAGGCCTAGTTCCTCTCCCTTTTGTTCTCCAGTCCTTTTAGTGCAAAAGAAAGATGGCACATACCGTATGTGTGTGGACTATCGAGCACTAAACCATATCACTATCAAAAACAGATTTCCCGTACCTCGGGTAGAAGATCTGTTTGATAAGCTACAAGGCTCTACCTACTTCAGTAGGATTGACCTTAAGAGTGGCTATCATCAAATAAGGATAGTGGATGAGGATATCTTAAAGACCGCGTTTCGCACAACATTTGGTCTTTATGAATATCTAGTCATGCCTTTTGGCTTGACTAATGCACCAGCTACGTTCAATCGTTTGATGGAGAAAATTTTTAGACCATATCGAAAATTCACTGGAGTTTTCTTCGATGATATCATCATCTACTCCAAGTCTTTGGAGGAACATAAGCAACATCTCCAAGTGATTTTTCAAGCCTTGAGGGAGAACCAACTTTTTCTCAACCAAAAGAAAAGTGAATTCTTCCTTCAAGAGATTCAATACCTAGGCCATATTATCTCTCACGATGGTATTCATATGGATCCATCAAAGTTAGGGGTAATAAAATCATGGCCTAACCCAAGGAATCTACATGAGCTAAGAAGCTTTATTGGTATGTGTGCATACTATAGACGCTTCATAGCAAAATTCTCTCAAGTAGCAGGACCACTACACGACTTAACCAAGAAGAACGTTAAGTTTGTATGGACTGCTAAGGAGCAAAATGCTTTTGAAAAAATCAAAGAGAAGCTTACTTCCCAACCAGTCCTCGTGCTTCTGGATCTCTCAAAACCATTTGAGGTCCAATATGATGCTTGTGGTGATTGCCTTGGAGCGGTTTTGCTTCAAGAAGGGCATGCCATAGCATATGAGAGCCGAAGGCTCAATGGTGATGAACGAGTCTTGGGCATTTATGAGAAAGAGCTTTTAGCTGTTCTACATGCCCTAGACACATGGAAGCACTACCTATTGGGGACTCCATTTATCCTACGAACCGACCACCAAAGTCTCAAGTATTTCATGACGCAAACCAAGCTTTCCGACAAACAAATGAGGTGGGCAAATTTTCTTTCGCAATTTAATTTCCATATTGCTCACATAGCTGGTAAGCACAATCAAGTTGCCGATGCACTTTCACGATGACCAAAAGTTAATGCGGTGTCTATAGCTACTCACAATGATCTATCCTCTATGATAGATGAGTATGCTACTGACCCTGACTTTAGAGACATAATGTCAGCCCTTGCTTTGGGGAAGAAAGAGGAACCATTCACCTTGCAGGATGATTATCTTCTCCACGGCAATAGGCTATGTGTTACCCATTCCCTTCGTGAAAAGGTTATGTATGAATCCCATGCTCCTCCATATGCAGGGCATAGAGGTATTCAACCTACTCTCCGAGGAGTAGAGACGTATTTCTATTGGCCTACCATGAAAGTGGACATACAAGAGTATGTTTCAAAATGTGTAGTATGCCAAAAGACCAAGTATGATAGAGGGAAGCAACCTGGATTACTCCAGCCATTGCCTATTCCAAATTCACCATGGGAGAGTATATCCATGGATTTCATCTTTGGATTACCCAAGTCTATCCATGGGAATACAGGAATATGGACAATAGTCGACAGGTTTAGCAAGCAAGCACATTTTATTCCTGTCAAAAAGACTATTAAGGCACATCAAATGGCAACTCTCTTCATATCTCAGATTTTCAAACACCATGGATTACCCACATCCATCGTGTCAGATAGAGATCCTAGAATGACCAGTAATTTTTGGAAAGGTCTCTTTGAAAATCTAGGAACAAGATTGAATTTCTCTTCGGCCTATCACCCACAAACGGATGGCCAAAGTGAGATAGCCAATCTTACGATACTCGATCTACTCAAGACTTATGTTACCGAAGTAGATCAACGCTCACAATGGGAAAAGTATTTACCGCTAGTAGAGTATGCCTACAATAATACTGTACATACTTCTACGGGCAAAGCACCTTTCGAGATCATAGAAGGAAGACCTAAAAGTCCCTTGCTACTGAAAGTACATGGGAAGATCTTCGCCGCCGATGAGTATAGCCGTGACCTACAAGAATCTTTTCAAAAGATTAGGGAGGCTATAGCCATCTCTCAACAAAGGCAAAAAGCTGCTGCTGATAAGCACAGAAGAGCCTTAATGTTCAAAGAAAATGATTGGGTCTTACTCAAGTTTCCTAAGGCTCGATTAAGGCAAACGACGGGCAAAAATCCTACGGGCCATCAAAAGTATTATGCTAAACTAGCAAAAAGATACTATGGTCCTTTCCAAATCTTGAAGCCTATCAATGAGACGGCTTATCAACTCAAGTTGCCCAACCATTGGCTTATACACAATGCCTTTCATGTAAGCGTACTTAAGCCCTACAAAGGAGAGCCACCAATTGAACCAATTATTGAAGACCCTCCCGAAGTTGAAGACCAAGAAGAGGTGCTACAACCCGAAGCTATCCTTCGGCATGAAGACAAAGTACTACGACATGGTAAGATTATCCGACGGTATCTTATTAAGTTCAAAAATTATCCTTTTGAAGATGCTAAATGGATGCAAGGAGTACAACTCAAGGATAGTATGAACCTTGTCAATGCTTACAATGCTACATTAGAGTAAGCAAATGTACAAATTTCTTTTAAATAACTCATGTTTTTGTCTTATATGACTAGTCCTCTTTTTAATTGTGCACAAATTTAACTAGTATGCATGCTTAGAATCATGTTTGTGATGACGACGTCTCTCAAACACCAAGTAGAATTTGTCACTCTACTATGGGAGAATCAAATGGACTAAAAGAGCAGACATGCTTGCGGCAGCTATGACTCCCAAGCACCAAATGGATTAGTCATCCATCTTGGAAAGATGTCGTAGGGTAAAAAGGGATCCTTTACTCGCTAAGTACGATTGACTAATGACTAAGACTTTATCTATTCTACCTCATAGTCGAGGACGACTATGATTTCAAGAGAGAGGTAATGTCATAAAATCTAATATCTAACTAACCCAAATGATTTTCTCATATTAAATTGATCACTTAATATGGGAGAATAAACGGGAACAAGTGTTAAGATATAGGTGTGTGCTTATAGATCTATCTCAACACGGGGCCAATAGTAAAGGGGCCCAAAAGGGAGATGGTCTATCAAAGAGCAAGGCTAACCAATGGAGCATAAGACCTTAGGGTTAGCTTCATTGAAGACCTCCAATAAATGTATGTAAAAGGTCCTTTGACCTTAAAGTAAGCTAGGGCTGAGCTTGAGGTGGGAACCCGGCCCAAGCTCGAGGTGCTTGTCCTGCTTGAGGTGCTTGTCGTGCTTGAGGTGTTTGTCATGCTTGAGGTTCTTGATTAAGATGCTTGAGGTGCTTGACTGGCTCCATGCTTGAGGTGCTTGACTTGCTGCATGATTAAGGTACTTGAGGTGCCTTGAGAAGCTTGCCTGAGATGCTTGTGGGAACACCCCCTAGTTCAAGTGCTTTGTCATGCTTGATGAGTAAGGTGCTTGATCACCTAAAGTCAAAATCATTCCTACAAGAGGGGGGGCGAGCCCTTTTCCTAGGAGCTAGAGAGAGAACACCCACTCACACACACAAGGGAAGCCCCAACTTGAAGAGGCAGCAAGGACACATGTCAGGCCCCTACCCATGTTACCTTCATGTGTTGCTTGAAGCCTATTGGCTAAGCTTCAAAGGGGTCCAATGATAAATTACTTGAATTATCTAATTGATTTTTCATTTATCAAGTCCTCTCTCTCAAAGGGGAAAGGGGGACACTTGTCCCAAGGCTACCCATGTTGCTTGTAATGGCTCCTGCTTGTGATTGGCCAGGCCTGGAGGGGTCCAATGAGCTTCAAGCATGAGCTACAAGGGGGGGTCGACCCAAGCTAGCTAGGGCCTTACTGGAGGGGTATACTCACCCACACACACTCACAATCACTCTCATTGTGTGCTATGCAAAGTGCAAGAGCTCCCTCTCCAAGCAAGTAGAGGTTGAGAGCCTACACCAACACTCTTGGCTATGGAGTGCAAATCCAACCAAGAGCCATGCTTCAATGCTTAAGCTTGCCATCTCCTTCTTCTTCATTACTATGCTATTATGTATGCTAGCAACAAGAGTATGATAAGTGCGGAACTAATTCTTTCTCCTACGAAATGTTTCTTCTTCCTCTTCCCTACCCTCATTCCCTGCTAGCTCTCTCCACCTTCGAAGGTGTTTGAGGTCTTGGGACTGAGGCTTGGGATAGTTAAAGCTTTCTTCAAGTTTATGTTATGTTTGTGGTGCATGAAGCCTTCCATCTTCATGGCATCACCTAGGTCACAAGGAACACAAAGACTGTATTGTAACAAGTCTCTCTTTATGGGAGAAATCATAATACAAATGCCTATTGGAGGGGGGACCGGCTCCACATAAATCCGGTCCTCAATTGTTGTCATGTTCTCTAAACTCTCTCTCTTGCAAAAGGATTGTCTATGCCAAGTTAATTAATTGCTATGATTATGTTGCTATCTTCAATTATGTCTACCCGCTATGCTCACAAAATCTCTTCTTGAAAGTACTCTCATTAAATTCCGCTATTCTCAAATTGAATAGGAAAATTCCATTACATTGGTATCAGAGCATTTGGTTTCTCTTTTCTTGCTTAAGAAGAGAGGTCCTTAAGTAGCCTATAAATGGTTGATGTTGTTAATTATAATAGAGTAAGTGGAACTGGGATTTAATACCGGTTTTGTTAAGCCCACTATGTGGGGGATGGTGCACACCTCGGGAGCTTTGGACTTAATAATGGAGTCTTTTTAGACTTGCCTACGGCTTTACCATTATTGAGCCATAAGAAGTCCGAAAGAAGCTAGCCCTTGGCAACTCTGCTATGTTAGACCTACTCCTCTACTCTCTATAATTAACCACTTTGAGCCGTGGGTGTAGATACTTAAGAGCCAATTTTCAAAGGCTAAGAGGAGTGGCAACTAAGGTTTTGAATTGCCAAAGCATACACTAAGTACATACATAAAATTTTGTTAACATGGCTGACAATAATCAAGAGAGTAGAATGAACATTGATAGCTTTGACTTTGCACATGAAGGTGCTAATGATGATGCTCCCATGTTTGTGAATTATCTTGTGACTAGGTTGCAACAAGCTATGGGCAACCCTACCTTGCAAGCCGAAGTTACTCAACAACTTCGTGCCTATGGAATTTCCCTTCCTCTCCAAGAGGAGAGAGAGCTTAGGAGGCCTCTTGAAGAGACCCCCAAAAGAAGATTCTCTCCCATTCGAGAGGAGGAATCCAAAGAGAAAGAAAGCAATGAAAGTCTAAGTTCTTCTGAAGATGTGGCTCCACGAAGAAGGCGGTCTAGACGATCGCCTACTCCTCCCAAGAGGAAAAGAGCAACCCATAGTCCTTCTCCTCATCACTCTCAAAGGCAAGAGAGGAAACAAAGGAAGAAAAGGGCTAGGAAGAGGTCACCCTCTTCTCCTTCTTCTTCACCTTCCTTCTCTTCCGATGAAAGTTATGGCTATTCTCCTAGAGAATACAAGAGGGGAGGACATCGCAAATCATTTCCTGCATGGCGAAGGTCACAAAAGCTAAAGAAGTTCAAGGAGGGAGGAAAGAGTATCTCTTTTCTCACCTACGATGGCACCTTTGGTGCTACCGACAAAGTGTTGGCCTTCATCCAGCAATTTGATGCGGCCTTTGGGGACGAGGGCTTCACAGAGTCCTCCAAGCTACGCCATGTAGCTATGCACTTCCAAAAATCAGCTCGTCAATGGTGGGCTAGCCTTCGTGGCAATGGAGAAGCCCCAAAGACATGGAAAACTCTACGAGTTTCCATCATGAAGCAATTTCTTCCAAGCGATACTAAAGATAAAGTTCTTACCGAATGGCGCGGCTTGAAGCTCCTCTCTCATGAGTCTATCAACAAGTATGTAGATAAGTTTTGGGATTTACATCTCAAAGCTACTGTCTTTCAAAAGATAGACTTTGCCGAGCAAAGACAACAATTCTGTGCGGGATTACCTGAAGAGATGGCCGAATATATCAATTCTCAACGGCCCGGTACTATTACCGAAGTAATCCACCACACCATGGTTGCTTCCCGCATCAATTTCCATCAAGGGGCTAGACGTAATGTCAAGCCCATGGAAAACAAAGATAAAAATGATGCAAAGGGGAAATCCAATGCTCAAAATAATTCCCAAGGCACTTCCAACAACAACAACAACAACAATCGGTCCAAGGAGAAGGGAGTTTACAAAGGTAAAAACAAACTCTCTCCTGAAGAGCTTGAAGCTTTTCGCAAGGACCATAAGTGTTTCAAATGTGGGGAGCAAGGACATGGCTATCGTTCTTGCCCCAAGAAGAATACTCGCAATGAGACTCCTAGGGCTTCCACCATCGAAGCTCCAAAAGAGGATGCTCATTGCAAAGGATCATCACTCTCCTATGCTTGGGGAAAGGTACGAGAGCATGATGCCTTCATCTTGTTTGACCCTGGCTCTACTCTCAACTTCATATCAATAGAATTGGCCACCAAGTTGGGCATTCAAGCTTTTGAGATGGGAGATATAGTAACAACTGATGCAGCTTTCAAGGGACAACAAGCCTCCGTTACTCCCTTGATTGGGAAGTTGAGGCTTCATGTCCAAAGCTATGTCGACAAAGAAGACTTCTTCATCTCTCCCCTCCAACATCAGGATGTTATCCTAGGGGCACCATGGTTTGATCGCATGGCTGCCAACATGAAGTTCCCTGAAAGGAGAATTTACTTCACCTACAGGGGAAAGAACATGTATATAGATGCTAGTGAGCGTGGTCACACTATTCCACTTGTAAATCCTCTTTCTTTTGATAAATCAATGAAGAGCTCAGTCTCTGCGTACATGATTTATGTCAAAGAGTCTCTAAAAGCTAATAATGTTTCATCAAATGAAAATGATAGGAATCAAGAAGAGTTAGACTTGTCTACTTTTCTAAAAGGATTCCAAGATGTGTTCATCGATGATATCCCTATGGACCTACCTCCAAAACGAGGGGATGATGACCATCGTATTGAGCTCCTTCCAGGAAGCTCACCGCCTAACAAACCTCCTTATCGAGTCTCACCAGCTCAACAAGAGGAGATCATGAGGCAAGTACAAGAGCTGGTAGACAAAGGGATGGTGAGGCCTAGTTCCTCTCCCTTTTGTTCTCCAGTCCTTTTAGTGCAAAAGAAAGATGGCACATACCGTATGTGTGTGGACTATCGAGCACTAAACCATATCACTATCAAAAACAGATTTCCCGTACCTCGGGTAGAAGATCTGTTTGATAAGCTACAAGGCTCTACCTACTTTAGTAGGATTGACCTTAAGAGTGGCTATCATCAAATAAGGATAGTGGATGAGGATATCTTAAAGACCGCGTTTCGCACAACATTTGGTCTTTATGAATATCTAGTCATGCCTTTTGGCTTGACTAATGCACCAGCTACGTTCAATCGTTTGATGGAGAAAATTTTTAGACCATATCGAAAATTCACTGGAGTTTTCTTCGATGATATCATCATCTACTCCAAGTCTTTGGAGGAACATAAGCAACATCTCCAAGTGATTTTTCAAGCCTTGAGGGAGAACCAACTTTTTCTCAACCAAAAGAAAAGTGAATTCTTCCTTCAAGAGATTCAATACCTAGGCCATATTATCTCTCACGATGGTATTCGTATGGATCCATCAAAGTTAGGGGTAATAAAATCATGGCCTAACCCAAGGAATCTACATAAGCTAAGAAGCTTTATTGGTATGTGTGCATACTATAGACGCTTCATAGCAAAATTCTCTCAAGTAGCAGGACCACTACACGACTTAACCAAGAAGAACGTTAAGTTTGTATGGACTGCTAAGGAGCAAAATGCTTTTGAAAAAATCAAAGAGAAGCTTACTTCCCAACCAGTCCTCGTGCTTCCGGATCTCTCAAAACCATTTGAGGTCCAATATGATGCTTGTGGTGATTGCCTTGGAGCGGTTTTGCTTCAAGAAGGGCATGCCATAGCATATGAGAGCCGAAGGCTCAATGGTGATGAACGAGTCTTGGGCATTTATGAGAAAGAGCTTTTAGCTGTTCTACATGCCCTAGACACATGGAAGCACTACCTATTGGGGACTCCATTTATCCTACGAACCGACCACCAAAGTCTCAAGTATTTCATGACGCAAACCAAGCTTTCCGACAAACAAAAGAGGTGGGCAAGTTTTCTTTCGCAATTTAATTTCCATATTGCTCACATAGCTGGTAAGCACAATCAAGTTGCCGATGCACTTTCACGATGACCAAAAGTTAATGCGGTGTCTATAGCTACTCACAATGATCTATCCTCTATGATAGATGAGTATGCTACTGACCCTGACTTTAGAGACATAATGTCAGCCCTTGCTTTGGGGAAGAAAGAGGAACCATTCACCTTGCAGGATGATTATCTTCTCCACGGCAATAGGCTATGTGTTACCCATTCCCTTCGTGAAAAGGTTATGTATGAATCCCATGCTCCTCCATATGCAGGGCATAGAGGTATTCAACCTACTCTCCGAGGAGTAGAGACGTATTTCTATTGGCCTACCATGAAAGTGGACATACAAGAGTATGTTTCAAAATGTGTAGTATGCCAAAAGACCAAGTATGATAGAGGGAAGCAACCTGGATTACTCCAGCCATTGCCTATTCCAAATTCACCATGGGAGAGTATATCCATGGATTTCATCTTTGGATTACCCAAGTCTATCCATGGGAATACAGGAATATGGACAATAGTCGACAGGTTTAGCAAGCAAGCACATTTTATTCCTGTCAAAAAGACTATTAAGGCACATCAAATGGCAACTCTCTTCATATCTCAGATTTTCAAACACCATGGATTACCCACATCCATCGTGTCAGATAGAGATCCTAGAATGACCAGTAATTTTTGGAAAGGTCTCTTTGAAAATCTAGGAACAAGATTGAATTTCTCTTCGGCCTATCACCCACAAACGGATGGCCAAAGTGAGATAGCCAATCTTACGATACTCGATCTACTCAAGACTTATGTTACCGAAGTAGATCAACGCTCACAATGGGAAAAGTATTTACCGCTAGTAGAGTATGCCTACAATAATACTGTACATACTTCTACGGGCAAAGCACCTTTCGAGATCATAGAAGGAAGACCTAAAAGTCCCTTGCTACTGAAAGTACATGGGAAGATCTTCGCCGCCGATGAGTATAGCCGTGACCTACAAGAATCTTTTCAAAAGATTAGGGAGGCTATAGCCATCTCTCAACAAAGGCAAAAAGCTGCTGCTGATAAGCACAGAAGAGCCTTAATGTTCAAAGAAAATGATTGGGTCTTACTCAAGTTTCCTAAGGCTCGATTAAGGCAAACGACGGGCAAAAATCCTACGGGCCATCAAAAGTATTATGCTAAACTAGCAAAAAGATACTATGGTCCTTTCCAAATCTTGAAGCCTATCAATGAGACGGCTTATCAACTCAAGTTGCCCAACCATTGGCTTATACACAATGCCTTTCATGTAAGCGTACTTAAGCCCTACAAAGGAGAGCCACCAATTGAACCAATTATTGAAGACCCTCCCGAAGTTGAAGACCAAGAAGAGGTGCTACAACCCGAAGCTATCCTTCGGCATGAAGACAAAGTACTACGACATGGTAAGATTATCCGACGGTATCTTATTAAGTTCAAAAATTATCCTTTTGAAGATGCTAAATGGATGCAAGGAGTACAACTCAAGGATAGTATGAACCTTGTCAATGCTTACAATGCTACATTAGAGTAAGCAAATGTACAAATTTCTTTTAAATAACTCATGTTTTTGTCTTATATGACTAGTCCTCTTTTTAATTGTGCACAAATTTAACTAGTATGCATGCTTAGAATCATGTTTGTGATGACGACGTCTCTCAAACACCAAGTAGAATTTGTCACTCTACTATGGGAGAATCAAATGGACTAAAAGAGCAGACATGCTTGCGGCAGCTATGACTCCCAAGCACCAAATGGATTAGTCATCCATCTTGGAAAGATGTCGTAGGGTAAAAAGGGATCCTTTACTCGCTAAGTACGATTGACTAATGACTAAGACTTTATCTATTCTACCTCATAGTCGAGGACGACTATGATTTCAAGAGAGAGGTAATGTCATAAAATCTAATATCTAACTAACCCAAATGATTTTCTCATATTAAATTGATCACTTAATATGGGAGAATAAACGGGAACAAGTGTTAAGATATAGGTGTGTGCTTATAGATCTATCTCAACACGGGGCCAATAGTAAAGGGGCCCAAAAGGGAGATGGTCTATCAAAGAGCAAGGCTAACCAATGGAGCATAAGACCTTAGGGTTAGCTTCATTGAAGACCTCCAATAAATGTATGTAAAAGGTCCTTTGACCTTAAAGTAAGCTAGGGCTGAGCTTGAGGTGGGAACCCGGCCCAAGCTCGAGGTGCTTGTCCTGCTTGAGGTGCTTGTCGTGCTTGAGGTGTTTGTCATGCTTGAGGTTCTTGATTAAGATGCTTGAGGTGCTTGACTGGCTCCATGCTTGAGGTGCTTGACTTGCTGCATGATTAAGGTACTTGAGGTGCCTTGAGAAGCTTGCCTGAGATGCTTGTGGGAACACCCCCTAGTTCAAGTGCTTTGTCATGCTTGATGAGTAAGGTGCTTGATCACCTAAAGTCAAAATCATTCCTACAAGAGGGGGGGCGAGCCCTTTTCCTAGGAGCTAGAGAGAGAACACCCACTCACACACACAAGGGAAGCCCCAACTTGAAGAGGCAGCAAGGACACATGTCAGGCCCCTACCCATGTTACCTTCATGTGTTGCTTGAAGCCTATTGGCTAAGCTTCAAAGGGGTCCAATGATAAATTACTTGAATTATCTAATTGATTTTTCATTTATCAAGTCCTCTCTCTCAAAGGGGAAAGGGGGACACTTGTCCCAAGGCTACCCATGTTGCTTGTAATGGCTCCTGCTTGTGATTGGCCAGGCCTGGAGGGGTCCAATGAGCTTCAAGCATGAGCTACAAGGGGGGGTCGACCCAAGCTAGCTAGGGCCTTACTGGAGGGGTATACTCACCCACACACACTCACAATCACTCTCATTGTGTGCTATGCAAAGTGCAAGAGCTCCCTCTCCAAGCAAGTAGAGGTTGAGAGCCTACACCAACACTCTTGGCTATGGAGTGCAAATCCAACCAAGAGCCATGCTTCAATGCTTAAGCTTGCCATCTCCTTCTTCTTCATTACTATGCTATTATGTATGCTAGCAACAAGAGTATGATAAGTGCGGAACTAATTCTTTCTCCTACGAAATGTTTCTTCTTCCTCTTCCCTACCCTCATTCCCTGCTAGCTCTCTCCACCTTCGAAGGTGTTTGAGGTCTTGGGACTGAGGCTTGGGATAGTTAAAGCTTTCTTCAAGTTTATGTTATGTTTGTGGTGCATGAAGCCTTCCATCTTCATGGCATCACCTAGGTCACAAGGAACACAAAGACTGTATTGTAACAAGTCTCTCTTTATGGGAGAAATCATAATACAAATGCCTATTGGAGGGGGGACCGGCTCCACATAAATCCGGTCCTCAATTGTTGTCATGTTCTCTAAACTCTCTCTCTTGCAAAAGGATTGTCTATGCCAAGTTAATTAATTGCTATGATTATGTTGCTATCTTCAATTATGTCTACCCGCTATGCTCACAAAATCATTTCTTGAAAGTACTCTCATTAAATTCCGCTATTCTCAAATTGAATAGGAAAATTCCATTACATTGGTATCAGAGCATTTGGTTTCTCTTTTCTTGCTTAAGAAGAGAGGTCCTTAAGTAGCCTATAAATGGTTGATGTTGTTAATTATAATAGAGTAAGTGGAACTGGGATTTAATACCGGTTTTGTTAAGCCCACTATGTGGGGGATGGTGCACACCTCGGGAGCTTTGGACTTAATAATGGAGTCTTTTTAGACTTGCCTACGGCTTTACCATTATTGAGCCATAAGAAGTCCGAAAGAAGCTAGCCCTTGGCAACTCTGCTATGTTAGACCTACTCCTCTACTCTCTATAATTAACCACTTTGAGCCGTGGGTGTAGATACTTAAGAGCCAATTTTCAAAGGCTAAGAGGAGTGGCAACTAAGGTTTTGAATTGCCAAAGCATACACTAAGTACATACATAAAATTTTGTTAACATGGCTGACAATAATCAAGAGAGTAGAATGAACATTGATAGCTTTGACTTTGTACATGAAGGTGCTAATGATGATGCTCCCATGTTTGTGAATTATCTTGTGACTAGGTTGCAACAAGCTATGGGCAACCCTACCTTGCAAGCCGAAGTTACTCAACAACTTCGTGCCTATGGAATTTCCCTTCCTCTCCAAGAGGAGAGAGAGCTTAGGAGGCCTCTTGAAGAGACCCCCAAAAGAAGATTCTCTCCCATTCGAGAGGAGGAATCCAAAGAGAAAGAAAGCAATGAAAGTCTAAGTTCTTCTGAAGATGTGGCTCCACGAAGAAGGCGGTCTAGACGATCGCCTACTCCTCCCAAGAGGAAAAGAGCAACCCATAGTCCTTCTCCTCATCACTCTCAAAGGCAAGAGAGGAAACAAAGGAAGAAAAGGGCTAGGAAGAGGTCACCGTCTTCTCCTTCTTCTTCACCTTCCTTCTCTTCCGATGAAAGTTATGGCTATTCTCCTAGAGAATACAAGAGGGGAGGACATCGCAAATCATTTCCTGCATGGCGAAGGTCACAAAAGCTAAAGAAGTTCAAGGAGGGAGGAAAGAGTATCTCTTTTCTCACCTACGATGGCACCTTTGGTGCTACCGACAAAGTGTTGGCCTTCATCCAGCAATTTGATGCGGCCTTTGGGGACGAGGGCTTCACAGAGTCCTCCAAGCTACGCCATGTAGCTATGCACTTCCAAAAATCAGCTCGTCAATGGTGGGCTAGCCTTCGTGGCAATGGAGAAGCCCCAAAGACATGGAAAACTCTACGAGTTTCCATCATGAAGCAATTTCTTCCAAGCGATACTAAAGATAAAGTTCTTACCGAATGGCGCGGCTTGAAGCTCCTCTCTCATGAGTCTATCAACAAGTATGTAGATAAGTTTTGGGATTTACATCTCAAAGCTACTGTCTTTCAAAAGATAGACTTTGCCGAGCAAAGACAACAATTCTGTGCGGGATTACCTGAAGAGATGGCCGAATATATCAATTCTCAACGGCCCGGTACTATTACCGAAGTAATCCACCACACCATGGTTGCTTCCCGCATCAATTTCCATCAAGGGGCTAGACGTAATGTCAAGCCCATGGAAAACAAAGATAAAAATGATGCAAAGGGGAAATCCAATGCTCAAAATAATTCCCAAGGCACTTCCAACAACAACAACAACAACAATCGGTCCAAGGAGAAGGGAGTTTACAAAGGTAAAAACAAACTCTCTCCTGAAGAGCTTGAAGCTTTTCGCAAGGACCATAAGTGTTTCAAATGTGGGGAGCAAGGACATGGCTATCGTTCTTGCCCCAAGAAGAATACTCGCAATGAGACTCCTAGGGCTTCCACCATCGAAGCTCCAAAAGAGGATGCTCATTGCAAAGGATCATCACTCTCCTATGCTTGGGGAAAGGTACGAGAGCATGATGCCTTCATCTTGTTTGACCCTGGCTCTACTCTCAACTTCATATCAATAGAATTGGCCACCAAGTTGGGCATTCAAGCTTTTGAGATGGGAGATATAGTAACAACTGATGCAGCTTTCAAGGGACAACAAGCCTCCGTTACTCCCTTGATTGGGAAGTTGAGGCTTCATGTCCAAAGCTATGTCGACAAAGAAGACTTCTTCATCTCTCCCCTCCAACATCAGGATGTTATCCTAGGGGCACCATGGTTTGATCGCATGGCTGCCAACATGAAGTTCCCTGAAAGGAGAATTTACTTCACCTACAGGGGAAAGAACATGTATATAGATGCTAGTGAGCGTGGTCACACTATTCCACTTGTAAATCCTCTTTCTTTTGATAAATCAATGAAGAGCTCAGTCTCTGCGTACATGATTTATGTCAAAGAGTCTCTAAAAGCTAATAATGTTTCATCAAATGAAAATGATAGGAATCAAGAAGAGTTAGACTTGTCTACTTTTCTAAAAGGATTCCAAGATGTGTTCATCGATGATATCCCTATGGACCTACCTCCAAAACGAGGGGATGATGACCATCGTATTGAGCTCCTTCCAGGAAGCTCACCGCCTAACAAACCTCCTTATCGAGTCTCACCAGCTCAACAAGAGGAGATCATGAGGCAAGTACAAGAGCTGGTAGACAAAGGGATGGTGAGGCCTAGTTCCTCTCCCTTTTGTTCTCCAGTCCTTTTAGTGCAAAAGAAAGATGGCACATACCGTATGTGTGTGGACTATCGAGCACTAAACCATATCACTATCAAAAACAGATTTCCCGTACCTCGGGTAGAAGATCTGTTTGATAAGCTACAAGGCTCTACCTACTTTAGTAGGATTGACCTTAAGAGTGGCTATCATCAAATAAGGATAGTGGATGAGGATATCTTAAAGACCGCGTTTCGCACAACATTTGGTCTTTATGAATATCTAGTCATGCCTTTTGGCTTGACTAATGCACCAGCTACGTTCAATCGTTTGATGGAGAAAATTTTTAGACCATATCGAAAATTCACTGGAGTTTTCTTCGATGATATCATCATCTACTCCAAGTCTTTGGAGGAACATAAGCAACATCTCCAAGTGATTTTTCAAGCCTTGAGGGAGAACCAACTTTTTCTCAACCAAAAGAAAAGTGAATTCTTCCTTCAAGAGATTCAATACCTAGGCCATATTATCTCTCACGATGGTATTCGTATGGATCCATCAAAGTTAGGGGTAATAAAATCATGGCCTAACCCAAGGAATCTACATAAGCTAAGAAGCTTTATTGGTATGTGTGCATACTATAGACGCTTCATAGCAAAATTCTCTCAAGTAGCAGGACCACTACACGACTTAACCAAGAAGAACGTTAAGTTTGTATGGACTGCTAAGGAGCAAAATGCTTTTGAAAAAATCAAAGAGAAGCTTACTTCCCAACCAGTCCTCGTGCTTCCGGATCTCTCAAAACCATTTGAGGTCCAATATGATGCTTGTGGTGATTGCCTTGGAGCGGTTTTGCTTCAAGAAGGGCATGCCATAGCATATGAGAGCCGAAGGCTCAATGGTGATGAACGAGTCTTGGGCATTTATGAGAAAGAGCTTTTAGCTGTTCTACATGCCCTAGACACATGGAAGCACTACCTATTGGGGACTCCATTTATCCTACGAACCGACCACCAAAGTCTCAAGTATTTCATGACGCAAACCAAGCTTTCCGACAAACAAAAGAGGTGGGCAAGTTTTCTTTTGCAATTTAATTTCCATATTGCTCACATAGCTGGTAAGCACAATCAAGTTGCCGATGCACTTTCACGATGACCAAAAGTTAATGCGGTGTCTATAGCTACTCACAATGATCTATCCTCTATGATAGATGAGTATGCTACTGACCCTGACTTTAGAGACATAATGTCAGCCCTTGCTTTGGGGAAGAAAGAGGAACCATTCACCTTGCAGGATGATTATCTTCTCCACGGCAATAGGCTATGTGTTACCCATTCCCTTCGTGAAAAGGTTATGTATGAATCCCATGCTCCTCCATATGCAGGGCATAGAGGTATTCAACCTACTCTCCGAGGAGTAGAGACGTATTTCTATTGGCCTACCATGAAAGTGGACATACAAGAGTATGTTTCAAAATGTGTAGTATGCCAAAAGACCAAGTATGATAGAGGGAAGCAACCTGGATTACTCCAGCCATTGCCTATTCCAAATTCACCATGGGAGAGTATATCCATGGATTTCATCTTTGGATTACCCAAGTCTATCCATGGGAATACAGGAATATGGACAATAGTCGACAGGTTTAGCAAGCAAGCACATTTTATTCCTGTCAAAAAGACTATTAAGGCACATCAAATGGCAACTCTCTTCATATCTCAGATTTTCCTTGAAGAGGCAGCAAGGACACATGTCAGGCCCCTACCCATGTTACCTTCATGTGTTGCTTGAAGCCTATTGGCTAAGCTTCAAAGGGGTCCAATGATAAATTACTTGAATTATCTAATTGATTTTTCATTTATCAAGTCCTCTCTCTCAAAGGGGAAAGGGGGACACTTGTCCCAAGGCTACCCATGTTGCTTGTAATGGCTCCTGCTTGTGATTGGCCAGGCCTGGAGGGGTCCAATGAGCTTCAAGCATGAGCTACAAGGGGGGGTCGACCCAAGCTAGCTAGGGCCTTGCTAGAGGGGTATACTCACCCACACTCACTCACAATCACTCTCATTGTGTGCTATGCAAAGTGCAAGAGCTCCCTCTCCAAGCAAGTAGAGGTTGAGATCCTACACCAACACTCTTGGCTATGGAGTGCAAATCCAACCAAGAGCCATGCTTCAATGCTTAAGCTTGCCATCTCCTTCTTCTTCATTACTATGCTATTATGTATGCTAGCAACAAGAGTATGATAAGTGCGGAACTAATTCTTTCTCCTACGAAATGTTTCTTCTTCCTCTTCCCTACCCTCATTCCCTGCTAGCTCTCTCCACCTTCGAAGGTGTTTGAGGTCTTGGGACTGAGGCTTGGGATAGTTAAAGCTTTCTTCAAGTTTATGTTATGTTTGTGGTGCATGAAGCCTTCCATCTTCATGGCATCACCTAGGTCACAAGGAACACAAAGACTGTATTGTAACAAGTCTCTCTTTATGGGAGAAATCATAATACAAATGCCTATTGGAGGGGGGACCGGCTCCACATAAATCCGGTCCTCAATTGTTGTCATGTTCTCTAAACTCTCTCTCTTGCAAAAGTATTGTCTATGCCAAGTTAACTAATTGCTATGATTATGTTGCTATCTTCAATTATGTCTACCCGCTATGCTCACAAAATCATTTCTTGAAAGTACTCTCATTAAATTCCGCTATTCTCAAATTGAATAGGCAAATTCCATTACATGGCATATGCTTTGGTGCCACAAACACAACGCAAAAGATTGGATGATAAAGCTGTCAAAGCTATTTTTGTTGGTTATAGTGTTGAAAGCAAAGGTTATAGGTTGTATCATCCGCAAACAAAGCATATTTTGGTTTCACAAGATGTCGTGTTTGTGGAAGATTCTGTTCAACCCTTGCTATCATGTACTAGCTAGAGACAGTAATGTAACCTCAAGGACATTTATGACACTTGGTTGCCTCTTTTTAGTGGTGGCAATATGAATGTAAATTCCAATGAGGAAAATGTACAGGCTATGGGGGTTTTTAAAAATGTTACAGATCAGCCTATTACTAATGCAGATGTACATGATGTACTTGATGAGGAAAGGGCTGAAAATGAGCAGGCTAGAGGTATGCCAAAATGGCTAGTGCATATATTGCAAGACAGTAAATTGGATGTACCTTTGTCTAGTCGTACTCGTTCAGGCTCTCGACATGCATCTTATTCATCAGATTGTTGTGCTTTGGCTGTGTCTAGATTACATGATGTTGAGGAACCTCTTGATGAAGCACATAATTTAAAAAATTGGATGGCTGCCATGCAATCAGAATATGATGCACTTATAGAAAATGACACATGGACTTTATGTGATTTGCCTCCTGGCAAAAAGGCCATTGGTACAAAGTGGGTTTACAAGTTAAAACCGGATGGCGAGATCGATCGCCATAGGGCTCGACTTGTTGCAAAGGGTTATGCATAGCAAAAAGGCATAGATTATGAAGAGACTTTTGCTCCCACTTGTTGTATGACTATCGTGCGTTTTCCATGTGCATTGGAAGCTCATTTTGGTTGGGATGTACATCAATCAGACATTGTTACTGCTTTTTCTTGAATGGTGACATATTTGAGGAATTTTATGTAATGCAGCCTCGCGGTTTTGTCAAGAAAGGACAAGAGGAAAAAGTGTGAAGATGTAAGAAGGCTTTGTATGGGTTGAAGAAATCTCCTCGTGCTTGGTATGAGAAAGCTGACACTCATTTGGTCAAACAAGGCTTTCGTAACAGTCCAAAAGAAAGCACATTGTATGTAAAGCGTGAGGGTGATGTACTTCTCATTGTCGTTCTTTATGTTGATGATTTGTTGATCACTGGACCAAATGAGAGACATATTTTTGAATTTAAGGCTGATTCTAATGCTACTTTCAAGATGAAAGATTTGGGGCTGTTGCATCATTACTTGGGTATACGGTTTAAGCAGTGTGATGGTGGTATTGCCTTGTGTCAGAAAAGTTACATAGAGACATTGCTATGTAAGTTTGGACTTGAGGATTGCAAACCTATTGCCACTCCCATGGAAACATGATTAAAATTGAGTCTTCATGATGATGGTGATCTTGCAGATATCACTCTTTACCAAACTGCTGTTGGATACCTCATTTATGTATGCAACACGAGGCCGGACATTCGGTTTTATGAGGTCTCCAAACTCGCCGACACCAAAAAGCGGAATGGGATCTTGACAGGTCTCTAGGACTAATAAAATCTGAGTCCCTAAACAAAAAGAATCCAGGGAATTCACCCTTACCATTGCCAATGGTTTAGGTTTATAGACCTAGATGGAGACCTAGTCTTGTCTCGGAGTGGAAACGAGACAACTTGTTGAAATAAAAAAAACTATTCCGGCCCTATCACTTCCGTCATTTGGATTAAGGTTTCCTTAGACAACGCTTTTTTCCCCCTAACATATGTGAGGGCATAGCCACTGGTGGACTCCTCTTCCAATTTGATGAGTTTCTAGACGTTTTCAGTGCGCGGGAATGGATAGTTACCTGACTAATTAGGTCCACCTGTCCATGATTGACAACCTTAGTCAATCCCCACTTACCATCCCGCACTCACACATGTTGCTTTGTTATTTATTTACTACCACATTCTTGTCACAATCAAAACAATGATTTCTTTTAACTTTCATAACTGAATTTCATTAATACAGTCCTTGAAAACAGTATTGAAAACATTCTTTTAGCAAACAAACATCTTTAGACTAAAGACAAGGTACTGTCATTCTGGAATATCTTTGATCAGTATTGGCTTGTCTCAAGACCACCTATACAGGGGTTAAAAAACGGCACCCATTCCTTATTTATAGAAACCGGGGTGAAAAAAGCCATCACCTATAGTCCGGGCACCCATACGCCAACCGGTTGTACATACAATCGGGCGGTTCATCCTAAGTAATATCCACAAGCACAAACCAGCACGGGGTAAAGACTCACGCGCATTGAGAAAACCGATGCATCCATGGCGGAATCGCCATCATTACTCATTACCTGGAGTAAAATATTCCAAGGAATCAGAAGTGTCTTGAGACAAGCTGTCTTAAGGATGATCAAACATTTCTTTCCTAGGTCAATCAGTCATAACCCAATCATTTATTTCCTATTTACAACCATTGCTCATTGATTTCTTGGAAGTTACCTTCCATTTATGGCCAGTTAATCCTTCCTAACCCTTACGTATGCAATGTTAATTTAGAAATGAACTTTAATCTAATTAAAGACTTAAGTGAACAAAATGGAAATTCACATGTGTTTGGTCAGCCATGTGCTGCTGCGCTGGTGCCTGCAGACTTTCTTCCGTAGACCTATGACTAGGCCTAGCCTCATGGTCATGAGTGGCTTTATTTCTTTTGTTGATAGTATCCTCTTCATCGGTAAGAGGATTTTCTCTGGTTCTCTTTGGAGCCATATTGACAGCCTTTATAAAAGGACTTAATCGATTAGAGAATAAAATGAATAATATTTTTTCTTTCTTTTTATCCAAAAATAAGGATTTTTGAAATAAGTAGGTATCCTTGTTAGTTATTGGATGAGATATTTCTCCTGTAACCTCCTTGTACTATTAGTATTCTCCCATAATTATTGTATAATTATTGGAGCTATTTTACTGGATTTCTCCTTAGTTTATATTCCATGAATATTCTATCTTTATCCTCAGTAAATTATGAGTTACCTATCTGCTAGTGGATTATTTACCCTAGATGGAATTTGATATGTTCTATCTCTAAGGATTTTCTGGTTAACTCATAAAATTGATTGATAACTTTTCCCTTCTATATTTATGGTCTAATTTAGACAAAATTAGCCGACAATAATTTTTTATACTAATTATTTAGGCTAAGATAATTTCACAACCTTCAAGAGTGATTTTTGACCTCTGGCAATTATTGGGTAATTATGTAAATTCATTTACTAATTTCCTTTCCCTGGTTTATACACAAAATCGGTTACTTTTAGTAAAAATAAGTATCTAAACTAACTATTTGAGGTTAAGATATTTATCACATGTTCCTCAAGATGTATTTTACCTTTGATATTTATCTCAAAGGTTTTTGGATTAATTTTCCATTTTTCCCCTTTTATTTTCCCTAAAAAATAGTGTTTTTCTATTGAGATAATTAGTTAAATTTATTATTTGAGGTTAAGATAATTATCAAAAGTTTTCTAAGATGAGTTTTACCTTTGATAATTATCTCAAAGCTTTTTGGATTAGTTTATTATTTTTTTCTTTTTATTTTCTCTTGAAAAGAGTGTTTTTCTATTGAGATAATTAGTTAAACTAATTATTTGAGGTTAAAATAATTATCGTAGGTTTCACAAGGTGTATTTTTACCTTTGATAATTATCTCAAAGGTTTTTCAATTAATTTGTTATTTTCCTCCTTTTATTTTCTCTCAAAAATAGTGTTTTTCTATTGAGATAATTAATTAAATTAATTATCTAAAACTAAGATAACTATCATGGGTTTCTCAAGATGAGTATTACCTCTGATAATTATCTGAAAGCATTTTGGATTAGTTTACTATTTTTTCGTTTTTATTTTTCCTTGAAATAAGGGTTTGTCTATTGAGATAATTAGTTAAACTGATTATATGAGATTAAGATAATTATCACGGGTTTCTCAAGATGATTTTTACCTCTGATAATAATTATCTTAAAGAATTTTGGATTAGTTTACTATTTTTCCCTTTTTAGTTTTCCTTAAAAACAATGTAATTCTGTTGAGATAATTAATTAAACTAATTATCTGAGATTAAAATAATTATTACGATTTTCTTAAGATGTTTTTTTCTTTTGATAATTATCTCAAAGCATTTTGGATTAGTTTTTTTTTTCCCTTTTATTTTCCCTTAAAAATAGTGTAATTTGTGTGAGATAATTAGTTAAACTAATAATTTGAGGTTAAGATAATTATCATGGGTGTATTAAGATGTATCTTTTCTTTGATAATTATCTCAAAGAATTTTAAATTAGTTTACTATTTTCCCCCTTTTATTTTTCCTTAAAAACAGTGTAGTTCTGCTGAGATAATCAGTTAAAATAATTATCTGAGGTTAAGATAATTACCATGGGTTTATTAAGCTATTTTTGTACAGTGATAATTATATCAAAGCATTTTGGATTAGTTTGATCATTTTCCACTTTACTTTTCTCTCAAAAATAGTGTAATTCTGCTTAAATAATTATAAAGATTACTCAAAAAATTAAAAGATAATTTTTCTAGCATAATAACAGTCTAACACAGCTCTGATAATTATCTCATCTTAATCGAAATTTAATTAGTATAAATATCATTAATTTATGGTTAAAATGAGTAATTTCAACCCTAATATAATATGATAATTTATTATCTTAGTGTTCCTAAACTTAATCTCAATAATTAGCAAAGAATTTTCAATTAGGAGAGAATTTTAGAGTATACATAGGTTTAATCTTCAATCAATTAAGAAAAATGTAAATAGGTTAACATAGTTTTACTAATAAAAAAAGGTTAGTGCTAATTATCGTTGATTAACCAACTGGAGCTTTGCTCTCTAGTGATTTCTGCGTAGAGGTCCCTCTAGATGAGAGAGAATTTACCAAGGCTCCGAGTCTAATTTTTTGTGAAGGAAGGGGGTCTTTTTATAGGTTTTCAGGGCCCCTGGACTGTTTCTGGCAGGTTTTGGCACCTCAAGCAAGGGCCCAACTTCCAACTAGTGCCACTTGCTGCTAATTTTGTCCCGGGCAGGTTTCACATAGCTCCACACAGCCCCCCCGGCTTCCAGAATCGATTTCTGGTAATTTCTTTGATTCTTAATGATTAAAATTGGAAATATCTGCAATTTCTAGAACCTTAGGATAAAAAAGTATTTAGCAATGATAATTACTAAAATCATCCAATTTTACTTAACTAATTAAATTCCTACTGTAACCTTTCAGAGCCCGTAACTTTTCCAAATTTTATCGAAATTTGATTCTAAAAAATTCTAACCATAGTAAAGCTCTGGTTACGGTTCCAAAAAATACCAATATCAGCCATAATTGGATCATTCTACAGTGTTTTCTCAATAACCAAGTTAAATTTAACAGGCTTTGTACAATTTCTAAGGTTTCAGAAACTGGAAACCTTACAAGTTTACAGTCTCACAGGTCATTAGATTTATGCATAGCCCAGGGTCTAAGCATTGGTAGGTTGTTAAGAGGATTTTCCGCTACCTTAGTGGCACTTTATATCTTTGCTTGTTTTATCCCAAGGGGGGATCATTGCCGTCAGACTTACATGCTTTTTTGGACTTAGATTGGGCTGGTTGTTTTGACACGTGAGTGTCCACAAGTGGTTTTTGTTTCATGCTTGGCAATTCATGTATATCATGGTTGAGCAGGAAGCAACCTACTGTGGCCACTTTGAGTTGTGAGATTGAGTACATGGCATTCTTCACAACTACGATTGAGTGTGTATGGCTCAGACGCCTTATGGCTGATTTGGGTGTTGGACAGGACACTATCTACACTGACAGTCAGAGCGCATTGGCAGTTGCGAGGAACCCACTTTTTCATGCTCGCACAAAGCACATTGAGGTGCATTACCACTATATCAGGGAGATGCTCTCAGTAGGAGAGATCAGCTTGGCGTATGTGCCAACACATGACAACCTTGCATATCTTTTCACAAAGGCAATGTCTTGTGAGAAGCTCAAAGCTTTCCGCAAAGCTTTGGGCCTACTCCCCTTTGTGGACTGATCATGTCCTCAGGGCGTGGCACTTCCCTTTACTCATGTGCCATCTCTCGTTCACCGCATCACTCCAGGGGGGATTTTTTTACCATATACATGTGGTAGTGATGTGTGTGAACACACTAGGACCGCTGAGGCATTTTTTCCCTCCTTAGGAGGTTTTTTCCCCCGTGCATTGTATATACGCCCATCACTCTAGGGCTATCTATCTTTCCGTTGCAGACTAAGTAATACACTCTCAATCGTGTGCCTTGAGCTTCCTTCTTCTTCTCCAAGCTGTGTGTGTTTCTTTGCAACCTAATTCCAGCAGGGAAACCCTAATTGGAGGCCTCACAGCCTCAACCATGTAGTGGAAGCAGCACGGGACTGCACTAGCACCCTGTAAAGGAATGGATGTATCTCTTTGCTCATGTGCCTAAATGAGCTCATATGTGGCTCTATAATTTTCCACACAACTTAGACAACGACGCCACTATCATTGATGTGGCATTTTGAGCTATTTTTAGGCTATTTTTGAGGCCATTTTTAGCTAAAAATGCCCATTTTTGTTCGTAAAAAGCCCAAACGAGCTGGAAAAAATCCCTAAATTTGTGGGAAAATCCCATTGGGCTCAAATTTCATGTAGAAACTCATTTTTCCACTTGGTAAGCACTTGGACATGTATTTTACGCTTCGCATAGAAACTTGCTATTTTTTGCCGAGATTGCCAGCATTGAACTTTCTAAGCAAAATGAGCGTGCCACTTTATTGCAATACACTTGACATTTGTACATTCCTAAAGCAAATTAGAAATTCTTTAATGTGGTAAAACATGCAACGGCGCCACGTCCCCGGTCTCACCTCTGCCTGGCAAGGTATGTACACGCCTACAACCATGGCATCCGTTTTCGCATATATCACACTATGTACATCATAGCATTTGGTCCCACATAGCAAAAGCATTGAGAGTGAGGTAGATATTGTAATTTCACATTATGAACGTGCCACGGTATGACATCCACCCCCTCTAAACCTGCACATCCTCTGGCATGTGCCACATATATCTTTTGCAGGTTCAGTCTTCATTTAAGTCAACATACATATCGATCTCATCATTGCTTGCATCAAAATCTAACGCATCATCCTCTCGTTCATCATCCACATCCATAATATTTTTATCAGAGCCTTCATTCTAACTTTCTTGTGAAACAAAGGGATCTGTATCACCTCTTCTTTTGAATAACATGATTCTTTTCCCTGCGATAGGAATCTTCATTTTTGTCCCATCTAATTCATGCAAGGTATAAGTTGCATCCCCATGTACATGCTGAACCACATAAGGACCAAACCAGCTCTTTGAAAGCTTTCTTATTGTTGAATGTTGTTTTTCAAGACTACTGTCATACACCAACACCCAATCACCTTCCTCAATAGCTTAGATCTAAGCCTATGCCTCTTATCAAATATGTCCTTATTCTTTAACCTTACATCTTTCAATCGTGCTACTGCAATCTCAATATATTGGGGCCTTATTTCTAACTGTTGTATGCACAAAGCAAGAAGGTCTTCCCTACTCATTCCATCTTCCCAAGGCAATACATTCCATGTGGGAATTACATCCTCAATTGGCATTATAGGTTTCTGACCATACATCAACTCAAAAGGCATATAACCAGTAACTGAGCTATGAGTTGTACGATCAGCCCATAAAGCATAAGGGAATAACCTAGGCCACTCTCCCATTTTACCTTTGCAGGACTTAGCCAAAGCTTTAATAATAGGATGATTCCCATGCTCTGATTGACCATTTCCCTTAGGATTATATGCAGTAGTGAGAGCAAGTTTAATGCTCAACCTAGAGAAAAACTCCCTTGCTTTGTCAGCATCCAACTCACCCCTGTCCGCTGTTATTTTCCCAACACAACCATAACAGCTAATTACATCATCCAAGAGGAACTTACATACCCCTTCTGTGCTTTTTGTTATTAGAGCACGACCTTCAATTTGGTTGGTTAAATCTTCCCGTGCAAGCACTATGTATCTCATTTGCCATAAGCTCAATGGCATTGTAACAAGATCTACTACCCACTTATAGTGCATGGCCAATAGGTAAGTAGGGTGAAACCCATCATGATGACGTACATTTGAATACATTTGACAGGTTTCACAAGACTCCACAAAGTGAGATACATCTTTATACATACCTTTCCAACAATACCTCTCTTTCATTTTTGTAAAGGGCCCATACACCTCTATGTCCAGCATAACGACTCTCATGAAACTTTTTCATAAGCTCATTTTGAGTGTTCTTATCATTCACGACTCTCAACGGCATTCCATTTCTTTGTTTCGGATGCTTCCATAAATATCCATCTTTCAAAAAGTATCCATACGCCTTTCTCCGTATTCTTTTGAACTCTTGATCAGTCCACCCTTCTTGCCTTGACAAAGTGCTCAGATAGCGTCCTATGAGCAACCAATCACCTTGATATAGGTCCTTTGTAAATGACTCAAGTGCATTTGACAGACAAACATGATCACCCTTGGAATGAGAGATACTATAAAACTGTGTGCCTACATCATCGCCCTCGACAACCATGTATTCTTCATTTTCATACCTTGCTCTTGAAAGCATATCCGCAATTGGATTATCTTTTTCTGCAATATGCTTAAATTCTAGATTCAAGGACTTTATGTAGGCAATCCATCTCAACATAGCAATGTTGGGAGTTGAGAAGCGTGTGATCATTCCAAGAAGGGGTAGACAAGCAGTCTCCACAATTACATTTGCTCCAATCAAATAATCTTTGTCACATTTCAATGTTGTGACTACTCCCCATAAATCTCTTTTTACCTGTGGATAATTGTGTTGACGAGCACTTAGGACTTTTGCTCCAAATCACCGCATATCGCTTGCCATCATCATCATCTTGCCCAATCGCCCATCCAATATTTTCTGTGGGGCTAGTATCCACTGTCACAATTACATATCTTCCACATTCATAGTTTGCTTTCCTAAAAGTTGGAGACATAAGCAACAACTTCTTTAATATACTCATGGCATGTGTATGCATTTCTTCCCATTGAAACTTTTGGTTCTTTCTCAAAAGTTGATACAAAGGTTCTGCCACATGCGCATAATGTGGAATCCAGATAACATAGAACACACATGCACCCAAGAACCTTCAAACCTCAGTTACATTAATATATGTCTCTTTAATTCTTTGAATTACATCAATCTTTGCAGGACAAGGCCTTCTACCATATGGCCCGCACATATATGTCCCACGTCAATAAGAACTTTGCTCTCACCAAACACTGACTTTTGCCCAGACAAGGTAAGGTTCACTTCTTCCAATCTTGACAAGATCTCATCACAATCATTGATATGGTTTGCCAGATATTTGGGGCACCCCCTTGAGTCCAGAGCCACGTCTATATTGCTTACATCACATCCTTTGATTGGCACATCATCAAGGAAAGGCATTGTAGTTTGCGGTATGAAGTCACATAGGACTTTTTTCATACCATTTATCATATGTGCAACTGAATTAGTTGCCCCCTGAGGTAAGGTGCACATCCTTACTAAACCCAAAGGTGTCCTCATGGTAGTCAGGTCCCTGCTTTCCATTGCTAGTTGTAAATGATCATACTTTGAGTACAAAATCTCCCATAGAATATATTGCCCTTCCTGCAAATGCCTCTGCAAACTCATCGACAACTAGCCATATACCCACATTTCTGATTGTCACCTTACTTACAGGTTGCACATCCTGAATAAAGCGTAAAGAACCATTTTCCTTCGGAACTGTGAACCACCTGTTTGAATATGGAGCACAAGAAGGCTCCAAAATACCCATCTTGATCTTTTCATTAAGCAATTCAATGAGTTTTGGCAAATGAGCCTTTGGAACAGGAATAGGCCTCAAGTTCCAAGGTACATGAGGGATAGTGAAGATCACCATAGGAGCAACAATGGAAGGATCAACACACCCTATCTCATATGGCTCAAATGCAAAATCTTTTCTGTGTTTGGCAAGCATGTCTTCAAAGCATATCTTTTCATCTTTTGTCAAACTGTCCTCGCAACCAACTTTTAACTCCTTCAAAGTTGTGAAATCTTTCGGTAGAGGTAATTCCACTATTGTCACTTTCTTTGCCACGGACTTATACTTAGTCTCCACTCGTACATCAACACATTGAGCATTTTGAAATCCTCAATGACCTTGTACATTTCTATTGAACATAATTTCACGACCTCACTTCCCATACGCAAATTGCAATCCACTAAAGACTCCAAATCTTAGATAGTATTTACAAATGAACACTCATCAAGCACACCTGCAATGCATTCATCATCTTCTAGCAAACCATTTATCTTCAAACCTTCTTTTATAGTATTTATATGTTGTCGTTCACCCCGCTTTAAGTCCTCACACTTTGTAAAAGCAATAGATCCATAGTCTGTTAATCCTAAAAAACCTATAGAAAATGTTTCCTTTGTATAGACATCATGCAAGAACTTTTCTCTTCTTGTACCACTGCAATCCCGCTCTACAATGGTACATAGACAAAGCCCCTCATATCCTCGTAGTACTTGAATTCTTTGTTTGTCTTTGACAAGGGTTGCTCTCTAAGACTTTCACGGTTCCTTTCATGGTCCACATAAATAGTAAGGAACTGTACTGCACGCTTCCCATCCCTGCTCCTTATCCTAGCATAAGCTGACCCATCATCCATTACCTTGGCTTCCATGCGAGTAGAAGTAATGTATGGTTGCCCAAGGATAAGAGGGTATTTAGACATCTCCTATACAAAGAAATTTTGGTCATCTTTGACATCCCCTATAGTCACCTTAACATTTGGACAAGCTCCGTACAACTCCCCTGATGAATTGTTTGCTACATGAATCATCCATCCATGATTTATATCGATTGGCCATTTTCCTTTTTGATAAAGACTCTTTGACATGAGGTTAATTTTTGACCCATGATCTATCAACGCAATGTATGGCTCTTCTAAGTCACCCACTTTTACCTGGGTCTCAGTAGTTGCTGTTGCCCAGTGACTCCTTCAAGTAGTAGCTAGTGATCTCCACTTCATCTTCATCATCCAAGAAGAGAATGTGTTTTACTCATCCCCTAGACTTGTAGCATCCAACACTAGTTTCTTCATCTTGCTCACCATAGACCTGTACACCCTGTGCATTTAAAGTCTCTTTTTCACATTGTACATGGATAGGTTCAGTAAGAGACTACCGCTTCCTCTTTATGATATCAATTATTTCTTCGTGGAATTCCCGCTTTGCTATACCAAGGACAGGTAAATTCCACCTTATTGCTTAAAATCCTCTATTCCAGAACCTTTTTGAGATCAGTTGTTGCTGCCTCTATGTCAGATTGGAGTTTGTAGGCCGGACCCTTTGCTTTAGCTTTTGTTGCATCCTTCTTCTTTTCTTTAGAAACTTCTTGCATAGGCACTTCAGGTACAAGCATTTTTTGCGGGGAAGGTGACCTAGGAGGCACTGTGTCATTTCTGCCTCCACTCCTTGTCGCCCGTTTTGAAGGCCCTTCATCCCCATTCTCACGCCTATGTTTCTCTTTGACAATGGAATCATTGGCTTGACATTTGGAAATGTATGCATGTACTGACAAAGAGTCCACAGGGTCATTCCAACCTGTTTCTAGCGGAATACAGTCTCTAGCTTCATGTAAATCGTCTGTAGCCATTTTACCCTTCATAGCAGATTCTATAGCTCATGGCCATAGCTCTCCAATACCATTAGATTCCTCTTCTCCATCCTTGACTAATCATTTTTCTTAATAGGATCCACCTTCAACCTATAGGCGATTGCCTCAACCATTGAGATGGCATGGCTAGTAGCCATGTCCTCAACTAGCTTCTTTATCCCGCCTTTTCCAAAGTTTGTCCCCAAGAGCTTACCTGCTTCACTTAAGTGAATTATTCCATCTTTAAAGAAAACAAGATCCTTTGTCAAAGCGTCTTTAAAACTTTCACAATCCCTCCTTCCATGGTCACTACTATCATACCATATGCATCTATTTACAGAGCCTTCTCTGTTTTGAGGTCTTTGCCCTGCAGATTGTCCTGATGGTTGCCCCTTTTCTTCTAGCCTTGTAAGCTTTAATTTGAGCTCTTGCATTCCCTTGACAATTTCATCTAGAATGGACTTGTCACTCTTTGGGACCACAATAACTCTCAGGAACACTTGGGACTTGAGTAGGGTTGACTATCATCTTGTCTCTTCGTCGTTGTCGCTTAGTTAGCAGTGAAATGGCGTCTTCAACTTCATTCCAATTAGTCACTAAGCCGTGCTCTGCATCCATATCCTCAAGTAGTAGCTCTAACTTCTCTTGAATCTCTTTACCTTCAGCTTGCAAAAAGAGCTCCGTCTTCTTTGAGTTTAAGGTAGCCTTCTCAATCCTTGAAAGTTGATCATAGGGGCGTTCAAATTACCTTAGTAGTTCGGTAGGCGAAAGTCCCTCTTTTGGACGAACTACCCACTCTAAAAAAGTCCTCTTTGTTACCCTTTTGGATTCCTCCATGAAATAATCTTCCTTCAAGGCTAATTTGAATGCTTCCCAAGTTGCCCCATGCTCATTTCTAATTCCTCTTACATGCTCTCTAATCTCGAGAACCACAGCTAGCTCAAAAATTTGCACCATCTCTGCTTCGGGCACTCGGTGAAGCTCCATCTACTTTTCATATCCACAAAGATACTTTGTTACATCTTTACCTTTAAATTGGTCCATTTTCTTCACCACAGATTGAAGTGCTTTGGTTGAGGAAAGCTCCCTCCTTTCCGTAGCTTGTTGTTGCTGCATAATTAAACACTCCAAAGGCTTGAAACATTTGCATTGTGACGGGATCAAACCGAACCCCCTGTTGCTCTTGTTGCTCCATAGATTTAAACCTTTGTTTTAAGACCTTCAATGAAGCTTTTTAACCCTCACCCTAGCCTACTTTGCATCGGGTTCACCAAAAATGTGTCAAGAAGAACGCAGTGCAACTAGGAAAGCGCCGAGCCTCTAACTATGAGGATTCATAGCAAATTCAAGCAAGGCGCAGATGATTTGAAGACAAAAACACACTAAAAAGGAACAAAACTCCAGCCATGAAATCTTCACTTTGAAAATGAACCAAGGTCAACTCAAAACTCTTGTGTGTGTGAAGATTAGGTGTAGCCTCGCTCCCAGTTGCACAGATGCAATGCTCATCGACCTGTTAAAAACCCTAAATTTACTCTTTGATTCTTCATAGTAACCATTTCATGGAAGTTTCAGTAGTTCATTGGAGAAGCCCAAGAAGATATTTGAGGAGGGGAAACCCTAATTGGAGGCCTCACAACCTCAACCATGTAGTGGAAGGAGCACGGGACTGCACTAGCACCCTGTAAAGAAATGGCTGTATCTCCTTGCTCATGTGCCCAAATAAGCTCATTCTTGGCTTTAAAATTTTCTACACAACGTAAGCAAAAAAGGCACCGTCGTTGATGTGGCATTTTGAGCTATTTTTAGACTATTTTTGAGGCCATTTTTAGCCCAAAAATACCCCTTTTCGTCCGTAAAAATCCCAAACAAGCTGGGAAAAATCCCCAAATTTGTGAAAAAATCCATTGGGCCCAAATTTTATGTTAAACCTCATTTTTACACTTGGTAAGCATTTTGAACATGTCTTTTACGCACCCGTACGAAACCTGCTATTTTTGGCCGAGATTGCCCGCATTGAACTCTGTAGGAAAAACGAGCGTGCCACTTCCATACACTTGAAATTTGTACATTTCTAAAGCAAATTTGACTTTATTTTATGTGGTAAAACATACAACAGTGCCACGTCCGTGGCTCGCCTCTGCATGGCAAGGTATGTACACGCCTACAACCATGGCATCCGTTTCGCATTTATCACACTATGTACATCATAGCATTTGGTCCCACATAACAAAAGCATTGAGAGTGAGGTAGATATTGTAATTTCACATTATGAATGTGCCACGGTACAACAATGTGTGTTTTTGTGCGCTTACAAGATCTCAATATGTTTTCTTCTCCATCCTTTTAGATAAGATCAGTACTTGATTGTGGCCAAGGAGTTAAGTGGCCTCCAAGAAATGAAGCTGAAGGTGATTTCTTAAGGAAAGATAAATCGAGTTTGGATGCATGTCAGCCTCTGTTATCATGCTGGAGGTAGTATTCATTGAATCCACTCTATGGAATTTTTGCAAGCAGGTGGGCTGCTTCATAGTTAGTATAAGATGGCATGATATATCTAGCTTGATGGAAATTTAACAATTTGACAAGAGTGTAAGCATATAGTCTATTTAATGAAGCATCCACTACTGGCTCTACTTTTACTTTCCATTACATAGAATCTTCCCAAGATGCTTTAGCATCTCCATTAGAATATCCATTCAACTCACAATTCAAAATCAATGCTAATAGGTAGGATTTGACCTCAGCACATAGGAGAACAAAGGCTCAACCTTAACCACTAGGATACAAGCCTACGGTACCCTTGGAGGTGCCTTTCAACACTAAAAAAAAAACCATAACCCCCCCCCACACACCCTACCCTACCTTACCTCCACCCTTCCCCTTTCCTTTCTCCCCCCCCCCCCCCCCCCCCCCCCCCCCCCCCCCCACCCAAACTAATTAATGGTTTCTCAAAAAGTGGTTTTGGGGACCTACTAGGTACTGAGAGCTTTTGGCTATTTTTATGTCATTATAGATATTTGTATGATTACTCATGTTTTGTCATTGATGAGACTAAACCTGCATTAAAGATCAAAGGGAAAATTTACCCAATTACCCTAAAAACACCGAATTTACCAAATTTCCCTTGAAGTTTGAGATGTTGCACAAGTAGGGGAAAGAGTAGCAAGGGGTACCCCAACCCTAAAGGTCGAGGGCCACCCGCGGGGAGGGGCGTAGTGCTTGTGAGGGTGCACTGCTTGCAATTGAGGTCGTAGAGCCCTTTTTTAAAATCAACTTCACGTATCATTTTTCATTGGTCCCCCTAGCTATCCAAAGTTGTAGATCTGCCACAAACTCCCTATTGGATTGAGACAGCCAGGAAACTGAATAATAAGGGTCTGAAGCGGCTTGGACACTTCTGGGACAGTGGCAAAAAGCGTTGGAAAACCATTGACCTTCTGGTTACCAAGTACCAACTCAATAGCCTGGAGGTCTTGCTGGTCCACAAAGTGATGAAGGAGCTTGATAATTTAGTGATGCCAATCTGTGATTTGATGTTTGACTGGAATGCCTGGAAATGGCCCGGAAGCAGTCTATTAGGGAAACCCCCATCCTAAAAGCATTTATCAGACAATGATGCGTAAGAAGAATTGGTCTAGCCCCCTAAACAAGCTATGGAAAAAGCAATGGCCAGAGGAAAGGTGGGAGCAAGTATTGGAGTACATATGGAAGCCAAAGATTCCGCAGCACATGAAGGTCTTTCTATGGAAGGTAACTTGGGGTGCTTTACCGACGGGGGTGAAGATTTAGGAGAGAGGGATTGGATCAGATTGATGCTTGGGGTGCATGATGGCTAGAGAAGATCTGGCCCACCTATTCATGGACTGCCCAACTATTAAAGGCCTCGCAGGGAAAATATGCAAGTGGGTCCAAAGAACATGGAAAATTAGGTTCTTCAAGACTGACCTATTCCTTGGAGGCAAGAATTCAGGAAGTCCTGCCCTTCTCGTCAGCACTCAAAATGTTCGATATTTCTTTTTACATAATGTATGGCAGACAAGGAGGTTATGAGGTGGCAAGCTTCGCAAAAATTATTCAAGAAAGCAAAGTGCTAATATGGACGCTCGGGCGCAAGCAACACTCGGAGGATTAGTCTAGGACTACTTGTGCATTGTTGTCAGTAGATGGAATGCCTAGGACGACGTAAATATCTCAAAAGGACAATTTTTTGGACGATGTGTATCGATGGGGGTGGCTGCCCTGATGTAATTGTAGTCTCTAGATGGTGTCATGGCTCAACAAGAGCATGACCTTGTAATTTTTTTGAGGGACTGCACAATATAATTCACTCACAATTGTGAGTTTTGCAAAAGAAAAAAAAATTCAACTTCACGTATCACTGTTGTTCACAGCTCGATGTGTTGGTGTACGTGGTTACCCGAATGTCTTAAGTAGTTACACAAGCTGAGGATTAAAGTTCGTATCTGTTGTAACCCTTCTATAGAGAAAGATAAAGAGTGAGTGAAATGAAAAGTTTATGGTAATGGAAATTCATAAGACTTGGTACTCCACCCAATGTGTATATGTTATTGTATGTATGCTTCTTTTACTCACCTTTCCCTCACTGAGGGGCACCTGCACTAATTGGTGTTTTTTTTTTTGGGGGGGAGGGATGGTGGTCGTTTATATTTTAAATAGTTACACAATTACATACGCAAGATGGGTTAAAAAGTAAGTTTTAAAAATATTAAAAAAATGCTCGTTCAAGTGATGGTGAAGTGTGTGTGTAGAGGGGTTTTATAAATACCTCTTGAACGCACGTGCTATAGGTAGTTTTGAACGGTGAACCCCCTTGGGCACTATGTAATAAATTTATTTTGGAACCACTGCGTGATTGCAATTTTGGAAAAATCCAAAGAGGAGAATCTAAGGAAATTCCCCCACCCCACCTTGTTATTTTAATTTAAGGCCTTTTTAGAATTGCAGTGTGCACGAGCCTCCATTGAGGTAAACTGCCCTCATGCACGTCAACGTATAGCCAGTCCCCTAGGATTCTACCCTCAGACATATTAGATGGGCACGATGCAAGGGAGCATGCAAAAATAGTCATAGCATGCTTGAGAAGACCTCCACCCACCTTGCCAAGAACCTTCAAGCGGGGCCTTTTGAAAGCCCAAAGAGTTGTCGGGTCACCATAATATCATTCCCCATGATGAGGGGCGTCAAAACTAGACATCTTTGCGTAGAGTCAGAGAGATGGAGAAGATGGACGAGGTGCAAACCAAAGGAGTTGGGTGGGGTGTTATGCTTCAAATCTCCCAACATGGTCATATGTGACATAAGATTTTCTTAGAGATGAAGATTCCATGACTAAAATAGAAGCTTAATTTAAAAGAAGGTTCGATAGGTAAAAAATGCATAGATATATCTCTATTTTATGAAGCATCCACTACTGGCTCTACTTTTACTTTCCATTACATAGAATCTTCCCAAGATGCTTTAGCATCTCCATTAGAATCTCCATTCAACTCACAATTTAAAATCAATGCTAATAGGTAGGATTTGACCTCAGCACGTAGGAGAACAAAGGCTCAACCTTAACCACTAGGCTACAAGCCTACGGTACCCTTGGAGGTGCCTTTCAGCACTAAAAAAAAACAATAACACCCCCCCCCCCCCCCCCCCCCCCCCCCCCCCCCCCACCCACCCTACCCTACCTTACCCCCACCCTTCCCTTTTCCTTTCTTTCCTCCCCCCCAAACTAATTAATGGTTTCTGTAAGGTCTCTACTTTCAAATTTCACACAAGTTCTATTACGCATTTGAATTTTTTTAAACCATCACTCATTATTTAAGATATTCAAGTTCAAATTATGAATCGTAGGTTGAGAAAACCTAGAATTTAAAATTTACGCTACAAAATTCTGACATGTTTAGCTATATGAGTCACTAATTAACTTATTGTAAGACTTAGTTACTGATTGTAGAATTTTATTTTACTACTGTAAAGTTAATCTAAGATTGTAAAGTTTAACTTAAAAATGTAAAGTAAATTATCATTAAGAAAATAAATAAAATAATTATAAAGACAAAAGAACACACAGGGATGACAAATGAAGGCACATGGACTCACCTAGACTCACACAGGAGGGGACAAAGTGGGACACACTGTCACATGAAAAGGAGAGACTAGTCTTGACTAATCTTAATGAGGGGGGGGGGGATGTGGCCTTATCTTTTGATAATAATGACAAAGTTGTCAAGCTGATGGGTACCACAAGGGTACCAAAAACGCGAGTATGATTTTTGAGAAAAAAAATTAATTTTTTTTTCGAAAAAAAAGTTGGACGTTTTCCTTTCTGCTATAAATAGAGCATCCATGCTCACACTTTAGAACATAGAGATTGCTTCTATAGCGTTCACGAAGTGCTGCCACTTCTCTTAGAGAGAAGGCGTCCACAAACCACTAAGAGAGCAAAAACTCTAGTGGATTTATAAGGTACGTATTAATTAAGAATTCAATTAACTTTAGGAATGATATATGCGTGCTATCTCTTACTTTAATCTCTCTAATAGATTAGTAAGATTCAATTATCTATGTGTGTGTGTGTGCTATCTCTTACTCTTATCTCTCTAATAGATTAGTAAGATTCAATTAGCTATGTGTGTGTGTGCTATCTCTTACTCTAATCTCTCTAATAGATTAGTAAGATTCAATTAGCTTTAAGAAAGATATGTGTGTGTGTGTGCGTGCTATCTTTTACTCTAGTCTCTCTAATAGATTAGTAAGATTCAATTAGCTTAAAGAAGGATATGTGTGTGTGTGCTCTATCTCTTACTGTAATCTCTCTAATAGATTAGTAAGATTCAATTAGTTTTAACACTAGGTTGGTAATGGGACACTTTTATGTTCTGTTAAGTGACCATTTTCCTTGGATTATGTCAAGAGTTTCAAAATGGATTTTGAGGTGCTATTTGTCTAAAAAGTTGTCTCATGAGCTGAAAAAAACTCGACATTTTTTTGGAATATCAATTCCATCTTTAACCTTGTCCTTGCACAACATTTCACAACCTAAACTGTGTGAAAAAATGGGTCCTATTTTTGGCTTTTTTCAACTTTTTGCAACTATACCACTCTAGAATTCATGTTTGTGAGGTCTATAATGCTAGAGAACTATCTTTAGTAGTCCTCAATATGTCCTGATGCTTCTAGGGAGAAATAAATGTTAAAGTTGTAAGTTATGACCAAATTACAAAAATTATCAAATCTTGTTTTTTTAGCCAATTTTAGCTCTTCTATGATTTTTTTGGTGGATTTCATGATATCCAAATGCAATTTTGGTTTTCTATGTCCCATATTGTAACATAAAGCTAATATTCCTTGAGTTTTGGGGCACCTAATACCCTATTTTGCATAGTAGACAACGATGGTTGATTTTTTCAATTATAGAAGAAAACAAAACATTTTAGTATATCAAGTATAGCTTTTTCAATATTATTAGTTTCTTGTGACAACTACATGCATTTTGTAGGTAGTAACCATATCTAGTCATAAGGATCAAATTTGGCTAGATATTGAATAGTTTCTATGGGATTCTTCAACTCATAATGTTGAACCCAATTTTTTCATGTTTGGTGTATTTAGCACTTCATCTTTGTCCCCAAGATTCCCCTTAGTAAGAGATGTATTATTCTTTTGACATGCTCCATGGCTCCTTATAAACCTAAAGGACAATAGGGAACTAAGAAAACATGCATATATTATTTGTATTGAGCGTGGCTATAGAAACTTTGATGATAGGTTTGCAGAATGGTAAAACTTCAACTTTTTTGTACCTATTTCTTTTGGCAAAACAAAAAATAGTGAGTGAGAAGCAATCATATTTTTTGATCACCAACCCAATGAAGTTAACTAGGGAATTTATCTCAAGTCCTACAAAAACCCCTAATCTTATTTTTATGCAACAAAACGTAAGAAATGACTGTTTTGATGAAAATGTACTGGTCCATCAACTTTGGAGGCTTGGTGTGACCAAAAGATGAGAAATTTACAAGTTTCTTATTTTTTACATGCGTAGTAGCCTTTGAACTATAACCTCATGAGAGGATTTTGCAAAATGAGTGGATCTACTATGGTTTTGGAGGTTTTTTTCAAAACCCTGAAAGGACACTTTTATGTCCTGTTAGGTTACCAACCTAGTGTTAAGAAGGATATGTGTGTGTGTGTGCTATATCTTACTGTAATCTCTTTAATAGATTAGTAGGGTTCAATTAACTTTAGGAATTATGCGTGTGTATGTTTTCTCTTACTCTAATCTCTCTAATAGATTAGTAAGATTCAATTAGCTTTAGAAAAGGATGTGTGTGTGTTCTCTTTTACTCTAATATTTCTAATGGATTAGTAAGATTCAATTAACTTTAGAAAAGATGCGTGTGTTTATTTTCTCTTAGAAAAGGATGTGTGCGTGTTCTCTTTTACTATAATCTTTCTAATGGATAGTAAGATTCAATTAACTTTAGAAAAGATGTATGTGCATGTTTTCTCTTACTCTAATCTCTCTAAGTATACCTACTCTCTCTAGTTAGTACATCTTCACTATTAACTTATGCATAGTTAATTGAAAGTTAATACATAAGAGAACTCATCATATTCTTATTATACATGATGAAATTCTCATTCAACAATTTTATTGCCAGTAAGATTAAATAGAATTTTGAATAATACTAAAAATTGATTTAGTTGAAGTATAGAAATGAAAGTTAGAATTGGATTAGAAATGTGAAGCATAAAAGTAATGCATTCCTAAAATTTCACTCATAGTTTACACACTTAATTTTTGATTAATTACGATTAGCAAATATTTGATGTATAGAAATTAGATGTAGAACAACAACACTAAGTGTGAATCCGAGTTGGCGAGGATTCAAATTATGGATTCTCTTTGGAAATAAGGAGACTACTAGGGAAATTGACCAATTTAAAGTTCTAAGTGTATAACATAAGTGTAGTACAAAAAAATGGCTCCAAAGCGTGCTCGAACACAAGGCGCTAATGATCATGAAGCCGGTACAAGTAACGGGGGAACTCCTTCGGAACATGCTATGTCTCCACCAATCGGAGCTATGGTACAGGTTAGTATTGCAGTTTCAAGTTATGTATCATTGCATATGCGAGACCATAGGAATATATTATTTACCTTATGAAAAGAAAACACGGGGCTTAACCCCAAGAAACTCGGCATATGTTTGACAAGTAGGAAAGATTGTCTGGTTAAACTGGTTGCTATATGAAAGAATGTTTGTCCAAAACCTTCGGTAGGATTTCTCTCAAGTCTCTCTACTTATTAGCGCTGGTATTATGTGGCAGTTGTCGAGGCGTGAGATGATGCCTAGGATGGCACTGCTGATGCTGTGGTGAGAGTACACCCAGATTAGCCCAGCTGGATATTACAGTTTTGTTTTGCCGTGGCGTGAGGATGACACCGAGATTGGCACCGTTATTGCTGTGGCGGGAGTACGTCCAGATTAGCAACGAGTACTTGTCGAGCGGTATGGGACGCTCATGAGGACAAGGGTTTTTATAAATAATGTATATACCGATCGGACATAATAGCGCCACTAGAGATTCTTGAGTGAACCTAATCCAAGGATTGTTGGTTTAAAATCGGACGACTTCTTGTTTGACTATTGTTTGTAATACTGTTTGAAGGGCTGTTTTAACGAACCAGTATCATAAATAAAGTAAAGGAACATGTATGTTTAAACAGTGTGGTAGTAATTAGATAACAAAAGAAGGGTGAGTGTGGTGTGGAAAGTGGGAGAATGATACCCCGACGGTATCATTCTATGGACGGGTGGACCCGATGAGTCGGGTAACTTTCCAACGCTAGAAATTATTATTTTTTAGTCATAAATCTTAAAAGAGACAAACCTTGGCGGATGTGCTTCTGAAACATGGGGAAAAAAACGCACAGGTTGGTCACTCCAAGATTTATACTTTTAGGTATAATTGATTATAGATAGTTTTTAGATAGGGTTATGGTGGTCACGCTCCGCCATAGCGAGATAGGACCAATCCTTCACTAACGGTTCATGACCGTGGCTACGTAGTAGCTAAGGCAATGTCCGTTGGTTTTTCTTTTTCAGGATTGGAGACCTATCAAAGGTACTCCGCTCCTCCCAAAAAGGGGCAGGGACCTCACAGTTTCTCAAAAAGTCGTTTTGGGGACCTACTTGTTTAGACATCTGCTACTATATTAACAAGGGATAAAATCATACTTCTTCCTAGCCCTGGTTATTTGTACCACTTTCACTTTTTCCAACTGATTATGTTCGAGAAGACCTTTTGGCATCTTAGCTTTGCCTCTGCCCCTTCTTCTTGCCCACTTCTTGACCTAAAACAGGGCATGTACTACTCTCGGCCCATACAGAGTTGCCTAGCAGGGGATGGACGATCATGGACCTGAGCAGTGCACAAAGCCTGATAGAGAATGAAGGGGGCCCGTCACCAAGGAATCCTGCATTCAAGGGACATGTGGGGGCTCAATGGCCAAAATTAGAAGCTCCTCTAACTCATAACTACTAGAACTTCCACCCCCTACCTCCCCTTTAAGTGCCACGCATCTCGGATCAATGGTCCCAATTGAAAGGCAAGATGGCGGTCCGTTTGGACCATTGATTGACTAAATCTAAACGGAGGCCAACCATGTGGATCTCTGAAGGATCTAATCTCGCTTCCGCAATCGGGTTTTGAACCCTCACCACTAGCTTGAGGAGTAGAGACCTTGACCAACATATTTGTGTGCACTTGGTTGAAATAGATGTGAATCTGAAGGTAAAAATCAAGGTCTCCTAAACTCACAATCCCGAATTTAGTTTTTGTGGATCCCACCATAAAAACTAAACTTGGGATCTTGAGTTTAGTTTCTACCCATCGAGGGACGAGATCTACGAGCCCCTATGATTTTGCACAAGAGCCCTTGATCCCATGGTTGGGACCGTGTGGCACTAAAGCTGAGGACTTGCTGGCCCTGTCTCTCTCTTGAATAACAAGTCTTGAGTTCAATTCTCGTTGGATAGACCTTTGAGGTTTCTGAGGATAGTTTCCTACGAGGTTAAAATTCTCGTATTCTTCTTCGTCTTCTTCTTCTCCTTCACTCTCTCTCTCTCTCTCTCTCTCTCTCTCTCTCTCTCTCTCTCTCTCTCTTTGGGCCATTTGATCTCTAGAGACCAGATAGTGGAACATCTTATTGTCAGCATGGATACCATCATTCATTCGACATCTTTTACCTCCACAATTAATTATCACTATGTTTATCACCAATTAAACGAATAGGAGCTGCAAAGACCTATGAGTCTACAATCCTTGACATGAGTGTCTTCTACCATTGTAATGGGTATTTTTTGTTTCCACCAACCAATCAAAAAAATATGTATTTTTTAAAAATAACGTCCCTTTTTCATTAGCAAAAAGGGAAGGCATCACTAAGGCCTCATCCCTTTGGGGCAGGCCAAAAAGACACAACCTAAGATCCACATGGTCGCATATGCCATAAGAGCTAAAACTCCCTGTAGCCAACGTCTCTGCGTATGCCAAGATTTAAGGCTCCTTGTAGACAGCGTCTTTGTGTATGCTTGCATGGGCCATGCCACGGTGGACAACCAACCACGTTGGAGAATTACCACCTCCTCTAGAGTCCTCCAGAGGCCAACCAACTCTTGCATGCCGAACAACTAGAGGTTAAGCTGGCAGCACCCTCCCTTTACTAGAGGGTGTGATTCCTTCCAGTAGCACACTTGCAATCCTTGAGCTACGTGGCTAGGCATGACTTAAACCAGCTCCAAGCCCGAAAACTAAGCTTGCACTCTTTAGACAACGAATCCTACTACTCTTGATAAGGATATTGCTTACTCTCTCGAACATGCATCTTTCCCTTGCAAATGTTAGACGTGATCTCTCATCCTTCCTCCACCCTCCACCCTCCATCACCACCTTCTAAAGGGAAATGCTGTCCACCTCCTGCAATGCATGGCCTCATGGCTGTGTAACTGGGTTACAAATGAATACTACTAAACTATATGATGAATTCCTTTCAACTGGTGTTTTGTGTGTCTGTGTCTGTGTCTTTAGAGAGACAAGACACATAAACTCTCTCTCTCTCTCTCTCTCTCAACTAATCTTTGAGAGACACAAGTTGAACCCTACGCACTGAGTGGCTATAGCTTCTCTCTCCCCGCATTTGATTTATCTGCTATATACAAATAGCAAGTCTTGTGTGCAAGTGCAATTGAACTAGCAAATGTGGTGGCCATTTAACTTAATTGCAAGATGGAACTAGCAATCTTAATTCTTAAGCAATTTCAATATAGCAATTTTATATACTTACCACATAGAACTAACAAAATCCTAGTCACTTTGGAATTTCCATAGAGAAATTAGACGCTTTTGCTATTAAAACTAGCAATATTGTCGTTCTTATGGACTTACTATGCAATTATCCATAGTGCTTAAATGCACTCAAATAGGCCCACCCAATTTCTGAAACCAATTGTTTAGGTAGAATCTAGGGAGATACCTTTTTGGCAAGTAAAGTTAAGTGTTTCAGTTTTAATAGGAAAGTGAGGAGCCATCCACATGCATGTTTGTGAGTAAGAGTCCGGCGAGGACCAATGTCGCAGCTTAATATCATTCTGGTTTCAATTTCAAAAATGTACGATGGCAAGGGAAAAAGGAAAATTCCGTCCCAAAATAGAGAAAAAATAGTGTAAAAACCCAAAAATAAACCAAATTTCCTCTTGGCAAATTCAAGAAAAGGAATTTTGTATGTAAAATCATTTTTTCCAAACACTGGGGAGGACCCATTATTTTTAAAGGGCGAAATATCCCTCTAATTTGTCAAAATTCCCAAGATATCCTTCGAATTTCCAAAATTTCCAAAATGCCCTTTTATCTATTTTTGTGGGATTGTTCAAGATGCTCTAATCTTTATTCCTTTTTGACAATTGAGATCCATTTTTGTGCGCTTAGCATGTAATTTGCCACAAAATACATCGCAAAAGAAGGCAATTATGTCTAAAAATAACGAAGAAATTCATCTCCACAGTCTACAAAACGAACTCAAATTCTGATATACGATCAGTCTTCTCATGAAAAACTACAAAATAAATTATTGTTAGAAAAATTTACTAAGACTACCAGAGGTTTTTTGGGAATTTTGGAAAATTGGAAGCGCATTTTGGGAATTTGCGACAAAATATTGGGTGTGATATTCCCTATTTTTAAAGGTGGAGACACATGTCGACTGGACTTGCAATCGTGGCGTTACAGGCCACCGGGACAGACGTTGCATGATGCGCTTCCTTGGGGAGGCCGTTTTGCCACACAGAAGCAGGCCATGGATGGCCCGAGAGAGAGAGAGAGAGAGAGAGAGAGAGAGAGAGAGAGAGAGAGCTCATCCGCTTCGTTGTGTGGGCATTGCCAGAGGTGGTGCATCTCCACTACCGGCAAGTAGTAGGTCGAGCACACAGAGAGAAGCAGACAGACGAGCTTGCCGACTTGGTCCAGCACACACAGAGAGAGCGAGAGAGAGAGAGAGAGAGAGAGAGAGAGAGAGAGAAGAAGAAGAAGAAGAAGAAGAAGAAGAAGAAGAAGAAGAGAGTTTTAATGTCGTAGGAAACTATCCCAAGAGACCTTAAAGATCTAGCCGACGAGGAGTTGAACTCAAGACCTGTTATTCAAGAGGGAAATGGCATAACCAATCTACCACACTTGAGAGAGAGAGAGAGAGAGAGAGAGAGAGAGAGAGAGAGAGAGAGGACGAGGCCATGACTGCGGAGCTAGAGCGACATGCGCAGAGGATTCACTGAGCGATGATGGCGACTGAGTGCCTTTTCCTTTTTAGATTTAAGATTCAAAGGGAATATGTGTGGCTAATTAATTGGAATGCGAAATCCACCCACTAGTTATTCATACACACTACATTATAAGTATATAGTACTTACCGTTCATTATAGAGTAGGCTAAACATATCACCATGGGGATCTTATTTAATAGATTGTTTACATGTGAAATATACATGGTAGGCTTTCAACATATAGAAAAGGCAAGGGAGAAAGAGGGTCGTGGGATGAAGGCAAAACTTTAGCCTAATGGAAGGTGAAATGAGGAGGTAAACTTCTTTTTAAAAAAAAAAAAAAAATCAACACTCTAAGGTCTAAAAACACAAGTGTGCTCGTCTTAAACTGGTTCCAACAATGAAGACGTACTCGATTAGCTTCTCTACTTTATGACAACACAACACTTATGCTATGTTACTTTATGCTATATACTTCATGACAACACAACGCATGTTCTATGTTACTACACAACACATATGCTATGCTAAGGGCCTTAGTTCTTTTCTGATAAACCAATTGCCCTCTACAAAGCCCCTTGAAATCCCCTTCGACTCATCTAGATAGAAGTCCTTGAACTATGATGCTTAGGTTGGGGACAAATCGTGGCCATCGGCAAATAAAAAATCTCAGAATGACAAGATTATGGACCTTGTGTATCAAGGATGAGAGGGCGGGTTGGTAGGGGTGGCTGCCCTGATAGCCGATGTAATTATGATCCTTAGATGTTGTCATGGCTTAACATGAGCATGACAAGACTTTGTAATTTTTTGGGGTGTTCAATTTAATTCACTCACAATTGTGAGTTTTACAAAATAAAAAATAAAAAAAATCCTTGAACTATATATATTCTCTATTGTGGGTGTTTTATACCATACACTCTCAGTCCCTTGGCATATATATTCCTCAAGCACCAAGGGTGCATGTTGCCATCTCCACCCGGCTTGGTGTGGGAGTTATGTGGGATGCTATCGACCAATCATTAAGCGTCTTGATTGATGATGCCCCACATGAGGCTCCAAACTTTTGACATAGCTCTCAAATGTGGCAATCACAAACAAAAAACAAAAACAAAATGCTCCTCACATCTCCATGTCAATCTATGCCAGTTCAACTAAACCACAAATAATTTGAAATACGTTCACGTAGGTAAAAAAAAGGATTTAGATATGGAAAACATATTTGTATGTATTGCTGCCTTTTTGAACCTCACTAATAAGGAGAGAGCCTATTTGTGAAATATTACACAAGCTTTATTGTAGCTCTCATAGAGACCTTTGGCAAGAAACACGTGCATCTTTGATACTAATCTACAAATGCTATCAACACTCACAAATAGGGGACCAAGGTCATGCATGGTTCTAATATCTATGCAAGAATGAAGGCATTTCTTCAATGGCCTCTAGCCATGGCCCCACCAAGTCTGGGTTCAGTAGGATGTCACTTAGAACTTCCTTCCGGCCACCCACATAGCCCTCATCAACGTGGTCAATGAAGTCCCTTTAACTAGTTTCCACCATTGCCAATGACCTTCAGTTGAGTAATCTAGAGTGGTGTATATTGCATATTGTTCCTAGTTTCATGGCGAGTGGCACTTCTTGTAATATAGCTAGTGGTGATGGTAATATTGCATACATGTTTGAATGAATATCAATTGTGTAGGAATTATACTTTCACTTAAAGATCCTTAAGAGACCAATCAAGGCACACTAGTTGAAGATTGATAAGATTCTTGATCCTTTTGAGCCTTCTCTCAATGACATCTTTTCTAAACAACTTGCTTCCTACCGAATGGCAGATGCCATGGATATGCTTGGCCTTATTTTATTGGTTTAAAACTAGTGTGAAAGCAACAGGAAGATTTTGAAGCAGTATTATTGGATGATGCAATGTTGAATCAAATAATTGAAGAAGTAGGAGCCGCCTTGAGAAAGAAGGCAAATAAAGACAAGAAAAGCAAAATTATTGCACATGAGAATACTTTGTAGGTACAATCCTTGTTGCAAACTACATACAATGTACGATATACAAAAAAATTCACAGAAATACTCACTTAAAGATCAATGAATCATAGGAACCACAAAAAAACCAAACAAGGCACACTAGTTTTCTTCATAACAAGATTCAAGGCTGGTATGATTGGACATCTACTATTAGGACCATTTGTTGAAGCTAATAAGACTCTGATTACCTTAGCATGCAAGGTTGTTGTTGTTGGGATTGTGGCCTTTGGCCTATACTGACAGCTGATGTGAGAACCATCTCTTGTATAGTCAACAGTCTAATAAGAATGTGAGGGCACATGGCTTATAAGCACATGTGGTAGGTGAGTTGCACAAGAGTCCAAAACGGTATACCAATTGCCTTGCTTTCCCCAATCTATGGAGACACTCTTGACCTTTGGGAGTTTCCCCTTGACCCTTGGGAAAAGGTACCTATGACCCTTGAGAGGTGCACTATATAAGCTACTATATAAATAGCAAGTTCTTGTACACACTTTCTAACATCAACCTAATTCAACCCATTGCATGCATGTTGTCACTTTATCATTTGTCATAATAATCAATATCTAATTCTCCTAAATGATTATCTCATGTTAAACTGCTCATTTAATATGGAGAAGTGCCAGGGAAGAAAAAGCTAGAATATTGGTTAAGCTAGCAGACCGGCCACAATAGGATCCAAAGGAGGGAAAATAAGGATCCAAAGGGGGGGCCATCTGCAAAAGAGCCATGTGCAACAATGGGCTTAAAAGACCCTAAGGTTTAGCCCATTAAGACTTCCAAAATGCTAAGGTTCCAAAATTCAAAGGTTGTGTCCAAAGGTCAAACTTTGGGAAAATTGGATGCTTTGTGTGTGTCCCAAAAGTCTTAAGCAATCCCTACATAGGAGGGGGCGAGCCTTGATTGTAGGGGATGAGAGAGAAAGTCACACACACACACACACACACAAGCTCCCTTTACACAAAGGGAATGAGGGACACATGTCAGCTCCCTAGCCCAGATGCCCACAAGGTGTACCCAATTCCTATTGGATGGCCTTGGAGGTGGACCACTGAGAATTAGACTAGAGTCAATCTAGTTTAATTAATTTAAAAACACTTAATAAAAGAACCAATGAGAATTAAGCTCTCTAGAAGACTATTGGACAGTCTCCCAAGGGGACCAATGAGCATTCAGCAGCCCAATGGCTTGCCTGATTCCTATTGGCCAGGAGGCAAAGGGTTCTAATGAGAGTTTAGTTGAATTATTAAATTACCTAAAGCTCTCACAAAAGGGGAAAGGGGGACACATGTCAGAAGGCTATCACTTATACTGCTTAATTATCATTGGCTAGCCTTAGGGAGGTCCAATGAGAGTGGAGCATGAGTAAATAGCAAGAGGGGTCGACCAAGAGAGAGAGGGGGCTGATTTTTGCAAGGCATTAACACACACACACTCACACAATCTCATGTGTGAAGAAAAGAAGACTCTTTCTCCTTCTCAAGCTTTAATGGAAAGCTTACCACCTACTCCAAGCTTGTGAGAAGGGAGGCCTACACCAACAACTCTTGGCTTTGTGATGAAAATCCAACCAAGAGACAAGCTTCAATGCATGCTCATCTCCTCTACCATGCTAATTACTAAGCTAAGCTATGCTAATATGAGTGATTATGTGAGGAGATGTACATCTTTCTCGTAAGACTACTCCTTCTTCCTCTCAATCTACTCTCATAGCCTGCTAGCTCTCACCATCTTCGAAGGTGTGTGAGGTCTTGGGTCTGAGACCGGAGAGAATTGATGTTGTGTTTGATAAGTGTTTTGCTTAGTGCATGAAGCTTTCATCTTCATTGCACTAGCTAGTCTTGAAGGAACACAAAGAATTGTATTGTACAATGTCTCTCTTGATGGGAGAAACCATAATACAAAGCCTTTTGGAGGGGGGACTAGCTCCATGTAAATCCGGTCCTCAACTGTTGTCAATAGCTTAATTTCTCTCTCTTTTGAAAGTATTGTTCATGCTATCTAACTAGGTGTTATGCATTTTGTTGCTCTCTCCACCCAAGCACTCTTGTAATTTTCATTAGGAATCTATTCTAATGAAATGCCCACTATGTTCATGCTAATTTCCGCTATACACAAGTTTTTAGGCCATTAAACGTTACATTGGTATCAAAGCACAAGGTTTCTCTTTTCTTGCTCAAGAAGGGAGGTCCTCAAGCTAGCTATAAATGGTTGGTATTATTCATTGCCTGTGAGTAAGTAGAATAGGGATTTTTCAGCCTTGCAGTGCGCCTGCCTTCGTGCAGCTAACGGGGCATCACTGTCGAGAGCTATGGTCTTAATAGTGGAGTCCTACAGGGCTTGCCTACGGCTTAACCACTATTGAGCTATTAGAAGATTGACACGAGCCGGTGCTGTTTTGGTGTTGAACGACCCTCTCTTCAATTCCTTGCAATTAATGGTATTCGAGCCACGGGTACAATAGCTTGAGTGCTTTTTCTAAAGGGGTAAAGAGGAGTAGCGACTAGGGCTTGAAGTGCCAAAGTGCACCTAAAAAGTTTACACCTAAAAGTTGTTAGAATGGCTGACAATAGTAAAGAAAGTGAAATTAATGTTGATAACTTTGATTTTGCTAATGAGAAAGCTACTAATGATGCCCCGATGCTTGTTAACTATCTTGTTTCTAGGATTCAACAAGCCATGGGCAATCCATCTCTCCAAAGTGAAGTGCAACGGTAGTTTCGTGCTCATGGGATTCTCCAAGCTCACCACCATGACGAGAGAACACCTAGGAAGCCTCCTTGTGAGACTTCCAAAAGAGGTCTCTCTCCGATTCGGGAAGAAGAAGAGAATCCATATGAAGGGCTCAAGAATTTACTTCTTGATGATGCATCTCCTTCCCAAAGGAGAACTCAAGAGTCTCCACCGAAGGAACGAGAAAGAAGTGAGTCTCCCGCCACCTCGGTGGAGATGGCTCCACAAAGACGACGGGCGAAACGCTCTCCATCACCTCCAAAACGGAGAAGACCATCGCACCCTTCTCCACACCATAATTCAAAGAGGGATGACAAAAAGCAAGAGAAGAAAAAGGCGAGAAAGAGGACACCCTCTTCTCCATCTTCTTCATCCTCTTCCTCTTATGAAAGTGATGGTGAAGACGATGAAGATCAAGACAAGAAAAAGGCGAGAAAGAGGTCACCCTCTTCTCCACCTTCCTCAAATTCTTCACCTTCTGAAGAAAGTGATGGTGCAACCTTTGAACCATCAAAAAGAAGAGGCCATAGGAAATCCTATGCCGCATGGAAGAGGTCGTCCAAGCTGAAGAAGTTCAAAGAGGGAGGGAAGAGCATCTCTTTCCTTACCTATGATGGCACCTTTGGTGCTACGGGGACAAAGTCTTGGCCTTTATCCAACAATTTGATGCGGCGTTCGGAGATGAGGGATTCACGGAGTCCTCTAAGCTACGCCATGTAGCTATGCACTTTCAAAAGTCCGCCAGGCAATGGTGGTCTAGCCTACGAGCCAACGGTGAAGCTCCACGAATATGGAAAGCTTTAAGAGCTTCCATTATGAAGCATTTTTTGGCCACCGATGCCAAAGACAAAGTACTCACCGAATGGCGAAGCTTAAAGCTCTCTCCCTATGAATCCATCCACAAATATGTAGACAAGTTTTGGGACCTACAACTCAAAGCCACTACCTTCAAAAAGTTGGATTTTGGAGAGCAAAAGAAACAATTTTGTGCGGGCTTAACCGAAGAAATGGTGGAGTATGTCAACTCCCAAAGGCCACATACCATATCGACAGTAATACACCATACTATGGTGGCCTCTCGAATAAATTTCCAAACGGGGGCTAAAAGAAATAATAAGCCCACGGAAAACAAGGGTTCCAATGAGCCTAAGGGGAAGGACAATGTCCAAAAGTCTCCTAAGGGAAACTCCAACAAAGCTAAAGAGAAGGGAGTTTACAAAGGTAAAAACAAACTCTCTTCTGAAGAGCTTGAGCGTTATCACAAAGATAACTGGTGTTTCAAGTGCGGAAAACAAGGGCATGCGTACCACACTTGTCCCCAAAAGAACAACGGCCAAGATCCTCCTAGAGCTACCTTGGTTGAAATCCAAGAGGAGGAGACTCACCAAACTCACCACAAAGGATCTCCTCTATGCCATGCTTGGGGAAAGGTAAGAGAACATGATGCTTTTATTCTCATTGATCCTGGTTCTACTCACAATTTTATATCTATAGAGTTGGCCACCAAGCTAGGCATACAAGCCTATGAGATGGGAGATGTCCTACCCGCGAAGACAGTGCTTTCAAGGGGCAAGAATCTTCAGTCACTCCCTTAATCAGGAAATTGAGGCTTCATGTCCAAAGCTATGTGGACAAAGAGGACTTTTTTATCTCTCCTCTCAAGCATGAGGATGTAATCCTAGGGGCACCATGGTTTGATTGCCTGGCTGCCAATGTTAAATTCCTTGAAAGGAGAATGTCCTTTAAGTTCAGGGAAAGAGATATGTATATAGATGCTAAGGAAATGGGTAACACTATCCCCATTGTTTATACACCATCTTTCAACAAGTCAATAAAGAGCTCTATTTCCGTGTACATGATTTTTGTTAAAGATTCTCAAAATGAACCTAATGCTTTAGCAAAAGAAAATAAAAGCAACCAAAAGGAATTAGAGTTATCCAATTTTCTCAAGGGGTTTCAAGATGTCTTTATTGATGACATCCCTTGTGAGCTACCTCCTAAACGAGGTAATGATGACCATGCAATTGAACTTCTTCTAGGAAGTTCACCGCCTAACAAACCTCCTTATAGAGTTTCTCAAGCTCAAGAAGAGGAGATTACGCGGCAAGTGCATGAGTTAGTTGAGAAGGGCATGGTTAGGCCTAGCTCATCTCCAATTTTCTCACGTGTGCTATTAGTGCAAAAGAAAGACGGCACATATCGCATGTGTGTCGACTATAGAGCACTAAATAGGATCACTATCAAGAATAGGTTTCCCGTTCCACGTATAGAAGACCTATTTGATAAGCTACAAGGATCCACCTACTTCAGTAGGATTGACCTAAAAAGTGGCTATCACCAAATAAGGATAGTATATCAAGACATTGTAAAGACCGCATTTCGCACCACATTTGGTCTTTACAAATACATTGTCATACCTTTTGGCTTGACCAATGCACGAGCCACATTCAACCGCTTGATGGAGAAGCTGTGCAGGCCTCATCGAACCTTCATTGGAGTGTTCTTTGATGATATTATCATCTACTCTAATTCATTAGACGAACACAAGCAACACCTCCAGGTAATATTTCAAGTTTTAAGAGAGAATAAACTTTATGTTAATCGAAAGAAAAGTGAATTTTTCTTGCAAGAGATTTAGTATTTAGGTCACATTATCTCTCAAGATGGCATCCAAATGGATCCATCAAAGTTAGAGGTAATAAAAGGATGGCCTAAACCAAAGAATCTTCATGAACTAAGAAGCTTTATAGGTATGTGTGCATACTATAGACGCTTCATAGAAAAGTTCTCACAAATTGCGGGACCATCACATGACCTAACATTGAAGAAAAGTGTTAGGTATACATGGTCTGCTAAGGAGAACAATGCTTTTGAAAAGATTAAAGAAAAGCTTATCTCTCAACCTGTGCTTACATTACCAGATCTCTCAAAACCATTTGAGGTCCAATGTGATGCTTGTGGTGATTGCCTTGGAGCTGTTTGCTTCAAGAAGGGCATGCCACAGGCTATGAAAGTCGAAGGCTCGAACCTGTTGAGCAAGCTCTAGGCATATATGAAAAGGAACTCCTTGTAGTTCTACATGCCTTAGACTCATGGAAGCACTATTTATTGGGGACTCTTTTTATTCTGCGAACGGATCACCAAAGTCTTAAGTACTTCATGACACAGACCAAGCTCTCCGACAAACAAATGAGGTGGGCAAATTTCCTTTTGCAATTTCATTTTCATATTGCTCACATTGCTGGCAAGCATAATCAAGTAGCAGATGCACTCTCAAGATGGCCGAAAGTAAATGCGGTTTCCATAGCAGCTCACAATGATCTATCTTCAATGATAGATGAGTATGCTATTGATCCTGATTTCAGAGATGTGATTTCAGCCCTTGCATTAGGGAAGAAAGAAGAACCATTTACTTTACAAGATGGTTATCTTCTCTATGGCAATAGACTATGCGTTACTAACTCACTACGTGAGAAAGTAATGTATGAATCTCATGCTCCTCCTTACGCGGGGCATAGAGGGATTCAGTCTACCTTAAAGGGAATTGAAACATATTTCTATTGGTCTACCATGAAAGTGAACATACAAGAGTATGTTTCTAAATGTGTGGTATGCCAAAAGACAAAATTTGATAGAGGGAAGCAACCTGGATTGCTTCAACCCTTGCCAATCCCTAATTCACCATGGGAGAGCATATCCATGGATTTTATCTTTGGATTGTCTAAGTCTATCCATGGGAATACAGGAATATGGACGATAGTAGACAGGTTCAGTAAACAAGCTCATTTTATACCTGTCAAAAATACTATCAAAGCCCATCAAATGGCAACCCTCTTCATTTCACAAATTTTCAAGTACCATGGCTTGCCAATGTCCATAGTGTCAGATAGAGATCCTAGAATGACCAGTAACTTCTGGAAGGGTCTCTTTGAGAATTTAGGGACAAGGCTAAACTTCTCTTTGGCCTATCATCCACAAACGGATGGCCAAAGTGAAATAGCTAACCTAACAATTCTCTATCTACTAAAATCCTATGTAATGGAAGTAGATCAAAGATCCCAATGGGAGAAGTACTTACCCTTAGTGGAGTATGCTTACAATAACATTGTACATACTTCCACAGGAAAAGCACCTTTCGAGGTAATTGAGGGAAGATAAAAAAGTCCCTTGCTACTTAAGGTACATGGGAAGATCTTCGCTGCAGATGAGTATAGCCGAGACCTACAAGAATATTTTCAAAAGATTAAGGATGCTATCTCTATCTCACAAGAAAGGCAAAAGGCTGCTGACAAGCATAGAAGAGCCCAAGCCTTTAAAGAAATTTCCCAAGGCTTTAAATTTTTTTCCCAAGGCTCGATTAAGGCACACGAAGGGCAAGAATCCTACGGCACACCAAAAGTACTATGCTAAACTAGCAAAAAGGTACTATGGTCCCTTCCAGATTCTTAGGCTAATCAATGAGATGGCCTATCAACTCAAGTTGCCCAATCATTGGCTCATACACAATGCTTTCCATGTGAGCCTATTAAAGCCTTACAAAGGAGAGCCACCTCAAGAACCAACGACTGAAGACCCACCAGAGATCGAGGACCAAGAAGAGGTGCTACAACCCGAGTCCATTCTCTGACATGAAGACAAGGTACTAAGAGGCGGTTAGACTATCCGACGATATCTTATTAAGTTTAAGAATTATCCTTTTGAAGATGCTAGATGGATGCAAGGCATACAATTAAAGGATAACCTAAACCTTGTCAATGCTTACAATGCTTCCCAAGAATAAGCAAATGTACAGAATGTTAAAAATGAACAAAGTTTTTGTCTTATAAGACTCTTTTTTTCTTTATTGTGCACAAAAATGAAGTAGTATGCATGCTTAGATCAAGTTTGCGGAGACGACGTCTCCCAAACACCAAGTAGAGCTTGTCACTCTACTATGGAAGATTGATAAGACAAATGTGCAGACATGCTTGCGGCAGCCTCAGGCTCTCAAGCGCCCAGATGGACTAGTCATCCATTGTGGAATGATGTCGTAGGGTAACATAGGGATTCTCTACCTGCTAAGAAAATGACTTATGAATATGCTTTATCTTCTCTACCCCATAGTCGAGGACGACTATGATTTCAAGAGAAAGGTAATATCATAATAATCAATATCTAATTCTCCTAAATTATTTTCTCATGTTAAACTGATCATTTAATATGTGGAAGTGCCAGGGGAGAAAAAGCTAGAATACTGGTTAAGCTAGCAGACAGGCCACAGTAGGGATCCAAAGGAGGGGCCATCTGCAAAAGAGCCATGTGCAACAATGGGCTTAAAAGACCCTAAGGTTCAACCCATTAAGACTTCCAAAATGCTAAGGTTCCAAAATTCAAAGGTTGTGTCCAAAGGTCAAACTTTGGGAAAATTGGATGCTTTGTGTGTGTCCCAAAAGTCTTTAGAAATCCCTACATAGGAGAGGGCAAGCCTTGCTTGTAGAGGATGAGAGAGAAATTCACACACACACACACACACACACACACACACACACACACACACACACACACACACACACACACACACACACACAAGCTCCCTTTACACAAAGGGAATGAGGGACATATGTCAGCTCCCTAGCCCACAAGGTGTACCCAATTCCTATTGAATGACCTTGGAGGTGGACCAATGAGAATTAGACTAGAGTAAATCTAGTTTAACTAATTTAAAAACACTTAATAAAAGAACCAATGAGAATTAAGCTCTCTAGAAGACTATTGGACAGTCTCCCAAGGGGACCAATGAGCATTCAGCAGCCCAATGGCTTGCCTGATTCCTATTGGCCAGGAGACAAAGGGGTCCAATGAGAGTTTATTTGAATTATTCAATTACCTAAAGCTCTCACAAAAGGGGAAAGGGGGACACATGTCAGAAGGCTATCACTTATACTGCTTAATCATCATTGGCTAGTCCTAGGGAGGTCCAATCAGAGTGGAGCATGAGCAAATAGCAAGAGGGGTCGACCAAGAGAGAGAGGGGGCTGATTTTTGCAAGGCATTATCTCTCTCTCACACACACACACACACACACTCACACAATCTCATGTGTGGAGAAAAGAAGACTCTCTCTCCTTCTCATGCTTTAATGGAAATCTTACCACCTACTCCAAGCTTGTGAGAAGGGAGGCCTACACCAACAACTCTTGGCTTTGTGATGCAAATCCAACCAAGAGACAAGCTTCAATGACTGCTCATCTCCTCTACCATGCTAATTAATAAGCTAAGCTATGCTAATATGAGTGATTATGTGAGGAGATGTACATCTTTCTCGTAAGACTACTCCTTTTTCCTCTCAATCTACTCTCATACCCCGCTAGCTCTCACCATCTTTGAAGGTGTGTGAGGTCTTGGGTCTGAGACCGGAAAGAAAGTCGGGAACTTGCTCAAAATGTATGTGTGTGTTGGGAGCATTTAGTGCTCAACTTTCTTACTCTTGGAAAGACAATATTCCCTACTGAAAATTGTGGGAAAGGTTGCCTATTTATTGGCCTTTAAAAAGGGATCAAAGGAGGGTGACCTCAATTTTTTGCCCGTTTTGCCCGGACGCCACAAAGAGGCACTCAACTTGTTTGCATAAATATTCAGATCTGCTGTAGGTGTTTCACGCGCCATTGCCCACCATCCAAACTTGAGACCTCCCTCTAAAATCTGTTTTAAGCCATTTTCGGCTCCGCTAGGGGTGCTTCTTATGGCCGGCATTTGCTGATCACTAAGTGCCCTCGGCCGAACCACCAAGCGTTCCATTCTTGTGGCACTGTAAAGCCAAGACTTTTGCCTCTAAACCTTGTGAGGGGAGCATCCGTGCAACCCTACTCGCCTACTCCTCCTCAACTATTCAAGGGGCAGTCCCGCCCTATTGCACTAAGGAATCATCTTGAGTCCCTCATGCCCTCACAACAAAGGCCTTAAGAGGTGATCCTACGAGCAACACACAAAGTCAACTTTCTTTCTCTCCATCAAAGCTATCAGCAACTTCATAGAACATTAGAGTTTTCAAAAGCTTTACACTTCAAGTATTCAAAGGAGCTTTCTAAGCTTCAAAGGGTTTCAAGGCTTCAAGTTTTCCCTTGAGCTTCAAGAATGTCTATCTCACTAAACTTCTTGTAATTCAAGTTAAAAGTTTTTGCATCCATTGCAATGTATGCTCACATTCTCATTTATGGAGATGGATATCACCTTGTGCTATTGTGACTCAGAGGTAGAAACTATCCTTGGAGAGTCTCCAAGTGATAAGACTGATCTGTCTGGCACTATGAGAAAAAAGAAGAAGAAATCTATGAGGGGAGGATCACCAATAACCAACCGTACATCAAGCTTTTCATTTCTTGATTTTTCATTTAGATTTTAATCCAATAAAGGTATCAAGAAATGCTACAAGTATAGAAAGCCCAAACACGTAGTAAAGGATTTCTAGAGGTTTATGTCAAGAGATTGAGAAGGAGAGAGCTTGAGCCCTTGCAAGCACACACATAGACAAAGATGGAGGCAAAAATCTATTCTTCTTCTTCTTCACTAACTCAAGATAAGAGGTCTACAAAACATAAGGGAAAAAATACAACATAAAAGGGAACCAGTATAACGGTCTAGTGTAAACCACTAGTGAGTGAGGTGAGTAGATAAGCATGCCATTACTCCGATAGGTAGACTAGCTCACTGTAATACAACTGTAGTATCACTGGCAAAGATATGCATATCCACTAAGAAGGCACACCAGTGATGATGAGAATTGGTGGTAGTCATCCACAAGTTGTACATGTTGAGCTTGGCATCTCAACTGTTAGGGATTAATTCTACTTCCATCCTATGCCAATGTGAACAAACCCTTATGAGGCTACTCTCACACACTCTAGTGGGAAACATGACTACACCTAGCACCTCAATTGCATGCCACTTGGAGTAGCCACTTGTCTCCTCAATCATGCACACCCATCTAGGTGGATGCACTAGCATCTGTCACTTCTATCATTTGCATGTACTACTCCATCTATAAATGGAGAAACATTGTACAAATTTTTAACCTATTATAATCTATCACTTTTGCATATTTATTAGAGCCAATCTCACGTACCAAGAGACAGTCACCTCCTATTAATTATGAATGCGACTAACTATTTTCCTCCTTAATCGAGCCTTTCAAGTGGTATCAGAGCTTTATTGTGAGGCTTACTATAATCATTATTAGCATTATTACTCATTGTAAATATCTTACTTTTGAGGTGTCGATTTTAGAAATAAGCCAGATATCCTTCTCCATGCATGTTAAGTGTAAAGGCCATGCCTCATATACTTGACACATAACCATGAGCTTTAAATAAGACTGAAAGTCATTTTCCTCATAAGTTTTTTTTTTGTTTTTTCTTGCTCTTTATTATCTTTGTAAAGCTTCAAATAGTGTCACTTTTTCTCTCTCTCGCCTTAGCCAAGGCATATCTGCTTGCTTCTCCTTGAACTCACACACCTGATCAACCTCAATTCGTGCGCTTAACAAGCTCTCCATCTCTACTTTGTCTATCTTCAAGAAGCTCGGCATCCTCACAACAAGCACTATCATCAAGTCTCAAGAGCAACCAACCTTGCTCGCCTCCCATCTAATCTAATCGAATAGCACTACCAAGCCTAACCTAAGCCCAAGCTATCAAAGACTGCCACCTTGCTTGAAGCACATTATTTGTGGCCAGCCAATCACGACTTGCATGCTGTAACACATTGCCAATGTTTCATCATCTCTAGGCACTACCGTTTCTCTACTCGCCATTTCTCTACTCATGTACTTCTCTCACCTCAAGCTCCATTGCCTCACGTTTATTGCTGCTGACAAAGATCAGAGGCGCATTCGTGCTCATCAATTCACATCAAGCACCAACCTTCCATCAATCACCCCGTGTCCCAAACACACACACAGACACACACACACACACTTGGTCACAACATCTGACCTGGATAACATCTATGGGGCTCAGATAATGTCCCGAATCACTATTTCTGGCTACAAAATATGACATCCAACCTGTTTCACTCAAACTATTTTTGAGTTGTGGCCTTAGGGGATTTTTACCTTATGCTTTACATATTAAATTACCTGGGCGTCTTTCTAGTTGATTGATTTTACTAGGTTTTCATTACTCTGTCGCGGCACTCATACTACATCACGACCCGCTCTGATTAACTCGCATAATGAAGAGTTGCCTACCATGGATTCTTTGCCTCCCTCTCATTGATGGAGTCTTACCTAGAATACCTCTTACACTCATCGATGCTAGGCGGCCATGGCACCACCACAAATGATTACTTTTCGGAGGACTTCCCTGCCTCTTCCACTATAATAGGTGAGGGGTTCTTCCCTTCACTTAGGCTTGGCTTCCCTTGGCTACTTGGATACATACCTGGGATTGCATCTGCTCACAGGTTTTTTATCTCATTGCTTAAAAACCATGCTCTGTTATCTGATTGTAAACATGATTTTTTAAACCTTTTGAAAGAACTGTCCTTTTGGGGCTTTTCAAGGAACTGGGTACAGTTTTGACACATTTGCAAGGGGCTTTTTTGTCTTCTTGCCTGGTACTAACTGCATACTTACTGTGCTAGAATATGACATCAAATCTATCATGCATATGATTACTATTTTGATTTTTTGACACTAATGGTGAGTATCAGGCTGCATGCTTGGTGATGGTGCTGGCTATGCATGGATATTTTGGTTACTAGAATGTGGTATACTGGTTATGCTGCCATATTTTGATAGTTGCAGTTGTTTATGTTACATTCATAATTGAAAAAAAAGGAGTTAATACTTGATGATCTGGCCTGGTCTAAATGGGCTTTGTTGATATTGTAATATGGGGGAGACTGCTATGACTATAGTACAACTTCTGGTTCTTACCTTGGAACTTTGATTTCAAAAAGGGGGATGCTCTATGTCCCTTTTGGTTGCTCAAGGCAAAGAGATAATTTATTTTACTACTGATATATGCTGGCATTATTACAACTATTGTAGTAGGACTTGTGAAACTACATGCTCACTGATGACTTGAAGCACAAAATAGGATTTTTTCTGTAAACTTATATGGTGTGCTTGTTTGCTTTGATTTACCTACAACCAGGGACTGGGTACTGGTTGGCATTGGTTATCTGGCTAAGATCAGACCATTTTCATGCATAAAATATTATAATTCATCTGGCTCGTAGGGGTACTGCCTTAAAATGTATGCAAACTTTATACATACATACTCTAGTTGACATGGATTCTGACCAACACTGATCTGGTTTTTTTTTGTACTTTTTTCTAAAAGCCTGGTGACATTACTGGTTTTTAATATAGAAACTTATCATGGAAACCGTTGAAAATTTGATGTTTCTTTACGTTAAATTTGATACTCATGGTGAGTATAGTGCCATTGCTGGTTATGTTGCCAAAATCTGAATGTGGAATGTTGCAGTTGTTTATCTGGGTATGATACATTCAATTTGCAAAAAAATTGAAACATTGGTGCTCTGGCTACGGCTCTGGCTCTGGCTCTGGATCTGGCACTTCTCTGACACTTCTCTGACACTTCTCTTACTCTAGCAATTTCTTCTCTAAATTGTTGCTAGATCCTTTTATTGGCCTCTATGGTTTTGTAGGATTAAAACATGGTTTGGCTTTTTCCTAGTTTGGCTTCATACATAAATTGGTTTTTTTTTTTAAAGCATTGGATTAGATTCTGATATGACCTTGTGAAGTACTAATCTGGCTTTTTTTTGCTCTACTATCTGTGTATGGTATGATATGGGGGAGGCTACTTGCATGACAAATCATTGAACCTTCAGCTTGTTACTTAGTTTATTAGCTTAGAACGGGTTCTTTTTTTTACTACATCCGGTTGGCCAACTCTAGCTCTAGCTGGCACTTCTCGGGGGGGGGGGGGGGGGGGGGGGTTACTGGTTTGCTTTACCTACTCCTTGACTACTGATTACTGGTTGTCCTTTTTGGGTCTTGGATATCTAGCTTATATCCGAATCTTTTTATAGCTAGCTCATCTTTTTGATGGCACTTTACTACCTAGTTTTGGTACACTGAGTAGTCGAAGTTTTTTGGAATATCTGAAAAAATATCTTTTTTTAAATCTAGGTAGATCTTCTCACTTGGTTTAGCTGAAATGAAATATTGAATTTTGGCCTCGATAGGTTGGAATTCAAAATTGACAAATGTACTTTGGGCTTGCTCACTGAGCTCTGAAAAAAGCTATCTAATTACTTTGGTTGTTTTTTCATGCAATGTTTAGCTAAAAGAATACTTTGAATAATATGTTGCAGATGACTTCACAAGTAAACAATTGTTTTAAAGAAGAACTATTATATAAAGCAATTCTGGTAGATTTACTTTGAAATGCAAAAAACTTGAGATATTATCTACTCTAAATATACAGGACAATATCTAGTCTAATAATCTTTAAGTTGGACATGGATAACAACTGATAGGTTCTTTGAGACCTGCCATACGTAGCCAATTCTAACATATCTGTTGTCTTCACTATATGGATGCAGGTGAGAATTGTATCTTGGCTTAAAGAGGTAGCTTGCTGTAGTCCGACTTTGGAAGCATTTAATGATGCAATTGGGATAGTTTTTGATACCTTTGTACAAATTCATTTGGAATGATACTTCATTCTTATTATGTTGTACATTTATGATTCAAAGACTGAATTGTTTCTATACTTATCTTTGCCTTGACATCTTTAGCCAGTCGTCTTTTTGAATATCTTGTTCATTGGTGTGTTATTTATTTAAGTTAAAATAGCTACACACACCCCTAAACACCAAGCCCTCCCAGGAAACTGGGAGGACCAGGATGCTGGCTTTAGATATGTTTGTGTTTGTAGGCTTTGAGTGACTCACTGTCTATAAATCCTTAACTGGTCGATAGGTGTTAGGTGGTCTCTCCTTGACTATTGACTGGATTCCTACTCACGACTATTGTAGTCTTTTTGGCTCAATCGGTTTTAAGTAGCATGTTAATCCTATTCTACTTACCTATACTTTTGCAAATTACTTTTGACAATTACAGGTACATGCTACTCATATGTTGACTTTTTGGAACAAGACGACTAGCTTTACAATGGCTACTCAATGACAACTATACTTATTTCAAATTGGCTAACAAAGCCTTAAAACTCCTATAGGAGTAATGTATTCCTTGAGGACTGTATCTGTTATTGTACAGACATTTCTTCCCTTTTCAGGGTCACTCCTATTTAGCTCTTTTATGCTAATGAAATAAAAAAAGTCATCTTTCTGAGGTAGTAGGCCCATACACAATGGGCCTACTGCCGAACCCATTGTGTATGGCGCCTGGGATAGGGCGGGTACACACACACACACACACACACACACACACACACACACACACACACACACACACACACACACACACACACACACACACACACACACACACACACACTTGGTCATAACATCTTACCTGGATAGCATCTATGGGCTCGGATAATGTCCTGAATCACTATTTTTGGCTACAAAATATGGCATCCAACCTCTTGCACTCAAACTATTTTTTGAGTTGTGGCCTTAGGGGATTTTTACCTTATGCTTTACATATTAAATTACTGCCTTGTGGCTGTGGTCGCTCTAGCACCTCATCTGGAGGGAGTTGTTGACTATACTTTGAATCACTGTAACATCCAATTCTATGAGCTCGAGTGGATAAATTGAGTTTTTGCCTTATAAGAGATTACACTTACACACACACTCACTCACTCACTCACTCACTCACTCATGACCCCTGCACCGCTCATCAATGTACTGGCCCACAGCGCTTTGCAAATTTGATGGACCTGCTCGTGCCAAGGACGATCTCATCTACCACACCACCGCTGCTCATAAGTTGCTAGCAAGCCTTTCCAGCTCCATCCCTAGCCTTGACGTGCACCAATTTCAGCCTTTCTCTTGCCGTCAATCGAATAAACTAGCCATACTAGCCGATAGCTACCAACCAGCCAGATCAGCCAACCCACAAGGGGAGCTTTCCAGTGGGCCAAGAGACCTGTTCGGCCTTTCCTACTTAGCACCCATCAATGTTGCATGGTGCCACGTTTCCATATGGTGAGTTCAATAAGCCCGTCACTGATCATAGTTTTGAGGGCTCCTACATAGCCCTGATTCCCATGGTCCTCAATAAGAGGCTTGACCATGTACGGTTTCCCAAGCCGCCACCTTCAAGGATTTTGGTGCAACTTCACATAGGCTTTGGTATTTTGTTTCAAACTCTGAAGTCTTCTTTTAAGACTCTAAGAGGTTTTCTTTTCCATTAGAAAAAATTTGAACTCATTTTTGGGCCTTTTAAGAGTGCCACATCATCAAAGTTGTACAAAAGAAAGCAACCCGGTAGACCCCTCTAAATATTGCTTAGAACCCCATGATACGACCTATCATTGGAAAGTTCTTGGAAAATGGATTCTAAAGAGCCAAGGTCCGAAAAGTTTGGATGACTTCTATGAAAGTTATGCCATTTTTTTCAACCAGCCAGGTTTTGTTACCGTTGCGGTAATCTAAAATCACCTTTTTCTAGATCTAGATGAAGGGAATGTCCGATACATGCATGCTATATATCAATAGATAGCATTTGAATAGTAGATTCTAAATATACAACCTCTGACAAATTTGGATCTTATTTGCAAAAAAATTACCGATCCCCACTTTTTGAAAGCTATGCCACATCAACAATTCTTACAAGGCCCATTTTTGAGTCCAAACTTTTCCTAATGCCCACTCTATGCATGCCAAACCCATCAAAGAAAAATCAATGGTGGAGCTACCAAAGACAACTAGCATGGATGAGCTGCAATAATGCAATAACAAAAATCAAAGCAGAAGAAGAAGATCATTGTGAAGAGAGGGATGCTACAAGCAAAGTCAACAGATAATCATCATCAAAGAAGAACGTCATGACTACATGACAAGCATGACGACTATGACATGATGAACCAAAATCACATTATGCTAAGGATGAATAATTAATCCCGACACACTAAAACTACCCCATGCCACTTGCATGATGTATCTGAATATGAGAAAAACATGATGTATCCATTTTGAAAACCATGTTTATGCACCCAAATGTGAACCCGTGCATCTACCTAAGGAAGCCTTGTATGAACCATGACATGTTGAATCCATTGAGATCCACACATGATGTATCTTAGGCAAAGCCTAGGATGAAATCAGTTTTAAGGGGGTGATTGTTAGGGATTAAACCTACTTCCATCCTATGCCTATGTGAACAACCCCTTATGGTGCTAGTCTCACACACTCTAGTGGGAAACATGCCTACACCTAGCACCTCAATTGCATGCCACTTGGAGCAGCCATTTGTCTCCTCATGCACACCCATCTAGGTGGATACACTAGCATCTAGAACTTCCATCATTTTCATGTACTACTCCATCTATAAATAGAGAAATATTGTACAAATTCTCATCATGTTTTAATCTATCACTTTTGCATATTTATCAGAGTCAATCTCTTGTACCAAGAGACAATAACCTCCGATTAATTATGAATGCTACTAACTATTTTCCACCTTAACCAAGCCTTACATCAACCCTCCCCCTCCAGATCAATGCCATCTCCCATATTCCAAGCATCACTTGAAATGCAGTAGCTTCTCTGCTCCAAGGGCCATCCTAAAGATATCTACAACTTGCTCATTTGTTGCCACGTACTCAAGGTCAATGTCGCTTGCAAAGACCCTCTCTTTGATGAAGTGGTAGTGCACCTCAATGTTCTTTGTCTTGGCATGAAACACTGGGTTTCTGCTACAATCTGAGAAAATCATTTGGAATAGTTAGGTACTAGATTTTATGACATTACCTCTCTCTTGAAATCATAGTCATCCTTGACTATGAGGTAGAGAAGATAAAGACTTAGTCATTAGTCTATGTTTTCTAACAGGTAGAGGATCCCTTTTTACCCTAAGACATCATTTCAAAATGGATGTCTATCCACTTGGTGCTTGGGAGACTTAGCTGCTGCAGGCATGTCTGCTCTTTAGTCCATATCATACTTTCCAAAAGTAGAGTGACAAATTCTACTTGGTGTTTGAGAGATGTCGTCATCACAAACATGATCCTAGGCATGCATACTACTCACATTTGTGCACAATAAAAAGAGAAATCTAGTCTTATAAGACAAAAAAATTGTTCGTTGAAAAGAAACATTTACATTTTCTTACTCTAGTGTAGCATTGTAAGCATTGACAAGGTTCATACTATCCCTAAGCTGTGTTCCTTGCATCCATCTAGCATCTTCTAAAGGATAATTTTTGAATTTAAGAAGATATTGATGGATACTCTTACCATGCCGTAGTACCTTGTCCTCATGTCAAAGGACAACTTCAGGTTGTAGCACCTCTTCTTGAGCTTCAATCTCTGGGGGGTCTTCAATAATTGGGTTTGTTAGTGGCTCTCCTTTGTAAGGCTTGAGTAGGCTCACATGAAAAGCATTGTGTATGCGCCAATGGTTGGGCAACTTGAGTTGATAGGCCATCTCATTTATAATTGGTTATAAAATTTGGAAGGATGATATTATCTTTTCTCTAATTTAGCATAATACTTTTGGTGGCCCGTAGGATTTTTTTGCTGTATTTTGTCTCAATCAAGCCTTCAAGGGAAACTTAAGTAAGACCCAATCATTTTCTTTGAATGTTAAGGCCCTTCTGTGCTTGTTAGTAGAAGCTTTTTGCCTTTGTTGGGAGATGGATATAGCCTCCTTAATCTTTTGGAAAGATTCTTGTAGGTCTTCGCTATACTCATCGGCAGCTAAGATCTTCCCATGTACCTTAAGTAGCAAGGGACTTTTAGGTCTTCCATCAATGATTTCAAAAGGTGCCTTTCCTATAGTAGTATGGATAGTGTTATTGTAAGCATACTATAAAAGTAGTAGATACTTCTCCCATTGTGAGCATTGGTCTACTTCTATAACATAAGTCTTTAGTAGATCGAGAATCATAAGGTTAGCTATTTCACTTTGTCCGTCCGTTTGTGGGTGATAGGCCGAAGAGAAATTCAACCTTGTACCTAGATTTTTAAAGAGACCTTCCAGAAATTACTAGTAATTCTAGGATCTCTATCTAACACGATGGATGTTGGCAATCCATGGTGTTTGAAAATCTGGGATATGAAGAGGGTTGCCATTTGGTGTGTCTTAATAGTCTTTTTGACAAGAATGAAGTGTGCTTGCTTGCTAAACATGTCGATTATTGTCCATACTCTCATATTTCCATGGATAGACTTAGGTAATCCAAAGATAAAATCCATGGATATACTCTCCCGTGGTGAATTAGGGATTAGCAATGATTGGAACCAGGTTACTTCCCTCTATCATACTTTTGTATTTTGGCATACCACACATTTTGAAACATACTCTTGTATGTCCACTTTCATGGTGGGCCAATAAAAATATGTCTCTACTCCTTGAAGGGTAGGTTGAATTCCTCTCTGCCTCACATAAGGAGGAGCATGTGATTCATACATCACTTGCTCACGAAGGGAGTGAGTAATACATAGTCTGTTTCCATGGAGAAGATAACCATCCTGCAAGGTGAATGGTTCCTCTTTCTTCCCTAAGGCAAGGGCTGACATTATGTCCCTAAAATCAGGGTCAATAGCATACTCATCTATCATGGAAGATAGATCATTATGAGCTTCTATAGACACCACATTTTCCCTTGGTTGTCGTGATAGTGCATCGTCTACTTGATTATGCTTATCAACAATATGAAAATTGAATTGTGAAAGGAAATTTTCCCACCTCATTTGTTTGTCGAACAGCTTGGTTTGCATCATGAAGTACTTGAGACTTTGGTGGTCCGTTTGTAAGATGAATGGAGTCTCCAATAGATAGTGCTTCCATGTGTTTAGGGCATGTAGAACAATTAGTAGCTCTTTTTCATATATTCCCAACACTCGTTCATCGATATTGAGTCTTCGACTTTCATATGATATGGCATGCCCTTCTTGGAACAAGACTTCTCCAAGACAATCTCCACAAGCATCACATTGGACTTCAAATGGTTTTGAGAAGTCCAATAGTGGAAGCACTGGTTGGGAGGTAAGCTTTTCTTAAGTTTACTTATCAAAAGCATTTTGCTCTTTAGCAGTCCATACATACTTAACGTTCTTTTTTGTTAAGTCATGTAATGGTCCTTCTATTTGAGAGAATTTTTCTATGAAGCATCTATAGTATGCGGACATACCAATAAAGATTCGTAGCTCATGTAGATTCCTTGGGTTAGGCCATCCTTTTATTACTTCTAACTTTGATGGATCCATACGGATACCATTCTCTTGAAGGGAAAATTCACTCTTCTTTTGGTTAATGAAAAGTTTATTCTCCCTCACATCTTCAAAGATTACCTAGAGATGTTGCTTATGCTCCTTGAGAGAATACTGGTGAGCATTTGTCAAGCCAAAAGGCATGCTTTAAGTGAAGTGAAAAAATCTTATAATGGGGGTCCCTGAACCACTTCTTATGAAATTTGACATGTGCTCCCAACTTCTTGTGAGATGCGGTTTAGGCTCGAAAAATTCTTGATTTCGACTCCATTTGCCCAGTTTTCGAGAAATTTGACGTTTCGGTCAAAATCTGGCCAAAACACGCTTTTCGCTCCATTCTCATAATTTCACCCCCATTATACCATAGGTTGTCCTATAGTCACTGATTATCCCCATTTTGTTTTTCATTTACGACCGTATTTCACCTGCTTTTTGTATTTTTAAAGTTTTTTAGCTGATAATTAGTAAAATTAAAAAGAAAATAGCAAATTAATCCCAGAAAATCCCCAAAAATCATAATAACTCAAAAACATCCCCGTAAAACACTATATACACTCACGTGCAATTTTTATGGCCGGAGTTCTCTGTTCTACCAATATTTTGCCCGAAAAATGGCTATTTTTACCTATATACACACACCTAGGGGCTTGATTTGGCGTTTGGCCCCATATACTTGTAGATTCATGCTGTATAATGGCATATATACTTAGGTTAGTCCAGAAAATTTCGCAATCAAACGACAACCCTCTAAAATAGTGGAAAAATATGCCATTTTTTGCTCTTTTTACCATTAGGTCCGCATTTGAGAATTCCTCCCCCCCTCCTAGCCGAAGTCCTCCCGGACGACAAGGTATTGCCTCGGTGTCGTGCATCGGTAATCAATAGTGCTGATGCTTGGCTGTGTAATGTGGCCCTATGCTTGGCTGTGTCGTGCATGGGTAATCAATAGTGCTGATGCTTGGCTGTGTAATGTGGCCCTATATGATGCATACTCGATTAATGCATGGAAAAATCAATGTTGTGCAAGAGGAGGGAATAAGCAAGATGCATATTGGCATTCGACGTCGAGGTTTCCTGTTTGTTGTTGATTTGGTTGGCGGATTTTCTTTGCAAGTAAAAGTTGTAACTCTGCCGCTCTTTGTTTGATCGTCTTTCTTGCAAAAGTAGCTTGGTTTGCTGCTACTGTTGATATGGCCATGGTTGTCTCCTTGGAGAGAATTGTTGTGGCGGAATTGGCCATAATCTTTGTCTCTTTGGCTTTCCACTGGTAGCTTCATTTTGGAGTTTTTTGTAGGTTTATTCCTACTTCCACAGTTGTCATTGTTGTGCTGCTGATCTGCATCCACATAGATCGGTTTGCCGGTTTCATATGTGGTTTGTGTCTGCATGCTGATGTCGCTTGTACTGAAGGGAGTTCCTGCTGCTTTGGTTTCGGGATCCAAATGCGAGTCGCATTTAAGTTGGTACTGAGAATTCTCTTTGGGATCCATATCTTTTTTATTCCCTTGTTTTTTGGTTGAACTGTGTGCTTCTGTTGACTTCTTCGGTTGTATTGCATGTATGCCATGTCACCGTTATCCTTCCATACCCATACTTGTTTTTCGCATGTTGCTAACCTTGATCTGTTCACTGCGGTCTGTGTTGTTTTATGTTTGTAGTGAACATGGTTGGCAGTTCCCTGGTTGGTCGCCATGGGTATCGTGTTGTTCTTTAGTGGCACCCATCCTTTTGGTTCTTTATCCAGTGATTGTGGTGCTGCCATCTGGTTCTTTCGGGGTTGCTGAGCAAAGGATACCACCTGTTGTTCTTGTGAATGCTGAATTTTGAGTGCCTCCGAATTCCAATCTATCTGCACATTATACTCTTTTTGCCAAGGTTGTCCCAATAACAGGGGGTGTAGTGTGCTTTCGTCCTCAACCACTAGTCCAGCCCAATGTTTTTAGCGAATGCGATGTACTACTTTCCAACACTTCTAGAGTAGGATGTAGTTGATCTTTGGGCTTGAGCTGTTTGTATAATTTGTAAGAGATCAAATTGCTTGAGCTCCAGAATCAAGCAATGCCGTCGATTCAACTTGATTGTTACCCACCTTGACTGCAATTATTGACTCCACTGTGTCTTCACCAAAATTCGTTAGTCGAATAGCATTTATTCGCAACGGTGATCCACCTTGTTGTTGTTTTTGTAGAAGCCTTCTTTTTGCAATGCGTTCTTTTGCTTCTGCTTGGGCTTCTTCTCGCACCCTCTATTTCTCCTTCATCCGTTGTTTTTCTTGATGGATTTGTTGAAGCATATCCTGTGTTAGTGGCAAATGATACTTTTTTAATACACACCCACTAATCCAATTTGGCATTTCTTCTCCTGCTAATGTAGCAAGTTTGATAGCTCCACTTTGTGATAAGTCACTAATCACAAAGGGTCCCATCCCTCGCTTTTTAAGTTTCTTGGCATGTTGCTTCAAGGTATAAACAAGTACATAATCACCTGTTTTGAACTCTTCGGTGCGCACATGCTTGTCAAAAAACTCTTTTTGTCTTCTCTTTTTAGCATAGATCGAAGCTACAGCTCTCAATCGAAGTTCATCTAGCTTTTCAAGATCATCTATTCTTGAAGAGAGCTCATGCCCTGTCCATTCCAAGCATTTCGCTACTCGTAGAGTTGGAATTAATAACTCTATGGGTAATATAGCGTTTATACCAAACACCATGTTGTATGGTGTCGTTCTGATTGATGTTTTATAAGCTACCCTGTATGCCCATAGTGTTGAGTGTAACTGCTGATCCCAGTCTGTCCTTGACTTTGATACAATTTTTGTCAGAACAATGCATAGTGTTTTATTTGTGGCCTCAGCTTGTCCATTTGCCTGTGGATGATATGGAGCAAGTTTTCTATGTATGACCATGAATTCCTCTGGCAGATATTCAATGACTTCATTAAGAAAATGTGTTCATCGATCACTGACAATTTCTATTGGTAATCCGTATCGTACAAAGACATTCTCATACAAAAATTGTGCAGTGGTTCTTGCGTCTTCTTTTTGTGTTGCCTTGGCTTCCGCCCATTTTGTGAGATAGTCCGTAGCCACAATGATATATTGGGTATGGGTGAGATATGCAAGGGGTGAAATAGGCCCCACAAAATCAATGCCCCATTTTTTAAATGCCCTTGCTCCCATCATTGGCCGTAGTGGCATCTCATCTCTCTTTATCGGCACCTTGGTGCGCTGACATGCGTCACAACGCTTTACAAACTCCTCAACATCCATATGCAATGTAGGCCACCATATTCCTGCGGTTAAGACAATCTTTGCCGTCTTATCGCTTGAAATATGGCCTCCACTTATTCCTCCATGTGCGTGTTCTAGAATCAGTAGGTATTCGCTTTCACTTGCACATATTCTAAGTTGATTGTCCTTTCCTCTCTTATAGAGTTGATTCCTAATTAAATTAAAGTCGTGAGCCTCCAGCTCTATAGCCCTTTTCCGCGCTTTTGTTATGTTTTCAGAAAATGTCCTTGTTGTTAAGAAATCAATAATATATTGACTCCATGCAGGTGAAATGTTTACCTAAAACAATGTCGCGTGATCCATCGATTGTTTGGCATTACATATAATACAATTGTTAACATAAGCATGTGTGGAAGCATACATAGTTGGCCAATAGACCCCTAATTGTTTTAGTCTTTGGTGTGTTTTCATTGTTGAACAATGAAATGCACAATCCTGGACATGTGCTTCTTCAAGATAACACTCGAATTCCTCAGGATTTATACATAATCGTAGAATTTGGTCCCAGCCTAGATGATACACTCATCCTGCAATCAACTGAAAGTTTTTTGTTTGTCGAATTGTTAGTTGTTTGGATCTGTCTTCCTTGTCGTCAAATCTACTTCCAAAGGAAAGAATGCTAACAATTTCCTGAGACCATTTGGGTATCATTTCAATATTGAAAAGATAAGCACCAGGTATGTCATCATCTACTCCTTCAGGAGCTTCCCTGTTTTGGAGCCTTGAAAGATGATCCGCCCGTAGATGAGTTTTACCCTTTTTGACCACCACTGTGAAGTCAAACTCTAGCAATATAACAAAATAGCGTACAATTCTCTCAGTATTTCATGGTTTATTTACTAGACACAAAAGAGCTTGATGATCTGTGAAGAACACAAATTTGTTTGCGAGCAAATAATGCCGAAATTTCTTTACAGCATAAATCATTCCTAACCCCTTGTTCTGCATTTCTCAAATACCTTTTGTAAATGGTCAATATGTTCTTCTCGTAGAAGAGAGTATTTCTAAGAATATTCTCAGGTATTCTTTGAATGCATGAGTCATTAATCGTTGGAAGGTAGCTGGGGCATTGGTTAAGCCAAAAGGCATAACTCTATACGCATATATTCCCCATTCTGTGGCAAACATTGTTTTGTGTTGATCCTCTATTGCAATTGCCAGTTGGTTATACCCTGAAAACCCATCTAGAAAGGAATAAGCTTGTTTCCTAGCCACCCTCTCAAGTACATGTTCTGTGATCGGCAAGGGATAATTATCCCTTATTGTGGCTGCATTTACTTTTTTGAGGTTCACACACACACGCAGCTTTTTGTTCTTTTTGGGGAAAACAACAATGGGTGACACCCAATCTGTATGTTCGATTTCATAGATGGATTCAACATCCATCAGCTTGTCAATCTCCTCTTTGATTCGTTTAGCAAATGTGTCATTATATGTGTAAGGACGCTGTTTGCTAGGTTTGGCATCTGATTTCAACGGAATTGTTTGTTGGTATATCGATGGATCAACTCCTTTGAGGTCTTTGTAGGACCATGCAAACATATCTTGATACTCCTTGAGAAGTTGTGTTAGCCGTTCTTCTTCTTCAGGCTCTAAATCAGTTGCAATATAGACCGGCTGAGGCTTTTCGCCTCTGGTGCAATGAGGTCTATCCGTTTTGCATTTCCGGCCCATCGTAAGATTCTTGGTTTATTCTTTCCCTGACTGGTGGTGTCAATATGATTTTTCTGTCTTGGATGGTGAATTTTTGGTAGTGGGATCATGTTTCCTTTTTCTGACTCCTCCTTACCATCACTTTCTCCCTAAATAGTCCATACCTCTCGTAATGACTGTTTTAGTTCTTGATATTTCTTTTTACGCTCCATTTTGGTCCACCCTGGGTCTTTTGTTTTTTCTTGTTTTGATTGTTGAGATTTTTTTGGTCCACCCTGGGTCTTTTGTTTTTTAGTTCTTGATATTTCTTTTTACGCTCCATTTTGGTCCACCCTGGGTCTTTTGTTTTTTCTTGTTTTGATTGTTGAGATTTTTTTGATTTTGTTTCTGTTTTAGTCTTCCGTACTTGTTTTATTTCCTCCTGCGTCCTTTCCCTTCGAACTTTTGAGAATCTTCTTGATATTTGGTCTTTTACACAACCCTCTGCTTTGACAAGCATTAGATAATGAGTTTTATCTTTTATCCTGGGCATTAGGTTCTCTCTAATTTTGTTTTTTTCTCTTTTTTTCTATAGCGTTCCTGGCGTCTAGGGTGCTGATTGGCAAAATCATAAAACTTGATAGTCGCTGTTGTCTTCCCACGCTCGCTTGAGCTGTCTGGACACTCGTTATCAACATCGCTATTTACCTCCAGATGCTCAGAGGAGTTATAAAACTCTTCTTGTTCTGGTGGTTCTACATTCTCATCTTTTGTTGGTATAAGGCTTACCATGTAATAGAGTAGCACATCTAGCCGTCCTTATCGCAAAATTTTATCGTTGGGCTATCTATAATGGTACAGACATCCAATGTTGCTAGTATGTGTTCCCATTCCAGAGGTTCTAAGGCATCTTCGGGAAAAGGTTTTGGAATATAATCCTTGTCCTCAATAGCTCTCTCTAAAACACATTCCTCTCTTTTTAAGCTCCCACAATGTGAAGCTCCGTACATCCATAGCTCTTATTTTTTCCCTAACCATGCTGAGAGTTTGGACCCTGCCAATGTAGCTGAATCAAACTCTTCCACTGGTGTCTGGTTCGCATCTTTGTAACTATGGTCTTTTAGGTGTATTTTGGTTGTAGTCTCGCCATGTCTGAGGTATATGTGGTCGTAACCCCAATCCTGGACCATCTTTAATTGTCTCATGAATAGTCTTCCCAAGATGATCTCGTACTTGTTCTTTTTGTCAAAATCGACTATTGCAAATGTATGCTCATACTCGATTCCGCACGAGGTGACAATTACTTTTTCTAAAAGTCCTAGAGGCTTTTCCATGAACCCATCCGCCAGTTGCAATTTCATTCTGGTAGCTCTCAAAGCCGGTTTTCCCCATTTTTTCCAGATTTCCTTGGTGGCGATAGCGACTCCTCCTCCATTGTCAAGAATAGCTTTGGAAACTACTCCTTGGAATTCTACTAGTAGTGTGGTATTTCCATCTTCTCCCTATCAATATTCTCCAACCTTGTTTAAAGGTACTGGCCTAGTGTTTAGTTAAGGCTTGTCCAATTCTTTGATTCCTTCTTGAAGCTTCGAGGTGGGATATTTTACCCCAAATTTTTCTAAGAATTTGCCTATTGTGGTCCACATGTTTGGCCGTAGCCTTAGGAATTCGGCTAAAGTGATTGTGCATGCCACAGGGGTGAACAATAACTCAATCAACCCTTGTGAATCCATCACTCTGTTAGAAGAAAGTCTTTGAGATGGGATTGCTCTCACCTCAGACTTGGATTCATACTCCCCTAGGTAAGAGGGTAAAGTTTTTAGCGAGTCTGGCTGGCTATGCCTCGAACTAATTGATCCCTGGTATCCCCCTTGTGAATGCATATCAAAGTTCAATTGTGATCTTGCCTCAAATTATTCAATAGGAGGTAAGATCTCATTTTTCTCTTTTCTCATGCTATTCATTTGGTAACTCACCCTGTTAGCTTCATTGGCATCACGGATTTGCTTCCACAGGTCATCTAGACCGTTACAATCCTTACCCATTTCTACCAATGTTTTAGGTTGGAAACCATCAATTGTCCCATCTGTTGTATTTGGCACTATGATAGGTTCTCCCCTAGACTCAGAGGTAGTCGTGAGTCCCTCCTTCGTGTCTACTTGTTTCTCTAAAGTTGGTTTGATAGGGGTTGGAGCTGGTACCTCGTGCCAACTTGCAGGTTTACCAAGCGGGTTTTCTATCAAGGATTGGACTGTTTCAATCATCTTTTGACACATTTTCAACCTCTGTTTTTCTATTTCGGCATATGGATAAGTCATCCATCTTTGCTCTTGGGTTTGGTTGTTTTTGAGTCTAGCTTCGTATGCTTTTAAAAGCGCGTCTAACTGCTCATTTACCTTTTCTGCCAACACTGATCCTCCTGATCTTGCACTTTTGGGTTTTCCTATTTCCTTGGGTGCTATGGTTGCCGCAGTGTGTGAGCTTAGATTAGCTAGATCCTCTAACCGCTCTAATCTATCCTTTGTGTGTTTTAACTCTTCGGATAGAGCCGTTTGTTCTCGTTCTCTCCTGGCTTTCATACGCACCTTTCTAGCTTTCCAAGTGCTTCTCTCATTTTTCATTTCTGAACTTGGGGCATCGGTTTTTTGCTCTTCAATTATGGGTTCATTCCTCATTCTTTGAGCTTGGGCTCGTGTCACTACCTGAATAGGTATTACTGTCTCATTTTTTGACCCTCCACAAGAAGGCACTGCTTCCAACATGTTCAAGGTAGTTTTTTCTCCTTTGCTTGGGTTCTTAGGGAAATCATGAATCAAATGAGTAATTCCACACTCGGTGCAATATGAGTTGACTCTAATGATTTCATCATGAGGACAGTCTCTTAGCCAATGGTCTCCACCACACTTGTAGTAGGGTCCCTTAGGCTGTTGAGGTGCTCCTTGAGCTCCTCTTTGTTGGTATGAATGTCTCTGCCCGCCCATGCCTCCGTTGGCCATGAACAACAATGTTTGTTCATCCAAGCTATGTCTTCCTTCTCTTGCTGTTTGTGCAGCTGTTGGTGGTCCTGCACTTTCCATCATGCCCCATGGTTCTGGCGTTGGGGGTTCTTACGGTGGTTAATAGACAGGATTTGTAGCATATCCATTGGAATCTTCGTAATATGCATGCATAGGCACCAAAGCCTTCTCCTCTGGTTCATTTACTTTTGGTGTGTATCTTATGCCGACTGGTCATAATCCTGGTAGGGGTGGTTGTTGCCCCAACACTGGTTGTGGTCTTTCTACACCTAGAGGTCTTGGTAGGTTGCCTGCTTGATACCTAGGCATCGGTGGAAGTTGAGGAGATGCTACCTGAGCCTAGGGAGCATAAGGTCGTTCTCTCACATATCCCTTGTTATAATAACATTCCTCCGTCACATGGTTTGTCCATTTTTGTTCAATAGCGTACCACTTTTGCTGTTTAGCTTGAGGTTTGGCATAAAGGTTAATCTTTTTTAGCACTTCTTCTACAAGCTGCTCTTGGCTTACAGCTACTTCTCATTTCGGTGTTGTCTTAGCGGAATTGCTTCCACTTTGTTGTGAGGATGAATCGTCGTCAAGATCCTTGAATTCACCCTCCTTGTAGACTGCACAATTGTCTACAAGGTAAAGAGCCTCCTTAGTTAACTCATTTAACGCCGTGCTCCTCTTCATATGTAAGTCCTTCTGGAGATCTGCATTCCTCAGTCCCTGAATAAATATAAGCATAATTCTGGACTGAGTTGGTAGTTCTTCCACAGGGCAGAACTTAACATATCTTTTTATGTCGTAGGGCTGTCTTTCGCAAGATTCCCCTTCTTTCTGTTTGAATTTATGGATTTGTGAGACTGTATTATGAGCTACCCCCCTTTGTGAGAATTCCTCAATAAAGTCGTCAAACACCTCCTCCATAGACTCAAAGTCTCTACGCTCCACAGAGTCAAACCAAGTAGCAGCATCCTCCTCTAGGGTCAGTCCAAACCCTGCAAATTGGGTAGGGAATTCTAACACCTCTTCAACTCTAATTACATGCACAAAGGCTGCTACATGATCCCTGGGATCTCTGTTTCCCGTGTATTTCTTGTTTACCCATTTTTGCACATGAGAAGGTCTAATTCTACGATTGTCTACAAATCTCATCATTGGTTCTCCTCGTCCCAATTGATATACCTCCTCTCGCCTTCGGTAGTGGGAGGGTCCCTCTCCCAGAGGTGCCCCTAGGCCATAATTTCTGATGGTTTTTGCAAGAGATGGTTCATCTCTTCGAACTCGTTCTATGGGTTGTCTTCCAAGCTCTGTTGACTCTTGAGTTTTTGGCTTACTCTTGCCTTGATACCGTGAATAGAGTGGTGGTTCTTGTAAATCCCTTAGCCCTTGTGCGGCTAGATAACCATCTCGGTTTGGATCTTGTTTCAATGTTGCACTTTGTCGAAGCCATACCTGCAATGATGGTTGGGTTGCCTGTTGGTTCTGGTAGTTGAACGTCTGTTGTCGGTTAGAATGTGAGGTCACGTCGTACTCTTCTGAAAATGGATTTGTCGATTTGCTAGGGTTGTAGGTGACCCTTGGCACTTCTTCGGGGGCATATGTTGATGTTTCTGGAACTGTTGGCTTTTCTACCTCCTCTGGGAGAATACGTTTGTATTCTCGCCTGTACCTATCAACAAAAATGATATCCTTCCCCACAGCAATTTCATAAGAGAATAAGTAAAGAACCTTGTCTTTGCTTAATTTGTTTGGGTAGGGTTCTTTGCATCGAAAATAAGAGACTACTCCCTCGCTCTCATGCCTGTAAATTCCCACACTCTCATTATAGGTAGAGACCCTGGTTGTTTTATTATCATACATAAAAAGAGCTCCAGGTCGATCAATGTTTGGAGCCGGTTCTTGAGTTTTCGAAACCATTTTTCCTTTTGCCACGTTATCTCCATATTTATTGTAATCCTCAGGGTTACTAACTATCAGATAGTGGTTCCCCTTTTCCTCTCGGAATCTATCTCCATCATCATAGACTCAAATTATCTCCAGTCTCTGAGCAGGTCTTTCTTCTATACAAATACACTTGCGTCCTCGATAGTCAGAATAAACTAGGGCTCCCCTCAAGTTTGTTCCTTCTAAGAAGATTATATAGTGAACTTGGAATCGTTCAAAGGATTTTGGGAGGTGCTTCCTCCTAGCATTGATCCTTCATCGGAGAAACCTCCTGGCTGTTGACTACCCATCATGAAGAAGGACTTATCTGATGAAGTGTCAGTATCACTACCCTCCTCAATAATCGGTGCTAATGGATCTAGCCTTGCCTGAGTTACACTCTCCTCGGTGGATGCTAAGCTACCTTGATCACCTGCCACCTTTTGATCTCTAAGAATGTGTCTTCCTGATCTTAAATTCATCAAACTTAGAAATGAAATTTATCAAAAATCCAACCACCCACCTAGTAAAGGAACAGTTTTCACCCAACTTCTTGCCTTGCAGCTGAATATACCTGCACACAAGCGTTTAATTTCGGCAATCAAATCAAAGCATTTATCCGCTAGAGGTGGTCTTTGTAATGATTGGTATAACTGGAGGGCTAACCTCAACCACTACTGTATTTTATACACTTCGGATGTTCTTGATTAGGTCTGCTAATCTGGAACTGTACTTTCTCGGATGTTGGTCAATTTACATGGAAAGTCTTAATTCCGTCTTTTGCTCCGTCAAAAGGTCAAACAAGGTCCAATTCCACTTCTAAAAGAAGTTCTCGTACTCTTAAGTCAATTGGAACATCACTCTATGTCCTCAGTCAGCTTTTCTATTCACTAAGCCCCTGTAGACATACTACATGTAGGATGTCTACCTGCTCTGTTTTGCTTGGATTTTGCACTATAGATTCCCCTTGATGTGCTGAGTCCACATCTGTTTTTACTTTTTGATTTGGACACCTATAAGCTGGTCAATTGATCAAAAATCTGTTCCAGAAGCTTGATGTTGGTCTGATCAGTCAAATCAACTCCAATTTGGACCAAAATTGACTAGGAGGCTTGCCTCATGCTATACAACACCCTGCTATGCCTACAACCATTTTTTGGCTTCAATATCATGCAGTAGACATACTACGTGTAGGATGTCTAACTGCTCAAAATGGCTTCAAATTCAAACCACATACTCCTCTTAAGGTGCTTATCACTTTGGTATGCTCAAAGTTGGGTTTGGAGTGCTAAATCACACAGAACACATCCTACGCGTAGGATGTCTATATGGTCTGTTTGACCCCAAACTTGAGCCACAACTTCCACTTGATGTCAGCAACCCAGTGCTATGCTTAGATTTTAGTTTGGATTTCAAAAGACCCCAATTTTAGCTATCCTAGCCCTTTTCAGTCGAAAATGCTAAAGTCTGCTTAAAACCCAATTTTATCACCCAATTGAGATAAAACCTTTCTTAGGCACTCAATAAATCATGTAGATCATGCTCATGCAGCCATCCTATGGTTTTGGTCTTAAAATAATGCCTTGGCACAATTTGGGTACGATGTCTGGCAATTTCCTTTCTATTTGGTCTTATCCTGTCAAGATATGGTCAAACTTCCACTTTTCCAGGTGCAAATAGGGTAAAACCTACCTTCTAAACACACTGGTCAACTCGGATTTTCAAAATTTCCACCAGAACACCCTGTAGAGATCCTACGCGTAGGATGTCTCCTGGCTTAAATTTTTTTTTTTTTGACAGAAGTACTCCTTATGCTTTGCAGCTCTCTCAAAAACACTCACAGAAACTTTTGAACTTCACTTCAGCTTCTAAACACTCTTTTCCGTCTTTTACAACCTTGTGATGAGCCTAACAACAAATATAACATGCATGAAGTGTTCCAGATCATAAATCATGATGTCCTACTTACCCTACTCCTACTCGTCATGTGAGATGGTGATATTAGTGTCTCGGTTGCTTCCTGGCCTCTCTGGACTCTCAAGCCATCCTTCCACCACCTCTACCACTCCAACTTCTACTCTCTACACCACAACTCAACTAATACCTAAAACTATCTAAGTCTACCTAAGTCAAGGATCTAGGCCAGACACTCGCTCCCTAGACTCCTTCTAAGACCTAGAGAGTCCTCCACCCTCTGATCCTATCTAAATGTAAAATGAGACTCTGGCTAGCCAGAGAATCCCTATCCTCAAGGACTAGTCTCGGTCACCTACCTAGGGTTTTCATCCGTGGCAACGGCGCCAATGTTGGCGGATACGCCGCGACGGACGTCAGCACAGAGAGAACTCACCTAACAAGATTTGTCAGCTAAGGACGAAGCTCGACCTGCAGGCGCGTGGAAGCAAGTATAGAGTGTCAACCTACACTCGACCGACTCTCGACTACTTCCTACAAAGGTCTCTACCCAATGTCTAAGCTACAGCCTTCAGGAGTACATAGAGGAGATGTCCTACAATGCTTTCACGAGCCAAATACCCATCAAACGTTCCCAAAACGCCACAGAACTTGAAGGAAACCCTATTAACACCAATAGGTTGCTCACCCTAAGGTCCATGAACCAAAACCCCAACCCTAAACACCTGGTGCAAAATAACGTAGAATGTCTGGTCGAAATTTACAGGTCGTCGTTTCTGAAAACTAAAGTACTTAATGTGTAGCTCTACTCATTGCGAACGCGTGGATATGTTGTAATGCAAAAACAGAAAACGTATGCTCATCAAATCACCAGATGTAGCTCGTGGGTCGAGTTCGCAAAGCCAGATCATCTACCCGCAATGTAGGTGTTGGCACGTAGCTCTCATCGGGGGCAACACGTTGCACTTCTCCGCACTCGATTCTGACCACCGGTGCACGCGTAGCGTCAAGATGAAACTCTCACTCTCTCTCGTACACAGAGTACGCTCACTTACACAGACAGAACTTTTAAAAATGACAAAGGTTTTTTTTCATTAAGGTCAAAAGTGGTATAAATACCTTACAATCTCAAACCCTTAGGTTCCAATTTCACCATTCACTCAATTTAAATGTCAAAAATGGGATACAATCTGGAAGCTTTTGCAAGCCCCACTATTTACAAAGGTGAAATGATGATTTTTCTCAATTAAAGAATAATTACAAAAAATAATATCGTGTCGAGCGATCATTCTCTGTTGGGTGTGTCTAGCTGCTAACACTTACGTAAGATCCTAGGTCTAAGGACTTTTAGCACTAACCTTTGGAGGTCGTTAATGAATCTAACCATATGGTCTTTTAAGGTCCATTATCTGGTCATTTCTCTTTGATAGATCATTTCCCTTTTGGACCCGCTGCCTTCTCTCCCTTTGGTCCCATACTAAGCTAGATCTAAAAGCACATGTTTATATTCTAATTCTTGTTCTCGTTTTTTTCCTCACATTAAATGATCAGTTCAATATGAGAAAATCATTTGGAATAGTTAGATATTAGATTTTATGACAAGCAAGCATTCCTTGAGTCTCTTAGTTTTGCAAATGAGTTCTTGGATCTGAGCCTTGAGGGCAATAGTTCTATCTTCTTGGCATTCGGCGGTATCCTTTCTTGGAGTAGCTACCACCACAAGGAATCTCAGTTGCATGAGATTGGAGTGCCAAGGGAAGACATTTAGTCTTCCTTGCTATCTTTCCAAAATGGGTGGGTTTAGCAGAATCTGGATGTCTAGCTTGTTGAGGATTTTTGAGGCCTTCAAAGCTTTGAGTCTATTCAAACATTAAAGGTTTAAATTACTACACTTGATATAGGTTACACGGGAGGAGAATTGAGAAACAAAGATTTCTAAGGCCTTGAAAGGTTTGAGAGTCCACTCAAACCTTAAAGGTTTGAAATATTGCACTTAACACTCACTTGATGTAGGTTACACTGGAGGAAAATTGGGCTTGCACAGAGGGATCTAAGGTTGGCATTTGTCAAGAGTGTTGGGTCTACATATGGGCAAGCGAGAAGAGGTTTCCTTTCTAGGTGGGCGAGCAGGCTTGAGTAGGGCGCGACTATTTGACTTTAATAGGGCAAGGCTGAAAGGTAATGCCCCCCTAAAGGGCCTCCCTCACCTTGGGGGAGATAGGGTGGGAGAGAGAGCTAGGGTTTGTGCTAAGCTTTTGGGGGGGGGGGGGGGGGGGGGGGGGGGGGGGGGGGGGGGGGGGGGGGGGGGGGGAGAGAGAGAGAGAGAGAGAGAGAGAGAGAGAGAGAGAGAGCATGGAAATTTTGAGAGGGAGAACGAGAAAGTAAAGAGTTCCTACTTGGATCACCTTGTGTGGAATCTTTAGCCAAAAATGAGGAAATTATAATCACTTCTTGTCAATATGGATAAAATCTCAAAAAGCATACTTGTGTTTTGTTTTTTTATAGCTTCATTATCAACTTCTTTCTCCCCCCCCCCCCCCCCCCCCCCCCCCCCCCCCCCCCCCCCCCCCCCCCCCCCCCCCCCCCCCCCTCTCTCTCTCTCTCTCTCTCTCTCTCTCTCTCTCTACCTCTTGCTTGCGTCCACTGAACACAACGAAGATATATATCTATAAAAATATATATATATATATATATATATATATATATATTTTTATAGATATATATCTTCGTTGTGTTCAGTGGACGCAAGCAAGAGGTAGAGAGAGAGAGAGAGAGAGAGAGAGAGAGAGAGAGAGAGAAATACCAAAGCTAAGAAAAGTCCATGCCACTACTATGATTCTCCGACTCTCTTCTTCTCTTACTCCGTCCCTCCCTAACACTCTCTCTCTCTCTCTCTCTCTCTCTCTCTCTCTCTCTCTCTCTCTCTCTCTCTCTCTCTCTGCGGAAAAGAATAAGAAAAACAAGGAGATCTCTCGCGAAGAAAACGTGCCCAAGGAGGAGGCAAGTCCCTCGAGAAAATAGTGTTACGCGACCTATAAGGCCAAGTTACAATTGAAATATGCTTTTAGAATTGCAATGGATACCCAAGGAATGTGTGGTTTGGCATTGATGAACTAACAAGCAAAGCCGACGATGTACTTCTTGTTGAAACTTGGGAGCATGATACACAAAGGATTAACGGTTTGGATGATTACAATGTACATTCATTGATGTGGTCAAAGAATCTCAAGCAACCAAGAGGGCAAGGAGGGGTAGCATGTATTGTTAAGAAAGGATTGGAAGAGTTTGTATCAATTGTGAATGATGACAAGTACAAACATTATGTATGGCTGAAAATTATGACACCAAAAAAAGCACCCATTTTTGTACGCGGTTGCTACATTCCTCATCATGATTCCCCCTTTTATGCTTGCATGGATAGAGATCATCCATTTTTTAATTTAGAAGAGGGCATTGATTGTTGACGTGCGCGTGTGCGTGCGGAGTGTGTGCAAGAGAGGGGAAGAAGAGATATGGGGAAGGGGGTAGATGCACAGGCAGCCACTGTGTGGATTAGTGGAGAAGAAAGAGAAGAGCAGCCAACTCTTCCTCTTTCTCTCCCTATATTGAATAGGGGAAATTAAAGTGTACAAGGGTGGTTTCCCACGGCCACCTGGCCTACACCCCTACCTACTAACCACTCCCACTGCATGTGCAATGTCTGGTCTTGTGTCTACCATAGCGTACATCAAACTGCCAACTGCTGAAGAATATGGTACTTTCACCATTTCCTCTTTCTCAGCCATTGTCTTGGGAGAGTCTTCCTTGCGAAGTTTGGAGTATGCTTGCATTGGGGTACTCAATGACTTCCCCCCCTGCATACTAAAACGTTGCAAGACTTTGTGAATGTACTTTTCTTGAGATAATTCAAGAATTCCACGTTGCCTGTCTCTCTTGATGTGCATACCAAGAAAGTGATTGGCATCTCCCAAATCCTTCATGGAAAACTGAGTGCTTAGCATCCTTTTCAGCTGATTGATTTCATCAATTGATTTGCCTGCAATAAGCATATCATCTACATACAAGATCAAGATGATTAAAGAACCATCGTTCAACCTTTTTGTGTATAAGCAGTGATCCTCTTGACTTCTAATGTAACCCTGAGACTGCATGAATTTGTCAAATTTTTTATACCATTGCCTTGAACCTTGCTTGAGGCCATAGAGTGCCTTTTTTAGTCTACAAACCAATTCTGTCCTCGTTGGTTTTTGGGTTTCACATACGAATCCCTCTGGTTGTTTCATGTAGACATCTTCATCTAGATCCCCGTGAAGAAATGTTGTGTTCACATCCATTTGGACAAGTTCCATGTCCTGGATAGAAACCAAGACAAGCACAATGCGAAGTGTAGTCATCTTGACTACTGGAGAGAAAATCTCATCAAAATCCACACCTTTTTGCTGCTTGAAACCCTTGGCAACTAGACGAGCCTGGTATCTAGGCTCAGGATCTTCCGCTGTATACTTCTTCTTGTATACCCACTTGCAAGGTAAAGAATTTTTGCCTTTTGGTAATTCAACCAAATCCCATGTCTCATTAGCCACAATCGAATTGTATTCTGATTGCATATCCTGCTCCCACTTAACACTATCCTCCATTTGTATAGCTTCTTTGTAGCAGGCTGGCTCTCCACTGTCAGTGACCAAAATGTGGTGTATACCCGGCTCAAACCAATCGGGCGCACGTGATACTCTCTCAGAGCGTCTCAGTGCCTGACTGCTGGACTCCGCTCTCTCCGGAGCAATAGTAGTGTCTTGCACTTGAGGAGTGGGTGCAACACTACTGAACTGAGTTGGTTCGGAGGCTACATCCTCAAAATGAACACATCTGTACTCAACATCTTTGATAGGCTTCTTGTGCATTTTTTATTCATTGAAAATCACATGTGAGCTACGAATGACTTTGTTTGATTCTGGGTGCTAGAGACGATATCCCATCTCTCCGTTTGCACCATTGCCAATAAAGATACATTTGTGTGATCTGGGATCTAACTTCTGACGAAGTTCTTTGGGCACATGTGCATATGCTTCACATCCAAATACACGTAAATGCTCATAGCTTGGCCTTTTTCCAGTCCATAATTCCTCTGGAATTTTAAAATTCAAAGGAGAACTAGGTGACCTGTTGATGATTTGCACTGCTGTCAGAACAACTTCCCCCCAAAACTCTGGAGTAAGCTTCGCCATAGACATCATAGAGACAACTCGCTCTTGAATCATACGATTCATTCTTTCAGCTATCCCATTTTGTGCAGGTGTGTATGGAGTAGTAAACTGCCGCCGAATGCCTCTTCTATTGCAAAAATCCTTGAACTCTGTGGAGACGTATTCTCCACCATTGTCCATGCGAAAAGATTTGAGCTTTGTTCCTGATTGGTTCTCAACCATGGCGAGGAATTTTTGGAATGTCGAAAAAACTTCTTCCTTACGCTTAAGGAGATACACCCACACCTTTCTGGTAGAATCATCTATGAACGTGAGAAAGTAGTTCGCCCCCCCTAGAGTTTTATGTGGCATTGGACCACACAAATCACTGTGCACCAAGTCTAGAGGTTCGCCTAGTCTCTTATTCAATGGCGAAGATGTCAATCTAGTCTGTTTTCCATGCAAACAATGCTCACACAATGGAAAGTCCGTGTAATCTAGCACAGGTAAGTAGCCAAAACGCTGAAGTGTTTTCATTCCTTTTTGGATAATATGCCCTAGCCGGCTAGGCCACAACTCAGGAGACGGCAGCTCGGCAACATAGATAGAGTGTTCGTCGACACTCAAAACAAACAAAGAGTATAGGGATCCGTTTTTATTGCCTTTCATCATGATAAGTTTGTTCTTGCGGATCATCCAAGAACGATACCAAAAACTGTAGTGTAGCCAATGTCATCCAATTGCCCTATAGAAAGAAAGCTTTTCGTAAGCTTGGGCACATGTCTGACATACTGTAGCACAAAAGTAGTGCCATTATGCATTTGAAGTTTCACATCACCAATGCCAATAATGTCAAGCTCATAGGAATTACCAAGCTTGACAATTCCATGCATGGATGCATAAGAGGAAAACCACTCTCTATGCGGTGTGACATGAAAACTTGCACCAGAATTAAGGATTCAATTATGTGCATAACCCTCATCCTATGCAACCAAAGCATCTGGAGTGAGATCTGAAGTGAAAATGAGAACATCTGAGGCATCTATTGTCACCTCGGCATGAATCTCTGTGGGCATAATGAGCATCACTGGAGGAGGAGCATCCTCTACTGCAGTGGTAGGCATGGGAGACTCAACAATGTTGAGCTCTTCAATTTTTACTGTACTTTTGCCTTTGCCAGAATTATCCTTTTGCATGTTTTTCTGATCTCTTAGGAAACTGCGACAATCCTTTTTGTAATGACCCTTCTTGTGGCAATAATAACACTCGACATTTTTGGCATTGCGGTCTCTACTTTGGTTCCTGTGTCTGCTAGGACTACGAGGATTCCGCTCTCTACTTTTGCTTTTCTATTTGTTCCTGTTACGGCCTCTTGGATTTGTTGAACTGCCAGCCATATATGCATCTCCATGACTAGCATTGTCGAGAGATTTACGACGAATCTTTTCAGTGAGCAACGCATCTGTGACAGCATTGAATTCTAACTTGCCATTCGGAGCCGAATTGCTAATGGCTGTGCAAAAGATATCCCATGAACTGGGTAGAGAGCATAATAAGAATATAGACTTGAGTTCATCGTCAAACTCCTTAAAGCCCTGAGATGTCAACTGACTGAACAAGGAGTTGAAATCATTTAAATGACTGGAAACTGTGCTACCTTCTTTCATGTTGAGCTTCATAAGCATTTTCATGAGAAAAACTTTGTTGGATGCACTTTTGCTCCCCCATGCTGAACATAAGCTATCCCAAAGTTTCTTGGTTGTTTTCTTGCCTATGATAGTGAAGAAGACTGACTCGGCTAGATGTAGACGTATCGTAGCCATGGCTTTTGCATCCAAAAGCTCCCATTGAGCTTGTGTATAATCATCATCCTCTGCGCGCTCTTTCAACGGTTCTGAGAGGCCTTTGTTTATCAAAACATCTTTCATGCGCTCTTTCCACATGGTGAAGTTGCTACCATCGAACTTCTGAATGAAATACTCCTTTTCTGAAGAGGAAGCCATCGCTGATAAGAGGGTTTGAGAGGTGCCAAACTATGGCAAGAAGCTGTAGAAATTTGGGCAAAGAAACCTTTGTATCGGGAGTAAAATCTCAACCGAGATAGACTCAAAAGTGCCAACTATGGAAGGCACGACTCGCGGGAAGTAAATCCGGCAGAGTCTCCTTTGTATGGGGAGTCAAAGCTCAACTCAAAATGTATATAAATGTGCCAACTGCACTAACTGGGCATCTGTTGCACAAAACCACTGCTATGTGAGTGCCAACTCGGCGTCAAAAGCATAAATAACCGTCCAGATACATATCCTATGGCGAGGGTACCGTAAAGGGGAACTCCAGCTACCTGTATCACCGAAGGTGTCTCAACATTCGAGCACACCCCAGCTCAAAGAAAACCTCATGCTATCGACCCTCCAAAAGGCTAATGCAGACACAAATGGACTAGCCACAGTCTCAGAAAGGGCTCTTCCGGTCCGAGTCTCAGAAACGGCCGGGAAAAACTGCCAAAATAGCCAAAAATGGCTCCACACGTAGTACAGTGGGCAGTGTCTGCAACTCAAAGTAAATGAGTAAAACCGCGCTCAAACAGGCGCCAAGAACTGCTGCATGCAGTGAAAGTGATCTCTGCGGGGATATCTGCTCTCAAAAAAGCTCAGTAGCACTATGTGTGCGCACAACAAAATGCATCTATGAACGCATGTGACCGCAGAGAATCTGCTATCAAAATGACTGCCAAATCGTCAAAGCGCTGTGTCTGGTAACCTGGAGAAGTTGTGAGTGAATGGGCTGAAAAAAAACCCCCTGTAGCCTGTAACCTGCGTGTCGGTGTTGCTATGTGCCCATTTCTGCCGCCGAGCAGAAATATGCTAGTCGAATAGCCGCCAAAGGTGTCGTATCCGTAAACTGTGTCGTACTGCGCGATCGATGAGCTCGGTGCCGATGTCGGGTGCCACTCCTCTATGATAGAGGTACCTCACCCGCGCATGTCGCAAGCACGGTCGTCGATCGTGGGAACGCGCTCGTCTTGGGAAAACGCCTGGTGTCTGGGTCGGATGTCAGAGATCCACCGTAATGTGTAGTGTCGAGCCGGTGCGCATGAGCGGTGTCGATGCCGATGTCGCCTTCCGTCGCCGGGCGGAAGTGGGTAGCCGGGTAGCCATAAAACGCTAATGCTCGTTGGACTCGGTGTGCGGACATCGAAGTCGAGTGACGATGTCAAAATCGGAGAATTGTTGATGTCGACGATGAGACTCTGGTATCTCGCTCTCACTCGGTCACTCGCTTTGTGTGTTGCTTGGGCTCGCTTACAAGCACGGTGTCAAGCTCGCCTTTTTTTTTTTTTGTTCGAGAAAGTATCTTCCAATCTCTTAATCACGTTGTCTCTCTCTCTTACAACTGCAAATTTCTGAGAAACTTTCTTTTCACGAGCTCAAGGAGAGGAGTTGGGGGATTCGGTCGCAGGCTCGATGGGAATGAGCCCTTGCACACACACTATTGTGGGAGTGTGAAATTAAAAAAAAAAATCAATGCACTCTGTCGAAAGCTGCCTGCAGTCGTTTGCTCGCTCTAGTTCCTGTTTAGTGTTGTCTTTGACTATGAGCTCGATTGTCTGCAGCTCCAGGCCGACCTCTCAAGCTCAATTTCCCCCTCAATTACTAGCGCGAGCTCGACCTGTTGTGGCTCTGTTTGGTCGATTTCCCCCTTCTGCTCGCTCTTTGAGTGCTTGACTCTGTTGACCTGTTGCCCGCCTAATACTCCATGCCTTCAATTGTATTGCAAGCCTTATTGTTGAATTCCCCTTCGGTTCAAGCCTTCAAATTCCCACCATGCTCACGATTACGGGCTCCTGCTTGGTGTTGATACTTGGCTGCTTCGGCTTGCATACACTCTCTCTCCTATGAGATTCCAACTCACTATTGGCCTGCTTGATGTTGCTCTAGTGCTCGGATCTACTAAATTATCCCCCTAGCTTGAAGCCTGCTCGATTCTACAGCTCGATGCTATGTGTGTGTGTGTGTGTGTTGATACACCACATCCCCAAACTTGCAATGCCCGTGAACTCTGCCTCCATTCACTCCTCAAAGCTCGATTTCCTGCAGTCTCGATGTTGTGTGTGTGCATCACACCACCAAGCTTCAAGATCTCCTCTTGTTCGATTGCAGATGCTCAAGCTTGTGAGTTCCAAGCTTTTCCAAGAACTTTGTTTTCCTGCTCCGACCTCTGCAGATCTACAATTTCTCCAAGAATCTCCAAGATCTCCCTCCAAGCCAAGAGGGGCTGTGCGCGTCGAGTAGCTGGGAACTGTCGACCTCACCCAATCTCTCTGATCCGTGCTGGATCCGCCCTGAATCAATCCGATTCGGTGCCATGAAGCACCGAGCTCCGATCGAGCTCTACCATCGACGAGAGATCTTGACCACCACCTAGCCGTAGCTCTGATACCAATTGTTGACGTGCGCGTGTGCGTGCGGAGTGTGTGCAAGAGAGGGGAAGAAGAGATATGGGGAAGGGGGGAGATGCACAGGCAGCCACTGTGTGGGTTAGTGGAGAAGAAAGAGAAGAGCAGCCAACTCTTCCTCTTTCTCTCCCTATATTGAATAGGGGAAATTAAAGTGTACAAGGGTGGTTTCCCACGGCCACCTGGCCTACACCCCAACATTGATTATTTCAAAGACAAAGGTGATGTTATTGTATTTGAGGATATGAATGCTCACACAAAAACATTGCAACATGATAATTAACAATTTGATATGCCATACATTTCAAGGGAGTTGGAGAAAGTTCACTTGTATGATCATACTTCAATGGATGAGAGAGAGACGGATCACTATGGGAAGGTACTTTTACACATGTGTAATAGTACGGTATGCTCATTGCCAATGGTGTATGTTTGTCGAGCGGAACCAATGGATTTACATCTAGGAAACATAATGGGGATAGTGTGATTGACTATATGCTACTCTCCAAAGCCATAATGTGTCGCATAAAAAGTTTTATGTTTGGTTAAAGGACCCCGGAATCAAACCATCAGACCTTATGTATTGAATTTTCATGTGGAGAAGCTACTAACCATGGTAATCTCAGCCAAAGGGAAGACTTGATTATAACTATATATTGATTTCAAATGGGCACCAATGTACATTGAAAATATGGTTGAGAAAATTTTATGGTGGAAAAGCTTCAATATGACACATCATTGGAAATTAAATGGTAAGCTTTCAAGAAAGTTATTTGTTCTTGTGCAGAAGAATGATTTTCCATAAAGAATCTCCATGGTATCAACAAAGATAGATCACACAAAAGGTGGTTTGATAAAGAATGTCAAGATGCTCAAAAGTCCTTGATAAAGCTTGATGCAACTATGGACAAAGACAACTATCAAAGCCATTTGCATACATACAAGGCACTGATTCAAAAGAAAAGAAGAAGATGGAAAGTAAAGAAACAACTTTTTGAAGTCCAAGAAAAGGCACGTGCACGTGGAAGATTAAAGAGAAGCGGGTTGAGGATTTTGGTAATTTGAGTCTTATGGATATATACACACTTGTAGGAAATAATATGAGCAACCAAATGATGAAAAAATGCCATTTTATGGTTCACTCCCATGTATGCCCTCCTTTTTTTACTATTGAGGATGTATGCGGTGGGCTTGAAAAGTTGGCCACTTTCAAAGCAGGAGATCTTCAAAGTATCAAGCCGGAGATGATCAAAAGGACGAGATATTTTACCCATGAGTTGATGTGTGATATGTTCAACCTTGCACTTCAACATGGTATGCCTTATGATTGGAGTACTAATTGGGTTAAGCCTTTGCATAAAGGAGGGGATGTAAAGAATGTAAACAACTGCCTAACTATAACGATTGGGTCTCTTATGGAAAAGTTGTTTGGGTGCATAATGGAGATGAAATTGAGTTATTGGGCTGAAGAGAATGACAAGCATGCAAAAGAACAAGCGGGTTTTTGTCGATGCCATAGCACCATTGATCTTCTTGTCACTATTCGTGTTCTCATGGAGGAAAGTCAGTCGAAAGGCAAACGATTGTATTGTTGTTTTGTGGACTTTAAGAAAGCGTTTGATATGATTCCATGTAATAATTTGTGGAGAAAAAGGAAGAACTCCAAGTGCCAAGTGAGTTTATGCTTGCGGTTTCTTGAATCAATGAGAAGGTGATGTGTCAATTGCGCATGGGAAGAGGAATTTCAGAAATTTTTGTAAGCACTATTAGGGTTAAGCAAGGATGTCCATTGTCACCAACTCTCTTTGGTCTATGCATCGATCAATTGGAACAAATGGTATTTGACTTTATGCAAGAAGAAGGCATCGAAGAGGTCACGATTTGCAATGCGATAATCATGCTTTTGTTGTATGTGAATGATGTAGTGCTTCTAGCACACACTTTAGAAGATGCAAACGCGTCATCTTAACAAGATAATCACCACTCCCAAATCAAAAATTTGCATATGTCCTATCTCACCACTCTCGATCATCATGCCATCTTGATGACTAAATGGACTCAAATTTCCAGGAAACTTTAAAGGAAGCTATATTAGATCTAAGGGGACCATTTCACAAAGTCTGGTGGCCATATGATAAGGTACCAAAATCACAGTCCATCATGTACCAGGTAATAAAAACTGCAACAAAACTATATACACAAGTTGTCCTAAGGTCTAATAATACTCTCCTATGCTCAAACTATAAAAAAACAATGATTTAAGCACTCAAAACTAAAGCTAAGACTCACAGACCTGTAGTCGCAATCCACAATAAAACTTGAAATGATTACACTTAATTGAAAGAGCAAGAGGTAAGGAACACAATGCAATTCTTGGAATCAAATTTGGACTACCCAATAGTGAGAAAAATGGATTACAATTTTGAGCATAATAGTCACTTGGAGGTTGCTTGACAGTCATACAACAACAAAATCTCTTCTTTTCCAAAGATAATGATGATGTATTCAAACTAAGGCTTTTGACTTTTATACCTATGGCTTTCAAAATGGCCAACATCCGGCTACTTTGGCTTTGAGTACATGATCATACATTACATCTTTGAGTTTTACAACTTTTGGATCAAAATTACAAATGCTCATTAACAAGGTTCTCGAAAAAATAAAGTACATTACATCAAAAGATGTGGCTTTGGCAAGGTATGTCCAACTACAAGGGTTCCTGTAAGCTGCATCAGCCAAACACCTCTTATTTCCAAAATAATTTTCTCTCCCCACATTGAGAGTTTTAATAGCCTCCTCACTAGTTAGATCTTGCTAGTAGCTTTAGCAACAATGACTCTGGGAAATTCATACTTTCCCTTACAATGAAACAAAATGATATTTATGATACAATAGTATTACTTTAAATCAAATAAGTAAAAAAAGCATAATATCAATTTTAAAGAGTCCTCAATGATGTGACGGCCATACCCAGATTCGACCCTACTCACTTCCCTCAATCCTCAAGACCGTCCAAGGGAATGACGTAGATCTATCTGTAGGTATCCCTCCCACTTGGGATCGACACTCAGACAGGACTCTGGCCTATCTCGAAAGCCAACCCAAGGGGGTACATCCCTTCATTCAATGATTCTATCCGATTCTCATAATCAATCTATCCTTGACAGCCTTCCGCACCCAAAATCGTGGTCCTTAGTCTTGATTCTCTTTATCTTTAACTTGAGGATCTGCTCTTTCTTTCTTGTTCTCCCTTGGTTCATGGTGATAACCCCTTTTTCCTGACAAGTAGGCACGACAGTTATCACGTTCCCCTAAGAAGAGGGATCTTGCAATCCTACCTGGTCTCGCTCGTCCCCGATTACCAATTTTTATCCCACGTAGTCCTAGCATTTAACATAAAATTTTTAAATCAGCATCCGGCCATCTGACCCTCCAGATCCGCCCACCCACCGAACCATTTCATGAAAATCTCTTCCTGAGGCAGTACTTAACTACTACAAAATCAGGAAGACAGTAGTCTATCAGACATCATCAAACAATAAGCAGGATGCAATCTGTTGCATACCCTCGTTCAGGAAAATTCATCTGGTTGTTCCCACCAGATCTTTATTTAGAAACTTTTAATTCATTTATTTTTCTTTATCTGCCATAATTAGCTTGTAACTACTTTCCTAACTAATCATGCAACACATTTAGTTTCAACCAATTCATCTTACCTCCCCATTCAGGCCAAGATAATCGCTTACAAGCCATCAAAATGACATCACCTTCACAATATTTTCTAGAATTAAGTGTTTGGGAAAGGCTCATCAAGTAATTTAATCATTCCTTCCTAAGCATTTTATTTCGAGACATATAGCACCATCTGGTGACAGATGCACAGGATAGCCCCTATATTCCTAGCCTTTCCAGTTCCTTTTTGAGCAACCAAGTCGAACAAATTTCCTTAATTAAATTCACATCATCCTCCCTGAGTATAACCTTCTCATCCAACTATTGGCATTAGGCCATACCCGGATTATAGACGATTTCCAATAAGATACCGCGGGTACTTCACCCGACAAAAATAAAACAAACCTATTCATCCCTTATCCCTCAGGCATGAATGACCTAGGTATAACAACTTTCCGATTACACTGCCCTAGCCGAAAAGGGCCAATCTCTGACAAGTTCCCCAAGAGAATCCTCTCAATGGGCGGGCCTTTCAATCAAATTGGCCCCTAGAAGATCCATCTTGGTTCCCGATCATTTCCAGACAATCTTCAAAACTCCTAGTTAAATCTATGTTTTGCAATGGGCTATCCCTATCACCTCTCGAGATTCCTTTTTTTAAACTCCTAGTTGGTAATTTCCAGGTTCATTCATTTATCAACCTTAATTCCTACTTTCATTAATTATCTACCAGCCAAGTTTATTTAGAAAATACAAGCAAGTTTTTGCCATAGGCATTTGATGGTTAATGTCTCTTCGGAAATGCCAACTTTTTAAAGTTCAATCCCTGTTTTGTACGATTCCCAAGTTTTTGCAATCCTTTGCCATCCATGGTGAATTTCCATGGAAGCTTGTAGAGTTTTCGGTTCAAACAACACGGAGATCAATTCCGCGAAGTTATCCCCTATCTCCCCCATCCCGTATTTGCAAACAAACTTGAAATTGAAAACTTTAGAAATACTCTTCAATACCAAAAATTGAACTACTTCTATTGAGCTTAGACAACTACTCTTTTCTTATGGTACCTAGCTTTCCATTTTAGGAAGCTAGAAGTTCATCCTATAATTTATGAGTTTTCGAGCTTTCCATTAAAGCTTAAACCTAAAATACCAAGGTAGTCACTAAAGATTACACCTAAGTGCAAAGTTACCATTAAAGCTTAGCTTACGAGATCAAATCTACCTTTGAAGCTTAACTTTATGATGCATATATACTCTTATCACATAACCCTAATTGCAAGGTTTCCATTAAAGCTTAAAACCTAAAAATGCAAGGTAATCACTAAAGCTTATATCTAAGTGCAAAGTTACCATTAAATCTTAGCTTACAAGTGCAAATCTACCTTTGAAGCTTAGCTTTATGATGCGTAGATACTCTTATCACTTAACTCTAATTGCAAGGTTTCCATTAAAGCTTAAACCTAAAAATGCAAGGTAATCACTAAATCTTACATCTAAGTGCAAAGTTACCATTAAAGCTTAGCTTACGAGTGCAAATCTACCTTTGAAGCTTAACTTTATGATGCGTAGATACTCTTATCACTTAACCCTAATTGCAAGGTTTCCATTAAAGCTTAAAACTTAAAAATGCAAGGTAATCACTAAAGCTTACATCTAAGTGCAAAGTTACCATTAAAGCTTAGCTTACGAGAGGAAATATTCCTTTGAAGCTTAACTTTATGATGCGTAGATACTCTTATCACTTAACCCTAATTGCAAGGTTTCCATTAAAGCTTAAAACCTAAAAATGCAAGGTAATCACTAAAAAATGCAAGGTAATCACTAAAGCTTACATCTAAGTGCAAAGTTACCATTAAAGCTTAGCTTACGAGTGCAAATCTACCTTTGAAGCTTAACTTATGATGCGTAGATACTCTTATCACTTAACCCTAATTGCAAGGTTTCCATTAAAGCTTAAAACCTAAAATGATGCACATAAACCTTCCTAGTATTAAAACACATGGATTAATAATCTTACTAGAAATGAAGATTACCTCCTCTAAGCAAGAGGGAAGTGGGGTTGAAGTCCTTCTTGAAGATCTGTGAGGCTCAACGAGGAAGGAAAGGGATTTAGGATGAAGAGGAAGGAGAGAGGAGCTTCTTCACAAAACCCTAAAGGGTTTGTCCTTCAAGAGAGGAAGAGAGTTGAGGGCTTCGCCTTCAAGAGAGGGAGAGAGCAAGAGCAAGGTTTAATGGAAACCTTGATTTACTTAAGCATAATCTTGAGCATGGCAAGTATGCAAGTAGCTTAGCAACATATGTCTAAAAATACAAAGGAGAGGGGGTGTTTATATAGGAAATGGTGGGTGGAATTATCTTCTCAATTCCTATTGGATCCCAATTCTCTTCTCAATTCCTATTGGACCCCAAATTCTCTTCTCAAATGCTATTGGACCCTATTTCTCTTCTCAAATGCTATTGGACCCCAATTCTCTTCTTAATTCCTATTGGACCCCAATTTTCTTCTTAGTTCTTATCTCTTAACTTTATCTTTCAATCAAGTTAATCCCTTTTTCTCCCAGTTCCCGATCTAGATCAGTTCCCACGCGGCTTTTGATGAAGAAGTATAAAAATAGTCTTAATCTTTTTGGGAAAATATATGGATGACGTAATCTCTTATCCGAAATATCCTTGTTTTTTCATTCTGGAGTAAAGTCTCTTCTGCATGACTTCTTTGTTGATCTTGATTCTTCTAAATTATTTTCTAGGCTGAAGAAGTTCTAAATGGCTCTAGGGTTTAGGGAGGGACCTTACAAATGAAAAGGTCTTTACATAATTCACCAATATTTTTTTTTAGTACAATCAATTTTAAAGAGAATCCTCAATTAAACATTAAAGTACAAATGCTTATACTTCATGTACATTGCCATACATACAATAGGTATCCATTGATCAAGCACACAAGGTTTTATAAATTTTTTTGTTTGATCACAATCCAGTCTTCAATTAGAAGATGACAACTATCCTAGATTCTCTAATGATTTTCCTCTTTGTGAATCTTCCACGTGTTTGTTTGATGTACACAAAGCTTCAAGATGGAAAGTATTGCCAATCTTTCCCCTGGATTTGATTCTCTTACCGAAACATATTGCTAGACTTGCTCTAGTCCAGTACTTAGAGTTGAGGTTTGGAGCGAGCTTTTTTTTGGATATTGATAGACTTACCAATTCTAGTAAAAAAGCTCGCTCTAAAAATTTTCTCCAAACAAGTATAAAAGAAAGCTCTCTCAAAAATATATTTCCACATATTATATCTATCTCTCTTAATTCATCTCTATAATTAATTATCGTTCCACTCTCTATCTCTCATGCACCCCTTTCACTATAATCGCAAGATGTTTCGCTCTTTCTCTATATATGATTCTCTTTCCCCCACATACTTCCTCTCTCTATCAAAACCAAATAAGACTTTATTTAGATGATGCCATTCTCTTTTCAATTATGTACATTAATGTACTAAATAATGTGATCACAAAAAAAATTCTCACAATTTCTTATAACAAGAACTACAAGGCAGAATTAGACCACATGGCCTGGGTGAAAAGGAGATACAATAATTATAGTGAAGACCTTAGTTGTCACGATATGGTATAATGACAATTGAACACTCAAAGTAGAATCTCCTCATTGGTTAGTTTTATTTGATGGGTAAACATATTATGGTTAAGATCCAAGCTGAAGTAGCAAAGAAAAATAAAGTAAATATGCTTGCACGCCATGTATGGTTTGCTTTGTGCCACCCAATCTGCAAAATCTCTACATGTACACGTTATGCTACTTGTGATGCGAACTTCATACATCTCACCTTGGACCTGTGAAGTGTTTGTCGTTTGTCTCAACCACAAATTCCTCATGCATGTTTGTCCTAACAAAAGTATGTCCCACAATTTGATTTTTCATTGTTATTGCCAAGTGAATCTATTTCAAGGCTTGACTTGAGATCATGGGCAATAACATGCATTATGTGTTTTTGTAACTGTACTCTTCTTCACTGTATACCCTGTAGTTCCCAAATTTAGTAATTCACTATCAATCAAGTTTGTCCCGATTTCCACAGGCCATATATTGGGTACTCTAGCTAGATATTGTGTGATTGTATTACAGTCTACCATGTGTGATCCACATTGTCATTGCAGAACCCCATGATCTGGGCCGCTTTGAGCCTCTTCCATAAGCACTACTCATTCCGTTATCTCAAGATCAAATACCCCAGAAGGATGATGCGGAAGCATCTAAACCAGTTTGCATAAAATCTAATATCTAACCAACCCAAATGAGTTTCTCATATTAAACTGATCATTAAAGGTGGGAGAATAAACGGGAACAAGGGTTAGAATATAGACATGTGCTTACAGATCTATCTTAATACGGGGTCAATGGTAAACCGGTCCAAATGAGAGATGGTCTATCAAAGAGCAAGGCTAACCAATGGAGCTTAAAAGATCTTAGGGTTATCTTCATTAAAGAACTCCAATAGTTAGTATTAAAAGTCCTTTGACCTTAGGTAAGCTAGGGCTGTGCTTGAGGTGGGAACCCGGTCCAAGCTTGAGGTGCTTGTCGTTCCTGATGACTGAGATGCTTGAAGTGCTTGATGATTGAGATGATTGAGGTTCTTGTCATGCTTGAGATGCTAGGGTTGTACTTGAAGTGGGAACCCAACCCAAGCTTTAGGGGCTTAAGGGTTGTGCTTGTGGTGACAAATGGGCCCAAGGTTGAGGGGCTTGAGGTGTCAAAGCATATCCTTACAAGGAGGGGGCGAGACATGCAAGAAGGGGGGTGACTGCTTGACCACTCTCTCTCTCTCAAAGGGCACCCCTTGCCCAAGAGGCAAGTAGGACACATGTCAAGCCCCTAGCTAGGCTACCCTCAAGGAGTGTCCAAAGCCTATTGGTTGGCCTCCCAAGGGGTCCAATGATATTTAAGTAGATATAACTAATTTTTTTTGCATTTATCAAGTCCTCTCTCTCAAAGGTAAAAAGGGGGACACTTGTCCCAAGACTAGCATGCTTGCTTGGTATGCATCTTGCATGTGATTGGCCACAGGCTTGTAGAGGTCCAATGAGCTTTAAGTTTGTGCTAGAAGAGGGGGTCGACCAAAGCAAGTAGGGGGCATGCTTGAGGGGTATACTCTCCCACACACACTCACACACAATCTCATGGCGTGATGTGCAAAGTGCAAGATCCCCATCTCCTTTTCCAAGCAATTAGAGAAGTTGAGAGCCTACACCAACACTCTTGGCTACGGAATGCAAATCCAATCAAGAGCCATGCTTCAATGCTTAAGCTTGCCATCTTTTCCATCTTCATTACTATGATGTTATGTATGCTAGGAATGAGAGTGATGATAAGTGAGGAACTAATTTTTTCTCCTATGAAATGTTTCTTCTTCCTCTTCCCTACCCTCATTCCTTGCTAGCTCTCTCCACCTTTGAAGGTGTTTGAGGTCTTAGGACTAAGGCTTGGGATAGTTAAATCTTTCCACAAAGTTTATGTTATGCTCATGATGCATAAAGCTTTCCATCTTCATTGCATCACCTAGGTCACAAGGAACATAAAGATTGTATTGTTACAAGTCTCTCTTGATGGGAGAAACTATAATACAAATGCCTATTGGAGAGGGGACCGTCTCCACATAAATCAGGTCCTCAATTGTTGTCATGTTCCCTAAACTCTCCCTCTTGCAAAAGTATTGTTCATACCAAGTTAACTAAATGCTATGTTTATATTGATACCATCAATTAAGTTCACCCGCTATGATCACAAAGTAATTTTACAAAAGTACTTTCTCTAATTTCCGCTACTCTCAAAGTTAATAGACTTACCTACGGATTTATCATTATTGAGCCATAGCAAGTCCTAAAGGAGCTAGCCCTGAACAACTTTGCAATATTAGACCCACTCCTCTACTCTCTATAATTAACCAATTCGAGCCGTGGGTGTAGATATTAAGTGCCAATTTTTAAAGGCTAAGAGGAGTAGCAACTAAGGCTTTGTATTGCCAAATCATACACTAAGTAAGTACAAAACTTTTGTTGACATGGCTGACAATAATAAAGAGAGTAGAATGAACATTGATAACTTTGATTTTGCACATGAGGTGCTAATGATGATGCACCCATGTTTGTCAATTATCTTCTTACTAGGTTGCAACAAGCTATGGGAAACCCTGCTTTGTAAGTTGAAGTTACTCAACAAATTTGCGCTTATGGGATTACCCTTCCTCTCTAAGAGGAGAGAGAGCTCAGGAGGCCTCTTGAACAGACCCCCAAAAGAAGACTCTCTCCCATACAAGAGGAGGAATCCAAAGAGTAAGAAAGCAATGAAACTTTAAGTTCCTTTGAAGACGTGGCTCCACGAAGATGGTGGTCTAGATGATCGTCAAATCCTCCCAAGAGGAAATATTCAACCCACAATCCTTCTCCTCGTCACTCTGAAAGTGAAGAGAGTAAACAAACAAAGAAAAGAGCAAGAAAGAGGTCAGCCTCTTCTCCTCTTCTTCACCTTCCTCCTCTTCTGACGAAAGCTATGGCTATTCTCCTAGAGAATACAAGGGGGGAGGACATCGCAAATCATACCATGCATGGAGAAGGTCACAAAAGCTCAAGAAGTTCAACGAGAGAGGAAAGAGTATCTCTTTTCTCACCTATGATGGCACCTTTGGTGCCACCGACAAAGTATTGCCCTTTATCCAGCAATTTGATGCGGCCTTTGGAGACGAGGGCTTCACAGAGTCCTGCAAGCTACACCATGTAGCTATGCACTTCCTAAAATTGGCTCATCAATGGTGGGATAGACTTCGTGGCACAACGACGAAGCCCCAAAGACATGGAAAACTCTATGAGTTTCCATCATGAAGCAATTCCTTGCAAGCGATGCAAAGGACAAAGTGATCACTGAATGGCATAGTTTGAAGCTTCTCTCTCTCAAGTAAATCCACAAATATGTAGAAACGTTTTAAGACTTACATCTCAAGGCTACTATCTTCCAAAAGGTAGACTTTGTCAAGAAAATCAACAAATTTTATGCGGGATTACCTGAAGAGATGGTCGAGTATGTCAACTCTCAACGGCCTGGTTCTATCACCAAGGTAATCCACCACACCATGGTTGCTTTGCAAACCATTTTTTAACAAGCGGCTAGAAGGAATGTCAAGCCCATGGAAAATAAATACAAAAATGAAGCAAAGGGAAAAACCAATGCCCAAAATTCTTCCCAAGGAGATTCCAACAACAACAACAACAATCGGTTCAAGGAGAAGGAAGCTTACAAAGGTAAAAAAAAACTCTCTCTTGAAGAGCTTGAAGCTTTTTTCAAGGACTATAAATGTTTTAAGTGTGGGAGCAAGGACATGGCTATCGTTCTTGCCCCAAGAAAAATGCTCGCAATGAGACTCCTAGGGATTCCACCATCGAAGCTCCAAAAGAGGATGCTCATTGCAAAGGATCACCTCTGTCCTATGCTTGGGGAAACATAAGGGAGCATGATGCCTTCATCCTCTTTGACGCTGGCTCTACTCACTTCATATCAATGGAGTCAGTGGCCACCAAGTTGGGCATTAAAGCTTTTGAGATGGGATATATTGTAACGGCTGGCACAACTTTCAAGGGATAGCAAGCCTCTGTTGCTCCCTTGATTGGGAAGTTGAGGCTTCATGTCCAAAGCTATGTCGTCAAAAAAGACTTTTACATCTCTCCTCTCCAACATGAGGATGCTATCCTAGGGGGTCCATGGTTTGATTGCAAGGATGCCAACATGAAGTTCCCTGAAAGGAGAATCTACTTCACCTATAGGGGAAAGAACATGTATATAGATGCTAGTGAGATTGGTCGTTCTATACCACTTGTAAATTCACGTGCTTTTGACAAATCAATGAAGAGCTCAGTTTTTACGTATATGATTTTTGTCAAAGAATCCCAAAAAGGTCCTAATGTTTCATCAAATGTGGTAGGAATCAAGAAGAGTTAGACTTGTCTAATTTTCTAAAAGGATTCCAAGATGTGTTCATCGATGATATCCCCATGGACTTACCTCCAAAACGAGGGGATGATGACCATCAAATTGAGCTCCTACCAAGAAGGTCATCGCCTAACAAGCCTCCTTATTGAGTTTCTCAAGCTCAACAAGAGGAGATCATGAGGCAAGTACAAGAATTTTTTAACAAAGGGATGGTGAGGCCTAGCTCCTCTCCCTTTTGTTCTCCAGTCCTTTTAGTCCAAAAGAAAGATGGTTCATACCGTATGTGTGGGGACTATCGAGCACTAAACCATATCATTATCAAAAATAGATTTCCCGTGCCTCGGGTAGAAGATATGTTTGATAAGCTACAAGGATCTACCTACTTCAGTAGGATTGACCTTAAAAATGGATATCATCAAATAAGGATAGTGGATGAAGACATCCTAAAGACCGCGTTTTGCACAATGTTTGGTCTTTATGAATATCTAGTCATGCCTTTTGGCTTGACTAATGCAGCAGCCATGTTCAATTGTCTAATGGAGAAAATCTTTAGACCCTACCGCAAATTCACTGGAGTGTTCTTTGATGATATCATCATCTACTCCAAGTCCTTGAGGAACATAAGAAATATTTTTAAGTGGTTTTTCAAGCATTGAAGGAGAACAAGCTTTTTCTCAACCAAAAGAAAAACGATTTTTTCTTGCAAGAGATTCAATACTTAGGTCATATTATCTCTCAAGATGGTACCGTATGGATCCATCAAAGTTAGAGGTAATAAAAGCATGGCCTAATCCAAGGAATCTACATGAGCTAAGAAGCTTTATTGGTATGTGTGCATACTATAGACTCTTCATAGCAAAATTTTCTCAAATAGCAGGACCACTACATGACATAACTAAGAAGAACGTTAAGTATTTATGGAGTGCTAAGGAGAAAAATTCTTTTGACAAGCTCAAAGAGAATCTTACTTCCCAATCAGTCCTCATGCTTCTGGATCTCTCAAAGCCATTTGAGTTCCAATGTGATGCTTGTGGTGATTGTCTTGGAGCAGTCTTGCTTCAAGAAGGGCAAGCCATAGCATATGAGAGCCAAAAGCTCAATACGGATGAACAGGACTTGGGCATTTATGAGAAAGAGCTTCTAGATGTTCTACATGCCCTAGACACATGGAATCACTATCTAGTGTGGACTTCATTAATTCTACGAACCGACCACCAAAGTCTCAAGTACTTCATGACACAAACCAAGCCTTTTGACAAACAAATGAGGTGGGAAAATTTTCTTTCATAACTTTATTTTCATATTTCTCACATTGTTGGTAAGCACAATTAAGTGGCCAATGCACTTTCATGAGGACCAAACGTTAACGCGGTGTCTATAGCAACTCACAATGATCTATGTTATATGATAGATGAGTATGCTACTAACCCTGACTTTAGAGACATAATGTTAGCCCTTGATTTGGGGAAGAAAGAGGAACCATTCACCTTGCAAGATGGTTATCTTCCCCATGGAAATAGGCTATGTGTTACCCACTCCCTTTGTGAGAAAGTCATGTATGAATCCCATCCTCCTCCCTATGCGGGGCATAGAGGCATTCAACCTACTCTCCGAGAAGTAGAAACGTACTTCATTTTGGCCTACCATAATAGTGGACATACAAGAGTATGTTTCAAAATGTATAGTATGCCAAAAGACCAAATATGATAGAGGGAAGTAACTTGGATTACTCTAGCCATTGCCTATCCCAAATTCACCATGGGAGAGTTTATCCATGGATTTCATCTTTGGATTACCCAAGTCTATCCATGGAAATATGGACAATAGTCGATAGGTTTAGCAAGCAAGCACACTTTATTCCTGTCAAAAAGACTATTCAGGCACACCAAATCATTAGGAAAAATTTGGACTCACAAAGGGGCCTTATAAGGAGTTTGACTTCCTCTCTCATGTTCAAAATGGGCGTACGGTAAATTTTTTGCAAATCAATGCTAAACTTGGCGGAAATTTAAGAGTTAGAATCTACTCTTTAAGCTCTTTCGATTGATATATAGCATGCCATGAGATTCCTCATATTTTGAAAGATTTTATTTTTTATTCTCTTGTGATGTGACAACTCCATCTATAATCTAGAGAATAAAAAATAGAATCTTTCAAAATATGAGGAATCTCGTGGTGTGCTATATATCAATAGAAAGAGCTTGAAGAGTAGATTCTAACTATCAAATCTCCGCCAAGTTTAGAGTTGATTTGCAAAAAATTTACAACACACCCGTTTTGGACATGAGAGAGGAAGTCAAACTCCTTATAAGGCCCCTTTGTGAGTGCAAATTTTTTCTAATGGGAAACTCCCTTCATATCACAGATTTTCAAACACCATGAATTTCCAACATCCATCGTGTCAGATAGAGATCCTAGAATGACCAGTAATTTCTAGAAAGGTCTCTTTGAAAATATAGGAACAAGATTGAATTTCTCTTCGGCCTATCACCTACAAATGGATGGCCAAAGTGAGGTAGCCAATCTTATGATACTCCATCTACTAAAGACTTATAGGAACAGGATTGAATTTCTCTTCAGCCTATCACCTACAAATGGATGGCCAAAGTGAGGTAGCCAATCTTATGATACTCTATCTACTAAAGACTTATGTTATCGAAGTAGATCAACCCTCACAATGGGAAAAGTACTTACCTCTTGTAGAGTATGCCTACAATAATAATGTACATACTTCTACAGGAAAAGCACCTTTTGAAATCATTGAGGGAAGACCTCAAAGTCCCTTGCTACTCAAAGTACATGGGAAGATCATCGCTGTGGATGAGTATAGGTGTGAACTACAAGAATATTTTCAAGAGATTAAGGAGGCTATATTTATCTCTCAATAAAGGCAAAAAGCTGATGCTGACAAGCACAAAAGGGCCTTAACACTCAAAGAAAATGATTGGTTCTTACTTAAGTTTCCTAAGGCTTGATTGAGGCAAATGACGAGCAAAAATCCTATGGGCCATCAAAAGTATTATCCTAAGCTAGCAAAAAGATACTATTGTCCTTTCCAAATCTTGAAGCCCATCAATGAAATGGATTATCAACTCAAGTTGCCCAACCATTGGCTCATACACAATGCTTTTCACGTGAGCCTCCTTAAGCCCTACAAAGGCGGGCCACCAAGTTAATGAATTATCATTAGGAAGGGAATGGGGTCTAAGGGGGCCTCTTTATTTGCTGGGATTAAAAAGGAGATTGTGGAAGGGGCAAATGGGTGGATGCCATGTGTACTGAAATGGTGGGTATGGCAGGGCCTAAAAGTAAGTGATCAAACTTATACTCTCTTATAAAATATAAACATAAAATCTCTTTTAAATTCAAAAAAGTAAACTTTTCTCAAAATAGTTGAGTAAAAACCAATCCTTTCTCTTCTACTAGCTGCCAGTTTCTTCCCCCCTCTCTCCTAAAAGGGGGTCCCTCCAAAAATGTGTTGATCATTCGCTCCCTCTCTCTCTACTGTACCATCTCTCACTTCTCTTCACTTCACCTTGCTTCTCTTTCCTTCCTTTCAGTTTTCCCTCCCAAAAGCTCTATAGCAGAAGTTTGAACCTCCTTTCCCTCCTCAAGCTTACTGCATTCTTGAGGGTTGCATTCTCCTCAAGATGAAGTTCTCCATTTCTCCATGGGCTTCACTAAACACCTCTAGCTAAAGCTGAAGGCTACAACATATCCTTCTGCTACATCATCCCTCTTTCTTTCCTTAACATGTTTCTTGCTCCTTCTCCATTAAGCTTTCTAGAGAGGATCTACTTCCCTCTCAAGCTTTGGAACATTATCTTCCACATTAAGCCAACAAGCAGGTGGAGCAGTATAGCATTAAGTGGCATCCTTCACCTTTGTTACCATCAAGAATCTTGCTCTTTATACAACCGAGACATGGATGTGCAATGTCTAATCATAAGTGTTTGGGTGCAAGTTGTCACACTATTTCCCATGGCATCATCAGGTACTCGACGACCTAGGAGTGTCATTGACTCCATTTCATGTAGCAATGTACAAGACGACAATGGATTTTGGGTGATGATGGAGTTAAAACGAATGATGTGGGTGACAATGCAGCCCAGCTCAAGAGGTCACACAAGGTCTCAAGGAGACGCATGGCTTCTCGAGCACACCATTGGAAGGGAAGAATCATGGATTCAAGCAAACACAAGATGGCAAGAGGCGTAGCATGTGTATATTGCTTCACAACTGAAGCTAGAGACAACAGTGGGCTCCATCGAGGTTTCGTGCAAATTGATATTTTTACTCCTCTTTCAAGTTTTTTGGTTATCTATTTAATATTTTTGCCTTGTGTGTTGCTTTTGATGACTGTAAGATTTTCATTGCTGTTTGTTCATGTTTACAGATGTTTTTCCATCCGATTTTGTAGAGTGGGAGCTAATAGAGTCCTTCACAAGAACTGAGATTGGCAAGTTGCTCTATGCTGGTTGTCAGTCCTCTGAGCTTGCCTCACATGACATTTTTTTTTATGATCATACTTATGTCACACCTAGGAAAAATGGATATGGTAATCTATCTCTGGTTCACTCACCAACCTTGAAGAGTTTGGAATGGCGTAAGCCAGAAAGGGCCTTGATCGCAGCAACCAAAAGGAGAATCGAGGTGGATGTGCAAGCAACAATGAAGTGCACCTATGGTTCCCATAAAGCCACGGTAACATGGTTTATGTCTCTTCATGTGTTTGTGTTTATATTTCGACTTCAGAGTGTTCACAGGACACCAACAATGTGGACTTGCAAAGGAGGAAGTGCGATCAATGGGTTTCTTGCATTTGGATGGGAAACTAAGGTGGTCAACCACCAGGGAGATAGAATTAAGTGTTTTGTAGTTGCTGAGAAGGTGGTGTTCAGATACTATATTGCGAAGCAAAGCTTGTCGATGATTTTTCCCTATAGAAGATGGAAGTTGACAATGGGAGAATGGGAGGCACTAAACTTTGAGGTTGCTGTTAGAGAATCAGTTGACCTGCAAATACATCTCCACGATGATGTAGTGCACCACATTATAGTGAACAATGATTAGCATCTCAGTCACCATCGTGAGTATCTTAATCTCAGATATACCTTGCCCAAGCAATATCTTAATCTCAGATATACCTTGCCCAAGCAATATCTCTTTGTAATCAATGAAAAGATTGTTCACTCCAGGAAAGAGAAGAGCTTTCTGTGTGAGAATGTTCCGTTTCTGTGATGTATTTTTGTAAAAGCTTGTAACTGATAGGGATTTTGTCCACATTAACACATACGGTGTTTTGAATCTTGTTTCTACGCATACTTGTTTATTCTCAGTTTGTTCAAGTTTTTGATTGAAACGTGCAATGTATTTGTTGTGGAATACAAATGTTTTCAATGTTGGTGTTTTTCAATGCTTTGCCACGTGATTTTGTTTAAAGTGAAAGTTTTAAGTTATTTTGACATTAATTTAAGTTCTTTTTAAGAAGTTACTTTGGGTATATAAGTGACTTTCTAGTTTTTAAACTTCATTTCTCACATTCACAAAACTCTAGCTCTAAGCTCTCTTCGCATCTTATTCACGACCGAACCCATGGTAACGTCTACTGATGCACTTCTCACACAATTAGAAAAGGTAGGACTTGCAGATCGAGCACATGAACTACTCAGTGTGTTCGAGAAGACAATTGATATGCAGGCCACTGCCAACCTTCATGCAAAGGCATTTAGAAGCTTTCTTGACTACATGGTGTAGCACATGGAGGAATATGCCATAATCTTTGAGGGATCCGACATGGCGTGGTTGCCAGTGGACTTCTTGAAGCATCTCTATACGACTCGCAAATTTCCTTGAGATAATTTAGCTGCGAGCAAACCTTGATCTGATACCAGTTGTTAGGAAATAAGACGTAGCTAAATAGATTTTTGAGTAGATTACTTAATGAAGAGAGATAGATTTCACACACAAGAGATTATAGAGTAGAGAGAGAGAGAGAGAGAGAGAGAGAGAGAGAGAGAGAGAGAGAGAGAGAGAGAGAGAGAGAGAGAGTACACACGATATACGTGGTTCACCCAATGTGGGCTACGTCCACGGGAAAGCAGCCACTCAATGGTTTTAACACTTCAAAAGAAGAAGTAGTTTACAAAGGGATTAAACCCTTGATAGAGCTCCCGCCTTGCTTCACTCTCACCACCTCACACTCACCTTGTTGCATCAACTTCACACTATGAAATGTGTGTAGAAATGGCCTCCTTTTATAGCCCAAAAGGGCTGCCCTCTCTTATGAGAGACATCCATGTGTAGCCGCCCTTGTGCGAATAAGTCCAAATCGGACCCTCCAATCTGCCCATGTGTGGCCGCCCTTGAGAAGACAAGTCCGCTTTTGAATTCGACCACCGACCATTGACTTCCAACCACCGGCCATCGGCCATTGACTACCGGCCTCCGGCCAACCGACCGGTTGTTTTTCGACCACTTTCCAGCCGCCGTCCGGCCATAATATTCCGGCGAAAAAAAAAGTCTCGGGGGCCTCCGCCCCCGAGGCCTCTAAAGTTGCCCCTGATTCTTGTCCGTGAAAATTTTGGTTTCCGGTGAGTGATTTTCCTTCATGCACGATGGCTTCTCCTCATAATGGGGGCCTTACAAATGTGCGCTTTTACCACAGAAAATTACAAGGGTAAATCAAGCTCCATACTTAACACAATAATGGTAGAAGGAGACTGGTATAATTCACATCCACCACCAATGGAAGAACCTGTGACTTATACTACACCAGAGCTTGCATCGATGTACTATGTAGCTAATCAAGCTATTAGACCTTCGATGGTAAGACCCATGATTAAGCCCATAACTGGGAACTGTCATAACTGTAATGCAGATGATCATTGGAAAAATGAATTCCGAGAGCTTGACAAGAACATTAAGCCATTTGAAGCTTTTTGTATGCAATGTTGCGAAAAGGGAGGACACTTCCTTGAAGATTGTCCAAAAAATCCTTTAAACAAGGGTAAAACAGTAGTGAACGTAGTCCAAGTGATACCTAGTAGCTCATTTGAGAGTGAACAGATTTTTCCAATCAAGGTAATCATCAGAGCCTAGGCTAAGAAAAAGAAACATAAATCCTTTGATGATTCGGAGAATACTAAACTTTCCTCTCAAAAGACCAAAGAAGGAGAAGCAAAAGGTATGAGCCCGGGGGATTCACCATGGAAAATTACGGCACCACGTAAGTGCAAGGGAGGGGGGTTTTTTAACAAGTTACATAAGTGTATAAGCTAGGGGTAGGCCTCCAGTAATTTATCTCCCAAGCTTAAAAATAAGGGAAGGGGTATCATATTTGTGTGTGTGGGGGGGGAGAAGTGAGAAAAGGAAAACATGAGAGGAAGTTTTTGTGTTTCAAAATCATGGCTTCCCAAAAGATTCTTCCCTTGAATTTGTGAGTCAATAGCTACAAAGATACATGTAAGAACTAACATTGCTTTGTATATAGTCCATTTGTTGAGTTTGTATAGATGAAAATTTACATGGAGAACGTAGCAAAACTTTATAACCATGGTTTTTGAGTAATTTAGATGGGTCAAAATTGGACCCGTATTGGACGAGTTGGTAGAGTCCAGGCTGATCGCGCACATAGTTTCAAAGTCAAACTAAGACACTTGAGGGTACATCTAGTTATCAATAGAAGTGGCTCCTTAGTACGTTGCCAATCACTATGCTACATGCTCTTTGACTAGTTTTACTCATTTAGATCATGTAAGACCTAAATTTTATATGTAAGATAGGGGTATGATAGTTTTTTGCATGGAGTGTTGTATAAGCGTAGAAAGGGGGGTCATATTCCTTAATATGAGTCGTATATAGGGGTTTTATCAAAGTTGTCCGCTCGCGGGTGGCGTTCCATTTTGTATATAGAGTGAATCCCCCGGGGGTATGAGATAGAAAAAAAAGGGGCTGAAATCGAGGAGGAAGCAAAGAAACTGTTTCAAGAAAAAGTGAAAGAAACTGAAAGTGAAATCAAGGAAACCACAAAGAAATTTGGAGGATCAGTTTTGGTGGCCAAAGTTTTTGAGCCAATTAATGCAACCTTGGAAGCTTACCAAGTGAGATTAAAAGCATGCCAAAACATAGAAAACAAATGGAAAAACTATCCTTCTCTAGATTTGGAAGCAGCTAAGCTTGAAGCTTATTAAAATTTACTAAAGAGATGTTGGGAAAACAAAAACGCAAGCTCGAGAGTATGGAAAAACTTGAGGAGCTTGTGGTAGGAACCAGTAAGGAGAAATTCAACATGGTGGTAGAAGCCCACCTTGGAAGTAAAGAGCCACAACTCATAGTGCCTGACAGTGAAGATGCCTTAGATGGAATTTCGTTCGTAGAAGAAAACTGGCCAAGACACTTATGGAAAAAAGTTAGAGAGATTAATGATGGGAGCCTAACTCTGAAGTGTAGCTCCTATAGAGGAGATTTGGTTAGACAATCTACCTCCTGATATGGACAAGGATGTACAATCCTTGTCTGGGGATTGTGGATCTGAAGCTTCAAGAATATATAAACCAATAACTCTAAAAACACTACCCTTTCCATAGTGTGTCACTCAGATAAAAAGAGCGGAAGAGACCCTAGAAGTAGACAATACCCTTTTAATGCACTCTTACTTTAGGAAAACTGTTAAAAATCAGACCATATAATTTATGGAATGATCTACAAAAAACTCTAGAGAATGTGGGGATAACAGGGCTAACTGTAAAAAATTTGGGAAAATTGAAATAAGAAATGGATAACAAAGATATCAGATCCGTTCCAATGAACAACGTTTGAGAATACTACAAAGGGGAAGAAGGAAACACAACCCTTCCGGTGAGATATAATGGTATAGAAACCATGGAAATACTGGATAGTGGGGTAGCGATAGCCATAGCCACAAAAGCAGTATGGGAAACATGGGGACAACCAGCCATTAGACAAACTCGAATGAAATTGCAATTCGCTGATGGACACATAGAAAGACCCTTAGGACTGCTTGAAAAGTTGATAGTTAATTCCTATGGAATTGATAATCAACACACTTTTGCAATAGTGGACCTTGGAAAAAAACTCAATTATGAAATCATCTTGGGAAGACCTTTCATGTGACAAGTACAATTCATCCAAGATTGGGGAAACAATTATCTGTACTTGAAGCAAGTGGGATCAATAACAAGGGTTAATCTAAAAGATCACACTTATAGAGATGTCATGAAAACACCCATACAGAACTTGACTCAGTCTCTTCGGCTGAAACTAAGCTTCCATCTTGGTTGAACAAAGACACACCTATTTGGATGTGCGGAGCCTCAAAATACGGGAGCTTAAAACGAGAAGAATGTATCTTAGAAAGGGATTGCACAAATGAAGCCTATGTACTCGAACCCTTTCCGGAGCATTTGTTTGAGCCATTTGAGTGGACTCAAATTTTAGCAACAATGGATGTATGTGTAAATACGTCTATGCCTACTCAATTTTGCAATGAGGACGGCTATGACAAATGATTTCAACCCTTCACATTGAAGACGTATCTCCAAGTGGAGCAGTTAAGTTTTCCACTCTAGATGGTGAAAAAATGGCTAATTGGATTAGTGGATGCCGCTTAAAGAAGTACAATTTTCCACTAACGAATGAATTGCTAGAAAAGATGCATGCAGCAAAGAAAAGAAAGATAAAACAACAATAGGTTATTGATGAAGCCCAGCAGGAAGCTCGACTTCAAGTACTCAAAAGGAAATCTACTCTAAAAAATCAACAAATACCTATTCCCATTAACACTCCAGAACTAGATGAACGACTATGGAAATTACAGAAAGATCCTGTATCAACAGATGATGAATGGCTAGATGGAATAGGTCTTCGCATCAAAGTGCAGCTGAACAATCATAGCACAAATGCATTGGTTGATATAGGAGCTCGGGTACATGCAATCAGTTATTCCACGTACAAGAAAGCAACAAGTCAGTCTTTGACATCGGGAATATCGACTATTAAAGGATGCAACAAGAACCCAACACCGACACTGGGAGTAGTCAATTTAAATGTGATAGTGCATGGATGTTCATGCCCTCATAGTTTGTATGCTTACCAGATGAACACATGAATGAAACAATGATTCTTGGAATCTCATGGATACGACGTACAAAGCAGTACCAGATTGGGATACCAATCAGCTCAAGCTATCACCTAAAGGAGGATAGCTCATTGTTCCAATTGCACCAAGCAAGGAGGAATGGAAAGGAGGTTACCAATAGATCAAACCACGAAGCAATCAATCATCTCCATCCTATAGACAAGTAAATTCTACAAGTAGCATGCAAAGAGGTCAGGAAAATTTGGGTACCAAAAGCACAGCTTAAGGACAAGCCAATTCAAATTTGGGTGCACATTAACATTAAATGTTTTCCTCCCTCTTCAAACATTACCCTTAATTACTTAGTTCCCCTTCACCCCTCCTAGATGGCGTATTCCGGGTCGACTGTGTGCATGGGTTGAACAATCGTGTCTATGCATAGCCGTGGTTGGCTCTACCATGCTTTGAACATCAATGCAATTCAAACCATTATACCGTGCAAGAGTTGGGCCTTGAGTAATTATCTTAAGGTTATTGAGGTTGAGGTTTTCTGTTGCTGTCTCCCAAAAAGCAAATCTTGTAGCTTCAGTGCTCTTTGCTTTATTGTACCATCAGGATGCTTTGGCACACTGATTTCTTGAGCTGTCGATATCAATATTGGTAGTTGTCGAGCTTTAACTCACCATTGGTATCTTGGTTTTCTTTGGTCCAAATGTTGTGGTTGAGTCTTTTGAGACTTAACTTTCCATTGCTTTATCAATTTTACTGTTTGCGGCGAGGATAAGTGCTCCTTTTTCTTCCAAATCCATTTTGTTTTAGGTTCTCTACTCGAAGATGCTCCTCTTTGTGTTTTGAACCTAATAATGCCCTTAGGAAGTCATTAACAGGGGATTTTTAACTGATAACATCTCCCCGATGAGTGTAAATAGTGTATATACTATCAAAAAATGATCTTTTTTTGTTATTTTCATCCTTTTTCTTGATATTGGGATTTAAAAATGAAGAAATCCACCAAAAAACAATTAGCAATGTTTCTCAATGGATTTTCCTAATTATTGAATTTTCACTTTGCTTTTTTAGCACATTTTGTTATTTTCTTTGATTTTTTCAATAAACAAGTCAAAAATTAATAATAAATAGCAAATGAGCTCAGATGGAGAAATTGAAGATACGCTGATGATCAAAAGGACAAGGCAAAGATGCAATAAAATTTTCAATCAAATCGACAAATGGAAGTGGGAAGCTTAAATTAAGCTGCTAAGGCCTGGCAAATTCTTGCAGAATGAGCTAGCGGAATCCGATTGAAGAAATATTTGAGTCTAACATAGATTTCACGGCCTAGTAGGAATAATGGGGGAATTTGGGGAAAAAATAGTTTGGGAAGTCCGAGTATAGATATCCAAGGTAGCCCAAAATCACCTCATTTCCACTAGTCACTCTTGGAGAAGAGAGCTCTCGACCTTCTTTGTGCGCGACTTTCGGAGTCCACAGTCACCCTTTTGCAGCGCCGTCTCGCACAAGACATGAGGGGGAAGTTCTAAGCTTATCAATGATCAATTCTATATGGCCGGGTAGCAAGTCTAGGCTTAGGAGAAAACCCTAGAAACCCAGCAGTGCACAAAGTCCTATGACCCAAAATTGACCATAGCACCCTATCAGCTCAACCAAATTGGACGATACTTGAACTGTAGCATGCCAACACTTCTATGTCAATAGATGACCATTTGCTAGGGGTCGAGGGGGGTTTCAAGTAGAAAATCTACGTTTTTTCCAGATGCCACAATTGGATTCTGACTCCACAGACACCTTATAGACTGGGTCTATACACAATGTACATGGATGGTTTCATGAAAACAGTCAAGGAAATCTCTCAAAAACCAGAAAACAGCTCAGAGGTTACAAAGCGTCAAATTTGACATATGAAGTCAAACTGACTCGAAATGGGCCAAAACTGGATGGGTAGCATCAGGACTATGTAGGGAGAAGCTCGAACCTTCAAAAGTGACTAACCAACTTCACAAGTTATCTAGTCACAAAAATCGGTGATTTCAGAGTCGACAAGAGCACGAAGTGATGCCAACATGACAAAACTTTACAAAATTCAATTTAGAAATTTTTTTAGATGTATTGAATATGTATAGGTCATCAAATTGTCAAGTCTTGCAAAAAAATTGACTGCTATAAATAATCACGGTTATTTACTTTTGTGTTTTTTTGGCTCAAAAGTGATCTCTTCACTTCACCTATCATTTGTACACATCTATTACATGCCACATTTCAAGTATGAGCCAAAATGATCAAGAAAAAACTTGGAAATTGTCAAAAAATGCACCAAGGTCTTTCCATTCCAAATTTTGAGTTATCTGTCATATTTTTTTTATCCAAATCACCCCATATCTCATACACATAGTTTACATCATGCCTAGAACCAAGTTGCACCAAAAGTTTTGATGAAAAAGTTAATAATCACGATTATTTACTTTCTTGTCAATGGAAGAAAATTGCAACTTTGACCTTATGGGACCAAAGAACATAATGTCCCTAGTCCACTGACCAAGTTTGAGCGAGTTTGGATCTCAAAAACTCAAAATCTCTTTATATCTATTGTTTCAAAGTCTAAAAGCCTAAATCTGCCACCATTTCCACCCAATGCACTCAATTGAGCCAATACTTCACTCAGAGCACTTAAATGCTATATGTTTCAAGCCTATGATGTCAAAAATGCAAAAAGTTGGAAAAAATCCCGAGTTGTAAATAATCGTGATTATTTACTTCTGTTGCAAATTTTTGCCTCAATTGTATGATTTTGATCCTTACATGTTTTTATGTATCTATGCATTCTCCAAAATTGATTTGAAGCAAAATGGACGTCAATTGTCAGCAATTCAGACTCAGGGCATTCCATAGCAAAATTTGCAGAATTTTCTAACTTTGGCACTGTATTCCCTTAACAGGAGCAATGCAAGCTGTCGACAAGGCCAAGAAAAGGGTGTCCCAAAAAGAAAAGCTGCAAGAGTTACCACCCTACCAACTAGACCCAAGTTCAGTGAAGACAACAAAAGCAACGTACTTGTCAAGAGAGCAGCTTGAAGAAAACAACACCACGGTTTTCACTGGAAGGTTCAAGAGCGAAGGACACCAAGTGGAACTGAAAATGCTACCAAAAGATATATATGATGTCGCTGCAAAGCCAGACACTAAAGAAGCCAACAGAAGGATGGGCCTAAGGGACTTCTACGACAAGGAACCATGGGGCGTAGATTTCCAAAAAGTATATGAACTACTGTCTACAATCAAAGAAGATGGGTCAGTCAAAATCACCGACCAACAAGGGCAGAAGGTAGAACTAGTAATCACCAAAGAGATAGTTAAATTAAAGAGAGTCAATCAGCTGCTGAGAGAGGGACAACCAGAGACATAGAAAGAAGCAGGTACCTCTGAGCAACCAACTGTTGACATAACCTCAGTCTCATTTGCTGAGATAAAAACACTGCCATTAGAAGGGCTAGAAGGAGAAGAGGATTTTCAGGTACCACTCTTTGAAGTTGAGAAAGTGCCCATGGTCCAGCTTTCTAAAGCTGAGAAAGATGCACTAAAGGAGCAGATTGCCCAGGAAACAGATGCTGAATGGAAAGCAGCGATGGATTGGGAGTTGAGAATTCTTCACTTAGTCAATGTAGCTCAAGTCACTCCCAACCAAATCAATACTCTCAGTGGCATCAACAATCACTGCCATACCCCTTGATCAAAGTGAAGCTATTACAGGTAAAGGAACGATTATACAAAGATATGTAGGCAGAAGGCTCAAAGGATATCCACCCCAAGTGGAGAAAGAGATGGTTGAAAAAGAATTCAAGGTATCTGATTCTGCTCACAAGACCACTTACATCCCTTCAGAAAGACCCAACATTCTCTCCTATACCAAGGGTAAGAACATGGAAAGCGTATGAAGCACTGAAAAAGAAGAGGCCGACATGGCTGAATTATCCACATCTACCAGCTCCAGAGCAGGGACCGGCAATAGAGGAATACATGGCAAAAACCCTAACGGGCGCCATGACTTTCTTCAAGAGCCTTCCTAACCTCTCATGTGCCATGTTGTACAAGATTTGCAGAATGCTTCTCACCTGCATTGAAGCTTTTCACGAGCCAGAGCAAGCTAGAGTGCCATGGATGTCTTTCCTTGAAGGCAATAAGGGTCTCTGTTATGATTTAAGGGTCCTTTATAGCTTCTACGCCCGATGCATGTTTTTGCCCTCTAGCAATATGTTGGCATTTGAGGAAGCATTCTATGTAGGTTTCTTCACTTGGCAAAATGAAGATATTTGGGCCAGCGATTAGCAACCTTACATCCAAATTTGTTGTCTATTCAGTCATTGAGCTTAAAAACAGAGTCACCATGCAATTCTTGCAGGTTCTTGACAAAGAGAGAAGAATCAGATATGAGAAAGCATTACACGCGCTTAAAGACCACCTCGCCAGCCGTCAACCCGAAGACTACTTCAGTCCATGAAGCTGTGTCAACGGACGACACAATCGAGGAGGGGGGGAATGTCAGCAACAAGCTACCTCAGATAACTTGGATAACATTTTTCGGAGCTTTTATTGTAAAAACACTTTATTATTTTGATGAATCGAGAATGTTGTAACTCCTACTTATTAGATAAATAGTGTAATTGATGAGCCAGGGCTACAAGTTTCTAGATTGTATCAACCCGTCTTTAGTTAGAGCTCCCAGATTATTAGTTTTGACCATAAAAACCTTGGCTAAGGTATAAAAGCCAATTTCTGTAAGTATTTTATAAGTTTTGGATAATAGAAACATAGCGTGAGCTAACGATGCTCACTTCTCTCCTTCTCACGCTTCATATTCCCTTCCCGGTTTTCACATTGCAATGTCGTCTGTTGCGTTGCGAGGACCGTAGGTAAGAGCTCTACGTAGTCGTAAGCATTTCATGGTAATCTGTAGCTTTTTGCATCGTTGACCCGCGGCGTAATTTCATCATAAGTAGTAATTTAAACTTCAAAATCATAAACTAAGTATAGGTGGGGTATTGGGGCATCATTGCTAATCATTTAGATGCATTTTGGGTTGAAAACGACTAGGTTAAAAACTCACTACAGTTAATAATCGTGATTTTTGCACTTGACCTAAAGTGAGATTTGAGACCATAAGCATGTGTGCTTAGGTCTTATAAACATGCCCTAGAAGTTTTGTAACGTTTGGATGTTGTTTGATACTGTAACGGTTGTGATTTGTTTCCCGATGAGCGATTAGCTTTTGGTGATTTCTGTCATTTGAGTGTAGCTTGAGTTAGATGCGATTTTTGTTGTTTTCCAAGAGATTGACAACCTCTTGTAGCCTCTATGCACTAGTTGAGTCAACTTTGTCCCATGGATTGACAATTATATTCGTGGTTCTCGCTATGTCTGCAAAAAGATAGGAGTGAGGTTAGACACCCGTCCCACAGCAAGGCCCACAAAGTGAGAATTGAGAAACAAGGTCAACCACTTGTCCAAGCTAGACTTGATTGGGCTCATCACTTTGAGATTAAGTGGAGTTATAATGCTTATAACCCTCATGTATTTTGTAAAATAAAAATTTTAATTTTTTTGTTAGGGAATGATGACTATGAACTTGACAAGGCCATCGTTTTCACTTGCAGGATGGATTTCAAATTGGGGGAGAAAGTGCATATGATACTTGATGATGAAATTGTTGGTATTGGTTATGTGTGTCGAACATATCCAGATTCCACTTGTGGGGGTACAAAGATAGCACAAAGAAATGTACTAATACTAGTGGATGAATGTTTGAAGGATGTGGTTCTACCTTTTCCTACAATGGATACTACATCTCTCCACGTTTCTTAGAATGTCGTTCAATGGCCTAAGATTTTCTTGCAGTCTTTCATAATAAATGATAATTTAATTGATGAAAACAACATCTATAGTGGTGATGAACAAGGGAATCATTCTGATCCTCTAGTTCTCGAGGGGCTCATCGTTCAATACCCCGTATATAATGTGCGTTTGTGGGGTATTTAAAAAACGTGTCTTTTAACATGTTTGAATGAATAAAATGACCCCTTATTTTAGGATATTTTCCAAAATTGAATTAAAAAATCCTTTATTTTAATGTATCTCTGTTAAATTGCCTAATTTTTTTGTATTTCAAAACCCCTCCTTTTGAACTCACGTTATACATTAACATGATTACATAGTGCACCCCCCGAGCTCTAGTTACAAATGCAATACTTATAACAAGCCCAGAGTTTGAAACATTGATTCGAGAGTCTTGGAGAAATCAGAGGGTCCTATTAAAGGATGACACAATGATGTAGACTATGAATGAAGGGACCATCGTATATGTATTTCCACATGATTATGTCAACTTTTACAAACTTGGTAATGATTTTGTGGGTGTGGGTATTGAAAGGGAAAATGCAATCACTGAGAATATAGTTGAAGTGGGTAGCATCACTTTGCTAAAGTGACACATCAAGCAAACAACCATGTTGAATGGGAGCCCATTACAACACTTTGTTCCTATTGATGGTATGTATGCTAGATTGAAGATGTATCCAACAATGATAATGTTGGAAAAAATCTTGATGGCAGTGTAACGTTGTCCCTTTGTCAAGGAAGAGATGATACACTTTCATCAACATGACTCAAAAAGCAAGAGTAGCACCAGCTTTTGCCTTTTATCTATCAACCGAGTCAATTCAAAGGGTTTCATGCATGGACAAAACTGTTGTTAGTTTTTAAATCATGATATGGTGACAGGGTTATGCAAAGAATTTTGGGGATAGTCTTAGAAAGCATGCACTAACTGTGTTTATGATGATGTTTCTATTTTCTATCAGGAAGATGAGAAGATGTGATATCAATTTAGGCTAAATGGCTCTATTTTTTGTTGTAGAGCATGGTATGAGCTACATGGAATGCCAAAGACATCATTTTACCACTACAAGGAATATTTTAAAAATGGTGTGTATCACCATGTGCATGGGAACACATGTACATTGAGAAGAATACTTCACCATACTAGTTTAGCAAGAGCATTTCTAAACAAGTTTTTGGATAACAACTCTGAGAAGATGCCACATAGAAGTAGAACACTTCTAGATGGCTCAAGAGAGACACAATTAGTGATTCCATCAATGTACAAAAAAGTAGATATTTTAAGTGGAATCAACATGACACTTGACCAAATGGGCTATGAGAATAATTTATCACAGTCTTCTTTTGGTAGAATCTGGAACAAATAATACCCACACATTACTTTAACAAAGACGAGTGAGTTCTCTAAGTGCAATATTTTTAGTTCAATCAAAGCAAGGCTAGAAGCTAAACCTTCTCTTGAAGAGAGATCTCTTCTCTTCAGAGAGAGAGAGAAATTCACATGGCACAACAGAAGACAAATATAAAAGGTTTTGTTGATTTTTGTGAACAAAAAAATCCACAAGGTTCTACATCATTATCTGAAACTTATGTGGAAGAAGTTTGGATGGAAAAATAAAACAAATATCACAACATTCATGCTAGAAAATACATAGTACTCGGGAGCACATAATGCTCAATAGCAGCAAATACCCCAAGTTGAGCACAATGATTTTAACGTTCTCAATTAGGAAAAAGGTGGATGAAGTGCCAAAGGAATTTAATGGTAATTGTGTCTACCAGCTAAATCCCGTTCCAAATGGTGTTTCAAAAATGATTGAAATGGAGAAAATGTCTGATGGTCACTGAGTGAAACTTGTACAATCAAGAATGAAGTATCTGGCTATCATGAGGCAAACTAAATGTGGTGGATACATCATCTGCTATAACAATACATGCCCCATTAGACAAATAAAAAAATTCCCAAATGGATCATCATTGACAAAAAAGTTGATGACATCAATTGCCTTTGTGGGCAAGTTAAGCTCGACAAACAAAACTCTAAAGTGCTTTCATTGTAGGCAATGCCCTTGCACTATTTATTAGTTTCTTACTGAGAAAAACTAGACTTTTTTGCTCATCCATCTTGAAAATCACAACCATCTACAATCCAATAGATGAGAGATCTTTTTTCTCGTGTGGTCTCCAAAATACCTACAACTGGACCTAGGCATTTGCAATTGAATCTTGCAAAACAAATGGTAATGGGAGTAGTTGTTCTGTAAAAATGGAGAACAACTAAATAGCAATGAAATTATCTTGATCTTGAAAGAGCTGCAACCATTGATCCATAAATAAAATTTTTATACTCATTATGTCCATAAGAATTTCCAGGATGAGCACAAGAGTTTGTGTGAATTATGGCATTGTGCAAGAAGTGACAATGAAGTGACTGGCTTGTATAAAAATGTACAAGTCTGGTGGGCCTTTGGCAAAGTGGGAGATTGTAATTTGTCACAAATGGATTTTAGTCTAAGTTGGTGGCATATATAGTACCCTCATTGGAGGAAACACTTTGTTGGGGTAAACATGACTTGCACATTTTTTAGTAAACTACATTTGGAACGTTTTGTAATGTCACTAATAACAACTATGTTGTAGGACGTGGAGGATATATCATTCATTCCTACAATGAGCTTGGTGAAAACAAAGCATGCAAGTTGATTGGAAGACTAGGAAACTAAATAGATGTTGAGCTTGTATGATTCATGCTATTTGATCTATCCAATTCTTTTCTTTTTGTAAAAATTCTAGCTTTCATAGAGGGCAGATATCATGAGGCTAGACCATCTACAAAAAAATTGGCTTGTCATGATGAACAAGGGCAAGCACCCACACCAATAGCTATTGCAAGAGAGGTTGAGGATCACACTCCTTTGTATCAACATCCAATTGTCAAAAGGGATAATGTTTTATGGTTTCTAGGAATCAAAAACAAGCATAGCATGTTCATTATGAGGAAGAAAACACTTCACATCAAGAAAAGTGCCTGATGCAAAATGTTGCATACATTTAAAGAGGTGTGCAAGCAATTAGCAAAGTGGCCACTCAAGAATGAAGTGAGCATGTAGAGAGATTGGTGGTAGAGGTACATAACACAATTTGGCAATATGTCATATACCAAAGGGTAGTAGAGTTCCATGTCAAGGATTGTTAGGGTCTAAATCCATGAAGTGAAAAAAAATTATTTAAAGCATCGGTGTAATGGAAATGGCCTATTAACTTTGAGAGTAGTGGAAATTAGAGAAAGAACTTTTGTGAAACTACTTTGTGAGCATAGTGGGTGAACTTAATTGATGGTAGCAACATAAACATAGCATTTAGTTAACTTGGCATGAACAATACTTTTGCAAGAGAGAGAGTTTAGAGAACATGACAATAGTTGAAGATCGGATTTATGTGGAGCCGGTCCCCCCTCCAATAGGCATTTGTATTATAGTTTATCCCATCAAGAGAGACTTGTTACAATACAATATTTGTGCTCCTTTTGTGACCTAGGTGATGCAATGAAGATGGAAAGCTTCATGCATCACGAGCATAACATACACTTTGTGGAAATATTTAACTATCCCAAGCCTCAGTCCCAAGACCTCAAACACCTTCGAAGGTGGAGAGAGCTAGCAGGGAATGAGGGTAGGGAAGAGGAAGAAGAAACATTTCAAAGAAGAAAGAACTAGTTCCTCACTTATCATTACTCTTCTTGCTAGCATACATAATAGCATAGTAATGAAGATGGAAAAGATGACAATCTGCTTAAGCATTGAAGCATGGCTCTTGGTTGGATTTGCATTCCATAGCCAAGAGCGGGTGTAGACTCTCAACTTCTCTAATTGCTTGGAGAAGGAGAAGGAGATGGAGCTCTTGCACTTTGCACCACACCATGAGACTATGTGTGAGTGTGTGTGGAAGAGTATACCCCTCAAGCATGCCCCCTACTTGCTTTGATCAACCCCCTCTTCTAGCACAAGCTTAAAGCTCATTGGACCTCTGCAAGCCTGCCCAATCACATGCAGGATGCATACCAAGCAAGCATGCTAGTCTTGGGACAATTGTACCCCTTTCCCTTTGAGAGAGAGGACTTGATAAATGAAAAAATAATTAATTAGATCTACTTAATTATCATTGGACTCCTTGGGAGGCCAGCCACCAATAGGTTTGGACACTCCTTGAGGGTAACCTAGCTAGGGGTTTGACATGTGTCCTACTTGCCTCTTGGGCAAGGGGTGCCCTTTGGGAGAGAGAGTGGTCAAGTAAACACCCTCCCTTCTTGCATGGCTCATCCCCTCCTTGTAGGGATATGCTTTGATACCTCAAGCCCCTCAAGCTTGGGCCCATTTCTCACCACAAGCACAACCCTTAAGCCCCTCAAGCTTGGGTTGGGTTCCCACCACCCTAGCATCCCCTCCTTGTAGGGATATGCTTTGATACCTCAAGCCCCTCAACCTTGGGCCCATTTCTCACCACAAGCACAACCCTTAAGCCCCTCAAGCTTGGGCTGGGTTCCCACCACCCTAGCATCTCAATCATGACAAGCACCTCAAGAATCTCAATCATCAAGCACTTCAAGCATCTCAAGCATCTAAGTCATCAGTCACGACAAGCACCTCAAGCAAAACCCTAGCTTAGCTAAGGTCAAAGGACTTCTAAAACTAACTATTGGAGGTCTTTAATGAAGCTAATCCTAAGGTCTTCTAAGCTCCATTGGTTGGTGTTGCTCTTTGACATACCATCTCTCATTTGGACCCCTTTACCATTGGCCCCGTATTGAGATAGATCTGTAAGCACATGTCTATATTCTCACCCTTGTTCGTGTTTATTCTCCCACATTAAATGATCAGTTTAATATGAGAACTCATTTGGGTTGGTTAGATATTAGATTTTATGACATTACCTCTCTCTTGAAATCATAGTCTTCCTCAACTATGAGGTAGAAGAGATAACCCTTAGTCAGTAGTAAATTTGGCTTAGCATGTAGAGGATCCCTTTTTACCCTACAACGTCTTTGCAACATGGATGACTAATCCAGTTTGCTGCTTGGGAGACATAGCTGCCAACTAGAGTGACAACTTTTACTTGGTGTTTGAGAGACGGCGTCATCACAAACATGATTCTAAGCATGCATACTATTTAAATTTGTGCAAAATAAAAAGAGAGAACTAGTCTTATAAGACAAAAATATTGGTCATTTAAAAGAAATTTGTACATTTTCTTACTCTAATGTAGCATTGTAAGTATTGACAAGATTCATACTATCCTTAAGATGTATTCCTTGCATCCATCTAGCATCTTCAAAAGGATAATTTTTGAGCTCAATAAGATACTGTTGGATAATCTTACCATGTCGTAGTACATTGTCTTCATGCCGAAGGATAGCTTTGGATTGTAGCATCCTTGGTCTTCAACTTCGGGAGGCTCTTCACATTAGGAAGTGAATGGGGTATAGTAGGGCCTCTTTATTTGGCAGTTGAAAGGAATGCTTAAAGCTTAAGCCAAGTTTGACCAAGCCTAAAAGAGAGGGCAAAAAGGCCTATGCTGAGATTTTTAAAAAAGCCATTTCCATACTTTGAATTTGAAAATAGTCTATTTAGTAACACAAAAGAGAGGGGGGTAAATGAATTTTAAAATGTCCTTTTCCCACCTCTCTTCTCTCTCTAACATATAAAACACTCTCTCTCACTTAGAACTCATTAAAGGAGGCACTTTTTAGCCCCCCTACCAGAAAATCAGATTTTCACATTGTCTCATTTCATTCTTTCTCTAAAATGTGAGCCAACTCTCTCTCTTTCTTTCCCACTCCTCTTCTCTCTCTAACATATAAAACACTCTCTCACTTAGAACTCATTAAAGGAGGCACTTTTTAGTCCCCCTTACCAGAAAAGAAGATTTTTTCACATTCTCTCACTAAATTCTCTCTCTAAAACGTGAGCCAACTCTCTCTCTTTCTTTCCCCCCTTTTCTCTCATGTCACTTCCTCTTCCAATCATTAAGGAACATTTTTGGCTGTCGCTTTCTGAAAAAGTGCAGATCCTCCAAGGTTGTAGATTTGTCCTCTCTCCTACTCTCTCTTCCTTTATTGTCTTTCTATTCCCCCACTCCCTCTCTCTCTCTCTCTCTCTCTCTCTCTCTCTCTCTCTCTCTCTCCCCCCTCATGCTTCTCCCATTCCAGCTCCAGTTGAGTGCAATGAAAAACTCCATTACCTCTGTGTGCAGTAGCATTTGTCTCTCTACAGTCATGATCAACAATTTGAATTCGAAGGAGATTGAGCTGCACTCCCTCTCTTTATTCCCTCCACAACATAATCCTTTTCTCCTAACTTTGAGTACTCTCCACTTCTTTCCTCCATTGCCACCTTCACCTGTTTGTAGCAGTCACCATTACACATTCTCACTAATTTGCTTGATTAACTAGCACAAATGTCATTCAATCCCCTACCACTGCAAGACATTACTAACAAGTCGATATCAATTAAATGCTAATTTAGAGCAGGAGTATGCTACTATGCAACTTGGCACATCTAATCCCAATGCTGGAGACCAGCTATGGAACCATGGATGCAAGGCAATCAACTTATGGGTTGATGGCCATATTTACCCTGGCAATCCAATGACCAATGGGCCTTTCTGTAATGTCACTGAGCTATTGTGTTTTATTGGAGATGGGAGAGATGGACTGTTTGGCTATTGCTAGAGATTACATTCAGCTTTTTCCAATGAAAGGGAAGCAAGAAAACATCTATGTGCTACCTATTCATCATTGCAAGAGAAGTACGTGAAAGACATTCAACAAGTCAGAGAGGAAGCCAATGAGAAGATGAAGCAGCTAAATGACCAGATGTCAAAGCTTATTAAAAACACAGAGCATCAAAAAATGGAGCAAGAGCATCGTCTAGACAATTATGTTCATCTACAACACATTGCACGTAATATGCATCGACGAATCGATCATCTCACATACATTCCATTGGGCTGTCACATTCGCAAGCGCAAGAGACATGTGATGTCTATGCTATCTTCAAGTGGTGGAGCTCAAAAGAAATGTATCCATCAAACTTGGAAGGAATACAAATGCTAACTTCTAATTTCATACATTTTTTGTAGGTTGCTGTAATATTATTTCAATATGTAGGAACTTGGCTCAGACGATGATGGGAATCGATTCCAATGATGAAACGATCGGACATATTTTGTTGCATCATATTATCAAGACCAAAGGAGTTGGTGGAGCTATTGGATGATCCATATAATGCTGGCATTGCTAAAGTTTTGCGCCAGAAGTATTTTAGTGAGCTAAAGATCTTTGTTTCACCTCAAGAGATGATGAAGGCGTCTGACAACGTAGGAATAAGTTTCAAGGCCTACGAAGCTTTGTATAGACTTGTCACACTAGGTCACAGAGAAAAAGGTTTGTTTAGGTTGCTGCCAACGTCTTACATTGTTAGCATCACGAAAAGGTACGCCAATAATGATGTTGCAAGATTGTTCGATGGATTTCAATATGTGGAGGATGCCCTGCCATTAGAAGAGAACAAATCCTTTCGTTACAACGAGTTCAATAATGTCTATGCTAACTTGTTGAAGCTCCAGGAGTCAATGATCAAATTTTATGGGTTGACACACGAAGAGTGTGATGGAAAACTTATATTTGTGATGAAGCTTGATGAGTGCCAGATATGATGTTGAGCTAAATTCCAGCAAAAAGGGAAACACCTGTTTAGGTGTTCAGTCCGAGTAGAATATTTGGTGGTTGGAAGATTTTCATCTCCCACATGAGACACATGAGTCTCTCAGATGGTATTTTAATCACACCCCAATCGTTGACGTCATTCGGCAACAACAAGAAGGACAAGATTGTAGGTTTCAGGTCTGGGTACGTTCCAAGTGGAGTGGCATTTGGCAGGAGACTTGAAAACTCTCAAGTGTATGTTAGGATGCAAGCAAGGTGCAATGACCCTCTTTCCATGCATTTATTGCTGCCATAGTAGAGTCTCATTAGGAACTGAGGGCAAGGGTAAGGGTAAGGGTGGCAAAGCTGCAGTCAACTCTGCGAAAGGTAAGGGTAAGGGTGGCAAAGTTGTAGTCAATTCTGCGAAAGGTGTGACCACTACATAAACAGTGGGTAAAGCACTCCAACAATGGTTGAAAGGTATCCTTAGTTGTAACCAAAGTGTACCCCCCAATCGAGACATGAACGATCCAAATTGGGATCCTATTCTACCAATTTCTCTAATAAATATTCATGTGTGCACTCTTCATGCCCGTCTACAAATTCTTGACAATTTTCTTATGCTCCATATTAATTATGCTTGGAATATGGAGCCTGCAGAAAGAAGGGAAGAGTGTATCTAAGAACTTGAATCTATTCTATCAAGCGTTGGCCTGCATGGGGGTGCAATAGAGCTATCAAAGGACAAGAAGGTATCTAGAAGTACACAGGATCGTCCTAATAAAATATGTATGGATGGTAGTAAAGCTAGGCATATGCTTTCAGACTATTATAACTCCCAAATTCTCAATGAGTTTCAATCATGGAAAAAGGTGTGTGACATTACCACCTACAGAGGTAATGAAGCACCCCTAGGAATTAAGCGTGCTTGTGTGTGGCAGACTATAGATGATATTTTTTGTTTTCTTGAAAAGGCAAATCTAACTTCTGCTGAGATATTCACTTTAAAGTTTGTAATCAATAGTTTCACATCGCAAATGGTGGATGCCTGGGGGGAGACACACACAAACAACACATTACATGGTGGGTCGAACACGTTGTCTTTGCAGTAAAAAAACATAAGTGTTTGAACTAAAGGTTTATATTTTTGCAGCACATTCTTTTTGTTCATAGCTCAGTTTTTCTCAACACGTTTGGCTCATTGGGCATCTGGAGTAGCCAAGGAATGGAGTGCTCACACTATCAAGCAAAAGCAGTGTATTTCAAAAATACAAGGCATGGAGGTGGGAGGAAAAAGAGTAATGCCCTGCACAAAATGTTCAATTGGTTCTACAGAGTTTTAGCGGGAAGAGAAAGGAAGAAGACTAGAGTGAAAAGAAGCTTGAAATGCAGAATAGAGAAAGTGGTTAGCGTGAGGCGATCGCAATCATATCATGCTTCTAATGCAAAAGATTGATTTCGATGATGGTTGGCAAAAAGGCACAAGGCGACGAAATGGCAGACATTGTGTGGAAAACCAATTAATTTCTGACACTAACCATTCCCATATTAAGCATACATTGTAATGCCACTTGATTTCTTGATGCCCAGTGGTTTCATGTAACAAATTTCGAAAATTCTTGAGTTATTTTTTATTTTTAATGGTATTATTGTGTTTTTAAGTTTTTTTTTAAAAATTAGTACTTTATAAGTCAAAACTCACAGCTTGAAGTTCATTTCTTGTTTACACATTCTAGAAGATCTACTCACGCACAAACGCACATGCACTCACATCTTGCACCACATGGACAAATCACACGAGCAGATTGGCACTACCCACAACAATACCACCATAGCCCCTCACACCACATAAAATCCAGAGCCCGAACCCCATGCAGAATCTACGGCTTCAAATCCACATCCGCAACCAGAAGTGGATAACCCATCATCCCATCCCGTTCCAAACACCCAAGAGCCTCCCCAACCGCAAATCCAGATGATCTAAGCAACATGAAACACATATTTGGAGATCTCGGCGATATAACCCATGCCACTCGCATACCTCTGCGAGATCCCCCACCGATTTCACTTGTTCATATAGAAACACAAGAAACTAGAGAAATAGAAGAGGAATATCGAGGTCCGCTTGAAAATCCGCCGCAATCGCCTCCTGCCTTGAGTGTGCCTTGAGCTTCCTTCGTCTTATCCAAGCTGTGTGCGTTTCTCTGCAACCCTAATTCCAACAATTGGTATCAGAGCAAGTTGCATTCTCCCGGGCTTAGTCGCCAGCTGCTCCAGCACACGCCTGCTCACTTTCTCCAATTTGGCAAGCGATCGCAGGTCGACAAAAATTTTGGGTGAGCTTGAAGAGATCAGTCTGCTCAGATTTGTAATTCGGGCTCATTTTGGCCTCTGTTTCCACTACAGGCAATATTGCACAGGCTATTTTGTCATTTTGTGCAAAATTTCTGTCGGTGTTGTTTTTTGCATAATGGGTGCCTCATAGTCTTCTACGGTTTGTGCTATATAGCATGTGTTGTTCCCGCTCCATTTATCCTATTTTCGGGCAGTTTTCACATCAGGTGCAGCATTTACCATGGCTGACAACAACACAGATGTGTTCAAGATGTTTGCTAAGGACAGGCTGGACGGGGACAACTACCCTATGTGGGCTTATATGATGCAACATCTTCTTGTGTCAAAGGGCGTCTGGAAAATTGTGCAGGGCCTTGATGTACGTCCTGGTTCTGAGGATGTAGGCGATGTTGAGGATGTTGCAGGTCTTGCTGCAAGGATTGCTGCTATTAGAATTGTTTTTCTTACGATAGAACAAGCTCATTGGGATGTACAGGATGCGTCGGCTCATGCATTGATTGAGTTGTCTATGAAGTGCACCATTGTTCCTCACATTCGTTCAACAAAATCTGCAAAACAGGCTTGCGATATTCTAACAGATCTTTATGCAAGCCGCAATGAGGCTAAAATTTCTTTATTGTGTAAAGAGCTGGAGTCGAAGATTATGCATGAGGAGATGATATGGACACTTTTCTTGTTGGTTTCAAGGATATCAATGAGCAACTTGTTTCTGCAGGTGAATTCATTTCAGATAGTTCCCTTGTGAAGACTATTCTTGATGCCTTACCAGATTCCTACCAGACTTTTGCTAGTACTTGGAGACTGATAACCCAAGGAAATCCTGAAGTTGTCAAGTTTGATGCATTATGCACATTGCTGTTGCAACAGTCACTTTGCAGAAAAAACATAACTAGGCAGCATGCAGTTGAACAGGCTTTTATTGCTTCTCAAAGAAGGGGTGCCAACAGCAATGCGGCCACTTCTTATGGTTCTGCTGCGAGTGGAAAAACTTATGTTCCTAATGCTTCTACAGGCAACAATTCGTCTGGAAATTCTGGTGATAAGGGCAAAAAGAAGATGCCTTGCCATTATTCTAAAGCTAATGATCACTTGATCAAGTCGTGTCCTAAGTTGAAGGCCAAAGAGGCTAAGAAGAAAGAGGGTGGTTCCACTTCAAATGCTGGTTCCACTACAAATGTAGCCATTGTTGAGTCTTCTGTGAAAGGAGACTGTGTTGCTGATGTTGATGTCGAATGGGCTTTTAGAGCAGAGTGCACTTACAATCCTGCTATCCATGATGCATGCTTGTCATTTGCTATAGATTGACATGTGTGGTATTTCGACAGTGGTGCTACAAAGCACATTACTTCACATCGTGAATTGTTTACCTCTCTCGAGTCTGTCTCTCATGGGAATTCAGTCACTTGTGCCAACAACGCCTCTTATCCAGTTCAGGGAGTTGGAAAGATTGTGCTCATTGCTGCTAATGGCAGTTCCTTCACACTTGTTGATGCACTTTACGTACCTAGGATCAAGAAGAATTCTTGTCTGTATCCGCACTTGCTAGACTTGGACTTGTAGTCAAATTTGTGGATGACAGATGTACAGTTCATGATCTCAGCTTTGGTGATGAAATTGTTGCATCTGGCCTTTTGTGTCGTGGGCTGTATAAGCTCACTTTGTATGACAAGTGTGGACAAAATTTTGCAAATGCTGTTGCAGATTCAAGCGCTATTTCAGATGCAAAACTCATGCACGTTTTGGTCATCTGAATTGTGCCAGTTTGCTGCATTTGCAGAAATTTGATATGGTTGCTTCTTTGCCGCCTCTTGAAGCACTTGTCAAACATGTTTGTGAAGGCTGTACTTTGGGTAAGATGCAGCGTTCTAAGTTTCCAAAGGATGGTTCAGTTCGGGCCACATGCAGGTTGCAGCTTGTGCATAGTGATGTTTGTGGGCCCATGCAAACTCCGTCCTTGGGCAATTACCTTTACTTCGTGACTTTCATTGATGATTACTCCAGGCATGCATATGTATTTTTTCTTAAAGCAAAGTTCGAAGTTTTTATGTGCTTCAAACAATTTCTGGCTATGGCTGAAAATATCTCAAAATGTACTATGGGCACCCTCCGTTCCAATCGAGGGAGGGAGTATATGTCTCATGAATTTAATGCATTTATGTCTAGTCGTGGGATAAAACACCAATGTATAGTGCCTTATACACCTCAGCAAAATGGTGTTGCTAAGAGGAAAAACAAGTCACTGACAGAAATGTCACGATGTATGGTCAAAAGTCAAGCTTTTCCGCATTCTTTTTGGCTTGAGGCCATCATGTGTGCCACTTATGTACTTAACAGGTGTCCTACGAAGGCTTTGTAGTCTGTTACTCCATATGAAGCATGGCATGATAGAAAGCCTTCTATTGAGCACATGCGTGTTTTTGGCTGTTTGGCATATGCTTTGGTGCCACAAACACAACGCAAAAAATTGGATGATAAGGCTGTCAAATGTATTTTTGTTGTTTATAGTGCTGAAAGAAAAGGTTATACGTTATATCATCCGCAAACAAAGCGTATTCTGGTTTCACGAGATGTAGTGTTTGTGGAAGATTTTGTTCAGCCCTTGCTGTCATGTACTAGAGACAGTAATGTAAGCTCACAGGACATTTATGACACTTTCTTGCCTCTTTTCAGCGGTGGAAATACAATTGTAAGTTCCAATGAGTCAAATGTACAACCCATGGGGGTTTCTGAAAATGTTATAGATCAGCCTATTACTGATGTAGATGTACATGATGTACTTGATGAGGAAAGGGCTGAAAATGAGCAGGCTAGAGGTATGCCAAAATGGCTGGTGCACACTTTGCATGATAGTAAATTGGATGCACCTTTGTCTAATCGTACTCTTTCAGGACTCTCACCATGCATCTTATGCATCAGATTGTTATGCTTTGACTGTGTCTAGCTTACATGATGTTGCGGAGCCTCTATCTTTTGATGAAGCACAAAATTCAGAAAATTGGATGGTTGCCATGCAATCAAAATATGATGCACTTATAGAAAATGACACATGGACTTTATGTGATTTGCCTCCTGGCAAAAAGGCCATTGGTACGAAGTGGGTTTCCAAGTTGAAACGCAAGCCGAATGGTGAGATCGATCACCATAAGGCTCGACTTGTTGCAAAGGGTTAGGCACAGCAAAAAGGCATAGATTATGAAGAGACTTTTTCTCCCACTTGTCGTATGACTAATGTGTGTTTTCTATGTGCATTGGCAGCTCATTTTGGTTGGGATGTATATCAATCACACATTATTACTGCTTTCTTGAATGGTAACATAATTGAGGAAGTTTATGTAACGCAGCCTCACGGTTTTGTCAGAAAAGGACAAGAGGACAAAGTGTGCAGATGTAAGAAGGCTTTGTATGGGTTGAAGCAATCTCATCCTGCTTGGTATGAGAAAGTTGACACGCACAAGGCTTTCGTAATAGTCCAACAGAAAGCACATTGTATGTAAAGTGTGAGGGTGATGCACTTCTCATTGTGGTTCTTTATGTCGATGATTTGTTGATCACTGGACCAAATGAGATACATATTTCTGAATTCAAGGCTGATTTGAATGCTACTTTCAAGATGAAAGATTTGGGGCTGTTGCATCATTACTTGGGTATAGAGTTTAAGCAGTGTGATGGTGGTATTGACTTGTGTCAGAAAAGTTACATAGAGACATTGCTATGTAAGTTTGGACTTGAGGATTGCAAACCTATTGCCACTCCCATGGAAACAAGTTTGAAGTTGAGTCTACATGATGCTGGCAATCCTGCTGATGTTACTCTTTACCAAATTGCTGTTGGCTGCCTCATTTATGTATGCAACACAAGGCAAGATATTCAGTTTGCAATCTCACAAGTCAGAAGATTTATGCATAGCCCAGGGTTTAAGCATTGGCAAGCTGTCAATAGGATTTTTGGCTACCTTAGTGCCACTTTACATCTTGGCTTGTTTTATCCCAAGTGGAGATCATTGCCACCAGACTTACATGCTTTTTTGGACTCAGATTGGGCTGGTTGTTCTGACACGCAAGTGTCCAAAGTGGTTTTTGTTTCATGCTTGGCAGTTCATGTATATCATGGTTGTGCAAGAAGCAACCTACCGTGGCCACTTCAAGTTGTGAGGCTCAGTACAGGGCAGTCTTCATAGCTACAATTGAGTGTGTATGGCTCAGACGCCTTATGACTGATTTGGGTGTTGGACAGGACACTGCCAACACTATCTACACTGACAGTCAGAGCGCATTGGCAGTTGCAAGGAACCCAATTTTTCATGCTCACACAAAGCACATTGAGGTGCATTACCACTATGTTAGCGAGAGGCTCTCAACAGCAGAGATCAGCTTGGCTTATGTGCCAACACAAGACAACCTTGCAGATCTTTTCACAAAGGCATTGTCTCATGAGAAGCTTGAAGCTTTCCGCAAAGCTTTGGGCTTACTCCCCTTTGTGGACTGATCATGTCCTCAGGGCATGGCACTTCCCTTTATTCATGTGCCAGCTCTCGTTCACCGCATCACTCCAGGGGGGATTTGTTACCATATACATGTGGTAGTGATGTGTGTGAATACACTAGGACCGCCGGGGCATTTTTTCCCTCTTTAGGAGGTTTTTTCCTCATAGCATTGTATATACGCCCATCAGTCTAGGGCTATCTATCTTTCCATTGCATACTAAGTAGCACACTCTCTATTGTGTGCCTTGAGCTTCCTTCGTCTTCCCCAAGCTGTGTGTGTTTCTCTGCAAGCATAATTCCAACAAGCCAATAGTGCTCAAGCCACCCCAAATACTACGCCATGAAAGTTTCCACCGCGAATCAAACAAAGAGTAATCAAGGTAATACCATGCGACCCGATTTCTAAAGCAAAAGAGGCCAAGAGGAGAAAAAGACAAAGGGAGAGGGAAAAGAAAGAGGCAACTGAGAAGGAAGCCCTTAGAGTACATGAGCAAAGAAGGTCGAGAGAGCCGAGGCCGAGGGAGCTCATTTGGCCAATTTACAAGCACGAGTAGAGGCAGAGAAGAAGGCGGCACAAGATAGAGCTCAAGTCACCCAACAAGCAAAGGCTGGGAGCTCAAAGCCTTTTAAAGGGCCCTCAGAGAGCCAAGAAATGTGCAAAAAGAGAAAGGGACAAGGTGACACCAGAAGAGCAACAAACCTAAGAGGAGAGGAGGAAAAAACACAAAGATGATCCTCCTTAATGTGCTAGGGAGGTGGTTCCTCCACCACCACCAACAACAACACAAAAAAAAGCGGAGATGGATGAAAGGCACAGTGGCTCTGCGTGAGATCAAGAAATATCAAAAGAGCACCGAGCCAATCATACCCAAAGCGGTCTTCTCTCGGATGGTGAGAGAGATGATCGATGAATATAGAAACTCTGTTACAAGAATACAACGCGTAGCTTTACTAGCCCTGCAGGATGTCGTCGAAGACATTTTGGTGTAGGTGTTTCAGGATGGCGTCTCCTGTATGGTGTATGCAAAGCGTGTAACATTGAAAAATACGGATTTAGCCTTAGCAATAAATTTAAGAAATGAAGGATGCCTTTATGAGATGTAATTTATCCCATGTACTCTCTCTTCATGAGATTTGTAATATTTTACTATAATATCAAATGGCAGATTTCTACCATTCTGTGCAATTGTTCAATTTTAATTTGTACATTTTTTTTAATAAGTATTTGAATTTTTGGATATGTTAAATTTAACTTCACCATCATGGCTCCATTTTCCCCCAACGAGGCACACACATGCACAAAACCTCAAACGTGTAGCCACCGGGCGGCTGGGAGGAGCTTCTTGGTGATAATTTTGTGAAATGGGACAACGGGGGGGCGTACGGGGTAAAGAAGAGCATGTGTCACATCGGTGGTGCCGGACGGGGCAAAAAAGCCCCTGTGCGTCAAGGCGCACAGGGAGAAATTATGTCACTTGCTCCCTGCGCACCGTGGCACACAGGGGCTTTTTTTGCCCCGTCCGGTGCCGTCGATGCCTCACATGCTCTTCTTGACCCCGTACGCCCCCCCCCCCCCCCCCCTGTCGCCTCGTTTTGCAAAATTATCACTAAGACGCTCCTCCCAGCCGCCCGGTGGTTGCATGTTTGAGGCTCTGTGCATGTAGGTGCCTTGGCGGGGGAAAATGGAAATTATTGAACAATATGAATAAAAAAACAAGTACTAAATGGTGACAAGAATCATTGACAAAAACAATTCTTATGTATTGATTTGTATATTACATCATGGTCGATTGGTTTTTCTACGAATTACATCTTTGGGTATTGGGCGAATGGCTGACTTGACGCCAAGGGATTTTACTGGGTTTGTCAACCCTTGACCTAGGCTCAAGGGGCAGTGGGAGAGGATCAAGCCTGGGTGTTTGCCTGTTAAGGCATAGAGTGCTACCTCTTGGTCCACCAATATACATTTATGAGCGTTTAGGGTGAGAGAATCTTCAACGAGTATGCCACTTAGTGCTTTACACTTTAGCAGCTTTGCAGAACCATTCTTGGAGAACTCTGTGTGAGCAACTCTAAGAATCGATGGCTCAAGTAGTGCCAAAGAGAGCTATCCCTCCCCGTGGAAATGTTGCGTGAACCTCTAGTACGCATTGCAAACTTATCAACATGATAAGCCATCTCCAAAGCATTTTAATTGATAATAACACTTGTAGTAAGGAATACTAGAAATTCTACCAAGTTAAGATTTATTTACCTTAGTTTCTTCATCCCTCTCTTCAAGATTTTTCTTTGTACAATCGATTCTAGATCAATCATCTCTACCAATCGCAATCAGTGGTTTGTGTGGATGAAAGGCGCTCTCTGGTACGCTTTCATAGTAAGAGGCACATGATCTTATTTCCACTAGTGTACTTGCTACTGTTTGCACCAACTGTTGTTCGTTTTCAATGGGGAGAAAAGAGAGGCTTGCTGGGAGATCTTTGTCTTCGAAGTCAATTTGAAAATTGACTTTCTCTTCCTTTCCACTGGGATCCTTCATGCCCGCATAGATAGCAAGCACCACAAGGGACTCATTTTCTTTGAGTCCTAACGTTTTGGCAATGTCGTCAAGGAACAGAAGCTAACGATCATCCACCACCACTGGATGCAAAGTGAGAATTTGGAGGTCTAGGACCTCTTCCAGCACCTCATCCCCCTCCATCATTCAATCGTCCTCCTTAGTGGTGTTGGGATCTTGCAAGAGTACGAGTGTCATTGATGCTTTGGCCTGCTCATCTGTCTCTTTGATAACTTCATTTGATTCCTCCACAATGGTCACAAGAGGTCTTTGGTTGACCTTTTCCTTTGATTTTCCCTTGTCCATGACCTCAAGCACAAGTAATGCCATAACCATGTCCCATGAAATAAATTGGGTGTCTATGCACCCCATGCCCAAATCCATGAGATCATCCTCATCCTCTATCTTGAATTCCCGTTCCGTGAGGCCTTTAATAAACCTCAACAAGCAAAACCGTCAATGGCAAAAACTACCAACATTGGAAGATGCAGATTGAAGACTACCTCTACCAGAAGGACCTCTATTTTCCACTAGGCGGTCTTGAGAAGAAGCCCGCAACAATGGCAGATGAAGCATGGATTGTCCTTGATCGAAAGGCACTGGGAACAATCCGGTTAAGCTTGGTGTCAACGGTGGCCTTCAATGTTTCGGAGATGAAGACCACTGAGGACTTGATGAAGTCACTTGACGACTTCTACAAGAAACCATCGGCATCCAATAAGGTATTTCTTATGAAGCGCTTGTTCAATCTAAAGATGGCAAAGAATGGTTCAGTTGCAGAACACCTAAATGACTTTAACACAAACATAAGTCAAATTTGATCAGTGAAAATCAATTTCGATGACGAAGTGCGAGCTCTCCTTATACTATCATCTCTACCGGATAGTTGGGACAGCCTTGTGATGGCTGTAAGTAATTCTATCTCTGGCACAAATACTCTTAAGTTTGATGATGTTGTGGGTGTTCTCCTAAGCGAGGAAATGCGAAGGAGAAGCACAGGAGAATCATCAAGTGCTGCACTATCAGTGGAAACAAGAGGAAGGCCTAAGGAGAGCTTCAAAAACCAAAAGGGTCGTGATCGCTCAAGGCGGAGCAAGTCACGCACAAAGTCAGTTCTTGAATGTTGGAACTGCGGCAAGAAGGGCCACGTCAAGAAGGATTTCTGGTCCAAGAAGAACAAGGAGACAGAGTCTCAAGACAACAAGCCAACATTGGAGGTTAATGTGGCAGGTAAAGTAGAGCAAGATGCTCTGATTGTCTCATTAGACAATGTGTCTAATTCCTGGATAGTAGATTCCGGGGCTTCATTCCATGCGACACCACACAAGCAACATTTCCAAGACTACACCAAAGGTAATTTTGGGTATGTATACTTGGGAGATGATGAAGCTTGTGAGATTGTCGGCAAAGGTACAGTTTCTGTCAAAACTGCTAACAGAAATGAATGGAAGCTTAAAGATGTTAGGCATGTTCCTTCTCTTCGCAAAAATTTAATCTCTACAGGACAATTGGACGATGAAGGTCACAACATTGCATTCGGAAACAAACGGTGGAAGATCTCAAAGGGATCTTTGGTGGTTGCCAAGGGAGAAAAGGTCGGTACACTTTACTTGTGTACTGTTAGCACACAACCTTCAGCTTGTGCAGCAACTACAGAAGTTGATAGTGCAGTGTGGCACTATCGACTTGGGCATATGAGTGCCAAAGGAATGCAAATCCTTCAAACAAAGAAGCTTCTACCAGGTTTGAAAGAAGTGGACTTAGAGTTCTGTGAAGATTGTATTTATGGTAAACAAAAGAGGGTAAAATTTCAAAAATCAGGAAATGAAAGAAAAAATAAAAAACTTGAGTTGGTTCATTCTGATGTTTGGGGTCCTGCAATTACACCATCACTTGGAGGCTCATTGTACTATGTAACATTCATAGACGATGCGATTAGAAAAACATGGGTTTATGTCATGAAGAATAAATCCGATGTATTTTCCATATTTCAAAGGTGGAAAGCCTTTGTGGAGAATGAAATAGGTACCAAGGTTAAATGCGTCAGATCTGACAATGGAGGCGAATATTGCAGCCAAGCTTTTGAAAGCTTTTGTGCTAGCAATGGCATTCGGAGGCAAAGGACAATCCCAAGGACACCTCAACAAAATGGGATTTCGGAAAGGATGAACAGGACAATCATGGAATGAGCACGAAGCATGCGACTACATGCAGGCCTACCGCTTGAGCTTTGGGCGGAAGCTGTAAGTACGTCTATGTACTTAATCAATCGGTCACCCTCAACGGCATTGGATGGGGGAGTTCCAGAAGAGGCATGGACAGGTAAACCGGTGAATTATGCATTTCTTAAAGTGTTTGGGTGTGAGGCTTTCATGCACATAGATAGAAGCCTAAGATCAAAGCTAGATGCAAAGTCTAAAAAGTGTTTCTTCATTGGCTATGGAGAAGGTGACTTTGGGTATCGCCTATGGAATCCTGAAGATGGTAAAATCTTGAGTAGAGATGTAATTTTTAACGAACAAAATATGTACAAAGATTACTTGGAAAGAAATCAAACAAAAGAAACAGGTGATGAGTACATGGAGCTTGAGGACGGGGAAGACTCAAGGACTGCAAACGGTGACAATGTGCAACAACATCAACCAAATGAGGAGCCTCAACCTATTCCCCGAAGATCTACAAGAGTAAGTAGACCTCCAGAAAGGTTTGTTCCTTCCTTCAACCATCTCTTGATCTCAGATTCTGGAGAGCCGGAATCATACGAAGAAGCTATGCAACATGAATCCAAAGAAGAATGGACGAAGAGCATGCAAGTGGAGATGGACTCACTACATCGCAACCAAACATGGGAGTTGGTTGAGTTTCCTAAAGGTAAGCGGGCACTTCAAAACAAATGGGTGTACAAGGTGAAGGAAGAAGAAGGTGGGAAGAAAAGGTACAAGTCTAGGCTTGTGGTAAAAGGTTTTTCTCAAAAGAAAGGTATTGACTTCAATGAAATATTTTCTTCTGTTGTAAAAATGAACTCAATTAGGCTTGTATTAAGCCTTGTGGCTGCTCATGATCTAAATCTCGAGCAAATGGATGTAAATACGGCATTCCCTCACGGTGACTAGAGGAGGAAATCTACATGCTTCAACCAAAGGGGTATGAAGTAAAAGGCAAGGAGAAAATGGTTTGCAGATTAAAGAAGAGCTTGTATGGTTTAAAGCAAGCATCAAGACAATGTTACTTGAAGTTTGATCTATGGATGTTGGATCATGGATTCACAAGATGCAACTCGGATCACTGCGTCTACACGAAGAATTTGGGAGATGGGAAATTTATCATCCTAATGTTGTATGTTGATGACATGTTGATTGCAAATGCTAACATGCAGGACATCAAAGACCTAAAAGAGGAGCTGTCTAAATCTTTTTCAATGAAAGATTTAGGTGTTGCAAAGAGGATACATGGTATGAAAATATCAAGGGACAGGACGAAGAAGACAATAAAGCTATCTCAAGAAGATTACATCAATAAGGTACTAGAAAGGTTTGCAATGCAAAATGCAAAACCAGTTTCTACACCTTTGGCTGGTCATTTTAAACTAACGAAGGATATGTGTCTAGAGACACAAGAGGAGATAGCCTATATGTCTAAAGTTCCATATGCTGCAGCGGTAGGTTCTCTAATGTATGCTATGGTCTGGACAAGGCCAGACATTGCACATGCAGTGGGAGTTGTGAGTAGGTTCATGGGCAACCCAGGTAAAGAGCATTGGCAAGCTGTGAAGTGGATACTTAGGTATCTAAAAGGGACAACAACAAATGCTTTGTATTTTGGAGGAACTGATATTTTTCTAGAAGGGTATGCTAATGCAGATATGGCAGGTGACAAAGATACTCGAAGGAGCACTACTGGCTATGTGTTCACGGTTGGAGGCACAGCAGTAAGCTGGGCTTCAAAGTTGCAGAAAGTGGTTTCACTTTCTACCACGGAAGCAGAGTATATAGCAATGACAGAGGCAAGCAAAGAAATTATGTGGCTTCACAGATTCTTAGAAGAGCTTGGATTCAAACAAGACAATTGTGTCTTGTACAGTGATAGCCAAAGTGCTATCCATCTTGCGAAGAACTCAGCCTTTCATTCAAGGACAAAGCACATTGAGGTGAGATATCACTTCATACGCACTCTTTTGGAAGAAGGACAGCTAAAGCTAGGAAAGGTGCATACAAGTGAAAATCCTGCAGACATGTTTACAAAGGTGGTCAACAAGGAGAAGTTGAGTTTTTGCTCATCTTCAATCGGCATTCAAGGATAAGAAGCCAGAATGGAAATTAGTCACAGTTTTGGTTTGGAGATCAGTCTCCAAGTGGGAGATTGTTAAGTATGGAGCCTGATTTACCCTTGTAATTTTCTGTGGTAAAAGCGCACATTTGTAAGGCCCCCATTATGAGGAGAAGCCATCGTGCGTGAAGGAAAATCACTCACCGGAAACCAAAATTTTCACGGACAAGAATCAGGGGCAACTTTAGAGGCCTTGGGGGCGGAGACCCCCGAGACTTTTTTTTTCGCCGGAATATTATGTCCGGACGGCGGTCGGAAAGTGGTCGGAAAACAACCGGTCAGTTGGCCAATGGCCGGTAGTCAATGGCCGATGGCCGGTGGTCAGAAGTCAATGGCCGGTGGCCGGTGGTCGGAAGTCAATGGCCGGTGGTTGAATTCAAAAGCGGACTTGTCTTCTCAAGGGCGGCCACACATGGGTGGATTGGAGGGTCCGATTTGGACTTATTCGCACAAGGGCGGCTACACATGGCTGTCTCTCATAAGAGAGGACAGCCCTTTTGGCCTATAAAAGGAGGCCATTTCTACACACATTTCATAGTGTGAAGTTGATGCAACAAGGTGAGTGTGAGGTGGTGAGAGTGAAGCAAGGCGGGAGCTCTATCAAGGGTTTAATCCCTTTGTAAACTACTTCTTCTTTTGAAGTGCTAAAGCCATTGAGTGGCTGCTTTCCCGTGGACGTAGCCCACATTGGGTGAACCACGTTTATCGTGTGTACTCTCTCTCTCTCTCTACTCTATAATCTCTTGTGTGTGAAATCTATCTCTCTCCATTAGGTAATCTACTCAAAAATCTATTTAGCTACGTCTTATTTCCTAACATATTGTAGATGGACTAGGCTCAACATAGGGTGTAACAGGCACTAGTGCTTCTTCATCTATGACTCCTTCTAAATGCATGTACTTTACAGGGATTGCATTATGTCTAGGATATAGAGGTTGTTGACCCAACACGGGTTGAGGTCTTTCCATACCCATCGGTGGTCTTTGAGCTGGGGCCATATTAGGCTAATATATATACATGGGTTGTCCTTGTGGCCTCATAGGCACGTATTGAACATTCCCATCATACTTTGGTTGGTGATAGCACTCATTGGTCTCATGGTTGGTCCATTGATCCTCCATTGCACACCATTTCTGCGGCCTAATTGGTTTTCCTTCTTGAGGTATCCCTTGCCATGGTCCCCTTATAGGTGCTTTTTGCATGTTATTCATCATTTCATTCATCCTTTTGAGCATATCTTCTATGTATGTAAGCGGTGCTGCAGCAGCAGTTTCCACTTGTGTTGGTTTGGTGGATGTTATTTTCTCACTTTGATTATCCTTAGGGATATCTTCTTCATTGAAAATATCACAATTGTGTCCTAAGTTAATAGCATCTGTCACACACTCTTCTAGGGTCATATGTTTCTTGCTATACAATATAGCATGAAGTTCTTTGTTTAGCAGTTCCTCTAGAAACAATGATACTAATCTTTCTTTTGCAGATATTTTTAAAGATTGCTAAGTGGTCATATGGATCCCTAGATCCACTGTATTTTCTAATCCAGTTTTGAAAATCAGCTCGTCTGACACGTCTATTTGGTTCAACTTCGGGTCTCTTGGCAGTTGTCCTGTTCTGAATCCTTCAAACCAATCTGTTGCAAATAGTGACTCTTGTAGACCTGGACTAGATTTAGTGGCACCTGATTTTCTTCGTGATGAGGTAGTTTCAGGTTCTTTAACATTACTCTCAAAAGATCTCTCATGGAGTTCATCTCTTGGAATGGTTTCTGGTCCTTGGCCCAATATCCAATCCCTTATGGAGTACCCTTGGTATTTGGTTTGTTTCACCTCCTCATGACTCATCATGACAAAGTTATTGTTATATCAATCCCTAAATAGATAGGTTGGCAGATCTGTTGATCCCTTGTCTTTGATTCTGAATATATAGATGATCTTCATGGGTGTTAACTGTCCTGATTTGGCATGCAAAGTCCATAGAAGATCTTTGACGTTTCTATCCTCCCAACAATAGACTTTGATCCTAGGATTATCCGTACTAAGCCATTTCAAAGGCTTCAAATCAACTTGATCGTATCCCTCAAATTCTAAAGTCGGTGGTCCTTCTTTGCTGCCATATCTGGAATTATGATATTTACTTATAACCCCCATTTGTCTATCACGTCAGGGTTTTCAACTTGTAAATACTTCCCATTTTTATCCATGTACATTTTTCCTTGTTTGTTCGCCCTGATTTCCTCTTCAAACTCTATGTCACGGTGATCAATGCGAATAGCATACTCTTCATTAGGATCCAGGTAAACCTGAGCTCCATGGAAATTAGTCTTATAAAAGGTGAGTATGTGCTTATATCGCACTGTCATTCCGGTGCCTGAATGAGTCGAATAGGAAGACATTTCAGATGTTGATTCTGAAAAAGTGTCTGAGACTTCTTGAAAGATAGTGTCCAAGTGGTCACCTTGGTTCACACTCTCTTCGGTGGATACTCTACTAGCGGTCTCTCCAAATATGCCTTGGTTTGCTAGTATACGACCAGATCTAAGGTTCATATAGACTTGTGAAGCCTTGGATAGAGCACTTACCGTCGGATTGACTTGATATCAGCTTCTTCCACTTGAATTGATTGCAACTTCTATCGAGATTTCAATTCCTTACCTGCAACCTAATTCTTGTATCAATTTTAATCAAGTTAGCTATTCTTTCACAAAGACTGTACAATTTTTGCTAACTATCGTGATTGGTTTATGTGTATCTCTTTAAATTGAGCTAAGTGAGTCAGCAACAACTAGTCTCATCCATCACTCATTCTCAAAATCTCAATTTAATCCTACAATCCTACAATCCTAAAAGGTACTTAGCAAGTACAATCTACTTCCAAGATACCTCTACACAGCAAAAGACCAAAACCTTAAGCTATGCGGCTTTAAAAAGAAATTTTTGACCCTAGGAGATCCTAGAGGAAGTTAAAGGATAACTTATTCAAATTAGGGTTTCAAGGAAATGCACACAGTTTGGAGAAGATGAAGGAAGCTCAAGGCACACAATAGAGAGTGTGTTACTTAGTGTGCAATGGAAAGATAGATAGCCCTAGAGTGATGGGCGTATATACAATGCACGAGGGAAAAAACCTCCTAAAAAGGGAAAAAATGGCCCGACAGTCCTAGTGTGTTCACACACATCACTACCACATGTATATGGTAAACAATCCCCCCTAAAGTGATGCGGTGAACGAGAGCCGGCACATGAGTAAAGGGAAGGGCCATGCCCTGAGGACATGATCAGTCCACAAAGGGGAGTAAGCCCAAAGCTTTGGAGAAAGCTTCAATCTTGTCACAAGACAATGCCTTTGTGAAAAGATCTGCAAAGTTGTCATGTGTTGGCACATAAGACAAGCTGATCTCTCCTGCTGAGAGCCTCTCCCTGACATAGTGGTAATGCACCTCAATGTTCTTTGTGTGAGCATAAAAAACTGAGTTTCTCGCAATTGCCAATGCGCTCTGACTGTCACTGTAGACAGTGTTGGCAGTGTCCTGTCCAACACCCAAATCAGCCATAAGGCGTCTGAGCCATACACTCTCAACCGTAGCTGTGAAGATTGCCCTGTACTCAGCCTCACAACTAGAAGTGGCCACACTAGGTTGCTTCTTGCTCAGCCATGATATACATGAATTGCCAAGCATGAAACAAAAACCACTTGTGGACACTCTTGTGTCAAAACAATGAGCCTGATCTGAGTCCAAAAAAGCATGTAAGTCTGGCGGCAATGATCCCCCCTTGGGATAAAAGAAGCCAAGATGTAAAGTGCTACTCAGGTAGAAAAAAATCCTCTTGACAGCCTGCCAATGCTTAGCCTTGGGCTATGCATAAATATGCTGACCTGTGAGACTGCAAATTGAATATCCGGCCTCGTGTTGCATATATAAATGAGGCAGTCAACAACAGTTTGGTAAAGAGTAACATCAACAGGATCACCAATATCATGTAGACTCAACTTCAAACCTGTTTCCATGGAAGTGGCAATAGGTTTGCAATCCTTAAGTCCAAACCAACATAGTAATGTCTCTATGTATCTTTTTTGACACAAAGCAATACCACCATCACACTACTTAAACTGTATACCTAAGTAATGATGCAATATCCCCAAATCTTTCATCTTGAAAGTAGCATTCAAATCAGCCTTAAATTCAAAAATACGTCTCTCATTTGGTCCAGTGATCAGCAAATCATTGACGTAAAGAACCACAATGAGAAGTACATCACCCTCATGCTTTACATACAATGTGCTTTCTATTGGACTCTTACGAAAGCCTTGTTTGACCAAATGACTGTCAATTTTCTCATACCAAGCATGAGGAGATTACTTCAACCCATATAAAGCCTTCTTACATCTGCACACTTTGTCCTCTTGTCCTTTCTTGACAAAACCGCAAGGCTGCGTTACATAAACTTCCTCAAATATGTCACCATTCAAGCAGTAACAATGTCTGATTGATGTACATCCCAATGAAAATGAGCTGCCAATGCACATAGAAAACTCACAGTAGTCATAAGACAAGTGGGAGAAAAAGTCTCTTCATAATCTATGCCTTTTTGCTGTGCATAAGCCTTTGTAACAAGTCGAGCCTTATGGAGATCGATCTCACCATCCAGCTTGCATTTCAACTTGTAAACCCACTTCATACCAATGGCCTTTTTGCCAGGAGGCAAATCACATAAAGTCCATGTGTCATTTTCTATAAGTGCATCATATTTTGATTGCATGGTAGACATCCAATTTTCTGAATTCTGTGCTTCATCAAAAGACAAAGGTTCCTCAACATCATGTAAGCTAGACACAGCCAAATCATAACAATTTGATGCATAAGATGCATGGCAAGATCCTGAACGAGTACAACTAGAGAAAGGTGCATCGAATTTACTATCATGCAATATATGCACCAGCCATTTTGGCATACCTCTAGCCTGCTCATTTTCAACCCTTTCCTCATCAAGTACACCATGTACATCTGCATCAGTAATAGGCTGATCTATAACATTTTTTGAAACCCCCATAGGTTACATTTTCCTCATTGGAATTTATGTTCGAACTTCCACCACTGAAAAGAGGGAACAAAGTGTCATAAATGTCATGTGAGCTTACATTACTGTCTCTAGTACATGACAGCAAGGGATGAATAGAATCTTCCACAAACGCTACATCCCATGAAACCAGAATACGCTTTTTTAACGGATTATACAACTTGTAACCTTTACTTTCAGCACTATAACCAACAAAAATACATTTGACAACCTTATCATCCAATTTTTTGCGTTGTGTTTGTGGCAGCAAAGCATATGCCAAATAGACAAAAACATGTATGTGCTTAATAAAAGGCTTTTTTTCATGCCATGCTTCATATGGAGTAATAGACTGCAAAGTTTTGGTGTTTTATCCCACGACTAGCCAGAAATGCATTAAATTTATGAGACATATACTCCCCCCCTCGATCGGAACGGAGGGTGTCCATAGTACATTTTGATACATTTTCAGCCATAGCAAGAAATTGTTTGAAGCACATTAAAACTTTGGACTTTGGTTTAAGCGGAAATACCTATGCATTCCTAGAGTAATCATCAGTGAAAGTCACGAAGTAAAGGTAATTGCCCAAGGACGTAGTTTACATGGGTCCACAAACATCACTATGCACAAGCTGCAACCTACATGTGGCCCTAACTGAACCAGCCTTTGAAAACTTTGAATGTTGCATCTTACCCAAAATATAGCCTTCACAAACATGTTTGACAGGTGATTCAAGAGGTGGCAAAGAACCAATCATATCAGATTTCTGCAAACGTAGCAAATTGACAAAATTCAGATGACCAAAACGTGCATGCCAAAATTTTGCATTTGAAATAGCCCTTGAATCTGCAACTGCATTTGCAAAATTTTGTCCACACTTGTCATACAAAGTGAGCTTATACAGCCCGCGGTACAAAAGCCCAGACGCAACAATTTCATCACCAAAATTGAGATCATGAACTGTACATCTGTCATCCACAAATTTGACTACAAGTCCAAGTCTAGCAAGTGCATATACAGACAAAAGATTCTTCTTGATCCCAGGTACATAAAATGCATCAACAAGTGTGAAAGAACTACCATTTGCAGCAGTAAGCATAATCTTTCCAGCTCCCTAAACCTAATAAGAGGCATTGTTGGCACAAGTGACTAAATTCCCATGAGGGACAGACTCGAGAGAGGTGAACAATTCAAGATGTGAGGTAATGTGCTTTGTAGCACCACTGTCGAAATACCACACATGTGAATCTGCGTAGCAAATGACATGCATGCATCATGGAATGCAGGATTGTAAGTGCACTCTGCACTAAAAGCCCATTCTACATCAACATCAGTATCACACTCTCCTTTCATAGAAGACTCAACAGTGGTTGCATTTGTAGTGGAACCAGCATTTGCAGTGGATCCACCCTCTTCCTTCTTAGCCTCTTTGGCCTTCAACCTAGGAAACTGCTTGATCAAGTGATCATTAGCTTTACAATAATGGCAACGCATCTTCTTTTTGCCCTTATCACCAGAATTTCCAGATAAATTGTTGCCAGCAGAAGCATTGGGAACAGAATTTTTACTAGTTGCAGCAGAACCATGAGAAGTGGCTACACTGCTGTTACCACCCTTGCTTTGAGAAGCAATAAAAGCATGTTCAACTGCATGCTACCTAGTCTGACTCTTTCAATAGCAATGTGCATAATACATCAAACTTGACACTTCAGAATTTCCTTGGGTCATAAGTCTCCAAGTACTAGCAAAAGTTTGGTAAGAATCTAGTAAGGCATCAAGAACAGTCTGCACAAGGGAACTATCTGAAATGACTTCAGCTGCAGAAATAAGTTGCTCATTGATATCCTTGACACTAGCAAGGAAAGTGTCCATATCATCTTCCTCATGCATAATCTTCGACTCTAGCTCTTTACGCAGCAAAGCAATTTTAGCCTCATTGCAACTTGCATAAAGACCAACCAAAATATCCCAAGCCTGTTTTGCAAATTTTGCTGAACAAATGTGAGGAACAATGGTGCGCTTCATAGACAACGCAATAAATGCATGATCTTGTGCATCCTTTACATCTCAATGAGATTGTTCTACCATAGGCAAAACAACTCTAATAGCAGCAATTCTTGCAGCAAGACCTGCAACATCCTGAATATCGTCTGCATCCTTTGAACCAGGAAGTACATCAATGCCTTGCATAATATTCCAGATGCCCTTTGACATAAGAACATGTTGCATCAAATAAGCCCACATAGGGTAATTGTCCCCATCCAATCTGTCCTCAACAACAGCAAACATCTGAACACATATGTGGTGTTGTCAGCCATGGTAAATGCTGCACTTGATGTGAAAACTGCCCAAAAAGAGGAAAAATGAAGCGGGAACAACACGTGCTATATAGCATAAATGGTAGAAGACTGTAAGGCACATGTTATGCAGAAAACGACATTGACAAAAAGTCTATACAAAACGACAAAATAGCCTGTGCAGTACTGCCTGTAGTGGAAATGGAGACCAAAATGAGTTTGAATCAAAAATCTGAGCAGACTGAGCTCTACTTGAAAACGCTTGCCAAAGCTCATTGAAATCAGAGAAAATGAGTAGGCGTGTGCTAGAGCTGTTGACGACTAAGCTTGGGAGGATGCAACCTGCTCTGATACCAGTTGATTAAATTAGGGTTTCAAGGAAATGCACAGAGATTGGAGAAGATGAAGGAAGCTCAAGGCACACAATAGAGAGTGTGCTACTTAGTGTGCAATGGAAAGATAGATAGCCCTAGAGTGATGGGCGTATATACAATGCACGGGGGAAAAAACCTCCTAAAAAGAGGGAAAAATGCCCCGACAATCCTAGTGTGTTCACACACATCACTACCACATATATATGGTAACATGACTTCACAAGACGCTCGTGTTTTTCCCTAGTTTAGGTCTCTTCGATCCCCAGAAACGGCGCCAAATGTGGGACGGGTGTCTAACCTCACTCCTATCTTATTGCAAATATAGCGAGAACCACGAATATAATTGTCAATCCATGGGACGAAGCTGACTTGACTAGTGCATAGAGGCTACAAGAGGTTATCAATCTCTTGAAAAACAACAAACAACTCGCATCTAACTCAAGCTACACTCAAATGACAGAAATTACCAAAAGCTAATCGCTCATCGGCAAACAAATCACCATTGTTACATCATCAAATGACATCCAAACAAATCACAATTGTTACAGCATCAAACGACATCCAAACGTTACAAAACTTCTAGGATATGTTTATAAGACCTAAGCACATATGATTATAGTCTCAGATTTCACTTTAGGTCAAGTGAAAAAATCACAATTATTAACAGCAGTGAGTTTTTGACCTAGTCATTTTCGACAAGAATGCATCTAAATGCTTAGAAATGATGCCCCAATACCCCGTCTCTACTTAGTTTATGATTTTAAAGTTTAAATTTCTACTTATGATGAAATTAGGCCTTGGGTCAGTGATGCCAAAAGCTACAGATTACCATGAAATGCTTACGTCAATGCGTAGAGCTCTTAACTACGGTTGCAACGCAACATACGACACTGCAATGTGAGAACCAGAAAGGGAGTAGGAAACACGAAAAGGAGAGAAGTGAGCGCCGTTTTCTCACACTGTGTTTCTATTATCCAAAACTTCTAAAATACTTACAAAAATTGGTTGTTATACCTTAGCCAAGGTTTTTGTGGTCAAAACTAATAATCTAGGAGCTCTAACTAAAGACGGGCTGATACAATTTGGAAGCTTGTAGGCCTGGCTCATCAATTACACTGTTTATCTAGAAAGTAGGAGTTAAAACATTCTCGATTCATCAAAATAATAAGTGTTTTTACAATAAAAGCTCCAAAAAATGTTATCCGAGTTATCCAAGTTAGCTTGCTGCTAAAACCTGCTTATATCTATGCATCAATGGGTGTTAGCTTGGGCTGGTGGGGGATCTCAAGTTCAAATTCCCCATGTTACAACATGCAAAATATCTAGGTAGGTTGGAAAAGTAGCAGATATTGTGATTAGACCACCCTTAGTACACCAATAGATGAAAATCTAGCAATGGAATTAATGTTGAACAAGTGGTGGTCCAACTAGTTGTTCTTGAAACCAAAACCCTCTTTCTTCATTAGACCATAGCTTGGACAAGTGGTGGCCTTGATTTTAATGCCATGTGTTGAAGGTGACCTATTGTAGGACCTTTCTTGCCAATATGCAAGTAGCCTTTTTTTGTCTCAATGGAAGCAAGGTTGGACAAGTGGTCTCTCTCGAAACCACAACCTCCGTTATATTATAATTTACGTTGGACAAGTGCTGGACCTATTATTGAGTGCCCAATTCCCAAGGTGAACTACTATAGGACCTTGTTTCCCAATGCCTGAGTAACCCTTGCTTCTTTTGGTGGAAGCAAGGTTGGACAAGTGGCAAACCACATGGTGGTTCTTGAAACTAGATACCCTTTCTATATCTGTGTGTAGCTTGCACAAGTGGTGAACCTTGTTTTACTAGAAAATTATTGAGGTGAGTTGTTGTAAGACCTTGCTTACCAATGTCCAAGTAGCCCTTCCTTCTTTCAATGGAAGCAAGGTTGGATAAATGGTGGAGCTTAAAAACAATGCTCCTTTTCTATATTAGAGTGTAGCTTGGACAAGTGGTGGACCTAGTTTTATCGTCAATACCCAAGGTAGACAACTAGGGAACCTTGCTTATTAATGTCTAGCCCTTGCTTCTCAATGGAACCAAGGTTGGACAAGTGGTGGATCAAGTGGTGGACCTTGAAACCAATAGCCTTTTTCTATATTAGAATGTAGCTTAGACAAAGTTGTGGACCTAGTTCTAATTACCAATGCCTAAGGAAAAGTATTGGAAATAGTGTTGAAGAAGGGGTTGAACCTGTGATGGATATTGAAATCAAAAGCCCCTTGGTATATTAGAATGTAGCTTGGAAAAGTGATGGACCTTGAAACCAATAGCCCTTTTCTATATTAGATTGAAGATTAGACAAAGTTTGATGTCAAAATTTGAAGCTTTTGTTGGCAATTACAATAAAATTATGTAGATCTTCTAGTTTTCTTAAAGGTAAGCTCAAAATTGTGGACTTAGTTTTAATGACCAATGCCTAAGGAAAACTATTGGAAATAGTGTTGAAGAAGGGGTTGGACCTGTGATGGATATTGAAATCAAAAGCCCCTGGTATATTAGAATGTAGCTTGGACAAGTTTTGAACCTTGAAACCAATAGCCCTTTGCTATATTAGACTGTAGCTTAGAAAAAATTGTGGACTTAACTCTAATGAGCTGAAGAAATCTTGAAATCAAAAGCCCGTGGTATATTAGAATGTAGCTTGGACAAGTTTTGAACCTTGAAACCAATAGCCCTTTTCTATATTAGACTGTAGCTTAGAAAAACTTTTGGAAATAGTGTTGAAGAAGGGCTTAGACCTGTGATGGATAATGAAATCAAAGTCCCTTTGATATATTAGAATGTTGCTTGGACAATTGGTGGAGCAAGTGGTGGACCTTGAAACCAATAGCCCATCACTATATTAGATTGTAAATTAGACAAAGTTGTGGACTTGGTTTTAATGGACAATGCCTAAGGCAAACTATTGGGAATAGTGATGAAAAAGGGGTTGGACATGTGATGGCTATTAAAATCAAAATCCCCTTGGTATAATAGAATGTATCTTGGACAACTGGTGGATCTAGATTTAATGCCCAATGCCTTGCTTGGAGAGCGCCCCCCCCCCCCCCCCCCCCCCCCAAAAAAAAAAAGAAAGGGAAGAAGAAGGAAAAACACCATAGAAATGGTGGACTTTGAGAAGAATTCCCATTAGGAGAATGTCCAGTTTTAATCTTGGTCATGTGGTGGAATAAATATCTAAATGATTGAATGGATCAATGGTCGATATTAAAAAGAGAAATCCTCTTGCTAAAAAGGTGCAATGAATCAACAAATTATGCATGTTAAAACCACACAACTACAATCAGTGTATTTTCAACTGCCTTAACTTGATAAGACACCCAAATAATCATGTTAGATAATTATGGTCAAAATTATTTGGCAGTGATCCATAATGAGCTCAAGGGATATACATACTTTGGGGGGCAACTCCATCAATACTATTTCACCCCTAGCCTACACAGACCTACTGTCTCATAAACAACGTGACCAAAAACTACGAGAGCAAGTCCTCTAAAATATCATGTAGGAGATTCATGTAGTTGACCAACTCTTTCTAAATTGAGACCCATGGGATCTGTGGAATCTTGGATTTCTATGTCTACACATCGAGGTAGTGATATCGTAGGTACGATTCTTAGCACAAGGGTTCCAGATATCAGAATCAAAAGCTGGGATGTAAGACGCAAGGGAAGGGCAACTGACCGCACCCCTTCCAAGGGGCACATGTTAGTAGTTATGAGACAAGAGATGTAGTGGTAGGAGAACCTAGAATGATGCGAATAGTTGCAAAAACTCGAAGAATGAAACCTTCTCAAGTGGCTAAGTGCATGCCAAAGAAGTACAGTGGATTGAAAGCTACATACGTGCATGTTTTTAGTTTTAAGCAAGTCTTAAGAGCGGAACAAGTAGCAGACTTCCACACACAATACAAGGGATCTGGTTTAGCATTGGAGGGAATGGTTCTGACTTGGTTCCAATCACTAAATAGTAGAGATTTTTTGAACATTGATCAACTCTTACCAGAGTTTGCCAAGGAATCCTCTAAGAGGGAAATCAAGAACAGAAAATCTATGCTTTCAAACAAAAGAAAATTTGAAAAGGTAAAAGAAGCTTCACTTTGTCTCAAGCAACACATCAAAAGATGTCTAGTGCAAGAGTTACCACATGACAATTTCTTGTTGGTTCTCTTTATCAAGGGCTTGGGAAAAGGAATTACACTTAAAATCATGCACCACATTTGAGCAAGTTTCTATGGAAGAATTATACCTTGTTGACAATTGCAGAACATACGGGGAGGTAGCTAAAGATGCAGAGACAAACTCTAGCAGTGCCTCTTCTACCACCAGCGAGTCAACAACAAACGTAGTCCTCCTACTTCAATCACATAAAATGCACACCAGTTAGTCAAAGAAGTGGTCTACAAAAAGAATCAAACCTACATGCAAAACCCTAATTTGAGGCTGCATAAACCACAAGCAGTCAATGCTCAAAGAGTGTTGAAGTGGTGTGTCATTGAGAAAAAATACATGAACCATGACACTAGTGAGTGCTTCTATAATCAGAACTACATGAGAGAAAGTCTGCATGGACCACCAATAGTACAAAAATTACCACCACCTCTAATGTATCAGATTGGACCCAACAACACTATACAAGGAGGGGAAAAACTGCAACTGTTGTTGGGGAAACAACCACCTTTACCTCATGATAATAAGATCATTGGTTATGCGCAGCCAATAGAGTCTCTCATAACTTAGAGCCAATAGAGTCTCTCATAACTTAGCCAATGATGCCACCAACTATTTATTATGAGGAACCAATCGAAATCCATGTGAGGGAGACAGAGGGTGTAGCTTGTTCCTCTGAAGAAATTCCATTTTGGGCTAGTGATGATGAAGCTATTGAACCTTCATATGTGACTCAAATAGCTAGAAATAAATTCACAATGGATGAAAACACGCTCATTTTCATAGCAAACTAGAACTACAAGCCCAAGGGAGCCAACCAACAGAGACACCATCAGCATCCCCACCAGAGGGAGCATGTTATGAATGTGGAGGTGACCATTGGGCACATGAGTTTCCACATAAAGGTCAACAAACAATTTTATTATTATTTTGTGATGGGTGCAAGAGAGATCACTTGATTCAAAATTGTGCTAAAAACCCTGACAATCTGAGGAAGGCAACTGTTAATGTCATTGGAATTTTACCATGCACGAACGGATTTGAGTTTGAGCCAATTTTTCTAGTCAAAGTGGTGAGACTAAAGCTCAAGCTCAAGATGCGGCAAAAAATCAGCCTGTAGGGTCGATATGAAACTTTCCCAAAAAAAACCAAATTTAAAAAAGAGTCAATTAGGACTCAAAGAAAATCGTATAAATCCAAATGAGACAAAATGAAAGCAAAGAGGCTGAAGGAAAAAACAAATTTGGAAACAAAATATAACTAAACAAAAGAACAGCATAGACGTGAGCAAGAGAGTAACAAAAACACAAAACGGTCTAAAGGCACTTAGACTGACTCTGGCGGATCAGTCTTAGTGGAAAAGGTGAGCGAGCAAGTAGACACTATATTGCAAGCCTACGAGGCAAGACTCAATAAAAACCAAACTTTGAAAAAAATGGTTATTGATCTATCTGCGTCCAGAATACAAAACCAAAAGAATGGAGATGTACCAAAAACTCATAGAAAATGCTCAAGCCTTGTTATAACCCGAAAGTCCAAAAATTCGTGAGCTTGCATGAGCTAGGAAAAGAAAACAGGGGGATGCAAGAGGAAACCAACACGTGCAAAAAGCATAAAATTCAAGGATTCTGTGATCGTTGTGGAATGGATCACTTGCTCATAAATTGCACTCAAAATTTGGATAACAAAATCCAATCTGTGAAAAAAAACAAGGAGGAGCCTTGGACTATAGGTATTGTTGCAAACACCACGGATGAGGCTAAATCCTTGGAGATGTAGCCAATTCTTGAAGTAGACAAATTTGGGAAATAATAAATAATAATAAAGACAAAAGTCCAACATTGTTGTCGACACCAATCGTTGAAATCAACATAGACCATGAGATTTATCCATTGTATGGAGATGAGGGAACGGAGGTTTCTATAGAGAGTAAACAAGCAACCATAAGAACTTTACCGTCCTTTATAGGGGAATATGAGACAAAATTTGAGGTAAGAATTGTGCCATCACAATATAACGGGTGACAAATACAAAGAGCATGCATGATCTCTTCTCTTCTCCTATAAGGTGCACAATCACTCTCATGGAGCTTTTGAAAATCAAACCATATTTACGGGGACAAATGAGCAAAAGTTTGGAAAATATGGGAGTGAAGGTCCATTAGAAGATGACCTCATGAAAGAAATTAAGCAAACAAATGATCCTAAGAAACCAAAAGCAAAACCTGTCCCAGTGAATAAGGTAGGCAATTATGGCAAAGGAAAAGAAAGAAACACCACCTTACCCCTAAAATACAATGGAGTAAAGATGATAGTGATACTTGACATTGGGGCCGGCATAGCCATCACTACAAAAGGGGTCTGGGAGAAATGGGGAAGGTCAGCTCTCAAGAAAACACACATGAAACTGCAATTAGCCGATGGGTATGTGGAAAGACCCTTAGGAATGTTAGAACAAGTGATAGTGCCTTTATGTAGGACAGAATGCAAACATACCTTCTCGATAGTAGATTTCAAAAAAGGCAACAATTTTGAAGTTATTTTGGGGAGACCCTTTATGTGTCAACTCAAGATGGTTCAATAATGGGGCTCTAACCATCTCAATTCTCTGCTTACGCCGCAAGGGAATCATAACAAAGGTTAACACCAAGGACCATAGTTATATGGATGTAAATCAAACTTTGATAGAAGAATTTTCTATCACTACAGAAAACGGAACATAGTTGCTTGCTTGGTTAGTGAAGGATGCTCATCTTTTAATGTGTGAAGTGTTGGAATGCGAAAGTCGTAGAAATAAGAATTGCATCCTAGAGTGTTTAGAAGAAGATGATTAATACATTTCTAGAGGAGTTGTTGGAACCCTTTGGATGGGAAAAAATACTGACAACTCTTGACATCTGTGTAAATGAGGTAACCAATACAAACTTTTGAGACAACAAGACCAATGTATTGTGGTGGCGCAACCGATGTGAGAGCCTAAAGAAATGGGAACATCATATGATGGACCTGATAATGCAAAAAGGATTGATATGGAGAAACTAGCGGAAGAATTGAGACCAACTTACATACCCATGTATATCATACCAAGGAAGAGAAACAATTGTTGATATAGCAACACTCAAACAATATAAAGATGTGTTTGCCTAGTCGTACAAAGATATGAAAGGGGTGGATCCTAGCACTCTCAAGAGTGATGCTAAACCACGCCGACAATGTCCCTACACTTACAATGAAACATTTGTAAAAGATATCAAAGAAGAGATAGACAAGCTAAAAGAGGTGGAATTTATCTATGATCGAACACACAAAGTGGGCGTCACCAATTGTAGTGGTGCCAAAAAGTATGGTAAATTACAAGTGTGTATAAATCCTAAGGAAGCCTACATCTTTCTGGATAGCTTTTCAGGCTATAACTTGCTCACAATAAAGTTGGAGGATCAACACAAGACGGCCTTTGCAATAGAATGGGGCATATTTTCATATAGAGTAATGACATTTGGTCTAACCAATGTGCCTATCACATTCCAAATGCTGATGAGTCATGCATTCAAGGTGTATCTAAGACAATTCTTAGAGATTTATATGGATGACCAGTGTGTACATTCTCTCCACAGGAAGGAACATGTCAAACACTTAAAGAAGGTCTTTGAGAAATGCACAACTTAAAAAGTGCATTTTCATGGTAAGACAAGGCAAGATCCTGGGACATATTGTGTCCAAAAATGGCATTTCTACTAATCTTGAGAAAATACAAGTGATTGTTGCTCTTCTATGACCAACCAAAGTTAGAGAGGTACAAGTATTTATGTGTCATTGTGGATATTATCTTAGATCTATTTACATGCTTGTGATCATTGCAAAACCTCTCTACACACTCATCACTAAGTTTGAATGGAATGAAGAATGTGAGAAAGCATTTCAATAATTGAAGCAAAGATTTATTTTTGCTCCGATTTGGAAAGCTCTTGATTGGAACAAGATGTTCCACGCCCATGTAGATGCATTCTCTTATGCTATTTGATATATCTTGGCTCAACTTGGAGAAAACAACATGGAGTTTTTGATATATGACTCCAGTAGACATCTCAACAATGTACAAAATTAAACAACCATAGAAAGTGAGGACTTGGGAATGATCTATTATGTAAAAGGTTTAGACATCACCTTCTCGTGAACAAGTTTGTATTCTTTGTGGATCATCAAGCACTATTACTTAGTGAACAAACCATGCAGGGTTGCATCGTTTGATGGTTCATAACATTTCTAAAATTTAATTTAACTGTGGTGGTCAAGAAAGGGACTACACACCAAAGAGCGGACCATTTGTCATGAATGCTACATGGAGAAGCTCCTTTAGGGTTTGAAGATGATTTTTTGGAGTCTTATCTCTTCAACATCTAGAAGGTGGAGAGAACATGTCATACATATTCTCACTATTGATTCACTACAATCATCCAAAAATCTTGTAGCTTAGTGTTGATTGTAGGACGGTTATATAAGCAATAACACAATGGCATACTCAAATTATGCATCAAGCCACCCAAAAAAGATATATATTTGAAGCAAGCTCATGTACAAACTACGGATATTCATAATGCCAAAATGCAAATATATCAGAGATTGATGCTTCTTGGAGTGTATTTGCCTCACATGCAAAAAAGCGTACATGACTATGTTAGCTCATGTGATGCTTGTGCAATCAAAAATTTAATCAAGTATGCTACACTGTCTAGGATAGAAACAACACCAAAGTGGGAAAAGTAAATTGTGGACTACTTAGAGCAAGGATTTTTGCTTGAAAACTTGATAAGAGCCACATTATGCTTGTATCAACAAGAATAAAAAACTACTCTATCATAAAAAAACCACACTCGAAAAGGAATAGATGATAACTTGAGGATTTGTGTTGTAGAACATGAGTACCTACCCATACTTGAGCAATCACACGCCGATCTAGTAGAAGGACACTTTTTGGTATACAAAACCCTAAAAGCAATACTTCTAGCAGAAATCTAATGGCCTACTCTATTAATGGATGTCCAATATTACGTGAGAAAATGTGACACTTGGAAACATAGTAAAGTACCGATGTGACGTGATGACATGCCTTTGTGAACAATAATGGGAGCATGAGATTTTTCCAAATGGGAAATAAACTTTGTAGGGAATATCTTGCCACAAGCAAATAGAACACATGCTCAATACATTATAGTAGCCACATATTGTAAAGAAAGAGGATGCAAGAGAGCTAGACAAGACAAGCACAAAGCACACAGAGATGGAAATCTTCTTCTTCTTCTTCACTAAGAAAAGAGAGTACAAAAATGACTAAGTGCTAAAATTGAAAAGTAGCACATATGTACATGCGGTCACTAAGTGTGAACTCGCTAGAAGCGTACTAGGCTGGCACTATAAGTGTAGTCCAGCTGTAGAATCACTAGCAGAGATCCTCCGTGTCAGTCACCTAACGCGCTAGTGAGTAAATGTCGTAAGCGGCCAAGACCCATAATGGATGCCAGCTCAAGATGTAGAGCTCGACATCTCAACACTCCCCCTCGAGCTCTGCATGTTGTAGAGTCCAAGCATAGTCCGGAAACGTCGAAGCTTCTCAGCTCCAAGGGCCTTGGTAAAGATATCCGCTATCTGCTCCTCTGTGCTGACGTAGACCAAGTCGATGTCGCCCGCCAACACTCGCTCTCGAACGTAGTGGTAATGGACCTCTATGTGCTTGGTCCTGGCATGGAACACTGGGTTCCTAGCCAACTGCATGCTGCTGAGGTTGTCACAATGGATGACAATCTGTTGGTCCACCTGCACTCCCAAGTCCTCAAGTAATGTGCGTAGCCAAGCTACCTCGCACGCCGCAACTGCTGCACCTCTGTACTTGGCCTCTATGCTCGATAAAGAAATCGTAGGCTGCTTTTTGCTGCTCCAAGTAACAGCAGCACTCCCAAAAGAGAACATGAATCCACTCGTAGATCTCCTATCAACAATGCTACCTGCCCAATCTGCATCTGTATTCCCATACAATACTAATGGCACATCTGCTGCATAGAACAATGTGTAGTCAAGAGTCCCTTGCACATACCGAAGTGTGCGTCGTACTCCATCCAAATGTGGCTTCCTCGAAAGCTGCATGAACTGACTCTCCAAGCCTACTGTGTAGCTCAAGTCTGGCCTCGTGATAGTCAAGTAGATTAGACTACCCACAATCTTCCTGTACATCTTGACATCCTCAACAACATCACCCTTCTCTGCACTCAGCTTTGCATTCACATCCAAGGGAATAGAAATTGGCTTACAATCAGCCATACTATACTTTGACAACATGTCCAAATCATACTGTCTCTGTGACAGCCATACACCCTCTGGAGTCCTGATCACCTCAATGCCAAGAAAGTAGCGCAACTCGCCCAAATATTTCATTTCAAACTCCTATTTGAGAAGACCCTTCACATGGTCAATCTCCATAGCATTGTCACCCACAATAATAAGGTCATCTACATATATGGTAATGACCACAATCCCCACATCACTCTCACGTACATAGAGTGAATGATCAGCATGAGCTCTCCTAAACCCAATACTGACAAGATACTTGGCAATCCTATCATACCATGCTCTAGAGCCCTGCTTCAAACCATACAAAGCTTTGAGAAGTCTGCATACATAATCTGGGTAACCTGGATCGACATAACCAGGTGGTTGATCCATATACACTTCCTCTTGCAACTCACCATTCAAGAAGGCATTCTTTACATCCATTTGATGCATAATCCATCCTCTAGATGCAACCAGTGCTATGACAGCTCTCACAGTCATCATCTTTGCCACTGGAGCAAAGGTCTCCTCATAGTCTATGCCATACGTATGTGCATAGCCCTTTGCGACCAGCCTTGCCTTGTGACGCTCAATGTTACCATCAGCCTTATGCTTGGTTTTATACACCCATTTACAGCCAATGGCTTTCTTGCCACTTGGCAATGGCACCAACTCCCATGTGTCGTTTGCTTCCAATGCAGCCATCTCTTCATTCATTGCATCATCCCAATGCACATTTCCAACTACATCCTCAAAAAATGTGGGCTCCACATACTGTATCACCTTAGCCATGTAGGCTTGGTGATGCGCTAGATACCCATCATAAGTTAATTTCTGAAGTGGATTTCTGACTCTGTTAGATCTGCGCGGTCCTGGGTCACTCCTTTGCTCTCTAGCATCTTCTTGTACTTTCCTTACACCAGGTGTCCTGACAGCCAGAATTCCAAATTCCTCATCAAGACTTTGTTCAGAACCATCTGAATCCATGTCTACATGTGAAAACGCTGATGATGCATCAGCCATAAAGGGAGGTTCATCAACCTTTTCCTTTCCTTTTCGTGATACATTCCCTGTACCTACTGGTGGAGTAACCTGCCTACGTAGTCTACCATTCCATGGCTTCTCAACAGAGCCACGAGAAGACGACTCTTGTGGTCCACTCAAAACCTGTGACCGTGGCCTCACATTTTGTCCAACCACATCATCTTTTACATCAGCCCCAATAGTGCCATGTGCATTACTGTACCAACTGCTCATCTCATCAAAGACTACATCTCTGCTCACTCGTAATTCTCGTGTAGTAGGATTGTAGCACCTGTACCCCTTTTGTTCAAGGGAATATCCCACAAGAATACATTTCTCTGATTTAGGATCCAATTTCCTACGCAACTCATCTGGTACATGCACGTAAGCTATGCAGCCAAACACTTTCAAGTGTGCCAAATCAGGCTTTGTACCTATAAACTTTTCCTCAGGTGTTACATCATGCACCGCAGCTGTAGGTGTTCTGTTCATAATGTACACAGTTGTATTTACAGCTTCAGCCCAGAAATGATGAGGCATGTTCTTCTCATTCATCAATGCACGTGCAACCTCTGCAATGTGCCTGTTTTTCCTTTCTGCGACCCCATTTTGCTGTGGAGTATATCTGCATGTAAATTGCCTACGTATACCATGCATTCGCAGAAAATCTGAAAAATCATTAGAGAAGTACTCTCCCCCTCCATCTGACCTCAATATCTTGATTTGCATATCTGTCTCCTTCTCAATCATGACTTTGAAGTCCTGAAAGTGACCAAACACTTCACTTTTGTTACGCATGAAGTACACCCATACTTTCCTTGTATGGTCATCAATGAAAGAGACATAATACCTGCAACCATGTATACTTGCAGTATCGGTTGGACCCCAAATATCTGTGTGCACCACCTCAAGTGGCTTTTTACATACATTGCGCTCATGTGGAAATGAGCCCTTTGACTGTTTTCCAAACCGGCATGCTACACACACTTTATGCATACCATCCACCTTGAATTTGGGCAAACCTTTTACAATCTATTTTGATTGCATGCTGTGCAATCTCTGCTCATTGACATGGCCAATGCGTTTGTGCCAAATTTCAACATCAGCCACGACACATGTGCCCTGTGCAAATAATGCAACTTTTACCTCAGGCATGTCTACATTCAGCGTAAACATTCTGCCCACACATTTGCCCTCTGTGATCAGCTTACAACCATTCTAGAAATCTTCTACACAACAGCCATTCGGATTGAAACAAACCTGCAAACCCTGCTCAACCATTTGTCCAACAGAAACAAGATTCTTTGTAATGTTTGGGACATGAAGTACATCTGCTAAGTACTTTGATTTCCCACTCTTCGTATTTAGAGGTATGTCCCCTACATGAGCAATGGGGTGAGCTATGTCATCTCCTGTCTACACATAGCCTGACACATCTGGTTTGCGCATATCTCTAAACCACTCTCCACGAGACGCCATGTGATTAGAGGCACCTGAATCCACATACCAAACATCATCTTGGGTGGAATTCTCTACAGTCATTGTATTCATTACATGTTGCATAACAAACATACGCTCGTTTTTGCTGTCATATGCATCTCTGCTAGTAGATGCATAGTTGCCCTGTTCTCTCTTCCACTTGCTTTTCCCTTTGGACAGTCACGTGACATGTGACCTCTTTCACCACAAGTCCAACATTCTCTGCTATCTGCAGTATGTTGCTGCCTCCTTGATCCTGCACCACGACCTCTTTGACTCCCCCTGCCTTGAGACTGGTTTCCCCTGCCACCTGTATTGTTTTGATTTGATTGACCTTCTTGAAATTGGCCCCTGCAACCCCTTGGGCCTCGACCACGACCTCTACCTCTACCTTTGTTGGAGTTAGAATAGAAGGCCTGTTCAGAATTATTTCTGCCATGAGAAGAAGATGTGTCAAGGTTCTTGTCCTCAAGAATAAGCATAGAAATCAAATCTTGGAACACGGGGATGTCGTCTCTTGTATTCATGGAAGACCTGAAATGTACATACTCATCTCCTAGACCATCCAAGCATGCACGGATAATGTCATCATCTTCCACTGAGACTTTAATAGATCCAAGAGCCTCAATGATACTCTTGATCTTCAAAGCATAATCATTGATGGAAAGGTTGTTCCTCTTAACCTGATTTAGCTCCGACTTTAGTTGAAGCTTCCTGGACTTGGTGTTCACCTCGAACACTCTGCCTAAGTTTTTCCATGCAATGGCGGGGGTTTCAGCATCCTATAGATAGCCCATCATGCCATCTGTGATGCTCATAGAAAGCCAATACATCACTTTGCTCTGGACTTGTTGCCAATCCCTCAAAGCTTTCCTTTGTTCTGCTGTAGCATTTGCCTTGGGAATCTCTGGTTCCTTTTCATTGTCTCCTTCTACATAGTCCCAATAACCTTTTCCTTTTAGGAAATTTGTTATTCTGAACTTCCATGCAGGGTAGTTATTTTTCTCAAGCTTCTCAGTGACAATCTGACTGAAACCGTCAGACATCTTGAAGCACTAAGACAAAATAGCTGCAATCTGCAAAAACCTGCAAATCTGTTGAACTTGCTATCGTGGTACGTGTAACGCTTTCTACACTCAACGAGTATCCACAATCAAGCGTACATACAACCACTATACTTGTACAGTAAATCTCTGTGTACTGCACTTTGGAGACCTGTTCAGAAACTTGTACGAAAAACGAAGGGATTGTGATGCTCTTGCTCTCTTAGCCTCTCTTGCCTGCACCAGGCTCTAATACAATGTAAAGAAAGAGGATGCAAGAGAGCTAGACAAGACAAGCACAAAGCACACAGATATGGAAAGCTTCTTCTTCTTCTTCACTAAGAAAAGAGAGTACAAAAATGACTAAGTGCTAAAACTGAAAAGTAGCACATATGTACATGCGGTCACTAAGTGTGAACTCGCTAGAAGCATACTAGGCTGGCACTATAAGTGTAGTCTAGCTGTAGAATCACTGGCAGAGATCCTCCGTGTCGATCACCTAATGCGCTAGTGAGTAAATGTCGTAAGCGGTCAAGACCCATAGTGGATGCCAACTCAAGATGTAGAGCTCAACATCTCAACACATATTATTTGACTAAATGGGTTGAGGCTAAGGCAACACTGAAAATGATGCCTGAACCACAACACACTTCTTGTACGAGAACATTTTTATGCGGTATGGTCTTCCGATTGAAATTGTGAGTGATTGAGACACTCATTTCCTCAATGACATGATTGATCATCTGTTGCATGAATTTATGGTGCTTCATTCCAAATCAGCTCCATACCACCCTCAAGCCAACGGACAAGTAGAGAATATAAACAAATGTTTAGGCTAGACCTTGGGGGTTTATTATTTTGACTTATGTATGAACCTTAGTAAGTAGTAGTGATTTTTGGGATCTTAGAAAGGTTAAGGGTTGTTTTGGCTTTCATGAAAAAGACGGGGAATTCAATTCTGTAGTGCATGTGTGATGGAGGATTTCTGTGTGTTATGGCAGATTTAAGAAGAAGCCTCTTGCAGGGAAAACAATTTTTCATATTGTACTTGTTATATTTTGTTTTTTGCTTCTTCCTTCCATGTTGTTTTGAATGTGTTAACAATGTAGCAAGGTGATAAGTGAATTTCTTGTGGGTATTGACTTGTGTTTTGATGGAAGGCTGAATTCTTGTGTTGTCAGTATGAAGAGTCAGACCAATTGTCAGAGTCTGTGAAGGGAAAAATTGTGAAATATTAGGCTTAGGAAAACACTGGCGATCACGGTGTTTGTGATGGGTGTTCATGGTCAAATTTTCTTTCTTCTATGGGAGGAACGAGTGCTAAGATGATGGAGAGTAGCAATTCTGGTGACAATTACAATGGCATTAATGGTTCTTGGAAGTCAGATACTAAATGGTAGCCAATTTTTGAGAATTCACAATAGTCTTCACATCCATATCTCACAAGGTTCGTTGCAAGGTAGAGAAGTCTACAGCAATAAGAGGATGAAAAATGTACAAAAGGAAATGAAGGTGGTGAAGATAGTGGAATGCAAACTGAAGGATCGAAAGAGGAATCAGAGCCAAGTGCCGAGAATTTACAGGATGTGAAGCAGTATGGAGGAGTTTTTAATGAACCTAAAGATCATGGCCAATTAGATCCTATTTTTATAAGGAGTTGTACTACAGCAGATGTTTTTGGCAAGAAGAAGATTGGATCTTGATCCTTTAGACATTGGAGGAGGTGAACCAACACACAGCCAGCATCACCAGTATCATCATCATCGTCATCATCCTCAGCAGAGAATTTAACTCCAAATGCACTAAGGAACATAGCGGCAATTGCTAGAGAGGATTTGTGCGTCAAGTGCGAGACCTTTTCAGAAAGTCTAAATAAGACCCCAATTGCCATGTAGCTCAATTTGAGACAAAGTGGCAGACCAGAGGATTTGAATAATTATACGACACACAAGCCAAGATGCGGCAGTTCAAAGTGACACTTGAGGGAAGATCTATGCAATGGTTGGGTAATTTTGATGTAGCTCATTTTGCAGATTATATAGCATTAAGAAATGCATTTTTTAGTAGATTTTGGAAAGAGAAAACTCCAACATTAGGAAGAGGACAGGGTCTAGGAGAGGCTCTTTATTTTCCATGATCTTATGGAGGTGATTAACATTTTGACTAATGGGTGTATGCCATGTGTGCAAGAATGGTGGGTGTGTAAGAGTTGTGCAAGAGTGGTCAAAGGATGCACTCCCCCCCCACCCCCCCCCCCCCCAAAAAAAAAAAAAAGAGGTGGACAATTTTATGATTTTTGGCCTTTTGTAACTCCCACATATGATATCCAATTTGAGTGGAGATCATAGATCTGCAATCTATGCATCGAGATCTTTCCAAAGATATGCTACATGATATGGTTTTACCCCCGCTAAATTTTTAATTCCATTTTGGGGAGAAATTTGAAATCAAATAAACTAGCCATTTTGTCTCTTTGAATTCAAAAGTTGTCCTTTGATTACTTTCTTAATACTAAAGGTTTGACTTCCTTAAATTGCCAAATAAAGAGGCCCTCCGAGACCCCATTCTCTTTCTAATGAATGATGCACTCAATAAAGTTAAGTAGAAGAAGATGTTTGTGGAGGATTACACTGAGAAGTTTAATCAATATTTGAATAGGCTTACAAATACAGAGAGGCCCGAAATGTTGGATGGATATTATATGAATGGGTTGTAGAAAGAGCTGCAAAATGCAGTCACAAGTGTAGATGTCGGAGCTGGTTTGGATTCTTTAATACAAACTACAACAAGACTAGAAAAGAGGTTTGGGGTGATAAATCTAGGCTCCTCTAAAAGGAGTTCAAAGAAAAAGATAATGAAGGAAAGGAAGGAGAACAAGAAGAAAAGATCTGCAGATGACAACAATGACGGCAATTCTGATTCAGCTTCTACAGATTTAGGTTTTGATTTAGAAGACAACAAAAATTCTAATTCTAATTCAGATTCAGATTCAGATTCAAACTCAGTTAGGGAAAGAGGATAAGAAGAGGAACCATAAGAAGAAGTCTAAGAAGAAAGCTAAAGGGATGTCTAAAGGAAGTACAATAGAAAAGATGCCACGAAAAGAAGTTGAAGGAGCTGGGTGTTAAGCAGGAGTCTCCTAGCAAGAAAGTTCATTGTGACATGTGTGGTAAGGATGATCACCTAACAACCAACTATTGTATAATCCAAATTTTCAAGGACCAATCCCAGAGAGGATTCAACAAAAGATTCAGAAAACTTTAGCACAAGCAAGTGGGTATCTCTGGATGCTGCAAGACATCAAAAGATGTTCAATAATTTGGGATGGCAAAAGTAGCAACAACTTCTGGGGTGGAGATCACCTTTTAATCAAAATGAACCATCTAGGGGAAATTTTAATCAAGGATATTGACCAGGGTTTGGTATATTTCAAAATTGTAGACCCTGAGGAGGAAATTGGAATCAACAACAAGGTTGGCAACAACAGGATGGAAACAACCACCAAATTGGAATCAGCAAGGGTGACATTCACAAGAATGGAGTCAGCAATCACCAAATGAACAATTGCCACAATTGCTTGCACTATCTATGCAACAAGCCAAAGCGAAGAAAGTACCTCAAAGTAATGTGATTGATGTTGAAGCTGTTCAGGATCATGGGGTGAATCAAGTGTTAGTGTATTGTTCTCTGGCATGTGATTGTTCAAGATGTAGGTTGGATGAGTTGGATGTATTGGCAGTGACACTCTCTAAAGCAAAGCTTAAACCACCTTTGAATTGGGAGGAACAAAAAGACGTCAGAGATGAAGTAGCTGAGGAAGTTGAGAAGTCAAGACAGGATGAGATGACTTCCAAGCAGTAGAAGCAAAAGCAATTGAAGAAAGTGGGGAGTTTCAAATTAGCATCAGAAGCATTGTTCAAAGAATTGTTGAATGCTCCTATGTAGTTTACATTGGATCAGCTGCTTTCATTGGTTCCAAATTTCAAGGATAAGTTTTGTTCTATTATTAGGATGAACAGAGTTCCAGAGATTTTGAATGCATTGAAAGAGCAGGTTGGAAGTTATCAGATTAGTCATGATGATGTTAATTTTACTATACCAACTGTGAAGCTTGAGTTTGATGGCCGTATCTTTCGGATGTCATGATGGATGGAGGATCTGGAGTAAATATTTTGTCAAAAACTGAATTCCTAAAGATGAAAAATGCAAAGTTAGAGCCTGCACCTTTTCAAGTAAGGAGGGTGGATCAGTGAAGAGTGTAGCCAATTGGGATGTTGAGAATTCAAACTCTCAAAGTGCAAGGATTGCCTATCCAAGAAAACTGTGTGGTTCTGAAGATGCAAGATTCAGGTAATGCATATTCAATGCTGTTAAGAAGACCGTGGTTCAAATCATCAAAGCTTAAGCAAGACTGGGAAAAGAATGAGGGGGTCTTGACAAAAGGTAAAAATTCTATGAGGATTCCAATGAGTTTAAAGAAGAAACTTTCAGCATCATTAAAACCAATGATGGCTCAGAGTATAAATTTAGACGAAGAAGTAGAAGATGATGAAGAAGCATGTTTTTTGGAAGCTAATCCCATTGTTGTACTGATGTTTGAAGTGGATGTGGAAAGGATCATTGAAAAGTACATTTTTCAAGAGAACTCTGAGAAATCCTCTAAAAGGTCATCTGATAGGTTACAAAAAGCAGATGTGGATCATAAAAAAAATTCAGGAGTTAGAAATCAGTCAAAGATCTAATTTGAAGGAAGATTTGAAATTTTCAAAAGGGGAGGTTACACCAAAAGAGGCAATTGTTATAACTGAGTTCTTGTATGATAAGCTGATGGAAGAAGGTTTCACGAGTGAAAGAGGATGATTTGTAAGATTTGAATATGGGATCTGAAGTCAATCCCAAGATTGTCAAAGTCAATGTCAACACAAATGAAATATTTAAGGAGGATCTTAAGCAATTGTTGCAAGAGTTCATCATTGTATTTTCTTGGGATTATACTGACCTAAAAGGTATGGTTCCGATAGTGTTTAAGCATTGAATCAATTTGAAGGACAATGAAGATATTGGATGAATATAAATTATGTGAAGCTGATTAAGGAGGACTTGAATAAGCTTCTGCTAGTGGGTTTTATGATATCGGTGGATCAAGAGGAGTGGTTGTCACCAATAGTGGATGTCCCAAAGAAGTCAGGCGAAATTCGGGTGTGTGTGGATCATAGGAAGTTGAATGCAACAACTATTGCAGACCCATTTCCATTGCCATTTGTGGATTATATTTTAGATGATGTAGCAAGACATGATATGTATCTATTTCTTGACAGATTTTTGGGATACAATCAAATTTCAATGGCCAAGATGACATTTATTACTGGATGGGGAGCATTTGCCTATATGGTGAGTTTTGGATTAAAGAATGGACCACCATTGTATTCAAAGACATCATATAAAAACTTTGATCCGTATCTTACAGAAGTTTTGCGGATATTTATGTATGACTTTTCTGTTTATGGAGAAAAGGCAAAGCACTTGGAGTATCTTAGGAAATGTTTGGAGAGATGTCGACTATTTCGGACGTCTTTGAATCCTTACAAGTGTGCAATTGTAGTACAAAGAGGATAATTGCTAGGGCATATTATCTTAGGTGAAGGAATGTTGTTTGATTTGGATAAAATCAGTGCAATTCAACAGGCAAAAGCACCTGACAACTTGAAAGCGGTGTCGAGATTCATGGGGCATATTAAGTGGCATAATTGGTAATTGAGGTATCTGGTGGATGTGAGTGCACTTTTGACTCATCTGACAGAGAAAGTTGTTGAGTTTGCATGGGAGATGCTCTGAAGAAGGCATTTAAAACATTGAAGAAGATGCTTGTAGTTTCCTCTATTGTTTAACCACCAAATTGGGAGTTAGCCTTTCATGTATTTGTAGATGCATTGGATATCACAGTCGGAGAATTTTGTATGCAAGAGATAATATGAGGATGGTCTAGACCAGTATATTATGCCAGCTGGATGCTAAAACTAGCTGAGAGAAATTATACAATAATTGAGCACGAACCTTTGGGGATGAATTTTGCATTGTAAAAATTTGGGCATTATTTTTAAGGGAACAAAGTGGTATTTCACGTTGATCATCAAACACTTCTTTTCTTGGTGAAGAAGCCAAAAATGGAGGGTAGACTTGCTAGATGGATGCTTTTGTTGCAAGAGTTTGATTATACAGTGTTACATACACCAGGGAACAAACATGCAGTAGCGGATGATCTCAATAGATTGGAGCATGTACAGGAGACACCGGGGGTGTCGGATCAATTACCAGATGCAGAATTGTTTCAAGTAGAAGGACAAGGTTTTAAGAACTGGTATGATCAAATGGTGCCGTTTTTGACAGATGGAGTGTTGCCCTTTAATATGACAACAAATCAAAAGAAAAAGTTTTCTTTGAGGAGTAGGACTTTTTTTATAATTACTAGAGCATTGTATAGGAAATGAGCATATAAAATTATTAGAAGAGGTGTCCCTGATGAGGAACAAAAAGCAATTTTCCAAGAGGCCCATTATGGGACAACTGGAGGAATTTTTTTGGGAGAGATTACATGGAGGAAAATTATGCAACTAGGTTTATGGTGGCCATTGTTCCTCAAAGATGCATATCAGTTTGCTAGGGAATGTTTGCAATGCTAAAAGATTGGACAACCAACTTCAATGGATAGGATACACGATCACCCAGTGTTGCCACTTGAGACATTTCAAAAGTGGGGATTGGATTTCGTTGGGCCAATATCTCCAAAAACTAGCAAGATATGAGCAAGATTTATTTTGGTTGTAAAAGATTATGCTACTAAGTGGGTAGAAGCAGTACCTTTGAGGGATAATAAAGCAGTAAGTGTAGCCACATTTTTGTATAAAAACATCATGAAAATATTTTGATGTCCAATTGAGTAGGTGTCGGATCAAGGTGTGCATTTTTTGAATTCAGCAATTGCAAAATTGACGGCTACACATATGATATTGCATCATAAGTCAACCCTGTATCACTCGCAAGCAAATAGACAAGCAAAGAGTACCAATAAATTTTTGGTCAGGATCTTGAAAATATTTTTTTAAAAATAGAAAGGATTGGGATGACAAATTGGATTCAACATTATGGTCATTTCAGACAACATATAAGCAACGGGGATGGCACCTTTTAAGTTGGTTTATGGGATTGAAGCCATTGTTCCAAAAGAATATGTGATTCCTAGTTTGAGATTAGAAGTTCAGCATAGGTTGAGCTTAAGAAATTAGTGTTGCATCGATAGAGGGACTTACTGAAGTTGGAAGAAGATCGGGTTCGAAGTGCATATGCAATAGACATAGGTCAGAGAAGGAGACAAGCTTGGATGTCGAGGCAAGTCAAGTTAGAGATTTTTCTGGAAGGAGGTTGGGTGATGAAGTTGGGGCCACACCCAAGGAAATTGAAGTTGATATATTTTGGGCTATATTGGATTGTAGAGGGAATTGGGGCAATGCAATTTCATACTAAAAGATGTGTTTGGGACTCCGGTATTGAAGCCGATAAATGGATTTTGATTGAAGAAGTCTTATAGGAGGATCCCTGAAATCCCTAGGTGGATGGTGAATAAGGTCAAAGAAATAGCAGCAGTTAAATGGGTGAATGTAGTACCCAATGACATGGGGGTAAACCCTGTGGATTTGATGGATGGCAAGGTGATTGATAATGACTTAGAGATGCGGATTAATATCGGATCATGGATTATAAGCTGATTTAGTATATCGAAAAAAGGCATCAAAATTTTACCGTTTTGCAATCTCAACGGATATTTGTCACTTTCAGAGGCATACGAAGGTGGTGAAAAATATCTTTGGGAAATATTTGAAAGTGCAGGTTCCCATCATAACACGTGTGATGCGTCTTAAGAGAGGTGTGCTTATAGAGGGCCATTATAGCACAGGAAATCGACTGCTCAAGGCAAAGTCTCACGATGTTTTTGCATGCAAGCATGCGGCACTTTCTTCCCAAGTGTGTATCGTAATTGAGCGTCAGTCTCCAGTTCACCAACTCACAATGTTTCTTGAGAGTTTGAGAAAGCCATAGGGTGTTGTCCAAAAGGAGTTAACTAGTGAATCCATGACACATACTAGGTCTATGAAGATGACCATGGAAGAGCTTCTACGTCCTAGCAGAGAGAGTCTACAGAGTGTCTAAGAGAGTGAAGAAGTAGAATCTGGTGGTGATGATGCAATAAAAAAGATTGAGGTGGATGATATTTGTGACATGCATAACCAAGACATAGAGGTCTGGCTGAAGAGGATTAGACTCTATGATTACGCATGTTTGCCTTGGTCATTGTGGGACAAGAATGAATACATAGAGCAATAACTCCGTCATTTGTGAGAGAATGCACGACTCATCATGGATGACAAGGATGTTTCACCATAGCTAGTTGCTGAGGTGTTTAAGGTGTCTCATAATCCTACACATAAGCTGAAGAAGGTACATGATACTACCATGCAGATAGAGTTTGGAGCACCAAAGGGGAGTTGGTCTTATTATATGGTTTGCAATTGTGGTAAGCTCCACTTGTTTTGGTACCTTGATAGGGTGTGCTTGTTGGAAAAATTAGCTTACATGTCCAAGGAGGCTTTTGCTACGGTGTATCATGCAGAGAGGATAGAAGGTGGACTGGGCGTCTTTTATTTATGATTGAATGTAGTTAGCAGAGGCAACGGATAAGAGGAGGTGTCCCTCTCTTGTTAGCAATATTTTCTTATGTGTTGCAGGTCCCATTGCCTCCATCACCAGTGACCTTTGTGAAGAGTCTCGATCCAAGGGTGTTGAGTGAAGCAAAGAGGAGTAAACTAGGATGGGAGCAGCTCTCAATGGTTAAGGAAAAAAGTGTAGCATGCCTGGAGTTGAAGGATCTATAGGGGAGTCCTCGCAAACAAAGAACTATGGGAAAGGTAACTCTTTTTCCTAAGACTCCATTGGTGCCAAATTGGAATCAAAGAACAAGGTTGTTACATTGTATCCATGACAAGCAAAGGATAGCTCGGGGGAGCAAACTCCAATCTCCAAGCCATTAAAGCAACCCCATTCTCAAAGGGGAAAAGTCCGTGGGTGGATGAAATTTTTTGTGTCCAAGATGCAGTGCAAAGCCTGTCTAATTTAAATAGGTTTATTTGTAACCAAGAAGCTATGATCCTTACATTGGAGACACAAAAGGCAAAAGTAGAGCAAATAGATACATTGGAAAAGGAAGTTCATAGCTTGCAGGACAAGGTGGTGGAAGTCATAGGTGAGAAGAAATAATTGCAAGAAGAGTTGAATCGGAGAGGTGCCGAGATGCAAATTCGATTGCAGAGATGACAAGGTAGCACAGGATTTCGAAATTTCGGCTGAAGGCCTAAAGGTGGATACAAAGAAGCAATTTCATGAAGTGGAGGACAAGGTTTCTCAACTTATCTAACAATAATTTTTTGATGAATCGGTTGACACCATTGATGGAGCTAGAAAAGGCTACATTGGATGGTCAGGGTGTCACTGGTGTGTTGATTGCTAAGGTTGAAGCAGAATTGTTGAAAAAGGAGATGTTTGATTACACAAAGTAACTCTGGAATCAGGTGGCAGGGTTGTTTTAGACACATTTGACTATGCCTATTGAGAAGTGTACATCATGGATTGAAGCTATAGGGGATCACAAGGTTAAGCACAAAAATGTTGAGCTAAAAGCACAAATTGTAGAGTGGAGATGCAGGTAGAAGAAGCACACAATGAATCATTAATGCAAAATGTAGGTGTGATGTTGGGAGCTTCAAGTACGCAAGTGAAGAATGACAGAGAGCACGGATTGGACGTTGTTGCATGCGGATCAAGGATCATAGTTGATTATTGATGCAGAGGTGAAGCTGATTGCAGTGGAATTTTTGAGACCTAAAAAATGAAACAGTGGATTCATGAGTGAAGATAGCAGGATCGGAGGAAAATACAAGTAGACAAAACGGATCAAGGGATTTGTGGGTCCGAGGTCAGCCTTTGGCTCTAGCCATTGAGCTATGCCAAGTGTTTAGGCTAGACCTTGGGGGGTTTTATTATTTTGACTTATCTATGAACCTTAGTAAATGGTAGTGACTTTTGGGATCTTAGAAAGGTTAAGGGTCGTTTTGGCTTTCATGTGAAAGAGGGGGAATTCAATTATGTAGTGCATGTGTGCTGGCCGATTTTTGTGTGCTATGGAAGATTTAAGAAGAATCCTCTTACAAGGAAAATAGTTTGTCATACTATACTTGTCGTATTTTGTTTTCCACTTCTTCCTTCCCAATTGTTTTGAATGTTTTAAAGATGTAGTAAGGTGATAAGTGAATTTCTTGTGGGTAATTGTCTGATGTTTTCATGGAAGGCAGAATTCCTGTGTTCTCAGTATGAAGAGTCAGACAAACTGTCAGAGTCTGTGAAGGGCAAAACTATGGAATATTAGGCTTAGGAATACAGCAAAATATTATGCACAGTGCTCACAAATATTGTCAATGAATCCCAAACGGACTAACATTCAGCGTTATGGGCTTATCAAATAGCATATAAAATGCCACAAAAAACAACACCTTTCAATGTAGTATTTGGAGTAAATGCAATAATGTTGGTCGAGCTCTTGATTTCTACACTATGCATGGTGCAAGACATGGGATGGACTGGAAATGAGTTGTCTGATAGACTGGACCAACTAATGCAACTAGACAAGACAAGACTTAAATCTTTAGTAGCCATGTATGCAAAAAAATGACAATTGAAACAATTCCATGACCAACATGTGAAACACAAGTAATTCCAAAAGGGTGACTATGTTTTAGTCTACACCCTTAAGCAGCATTCCAAAAAACTAGAAAAGTGGGGTAACGGCCCATTTGTGATCAATGACATATCACCAAGTGGAGCCGTCCAACTTGTAACATTAGAGGAAGAGGTGATGTCTAAAGTATTAATAATGACTCATCCCGGACCTGCTAGAAAAGATACATTTAGCTAAGGAGCAATATTATTTTTTTTGTTAGCATCAAGCTAACCAATTTAACATTTTTTGGAAGCTTTTATTGTAAAAATACTTATTCTTTTGATAAATCGGGAATATTGTAACTCTTATTTTCCAGATGGATATTGTAATTGATGAGTTGGGGCTATAAGCTTCCAGATTGTGTCAACTTATCCTAAGTTAGAGCTCCCAGATTATTAGTTTTTGACCAAAGAAACCTTCGTCAAGGTATAAAAGCCAATTTTTGTAAGTTATTTTCAAGTTTTGGATAATAGAAACACGGCGTGAGCTAACAACGCTCACTTCTCTCCTTCCCGTGCTTCCTACTCCCTTCCCACAGCTGTCACATTGCAGTGCAGTCTGTCGTGTTGCAACCGCATGTAAGAGCTCTACGCATTGATGTAAACATATCATGGTAAACTGTAGCTTTTGATGTCACCGGCCCGTGGCATAATTTCATCATAAGTAGGAATTTAAGCTAGGAAATCACAAAGTAAGCATAGGCGGGATATTGGGGCATTATTGCTAAGTCACAAACTCACTGCTGTTAATAATCATGATTTTTTCACTTGACAGAAAGTGAGATTTGAGACCATAAGCATGTATGCTTAGGTCTTATATACATGTCCTAGAAGTTTCATAACATTCGGATGTTGGTTTGATGTTGTAATGGTCATGTTTTGTTTGCCGATTAGCGACTAGCTTTTGAGATGACTTAAGTCATTTGAGTGTAGCTTGTGTTAGTCTATTGTTTTCCAAGAGATTGACACCCTCTTGTAGCCTTTATGCACTAGTTGAGTCAGCTTCGTCTCCTGGATTGACAATTATGTTTGTGGTTCTTGTTATGTCTGCAATAAGATAGGAGTGAGGTTAGAAACCCATCCCACATTTAGCACCATTGTCGGGGAGGAATAGACCTAAAGTAGGGAAAACACGAGTGTCTTGTGTAGTTGTATTTTAAATCCCTCTAGAATCACCTAGAGTTAAAACTTTCTCTTTAAAATTGTATAGCGTAAGATTGTCGTCTTTTCATATTGATAGCCATTTTTCGGCTCTCCATAATTTCCATAGTAAGTTACTCCACCCTACAAAATTCACCCAAACGCTATGGCTATCCCTACCATTTCACTGTACATAGGCGTGTGTGAGTTAGGGGTTTTTTTCCATATCTTCTTAAAAAACCCTCAGCTAGCTAGTCACTGGGCTAGTTGAGCCAAAAAAATAAAAAATAAAAGTATATTATGGCCCATGCATATGTAAATATTTCTTTGTATATAGGGCCTAAATAAAAGATTTTTTCATACTTATTTTGGTATTTATTTAAATATTTCTACCTAGGTGTGTGTTATTTATGCTCTGTACATTGCCTCACCATTACCACAATTTTGTTTACCATTTTTCATACTCTTTATTCCATATAGAAATATTTTCATGTAAGCTTCTCTTATATTTGGTGTAACTCCACCCCAACAAAAATCCAAAAAAACTAGTTTTATTTATGTGTATATTTTTTCACTATTGTGATTTTTCCCTTCCTACATCTATTTTTTTTTTCTAAAAAATTAGAACACCAAAAATATTTATCTTTTTATGGTAGCCTCATAATGAGAGAGATTTCTTTTGACCCCTTTATATTTTTTCCACTTATATTATTTATATTTGACATGTACATATTTTTTAGACCCCTCAATATTTGATTTTCTTAGTTGTACTATTCACTTATATCATGATCTCAACAATATCTTCAATTATAGACCTACCAAATAAGGTCAAGGGTAGGTGGCATGCATACATGCACTATGGAGGGCTCACTCTTGGAGGTATTCAAAAGAATCATCCAAAGAAGGACCCCACAAGGACCTTGTGCAGTGGAAAACAACGGTCGGTTTTGCTGAATTTTTAAAGTTTACTTGCTCTCCGAATTTGAAAAGGTAATACAAACAAACGTTGTAGCTCGTGGTCTGAAATTTTGCCTCAAATTTTTTCATATTTTTTTGAGCTACGAGCTGTGAGCTATGATTTTATTAGTGGACCCCAGTTTTCCCATGCTATGCAACCACACTCTCTCTTCTACTCTATCATTTTCCTCTTTCACACACACTTCTCCACTCATCATCCCCACCTTTCTCACCACTCCTCTCTGCACCCTAATCACCTTCTCCTCAACCTTGAAGAATAAGAGAAACCATGGTGAACTCATACCTCCCACACACAATTCCATTCCAAAATTGACCACCTAGTCTCATTTTTCCTCCTCCAAATTACCCATATCTATGAAAAAAACCACAAAATTCAGCCTCTTCTCTTAAAAGACAGCATCATGGTGGTTGATTACTCAGCTTCAATTACCTTGTCTCTCAAGGAAGCTCAAGAGTGGAGAAAAAATGTACCGTCAAAGCTAGTGGACCGTCAACAAGCGTCAAAATTGGCCCTACTCAAGACACTTGGAGCATCAACCTTGTAAGAAATCCACCTTTTCTTACCTCTTAAGAGTTTTTCTTCCTTATTTGTATCCTACATGGATACTCCCATTGTAAATATCCAATTCCATTTGTAAATTAATACTAACTCTACTAACACTAACCCACTATGAAAAGTCCTATCACCTCCATTTCTCTCCTCTCTCTTTCCCCACCAACTTCTTGATAATTCCAAGCAAAAGAAATTAGATAAATTGCTGAAAATCTAACCCAACCATGGTTAGAGGAGTAACCCTAGCCTTCAAAATTGCTATAAAAGGAGGGTGTAGCTAGCACAAAAAGGGGGGAGAAGAAAGAGCACTATGCTATAGCTTGAGAAGCCAAGCTCAACCTCTTGAGAAGGAGCTCTTGAGTGGAATCTCATTGGCATTAGGCATATGTATGTGTTGTATTAGGGGTGATTAGCAAGGGAACTCTATGCCATTGTAAGAGAGAGTGATCATTCAATTGAGAGTAGGAAATCTATCATTTCTCCTACTAGTGTAAGCCCAACATTTGCTGAATCAAGGAGGGTGGATTTGGACTAAGCTTGGATACTTTGTCTCCCTTCCAACGTGAAATAATGGACAACAATGATGCATAAGTGTCTTAGTGTTTTTTTGTTAAGTTCTTGATAGCTTGTCTCTGGTGTTGTCATCAATCTAGCCATAAATCCCACATACTGTAAGAGGGCGACAGGGTGGAGAGGACTCCCCTGGCCTTAAGACAGTGATTGGGGTGGCTTTTCTTGTGATGTGTTGTGGTGAAATTTACGTAAGCTATGTTGAACAAATACTAATCTCACTTTGATTTTTCATGACAGATTTGTAAGAAGGCATTAGTGCAACAAGCACCCCCTTCCCCCTTCTCTCTCTTTCTTACATATATATATTTATGTTTGCTTGATCATTAACGATACACTTCAAAGCAGCCCGAGCACCATCTCTCTCTCTCGTGTTTTAGTGTGTGAGAGTGTTCCATTGGTGTTAGGGTTAGTGTAAATTCCTTGCTTGTTTGTGGGTTGCTCTAACGATTCTCCTCTTTTGCGTCCTAGTTCGCTCTTAAACTAGGTGGTGCCCCTTGTGTAGTTGGGATTTGGCTGGGGGTTTGTTGTTTTGGTTTGTGTTGTGTTGTGCCCCATCCCCATTGAACAGCACGGGAGCCTTGAAGGGTGTCTAGAGGTTGCTCTTCTTGTTGCCCGCCCCGAACCGCTTCAATATGTAGAGGTAGCTTGGAAGTAGATTGTATTCGCTAAGTACCTTGTAGCATTGTAAGATTGTAAGATTATATTAGGATTTTGAGAATGATTGATGGACAAGACAAATCTTAAGATCAAGGCTCAAAAAACCATAAAAAACAAGAAAACAAGTGTTTATGGACACTTTCCACAACCCCATTGCAATAGACCATAGGAATAGGGTAAGTAGAATTCTAGGTGGGATCTCAGAACATTGCTCATTCCAAAAGAATCAATTGTGAGTTGTTTATGTGAAGTTGCAGAATTTTAGGTCTACGCCTTGAAACAACACCAAAAAATTGTCAACCACTGAATCCGACTGGAGATTATGCTCTAAAAGTTTTATGAACTAGTGGGTAAGCTTAATAATGCATTTGAGGTAAATTTTCAAGAGTTTGCAAAAACTCAGATTGTTTAATTTTTCTTGATATTTTAGGCCAAATTAAGCTTTGACTTGACTCAAAGGCTTAAAATAGGTCATAAAAAGACTATCCATTGAAAAAATTGCAAAAAATATTCATTTTAGGCCAAAATAAATAATCGTGATTATTTACTTTCAGCTCAAAATTGACCCAAGTATGATACCAGAGACTCTATGCATGACTACCAGCATCTTTTGTAAAGGCTCATAGAATTTGGATCACAAAACACACCAAAACCTTGAGAAAAACTGAAATCTGTAATGATTGTCAAGAACTTGAGTGTGACTTGGTAAATCTTGTTGAAATTTAGTGAAACTTGACTTAGAGGATTAGATTGAAGTGTTAAACATGTATATATGCTCAAATGACCAAAAAGATGCTTAAATTTGCGATTATTTACTTTTGTCCTGTTTGTCAACTTTTTTATCAACCCTGTATACCACCACTTTTTCATATTATATTGAGCATTCATGTCAAATTTGGTAAGATTTGGATCTATAAAGTGAAAATTATGGCCAAATTTGTAAAGTCAGTCTGCAGATAGAAAATTGTTGACAAATTGAGCAGTAATTATCCAAACTTGGTGAAATTTGACTAGGGAGCTTAAATTGAGTTGCTTTACCAACTAGTATCAACATTTTGGCAAAAAGTTGCAAAAATTTCCCAAATGTAAATCTCGCGATTATTTACATATGCTCCAAAATTGAATATTTTTGCATATTTGAGTATACCACAAGGTCAAGCATATCAATTAGACTCCACAAATCAATTTTTGTGAAATTTGGATCACAAAAGTGAGACTTAAGCCAGATTCTCAAAAACTGATCTGCGGACACTAAATAATTGATAACTTGGATAAATTTTGTTCAAACTCAATGAAACTTGTCCAGAGACCACACCAAGGTGATTACTTGGCAAAATAAGTCTAAACGTGTAAAAACTGAGAAAAGTAAATAATCACAATTATTTACTACTGAGACCTAGAGATAGGATTTTGGACTTTTGAGCTTGTACAGTGTTAGAACAACATAATACAAGGCCACTAGTCAAGTTTGGGCTCCATCAAGTCGAAATCAGTACATGTTAGCTCAGTTTCCAGATTGCAGATTAGTCCTTTAGCTCTTTGCAAGTGTAAAATTTGAAAGTCTCAATTGCTTCCTCAAAGGCTCAAATTGAAGTGATATACAAAGACGAATCTCAATAGTTAGCAAAAATTGTACAGTCTTTGTGAAAATTTGCTAACTTGGTTAAAACTGACACAGGAATCAGGTTGATTGAAAGTTTGACAGGATTTGAGTTCAAGTCAAGAGGAAAATGGATAACAATTCAATCCGCCAATAAGTACTCTATCCAAGGCTTCACAAGTCTATGTGAACCTTAGATTTGGTCGTATACTAGCAAATCAAGGCATATTGGGAGAGACCGCTAGTAGGATATACACCGAAGAGAGTGCGAATCAAGGCAATCACTTGGGCACTATCTTTGAAGAAGTCTCAGACACTTATTCCAACTCAACATCCGAAATGTCTTCCTATTTGACTCATTCAGGAACCGGAACGACAATGCGATATAAGCACATACTCACCTTTTATAAGACTAATGTCCATGGAGCTCATGTTCACCTAGATCCTAATGAAGAGTATGCTATTCGCATTGATGATCATGACATAAAGTTTGAAGAGGAAATCAGGACAAACAAACAAGGAAAAAAGTATATGGATAAAAACGGGACTCAGTAATAATAAAGGTTGAAAATCTTACTGTGATAGAAAAATGGGGGTTAGAGGTGAATACCATAATTCCAAATATGACAGCAAAAAAAGGTCCAATGACTTTAGAATTCGAGGAATATGATCAAGCTGATCCGAAACCTTTGAAACAGCTTAGCACTGATAATCCTAGGATTGGAGTCTATTGTTGGAGGATAGGAATGTCAAGGATCTTTTATGGACTTCTCATGCCAAATAGCAGAACAGTTAACACCCATGAAGATCATCTATATCTTCAAAATCAAAGATAAATATTCAACAGATCTACCAACTTACCTATTTAGGGATTGTTATAACAATAAATTTGTTATTATGAGTCTTGAGGAGGTAGAACATACCAAATACCAAGAGTACTCTATAAGAGATTGGATATTGGGCCAAGGACCAGAAACTATTCCAAGAGGAGGAACTTCGCAAGAGATCTTTTTGGAGCAATGTTAAAAAACCCAAACCTACGTCATCACAAAGAAAATGAAGTGATTAAAGCCGGTCCAAGGCTACATGATTCACTATTTCCAACAGATTGGTTTGAAGGACTCGAGACAGGACCAACTGCCAGAAGAACTAGAGTTAAGCCAGACAGACGTGTCAGACCAGCTAGTTTTCAAAAATGGGTCAAAAAATACAGTGGATATGGGGATCCATATGACCACTTAGAAAGCTTTAATCAAGAGCTAAGAGTAGAACGCATATTCGATTTCCACACTCAATTTGAGGGATTTGGAATGACATTAGAAGGAAAAACTTTGACATGGTTCCAAAACATTCCACCAAGGTCAATCATGGACTTAAATACATTAGCTCACGGATTTGTAGCTGTATGTTCCAAAATTGGGATCAAACATAATACGATAGCTCAAATCTATGGATTCAAACAGAAACAAGGTGAGTGTGTTAGGGATTGTGCAACTAGGATGAAGCAATACATTGCAAGATGCCCAAAACTAGAAATACTTGCAGAAGCAAGGTTAGTGTCATTGTTTCTAGAGGGATTGTTAAACAAAGAACTTCATGCTATATTGTATAGAAAGAAACATATGACCCTAGAAGAGTGTGTATTTGATGCTATTGACTTGGGAGACAATTGTGATATTTTCAATGAAGAAGATGTCTATAAGGATACTCAAAGTAAGAAAACAGCATCCTCAAAACCAACACAAGTGGGAACAACTATTGCAGCACCACTTATAGCCATACAAGGCATGCTCAAAAGGATGAACAAAATGATGAATAATATGCAAAAAGAGCCTATGAGAGGACCAAGACAAGGAATACCTCAACAAGGACAACCAATTAGGCCACAAAAATGGTATGCTATCGAGGGTAAGTGGACAAACCATGAGACCAATGAGTGCTATTACTGACCAAAGTATGATGAAAATGTTCAATTTGTGCCCATGAGGCCACAAGGACAACACATGTACAGATATTAGCCTAATATGGCCCCAGCACAAAGACCACCAACAAGTATGGAAATACCACAACTAGTGTTGGGTCAACAACCTCCATATCCTGGGCATAATGTAGTTCCTGTAAAGTACATGCATTCAGAAGGAGTCATAGATGAACAAGCATTAGTGCCTGTTACACCCTTTGTTGAGCCTAACCCATCTATAGTAATGGTAGAAGAGGACTGGTATAATTCACATCCACCATAAATGGGAAAACCTGTAACTTATGATATACTAGAGCTTACACCGATGTACTATGTAGCCAATCAAGGTGTTAGACCTCCAATGGTAAGACCCATGATTAAGCCAAGGACCAAAAACTGCCATAATTGTGGTGCAAATGATCATTGGAAAAACAAAGGCCTAGAGTCTGATAAGAACATTAAGCCAGTTGAAGCTTTTTGTACACAATGTTGCAAAAAGGGTGGACGATTCCTTGAAGAATGTCCAAAAAATTCCATTAAACAAGGAAAAAGAAATGGTGAATGTAGTCCAAGTGATGCCTAATAGCTCTTCAGAAAGTGAACCTATATTTCCGATAAAGGTCGTCACTAGAGCCCGGGCTAAGAGAAAAAAACATAATTCCTCAGATGAATCAAATGAATTCCATTCGTGGAAGAAGACTGGCTAGGACATCTATGGAAAAAAGTGAGAGAGATTAATGATGGGAGCAAAACTTTGAAGTCGGCTCCTGTAGAGCAAGTTTGGTTAGACAATCTACCTCCTGATGTGGACAATGATGTACAATCCTTGTATGGGAATTGTGGCTCTAAAGCATCAAGAATGTCTAAACTAATGACTCTAAAAACACTGTTGTAAGGACATGCATCCTATGGGCAAGGCCACCAGCACGGCCGGATAGTGTGTACGCTAGGGGGAGGCTATAAGATAGCATGGTTGGGTGGAGACTAGCACCCGCATTACCACCACCCTTTCACTGGTATCAGAGCTATGGAGGAGGGGGAAGGACTCTCTCTCTCTCTTGGTTTATCTCTCTCTCTCTCGATCTCAGCATGGCCTCCACCTCTCCAAATTTTTCTCTCTTTTCCAAATTCTTGAGGAATAGGACGTGCATGTCTCACATGCAACTGTGGTGTGAAAGGAGGCTAAGCAGGCAGTCGAGTAGATTTTGGTAGCGGCCGTGTGCGGGCGCTCTTGGAGTGGGAGAGAACCAGTTTTCGACCTGGTTGAAATCCTACAGAAATGGCTTCAATGGGATCGCAGCTCCAAGGGGAGAAGCTCTCGACCCTGCAACGCCTCATAAAGAGAAACACAGCACCATGCGCTATTTCTTCTTCCTCGCGTTGCTCTGCCACCGCCATAGTATTCCTTGTTTTTACACTTGGCGGCCGCCCATGGTCACAGAGTGGCCAATTTGTAAGGTTTTAAGGGTGCATGCCCACCCAGGCAAACACCCAGTAGTCGCAAGCGACTTCTATGGATGCAGAAGGGCTACAAGGTGCGAGTTTTTGAGAGATGCACCATGCAAAATTGTAATAACATAGAAAGAGTCTAATGAGGACAGGAGGGTTCAAGAACCAGGGAGGCTCAAACACACCAATCATGAAAGGGGTTTGACTGGAGCAAGGTTTCAAGAAGAGCACCATGACTCATGCTGAGCAATAGTACAACGGTGACAATGAATGTCGATACACGCAGGTGGATTATTTGTTGATTATTGATACACCTTTCGTCAAGGGACTCTCTCTCTTGGTTTCTCTCTCTCTCTCTCTCTCTCGATCTCAGCATGGCCTCCACCTCTCCAAATTTTTCTCTCTTTTATAAATTCTTGAGGAATAGGACGTGCATGTCTCACATGCAACCGTGGTGTGAAAGGAGGCTAAGCAGGTGGTCGAGTAGATTTTGGTAGCAGCCGTGTGCAGGCGCTCTTGGAGTGGGAGAGAACCAGTTTTCAACTTGGTTGAAATCCTTCACAAATGGCTTCAACGGGATCGCAGCTCCAAGGGGAGAAACTCTCGACCCTGCAACGCCTCATAAAGAGCAACACAGCACCATGCGCTATTTCTTCTTCCTCGCGCTACTCTGTCGCCGCCATAGTATTCCTTGTTTTTACACTTGGCGTCCGCCCATGGTCACAAAGTGGCCAATTTGTAAGGTTTTAACGGTGCATGCCCACCCAGGCAAACACCTAGTAGTCGCAAGCGACTGCTATGGATGCAGAAGGGCTACAAGGTGCGCGTTTTTGAGAGATGCGGCATGCAAAATTGTAATAACACAGAAAGAGTCTAACGAGGACAGGCGAGTTCAAGAACCTGGGAGGCTCAAACACACCAATCATGAAAGGGGTTTGACTGGAGCAAGGTTTCAAGAAGAGCACCATGACTCATGCTGAGCAATAGTACAACGGTGACAATGAATGTCGATACACGCAGGTGGATTATTTGTTGATTATTGATACGCCTTTCGTCAAGGATCTTGGTATAGCATGCAAGGCATGCGACAAGATGTTGCCAATTGAACGGTATCCTCAGTGGGTTGACAAGGTCGCCGATACACATATTTAGTTAGATCTAACTTGCTTTTGAGTTTATTTTGCAAAATGATTTTATGAAATTGAAGAAGTTAGTACAACTATCTTTCCTATGTCTATGAACAATGTGTCTAATTGGGACAAAGGAGCAAGGCTATATCCAAAGACGCTAATGGTCACGGTTTGTGTAGCCCAACTAGACCATTGACGTTTTCCCATGCTCTCAATTCAGTTGCGAATCGGGCAAGGCCCTCGACATCAGGAAGTAGATCATCCTTTGCACCAAGCAGCAATGTCTAGAGAATCATTTCTTGGTTTTCTTTTTTCTTGCAAGTCATACGATTTTTGGGTCGGCAAGATTTGTCGGCAGGTGTACTTACTGAGGTACACAATTGATTTTTGTTTATTGAACATCTACTTGCTAGCTATGATATGCAACAGACGTGCATACATTTGAGGCACACAAAGCACAAGCATGGCTTGTGAAATTTATTGTAAGCACCATAGATTTTATTGGTCTAAAGAATGGAATCAAGCATGGCTTGAGTACCGACCGGCCTTGCTCCATAGCACAGCTTCCCAACGGTTTCATTTTGATGAAAAAGCATAGCAAATTGGCCCTATTTTGGAATCTCAAGGAGATTGGCACATTCTATTGCTTGACTTGATGAAGGGGGCACACTGTTCGGCATGGCCGACTCCTTCTTATTGTGTCTTGAAGCTCAAAAAGGATGCTTACCACACAGTACTGGTTAATTTCAATCAAAATTACGCGACACGATCGATTGCTTTTGTCATGATATCCGCAGCGACAGTCGTTGGCTCTCCACCCAAAATCTTTATGTGAAGCAAGGCTTCACTATAGGAATCTTGCATTGAAAATTTTTCCGTTTGGGGTATGCTATGAGCACACGCCCTTGGGGAATTTCTCCATATGCCTGCAGGATATTTCAGGCGTGTATATGATACATATGCCACCTTTCTCTCGCGCAATAGAGATGGTTATTATCTATATTTGAGCGAGCTTTTCCTTCAACATCTCCAGACAACTGGTTACAGTAGGATGACCAAGTTAGACCATTTTCAGTACTGTTTATTTTTCCATGTTTATACATTTACATTGGAAACTACTGCTTTTCTGCAAAGCAAAGTGCTTTGACAATTTTACTTGAAGCAAGGCTTATCCCTTGTGCCAAGGTACTGCCCAGTGACTTGGCATCAAGGGTAGTGGCACACAAGTTTGGGGAGCTGGAAAAATAGAAAATATCACTCACAGAATTCCTCCCTGTACATCTGTGCAAAGCTTTTATGGTTTTGGCTCTCACATTTGAGGCCATCAGTTTTGCAAAGGGCTTAAAATTCTGCATCACGACATGCCAGCTAGGTAGATTCAATTCTACCGCCTCATGCAATATGCTTCCGCTATAACAACAGACACCTTCTTCGCAAGATAAGTTTTGGAGTGTTTAAATGATTTTTTGGTTGATGTCAACCCACAACATCACCAAAAGGAACCTAAATCTAAGACTTAATTCACCGGCAACGTGCCATATTTAAGTCATTTTTGTACAGTCACACAATCCCCTGCACGGTAGGTGAGACAAGATGTGACTTGTGTTTTTTGTTACCTCTCTCGATGAGAGCGTTATGGAACCAGATTGTTGCATGCTTATAGGATAAGATACACACTACACATAAGATGCAGGAAAGTTCCTCAGTCTAGCAATCTCTCTCTCTCTCTTTCTTATTTCTCTCAAAGAATAATGAAAACTTGTTATGAGCCACACACGTTGGCTAAGAGTCATTGTCAGATCTTGGGTACGACCCAATTGTTGGCATTCCTTGGGTGATTGTTCTTAAGAGCAAACATATCTACCCAGTGGAGTACACATCGACGCTAATGGATAAGCAAGAGTCTTATAATTACGGATGTTCAAGGTGTCGTTTTTCCACTACAAGTTTTCAGTCCGATGCTTGAGTTGAGTTTTTGATAATCATAAACTCACATCAGTTGATCTCTACCACAGATTCTAGATGCAAAAAACCGTTGTGACAGCATGGCTATCCATAAGAGCTAGGCTTTACACGTGTGGATCTCCTGCTCTCTCTGTAGCACTACGAGTGTCTATGGATGCGTAGTTTTGGGGTAAGACCCCGCAGGTGCTTACCAACTCAACCCATAGGCATTGAGGATCACACTTTGATCTATTCCCGTTATACTTTCAAGGAAAGAATTCAACAATCTACCACATGGTAGCAAACAAATTCAACTTTTCAAGTTGACTCCCATCATTCTGTACACGGTTAACTATGTTGGTTACCATTACCTGCTAGCTAAGCAGTTTCTACAAAGGGTCTTCCCAAGGGGTTTGCCTACGTAGATTCTACCCAACGGGTTTGGATTGCAAAGGCAACACCCAAGGATTCCAGTGCAATGTTGCTTGGTTTTTTCATAGGTAGGAGACGTGCTCCTGTGCATTTGAATACGGGTAACTGAACTTTCAGTTCAATCCCCAAGGCCATGCCAAGGACGAAAACAATTCTCCAAGGGGGGGGTAATGTAAGGACATGGGTCCTATGGGCAAGGCCACTGGCACGGCCAGACAGTGTGTATGCTAGGGGGAGGCTATAAGATAGCACTGTTGGGTGGAGACTAGCACACGCATTACCACCGCCCTTTCAACTACCCTCTTACTTAGGAGACAATGAGGATGAGTCCATAGTGTGTAAAACCACTCATGTAAAAAGAGTGGAACAGACCCTAGAGGTAGACAACATCCATTCAATCATGTTTACACCCATTCAATGCACTCTTACTTTAGGAGAACTGCTAAAAATTAGACCATATTTATGGAATGATCTACAAAAAACTCTAGAGAAAGTGGAGATAACAGTGCTAATTGCAAAAAATTGGGAAAATTGAAACACAAATTGGATAACAAGGAGATTAGATCATCCCAATGAACAAAGTTGGAGAATCCTATGAAGGGGAAGAAGGAAACACAACCCTTCCGATGAGATATAATGATGTAGGCTGATAGCAAAGGATGGTGGTACAAAAAAAGGGCCAAATTTTTTTTCACCTATTTGGTCCTTTGGAGGGGAAGTTATGAGGCCCAAAAGTTTTGGAATTTGTATTTTTTAGCTATAATTGTATCTCAAAAATACAAGTCATGTAGTTTCACAATGGGCCAGCCCGTGTGAGAGTAGTGGTGTAATTAGTAAATTTAGTGGTCCGAACTGCGTCCGTTTGAATTGAGCGCTTTTTGCCAGCGCTTGGACTCTCTCTCTCTCTCTCTCTCTCAGCATTGTAGCAGAGATGCTATCGTGTGAGTTCTCCCACCATGAGGACCCCAAAGGCCAAGGGAGTTGCTGCCAATAGCAGAGCGTCACCTTCAACATGCAAACAGAAAGGGAAGGCCAAGGAGGGAATGCCCACCCATGGGAGAAGCAACAACAAAGGTTCTTCCACCCCTGCCTCTCAACAAACAGAGCTGGAGAACAAAAGCAGTCCCAACACAAGGGCTAATGCAAAACAGTTCAAGGCTTCTGAAATCGACTCCGAACGGACCTCACACCGTGTCGATGAGGATGAATCAAAATCTACCAACAAGTCAAGACGTGGTAAGCTATTCATTGGAATCAAGCTTGTGTTAATTAAATGGTGTAAAATTTTGAATTTAAATGTTCAGTGTAAAATTTGATACCTTGGAGCATCGCATTTGTAATCCATATGCATATGAGAGAAAAATTAGAAAATTGACTTGGACCATGTCAATTATCCAGCATGCTTTGAGTTTCTAAGGATTAAAACTGAAGTTATTGCAGACTATTGTTGAAGTTTCGTGGAAATAGAGTATGGATAAATCATATTGTAAACACATTAGTTATTAGTTATTAAATGTACAGTAACAAATGTGGTACTTTGGATTTGTTTCACAATAATTTTTGATTTGTTTGACATTTTAGGTAAGAATAAAATGGAGGAGTACCCTCAACAAACCAGGTTCTGTTATATAGCAGAGGACTTGCATGAGGAGTATGGCCTTAGTCTAGAAGGCAAACTCCCTAAGGACCTGACTGTAGGACTTGCCATCCGAGAAGTGGTTATCTGTTTTCAAGTACAAGTTCCAAAAGAATAGCAAAATTTATTTAAATCATTTGCAGCCACATCTGGTGGATGACTGCAGCTTTCTATTCTTCAAAGTTTATCAGGGACCCCCTTCATGCGGTGAACTGATCACCAAATTTGCTAAGGGTTATGCATTTGAGAAATGTGATGCAACGAGAAAAGACCCAATAGGGCATAGAATAGCATGGGCCCGGTTTGGGGAAGGAGTGTTGCAGATGATATCATTTAGGACTGACGGTCTTGACCGTAAAGTTGAGACATGGAGGAAACAAAATGCTTCCTCCCCTGGAACTGTCCCGCAGTCAGTTAAGAAGGCCCGCATGACTCAAAGTGGCAGCAACATCTGCACAGAACCAGAGCAAGGTGTTAGAGGGGCAGTGGCTGACTACCTACCTGACTTAGAGGCATTGCTCCAAAGACTCCAAAAGCAGGTGTCACATCCAGGGTCATCAAAACTAACAGACCTGAAGGCCTCTATTCAAGCAAACAAGGACCAGCTAACTGGTATATGAGGGTAAAGAGGGCGTGGTGAAAAGTTTGATGGAGGATATTCATACCCTAGAGGCGTGCATCTGTGTGCTGTGGCAGCAAATACCTATCCCTGATGAAGAGATCAGAGAGGTGGAGGTTGAGCTGGGAGCAAGTCGGTGCTTGTTATGATGGCACGGGGTTTTCAAAAATATCAAGAAGCTCCAAGCTGAGGTTGAAAAGCAGGTGGTATTGTATTTCTGGCTTATTGCATTGTGTACGACTGTTGAAAATTTTTATTCTGCACAAGGTTTGGTGATTTGGCATGTTTCACTTCTTGACTGGTTTATTTGCTGACATTTTTATGGGTTTTAGTACTATCTTGGACTAATTTGGTACTCTCTCTAACTGTTTTGGTACTTTTATTTAACACTAAGGGCAGTGCTTGAAATTTCCTTAGTACTTTATGATGCTGCTTCATTTCATTTGGTACTCATTTGAACTACTTGGTACTATATTGATACTTCCTTGTTTCTAATTTTTGAGTCTTACAATGTACTATTTGTTTTGTTTTGGATTCTATAATGGCACAATCGATGGTACTTTTGGTGCTTTTCTGATCATTTGGTCTTTTTCAATTCTATTTTGGGACTACTATGGTACATGCTGCTTATTGCTTTTGTATCTTCTTTAAATGTCTTGGTACTTTCCAGTTTTTTTTTGAAAGTGGTTTGCTTATTTTTGGACTATTTTGGTACTTTTTAAACTGATTTGGGTATTTAATTGAACACTAACTGCTATGTTCGTACTTCCCTTGTAACCTTTTGGTGCTTAGTTATTTTAATTGGTTCTCTCTTCGATCATTCTGGTATTGGCTTGAGAATTTTTGGTACTCATATAGTTTACAGGTATTGTCTTGGGTGCTATGTGGCACAATCTTTGGTACTCTGGGTGCTTTTCTGTTCATTGGGTACTCTTATTACTTATTTTGGAACTTTCTAGTTACAGTCTTATACTGTAATGTTGAGTTTGACTTGGGTACTTTTGGTGCTTGATACTGCTTTGGTACTCTTGAAACATTTGGTACTTCAACCTATTTTGGTACTTTCGGTACTTCCCATGTAACCTTTTGTGCTTCTTTCTTTATTTGGTTCTCTCTTTGACCATTTTGGTACTACCTTGAGAATTTTTGGTACTCATATAGTCTACAGATTTGCCTTGGGTGCTATGTGGCACAATCTTTGGTACTATGGGTGTTTATCTGTTCATTGATTACTTATTTTGGTACTTTCTAGTTACAGTCTTATACTGTAATGGTGAGTATGACTTGGGTACTTTTGGTGCTTGATACTGATTTGGTACTGTTGAAACATTTGGTACTTCAACCTATTTTGGTACTTTTGGTACTTTCCTTGTAACCTTTTGTGCTTTTTTATTTTATTTGGTTCTCTCTTTGACCATTTTGGCACTGCCTTGAGAATTTTGGTACTCATATAGTTTATAGATTTTCCTTGGGTGCTATGTGGCACAATCCTTTGTACTCTGGGTATTTATCTACTCTTTGGGTAGTTTGATTACTTATTTTGGTACTTTCTAGTTGCTGTCTTATACTGTAATGTTGAGTATGACTTGGGTACTTTTGGTGCTTGAAACTGCTCTGGTATTGTTGAAACTTTTGGTACTTTAGGTACTTTTGGTACTTCGGTATTCCTAGTACCTTGATACTACATTGGTGTTTTCTTCTAATAATGTTTCCTTTGCTAATTGTTTGATTTGGTACTGTCTTGGTTCTATTTTGTAACTGTTGCAATAATATTTTGGTACTGCATGTGTTATTCCTTGATAGCAGTCAATTTTGGTAATGAAGCCAGCAAGCTACTTGTGGACGACACAAGATACAAATTATTGAAGAACGATTATGAATCGTGTTGCTGCATTCAGACATATGAGCCAAACTATTACGATCCGAACAAGCTGAAGTATCTCATGGATGTCATTCTACCATGGATCATAGGATGGCTAGATGAGAAGTTCCCCACCGCTTATAGCCGGTGCACACCCCTGTTTGATGTAGAGGACGACATCTCCCTGTATGTTGCTGACTACTTTGTATCTTTGAAAGGGTACTCGTACCGGTTTGACCCCCCTGATGTGTAAAAGATTCTGTAAAAGACTGGCATTTTCGTGTAATAAGAAATTATTGCTGGGCATGAACCTTCGTCTGCAAAAGTTTTACACATGCACTTAATTTTTTTGCACATTAATTTTTCTTACCACTTCTTTGGTAATTTTTCTGTTGCTATTTGCATGTGAAGCCTGAATCAGCAGAAATGTCAAATAACCCACGAAAGCAGGAAGCTTAAATTAGGCAACTCAAATCCCATCTGATTTGGTCGAGCTGACAAGCCGCTATGGTCAGTTTTTGGTCGTAGGTCTTCATGCACTGCTCGGTTTCTAGGATTTTTTCTAGGGGTTTAGACTAGCTACCTTCCATACAAAATGGATCATTGACAAGTAAAGAACTTACCCCTCATGTTTCGTGTGAGACGGCGCTGCTCGGTTTCTAGGGTTTTTTCTAGGGGTTAAAATGGATCATTGACAAGTAAAGAACTTACCCCTCATGTTTCGTGTGAGACGGCGCTGAAAACGGGCAACTGTGGACTCCGGAAAAGATGTGCGAAAGAGGTCCAAAGCTCTCTCTACAAAGGTTGCAAGTGGAAATGAGGTGGTTTTAGCCTACTTTGGATATCTATACCCGGACTTCCCAAACCAATTTACCTAGATTCCCTCGTTAGTCCTACTAGACCATGAAATCTATGTTAGACTCAAAAATTTCCCTGATCGGATTCCTGTAGCTCATTCTGCAAGAATTTTGCAAAAGTAGGCATGGCCGCCTAATTTAGGCTTCCGGCTTTCATCTTCTGATTTCATTGAAAAATTTTGTGCTTGTATGCTTTGTCTTTCTGATCAACATCGTTTCTTCCGTTTTTCTATCTGAGCCTCCTTGCTATTTGTTATTAATTTTTGACCTGTTTATTTGAAAAAATTAAAGAAAATAGCAAAATGCTCTAAAAAAGTAAAGTAAAAATCCAATAATTAAGAAAATCCATTGAAAAACACAGCTTTATTATTTTTTGTTGATTTTTCTATTTTTAAATCTCATTATTAACAAAAATAAAAAAAACACCCAAAAAGGACTGTTTTGATGATTTTTTGATAGCAATACGCTATTTACACTCATCGAAAAGATATTATCAATGAATTTTCCCTTGATGATGAATTATAAGTTCAGTATTAGGTAATTTTGCAAAAAATCACCGTTAACATCGAACTTTTTTCCTCCCTCTTCAAACATTGCCCTTAATTACGTAGTACTTAGTGCCCTTCCACCCCTCCTAGATGGCGTACTCCGGGACGACTGTGTACATGGGTTGAACAATCGTGTCTATGCATTGTCATGGTTGGCTCTACCATGCTTTGAAGATCAATGCAATTCAAGCCAATATATTGTGCAAGAGCTGGGTCTTGGGTAATTAACTCAAGGGTTTCTGATGTTGAGGTTTGTTGTTGATGTCTTCCAAAGAGCAAGTCTTGTAGCTTGCGTGCTCTCTATTTGATTGTACCATCCGGATGCTTTAGCACACTGATTACTTGAGCTGTTGGTAGCACTTTTGTTTGTTGTCGAGCTTTTTCTTGCCATTGGTAGCTTGGTCTGCTTGGTTCTGTATGGTGTGGGGGAGTCTTTGGAGACTTAACTCGCCATTGCTTAATTGGTTTTACGGTTTGTGAAGAAGTAAGTGCTCCTTTTTCTTCCAAACCAATTTCATGTTAGGTTCCTTGCTCGAAGATGCTCATCTCTGTGTTTTTACCCTTGGAACCTTCTTTTCTTTTGTCAGTGAAGTCTTAGGCACCCATATTTGAATTGGCTTATCCTTAAGCTGTGCTTTTGGTAGCAAATTTGCCTGACTCCTTGCATGTTACTTGTAGCATTTGCTTGTCAAGGCAATGGAGAAGATTGACTATGTCGTGGTTTGGTCTGTTGATTGCTTCCTTTCCATTCCCCTTTGCTTGCTGCAATTGGAACAATGAGTTGTCTGCCTTTAGGTGATAACTTTAGCTGATTTGTATCCCAATCTGGTATTGCTTTGTATGTTCGCATTTAGTGAATTCTAAGAATCATCGTCTCATTCATGTGTTGATCTGGTAAGCATACAAATTGATGAGGACATGAACATCCATGTACTATCAGGTTCAAGTTGACTACTCCCAATGTTGGGGTTGGGTTCTTATTGCATCCCTTGATTGTTGTTATTCCTGATGTCAATGCTTGACTTGTTGCTTTCTTGTACGTGGAATAACTTACTGCATTGACTCTGGCTCCTGTGTCGACCAAAGCATTGGTGCTATGATTGTTGAGTTGTACTTTGATGCGCAGGTCCATTCCGTCTAACCAGTCATCATCTTTAGGTAATTCCCATTGGAGATCATCTATTTCCAGAGTGTTGATGAGAATCGGTATCTGTTGATTCTTGAGAGCAGATTTTCGTTTGAGTACCCGAAGCCAAGCTTCCTCTTGGGCTTCATCAATAACCTGTTGTCGTTTAATCTTTCTTTGCTTGGTGCATGCATTCTTTCTAGCAATTCATTGGTTAGCGGAAAATTGTATTTCTTTAAACGACATCCACTAATCCAATTAGCCATTGGTTCACCATTTAGGGTGGACAATTTTACTACTCCACTTGGAGATACATCTTCAATGATAAACGGTCCGTTTTCCTTTTTCTTAAACTTGGGAATGTGTTGCTTAAGGGAATAGACCAAAACTAAGTCCCCTTTCTTGAAGGTTTTTGTGATTAAGTGGGATTAAAAAATCGTTTTCGTTTTCGCTTTTGTGTATAGATGTGAGCTACAGCATTTACCTACAGCAATTGTATCTTCATTTACCTCTCCGATACAATTGGTTCCCAATAAGAGCATAGTCTCTTGCTTCAGTTTCAATTGCTCTTTGACGGGGTTTACTCATATCCTCAGGAAATGTTCAGCTTGATAAGTAAGTAAGTAGATAGTTACTCCACTTAGGAACAAGTGACATTTGAAACAATGTTACATGAGGTATGGGTGTTTGTTTTTGACATTGAGGGCAATCCGTTACAAAAGATCGAACATCGCTCCTCATAGTCAGCCAAAATACTCCAAGTCTCAAGATTCATTGCATAGTTTGGTCTTCCGCAAAGTGAAGTCCTACTATGGTAACATGTGCTTGACTTAGGTATTGTTCTTTTTCTTCGGGATTAATGCATAAGAGCAATATCCCGTCTCAATTTCTTTTGTATACTAGCCTACCAGCTAGTAATTGATACATAGCCAATTGCTTGATTAATCTGATCATGATAGGAAGTGGTATTTGTGAATCCACTTGAGGTATTGTCATCAATGACACAATGTTTTCTGACCATCGAGGTATCATTTCCACAGAGAACAAATAGGCATCTAGTAGATCATCGTCTATCCCTTTAGGTGATTCTCCTGAAAAAATCCTTACAAATGATCTACTCGTTGATGTGTAGTGCCCTTTGTTACAACCACAGTGAAATCAAATTCTAGAAGAATGATGAACCATCTCACTATTCTTCCTGTGCTACATGGCTTGTTGATCAAATACAACAAAGATTGGTGGTCCACAAAGAGCTCAAACTTGTTGGCTAATAGGTAATGTCTATACTTTTTAATGGCATAGATCATTCCTAATCCTTCTCTTTCAGTGGTGGTGTAATTATTTTCCGCCATGTTCAATTGTTGGCTAGAATAAGAAATAGGAAAGTAAATTTTCTCGTCTCCTGATTGAGCTAGTATACAACCGATAGCAAAATTGGAAGCATCTACATGTACGTGGAATACCTTATTCCAATCTGGTGCTTTCAATATTGGAAGTGAGGTGAGGGCTTGCTTAAGCTTCATGAAGGATTCTTCACATGTCTCGGTCCATTCAAAGTGTGTAATCAAGCTATACATGGGTTTTGCAAGATAGCGTACATGTAGATGAACCATTGATAATATCCACAATGCCCCATGAAGGCTTGTACCCCCTTGACTGTTGTTGATCTAGGCAAATCAGCAATGACATGAATCTTCTCAATATCAGTAGCTATGCCATTTTTAGACACTATATGTCCAAGAATTTTTCCTTGTCTACCCATGAATGTGCACTTTTCAGGATTTAAGCAAATCGTATAAAGTCTACATTTTTCGAATACCTTTTTGAGGTGTTCAAAATGACCAGCCCGGATTGATGAATGTACGCATAGATCATCCATATATACTTCTAAGGATTTCCTAATATATTATCTAAAAGCATGGCTCATCAATCTTTGAAACGTGACTGGAGCAGTAGTTAACCCAAAAGGCATAACCCAATAGGCAAATATACCCCATTCTGTTGCAAAAGCAGTTTTATGCTGATCTTTTGGGTCAACCAAAAGTTGATTGTATCCTAAAAATCCGTCTAAGAAACTGTAAGCTTCTTTTTCTGCAACTTGTTCTAAAACATGCTCAGTGATTGGAAGAGGAAAGTTGTCTCTAATAGTAGCTGCATTCACCTTTTTGAGATTAACACACACTCGTAATTTTTCATTCTTCTTGGGTACTACCACAATTGGAGATACCCAATCTGTGTATTCAATTTTGTAAATGAATTCGGCTTCCTTTAGTTTTTCAATCTCTTCTTTTATCTTCCTAGAAAATGTTTCATTATATGTGTATGGCCTTTGTCTACTTGGTTTCGCATCATCTCTCATGGGTATGGTATGTTCATAGATTTCTGGATCAACACCCTTGAGATCCTTGTAAGACCAAGCAAAGATATCTCGGTATTCCTTTAACAAGATCAGCCAAGAGCTCTTCTTCTTCTTCTGTTAGGTCATTCGCAATGTAAACAGGTCTAGGATCTTCTCCCAGTTCAACCAACTCTATCTTTTTAGCGTTTTCAGGACCTTCGTAAGACTCGCCCTTTTTTCGTAGTTCCCTAACAGGTTGTTCGACTATGATTTTTCAATCTTGGAGAGTATACTTTTTGTAATGGGATGGAACGCTCATTACATCCTTACCATCCTCTTTCGTGGTTTCCATTTTGGTCGTATATATCTCCTTTAGAGCTTTTTTTACTCTTTCTATTTCTTTTTCCGCTCAATCGGGTCATGAGTGGTTTCTTATCCTGTGGGCTTGCTTGAGTATCCTTCGTTGTTTTTCTCGATGTTTTAGACATTTCTGAATTTTTGTTTGAAGGATATCTGCCAGTGATTTTGTCCTTGACACAATCATTTGCATCTATCGGCATCAGGAATTTTGTTCTACTGGAGACTGATGGCATAGATCGTGTTTTCACAATTATGGTGTCTCTTTTTTGTCTATACCATTTTTGTCTTCTCGATTTCTGGTTTGGAAAGTCAAAAAAAAAATCATCCCCTCCTTTTAAGAGTAGCTTAGCTCTCATACGTTCTTTTTCTGACCCCGAACCTTTTGAGGTAGTTGAGTGTTCATCTAACTCATCAATTGCATTGTAATAGAGGTTTGAAAAGACTTGTTGAGCTTTCATTAACTCCTTGGGTTCCTCATCTTCGTATTCAATGTTGAGGATTGAAATCATTTGGATGGGAATTATGTCGTAGCCATACTCATTGCAAAATTGAGTAGGTATAGATGTATTCACACATACATCCATTGTCGCTAAAATTTGAGTCCATTCAAATGGCTCAAACAAATGCTCTGGAAAGGGTTCAGGTACATAGGCTTTGTTTGTGCATTCCCTTTCTAGGATACATTCTTCTCCTCTTAAGCTTCCATTTTCTGAAGCTCCACACATCCAAATAGGAGTGTCCTTGTTTAACCAGGATGGAAGCTAAGAGACTGAATCAAACTCTTGTATGGGTGTTTTCAAGACATCTCTATAAGTGTGATCTTTTAGATTTACTCTTGTTATAGATCCCACTTGCTTCAAATACAGATAATTGTTTTCCCAATCTTGGATAAGCTTTACCTCTCGCATGAAAGGTCTTCCCAATATGATTTCATAGTTGAGTTTTTTCCCAAAGTCTACTATGGCAAAAGTGTGTTGATACTCAATTCCACAGGAATTGACTATCACCTTTTCAAGCATCCCTAAAGGTCTCTCAATGTGTTCGTCAGCCAATTGCAATTCCATTCGAGTTTTGTCTAATGGCTGGTTGTCCCCAGGATTCCCATACTGCTTTCATGGCTATGGCTTTGCCTGCTCCACTATCCAGTATTGCCATGGTTTCAATGTCATTATATTTCACTGGAAGGGTGGTGTTTCCCTTTTCCCCTTTGTAGTATTCCCCGACTTTGTTCATGGGAATAGATCAAATCTCTTTGTTGTCCAATTCATTTTTCAAATTTTCCAAATTTTTTGAGATTAGCTCCGTTATCCCCACTTTCTCTAGGGTTTTCTGTAGATCATTCCATAATTATTGCTTGAGTTTTAACAGTTCTCCCAAGGTAAGAGTGCATTAGATGGGTGTAGACATGATTGAATGAATGTTGTCTACTTCTAGGTTTTGTTCAACTCTTTTTACTTGAGTGGTCTTATACACTATGGATTCATCTTCGTTATCTCCCAAGTAAGAGGGTAATGTTTTCAAGGTCAATGGTTTTGACATTACTGAAGCTTCAGATCCACAATCCCGTACAAGGATTGTACATCCATGTTCACATCAGAAGGTAGGTTATCCAACCAGACTTCCTCTATAGGAGCTGACTTTAGAGTTAGGCTCCCATCATTGATCTCTCTAAATTTTTCCCATAAGTGTCCTGGCTAGTCTTCCTCTACAAATGGAATTCCATCTAAGGCATCTTCGCTGTCACCACCTTCTCATATCACTTTATCCCACCTACATTGTAGAAACAAGCAAGGTCCTTCTCCTCCTCCTAGTTTTCTTTGCTCAATCATGGCCAACTCTACTTCGCAAAGGCGGCCAAAGGATGAGGTCACAGCACTTGCATGCCACAACACTAGAGGTGTAGATGATGAGTGGGTGCCACAAGAGTTCACCAAAGGTGCTTGGGTATACATGCAACCATCTGCTATTGGCCCTCATCGTGTGTGGAATCGTGCAAACTTGGATCTTCATTGGAAAGGAAAGCTCCTTGGCTTCAAGAACCGCAAAGATAAGGGGACCGTAGCCATTGTGCAACATGTTTTCTCAATGTCAACCATGCATTTGCAACAACCACCTCGATTTCCAACACATTGTAAGTACATGTTTTGAGAATACAAAGCTAGGTGTGAAATCACAGTGTAATGTTATTATGGATTCATACTTAAGATTTGTCATGCATTTATAGTCATATTTCCATCCACGTTGGTGGAGGAGCAGCCACTACATAGTCTCTCCGGCATATTCAATGCTATACATGCGGATATTGGAGCAATAATGTTCCCACATCTTTGCCCAACCAAACTGGTTCAAAGAAGGATTTTCTTCTATTCTCACTCCTATATTGTCCCTACTTCTACACAAGCGTTTGGAACGCTTGAACCCATCAAAGTAACTTCCTTATTAAGTATGGAGTGGCCGGTGCCAGATGTGTGGTCGGTAGCATCTTTCAAGCAAAATATGATAATGGATGTCCAAAACTCTTTGAAATACTCTAAAGCTTCTAGGTCTGTGGGCTTGAGTTGGAGTTTGCCTTTTCATTGTTTTGTGCACATTTTTAAAGAGTTTGGATTTGTGGAGACTACCACAATGCTTGTATGTAAAGATGCGCATCACGAGGAATTAGGAAGGCTTTTAGAAGAGGACTGGGATTTTGTGGAGGGCATGCACAACGGGGACTGGTAGTGTTGTAAGGTTGGAGCTTCAGGTATTGGAATGCGCTATTTGAAATCCCGCACCTCCTTGTACATACGATTTCACTATGATCATTGGATGTGCAAGCTTGGAGTGTGGACTCCCTTACAGAGTGTAGACGGCGTTATTGCAAGATTTGACATTGCAATGAAGATGCCCAACGATGCTTTGGAGTCAGTCCAAGTGAACAAGCATTGGACTCTCAGTAATGTTCGAGAACATTTGGTTAATATGGGTTTTGAGACCCTTCAACAAGCACAATTTCGTTTACAAGGTCACAAGGTGAGAATCCTTCCACCACATTTTCAATACATTATGGTTTTTCGATCATTGGATGTTTATTGTAATGAATGTCTGCAGATTGGGAAGAGAATGGAAGACAAATTGAAGGTCGAGGAGGACTTGGGGATGGATGGAACTATGCTATCGATCTTATAACTTTGTAACTCTTGCAATTTTCAAACTGATCCCCGCTGTAATCAACATGATTTGCTTCGGCAAATCATGCCTTTGAATATAATTTTTTGCATTGGAATGAGAAATCATTTTTTGGTGAAAGTGCCTTTTTTTTTAATGTCTTAAAAAAAGGGTCCATTATAAAAGGGGGGCCACCTAACTCATTCACTATTTTCACTTTTGCAACTCTTGAGCTCCTCCACTCTCTATCTACACCCCAGGCTAGACATGGATGCTTCCACAGCCTCTACATCTGCAGCCACATCCACCCCTTTGTCACGCTTCATACTCTTCCTCAAGGACACCAAATACAAAGGGAAGTTGGACCTCCACACCTTTTTACTCATCTCCCTGACCTTGACGCCGCAGTTGCCATTCACATGGATGCATTTGCTGAGATTTTTGCGTTCATGGAGGAGCACATCATAAAATATTATGTATCTATCCCCCCACATGTAGGGATCTGGGTGCCTTGCGATCTTTTACGCTATATACACAAAGGTGATCGCCCATTCTCCAAGCGGTTGCAACGATTCCAAGAAATTGCAATCGATGTAGGCCATTACTTGGACGAGCAAGCCCCAAGGGTGTCAGCGCTCAGGAAGTGCAAGTTGGGGGTGGAGTACCTTTCTCGGCTCACAACATTTATCTTCTTGGTGAGCGAGGAACCTGATTTGGAGGAGCTCCGCTTACCACACTTTCAGGTTGGGTCTTTTATCAAGGACACCAAGGAGCAGCAGGTTATCCCCATGAACCCTACAGCAGCGGAAGGAAAGGCACACCGGCTCGAGTACCCTAGGGGTCTTGAGGAAGTGGTTGAGAAATCCATAGTTGCGGCTGGCCCTAGTGACACTCCAGTGCCACTACCACTGACGGATGTGGCTATCCCAGAGATAGAAATTAGTCGCTTCTCCTCAGTGTTAGTGGATGGGGAGGAGTATGTGTTCCTGCATGATTTAGAGAAAGCATTTGGCCTGCGCATGGATGAATGCTTGAGCGTGCTATGCAATAGCACCAAATGTCCCTTAGACAATACGCCAGATGCCCTAGAAAGCAAGCTCTTGCCAGATGGGGACTTTGTTGCTGACACTATTGCAGTTGCATGTGCGAGGTCCTGGCAGCAGAGCAGTTGCACGTGGCTGATGAATAATTCCAAGCCACGCAAGCCAAGGTTGAGGCTGCTAGGATTCCTATGCCATTATGCAATCTCCCATCTGATGAGCCAAAGCTCGTATCTGTGGTGCATGGGAGCATTGACTTGGATGCAAAGGGCAACAGGGAGGAGGATGACAAGGAGCAGGAGGTAAACGGTCTCCTAATTTTCATGTTACTATTTTATCCTTCATTGTCTTTTTTCTCAACCTTCATCGGTTTATGAGAAGATGTCGTAGAGGTTGATGATTTTGCTGCAAGGACGGGTGGCAAGCGGACGGGCTTTGGACTTCAAGCTTCCCTTGCGCATTACCTAGGACAACTCCCCCCTGGCGATGTGGCCATTATCCATAATGAATTTACTCCCCAAGCCCATTTTATGACTTGGTCGTTAAAAGCTTTGAGTAGGTTTTTGTGTTTGAGCACCATTGCTCAAACTGCGCATCAAGTGTTCCTAGTGCGTAGATCCCTTGTATGCACAGCGTTTGGCACTGGCTTTCGTGGTAAAGTGCTTGCCCAGATAGGGATACATGCTTCCATTGGCTCAACTGACCCAAAGGCCATAGCGCAGTCCCTCTTGACTGGGGAGTTGCCTTACGCGCAAAATAGGCGCCAGTGGTCAAAAAAATTATGAACTCCTCAGATACATGATGTAAAATCACCGTTTTGGAAGTAATAAAAAATATTTGAAATTGTCTCTCTATGTTGCAAATTCTTTTGAATGTGATTTGTCAATCTTGAAAATTGTTTCAATTGGTGATATGAAAATTGTTTTGATTGGTGACTTTGTAATTTCAAGTTCTGTATGTAATTTAAGTCAATTTCAGTAAATTTAGGTATTTTATGTTCCCTAGGGGGTAGATAAGCCTACCAAGGGCCAAAAAAAGCCTGGCCACAAGGGCGCGCAAATGGCCCATCCATCAGTTTTGGATGAGCCATTTGCGCGCCCTTGTGGCCAGGCTTTATTTTTCCCCTGGTAGGCTTATCTACCCCCTAGGATACTTACAAAGCATAAATTTATTGAAATGAATTGGTATGGCATCATTAATTTAGATCCACCCTTTTTATGGAAATTCTAGCATATGTTCAAACTCAAGGACACTAGAAAAGGTGAAATCAATTATGAAATGAAGTTTCCAGCACACTATCACGTGCTTTAGCTCTACCTAGTACACCCCTGCACCAAAAAGTCCAATTACATAAGACATTTGAAAAATCCAAATTAATGTTGCATAGACACTTGGTTTCACAATATGTTTTTTTTTTTTATATCCTATAGGGAATTCAAAGCTTGAAATGGCCAAAAAAGGGTGTCCACAAGGATCCATGTAAAATAATGTTGCAAAACCAATAGGTTTTAGTAAATTTGTGCTTTTTAAGTACCCTTGGGGGTAGATAAGCTTACAAGGGGCAAAAAAAAAGCCTGGCCACAAGGGCGCGCAAATGGACCATCCAAAACTGATGGATGAGCCATTTGCGCGCCCTTGTGGCCAGGCTTTTTTTGCCCCTTATAGGCTTATCTACCCCCAAGGATACTTAAAAAGCAAAAATTTACTGAAATTACATACAGAACTTGAAATTACAAAGTCATTTCATTACAAAGATAATAGACACAATAGACACAACTGTTGATCATATTGTCATTGGAAAGTCAAATCATTACAAAGATAAGGGTGTGCAATACAAAAAGAGGGGTAACTTCGGCTAATGCTCGAAGTCTCGTCGCAATCGACGTGCAAGCTGCATATCTTTTGGCTGTATTGTCACTCGCTTTGCATGAATGGCACATAGGCTGGTATCTTCCAACACCGAAATGATGTGGGCCTCTGCAGCTTCTTGAATAGCCTCTAGCACTATTGCTTGCATTCTATACTGATTTCCATAGCTTTGAAGCACCTCCTTCACAGTGCGAGCAAAGGGGACGCGTCGAATCAAAAGCTTCGTCGTCTTCTGGTAGTGGCGGATTTCTACAAATGCCCTTGCTATTTTTCGGCGCCGCTGCGGTTGTCTTGGGGGCACTTGCACATTTGCTAGCGGGCGGCGTTTAGGCTTCTTGAAAAACTTAGACTTGCGCCTGTTTACATGCTTAGGGGCTGGTTTTGTAGCCTCTTCTGATTCTTCCTCTTCCCTTGGCTGCCGATCTTGTCGTGTGGGGAGAGCTCCCTGGCCTCGAGGCAATGTCTTCCCCCCAATGGCCACCCGGTGTGTGCGCGGTATTTCATCTCGCAGCCATGGTGGCTCACTCTCTGATTCAGTGTCTGTATGGACCACCCGAGTCTTGGATGGTCCTGCTTGTGATTGGTGGTGCGATGGCTGCTCCCTATCGGACTCTGTTGTTTGCTGGCCCTCTTCTTCTCTCCAACACTGGGAACTTTGCTTCATTCTCCTTCTAGGTGTTATATCTTGAGGAGGTGGAGATTCAACAGCCCTGGATGACTCTCGTGCCCTACCACCATGCCCACTACTAGATGAGTTTCTGGAACGGCCAGGCGTTCGTGGCCGTTTTCTTATGCCTTTAAGCCATGACGGCTTCTCACATCCTTGGAGGGTGTTTTTGTTGGCAGGTGGATGCTCTTTCGTGGTTTGTTTGGTGCGCGCCGTTTCGTTGGTAGGAGCTCACCTGTTCTTAAGAAATGAGTGGTTTATGAGAGCATGCAATATTTATAAGGGCCCATTTAAAAAGGGCCATGTTCACACTAATTTTTTTTTTAAAGTATTATTTTTTAAATAAACATGTTGCTAAGAGTTGGACCCTGCGTTCATGTTTAGTGACTCGCGCAGTATCCACTTTGATCCTTGTCGCACTCTGCATCGCCGCCATGCATCATGCTTGGTGGGACCTTGCAACATTTGCCACTTGTTGCTATGCTCTTGACGACTCCATTTCCGCACCTCAATAGCAATCTTGGATTGTCGCGCACGCTCCATTGTGAGCTTACGAGCAAATGTTGTGCGAAAAAACCAGTTGAACATCTCCTCCAAATAATTGGATTGCACCATTCCACCACCATGTCGAGTATTTTTTAAGTACACTCCCCTTGCTTGATAATGGGACTTCTCCATGCTTTGAGTGCTAAAAATTTCAAGCGATCCATACTTGTGCATAAAAAATGCACCACGCGCAAACAAGATATGTTGTTCACATGAGTAAACGATCCACATTATTAAATAAAAACAATCCCTTGTAATGAATACACCATGTAAAATGACTTACCATGTAATGTGTGATGTTATTTTCACCCCAAGAAAGGGTGAAGACCTTCGTAAAATCCGCCAAGGCTTCTTGAAATGATTGGCGTTGTTCTTCTGTTGTGCTATTAAGGCCCATAAGCTTGACCATTTTATCAAAATGTACCCAAACTTGCTTGCGCTTGTTTGCAAGCTCGCCATTTGAATCATTGTCGGTAGTAGCTTTGCATAACTCCTTCCAAAGCTCCCAAAGGTTACCTGCCAGCTGGTTGGAGCTGTTTTGAGCATCATATCGACTTGGCTTTCCTTTGAAAACTTTCTTCAAAAAGTGTCTGGATTTTTGTCCACTCATTGACACTTGCTAAGCAATTTCATGGGCCTCCCCTGTGTTCTTTGCAGCAATGATAGACACATTTCCACCGTGACAGCCAATGGAATTCAAGAGTATCTCCACTCTTTCGATCGCTTCCTGGGACTTTTCCAATGGTTTCATTGTGAAAGCATAGTCAATGTGGAGCTTCAATAGCCTATCAAAAATGCGCATGAATGCGTAATGTACAAAAATGTACATTCGATAGAGGAAATCAAAATATTGGATTCCAAGCGTGGTCCTTTTGATCACGGTCTGGGGCATTGAGCATGGGACATCTCAGAATAGACGCTTCCCATTCTCTACCTTCATCTCCGACATCAAGACAATCTAACCCTTGTTCTCCATGCCCTTGCCATGGAAGCATGGAACCAGCCTTTGCAGTGCTCGTATGTGATTTTTGTCCATTAGGTTTGTACCCTCGAGTGCAAAATGGACAAGGCATGAGAGAAGAAGCCCCTTGTTTGCAGCCAAGCAAACACTTTATGGTCTTCAAATCCCCACCTAAGTACCACTCCACATCATAACTACCAAAACCCTCAATCTCCAACTTCTAACCTACAATTTGGGAGTGTATTACTTCTGTGATCCATGGAGTTCTCTCAAAAATCCATGAAAGTACTCCATTGGTCTCTTTGGGCACCTCAATAGCATCCAACCACCAAATGTCTTTCTCTGATTGCACGCTAAAAGATGGGGTGGGAGATGGCTCGACTGAATCCCTTCGCTTGGTTTGCAGAAGGGCCTCGTTCATTAGAGTGACACTTAGCCTCTCTAACCTTCGGCCTTTCACTATTTGACACTCATCGAGTTTCAGCACAAAAGCGACTTTTGTGCCAAGCACTACAAAATAAATAGTGCTAAGACCTTAAACTTCAGAGTCTATGATAAGAATAATACCAAAGAAAAAAGTAAAGTGTGTCACCTTCTTTAGGTAACTCTTAAAATCTAATCATGGCTTCTTGAAGCCTTCTAAGATCCACGAAAATATTGTTCCACATTGTGTAAGGAAAAACCTTCTCCGAAGGTCTTATGGATTGTTTCTTACCTTTTCCCCTTGTCTTTGTTGCGCACGAAGCATAAAGGGAAGTTGGCATTGTGCCCTCAATGTGTAGGTATGTCCCAATGCGGGAGAACACATCTTCGTTTGTGGCCTTCTTTGCGAGCTTGACCTTGTGAGGAACGGGAAATAGGTTTTCCACAATGCCATGTTCTTTGAGGGCATCCTTTAGGAGTTGGAAAATAGCCTGATAGGCTTTGGTGCTGATTCCAGCCTCATCACAAGCTTGTTGAACGTCATCATCACTAACCACATTTCTTAATTTACGCATAAGGTCCTTGGTAACTGCATCCTTAATGTGCTTACCTCCAGGTGATTGTAAGATATAAATCACGTCATGGGTATTGAGACAACTAGTGAGAAGGTTGACTCGATCATCTTGGCTTGTTCCACCGCATGCCTCATGGATGAAGTTTCTAGCAACAAATAAACATAAATGTTAGAAAATAGTGTGAAGTAAGAATGCAAGTAAAGACCAAATCACCTTGTGATTGTAACTCCTCGTTTGCGTGCTCCTCTCGAATGTGTAAGAGTTTCAATGGATGAATACGTGCGTTTGCATTCCCTTGCACCAAGGGGTGTTTCTTTCAAGTATGTGATGGTGTTGGTAAGCTTCTGGATGTGGGACTCCTTTTTTTGCATTTGTTGTTCAAGAGTTTTAACTACCCTCTCCGAAGAGGCAACACTCTCTTGTAATGCCATCGTCTTGAGGTGAAGAGCTTGACATCCGTGCATCCACATATGCAAAGAAGCACCTGCACCCATACACAACCGCTTGCAATAGCCTAACAAGCATGCTTCTCCCCTCCCAAGAAATTGAAGAAATGTGGAAAGGCTATTAAACGGTGGATGGAAGCGGCTTATAGGATCGTAAGGGTACAAATGGCCATCCACCCAAATGTCAACATTGGTCTCACAAGCGGTGCGACGTTCTTGTGATGACCTTTGATCACCTTCGCTAGTGGTATTCGGTGCAAATGCCGTGGATAAGCGAATATGTATGCTTTTAGTGTGCGGAGTACGTGGTGGTGGAAGCAAACCATTTGTGATGTCCGTGAGTACCATGGAAGCTGTTGCGTAAGGAAGCAAATGATGAAAAGATAGAGGGGGAAGGGTAGAGAGGTTGAGGAAGATGGGAGGAGAGAAGGAGAGAGGGGGGGGAGGGAGAGATTGGGGAGGAGGAGGAAGGTAGGGGCAGGAAGGGAGAGGAGAGGGAGAGGGAGAGAGGAGGAGAGAACAAAATGTTTATTACTTTTTGGGGGAAAAGATTTTTGAAAAAATGGACTTTCTAAGCTTGTGGGTTAAAAAATGGGTCAAAAAATGATTTTTGGATATGTATATATGTTGGGAGAGAGTTTTAAGTAAAAAACAAGTAAAAATGAATTTTTTTTTAAAAAGTCAAATTTTGACTCTTTGTGACCCACGTTTTTGCTAATGTGGACACACCCCTATGCTTCCTTCACTTTAAAAAAAGCTAGAGAGAGAAAGTAACCCTTTAGGTCCACATCCTACATTTGTCTAAAAAAAAAGCTAGAAAAGCCTACTCAAAACTACCTTCTTCAATGCCCTTGCCCCCTAAACCCCACACAACATTACCCTTAATCCCTAAAAATTAAGATTCCTTACAAGACCCATGCAAGGTCCATATTTCTCCTAATGCTTACCTACTCCTAGATTCTCATGCAATGGGGTTGTGGAAAGTGTCCACAAACACTCGTTTTCTTGTCTTTTATGGTTTTCTGAGCATCAATCTTAAGACTTGTTTCGTCTACCAATCATTCTCAAAATCCTAATCTATTTCTACAATCCTACAATCCTAAAGGCGCTCAGCAAGTACGATTACTTCCAAGCTACCTCTACATAGCAAAAGATGACAATCTTAAGCTATGCGATTTCTAAAAAATAGTTTTGAACTTTAGGTGAACCTAGAGGAAGTTAAAGGATAACTTCACAAGACACTCGTGTTTTTTCTTAGTTTAGGTCTCTTCGTTCCCCGGCAATGGTGCCAAATGTGGGACGCATGTCTAACCTCACCATCCTATCTTATTGCAGTATTAGCGAGAACCACGATTAAATTGTCAATCCATGGGACGAAACTGACTCGACTAGTGCATAGAGGCTACAAGAGGTTGTCAATCTCTCGGAAAACAACTAACAACTCACATATAGCTCAAGATACACTCAAGTGACTGAAATCACCAAAAGCCAATCGCTCATCGGTAAGCAAATCACATCCGTTACAGCATCAAATGACATCCAAACGTAACAAAACTTCTAGGACATGTTTATAAGACCTAAGCACACATGCTTATGGTTTCAAACTCCACTTTAGGTCAAGTTCCAAAATCGCGATTATTAACAGCAGTGGATTTTTGACCTAGTCGTTTTCGACCCAGAATGCATCTAAATGCTTATCAATGATGCCCCAATATCGCTCCTATGCTTAGTTTTTGATTTAAAAGTATAAATTCCTAGTTATGATGAAATTACGTCGTGGGTCGCCGATGCCAAAAGCTACGAAATACTGTGAACTGCTTACATCAATGCGTAGAGCTCTTACCTGCGGTTGCAATGCAACAAACGCGACTGCAATGTGACAACTGGGAAGGGAGTAGGAAGCGCAAGAAGGAGAGGAGTGAGCGTTGTTAGCTCACGCTGTGTATTTCTTGTCCAAAAACTTATAAAAAACTTACAAAAATTGGTTTTTATACCTTAGCCAAGGTTTTTGGGTGGTCAAAACTAATAATCTGGAGTTCTACCAAAGCTGGGAAATGACAGTTTAATACAATCTGGAAGCTTGTAGCCCCGGCTCAATAATTACAGAGTTTATCCAAGAAAATAGGAGTTACAATATTCTCGATTTATCAAAATAATAAGTGTTTTACAAAGAGAACTCCGTAAAATGGTATTCGTGTTAGCTTGCTTCTAACAGCCACCATAGCAATTGGAGCCAAGCTCTGTGAAAACGGCAAAGGCAATTTACCTATCCAAAGAACAACTTGAAGAAAACAACACTACAGTCTTCACCGACAGTTTCAAGAGTGAAGATGGACACCATGTTGAGTTACAACTGCTATCCAAGAAAGTTTATGATGTATCTGCAAGGCCAGACACTAAAGAAGCCAACAGAAGACTAGGACTTTGGGAATTCTACGACCAAGAGCCATGTGAAGTGGATTTCCAAAGAGCTTATGAACTATTGTCCACAATCAAAAAAGATGGATCTGCTCAGATCACGGATCAATAGGGGTAAAAATTGGAAGTGCTTATCAACAAAGACATAGTGGCCGAGGCACTGAAGCTGCCAATAGAAGGTATGACAATGAGGGCTAGGGATAGGAAAATACCACGTACATTCACCAAGGATACAGTTGCCACCACCTTCTTTGATCTCATTCTAAGGCAAGTGGAGGATCCAACTCATCTTTATCACCAACACTTCAAAGAGACCACCACGATACACAACTCCAAATCATGCAGTTGCAACTACTTTCATGCAAGTGTTGAAGTCAACAACAAGGCAAGAAATAGATCACACGCAATATGTGCTTACAACACTCAAAGCAAAGGAAAGAAGGATCACATATCTGGATACTCCAGAATTTCTAACACGAATCACATACCATGCTATTGGAATGATAGATAACTTGCCACCAGCCCCAAATCAGAATACATGGATAGTATTAGCTCAACCTTCTCCATGAACCACTAGATCCAAGAAGAAAAGGGTATATAAATCAGATGAGGAATCAACAGAACGCTCGCTTGAAGCCCATAGCATCGAAAGCTCTGAAAAGGAAGAAATGAGGGCAAGAAGAGAAGAAATGAAGAAGAAAGCAGTGGCAACACATCAAGAAGAACCGCAGCAGAAGAAAGCAAGGTTCGAAAGGAAGAAATATTCTTATGAAAGAAGCCTCCAAGCTGTAGGAGGAAACCCGGAATCATGGAGTCCAAGGGAGATCAAGGGTCTAAGTACCAAGAACCCTGCAAAGAAAGTCCCAAAATATCCAAAGGATTTGCTTGAACAAATGTATGCAGAAGCCGAAGCCTTAAAGATACAAGAGGCTCTAGAAGTGCAAAGGAAAGCAAGAGAAAAGTGGGTTGAGCAATAGAGGCAAGCAAAAGCTGCACAACGACATGAACCACAACATGAACATAGAGATATGTGTCCAAGACCCACTTCACCCACTACGTAACAAGAAGACCATCCCATGCCAAGTCCAAGCCCTTTAGCAATTGGCAAATCCAATGAAGGTGAGGAAGCAACAGGAAAAGAGAAGCAACAGAAAAAGAGAAGCAACAGGAAGAGGCCAGTTTTGAACATCCCAAGGGAAAAAAAAAATTTGAAGTTGGACCTTCTATAACAACCCAAGCAGAATCAGTTGAGGCAGGCATGAAGCCTCAAGAAGAATTAGTTGAACCAGTTACAAGGCCACAAGCAGAATCTGCTGCAACATCAAAAGAGCCGCAAACCAAATCTGTTGAAACCTCTAAGCAACCCTAGGTAGAACTTGAAGATTGGAAAACCACAGATGAGATCATCACTCAAGTTAATCAGTATGCAAAGAAAATGCAGCTAATGACAAAAAAGATGCAAATAGCAGCACTTAGCCACAATGCCAAAGCTAGAGAATTGGAGCAGGTAATAGATGCTCTACAAGGTGAGTTCAACGACAAAATGAACATCATTGAGGATATTCAAGGGAAAATTAAAGAGATAAAAAATCAAGCAGAACAACACCAAACTGTCAAGGAAAGACAACAGAAAGAAATGGAAGATTAGCTCCTCTCATGAAGCTGTCGGATGCATACAAAAGCAAGGACCAACAGTTGATTGAAGTGACCAATGAACTTTTAATCACTACTCAGTCAGTCCAAAAGATCCAAGTGCAACTAGATGTAGGTAATTCCTCACTGTAATACTCCGAGCAAGGAATCAATGACCAAGCGGCATTTCTAAGGCAAATCAAGGAAAACCCATCCGTAGCTTCAATCAAGGGGACAAATGAAGTCTACAAGATTTGGAAAATAGAAATAAGCACCTAAACTTGAGTTGAAGCTTGAACGGGCACAAAGAAGAGACCTTGCCTTAATGCGGGTACAAAGAGAAGAGCAATTGCTCAAGGAGATAGAGGATTTAAAAAGAAGGGAATGGAGACTAAAATCATCAGACAACCAGATCTTGTCACAGTCTCCCAAAATAAGACTCAACTGGGTCCCTAAATTCCAACCCAATTATCTATTTTCCACACAAAGGATAATCACAAAACCAAACATTAAGGAGAGGGCAACCTAGCTTCAAAAAAAATTGTTCATTAAACACACACAAAATGAAAGCTCGCCAACAAAATCCATTGAACAGCTGGTTCAGTACCAGTATCTGGAACAATAGTGTGTTACCCAATGCATCTCTTCTCTAAGCATGATAGGGCCATCTTACAAGGCCTTGCATAGACATGTTGTTTTTCCCATGCACATTGCACAAACCATCGTTCAGGGCAACTCACAATGGAAAGGGGGAGAACAATGGCTACACTATCTGCCTCAGCAAATTGCAACATATTAGGCTACAAGATGATAAATTATGTGTAAGTGTATAAAGTGTGCTTGATGCTTTTTTTTTTTTTTTTGATAACTTTTAGCAGACTTTTACTCTTATCTGGCAAAGTATTGAGCCTATCGACCAATTTCAATGAAAGAGATACTTAGAGTGAGAATATGTACATACGAGTGTGAGGAATAATTTTGGTAAAATTTTTGGCCAAATAATTATAATTTTGGGTAGTCTCTTTCTTTTTAACCTAAACATGATCAAAACTTTATAAACAGAGCCAAAAATTTTGGATCCAAGATTTGAAAGCAAATGCCAAACCTACAAAGCAAGAGCTTCGAGCATGTATGGTATGATTTTCCAAAAGTCAAATTTAGAGTTAACCTAAAACGGTCCAAAATTGCAAACTCAGGGGCATATAACAGCCAAGAATCCAAATGACAAGCCGTATGAGTCGCAGGTGGTATGTCATGACAAAAGTGGGCAAATAAGGTAAGTATGCACATTGCATTTGGGGTAAGCTAGACACATATAGTTAAAATTGGCAGGATACACCTCATTTGCATTCTATCACTTCAAAGAGAAAGCTAGAGAGCTTGTGTGACCTAGAGCACGATGTAGTAATTTTTCCTACTATAGCCACACCGGACACCCACACTTCACCAGATCAGTCAGGTATGATCCTCTTCAGCTCTCAGCAACTTTGTGATTATGGGATTTCCCTACCTCTCCAAGAAGAGAGAGAGCTTAGGAAGCCTCTTTTTGAAACTTCCCAAAAGTAGCAGCTATTCTCCTAGAGAATAAAAGAGATGAGGACATTGCAAATCTTGTGCTACTTGGAAAAGGTCCTACAAGCTTAAGAAGTTCAAAGAGGGAGTAAAGAGTATCTCTTTTCTCACCTATGATGGCACCTTTGGTGCTACCAACAAAGTTTTGGCCTTCATCCAGCAATTTGATGCGGCCTTTGGAGACGAGGGCTTCACAGAGTCCTCCAAGCTACGTCATGTAGCTATGCACTTTCAAAAATCTGCTTGACAATGGTGGGCTAGCCTTCATGGCAATGGTGAAGCTCCAAAGGCATGGAAAACTCTACAAGTTCCATAATGAAACAACTCCTTGCAAGCAATGCCAAAGATAAAGTGCTCACTAAATGGCAAAGTTTGAAGCACGGGGGATTCACCATGGAAAACTTATCGCACCACGTAAGTGCAGAGGACAGGGGTTTTTTTACAAGTTACATAAGCGTATAAGTTAGGGGCAGGACCCCAATAATTTGTCTCCCAAGCTTAAAAATAAGGTAGGGGGGTATCATACTTGAGGGGGGGTGGATTGACTTGGGTTGATTACTTGTAAAACGATTGGTCATCGGTCTGCACTAGAACTTGGAAAAATTTTGGGGAATTTTTTAATCAAGTCATACATCAAATTTTGCATCAAGCCGGTCATAGATAAGGGCTGATTTGGAGCAGTTCAAGGGTTGATTTACACCATCTTTGGATGGGTCAAAATTGGATGAGTAGCCTGAGTGCAGGCTGATCGGGCACATAGTTTGAAAGTCAAACTAAGGCACATTGAGGGTACATCTAGTTATCAATAGAAGTGGTTCCTTAGTACATGCCAGCCACTATGCTACACACTCTTTGATTAGTTTCACTCAGTTAGATCATGTGAGACCTAAATTTTATATGTAAGATAGGGGTATGATAGTTTCTTCATTGATTGTCGTATAAGCGTAGAAAGGGGGGTCATATTCCCTAATATGAGTCGTATATAGGGGTTTTATCAAAGTTGTCCGCTCTCGCAGGTGGCGTCCCGTTTTGTATATTGAGTGAATCCCCCGGGGTTTGAAGCTACTCTCCAACGAGTCTATCCAGAAGTATGTGGACAAGTTTTGGGATTTACATCTCAAAGCTAAAATCTTTCAAAATATAGACTTTTTCAAGAAAAAGCAACAATTTTGTGCAAGGCTACCTAAAGAAATGACCGAGTATGTAAATTCACAACGGCCTAGTACTATCACCGAAGTCATCCACCACACTATGGTTGCTTCTTGCATTAGTTTCCAACAAGGGGCTAAAAGGAATGCCAAGCCCATGGAAAACAAATACCAAAATGATTCAAGAGGAAAGAAGAATGCTCAAAACTCTTCCCAAGGTAATTCTAACAACAACAACCACAACAACAACAAGACCAAGGAGAAGGGAGTTTACAAAGGTAAAAATCAACTCTCTCCCAAAGAGCTAGAGGATTTTTGAAAGGATCATAAATATTTCAAGTGTGAGGAGCAAGGGCATGGTTATCATTCTTGCCCCAAACAAAATGCACACAATGAGACTCCTAGAGCTTCCAAGATCGAAGCTCCAAAAGAGGATTCTCATTGCAAAGGTTCATCCCTTTTGTATGCTTGGGGGAAGTTGAGGGAGCATGATGCCTTCATCCTTTTTGACCCTGGCTCTACTCACAACTTCATATAAATGGAGATGGCCACTAAGTTGGGTATACAAGATTTTGAGATGGGAGATATTGTAACTACCAATGGATATTTCAAGGGACAGCAAGCCTCCACTACTACTCCCTTGATCGGGAAATTGAGGCTTCATGTCCAAAGCTACGTCGACAAAGAAGACTTTTTCATCTACCCTCTCCAACATGAGGACGTTATCCTAGGGGCACCATAGTTCAACCGCATGGCTGCCAACATGAAGTTCCCTAAAAGGAGAATTTATTTCACCTACAGGGAAAAGAACATGTATATAGATGCCAATGAGTCAGGTTGTACTATACCTCTTGTAAATTCACTTGCTTTTGATAAGTCAATGAAAAGATCAATTTTTGCGTATATGATTTTTGTCAAAGAGTCCATAAATGATCCTAATGTTTTACCAAATCAAACTAGTAGGAATTAAGAAGAATTAGAGCTGTCTACTTTTCTAACTAGATTCCAGGGCTTTTTTATCAATGACATCCCTATGGAGCTACCTCCAAAACGAGGGGATGATGACCACAAAATAGAGCTTCTACCTTGGAGCTCACTGCCTAATAAGCATCCTTATAGAGTTTCTCAAGCTCAACAAGAGGAGATTATGAGGCAAGTGCATGAACATGTAGACAAGGGGATGGTGAGGCCTAGCTCCTCTCCCTTTTGTTCACGAGTCCTATTAGTGCAAAAGAAAGACGGCACATATCATATGTGTGTTGACTATAGAGCACTAAACCAAATCATTAAAGTGGCTATCATCAAATAAGGATAGTCAATGAAGATATTGTAAAGACTGCTTTTGGCACAACTTTTGGTCTTTATGAATATCTTGTCATGCCTTTTGGCTTGACAGATGCTTCAACCACATTCAACTGCCTAGTGGAGAAAAATTTTAGACCCTACTGCAAGTTCACTGGAGTATTCTTTGTCCGAGGATTCACCGTGGATAACTTATCGCACCACGTAAGTGCAGGGGAGGGGGGTTTTTATACAAGTTATATAAGCGTATAAGTTAGGGGCAGGCCCCCAATAATTTATCTCTCAATCTTAAAAATAAGGGAGGGGGTATCATATTTGGAAAGGGGGAAGGGGGGGGGGGGGGGGGGGGGGGGGGATGAAAGGAAGTTTTTGTGTTTCCAAATCATGGCTTCCCAAAAGAGTCTTCCCTCAAACTTGTGAGTCAATAGAAACAAAGAAACATGCAAGAACCAACATTGCTTTGTATCAATTTCTTGTTTTGTGATTATAGTTCATTTGTTGAGGGATGAAAGCTATAAAGAGCTTGTATAGATGGAAATTTACACGGAGAACCTAACACAACTTTATAACCATGTTTTTTGGGTAATTTAGATGGGTCCAAATTGGATGAGTAGCTAGAGTGCAGGCTGAACGGGCACATAGTTTGAAAGTCAAACTAAGACACATTGAGGGTACATCTAGTTATCAACAAAAGTGGTTCCCTTGCACATTGCCAATCTCTATGCTACACACTCTTTGACTACTTTTACTCAATTAGATAATGTGAGACCTAAATTTTATATGTAAGATAGGGGTATGATAGTTTTCTGCATTGATTATCGCATAAGCATAGAAAAGGGGATTCCCTAATATGAGTCGTATGTAGGGGTTTTATCAAAGTTTTCCACTCGTGGATGGCATCTCATTTTGTATATAGAATGAATCCCTCAGGATTCTTTGATGATATCATCATTTACTCCAGTTCTCTTGAGGAGTATAAGCAACATCTCCAGGTAAGTTTTCAAGCTTTGAGGGAGAATAAAAGTTTCATTAACCAAAAGAAGAGTGAATTTTTCCTTCAAGACATTCAATACTTGGGTCACATTATCTCTCAAGATGGTATCTGTATGGATACATCAACGGACCACCAAATTATCAAGTACTTCATGATGCAAACCAAGCTATGCGACAAACAAATGAGGTGGACAAATTTCTTTCAAAATTCAATTTTCATATTTCTCATATTGTTGGTAAGCATAATCAAGTAGCAGATGCACTATCATGATGACCAAGGGCAAATGCAGTGTCTATAGCAACTCATAATTATCTATCTTCCATGATAGATGAGTATGCTACTAACTCTAATTTTATGGATATAATGTCATTCCCTGCCTTAGAGGAAGAAATAGGAACCATTCACCTTGCAAGATGGTTATCTCAGTTATGGAAATAGGCTATGTGTTACTCACTCCCTTTGTGAGAAAGTGATGTATGAATGCCATGGTCCTCTCCCTATGCAAGGCATAGAGGGATTCAACCTACTCTTCGATTAGTAGAGATGTATTTTTATTGGCCCACCATGAAAGTGGACATACAAGAGTATGTTTCAAAATGTGTGGTATGCCAAAAGACAAAGTATAATAGAGGGAAACAACCTGTATTACTCCAACCATTGCCAATCCCTAACTCGCCATGGAAGAGTATATCCATGGATTTTATCTTTGGATTACCAAAGTATATCCATGGGAATACGGGAATATGGACAATAGTCGACAGATTTAGCAAACAAGCCCACTTTATTCCTGTCAAAAAGACTATTAAGGCACACCAAATGGCAACCCTCTTGATATCCTTGATTTTCAAACACCATGGATTGCCAACATCCATCGTGTCAAATAGAGATCCTAGAATGACTAGTAATTTTTAGAAAGGTTTCTTTGAAATTCTAGGGACAAGGTTAAATACCTTGTTGTCCTATCACCCACAAACAGATGGCCAAAGTGAGATAGCTAACCTTACAATTCTCGATCCACTAAAGACTTATGTTACAGAAGTAGATCAATGCTCACAATGGGAGAAGTATCTACCACTTGTAGAGTATGCATACAATAACATTGTCCATTCTACTACAAGAAAGGCACCTTTTGAAATCATTGACGAAAGACCTAAAATTCCCTTGCTACTGAAGGTACATGGGAAGATCTTTGTTGGCGATGAGTATAGCCGATACCTATAAGAATATTTCCAAAATATTAAGGAAGATACATCCATCTCCCAACAAAGGCAAAAAGCTGATGCTAACAAGCATTGAAGGGCCTTAGCAATCAAATAAAATGATTGGGTCTTACTTAAGTTTCCCAAGGCTAAATTGAGGAAAACCACGAGAAAACATCATACGGGCCACCAAAATTATTATGCTAAATTAGCAAAAAGATATTATGTATTTTTTAATTTTAAATCCAATCAATCAGATGACCTATCAACTCAAGTTTCCCAACCATTGGCTCATACACAATTCTTTTCATGTGAGCCTACTCAAGCCTTACAAAGGAGATCCACCATCAAACCCAATTATTGAAGGGCCCCCAAAAATCAAAGATCAAGAAGAGGTGCTACAACCTGAAGCTATCCTTCAACATGAGGAAAAGGCACTATGGCATGGTAATATTATCTAAAGATATCTTTTTAAATTCAAAATTTATCATTTTGAAGATGCTATATGGATGCAAGGAACACAGCTTAAGGATAGGATGAACCTTGTCAATGCTTACAATGCTACACTAGAGTAAGCATATGTAAATGTTTCTTTAAAATGATCAATGATTTTGTCTTATAAGACTAGATCTCTCTTTTATTGTGCAAAAATTTCAATAGTATGCATCCTTAGAATCATGTTTGTGGAAAGTATGATATGGACTAAGAGTAGACATGCTTGCGATAGCTAAGTCTCCCAAGCACCAAATGGATTAGTTATCTGTTTTGGAATGATGTCATAGTGTAAAAAGGGATCCTCTACCCAGTAAGAGACATAGACTAATGACTAAGGCTTTATCTTTTCTACCTCATAAGTCAAGGACGACTATGATTTCAAGAGAGATGTAATGTCATAAAATCTAATATGTAACTATTCCAAATGATTTTCTCATATTGACTTTATCATCTAATGTGGGCAAAACACAGGAACAAGAGTTAGAATATAGACATGTGCTTTTAGATCTAGCTCAGCACGGGACCAAAGGGAGGGAAGTCAATGGGTCCAAAAGGAAAATGATCTATCAAAGAGAAAGGACCAGATAATGGAGCTAAAAAGACCTTAGGGTTAGCTTCATTAAATACCTCCAAAGGCTAGTGTTAGACCTTAGACAAGCTAAGCATGTGCTTGAGATGCTTGTCGTGCTTGATGACTAAGGTGCTTGTCATGCTTTATGACTAAGGTGTTTGAGGTGCTTCATGGCTAAGGTGCTTGAGGAGCTTGTGGTGTTCCAAAGTCAACGTGATGCCTACAAAGGAGGGAGAAAGCCCTAAAGCTACGGGCATGAGAGAGAACACACACTCACACACTGAAGACAAGCCCAAGACTCAAGAGGTAATAAGAACACATGTCAAGCACCTACACATGCTACCTTCATGTAGTGCCTAAAGCCTATTGGTTGGCCTCTAAAGGGGTCCAATCAGAATTTAGTTCAATTAAATATTTTTTTAAGCATTATTCAAGTCCTCTCTCTCAAATGGGAAAGGAGGCAATCATTTTCAAGCTAGATCTAGGAAGAGGGGGTCGACCCAAGCAAGGAGGGGGGTAGCTTGACCATATACACTCTCTCTCACACTCACACACACTCTCGTTCTATGGTGTGTTGAGAAAGAACTCGTATCCTTCTCCAAGCTTGAGAAGTTGAGAGCCTACATCAACAACTCTTGTATATGGAATGCAAATCCAACCACCCAAGACCCATGCTTGAAAGTGCAAGCTTTCCATCTTCTTTATCTCCATTACTATGCTACTATGCAATGCTAAGCTACGAGAGTAATAAGAAGTGAGGAGACTATTGTTTCTTGTATGTTACTTATTCTTCCTCTTCCCTTCCCTCACTCCCTGGTAGCTCTCTTCACCGTTGAAGGTGTTTGAGGTCTTAGGATTGAGACCTCAAACACCTTTGAAGGTGTTTGAGGTCTTAGGATTGAGACCGGGGATATGTTAATGCTTTCAAAAGTTAATTAAGGGGATAATTTTGGTGTATTAAGTCTACCACCTTCATTGCACCAACGAGGTCTCAATGAACATAAGCTTGTACTGTACCAAGTCTCTCTTTATGGGGGAATCTATGATACAAAACCCTTTTGGAGGGGGACCAGCTCCACATAAATCCAATCTACAACTATTGTCAATTTCTATAATCCTTTCTCTCTCTTTTTTACAAGTATTGTTCATGCCAAGCTAAATAGGTGTAATGTTCATTTTTCTACCCTTAATCAAGTACTCTTCTTATGATATTTAAGAATTCTCTTAAAGAAAATGCTCACTATTGTTATTTAAATTTTGCTACAATCAATGTCATAGCCATATTCCATTACATTGGTATCAAAGATATTGGTTTCTCTTTTCTTGCTTAAGAAGAGAGGTCCTTAAGTTGTCCATGAAAGGTTGGACATGTTCATTGCAAGAGGGTAAGTGGGATAGGGATCTATTATCTTGGTTGAAAAGGACTTAGTTTGAGGTACACCATTGGGAACTATAGACTTAATAATAGAGTCTTTTGGGAATTGCCTTTGGTTTAACCATTTTTGAGCTACTAGCAATCTCAACGGGAACCATAATCAACCGATCAATGTTAGACCCTCTCCACTACTCCTTGCAATCAACAATCTCTAAACCACAGGTGTGGCTGCTTGAGAGATAATTTTCAAAGGTAAAGAAGAGTAGCAACTAAGGTTTTTGAGGGTACCAAAGCACAAAGTAGCATATACATAAGTTTAATTAGCATGGATGAAAATAATAAAGAGAGTAGAATGAATATTGACAACTTTGATTTTGCACATGAAGGTGCTACTAATGATGCCCCAATGTTTGTGAACTATCTTGTTACGGGGATTTAACATTTGAGAGTTTTTCATTTCAAGTTTTTTCGATGATATAAATTTGCTTTTGAAGTTGAGCTACCCACTGCATATATTTTATTGCTCCATTTGGAAAAGCCGTTTTCTTTATTCCACGCTTCAAGCTAGATCTGAGCCATTCCTCACATAGTGTCAAAATTGTTTTATAAACTACATCATTGATGTTATACATGTTGGCAACTTCTTCCCAATTTTTCCAAGGTGACACCACGTTCAAAGCATTGAAGCCCTCAAGAAGTGCATCTTGAATCAATTTGTCTTGCTTGACTTGCTTGTTTCAATCATACATATCAGTTGCATCACCATCTTTTGCACTCTTTGACAACATAATCTTCTCATCTTTGATTTTTTGTTGAATAGTCTTTATCTTTGATTTTTTAAGATTGCAAAGGAATCTAAATGCAGTTGTTGGAGGTTTCTTGTTCTCCTCCTCTAGCCTTTCAATGATTTCTAACTTAGAATTGTAAACTTCATCAGAATATGTCACCATGTGCGCTTGTTTAGCAATCCAACTTGATCACGCACTCATTTTTGCCAATTAGAAAAAAGCCTAAAAATAAATATAGCTATAGTTAAAAGATTGAACACCGTTTTAAATATAACACCTACAAGAAAGGAAAAAAGTGACTTATGTCCCATCCATGATGAGATACATGTACCTCTGCAACACCATAGCTGCCCTTGGTGGTCGTCCTGAGAAGATCCATTGACTTTGCAAGTGTCTCAATATTTGAGTATAAGGTTTCTTCACATACAATGCTTTAGCCTCATCATTTGCAACGGCAGATATAGCAGTTGCAACAAACAGAGGAGCATTCACACAACAATGCAAGTCTTTCTAAATGTATACATTTCAATCAACCTTTGAAATATCTCTTTATTTATTTTTTGATTGTGGAGAAATACTTTTGCAACATAGATTGAATGTTGCCCCATCAAGAATCCAATAATGATAATCTTGTAAGTTGCTCTCCTCCACTGCTAAAGGAGTACCCTCTTTTGTCTTTGCATTCCGCATGGGTATCAAGTATGCACATGATACAAGCTTAGTTGTACTGCATGAAAATCCAAATAACATGCTTTCAACATGTTTTTAATCTAGAATAGGTGCATTATAGTGATCCGGAGCAAGCCAACAATTTTGATCAGGGACATCAAACTCCTTACATTGGAAAGGAAAGTAGTTTATGTACTTGTTCATTCCACCTATGTCTTTTTCCTATCCTTTCATGGCCTCGGCTTCTAAAACATTTGGATCCACAATTTTCATCTTTGATGTTGAACCTTGTTTTGAGGATGTCAAAGATGCATTATCTACATCCAAATGGAACTGGTTCCTTTAGGTGCCACTTTGTGCACTTTGGCTTGCTTTTTTGCAGGTGGTTGTGAAGCTTTTAGCTTTTTACCTAGTAGTGTGGCAATGATGGAGCTTTGAAGTTGATTTTCTGTGAGATTTGCAGTTGATTCTTCAATATTCCATCCTCAAGAGTACATGGTCTCTTCCTTATTTTGATACATGCGCGCAAATGCATATGCTCTTGGAGATAGTTGAAATTCTTGATTCATTGGAACTACAATGTCAATGCACACCACCTCTGGATGACTATCAACTGCAGAGATGGATGCTTCCAGTACTTGTCCCAACATCTTCAAACAAACTATAATTCTCCTTTTTTGCAATAAAAAGATGCATCTTATGAAATTGTGCACCCTCTATCTAGACCATGTATATCCAAAGACCAATTCCTAAGATCATTGCAAGTATAGTCAATTGAGACAGCAACCCTTGTAACATTTCTTTTTGGAGCCATCTCTTCCTAAATAAAAAATAAAAAAATCAATTCTTTATATCACACATATTCCACCACTAGTTCAATCTAGATTATCCAAGCAAGTACATATAGTAAGTCTATGAACTAGTTAACTCTAAGGGGGAAGAGAGAAGCAAGGTCAACCACTTGTCCATGCTCAACTCTAAACAACATAGAGAGTTGGGATGGCACTAGTTGTAGGACACTAGTTGTCTAATGTAGGCATGTGGAAATCATAGAATATTGACCACTTATCCAACCTATCTTTTTTAGGATAACAAAATGTGCGTCCTTACAATTAGTTGTCTAACCTATACATCATTGTATGATAAATATTCACTTGTCCAAACTAGGATTGAAACATGAAGAGAAGCAATCTTCACCACTTGTCCAAGCTAGTATCTCTTGAAATATGGAAATCACATGATGTATTGTATATAGAGGGTTTTGTTTTGAGGTACACAAGTAGTCCACCAATATAGGCTGTACCACTTGTCCAAGCTAGTATCTCTTGACATATGGAAATCACATGATGTATTGTATATAGAGGGTTTTGTTTTGAGGTACACAAGTAGTCCACCAATATAGGTTGTACCACTTGTCCAAGCTATGATAATTAGATAGTAGGTGGTTCAATCTCAAGGACCAAGGTCCACCAGACTTTAGAGACGCAAGGTGTACCATTATAGGTTGTACCACTTGTCCAAGCTATGATAATTAGATAGTAGGTGGCTCAATCTCAAGGACCAAGGTCCACCAGACTTTAGAGACGCAAGGTGTACCATTAGTCTAAGCTAGCCATGGGAAAATGATACAAGGTTCAAACCACTTGTCCAACCTATTATCCCTAGTAGCATGGGGACTTTCTCTCAAGATTCACTAATTGTTTGACCTACATGTCATTGTGTTATAATAAATTTACTTTAAGGTTATACTCTTGAGCAGTATTGTTTCCACCACTTAGAAAACCCATGGTATGTTGTTAATTAGGGGTCTTTTTCAAGGTCCACCAATTCGCCAATCTCAATTGAAGCATGGAGAGCATCTAAGAACCACCACTTGTCCAAGCTAAGCCTCATTGAAACACAAAGAGAAGAAAGCTTAACCTTTTTCCAAGTTAAGCTCAATTGAAACATGAAAAATCCATATATATGTTGCACATGAGGAGTTTTGTTTCAGTTCAACCACTTGTCTAAGCTAGGCTCTACTAAAACATGGTGTGAAGCAAAGCTCCACCACTTGTCCAACCTTGACTTCATAGACAGTAGTTCCTCTGTCCAAGCCAAGCTCCATTGAAATACAAAGAGAAGCAAGTTTAACAATTTGTCCAAGCTAATTAAGCTCCATTAAAACATGAAAACCCCATGATGATTTTATTCCACATGAGGTTTTGGTTCCAAGCTCCACCAATTGTCCAAGCTAGGTTCCATTGAAGCATGGAGAGCATCTAAGATCCACCACTCTTCCAAGCTAGGATCCATTGACAACAAAAAGCTCTACCACTTCTCAAAACTAATCTCTATTGAAACATGGAAAAACCATGTTTATGTTGTAGTATGTTGCACATGGGGAGTTTTGTTTCAAGTTACACCACTTTTCCAAGCTAAGATCTATTGAAATATGGAAAAACCATATATATGTTTTAATGGGAAGTTCTGTGTCAAGGTCATCACTTGTCCAAGCTAGGATCTATTGAAACATTGAAAACCTAGATATATGTTGTACATGGGGAGTTTTGTTTAAAGATCCACCACTTGTCTAAGCTAATCTCTATTTAAACATTGTGTAAATAAAAGATCCACCACTTGTCCAATCTAAGCGTCACAGCTAGTAGTTTGTTTAGTTCAGATATCCAACACTTGTCTAACCTCTAGAGAGAGGCCCTACAAGGAAAGCTAGTTGTCTAAGCTAGGAATTGGGATGTTTGGTCTCAAGAATCATTGGAACATGGAGAGAAGATAAGTTCCACCACTTTTCCAAGCTTGGATAAATTGATACATGGAGAGAAGCAAGCTCCATCAGTTGTCCAATCTAGGCTCCATTAAACCATAGAAAACCCCAATTTTTTACAACATCAAGGATTTTTATTTTGTCAACTTAGCTCCATTGAAGCATGGGGAGAAACAAAGCTCCACCACTTGTGTAAGCCAAGCTTCATTGAAAGACAAAGAGAAGCAAGTTTAACCATTTGTCCAAGCTAAGCTCCATTAGAACATGAAAATCCCATGATGGTTTTATTCCACATGGGGTTCTAGTTCCAAGCTCCACCAATTGTCCAAGCTAGGCTCCATCAAAGCATGGGGAGCATCTAAGATCCACCACTCATCCAAGCTAGGATCCATTGAACATTGACAACAAAAAGCTCTACCACTTCTTAAAGCTAAGCTATATTGAAACATGGAAAAATCATATATATGTTGTACATGGGGAGTTTTCTTTCAAGGTCCACCACTTGTCCAAGCTAAGCTCTATTGAAACATGGAAAAACCAATTATATTTTTTACATGGGGAGTTTTGTGTCAAGGTCCACCACTTGTCCAAGCTAAGATCTATTGAAACATGGAAAACCCAAATATATGGTGTACATGGGGATTTTTGTTTCGAGACCCACCACTTGTCTAAGCTAAGCTCTATTGAAACATGTTGTGAACAAAAGATCCTCCACTTGTCCAACCTAAATTTCATAGATAGTACTTTGTTTAGTTCAAATATCCAACACTTGTCTAACCTCTAGAGAGAGGTGCAAGGAAAGCTAGTTATCTAAGCTAGGAATGGGGATGTTTGGTCTGAAGAATCACTGGGACACGGAAGAAGATAAGGTCCACCACTGGTGCAAGATTGGATCAATTAATACATGGAGAGAAGCAAGCTCCACCAGTTGTCCAAGCTAGGCTCCAATAAACCATGGAAAACCCCAGCTAATTTTAACATCAAGGTTTTTCTCAACTTAGCGCCATTGGAACATGGGGAGAAACAAATCTCCACCACTTGTCTAACGCAAGATCCATTGAAAGACAATGAGAAGCAAGTTTAACCATCTATACTATATATTAAGGAGACTGGTTTTCCAGTGCCACGCATCGCAATTTTCTTTATCCGGCAGTGTGGCCCTGCATCTCCGGGTACAGTGAGGACAGTGCACACACAGGGGGGGGGGGGGGGGGGAGAGAGAGAGAGAGAGAGAGAGAGAGAGAGGCGGCCGAAGGCCGCCAGCCACACTAGTTTGTCTAAACTAAGCTCCATTAAAACATGAAAACCCCATGATGGTTTTCTTCCACATGGAGTTTTGGGTTCAAGCTACACCAGTTGTCCAAGCTAGGCTCCATTGAAGCATGGAGAGTAGCTAAGATACACCACTCATCCAAGCTAGGATCCATTGAAACATTAACAACAAAACTCTCTATCACTTCTCAAAGCTAAGCTCTATTGAAACATGGAAAACCCATATATATGTTGTAAATGGGGAGTTTTGTTTCAAGGTCAACTATTTGTCCAAGCTAGGCTCTATTCAAACATGGAAAAACTAGATATATGTTTTACATGGGGAGTTTTGTGTCAAGGTTCACCACTTGTCTAAGCTAGGATCTATTGAAACATTGACAAACTAGATATATGTTTTACATGGGAAGTTTTGTTTAGAGATCCACCACTTGTCTAAGCTAAGCTCTATTGAAACATGGTGTGAAGAAAAGATCCACCACTTGTCCAACCTAAGTGTCATAGATAGTAGTTCTTTTAGTTCAAAGATCCAACACTTGAAAAATTAATGCCCAAAATTCTTCCCAAGGCCATTCCAACAACAACAACAACAATCATTCCAAGGAGAAAGGAGTTTTCAAATGTAAAAATAAACTCTCTCTTGAAGAGCTTGAAACTTTTCTCAAGGATCAAACATGTTTTAAGTGTGGGGAGCAAGGACATGGTTATCATTCTTGCCCCAAAAGAAATGCTCGCAATGAGACTCCTAGAGCTTCCACTATCAAAGCTCCAAAGAAGGATGCTCATTGCAAAGGATCAACTCTCTCCTATGCTTAGGGAAAGGTAAGGGAGCATGATTCCTTCATCTTGTTTGACCCTGGTTCTACTCACAACTTCATATCAATGGAGTTGGCCACCAAGCTGGGCATTCAAGCTTTTGAGATGGAAGATGATGTAATTGCCGATGCCGCTTTCAAGGGACAGCAAGCCTCCATCACTCCCTTGATTGGGAAGTTGAGGCTTCATGTCCAAAGCTATGTCGACAAAGAAGACTTCTTTATCTCTCCTCTCCAACATGAGGATGCTTTCCTAGGGGTACCATGATTCAACCACATGGCTGCCAACATGAAGTTCCCTCAAAGGAGAATCTACTTCACCTATAGGGGAAAGAATATGTATATATATGCTAATGAGTCTGGTCGTACTATACCACTTGTAAATCCTCTTGCCCTTGATAAATCAATGAAGAGCTCAGTTACTGCGTACATGATTTTTGTCAAAGAGTCCCTAAAAGGTCCTAATGTTTTATCAAAGGTGAATGGTAGGAATCAAGAAGAGTTAGACTTGTCTAGCTTTCTAAAAGGATTCCAAGATGTGTTCATTGATGATATCCCAATGGACTTACCTCCAAAACGAGGGGATGATGACCAAGAGGAGATCATGAGGCAAGTACAAGAATTGGTAGACAAAGGGATGGTGAAGCCTAGCTCCTCTCCCTTTTGTTCTCCAGTCCTTCTAGTGCAAAAGAAAGATGTACATACCGCATGTGTGTGGACTATCACGCACTAAACCATATCACTATCAAAAATGGATTTCCTCTACCTCGAGTAGAAGATCTATTTGATAAGCTACAAGGCTCTACCTACTTTAGTAGGATTGACCTTAAAAGTGGCTACCATCAAATAAGGATAGTGAATGAAGATATCCTAAAGACTGCGTTTCGTACAACGTTTGGCCTTCATGAATATCTAGTCATGCCTTTTGGCTTGACTAATGCACCAGCTACATTCAATTGATTAATGAAGAAACATTTTAGACCCTACCGCAAATTCACTGGAGTGTTCTTTGATGATATCATCATCTAGTCCAATTCCTTGGAGGAACACAAGCACCATCTCCAAATGATTTTTCAAGCATTAAGGGAGAATAATCTTTTTCTCAATCAAAAGAAAAGTGAATTTTTCCTTCAAGAGATTCAATACTTAGGTCATATTATCTCTCGAGATGGTGTCCGTATGGATCCATCAAAGTTGGAGGTAATAAAAGCATGGACTAATCCAAGGGATCTACATGAGCTAAGAAGCTTTATTGGTATGTGTGCATACTATAGATGCTTCCTAGAAAAATTCTCCCAAATAGCGGGACCATTACGTGACTTAACAAAGAAAAACATTAAGTATTCATGGACTGCTAAGGAGCAAAGTGCTTTTGACAAGCTCAAAGAGAATCTTACCTCCCAACCAACCCTTATTCTTCCGGATCTCTCAAAGCCATTTGAGGTCCAATGTGATGCTTGTGGTGATTGCCTTGGAGCAGCTTTGCTTCAAGAAGGGCATGCCATAGCATATGAGATCCGAAGGCTCAACACGGATGAACGGGTCTTAGGAATTTATGAGAAAAAGCTGTTAGCTATTCTACATGCCCTAGACACATGGAAGCACTATCTATTGGGGACTCCATTCATTTTACAAACAAACCATCAAAGTCTCAAGTAATTCATAACGCAAACAAAGCTTTCCGACAAACAAATGAAGTGGGCAAAATTTTCTTTCGCAATTTAATTTCCACGTTGCTCACATTGCTGGGGTAAGCACAATCAAGTGGCTGATGAACTTTCACGACGACCAAAAGTTAATGCTGTGTTAATAGAACTCACAATTATCTATCTTCTATGATAGATGAGTATGCTACTGACCCTGACTTAAAGACATAATGTCAACCCTTGCTTTGGGGAAGAAAGAGGAACCATTTACCTTGCAGGATGGTTATCTTCTCCATGGCAATAGGCTATGTGTTACCCACTCCCTTCGTGAGAAAGTCATGTATGAATCCCACGACAGCATTCAACCTACCCTTTGAGGAGTAGAGACGTACTTTTATTGGCCTACCATGAAAGTGGACATATAAGAGTATGTTTCAAAATGTGAGGTATGCCAAAAGAACAAGTATAATAGAGAGAAACAACCTGGATTACTCCATCCATTCCCAATCCCTAATTCACCATGGGAGAGTATATCCATGGATTTTATCTTTGGATTACCCAAGTCTATCCATGGGAATACAGGAATATGGACAATAGTCGACAGATTTAGCAAGCAAGCACACTTTATTCCTGTCAAGAAGACTATTAAGGCACACCAAATGGCAACCCTCTTCATATCCCATATTTTCAAACACCATGGATTGCCAACATCCACCATCGTGTCAGATAGAGATCCTATAATGACCATTAATTTTTGGAAAGGTCTCTTCAAAAATCTACGTACAAGATTGAATTTCTCTTCAGTCTATCACCCACAAACGGATGGCCAAAGTGAGATAGCCAATCTTATTCTCGATCTACTAAAGACCTATGTTATAGAAGTAGATCAACGCTCACAAATGGGAAAGGTATTTATCTCTTGTAGAGTATGTGTATAATAATACTATCCATACTTTTATGGGAAAAGCACCTTTTGAAATCATAGAGGGAAGACCTAAAAGTCCCTTGCTACTTAAAGTACATGGGAACATCTTCGCTGCCGATGAGTATAGCCATGACCTGTAAGCATCTTTTCAAAATATTAAAGAGGCTATATCCATCTCCAAACTACGACAAAGAGCTGCTGTTGACAAGCACAGAAGGGCTTTAACGTTCAAAGAAAATGATTGGGTCTTACTTAAGTTTCATAAGGCTCAATTGAGGCAAACAACGGCAAAAATCCTACGAGCCATCAAAAATATTATGCTAAACTATCAAAAAGATACTATGGTCCTTTTCAAATTTTGAAGCCAATCAATGAGCTGGCTTATCAACTCAAGTTGCCTAACCATTAGCTCATACACAATGCTTTTCATGTGAGCCTACTTAAGCCCTACAAAGGAGAGCCTCCAAATGAACCAATTATTGAAGTCCCTCCCAAAATTGAATACCAAGAAGAGGTGCTACAACCCAAAGCTATCCTTCAGTGTGAAGACAAGGTACTATGACATGGTAAGATTATCGGACGATATCTTATTAAGTTCAAAAATTATCCTTTTAAAGATGCTAGATGGATGCAAGGAATCCAGCTTAAGGATAGTATGAACCTTGTCAACACTAAGCAAATATACATGTTTCTTTTAAATGATCAATGTTTTTGTCTTATAAGACTAATTCTCTCTTTATTGTGCACAAATTTAAGTAGTATGCATACTAAGAATCATGTTTGGGATGACAACGTCTCTCAAACACCATGTAGAATTTGTCACTCTACTTGGGAGGATGAAATGGACTAAAGAGCAGACATGCTTGCAGCAGCTATGTCTCCCAAGCACCAAATGGATTAGTCATCCATCTTGGAATGATGTCGTAGGGTAAAAAGAGATCCTCTACCCGCTGTCAGGAGTTTTTTGGAGCAAGGGATTGCGCATATGTACATACCCATGCATGGTGCATCAAATAAAGTATTGCCCATTTTCCAGAGCCAGGTGGTTACGTGGGGCCCACATGTGTACAGGTAGGACACCATGTACATAGTGCATCGATTTTCATCATTACTAGTACCATTGTGTTTTTCTACAATAAGGAGGAGTTGGTAGCGCGTAAAACTTCTCGAGGAAGCTATCCGCGGGCCGACGAAGTGAGGTTAGCAGGTGCGTCAGATGGCATCTAGTGGCGTCAGGAGGGCGAACGAGGTCAATATTTGCACGCAGATGAGGACAGACACAACGTGGGTGTTTGCTTGTGAGAATTATGCAGAAAGGTCATCATGAGGACCTTTTTTTGGGGCCACTTCACGTGATGGCGAGGTGCATTATTGGAAAAAAGCTGAGTGCCAGGTGTGCGAATGATGCAAAAAGGTGACAACTATGCACTGCGAGGTCAGTTTTTGGCCTGTTCGGGGTCCGTTTGAGGTCATCTAAAAGGCCAAGGGTGCCCAACTAAAAAAGCTAAGTGTGGGAACTGAAAAAACTGAGAGAAGACCAGAAAAAAACGTGGAGAAGAGAGGAGGAACAGCCGCAGCTGTGTTTTTGCTCATTTTGGAGCCTGTTTTGGCCGTAAACTGCTCATCTGAGGTCGGATTTGAGCACTTTGACATTGTAGACTGGGGTTTTGGGCCGTTCCGGACGCGATGGCGCTGTCCATTTTGCCAAATTCCTCACTCTTTTCTTACTGTTTTTCTGTGTAAGTTTCTCCTATGAGCGAAGTTTCTGCTCCAGTTTGTGATTGTATCTGGCTTATTTTACCCATATTGTGTGAGCTGTTTGCCCCATTGGTGTTGGCCCAAGCTCATTTTTATCTAAACATCAGAAATTCTCCTCTTTTGAGCTGAGTTTTTTGGGTGTGTGTGTGTGTGTGTGTGTGTGTCTGTGTGGAGTGGGCAAGTGGATAGTCTCTCTCCTCTCACTCCAGAGGTGTGTTCCCTGTCTCGGCCAGGTGTGTTGTGTAAGCCGAGTGGTGCCCCATAGTGTGTGTGTGTATCTTCCCAAGAGTGTGTGTCAGGTTGTTATAGAGGCGCTGTGTGTGTTTTCATCCCACCCACATTCTTTTGGCGCCCCCACGGAGGATCTTCTTCGAGTACCTTCTGCTTCGAGCTTCGAGCTTCGAGCTTCGGGATTACAGGTTGCAGGTTGCAGATTACAGGTTACAAGAACAGGGATAGGGACAGGTACAGGTGATTCACACAGGTACAGGTAGCTGGAGTACAGTGATGTCACTTGCAGTTGTTGTGGGAATGCATCACGTGGCGCCTATTTGAGCGCATTGTCTGTTGGATTGTATGTTACTTGTGGAAACTGCCATTGTACGCCTTTGTGGAGCCATATATGGTTTTATTTGGCAGTCCCAGCCATTTCTGAGACTTGGTCTGGAAGATAGTCATTTCTGAGACTTGACTATACGCGATTTGCATTAGCTTTCGTGTGAGGGTCGATAGCGTGAGGTTTTTATTGAGCTGGGGGATTCTCAAATGTGGAGATCCTTTCGGTGATACAGGTAGCTGGAGCACCCTTTTCGTGACCTCGCCATAGGCTATGTACTAGTGAGTCCTACTTGATGCTCGGGTTCTATTGTTGACAGTTTATGCGTACATAGACAGTGTATATTTTGGGTTCCTACTGCTCTACTTCTGGGGAAACTCTGTCGAAATTTTCCCAAGTTATGATGGCTGGTTTTTTGGTATTTTGAGCCATTTATGCTGTTATGCTGCTGAAATTTTGGCAAAATCAGAGGTTGAGTCAGGTGTGCCTTCTTGGGAGCTTCATGGTTGGCTTTAATGGATGATCAAAATGGCCCTCAGTTCACTCCTTTTCATTTAACTCAAAGAATTCAGATTAATGTTCATGTGTCCAGGAAGATCTTTTTCCAGCAGCGCATAGTCTTTATGTTTGGGCCAAGAAGATTGAGAGAGATCCTGGAATGTCCTTTGCCTATTGTCATTCCGATGATCAACTATGAAAACTCATTTGATGTGCATGTGTTTGTTCTCATCTAAAGCTGAGCTCCATTGAAGTTTCTGGGGATTGGGTAGTGAAAAGTTTTGGGTTCTTGCACGTGTGTTTGAAGGGGTTCTCTAGCCATGGCTTTCTCTTATCCTGAGTTTCATGGAAGAAGTGATGAAGATGTGGAGGACTTTCTGGAAAAGATGGAGGTTGCCTGCATTAGCAACCAGATTCATGACCCTACGCAAATGTTACGCCTTCTCCAAATTTGTTTGAAGAGTGATGCACGAGCTTGGTCCAAAGCATTTGAAGAGGAGTTGCGTATGGCTGATCCACCTATAAGATTGAGTTGGGACAATCTAAGGCATGGATTGGAAGTGGAGTTTGTGAAGATAGAAGATCCTGACAAAGTGTGGCAAGAAGTACAGGCTTTGGTACAAAAGGAAGGTGAGCCAGTAGATGTGTACATACGAAAGTTTTCATTGGCATGGGAGCGAATGTGCAAGGCTTTAGCACCACAGGTACCCCCGCCTGACGTGATGAAGAAGGACAGGTTCTTGGCTGGTCTTTGGGAGAATATACGTTGGAGAGTAGAGCTAAAGAAGCCTAGGACATATGAAGATGCACTAGAGGTAGCAAGGAACAAAGAGTGGAAGCTGAGAAAAATGAGCCAGTTAGGGGTGGAGTCTTTGCCAATGAGGTCTGAATTTCAGCCTCTAGAGTCTTTACAAGGGCGCATGTCAGGGGTTCATCATGAACCAGTGGTTCCTGTTACTACTCAGGTTATGCCAGCAGTGGTCACTACAGCAGTGCAAGATGATGGCCTAAGGCAAGACATGAGGCAAGTGGTTGATTTGATGAAGAATCTCAGCCTAAACATGCTAGGTCAAGTGGGAAATAATCGAGGTCGAGGGCAGTTTGCAAATCAGCCAGCAGGTGAAGAAAGACCTAGGAATGGTGCTGGACAAAGTAATAGTAGGTTTTGGAGGCAGACGCCCACATGTTATAATTGTGGAGAGTTGGGTCACATCAGCCCGCAATGTGATAAGCCACCAAGGATGGGGGGAGACATGTATCCATTGCCAAGACAGGTGCTAACTAGGTCAAATGATTATGGCATCGAAATTAAGGGAGACGAAGGAACCAGTGGACTGACCCAGGAGGAAAAAGAGAAGACAAAAGTGCTAAGTGTAGTCACCTTGGAGAAGGCATCAAAGCTAGAGGATACATTAGTGATGCCTATTGGGAAGAGGACCACAGAGGATAAGGAAGGAAGAAGTGCCCCAGGTCCTAGTAAGAAGAAAGGAAAGAGCCATGAAGGCGAGGATGTCAAGGCCAAGAGGAAAAGGAGAGCTCGTCGAAAGTTTCATGTTTCAGATTTTCCACTAGGGGATGGGCAATTAAGCTATGACTTGAAGGAGGATCTGACGAGCAGGAAGGCAGATGTTACTTTTGGGCAGCTTATAGAGATGGTGCCTAAGCTAAAGCGACAGTGGAAGAGGATGGTTAACCCAATGGAGAAAGAGCCAGAGAGAGGTTCAGTGAAGGTGTTGGCAATGGACGAGCTACCAGACATTTGTCCAATAGTAGATGTGTGGCATAAAAGGAAAAATTTGGGACAAGGTTATGTGGATGGCGGAGCCCAAATATGCGTCATAACACACTCATGCGTTGAGAAGATGGGTCTCACAGTGGCTGGGGTGTCAGGTTTTCGGATCAGATTGGCAAACCATCAAAAAGTAAAATGCTTGGGTGTTGTAAAGAGCTTAGAAGTGGAGGCATATGATGCAAAGGCAGTGGTTGATTTTCATGTGATGCTAGCAGGGTTGGGAGCATATCCTATTATACTGGGCAGACCATGGTTACGTGCAGTGGGAGCTGTTCAAGATTGGCGACATGGTACGATTAGACTCTATGGAAAGACAGGTACCAAGAAGCTTTATAATATGGACACAAGGAAACGATTAGAGGAGCTTTATGAAGATGAGGATGAGTCTAGTGATGAAGACTCTTCCACGGTGACAGATGAGGACAGTGATAGCACTACCAGCAGTGATGAGGATGCTGATGTTGCATTTCTTTTGATGGATAAAGAAATCCAGGAGTGTGGTTTAGTCGCATTTGCGAATGAGGTTGAAGATGAAAGTGAAGGGCCTTATGAAGTGATTGAAGGGCTGATGCAAACCAAGGTTCAGTTGTCAAAGAAGCAGGAATTGATGACACAAATGATCAGTGGAGACCTCTCAGCTATGGAGAAGGATATATATTTGCATATGCTGGCTAGTTTTCCTGATTTGTTCATTACTTCATATGAAGAGATCAGAGGGTTCAAGGGTGAAGAGATGCATATAGAGCTGAAAGAAGGTGCTAAGCCAGTGCGGCAAAGGCTAAGAAGGATGGGTCAAGAGCAAATGGAAGCCTTGCGGGTAGAGGTGGACAAGTTATTGAAGGCAGGGTTCATAGTCCCTGTGGAGACCACAGAATGGGTGAGTCCAGTTGTAGTCAGTCCAAAGAAGGATGGGAAGTGGAGAATTTGTGTGGATTTTAAACCCTTAAACGCAGCCACCAAGAAGAACCCATATCCTCTTCCATTCATCGATCAGATCTTGGATTCAGTGGCAGGTTATGAGAGGTACAGTGTGTGTGATGGTTTTTCAGGCTATTTTCAATTGAAGATTGCTCTTAAAGACCGCACAAAGACAACTTTCATTACGCCATGGGGCTGCTATTGCTACACAGTATTGCCATTTGGGTTGTCAAATGGACCTTCCTTCTATCAAGAGAGAGCAAATTGGGAGTTGGAACCATTCATTGGTAGTTGTGTTAAAGCTTTTATGGATGACTTCTGTGTCTATAGCAGTAGGGCTGAACACCATGAGAAGCTGCAGATGGTATTCGCTAGATATGATGAATGTGGAGGACAACTAAATCCAAAGAAATGTCATCTAGCACAGCCAAGGGTGAAGCTATTGGGCCATATGGTGTCAAAAAATGGCATTGAGGCTGATCCAGATAAGGTGAAGTCTATTATTCTTCTTCCATCACCTATGAGTACGAAGCAATTGGCAACCTTTATACACAAAGTGAAGTACATGGCACGGTTTATTCCATTGTCTTCGCAGCTTCTTTATCCATTACAGCAAGTGGCAAAGCATGATCCATTGCAATGGGATGACAAGTGTGAAGAAGTGTTTCAAGAGGTGAAAGAGGTGTTAGGGGGCTTGTCAGCCATGCAGGCTCCTGATTGGGAGAAAGTTTTTTATGTAAATCCATCAGTAGGGGATGATGCCATTGGAGCCATGCTATTGCAAAAGGGGAAGGGCAGCCATTATATGAGGCCAGTGTATTGTGCAAGCCGAGTGAAGTTGGTAGCGGAGAGAAAGTTATCGGAAGTAGAGCTAGTGATGGCTAGTGTAATATTTGCTTGTCGACGATTTCGTCATTACTTGCTACCACGGCCTTTTGTTTTCTTGACGAGTTATGCCTTTTTGCCACAGTTAATTAATGGTATTAACATGTCAAATGTGGTGAAGAAATGGGTAATTGAGCTGCAAGAGTTTGAGTTCTCTTTTCTAGTGGAAGATAGTACAAGGGCTACCCTAGCTGATTTGTTGACCTACAAGGAGAATCCCCTTATTGTTAAGGAAGAGGTGGTGAGAAAGGTAGTTGAAGAAGTGCCACAGATCAGCAATGCACATGTGTTGTTCTTTGATGGTTCATACAGAAAGAGCCATGATGCAGCTTCAGGGGGTATAGCACTTTATGATCCATAGGGGAAGCTAGTATGCAAGAGAGGGTTCAAATTGGATGCTCATAGTAACAATGAGGCTGAATATGCTACATTGGAAGCCGGATTACACATTTGTTTGAAGCATGGGGTTCGAAGGTTGAGCATAAAAGGTGATGCCTTGTTAGTGGTGAAGCAAGTGTTGGGTGTGTGGAAGAGCAAGAACACCTCATTGAAGGAAATGTGCTTCAGAATTAAAGGCCTGTTAAAAAAGTTTGAAGCATGGAGTATCAGACACATTGAACGTGCTCTAAATGGAGAGGCACATGAAGCAGCTCAAGGCATGATTGGGGAGCTATTTGTGTTGAGGACCACTTTACCTCTTTATCATGGCCGGGAAAGTTTGGCTCAAGAAGAGGAGTTTTTGCTAACAGGAATCATTCCAAAGGAGATTCAGAAGTCTAAGAAGTATGGCTTTGTGCGTAGAGCATACAGGTACAAATTGATTGGTGATGTCTTATACATGAAAGGGGCTGATCTCGTGTTGAGACGTGTACCTTGGCGGGAGGAGCTTTACAGAGTGTTGGAAGAGAATCACGAAGGCGCATGTGGTGGCCATTTTGCTCTAAAGATCACCTTGCATAAGATTTTGCAAGAGGGGTATGTATGGCCTAGTTTGCACAAGGATGTTCACCATTGGTGTAGGTCTTGCAATAGGTGTCAAGCATTTGGAAAGAGAGTGTTGAAGCCAGAGCTACGAAAAACCATTATGGCGTTTGATGTGTTTGAAAAGTAGGGAATTGATGCAATAGGTCCGTTACCTATCACAAGCAGGGGCAAAAGCTATATTTTGACGGCAGTGGACTATCTCTCTAGATGGGCAGAGGCTATAGCAGTAAAACAGATCACTGCAAAGGATGTGGCAAAATTTGTGTATGATGAAATATGTTGCAAGTTTGGGGTGCCACTGGAGTTACTTTCAGATAAGGGGCCTGGCTTTAGAGCTAAACTGCTAGATTTTTTATGTGCAAAGATGAAGATTAGGCACCAGCATACCACTCCTTATTACCCGCAGTGTAATGGCTTGAATGAAAGATTCAATGGTGAGTTGGTACAGATTCTTTCGAAAGTGACAGAGCACCAAGGAAAGAATTGGGATTTGGAATTGCCTAGTGCATTATGGGCTTACCGTACTTCGGTGAAGACAGGTACAGGGTTTACTCCATTTCATTTGGTGTATGGAAAGGAAGCACTATTGCCTGTGGAGGTAGAGTTGCCTGCGGTCAAGATGTTAGAGAAGTTGCTTGGGCCGCCTAGTGATGCATTCAAAGAGAGGCTCTTGCAGTTACAAGAGGTCCAGTTGGATAGGATGAGCGCATTGGAGCATTATGGGCAGATGCAGGATAAGGCTTTGACAAAGATAAATGAAAAGGTCAAAAGTAAGGGTATCAAGCAACATGACTTGGTTTTGCGCTACAACAGTAAGCTGGACAACACCTTCCAAAAGAAGTTTCAAATTAAGTGGGAAGGCCCTTTCAAGGTAGTAGAGTGTTTTCCAAATGGCACATATCAGCTAGCTAACCTGGATGGTGTTCTACATAAGTCAAGGGTAAATGGATTGCGTCTTAAATTGTATCATGCTAGATTGATGATGGTGGAGCAAGATGAACTGTCTGTGGAGCAAGCAATGTTGGTGAAGGATGAGGAGACATGTGATGCGGCGAGTCTCATATCGCTCTTTGCTGCTGATGATCATGAATGATCTAGCAGGCTAGGGGATGGGCAAATTATGTCAGGAGTTTTTTGGAGCAAGGGATTGCGCATATGTACATACCCATGCATGGTGCATCAAATAAAGTATTGCCCATTTTCCAGAGCCAGGTGGTTACGTGGGGCCCACATGTGTACAGGTAGGACACCATGTACATAGTGCATCGATTTTCATCATTACTAGTACCATTGTGTTTTTCTACAATAAGGAGGAGTTGGTAGCGCGTAAAACTTCTCGAGGAAGCTATCCGCGGGCTGACGACGTGAGGTTAGCAGGTGCGTCAGATGGCATCTAGTGGCGTCAGGAGGGCGAACGAGGTCAATATTTGCACGCAGATGAGGACAGACACAACGTGGGTGTTTGCTTGTGAGAATTATGCAGAAAGGTCATTACGAGGACCTTTTTTTGGGGCCACTTCACGTGATGGCGAGGTGCATTATTGGAAAAAAGCTGAGTGCCAGGTGTGCGAATGATGCAAAAAGGTGACAACTATGCACTGCGAGGTCAGTTTTTGGCCTGTTCGGGGTCCGTTTGAGGTCATCTAAAAGGCCAAGGGTGCCCAACTAAAAAAGCTAAGTGTGGGAACTGAAAAAACTGAGAGAAGACCAGAAAAAAACGTGGAAAAGAGAGGAGGAACAGCCGCAGCTGTGTTTTTGCTCATTTTGGAGCCTGTTTTGGTCGTAAACTGCTCATCCGAGGTCGGATTTGAGCACTTTGACATTGTAGACTGGGGTTTTGGGCCGTTCCGGACGCGATGGCGCTGTCCATTTTGCCAAATTCCTCACTCTTTTCCTGCTGTTTTTCTGTGTAAGTTTCTCCTATGAGCGAAGTTTCTGCTCCAGTTTGTGATTGTATCTGGCTTATTTTACCCATATTGTGTGAGCTGTTTGCCCCATTAGTGTTGGCCCAAGCTCATTTGTATCTAAACATCAGAAATTATCCTCTTTTGAGCTGAGTTTTTTGGGTGTGTGTGTGTGTGTGTGTGTCTGTGTGGAGTGGGCAAGTGGATAGTCTCTCTCCTCTCACTCCAGAGGTGTGTTCCCTGTCTCGGCCAGGTGTGTTGTGTAAGCCGAGTGGTGCCCCATAGTGTGTGTGTGTGTATCTTCCCAAGAGTGTGTGTCGGGTCGTTATAGAGGCGCTGTGTGTGTTTTCATCCCGCCCACACCGCTAAGACAAATTGACTAATGACTATGGCTTTATCTCTTTTACCTCATAGTCGAGGATGACTATGATTTCAACAGAGAGGTAATGTCTACGCAGCAAGCCTACGGTTTCCATCCCAAGTGTAAAAAATTTACCACATAGGTTGCTGCAACTAGTGCCCTCAATGTCAGTCTCTCTCTTAAACTCTCTCTTATACTATCTCGCTCTCTACTTTATTGAACCTGTCTACTATCGTCCATATTCCCGTATTCCCATGGATAGACTTAGGCAATTGAAAGATAAAATTCATGGATATGCTCTCCCATGGTGAATTAGGGATTAGCAAAGATTGAAGCAATCCAGGTTGCTTCCCTCTATCAAACTTGTATTTTGGCATACCACACATTTAGAAACATACTCTTGTATGTTTGCTTTCATGGTAGGCCAATAGAAATATGTTTCGTTTTCTTTTAGGGTAGACTAAATCCCTCTATGCCCTGCATAAGGAGGAGCATCAGATTCATACATTACTTTCTTACGTAGTGAGCTAGTAACACATAGTCTATAAGAGCTTTTTGGCGGTTATCCATGCTCTTACTCAGTGGCGGCATTACCTACTCGGAGCGGATTTTATTGTCTTTACAGAACATCAGAGTTTGCGCTACTTCTTGTCACAGAAGCAGCTTTCAGAAAAGCAGATGCGGTGGGCGAACATCTTGTCACAGTTCCACTTCCAGATTGTCCATGTGTAGGGACACAAGAATGTGGTGGCAGATGCTTTGTCTCGGAAACCGTTGGTTCTGGCTGTTTCCATGATACATCATAGGAGCTTCGAGGATATGGTCGATCAGTATGCCACAGATACAGATTTTGCAGATATTTTCACACGAATACGGGATGGGGAGACAATAGCTGGATATTCCCCTCGGGAAAGCTACGTGATGAAAAAGACTATGTTGTGCATTACACAGCCGTTGAGGGAAAAGGTTATGAGTGAATGCCACTGTCCACCTTTTACGGGTCACGGCGGCATTGTTACCACCATGAAAGGGGTAGAGAGATACTTCTTTTGGCCATGACTCAAAAAGGATGTGGAAGACTTGTGCGCAGTATGCCAGAAGGTCAAGTTTGACAGGCATAAGGCACAGGGATTGTTACACCCTTTACCCATACCCACCCGCCCCTGGGAAAGGAGTCCCCAATAAATAGTGCTTCCATGACTCTAAGGCATGTAGAACTGCAAAGAGTTCCTTTTCATATATGCCTAGAGCTTGCTCAACAGGGTCAAGTCTTCAACTTTCATAGGCTATGGAGTGCCCTTCTTCGAGTAAAATAGCTCCAAGGCAATCACCACAAGCCTCACATTGCACCTCAAATGGCTTTGAGAGATCCGACAGTGTAAGCACAGGTTGAGAGATAAGCTTTTCAAAAGCATTGTTCTCCTTGGTAGACCATGTATACCTAACGTTTTTCTTTGTTAGGTCATGTAATGGTCCCGTGATTTGTGAGAACTTTTCTATGAAGCGTCTATAGTATGCACACATACCTCTAAAGCTTCTTAGTTCATGAAGACTCCTTGGTTTAGGCCATCCTTTTATTACCTCTAACTTTGAATCCATTTGGATGCCATCTTGAGAGATAATGTGGCCTAAATATTGAATCTTCTGCAAGAAAAACTCACTTTACTTTCGATTAACATAAAGTTTATTCTCTCTTCAGACTTGAAATATTACCTGAAGGTGTTGCTTGTGTTCATCTAGTGAATTAGAGTAGATGATAATATCATAAAAGAACACTCCAGTAAAGGTTTGTTGAGGCGTGAATAGCTTCTCCATCAAGCAGTTGAATGTGGCTAGTACATTGGTCAAGCCAAAAGGCATGACAATGTATTTGTAAAAACCAAACGTAGTGCGAAATGCGGTCTTTACAATATCTTGATCAGCTATCCTTATTTGATGGTAGCCACTTTTTAGGTCAATCCTACTGAAGTAGCTGGATCCTTGTAGCTTATCAAATAGGTCTTCTACCCGTGGAACAAGAAACCTTATTTTAATAGTGATCCTATTTAATGCTCTATAGTCGACACACATACGATATGTGCCGTCTTTCTTTTGCACTAGTAACACAGGTGAGCAAAATGGAGATGAGATAGGCCTAACCATGCCCTTCTCAACTAACTCATGCACTTGCCGCATAATCTCCTCTTGTTGAGCTAGAGAACCTTTATAAGGAGGTTTATTAGGTGGTGAACTTCCTAGAAGAAGTTCAACTGCATGGTCATCATTGCCTCGTTTAGGAGGTAGTTCAAAAGGGATGTCGTCAATAAAGACATCTTGAAACCCCTTGAGAAATTTGGATACCTCTAATTCCTTGTGGTTGTTTATATTTTCTTTTACTAAAGCATTAGGTTCATTTTGAGAATCTTTAACAAAAATCGTGTATACAAAACTAGAGTTCTTTATTGACTTATTGAAATCTTTCGTATGTACAATGGTTATGGTGGTGTTACCCATTTCCTTAGCATCTATGTACATATCTTTTTCCCTGAACCTAAAGTAGATTCTCCTTTCAGGGAATTTCAAATTGGCAGCCATGCAATCAAACCATGGTGCCCCTAGGATCACATCCTCGTGCTTGAGAGGAGAGATAAATAAGTCCTCTTTGTCCACATAGCTTTGGACATGGAGCCTCAATTTCCCAATTAAGGGAGTGCCTGAAGCTTCTTGCCCCTTGAAAGCACCATCTACGGGTAGGACATCTCCCTTCTCATAGGCTTGGATGCCTAGCTTGGTGGCCAACTCTGTGGATATGAAATTGTGAGTAGAACCAGGGTCAAAGAGAATAAAAGCATCATGTTCTCTTATCTTTCCCCAAGCATGGCATAGAGGAGATCCTTTGGGGTGAGCTTCCTCTTCTTGGATTTCAACCAAGGTAGCTCTAGGAAGCTCATGGCGGGTGTTCTTTTGGGGACAAGCACGGTACACATGCCCTTGCACGCCGCACTTGAAACAACGGTTACCCTTGCGATAACGGTCAAGCTCTTCAAGAGAGAGTTTGTTTTTGTCTTTGTAAACTCCCTTCTCCTTAGCTTTGTTGTTATTGGAATTGCCCTTAGGAGACTTTTCGACATTGTCCTTCCCCTTAGGCTCATTCAAGAACCCTTGTTTTCCGTGGGCTTAGAATTTCTCTTAGCCCCTGTTTGAAAATGGATTCGTGAAGCCACCATGGTATGGTGAACATTGTCCTTCCCCTTAGGCTTATTCAAGAATCCTTGTTTTCCGTGGGCTTAGAATTTCTCTTAGCCCCTGTTTCAAAATGGATTCTTGAAGCCACCATGGTATGGTGTATAACCGCAGATATAGTGTGTGAACTTTGGGAGTTGATATACTCCACCATTTCTTCAGTTAAGCCCGCACAAAATTGTTGTTTTTACTCTCCAAAATCCATCTTTTGTAAGACAGTGTCTATGTAAGTCCCAAAACTTGTCTACATATTTGTGAATGGATTCACAGGGAGAGAGCTTCAAGCTTTGCCATTCGGTGAGTACTTTGTTTTTGGCATCGGTGGTCAAATACTACTTCATAATGGAAGCTCTTAAAGCTTTCTATTTTGGTGGAGCTTCACCGTTTTCCCGTAGGCTAGACCACCATTGCCTGGCGGACTTTTGGAAGTGCATGGCTACATGGCATAGCTTAGAGGACTCCATGAAGCCCTCATCTCCAAACGCCGCATTGAATTGTTGGATAAAGGCCAAGACTTTGTGCATATAGCACCAAAGGTGCCATCATAGGTAAGGAAAGAAATGCTCTTTCCTCCCTCTTTAAACTTCTTGAGTTTGGATGACCTCTTCCATGCGGCATAGGATTTCCTATGGTCTCTTCTTTTTTATGGTTCAAAAGTTGCACCAGTGCTTTCTTCAGAAGATGGAGAATTTGAGGAAGATGGAGAAGAGGGTGGCCTCTTTCTCGCCTTTTTCTTGCCTTCGTCTTCCTTGTCGGCACCATCACTTTCTTCATAAGAGGAAGAGGATGAAGAAGATGGAGAAGAGGGTGACCTCTTTCTCGCCTTTTTCTTCTCTTGCTTTTTGTCATCCCTCTTTGAATTATGGTGTGGAGAAGTGTGCGATGGTCTTCTCCATTTAGGAGGTGATGGAGAGTGTTTAGCACGCCGTCTTCGTGGATCCATCTCCACCGAGGTGGCAGGAGACTCGCTTCTTTCTCATTCCTTCGGTGGGGGCTCTTGAGTTCTCCTTTGAGAAGGAGATGCGTCATCAAGCAGCAAATTTTTGAGCCCTTCGTATAGATCCTCTTCTTCTTCCCAAATCGGAGAGAGGCCTCTTTTGGGAGTCTCGCAAGGAGCCCTCCTAGGTACTCTCTCGTCATGGTAGGGAATTTGGAGAATCCCATGAGCACGAAGTTTCCGTTGCACTTCACTTTGGAGGAATGGATTTCCCATGGCTTGTTGAAGCCTAGAAACAAAGTAGTTAACAGGCATAGGGGCATCATTAGTAGCCTGCTCGTTAGCGAAATCAAAGCTATCAACATTAATTTCACTCTATTTATTATTGTCAGCCATTCTAACAAGTTTTAGGTGTAATCTGTTTTTTAGGTGTACCTTGGCACTTCAAGCCCTAGTTGCTACTCCTCTTTACCCCTTTAGAAAAGCACTCAAGCTACTGTATCCGTGGCTCGAATACCATTGATTGCAAGGAATAGAAGAGAGGTTCTTTCAACACCAAAATAGCACCAGCTCCTGTCAAGCGTCTAATAGCTCAATAGTGGTTAAGCCATAGGCAAGCCCCATAGGACTCCACTATTAAGATCATAGCTCTTGACGGTGATGCCCCATTATCTGCACAAAGGCAGGCACATTGCAAGGCTGAAAATTCCCTATTCTACTTACTCAATTGCAATTAATAATACCAACCATTTATAGCTCGCTTGAGGACCTCCCTTCTTGAGCAAGAAAAGATAAACCTTGTGCTCTGATACCAATCTAACATTTAATGGCCTAGTAACTTGTGTGTAGCGGAAAATAGCATGAACATAGTGAGCATTTCATTAGAATAGATTCCTAATGATCATAACAAGAGTGCTTGGGGTGTAGAGAGCAACAAAAATCACAACACCTAGTTAGATAGGCATGAACAATACTTCAAAAGAGAGAGAAATTAAGCTATTGACAATAGTTGAGGACCGGATTTACATGGATCCTGTCCCCCCTCCAAAAGGCTTTGTATTATAGGTTTCCCCCATCAAGAGAGACATTTTACAATACAATTCTTTTTGTTCCTTCAATAACTAGCTAGTGCAATGAAGATGGAAGCTTCTAGCACTAATAAAAACACTTATAAAACACAACATCAATTCCCTCACAGTCTCAGACCCAAGACCTCACACACCTTCGAAGATGGTGAGAGCTAGCGGGGTATGAGAGTAGATTGAGAGGAAGAAGGAGTCTTACGAGAAAGATGTACATCTTCTCACATAATCACTCATATTAGCATAGCATAGCTAAGTAATTAACAGGTTAGAGGAGATGAGCATGCATTAAATCTTGGCTCTTGGTTGGATTTGCATCACAAAGCCGAGAGTTGTTGGTGTAGGCCTCCCTTCTCACAAGCTTGGAGCAGGTGATAAGCATTCTAGAAGGAGAGAGAGAGTCTTCTTGCTTCACACATGAGCTAGTGTGAGTGTGTGTGGAATAATGCCCTGAGAAATTCAGACCGCTCTCTCTCTTGGTCGACCCCTCATGCTATTTCCTCTTGCTCTTGCTGGCTTCCCATTGGGCCCCTCCAGGCTTAGCCAATGAAAATTAGCATAAGTGATAGCCTTATGACATGTGTCCCCCTTTCCCCTTTTGCGAGAGCTTTAGGTGATTAATTAATGCAACTAAACTCTCATTGGACCCCTTTGTCTCCTGGCCAATAGGAATCAGGCAAGCCATTGGGATGTTGAATGCCCATTGGACCCCTTGGGAGACTGTCCAATAGTCTTCTAGAGAGCTTAATTCTTATTGATTCTTTTATTAAGTGTTTTTTAAATGAATTAAACTAGATTTACTCTAGCCTAATTCTCATTGGTCCACCTCCATGGCCATCCAATAGGATTGGAGTGCACCTTGTGGGCATCTGGGCTAGGGAGCTGACATGTGTCCCTCATTCCCTTTGTGTAAAGGAAGCTTGTGAGTGTGTGTGTGTGTGTGTGTTTCTCTCTCATCCCCTACTTGCAAGGCTCGCCCCCTCCTTTGTAGGAATCATGAAGACTTTTTTTGAACATACAAAGCATTTTATTGTTATAAGCTTGACCATTGGACACAACCTTTGATTTTTGAAACCTTAGCATTTTGGAAGTCTTAATGGGCTGAACCTTAGGGTCTTTAAAGCCCATTGTTGCACATTTATCTTTTACAGATGGCCCCCCCTTTGGATCCCTATTGTGGCCGGTCTTTTGTGGCCGGTCTGTCAGCTTAACCAATATTCTAGCTTTTTCTCCCTTGGCACTTCCCCATATTAAATGATTAGTTTAACATGAGAAAATAATTTAGGATAACTAGATATTATTAATTATGACATTACCTCTCTCTTGAAATCATAGTCGTCCTCGACTATGGACTAGAGAAGATAAAGCCTATTCATTAGTCCTTTTTCTAGCGGGTAGAGGATCCCTATCTTACCCTACGACATCCTTCCAGAACGGATGACTAGTCCATTTGGTGCTTGAGAGCCTAAGCTGCCGCAAGCATGTCTGCACATTGGTCCTATCAATCCTCCATAGTAGAGCGACAAGCTCTACTTGGTGTTTGGGAGACGTCATCTAATTAAACTTGATTCTAAGCATGCATACTACTTCACATTTGTGCACAATAAAGAAAAAGAGAGTCTTATAAGACAAAAACTTTGTTCATTTTAAACATTTGTACATTTTCTTACTCTAGGGAAGCATTGACAAGGTTTAGGTTATCCTTTAATTGTATGCCCTGCATCCATCTAGCATCTTCAAAAGGATAATTCTTAAACTTAATAAGATATCGTCGGATAATCTTACCGCCTCTTAATACCTTGTCTTCATGTCGAAGAATGGACTCGGGCTGCAGCACCTCTTCTTGGTCCTCGATCTCCAGTGGGTCTTCAACAGTTGGTTCTTAAGGTGGCTCTCCTTTGTAAGGCTTTAGTAGGCTCACATGGAAAGCATTGTGTATGAGCCAATGGCTGGGCAACTTGAGCTGGTAGTTCATCTCATTGATTTGTCTAAGAATGTGGAAGGGACCATAATACCTTTTTGCTAGCTTAGCATAGTACTTTTAGTGTCCCGTAGCATTCTTGCCCTTCGTGTGCCTTAATCGAACCTTGGGAACTTTAAGTAAGACCCAATCATTTTCTTTAAAGGCTTGGGCTCTTCTATGCTTATCAGCAGCAGCCTTTTGCCTTCGTTGTGAGATAGAGATAGCATCCTTAATCTTTTGGAAAGATTCTTGTAGGTCTCAGCTATACTCATCTGCAGGTGAAGATCTTTCCGTGTACCTTAAGTAGCATGGGACTTTTTTATCTTCCCTCAATAACCTCAAAAGGTGCTTTTCCCATGGAAGTATGTATAGTGTTACTGTAGGCATACTCCACTAAGGGTAAGTACTTCTCCCATTGGGATCTTTGATCTACTTTCGCTACATAGACTTTTAGTAGATCAAGAATGGTTAGGTTAGCTATTTCACTTTGGCCATCCGTTTGCGGATAATAGGCCAAAGAGAAATTTAGCATTGTCCCTAAATTCTCAAAGAGACCCTATTGGTCATTCTAGGATCTCTATCCGACACTATGGACATTGGCAAGCCATGGTACTTGAAGATTTGTGATATGAAAAGGGTTGCCATAAGATGGGCTTTGATAGTGTTTTTTGACAGGTATAAAATGAGCTAAGAGCTTTAGGATGGATTTTTATGTATAAGGGTTTGTCCTCGATCTACATGCACTGTCATGTAGATGTGGATGTGTACTTATGTCACACCTATGAATATAGGCATTGATCAATAAAGACAAAAGTATTATCCAGTGGTCTTGATCTCTGTGCACCTCTAGACCGAGTAGCTAGATATTTTGAGGTAGTTAAGTTACATTGTTATCTACTTTTGGTTTGTCTAATTAGGGATGGTCATGCAAAGACGTTGTTGGTTTGGCCGATTAGGGCTAGCAAAAAATGGTTTGGTCAATTAGGATTAGTCATGTAAAGACGCTTATTAGTTAGTTGATTAGGGCTAGCGGATTTTGGTTTGGCCATCATGGTTAGTCGTGCAAAGACGTTTATGGTCTGCTTAGGGCTAGCAAAAATTTTGTTCACATTTATCTGTAAGCTCATGTTATACGCTCTAATAACAGCCAAGCCATACATGTGCACTCAATATTACTTGTTAATTTGTTTTACAATCTTTAAATAAATTATGGATGGTAGGATAGCATGTCCTTGTATGCTATGTAAACATCAAATATTTCAAAAACAAAAAATATAAGGGGTCCAAAGATAATTTAGAAGATCTAATTAATTGTTTTATCATTTATCAAGTCCTCTCTCTCAAAGGGGAAAGGGGGACACTTATCCCAAGTCTACCCTTGTTACTTGTTTTACCTCCTGCTTGTGATTGGCTAGGCTTAAAGGGGTCCAATGAGCTTCAAGCATGAGCTACAAGGAGGGGTCGACCCAGGTGTAAGGTCTAGGGCGGATAAACAAGAGATCCATTCATAATAAAAGGATGCATAATTATTCAATTAGAAATTCATGTACAAAGTGCCTCATATATAGGCATAGTGAGGGATGTAGCGTTCTGACACATAGCCTTCTAGGTGTCATCACATGCATAGGATTCAAGGTCTTTGTTACTCAACAATGGTCTTTTTCTTGTAGAGAAGCTACAAGATCTACTTTATCAATCTCATGGTCAAGAGAGCACTGGTCAAATCTTGGATATCAATATAGCTCCAATCTCAACACGGACTCAAGAAAGGAGGTGAACATCAAATGAAACACTACCGGTGGAGACTAGCCCATCAACCATCGATCCTTCTTTTCAAGAAGTTGAGATGGAATAGATATTGGATATATTCTTCGACATTGGACCCCATCATTGAAAGATAAGGTGGAGAAAGCTCCAGCAATCAAGGGAACAATACATCTTGACCTCAACTATCCCATCCACAACAATGGCATGAGAATGACAAAGATGAAGGAGAGATGATGAAAAGGCTTGCCCGCATGCCACATTACAAAGGTGCCAACATTTATGTTCTTCGTGAAACTTTGGCAATGCTTAACCAACAATCTCTTTATGGGTGGTTCAAACGAGTGTTACAGAGTTTTTCAGGTAAATATAAATATGTCATACTAATTTACTTGAAAATCCAAAGTTGAGGTTAAGGTTATGGTTATGGTTATGGTTATGGTTATGGTTATGGTTTCAAAATTTGGTTATGGTTATGGTTTCAATATTTGATTATGGTTATAGTTTTAGAATTTGGTTATGGTTATGGTTATGGTTTGATGTTATAGTTATGGTTTCAAAATTTTTTTATGGTTATGGTTTCAAAATTCGGTTATGCTTATGGTTTGAGGTTATGTTCATTTATGGTTATAGTTATGGTTATGGTTTTAGAATTTGTTTATCGTGATGGTTTGAGGTGATGGTTGTAGATTTAGATAGATTTATGGTTATGGTTTCGAAATTCGGTTAGAAATATGGTTTGAGGTTATGGTTGTGGTTTCAAAATTTGATTATGGTTTTAGTATTTGGTTATGGTTATGGTTTAAGGTTATGGTCATGGTTATGGTTATGGTTTAAGGTTATGGTCATGGTTATGCTAAAGGTTATGGTTATGGTTTTAGAATTCAATTATGGTTATGTTTTGCAATTTACATGATGGTTATGATTTGCAAGTAATGGTTTGCAAGTATTGTTATGGTTATGTTTTGTGGATCTCGTCATGGTCAATATGTTCTCACACATTTGTGGGCTTTTCAGGCAAAACAAAGCTGGAGTGCGGCTGCTTTTGCACTCTCTCCTTTGAGCAGAGAAGGCTTCTTTTGGTGCTGCAGTATATGCAGCATCAGATGTCAGCCCTCTCTGCTAAATATTTTTTTACAAGTTTTGGCTCCATATCAGCATCCATATAGGCGTTGGTATGGCTGTCAGTATGCACATATTATATTTCAATGCATATCTCAATGCCCTATATACTTGTGACCATACCAATGTGTTGGTACCGATGCTCATACCAATAAGCATACCGACAATCGGGTTTTTTATAACTAATTTATTTTTGTCGATACGGACGTCGATATTCGTGCGACGTGTGGTAGTGTATTTTGTTAAACTTTCATTCCATCTCTTCTTCACCACCATTTCTCAAACTCCTAACTTATATTTGTGTTCTCTCTTTGGACCTCAATACATCCTCTCAACTACCCCTATTTGAGTTGTATACTAGCATCTAAAATTTAGGATGTTCTCAATCTGATCATAGTTTCATGCCCAAACAGTCATGCTGTAAATATACTAATACCATGAATAAAAAGCTAGCTTCTTATGCTTGATTAATATTATTAGTACTAATTTCCATGTATTGCTAACAAGAAATGTGCTCTAATTAGTCCAAAAAGACGTTGATTAATTTATGTGTTTAACATTAATCCCTACACAACTTTAATCAATTAAAGCTAGCAAGGAACAAAAATACTCAAGGAAATAAAACTTAGCTTTCATCATATTCAAGGCCTACAATCATCGGAGCGTAGCGTGAGGCTTTGATACCACTACAACAACTAAGAGCATTGAGGGCCTAAAAAATACACAAAATACCATACTCCAAGTGATAAAACCCATAGATATACATGCTTAATGAACCGCACTTGCACATAACCAACGCTATACACGATGTAAGACAAACAAAGAGCGAGAGAGAGCACGAGAGAACATGCAGGTGCACCTCCTATAGCAAAGTGCTACACTAGCACGGAGGGAGAGGAGAGGGCAGAGAAAGAAGAATGACACAAGGCATTGGGTGCAATCTCCCCCCTTGCAAGAGTGAGCATTTTCCTCTTGCACGTATTTATTTATAGATTTCTTGAATGCTCAAAAATGAATATAGATTGTTTTCCCGGACCTAATGACGACCATAGCTCATAAAGAGCACTTAAATAATGAAATGCCACCATAAATGTTCTATCCTTTTGCATAGTCCCTACTTCACTTATGCTTTTGCCACCTATCAATTACAATAAAATAAGTATTTATAAATTTCCACTACATTTGTGGGCAAGACAAAGTGATGGGATCCTGTGATCCCCTTGCCAATTGTGATGCCTAATCTAATTTGGGCTCTCAATAGCACTAATATATCTATGCATGAAGCTAAGCTATTACGTTGAGTGTGTCACTAGGCTTGCATCTGTAGATGGTGACTCTTCACTCCCACTAGGCTTGCATCCTAGATGGTGACCCTTCATTCCAATCTTGACACTACTTGAGCATGAAATGATCTCTCTCTCTCTCTCTCTCTCTCTCTCTCTCTCTCTCTCTCTCTCTCTCTCTCTCTCTCTCTCTCTCTCTCTCTCTCTCTCTCTCTCTCTCTCTCTCTCTCTCTCTCTCTCTCTCTCTCTCTCTCTCTCTCACACACACACACACACACACACACACACACACACATCCTCTTCCTCATCAAAATGTTCGGTGTGAATTATTTTAAGAAGACGTAATCTTATTCATGCACAAAGTTTGTAGGAGTATTTTATTGTAAATTTTGTTGTTGCAACAATACGTGGGTCACCTGCTAATTTGTAGTTCCAACGATATTTTTTTCACATTAATTTTTCAACGATGGAAAAAAATCTTTGATGAAATTAATTATGAAGAGCCTTGACATTTTTGAAAGATAGGAGTCATGGCTTGCTAATATTGAAAGCTATCTTTCAAAATGATATGTTTTTTGCCTACCTCTCACACGCTCATTTTCCTTGATCATGTGTATTTTTGGGCGGCCTTAATGATGCTAGCAATGCATAATATAAGTTTGGGTGTTTAAATATATATGGAGGAAAATAGCTCACTCCCCCCTCCCCCCTTTTCACATACAAAGGTTGGAATACACAAGCTGCACTTTATACTTCTAACTAGCTTTGAAGCCAGTTCACTGCTGATTGGAGGGTTGCGTTGCCTCTACAAAACACAGAATGCAATGCTCTCTACCTACTATTGTTGATTGGAGGGCTGCACTTAAGGAGGGTTGCATTGCCTTTGTAAAACATAGAATGCAATGCTCTATACCTACTCAATCTATTTCACCTTTATTAATTAATTAGATGGCAAGATTCCTTCTCCCACTTCCTTCAAACTAAAGGCTTTGCTATTTGCCCATGTTCCTGCATGTATATTTGCTAAGCGCCTTCTGCACCCGCCTATGGGTGAGCCCATGCATGTGTTGCCACTCACATGCTGCCCATCGCACCCACCACCACAACTTTCCATGCAAAACTTAAACTCCAATTGAACCTGCACCACATGCTATAAGCAGTGTTCCCACGGGCTTGGAAACCTAACAATCCCCCCCTCAAGCCCAAACTAGACAAGCCACTCTCATGATACCTCCTGTTTTTTGATGTACTCGTCAACCGTGAGTTTTAGGTTCTCTTACAACCAAGGATTTATGGTGTATCCATAACCTGGTGCTATGATAGTAAAAACCCCCCCTCAAACAGATAGGGTGTAGGTCAAAAAATTAGCTACCAATAAATGGAGTTTTTGGTTCACTTCCAAACCTTGAGTTTAAGGTGTACCCAGTAACCTCATGAGAAGTGCAACAAAAATGGGATGAGAACAAATGTGTTTGGGAGGTCTTACCACTGATGTATTTGTGGTAGTGTCTAACCCGTACAAGTTTTTATCATGGAAGTATCTGACACCTGATAAGCTAAAATAAGGCTTTGACGACAAGTATATGATTGTTTTTGACAAAGAGACAAACCTTGAAGAAAAACTATAACATTGAATTGATAAAAACATTTGTGAAATCTGCAAGAAGATTGGTGGTTGCAGTCAAGAAGATCTAAGTCAAAAACCCATCCCAATTTTAAAAGCTTTTGGAGGTTGGTAGCGAAAAGCACTCCAATTGATAATGTCAATTGGTCACCATTGCCAAACTTGTCAAATTTAAATACCAAATTTGAATCTTCAAAGCATTTGATAAAAAAAATTTGGGTATGGATGACACCCATGTGAAAAGATCGAATGAATTTTATACCTTTTGATTTATCACATCTTCAACCTTTAAACTTAATTGCCTTGCTTGTCAAAAATTCAACTGTCAACCACTTTTCTAGTCACGAGCACCTCCGAGATTTTTGAGATGCTTGTCTGGCGATCCATTGTGAGCATTTTGAGATGATTGTGAACCGATTTCACAATTATGGCTGATGGTGGGTGTGAAAACGTTCTTGGTTGAAGAAAAAATGGAGGGACCTTTGCTTAATTAAGTATGAAAAGACAAAAATAACAATAATAATAACCATATGCAGGAACACGATGAACGAGGAATCAGTGCGTAGAAGTTGCTGTCACCGTCGGTTGAAGCAAGGTCGTGTGTGCATCCTCATGCTCGCCTTCTCTTGATGCGGTTCAGCTCTTAGCTATGCAAGGTATCTTGTTGACAACACTCACAAACTCCTGTGATGACATCAACGCCCTCTTGGATTCTCCTGGATTCTCTGTGATGACCGACTTGGACCTACACTCAAGCTTGCTAGCAAGCTCGTCAATATCACCTAGTACGTAGGAGACCCCAGCCTGTGTTGAGTTGTAGCACCAAACTGTCACCACCGCCTAGGCTCGCTGCTCTCTGTGCCACACATGTTGACACCACCACCTGCAGCACGTGTTGCAACACTGCAGAAGCTTAAAACCGCCTTGAGAGTTTCCCTTTGTACATGGGATGTGCACTGAGGTAGCGTTTAGAGATGCCTACTTTCTCCGCCTGCAAGTATTCAACGGCACCTGTGCTTGACAGCGCCAAGGATCGCCTTGCCTTGCCAGCTCCAAGCTCTTCTAGCCCGTGCCTAGGAGCTCTGATACCATATGATGGGTGCAGCTAAGATGGGTGGTACCGGATGCAGGCCATGGAGAGTGTACAGGCAGAGCGAGCAAGAGAGAGGGAGAGAGAGAAATTGATACAATAATACAAAAATAACGCTATACTTGATTTGGCCTGTATTAATTCTCAAAAGAAGTCTTATATATATAATTGGAGCCATGCAAACTTACCCATGAAAATCTTAAACTCCAACTGAACCTGCACTGCATGCTATAAGCAGTGTTCCCACGAGCTTAGAAACCTAACATAGAGCGATCAGGTATCTACACTTTGGTAGCATCAATGAATCAATTTTTGGTTACATAGATGTAACACATCCTGAGATACTTGAAGGGTAGAGCGAGCAGGTATCTACACTTTGGTAACATCGATGAATCATGTGAGTTGCAAAGATAGTAGGAGATCTACATCTAGCTACATTTTTGTATTTGCAGAAGGATCCATTTCTTAGATATCATCTCTCTAAGATTGTATGTCTTCTTTTGATACTGAGATTGAGTACATTGCAATGTTAGATGCCAATAAGGAAGCCATTTGGTTGGCACATTTAGTGGGAGATTTAGACATTAATCAAGTTCCAACTTTGCATTGTGATAGTCAAAGTGCCTTTGCTTTGGCAAGAAATACCATGTTTCACACATTGAGGTGAGGTATCATCTCATTCAGGATGCATTGGTGGATAAAAAATTGGATCGTGTCAAGGTCCACCATGATGAAGATGGAGCAGATGCTCTTACAAAAAGGCTAGCTATGGAGCGGTTTGCACATTGCATCAAGTTAATGGATGTAGGGTGAACAAATTGTACAAGGGTGAATTTTTTTCACTTCATGGATGCACTTACTAGCTTTAGTCATAGCCACTTATAGTCACATTAGCCTTTAAGTCGGAGATTGTTAGGATAAAGGAATGTAGCTGCACATTCATGACCAACACCCTCCACCTATTAACTTACTAACATTATTTTACCCTTCTTATATATACAATAAAGGCAACACATCCTCTCTCCTTCTTGCATGTTGTTTCCCCCAATTACTCTTCTTCTTCTTCTTCCATGCTATATGCCCTTCACATAGTCCAAAGCATCTATAGAACATCTTGCATAGGTAAGCATTGTTGAGATGGATTTTATGATCAAAATTACAAAGATTATCCTTAGTCTCTTTTTTTTTTGTGTTTGGCGAGGGGGGGGGGTGTTGAAATTTTCGCAATTTTCTTGCTTTCTTGAGTACAAATCATCATGGGGCAATAGCACTGTAGAGGAAATCTAGTCGAGTGTAGGTGAGGTTGTGTGTGCACAAGGATGAGAAAATTTGTGAGTGGAGATTGATCCACATCTTCTTGTGAGAGCTAAGACTTTTTGTCCTCGTCTATCTTGTGAATATGGAGATTTTATACAGGAAACACCCAAATCCTTCACACCGTATGAGGCAAAATGGAATGGGAGATCTTTGTCACACCTAGGTGTAGTTTGATCACACTCGGTTTGTGGTAGATTGGGACACCATGGCAAGCCGTGTTTGTGTCCATGTATTATGCTCATCCAAAGTTGTGATATTTGTCATTGCACTCCACATTTCAAGAAAATTATGATGTTTGGTTGAATTATTATGTAAGACCTCCTCACCATAGGAGCCTTCAAAATAAATGAAAAGGATAAGGAGTTACCATGCCTATTCTAGGAGTGTTTAAATGAAGTAATGACCAAACATGGTTGCAACCCTGTAGATTTTTTGAAATTCATGGTGGAAAAAGCGCAAACATATTGGAATGTTATACGATGCATTTTCAATGGTGACAAGCGGAATGTGATGATTGGTAGGGGTAGGGAGCAGTTTGGTCTATTTCATTGGAAGTAGAGGATGAGTCCACACACCAATAAGTACATAGTCGCATCATTTCAAGAATTTCTCAAAGGAATATGTGAAAAGTGGAAACAAGCATTTTGGTGACAGAGAGGAGGAGCAAAAACCAATGTGGGATATTCCTCATAGGGACATTGAGAGAAAAGTGACATGTAGTGGCATGCCATGTGGAGGAAGGCGATGTGGAAGGTTTGTTGTAGAATCTAGCACGGGACTACGAGATTCCTCATTTAACAAATATCACAAGTACCCGAGAGGTTTGTTCGATTAATGGTTCTGGTTTTGTCCCGATCATGTATTGCATTGCCATGTGTTAGTAGATAGAAATTTTAGTGCAAGTGTTAGCATACGTGCAATACCCACTTATAAGTTTTGCCCACTGTCATGTATGCTCCATAGTTTGTAAGGCTCCCTTATGAGAAGAAGTTGGTGGATTCCAACTTACACGATGATGAGGTCTTTATTGGTGAGATCGAAGATGGTATGAAGCTAATTCAAGAGACCAATATTGGGGTCCAAGGTGCTATCCTCCCAAGTAGGTGTTTGGGGACAACACCCCCAAGAGAAATCTTGAAGGAGTATTCCCTACAATACTAGACCATATGTACATGCCATTAGGACTATGGCTGGTGGCTGGTGGCTGGTGGCTGGTGGCTGGTGGCTATGAATGGTGGGTTAACATAGTGAATAACACACATTCCACACACACACACACACTTACTTCCACTCACCAATAGCACTATATAAGGAGGCCATCTCCATGAATCATGGCATCCTATATTGAAGGATAAGCATCCCCTCGTATTCCTACCTACTAGCTCTAGTTTTCTACATCGCCATCTAACCCCTACCTTGAGAGAGCATGGTGTTAGGAATAAATGAGTAGCTAAATTGATTAGAGTGGTATATTTGATGGAGAGAGAATTTTCACGCACAAGAGAGATAATAGTGGAGAGAGAGAGAGAGAGATCACTGAGAGAGAGCTATAGAATATCGAGCAAAAGTGTAATCAATTGGAATTTTTTGCGCTTACATAATTGCAGGTAATCGGTTGATACATTCATCAATGGATAACTTTATCGAGATCGATAGGTTAATTGATTTATTATCTAGTAATTTATTCGTTTATAATTTGAGAATACTCATTTTTGTATGAATCATATGGATTTATTCATTATTTGATGGAATATATGGAACTTAGCTCTTTATTGACTAGATACTTCTATAACACAATCTCCTACCTTGGTCATGCTTCTTAAGCAGGTTAAAAACAACACAAAACATGTGCATGTAAGAATGCACAAAAACAAATGCTTGCATGCTATAATTCACAATTGATGCCATAAAGATGCTACTAGCATTTATCCACACCTTAATGCCATGTAAAGATTGCTAGCAAAAATTTACTTTTTTACCCAAGTAGAAGAGGTTTTCCATCTTCTTTCAATATGTACATCTCATTGTAGGACTCAAGCAAGGACTTCATTGCGATGTTTACAAACAAGCTTAGCAGGTGCCACTTTAATCCAGCCATTAACATACAAGCTCTCCATTTACGAGCAAGCTCATGGCACTCAGCTCGTTCTACACCTTCACAAGCTATAACATTGACAACATCACAAACCAAGCAATGCCCCTAGTAGGCATTTACTCTCTATATGCTCTCTTGTGGGAGTCCACATCAATAGACTCAAACATTGCAAAATAATAATCCAAAGTTTCCACAAACCTGGCCAAAGAGGTAGTGTGTGTGTGTGATGGCATCTTGCTCCACCAGAGTAAGCACCTTCATATTCAACACATTCTTATAATGTGATCCCAGGGTTATCTAGGCAAACAAATTCATCTAGCATATGATGCAGTTGTAGAGCAAACTTTATGGCTAGTTCCTCCGCAACCTTCCTCTCAATCATAGAAGCTTGAAAATCTAAGATCTTTGAATAAATAGTGGTGAACGCAAAACACCAAGGCTGTTTGCAAAACTCGCCAACCTCATTTTAATAGCCACCATTTGTGCCTTCCAAAGGACAAGAGTGAGCGATAGGATCATCACAACAATACTAATACACATACATGGAGGACCTCTAGGCTTGCTCGCCGAAGTGTGTATAAGAGACAACCACTATGTTCCTTGATCAATTTGGAAATCAAATACATGAACCATGGATTCCTCTCAAAACGCTCTAGCAATTGCACCACTTGCTACCATAAATGCAGCCGGATGTATGGGCATATTTCATAAAGTTTCCACATAGCTGAAAAAACTTCAATGCTAGGAAAGTACCTGCATGTTAATGCCTTGTACATAGTGGACCTAGAGGCATGAAGCCTTAATACAAGCTCTTTAGACATGTATACAACAAGTCTCTCTAAAGGATCTCTAAACAAAGACACCAATTTATAAAGATCTTTCATTGCTAGCTCCACAACCTTTATCTTTTCTTCAAATATTGTGGCAACACATGTGATAAGAATATTCTTCACATGACTATCCAGATTCAATGATCCTAAAAAATGCTCAAAGGACAAAGAGCCATGCTCTAAATTTGTTTATTCACTTCTCTCCATCTTGGTTTCTTTTGGAGCTACTAAATCATGCAGATAAGGATCTCCTTGGTGGCCAAGAGACTACCCTATTTTATCCTATCATTCGTGACCTCCATTAGCTCTTCATCATCTAAATCAAGACCCATCATTGCAATTTCTAGTGCATGTAGTTTATGTGTGCATCATGGCTTTATTATTAGAGAGAGTCTCCTCATTGCCAGACAATGAGGAAGAATATTTTACATTTGAGAATTACAAGCAAGTGCAAGAGTAGAGTCGGAATTCTCAACGGATGATGTGGTAGATGACTCTTTCACATATAAAATCAACGGGTGGGCATAAAGAATTCTGGATAAAGATAATAATTGACAACTTAAAACACTATTTTAATTTGGTTGCAACACTTGAACCTAAGCCTTTCCACTACATCTTTGGGAATAACTCTCCGTTCCTTCTTAATTGGGTAGCTCGGCTTCCCCCTCATGGAGCTCGCTCCTTTGGACCAGTTGCACTTCATTAGCAATGACTTCTTTGGTATAGTAAAGGTCATTGCTTTTGACTGCAACACCCGACCTCCACCCTTGACCTCTCCTACAATGACCTTTTCGGTAGCTTCCTTAGCTTTTGTTCCTTCCCAAAACTCCAAGATACTCACCCACCTTAAACTTTCTTGCAATTCCTTTGATGACCACTTCTGCTTGATGCCTTCGCTCCCTCACCGTGCTTGACCTTTTCCACAAAAACTTTTATGGCGCTTTCTCCTCCAATTTCTTCCTCCATTGTGGTGCCCTCTCAAGGCTCAACATCTTAAACAATAGCCTTTCAAGAAGCCCCTCAATGGACATTGGCCAATGCATGGTACTTAAACATGTAACCATTTCCTTTAATCTTCTTTCTAGAAAAATATCTCTTAAATCCTTCTCATTATCTACCTCAAACCTCACAACCACCATAGCTGGTAGTTACTCAGGCCTAACTCTGTTAGATCTAACTCTATTAAATCTCTCTAAAAAATTTCTAATAAGCCCAATTCCCACATCCTCATCTAGTTTGAATCGTGTTTACACCTCCTTGAGATCCTTTAATTCCTACCATCCAAAACAATCTCACAGGCACAATGCCACCAGATTTTGGGGATTCTCAAGACGAGCTTTAGGAGCATGATCTTTTGACAACAAGAGTAGACAAGATGATCCCAATTTTCAGCTTTGCATAAACTTGTATTGAGCTTCAACAAGTGCACGGGGCCTTGTCTTGCATCCCTCCCCAACTCCAGTAGGTTGAAGCATTCTTGGCAAAATCCATGGTCCTTCGCTCCGCATCAGGTTGCTATTAGTAGTTGTCCGGGGTGGTGCCCTTAGAGGGTTGTAGCAGCCTCACTGCAACAATAGATGCTAGTTGCAACTTCATGAATTGCGTCTTCTTGACACCGCTACTGATTATTCATAACATGAGAGAGATGGTTATGTGTGCAACTTTGGATCTAGAAATATCTATCAACATCCACAACACAATAAGGAAACTATGACTATTGGTGCTCAACCTCAACATTATTAATGGCACCATCATGCCGACCCTCTCAAATGTTGGGGTAAAGACACTCTGCCTTTTGCCCACGGCCCAGACCTGGCCGCCCTCCCACATGTGTACATACCTTTATTCATTATACATATATGAATAAGGAGCACCTCACTCACTAGTTTTAGAGGTTGCTCCACCCACACATAGTCTCGTGTTCTTCTCCCCTTCCTCGCACGCATTGCACCGTGCATGCACGCATATATCCGTGCACACACACACTCAAGTGGTATCAGAGCTTTGGTGTGGCAACAGTGGCACATACCCCCCCCCCCCTACTCGCGTGAATTTCTCCCTCTCGGCATGCTCTTGGTGGTGGTGTCAGGAGCAAAGCACTCGTGATCGGTTGCGAATTGTGAGCGGACGGTGGAGAGTAGATCGACATTGGATCGCGTAGATCGGCGGTCATCGTGGCTATGGAAGCTTGCAAATCTTTGAGCGTACGGATTTGGCAAGGAGGAAGTGGATCAGAGGAAATCAGCAAGATCTTGGAGCTCGGTGCATCCGACGCGCGCACATCCGCTTGTACACATAATCATTGGGGAGTGATTCAGGTAAAATTTCAAAATTTTGAGTCCATTAGGAGAAATATGAACCTTGCATGGGCCTTGTAAGGAATCCTAATTTTTAGCGATTAAGGCTAATGGTGTGTAGGGTTAAGGGGACAAGGGCATTCAAGAAGCTAGTTTTGAGTAGGCTTTTCTAGCCTTTTTTTTAGACACATGTAGGATATGGACCTAGGAGGTCACCTTCTCTCTCTAGCTTTTTGAAAGTGAAGGGAGTAAAGAGGTGTGGCCACATCATCAAAAACGTGGATCACTAAGAGCCAAAATTTGACTTTTTTTAAAAAAAAGTTATTTTTACTTATTTTTGACTTAAAACTCCCCCCCAACATATATCCATATCAAAAAAGTATTTTTTGACCTTTTTTTAAACTTACAAGCACTAAAAGTCCAATTTTTCAAAAAAAAAACTCCCCCAAAAAAAAAACCTTTCTTCTCTCTTCCTCTTCTCTCCTTTCTCCCTCTCCTCTCCCTCCCTACCCCCTTCTCTCCTCCTCCTCCCCTCTCTCTCCCTCTCCCCGATTGTCCCCTTCTCTCCTCCTTCTCCACTCTCTCTCTCTCTCTCTCTGCCCTACTACCCCCTTGTCTCCTCCCATGTTCCTCCCTCTCCCTCCCTGCCCCCTTCTCTCGTCCTTCTCCACTCTCTCTCTCTCTCTCTCCCCCACTACCCCCTTGTCTCCTCCCATGTTCCTCTCTCTCCCTCCCCCCTTTCTCTTTTCATCCTTTGCTTGCTCATGCAACAGCTACCATGGTGCTCAAGGACATCACAAAGCGTATGCATACATATTTGCTTGTTCGCAACGTTTGCACCGAAGGTCGCATGTGAGGGTGAGTAGAGGTCATCCCAAGAATGTCGTACCATCGGTGAGATGAATGTTGATGGTTCTTCAATATCTTGCCAATACCATCACATATTTGAATAAAACACCCCTTTATGCAAGATAACAATATACTTCTTACTTTTGATTGTGTTCTTCTTATCATAAACTTTGAAATCTAAGGTGTTGCCTCTACTTGTTTTGTAGTGCTTGGCACAAAGGTTGCTTTTATGCACAAATAGTGAAAGGCTGCAGGTTAGAGAGGCCAAGTGTCACCACTTTTCTTCTAAAACAGTCTTCTTTGATACATCTTGCAAGTAGGTGCTTCAAATCCATGTTTATTAGGGGTGGTAATCTCATCCTAATGTATATTTTAGGATTGTTTATTCCCAGTTATATAGAAATACTTGCAAATTTGTACAACATATACTTAACAAGTGTCTTCATTATATAGTTTGCAAATGTTGAATTCATGCATGTTTTTGTTACAAGGTGACCTCTTGCTATGCTAGTTGAGTGGCGTTGTTTGCAAGAATGGCTCAAGGAACTGGCATAACATAAAGCTTTTACGGTGGCACAAAGCTCTCCTCAGCGGCAATGTGGCTCCCACTACACCAAAAATCATTATGCTAACATGGAGAGATCCCTAGTAGGACAATGCAAAAACTTTTCATCAACAGCAACACACCCTTTCCTAACATGAGGGCACTCCTACCAAAGATATTTTTATGTGATAGGTCACCCTAGGAGCATACCATGTCATGGAATGGATGTAAGAACTATGACCGCACTACTCCTTGGAAGTTTTCACAGATGTATGTTTATCAAAGTTAATGAGAAGAAATTTGGACTTTTTTGTTTGTTGATGTGTAAGAGCACTCTAGGTCTACCATATTTTAGATTGTTTGATAAGTTAAATAAAATTTGTAGTCATTTAAAGTGTAAGTTTGTTTTTGTTTGGTAAGATTGTACATGAGAAGACATAATAAAGTATAAGAGATCTTGACGGAATAAACCTCGATTAGATTCCTACCTTGCACTTGTGACACGAGACCTCTCCTTGAACCCTTTGATTTCTATCATTGTGGGAAGTCCAAGGGTGGTCTATTTTCAAATTTTTAGCAATAACTTTTTTTAAAAAGAAATTTTGGTTATTTTAAAGTTTGTACACAGTCTAGGAGTTCATTCTGATTGTTTTCCTTCAGTTTCAATTTTTGATCGAGGGCACTCCTTGGAAGCCACTTTTGAAGGTGTTAGGGTGAGATTTTGACAAAGTTTTGTATGTAGGAAATGCAGTCCTTAACACAATAAAAAACATTGGTTCTCTGAGTATTTTCAGATTCCATGGTTTTAATGCTCGTTCGAGCCCGTAGATTAAGGAAAAAGTAAGAAATGTCTGTTTTACATCATTTTTTAAGAAATTGCCAACTTGCACGTTGATTTTTGGAGAATCCGAGTAGGATATGATTTTTTGCATCACACGATGGTCGAAGAGCGCGACAAGATGAACAAATTTATGTGAGACAAGCCCAGACAGATTCGGAGCCAATTGAACACTAGAAGCTCTTGAAAACAGCCTAAAAGTTCAACACTTATAAATTAAATTTATAAAAAAAAACTGACCACTTGAATTATGGCCATGCATTAAAAAAAATCTTATACTTGTCATTTTAGGGCCCCAGGGACCCTCAACATGAGGGGCCACAAGGGCGCGCAAATTGGCCATCCAAAAAATCAAGTACATGCTTTTTTTAATGCATAGCCATGAGCTAGAATTGGGCAATTTAATGTATTCATAGCAAACTCCCCCCCCCCCCCCCCAATGGCAAATAGCTAAACATTGTATCATGCCATGCATTAACAAAAAGCTTGTACTTGTCATTTTAGGGTCCCAGGGACCCTCAACATGAGGGGCCACAAGGGCGCGCAAACTGGCCATCCAAAAATGACCATCCAATTTTGGATGGCCAGTTTGCGCGCCCTTGTGGCCCCTCATGTTGAGGGTCCGTGGGACCCTAAAATGACAAGTACAGGCTTTTTTTAATGCATAGCCATGAGATATAATTGGGCAATTTAATGTATTCATAGCAAACTCCCCCCCCCCCCCCCCCCCCAATGGCAAATACCTAAACATTGTATCATGCCATGTATTAACAAAAAGCTTGTACTTGTCATTTTAGGGCCCCAGGGACCCTCAACAAGAGGGGCCACAAGGGAAATTTTGGATGGCCAGTTTGCGCGCCCTTGTGGCCCCTCTTATTGAGGGTCCCTGGGGCCCTAAAATGACAAGTTTATGCTTTTTTTAATGCATGGCCATGAGATAGAACTGGGCAGTTTAATGTGTTCATAGCAAGCCCCCCCCTTGCCAAACAAATGACAGATACCTAAACCTTGTATCATGCTTATCAACCATTTTTTACTTCCTTGTGTCCATCCCCTGTTCTTGGAAATATCTTGGCCCCTATTTGTCCCTAGATGGCCATTCTGCGCGCCGTTGTGGTCCCTCTTGTTGAGGGTCCCTGGGGCTTCAAAATGATAAATAGGGGCTTTGTTTTAATGTATGTCCATGAGATAGAGGTGTAGTGTTTGATGTCCAGAGTATTCACTATGTAAAATTTTCCTATATCATGTGCGTTCACCACAATGGATTGAAAGTAGCCCTTATAGGCCTTCCAGAGTATTCACTAGTGTTTGATGTCCAGAGTATTCACTATGTAAAATTTTCCTATATCATGTGCGTTCACCACAATGGATTGAAAGTAGCCCTTATAGGCCTTACCAACACATGTTTCTGTAACTTTACAAGAATATAAACTCCCTTCTATTGAACACATGTGCTATGTTACATATACTTTAGTGAACTCCCAAAGTCAAAGGCCTCACAAATTTTGTGCACTCAGAACATTTAGCACTAGAAATCAACCAACCAAGAGCCAATTTTTACTTCCTTGTGTTCACCTCGTGTTCTTGGGAATGTTTTGGTTAAGCCATTTCTTTGGTATTTGAAACCACATGTGACCCCTATTGTTATAGTATCCAACCAAAGGTTTCTTGATTAGCAGTTATATAAGTTCGAGTGATACATATCTTCTATGTTAACAATGCATGTATCTATAATTTATGTTTACACTTTCTCTATCCAAATGAGCTACATAGTAAAAATCAAATCCGCAATTCAACAATTAAGTTCACAAGGTGATAGCTATTGGTATTATCTTTAGCAATACCAAATAAATAGCTACCAATAGCGAATGAATAGGGATATTTAAGAAGGTTTGATACCAAAAACTTGTCAACACTACTCAAAAGGGTGGAAACTCAAAGGCTTTATAATATATATATATGATGAAACAAGAATCAATAATAAGTCACCCCTATATATCTACACCTCCATCTCAAGTTGTCATTTCTCTAAGTCAAGCTTTGCATAGGCATAGTATGGAAACAATAACATTTTGGAAAGCAAAATTTAGCCTTATCAACTTTTGAAATGTTGCTATTGATATATATTCAACATCCCCAAATGAGGACATCTTGACAAAGGTTATGATCCACTTAATAAGAATAACCATTAGTGATTAAACTGAAATCAAAATATTTCATGAATTTCTTCATGGTGGAATGATTAAGACTTGAAACTTCAAACATCTTACAGGCAAATCAGAATATCCATAAAAATCAACAATATTTCTCAAATCTGTATGATACTCTCTCTCTCAGTGCGACACCATTTAACAAAAAGAAATATTTATATTGCATTTATAGAGGAATCCAGCCTCATAAAAATAATTACAAATGGAGACAATGTTGTTGCTAGTAGGCTTCTCTTACAAGTATTTGTCTTTCTCATCTAGAGATTCATATACACGAGTATTTGTGTGTCCATGACACTAGGGAAGATAGTAGTACTATAGGGATGGCTTTTTTAAGAGCTCCTACAGAGTACCTATTGGTTCAAGATTCTACAAAATTCCTACTATTCTTATCAAAATCTTTTAACATGGTAGTGAAAGGTTCCTCACGGAACAAAAATAGGGTGATTTCCATCTCTGCACATGGTTGCTTGCTCATGTCCTCTCAAAACAAGTTGACTCTGTAAGTAAACAACAGATTATGTGAGCACAAAGTTATAAAGTACAAAATGATATCATTCTGATAATCTAATGACAACTATACAAAGAATAAATTATAAGAAAAATCTTTGATGACTCTCCATAGATAACACAACTTACTTACATTGTGAGACTCAATCACATGCTACAAAACTATAGATGGTGCACCAAAGCCATCAACAAAATAGCACCACCCAATGTTATGAGGTGTGAAGCCTAAACATTGAAAGCCATAAAGAGGTTAATTCCCTCCAACATGATAAACTTAAAGATGGAGATGATCTTAAGCTCTGAATGTAAGCTACAAGGGTAGTTTTCTCACCGTTCTATCTTTATGTTGGAGATGAATCCTTGCAATGCCCATGCACTATTCGCACCTCCTGTTCTTGTGGTATGCAAGTCATGTGAGTTAATGCTTTTTCCACCTTCGAGAGTAGAGGTTTCCATGTAGTGCGAGTGAATGAAAGTAGAAGGAGGAGAATCTTGTTTTCATGCTGTAATGGAGGTGAGAGAAGGGAGAGGAGCTAGCTTGGTGTGGAACTATGTGGTGGGCAAGGGGAAGAGATGGGGGAGAAGCTTGCTTGGTGCTACAATGGAGATGGGAAAAAGCTAGTAGAGAGATAATGCTGGACTATAGGGGTGCATGTGGTTGTTGCAGCCATGGAGAGCTTGGAAAAGGGTTTGTAGAGAGAAAATCACTTTTTAGCTATAGAATAGGTTTGGAAGGACTTTGGAGGGTGGAAAATAATGTTTTGAATTTTTTTGAAAAAAAATAAATTTTTGGAATTTTTTAGTGCGCGTTTTTTACTTTTGGAGGCCAAAATTACTTTTTTGACCATGAAATAGGTTAGGGGACCTTTTAAGGAGGGAAAACTTGAAATTTAAACTTTTTTGAAAATTTGAAATTTTTAGTGTATTTTTAAATCCGGGCCAAAAAGTGGGGGGAAAAAGGTCAAAGTGGTCTCCCCCCCCCCTCTTCCCTCCCTTTCCCCTAGCCACCTCCCTTACCTTCTCACTAGGTAAGAGGCCATTAAGAGGTGTAAGGCTACCTTGTCCCCTTACTTTTTTGAGGGTATAGAGTGTGTCCACCACCCTCTTCCTATTGGTTGGCCTCTAATTAACCTTAATCCCAAAGGGCCCCTAGAGGGTTCATATTTTTCCTAATGCTTTGTGTTAAGCAAGGAACAGAGAACTGTGAAGTCTTGGAGCTTTTGAAGACAATCAAGCATAAACAAAAGCAAAGAATGACAAATTTAGCAAGAATTGAATTCTGCAGGCCATGGATTTTGCAAAGCCTATGAAAAGCAAGGCCAAGCTTGGAAGGTAGAAGAATTTGGGGGAAATCAAAGAGCTCTTGAGTTTTGCAAACAAACACTCACAGGAAATTGAAGCAGTAAAGGGAATCATAGTTCAAGCCTGCATCTGAGAATTAAGAGAAGGAGCCTCTTGAAGGGCTTGTATGCAAAGGCAAGCAGATCAAGGTGTTTTGCCAGGGCAATTGAGCCAAGGGAATGGGTGCAATCGAGCTTAAGGTTTTGAGCTTGAGAGCGTACAGTCGTGAAGGCTTTGCCATCCGAGGCAGATTTGTGTGCAGGCAAGCAAGGCCAAGCACTTGGAGGGCTGTCATGAACTGCAAGGAATGAGAAGCCATTGAAGGCTTGCAAGGGAAAGCCTCCTGCAGAGCAAAGCAGAGTCGAGAGCTTGTGTGTGTGTGTGTGCACACACGCACACACACGGAGGCATAGCCTCACCTTTAAGTGCCACGGGGTCCCAAAGCATGGGATCAATGGCTCTTGTGCAAAATCAAAGGCGCGCACAAATCTCAGCCGTCGACAGGTAAAAACTAAACTCGGGATCCCGAGTTTAGTTTTTATGGTGGGGTCCACAAAAACTAAAATCGGGATCTCGAGTTTAGTTTTTATGTCGAGATCTCAAGTTTACCTTCAAATAGATGTGAAATCACATCTATTTCAACGAGGTGCACGCGGGCATGTTGGTCAAGGCGTGTGCCCCCCAAGCTGATGACGAGGGTTCAAAACCTGGCTGGGAAAGCAAGGCGTCCCGAGATTAGGCTGACCTCCCGAGATTAGTTTTTCAAAACCTGCACTCGGGATCCCGAGTTTAGATTTTAATCGATCAACGATCCAGATCGATCGCCATCCCGCCTTTCAATTGGGACCATTGATCCCATGCTTTGGGACCCCGTGGCACTTAAAGGGGAGGCATAGCCATCGAGTGGGCAGTCTTGGCAGCGCTGGAAGTCGTCAGGAAATTAAAGTTTTAACTTAAACTTTGATACACACTTTGTGTGCAAGGATGGGTGCACAAACTTCATCGACTCCACTCAAGGGAGTTGTCCCACTAAGCCTTTTAACCTACAATTCCCTCGGGCACCCCCCCACTCCTTCGAACCCCGACTCTCTGGCTAAAGCTCAACAACTAAGAATGAGATTGAGAGCAAGCAAGCGTGAGAGAGATATAGCGAACAAGTGAGAGAGAGATAGCGAACGAGTGAGAGAGAGATAGCGAGCGAGTGAGAGGTAGAGAGAGAGTCCTCTCTTTTGGCGTGTGCTCACGTGCACACACACATGCGTTTATGGCATTTGCGAGCCTCGATGAGTAAGTCCGAACATCACTCAGCATCGACCCAACCTTGGCTTCTCCTCGGCTACGGTTTTTCAACGACCTCGACATTGACATTTCGTATTGGCTTAGCAGCAGCCTCAAGCATCGGCGATTAGCCGTTTTGACATCGTTTTCAACATCGATTTTGGCTGTTTTTTCTCGACGTCTTGACGTTTCTTCTACGGCTTCATGTTTATAGCCCGGCATATCAGTTTCGATATTGATCATGTGGCTATTCGACTAGCGTGCTTCCGCTCGGTGTGGCGGAAGCCGACATCAAGCGTTTTCTCGACTTCAAGCAAAAGCGGCCATAGCATTGGCGCTTCTTCCCAGCATCCCCAGCTTTTCAACTTCGACGATTTTCTCCAATTTTGGTTTCGATCGCATACACGGCAGATCCGGCTTCCACGGCCCATTCTAGAGCGGGTTTTTGCCTTAAGCACACACAGCTCTTAACATATGTTTTCGATCAACGTGTTTACCAACCGATGAGGTAGTAGCTACCAATTTTCAACGGTTTTGCTCACAAGTTGCAGTGCAGCTTGTGTGAAACACTAGAGAGCAGTTTTTGCACGATTTTGTGCAGTTTCATGCTATGTATGCATATGTGGATACAGCTTGAGCTAGATGAAGCTTGCAGGTATCAGATTTACAAGTTTGTAGTGGTTTTTGGACAGCTATATATCCATAGAGCCACTCGGTTAGGAGTGAGCCGGTTTGTCAGGCTTTTGGCATTGATGTAGACCATTTGTGGATATGTTTACTGAGACACTGAGTGTCTATTTTCATGCGTATTTGGTAAACTTTTTGAGTTTTTGCTCAGTTTTCAAGAAAAACTCTGCAAGATTTTCCCGGATTCTTGCCATGGTGTATGCGTATCCACAGCTTTCTCTCTGATGGTTTAGTGGTCGAGCTAGACCCCCACTTTGACAGTGATAGAGTGTTTACTCTCACTTTGATAGATTTTGACAGGTTTTGTCAGTTTGGACACAGTTTGGTGTTCTTGTCCCCACTCTCGCAAGAGTGAAGATTTGCATATGCTTGTGTGGCTACATCACAGGCTAGTCACAGGTTTTTGCAAGCAGTGTCTTGTGGGACGCTTTTTGAGGTATTTTTCTCTCTACTTGCATATATGGTTATACGCTTTACTCTCTGCTGAGCAGCTTGTCCCAATTTATGCTTGTAGAGTTTGCAGTTTGTGGAGTTGGTTTTATGCATATATGAGTGTCAATTTTAAAACGATTGATCATGCTTTTGAGCATTGTGATAGTGATCGAGCTACCTCCCACTTTGTTGCCAGTTTTTGGCATGGTTTATGCTTGAGATTATACTTGAGGTTTTGCTCACTTTACAGGGGAGATTCCGCCAGATTTCTTCTTACTTTGTTTCTTAACCATTCACTTATGGTTGCAGATATGTACGACATTGTAGAGTCCACTACGATGAGTTTTGGCAGACGACGTTCTTGCCGATACTTCCGTTGTTGGCATTACGGTCACACATGGAACGTTAGATGCCATTGTTTCAGGTGTATGAGTCAACAACAAAGATCTATGCATGGTGCACATGAGGTTTTGACACATGCTAGAGTAGTGGCTTCATATGACACATTTGCCTTTAGCGTTCCTCCTGATTACATGTCTTTGAGCAATGACACTTCCTAACTTTTGTTGCTAGATGATGATGCAGTTTCTATGTCACATCGCATCGTGATTGGTTTAGCACCTTCTCTAGTGGGAGTTTTGTTGTCTACACTTGGCCGATGGTTTGGTATTTGACATAGTGAGTGCAGGAGATGTCTGCTTGTATTTGCCCAGTGGTGTGTCATACATGCTACGGCATGTGCGCTATGTTCCTCAGCTGAGACAGAGCTTGTTGATCTCAATGAGACAGTTGGTAGCTTTTGGTTGTGAGATACTACTTACAGATCAGTCTTTCTAGATGCATTGTGGCTCACTATTGATTGCCAGAGGAGCCCGCAGCGGCGTGGTATATCCTATGCATGTGTCTAAGGTACAAGACAATGTAGTCTCGGTTTTGTTGCTAGAATGCTTTGAGCGCGAGACGAGACGTGTCTCTTTCACTAGTGATCTCCATCATACTCAGGAGACATAGCATTTAGCTGTGCAAGGCGTGTCAGTAGACTCTGTAGAGACAGAGATATAGTGGCAGTGCTCTAGTGAGACGCAGTAGGTGTTGTCAAACTTTGTGCAGGTAGAGATAGAGCACGTCTGCTCCCTAGAGACACAAACAGAGCTGACAGATATGGGGTTTTTTTATATGCTCATGTTAGAGGCTAATGAGTTGGTACCAGGACGCACAGTTTTGCATATGGGTGACAGGGACATAGTTTTCCCAGTGTCGAGGTTGACACATCCATACACAATGGGTATTCCCAATGATGTAGTGATTGCAAATAGCGCATAGGAAGCATCTACAGGCAAGTACAGCCAGGTTTGTGCAGATTTTGTCTGTTTTTTGGGAATCTCATGTTCGACTTGTTGGTATCAAGGCATTATCTGGCAGTTGCAATGAGAGCATTTACAGTAGGGATAGTCAGTCTTACGTTGACTGAAACTAGCATGATGCTTTGTGGAGCTTTGTAGACCATATAGAGTTGACTGCGGGATTTACATGCAGGCTCTAGTGTGGGTACGCACACTAGCCTACCACCAGAGCCGATACAACTGCGTGTAGAACAATAGAGTGAGCCAGTGGGCATACTAGTAGTTTACCTAGTATGTCTCACTTATCGGTGCATCACCTTTAAGTGGGAGAGTGTTGGGATAAAGGCGCTCCATCTTTTTCTCGACGTCCAGCCGCCGTCCACATGTGTACATACCCTTATTCATTATAAATATATGAGTAAGGAGCACCTCACTCACTAGTTCCAAGGCTGCTCCACCCACACACGATCTCATGCTCTTCTCCCCTTCCTCGGATGCAGTGCGCACTCATGCACACATCTGCGCAAACACACACTCACATCAAATTGTAGCAGCCTAGAGTGGCTAGCTCTTTCAAACAACCATCTCACAAGTCACATTCCACTAGAGCTAGGTCTTATGCCAAGAATCAATGTTTGCACCTTTGCAACAATTTTCTGTCAGGCACAATTCCACCCACACTCGAAAACTACAGGTATTTGATGCGGTTGGATCTTTGAAGGACTGAACTAGAGGGTATCCCCTGCACAAACTAAGCAAGCAAGGAGGAAAGGTGATAAAAGGAACACTCAACATTGGCTTAAAATTTGGGTGTTTTAAGAATTTTCACGGAGATGTATACACAGAGTATGACTTAGGCTCTTTGCTTATGATGAGGGGCATTCACCTCCAAGGCTAAGAAAAATTTTGAGCTTACAAAGGTGCAACAATATGCTTTTTTATCCAAATTTTCCACCTTACAACATCCCTAACCCTCTAGGATCTAGTGAAGGCAGCCAAACAATCTTTGATGTTGGAAAAACAAGCTTACAAACACCGTCTGTTTCAACCAGGCAACCTAGTCCACTGCTAGGAGAGCTAGCAATTGGCTTACATTAGCTTCATGAAAGTTTCATGTTAGCCCATTGTCACTCAGATTCAATACTTCAAGAGAGAAGCACTTTGCAAGAGAGGAAGGGATTCTTCCCACAAAAGAAATCATGACACCTGGATTGAGCATATGATCACACAGGTTGTAAGTAATAAGCACAATTAGGCCAAATTGGCCAACATCACGTTGATCGACACTCACTATACCTTTCACACTAACATAAGGAACATCAACATGATAGCTAGTAGAAACCAAATTAACTAACATTTTTTTTTATATTTCTATCATATGCCCTAATATGTTGACTACTAAAAAGATCTGTCCACCAAGATTGACCATTTTCTATCATTAGGAGATTTCAGAGGTCTTTTGGAGGGCCTTTTGGAAGAGAGAGGAAAATAAGCTCCTCCAATGAGAGAAGAGCTTACGTTACGTAGAAAAATAGATTGATATTGACAAAAATATAAAGGTGTCCCTCTCCTCATTTAATAATCTAGTGGTCCTTGAAGACGATCACTCTCTTTCATTTAATGCGAGCACCTTTTTCAGAAGGTAGATGCGCTGCATTTAATACGGCTTACGTCATCACTGGAACTCAAAAAGTCACAAAACTATCGAGTGGTGGAAGATTTTGAAACTTTTGATACTGTCAATGCGTCCGGAACGCCCAAATATCCTAGAAATGAATGTCTAATTGCCTCACTCCGACATACAAAGAGGCAAAAAATGTCAAAAAACCTTAAAAGAACATTTTACTAACGGCGCGTGAGGGGGCATCCCAAAATTTTGGAATGCCTCCTCACGCGCCGTTAGTAAAAAACCCCTTTTTTCCTCTTTCTAGGGAGCTTTTTGAGAGCAAAATGTCAAAAAATCTCTAAAAAGGGGCTTTCTTGAAAGATAAATGTCCAAAAACCACTAAAAGAAGCTTTGTACTAACGGCGCGCAGGGGGGCATTCTAGAATTCTAGAATGCCTCCTCGCGCGCCTTAAGTAAAAAGCCCTTTTTTTGGGGTTTTTTGACATTTTTTGCCTCTCCGGATGTCGGAACGAGACAAGTAGACATTCGTTTTTTAGGGTATTTTGGCGTTCCGAATGCATTGGTGGTGTCAAAAGCCTCAAAATCTATCAATATTTGACAGTTTGTGACATTTCAAGTTCCAGTGATGACGTAAGCTGCATTGAATGCGCCGCACTTGCCTCCTGAAAAAGACGCTCGCATTAAATTAAAAAAGTGACCATTTCAAGGACAATTGAGAATATAAATCTACTTTTTAGAGTGTCTGGTTGTCCTTTTGGACGTACTCACAAGGTGCAAGTGCATTTAAAAAAAAGTTTCTAGAGAGAGAAATACAATTTTTTACAAGGCCCTCCAAATGACCTCCGAACTTTTCTAATGGTGCTCTCGAGACTCTTGTTTTAGTGCATTTAATAAAATGATTATACCTTATGTTGCATGTAGCCCACTCTCACTCGATTCATCGTCCCCATCTTTGCCTATTTTTTGATGATTGTATACTATATACCCTGCACACCGTGCTAAAAAAGAGAAAGGGTTCAAAGAAAGTCATTCGAGAGATACTAAGAATATGCTACCACATCCTTTGGACTACATTAAAGCATGAAACTTCTGATACCACTGCCTTGAACCTTGCTTTAATCCATAAAGTGCTTTCTTGAGATTGCACACAAGCTCCTCCCTATTAGGCTATTCAAAACCTTTAGTTGCTTCATGTAAATATCCTCTTCAAGATCCCCATGAAGAAAGTTGTCTTCACATCAATTTGGACTAGCCCCATGTCCTCAATGGATACTAGGCCAAGCATTGTGCATAGTGTAGTCATCTTGACCATGGGTGAGAAGATATCGTCAAAATTAGCTCCCTTTCACTACTTGAATCCCTTAGCAACAAAGCTAGCTTTGTACTTAAGCTTGGGATTATCAAATGAAAACTTCTTCTTATAAACCCATTTGCAAGGTAATGCCTACTTGCCTTCTAAAAATTCAACCAAGTCCCATGTATCATTGTTGACCAATGATAATCAAGTTGTACTCCAATTGCATGGACCGCTCCCTCTTGACCTTGTCATCCATTTTCGTGGCTTTTATATAACAAGATGGATCACCACAATCTGACAACATAACATAGTCCAACCCTGGGTGAAACCGCTCAGGTGAATGTGAGGATCTAGTAGATCATCTCAAAGCATGACTGCTTCTCTTTGTCAATTGGAGCACTACTAGTGGAAGGTACATCAGTAGTTTTTTGAGTTTTCACATATTTTGAGGCAGCAATGTCCTTGAATGAATTTTCTATAATCAACCTCTTTGATAGGTTTCTTGTGTAATCTTTGACACATTGAAGATAACATGTGAATTGCAAATTACTTTGTGATATTTTAGGTGTTAAGAGACAATACTACATCTCTTTATCCACAATATAACCAAGGAAACTGCACTTGTTTGACTTTGGGTCTAGCTTTTCCCAAAGATCTTTGGGCACATGTGCATATGCCTTGCATCCAAATGATCATAATGTGGCTTCTTTCCAAATCAAAAAATCCTCTAGAATTTGGTAATTCAATGGCATAATTATTAATGATATGTACCAATTTGAGTTAGTATCTCTACCCAAAAACCTTGAGTCAGATTTTCCACAAAGCACAATGCAAAGAAGTAAATATTGCCATAAACTTTCATAGACAACACGGTGTTAAGAAACATATCCCATAAAATACACAATCTATGACGAGGATATCAAAATGCGTAACTCTAACAACCTATATCATCAAAGATATCTCAACATTTGAGAATAAGCCAAATTTAAAAAACCTCATGTAAGACCCACCAAAGAATAAGCATACATGAAACACCAGCCCTAGTCTCAAAAATGGCCAAAAGTTACCAACAAATGGCTCCACACAATGTACAATGAACAGTGTCCTCGCAACTTACCATAGATGAGTAAGAACATGCACAAAGAGGTGCCATAAATTGACACAAAAATTAGACAAGATCACTATGAGGATACCTATTCTCAAAAGAGCACAATAACACTCTAAGTTCTTTTTAAAAAAGGCATATGTCAATGCATGACATCTCCTAGTGAAACTACTATCAAAAACACTAGCAAACGTGCCTATGAAGGCATTGTACCTGTATCCAAAAAACTGTAATCCTTATGTCCAAAGTAGCTAACAAACTAGAGGAAACTGACATCTATGTCTAAGAAACAACCAGATATGACATGTATACTTCCAATACGCATATGGCAAGCCGTAACCTCTTTGAAAAATACGCAAAGTCTTTAAACACCTATGAACTACAAAAGGGATGTATTCTTGGGCTATGTGCCCCCTTATAAACCTGTTGTGAGCTTGTGAGAAACTTGTATGTTGGTGTAGATCCAAAGCCAATGTTGTCTTCTACTGGATGGAAGTACCAAAAGCATTGATGCTCAAAAGTCAAAACACCAAAGCCAATGAACTCACCAAACGACTTTCAAAAACACCAAAAAAGGGTGTCAAAATCCTTGTATTGGAATTTGGATGCGAGAGAGAAAATATTCTCTATGTAACCGAGGAAAGACCGAGATTGGTTGTCAATGGTCGGCTAAGAAAGGTCGTCGATGTTAAAGGTACCAAGGAAGTTCAAGGCCGAGATGGTCTCAAAAAACTCTCTCTCACTCTTGATATGTCAGTAACATCAAAAATCGGAAAATTTGCTCAAGGTTGATGTTGTCATTGAGATCAATGTCAAAAACAAAGAAGACAATGAGGAGAGAGTCCTCTCTCTCTCTCTCTCTCTCTCTCTCTCTCTCTCTCTCTCTCTCTCTCTCTCTCTCTCTCTCTCTCTCTCTAGCCAATATCAAATCTAAAAATTTGCTCGTGTGTGGATCTGTGTTTGTATGTGTATGCTACAGACACTATGTGCTCACCTTGTTGCACTCCTCTACCACTGCAAAACCCATACACACAAAAAATATTGTCTGTGTGTGTGTGTAAGGTCTCTACTTTGAAATTTCACACAAGTTCTATTACGCATTTGAATTTTTTTTAACCATCACTCATTATTTAAGTTATTCGAGTTCAAATTATGAATCGTAGGTTGAGAAAACCTAGAATTTAAAATTTACCCTACAAAATTCTTACATGTTTAGCTATATGAATCAATAACTAACTTATTGCAAGACTTATTTACTGATTGTAGAATTTTCTTTTACTACCGTAAAGTTAATATAAGACTGTAAAGTTTAACTTAAAAATGTAAAGTAAATTATCATTAAAGAAATAAATAAAATAATTATAAAGACAAAAGAATACACAGGGATGACAAATGAAGGCACATGGACTCACCTGGACTCACATAGGAGGGGACAAAGTGGGACACACTGTCACATGAAAAGGAGAGGCTAGTCTTGACTATTCTTAATGAGGGGGGGCTGTGTGGCCTTATCTTTTGATGATAATGACAAAGTGGTCAAGCTGATGGGTACCACAAGGGTACCAAAAACGCGGGTATGATTTTTAGAAAAAAAAAATATTTTTAAAAATTTTATTTTTCAAAAAAAATTAAACAAAATTGGAAAAAAAAAGTTGGACGTTTTCTTGTCTGCTATAAATAGAGCATCCATGCTCACACTTTAGACATAGAGATTGCCTCTATAGTGCTCACGAAGTGCTACCACTTCTCTTAGAGAGAAGGCGTCCACAAACCACTAAGAGAGCAAACCTCTAACTGCAGCCACTTCTCTTAGAGAGAAAGCGTCCACAAACCACTAAGAGAGCAAAAACTATAGTGGACTAATAAGGTGTGTATTAATTGAGCATTCAATTAACTTTAGGAATAATGTATGTGTGCTATCTCTTACTCTAATCTCTCTAATAGATTAGTAAGATTCAATTAGTTTTAAGAAGGATATGTGTGTATGTGTGTGCTATCTCTTACTCTAATCTCTCTAATAGATTAGTAAGATTCAATTAGTTTTAAGAAGGATATGTGTGTGTGTGTGTGTGTGCTATCTCTTACTCTAATCTCTCTAATAGATTAGTAAGATTCAATTAGTTTTAAGAAGGATATGTGTATGTGTGTGCTATCCCTTACTCTAATTTCTCTAATAGATTATTAAGATTCAATTAGCTATGTGTGTGTGTGTGTGTGTGCTATCTCTTACTTTAATTTCTCTAATAGATTAGTAAGATTCAATTAGCTATGTGTGTGTGTGTGTGTGTGTGTGTGCTATCTCTTACTCTAATTTCCCTAATAGATTAGTAAGATTCAATTAACTTTAGAAAAGATGTGTGTGTATGTTTTCTCTTACTCTAATCTCTCTAAGTATACCTACTCTCTCTAGTTAGTACATCTTCACTATTAACTTATGTATATTTAATTGAAAGTTAATACATTATACATGATGAAATTCTCAGTCACCAATGTTATTGTCAATTAGATTAAGTAAAATTTTGAATAATACTAAAAATTGATTTAGTTGAAGTATAAAAATGGAAGTTAGAATTGGATTGGAAATGTCATGCATAAAAGTAATGCAGTCATAAACTTTCACTCGCAGTTTACACACTTAATTTTTGATTAATTACGATTAGCAAATATTTGATGTATAGAAATTGCATGTAGAGCAACAACACTAAGTGTGAATCCGAGTTGGCGAGGGTTCAAATTACAGACTCTCTTTGGAAACAAGGAGACTACTAGGAAAATTGATCAATTTAAAGTTCTAAGTGTATAACATAAGTGTAGTATAAAAAAATGGCTCCAAATCGTGCTTGAACACAAGGCGCTAATGATCATGAAGACGATACAAGTAATGGGGGAACTCCTGCGGAACATGCTTTGTCTCCACCAATCGGATCAATCGGAGCTATGGTACAGGTTAGTATTGCAGTTTCAAGTTATGCATCATTGCATATGCGAGACCATAGAAATAGAATATTTACCTTATGAAAAGAAAACACGGACCGAAACGACGGGGCTTAACCCCAAGAAACTCGGCATATGTTTGACAAGTAGGAAAGATTGTTTGGTTAAACTGGTTGCTATAGGAAAGAATGTTTGTCCAAAACCTTTGGTATGGTTTCTCTCAAGTCTCTCTACTTATTAGTGCTGGTATTATGTGGCAGTTGCCGAGGCGTGAGATGACGCCCAGGATGGCACCGCTGATGCTGTGGTGGGAGTACACCCAGATTAGTCCAGCTGGATACTGCAGTTTTGTTTTACCGTCGCATGAGGATGACGCCCAGATTGGCACCGTTGTTGCTCTGGCGGGAGTACGTCCAGATTAGCACAACGAGTACTTGTCGAGCGGTATGGGACGCTCATGAGGACAAGGATTTTTATAAATAATGTATATACCGATCGGACATAATAGCACCAGTAGAGATTCTTGAGTGAACCCAATCCAAGGGTTGTTGATTTAAAATTGGACGACTTCTTGTTTGACTATTGTTTGTAATACTGTTTGAAGGGTTGTTTTAACGAACCAGTATCATAAATAAAGTAAAGGAACATGTATGTTTAAATAGTGTGGTAGTAATTAGATAACAAAAGAAGGGTGAGTGCGGGGTGGAAAGTGGGAGAATGATACCCCGACGGTATCATTCTATGGACGGAGGACCCGATGAGTCGAGTAACTTTCCCACGCTAGAATTTTTTTTTTAATTAGTCATAAATCTTAAAAGAGACAAACCTTGGCGGTTGTGCTTCTGAAACATGGGGAAAAAAGAGCACAGGTTGGTCACTCTAAGATTTATACTTTTAGGTCTAATTGATTATAGATAGTTTTTAGATAGGGTTATGGTGGTCACGCTCCGCCATAGCGAGATAGGACCAATCCTTCACTAACGGTTCATGCCCGTGGCTACGTAGTAGCTAAGGCAATGTCCGTTGGTTTTTCTTTTTCAGGATTGGAGACATATCAAAGGTACTCCGCTCCTCTCAAAAAGGGGCAGGGACCTCACACTGGTATCAGAGCCTAGGTTAAAGCTTGGGAAGATTTAAAGATTGATGTTTGGATATTGAAGGATGAAAATGTTTGAAATAATAGAAGACCCTAGAAAAATTGTTTTGAGTTTTTATATGGTATTGAAGGCTGAACTTTCCTGGTACAGGAAAATGTTCATTCAGCCTACCAGAAATTCCAGGTGTTCACCATCATGTTTGAAAATGCATGCCAATCACCAAATTATCAGTTTCGAAAAAGGGTGATGATGATTTTGGATAGGGTGTTTGCACCACCTATCCCAAGGGTGCATAGAGGATGGGGCATCAACTGGAGTCCATCTGGAGGAATCTATACCATCAATGCTGACAAGATATGGTGCATGGATACCAACCTCAAGAAACTTCGATGGGCAGAGGAGCTAAAAGTCATCGAAGTTTATCTTTTCATTGTTACTAAGAATCCGGATGCTACCATTACCTTGGGAGGAGAAAAGATATCTCAGACTCAATGGGTCTATAACCAAGTACAAAAGTTATCCATGGTGGTAGGATTCGACCCATATGTGTATCTCGTAGCTTTCAAGGGTCAAAAGAAACTTATTATTTTGATCCTTTAGCCTATCCTTTTGTAGTCGCTAAACTCAAAATATAGAGACATTACAATCCTTGTACCTAAAGACTACCAACCTTGGTAGCAAATAATATGTATATAAATAAAGTTTGGATTAATATTATCTTTTGTTTGTATGATTGTCTGATCAAGTTAGAGTATCCAATAAAGTGTCACTTAACCTATATGGTACAGAGTGCGGTGTACACATCTCTTCAAGAGAAAAAGCTACTTCTCAAGCAATCTAAACTTCCCTCTTTCAAAGGGGAAGGAGCCCTAGTTGAGCGCGATGTAGAAGTGTGGCTCGAAGAGATGGAGGATTATTTTGCTGCTGCTGCAGGTACTACTCCCGATAACCAAGCAATGTTGGCTATGTTTCGTCTCATGGGGGATGCCAAGCTTTGGTGGAAACAACACTACAAAGATAATCAAGTAGCTCAAAACAGTCAAACTTGGGAAGACATTAAGTATGCTGTCAAAGGACGTTATCTTCCACCTACACACGAATCCCTTAAGATGACTGAATTCTTCAACTTATGTCAGTTTCATCTTACAGTGGAAGAATACTATTCCAAATTTGTAACTCTTAGGCGCTATGCTCCGCCAATGACCGCAGATCAACAAGTAGCCCGTTTCTGCCAAGGACTAAATGCTCCTTTAAATACTCGTCTAGAAGCCATGAGGCCTGTAAATTTGCAAGATGCTCTTTTAAGATCTAAACCCTTAGCTAAAGAGATGTCAAACTCTCAAAGGGTACAAAATGTAAATACAAGGAATGCTGGAAGAAGAGGACAGCCTATGATGTGGAACCAAAGGCAAGTTCACCCAGTTCACCAAACTCATCCAATAGTTGCAGCTTCAGCAAATGGAGCTCAAAATGCAGATCTTAGATGCTATGAATGCAACGAGCTAGGACATTTCAAGAATGTATGTCCTAGGCGAGTCTCCGCAACAAATACACCTAATCGAGCTAGAGGACGAGGCCAAATAATAAATCGTGGAGGAAGAAATGGAGGACGAGGTCGAGGGCGCGGAATGGCTGCCAGATTCAATGTTATCATAGGAGAACCAACATTGGGAGAAGAACAAGAGGAAAGAGCAACTCTACATGCTGCAATTGATAACCCAAGAGCAAGACAACAATATGCTGTCATTCAAACACCTGCAAATCACCAAGGTGAAAAATTTGAGCTTCTTATTGATTGTGGCAGTACTCATTCTTTCTTGTCACATAAATGTTTAGGGAGGTTAGGACTTAATCAACACCCTGCAAGAAAGATGAGAGTTGAATTAGCCAATGGAAAGGAGGTGTTATCTCAGTACACTGTGGGAAAAATAGATTTCAAGTTGGGAGAATACTCTACTTCTGCTACTTTTCGAACCTTACCCATAGGAATCTATGACGGAATTCTTGGAATGGATTGGTTAGCCAGTCATAATGCCAATATCCATTGTGCCCAAGGAAGTGTTACTTTTGTGGACAACCAAGGTCAAGAAGTCGCTATTCAAGGCTAGAATGGACGACCAAAAGCTTACTTGGTCAAAGCTAATCATCTTTTGAAAGGGTTACGCAAGGGTCAACAAATTTTTGTAGTCAAGCTAAACAAAGTAGAAAAATCTTCTTCCAACCCTGAACCAATGTGGCTAGAAGAATTTTTGGATGTTTTCCCCGCTGAACTTTCTGAACTACCACCACCTAGGGAGGTGGACCATGAAATCAAAAATTTTCTAGGTAGTGAACCAGTCTCAAGAGCGCCGTACAAGATGTCACTTCCAGAGGCTATAGAACTCAAGGAGCAGCTCAAGCAGTTGATTGAGCAAGGGTTTATCCGACCTAGTACATCTCCATGGGGTGCACCTGTTCTCTTCCAAAAGAAAAAGGATGGCTCTCTTCGACTTTGCATAGATTATAGGGGCTTAAATCAGGTTACCATCAAGAATAAATATCCAATTCCTCGTATTGATGAGATGCTGGATAGATTACATGGAGCCAAAATATTCACAAAGATCGATCTTCGATCTGGCTATCATCAAATTCGAATCGAGGAGGCTGATATCTCCAAAACAGCTTTCAACACTCGTTATGGTCATTACAAATTTACAGTGATGGCTTTTCGGACTTACAAATGCTCCTGCAACTTTCAATCGTCTGATGCACGATATCTTTAGAGAATTCTTGGACGATTTTGTCCTAGTATTCTTTGACGATATCTTAATTTATTCCAAATCAGAGGAAGAGCATGAAGGACATGTTAGGAAAGTGTTAGAGCTTTTACGCCAAAATAAGCTGTATGCAAAGAAAAGCAAATGTACCTTCTTTACCTCTAAGTTCTGTTACTTAGGGTTTATCATTTCACCTGAAGTAGTCTCTGTTGACCCTGACAAAGGCAAAGATATTGTGGAATGGCCTCAACCCACTTCACAAACCGAAGTCAGAGGGTTCTTAGGTATCACAGGGTGGTACAGGATCTTTGTAAAGGACTATGCTCTTAAAGCTGCACCACTAACCAACTTGCTAAAGAAAGGAGCTACGATACTTTGGAAAGAAAAACATGAATCTTGCTTCAAACATCTGAAGGAGTATCTTGCTTCAGAACCTCTCTTAAAACTTCCAGACTTCACCCAAGAATTCGAGGTGATCACATATGCTAGTAACCTTGCATTAGGAGGAGTCCTTACTCAAGAAGGAAGGCCTGTAGTAGCTTATACTTCTTAGAAGCTTAGGATTCATGAAGTAAATTATGCTACACATGATTTAGAATTGCTAGCAGTTATTCATGCTCTCATGCTATGGAGACATTATCTATTGGGACGAAAATTCCAATTGGTAACAGATCACAAGAGTCTTAAGTGGATTTTTACCCAACCTAACCTTAACATGAGACAGAGGAGATGGATAGAGCTCATGCACGAATATGATTTTGATATTAAATTTAGACCAGGTAAGGATAATGTTGTGGCAGATGCCCTAAGCCGTAAAGCTTTTCTGGGGGCAATTTCCATGGCTAACAACCCTATTTTAGACAAGGTCTCGGATGCTGCTGTTAGAAATGCAGATTACCAGATGCTTGCTAGTATCCTACGTGAAGAGAGGGTATCATCAAATCAGCCTAAACCTCTACATTACTCCCTAGAAGATGGAAAAATTTACTATAGGAATCGACTATGCATACCTAAGGATTCTACCCTAAGGAATGCTATCCTATATGAAGCACATGATGGCCCAACTTCAGGACATCCAGGTTATGCCAAAACCATCAATGCAATTCGCAGAAGTTACTATTGGCAAGGTATGAAGGGTCATGTCCTTCGCTATGTCAAGCAGTGTTTGTCTTGTCAAAGGATTAAGACAGAAAGACTAAAGATGCCAAGTAAATTACATCCTTTAGATATTCCCCAAATGAAATGGGAATGTATTAGCATGGACTTTATCACCGGGTTTCCTTCTGTTCAAGCTAGCTATGATTCAATCATGGTCATAGTCCACTTGCTTACTAAAGTGGCTCACTTAATCCCAGTCAAGACAACCTTTACAGCTTCAAATATTGCTCGTCTATTTGTGAAGGAGGTTTTCAGAATTCGTGTTTTACCCAAGAGGATTGTCAGCGATCGTGATGCCAAGTTTACTTCAAAGTTTTGGGTATCATTGTTTCAAGCTATTGGAACCCAGTTATGTTTTAGTACTGCTTGTCATCCTCAAACTGATGGCCAAACTGACAGAGTTAATCAAGTAATTGAAGACATCCTCAGAGCCTACTGCAATAGAGAACCTCGCAAGTGGATTCAATACCTACCCTTGATAGAGTATGCATACAATTCCTCTACTCATAGAAGTAATGGAATGACACCTTTTAATGCTCTTTATGGTCAAGAATGTTTATCACCTCTTAACTTTTCTGACCCCACTATAAGGGTAGAAGCCTCAAAGAAAATGCTTGAAGAAATGGAAGCTCAAACCAAAGCTATTCGAAGGGATATTCAAGCGGCTCAAGATCGACAAAAGAAGTACGCCGACTTAAAAAGATCTGATCGGATTTTCAAAGAAGGTGACAAAGTTTTCTTACGAGTAAAACCCAAAAAGAGAAATCTATCTCTCGGAAGGTATAAGAAGCTTAGCTAACGATATTGTGGACCTTACGAAATAATCAAGGTTGTAAGTGATCAAGCTTATAGACTAAAACTCCCTTCTCATCTCAAAGTGCATGATATATTTCATGTAAGTCTGTTAAAACCTTATGTATATAACCTTGACCATGTCCTTGATGATGAGCAAATCATTTTCCCTGCTCAAGATGTTCTACAACTCCAACCTGATACTATCCTAGAAACTCGAGAGAGAAATCTTAGGAATAGATCCATCAAAGAACATCTTATCTTATGGAAGGATTTCCCTATAGAAGATGCTACTTGGGAAGATGAGACATCCCTTCTTAAGGATTACCCTTCACTGTTCTTGAGATGAGGGCATCTCAAATTCTAAGTTGGGGAGATTGTAAGGTCTCTACTTTCAAATTTCACACAAGTTCTATTACGCATTTGAATTTTTTTTAACCATCACTCATTATTTAAGATATTCGAGTTTAAATTATGAATCATAGGTTGAGAAAACCTAGAATTTAAAATTTACGCTACAAAATTCTGACATGTTTAGCTATATGAATCAATAACTAACTTATTGCAAGACATATTTACTGATTGCAGAATTTTCTTTTACTACCGTAAAGTTAATATAAGACTGTAAAGTTTAACTTAAAGATGTAAAGTAAATTATCATTAAAGAAATAAATAAAATAATTATAAAGACAAAAGAATACACAGCGATGACAAATGAAGGCACATGGACTCACATAGGAGGGGACAAAGTGGGACACACTATCACATGAAAAGGAGAGGCTAGTCTTGACTAATATTAATGAGGGGGGGCTGTGTGGCCTTATCTTTTGATGATAATGACAAAGTGGTCAAGCTAATGGGTACCACAAGGGTACCAAAAACGCAGGTATGACTTTTGGAATAAAAAATAAAAAATAAAGATTATTTTTATTAAAAAAATTTGGGAAAAAAAAAGTTGGACGTTTTCTTTTCTGCTATAAATAGAGCATTCATGCTCACACTTTAGACATAGAGATTGCCTCTATAGTGCTCACGAAGTGATGCCACTTCTCTTAGAGAGAAGGCGTCCACAAACCACTAAGAGACCAAAAACTCTAGTGGACTAATAAGGTGCGTATTAATTGAGCATTCAATTAACTTTAGGAATGATGTATGTGTGTTATCTCTTACTCTAATCTCTCTAATAGATTAGTAAGATTCAATTAGTTTTAAGAAGGATATGTGTGTGTGTGTGTGTGTGTGCTATCTCTTACTCTAATCTCTCTAATAGATTAGTAAGATTCAATTAGTTTTAAAAAGGATATGTGTGTGTGTGTGCTATCCCTTACTCTAATTTCTCTAATAGATTAGTAAGATTCAATTAGCTATGTGTGTGTGTGTGTGTGCTATCTCTTACTCTAATTTCTCTAATAGATTAGTAAGATTCAATTAGCTGTGTGTGTGTGTGTGCTATCTCTTACTCTAATTTCCCTAATAGATTAGTAAGATTCAATTAACTTTAGAAAAGATGTGTGTGTATGTTTTCTCTTACTCTAATCTCTCTAAGTATACCTACTCTCTCTAGTTAGTACATCTTCACTATTAACTTATGTATATTTAATTGAAAGTTAATACATTATACATGATGAAATTCTCAGTCACCAATGTTATTGTCAATTAGATTAAGTAAAATTTTGAATAATACTAAAAATTGATTTAGTTGAAGTATAGAAATGGAAGTTAAAATTGGATTAGAAATGTCATGCATAAAAGTAATGCAGTCCTAAACTTTCACTCGTAGTTTACACACTTAATTTTTGATTAATTACGATTAGCAAATATTTGATCTATAGAAATTAGATATAGAACAACAACACTAAGTGTGAATCCGAGTTGGTGAGGGTTCAAATTACAGACTCTCTTTGGAAACAAGGAGACTACTAGGGAAATTGATCAATTTAAAGTTCTAAGTGTATAGCATAAGTGTAGTACAAAAAAATGGCTCCAAATCATGCTCGAACACAAAGCGCTGATGATCATGAAGACGGTACAAGTAACGGGGGAACTCCTGCGGAACATGCTTTGTCTCCACCAATCGGATCAATCGGAGCTATGGTACAGGTTAGTATTGCAGTTTCAAGTTATGCATCATTTCATATGCGAAACCATAGAAATATAATATTTACCTTATGAAAAGAAAACACGGACCGAAACCACAGGGCTTAACCCCAAGAAACTTGGCATATGTTTGACAAGTAGGAAAGATTTTTTGGTTAAACTGGTTGCTAAAGGAAAGAATGTTTGTCCAAAATCTTCGGTATGGTTTCTCTCAAGTCTCTCTACTTATTAGCGATGGTATTATGTGGCAGTTGCCGAGGCGTGAGATGACGCCCAGGATGGCACCGCTGATGCTGTGGTGGAAGTACACCCAGATTAGCCCAACTGGATACTGCAATTTTGTTTTGCCGTGGCGTGAGGATGACGCCCAGATTGGCACCGTTGTTGCTGTGGCGGGAGTACGTCCAGATTAGCACAACGAGTACTTGTCGAGCGGTATGGGACGCTCATGAGGACAAGGGTTTTTATAAATAATGTATATACCGATCGGACATAATAGCGCCAATAGAGATTCTCGAGTGAACCCAATCCAAGGGTTGTTGATTTAAAATTGGACGACTTCTTGTTTGACTATTGTTTGTAATACTGTTTGAAGGGCTGTTTTAACGAACCAGTATCATAAATAAAGTAAAGGAACATGTATGTTTAAATAGTGTGGTAGTAATTAGATAACAAAAGAAGGGTGAGTGCGGGGTGGAAAGTGGGAGAATGATACCCCGACGGTATCATTCTATGGACGGGAGGACCCGATGAGTCGGGTAACTTTCCCACGCTAGAATTTTTTTTTTAATTAGTCATAAATCTTAAAAGAGACAAACCTTGGCGGTTGTGCTTCTGAAACATGGGGAAAAAAGAGCACAGGTTGGTCACTCTAAGATTTATACTTTTAGGTATAATTGATTATAGATAGTTTTTAGATAGGGTTATGGTGGTCACGCTCCGCCATAGCGAGATAGGACCAATCCTTCACTAACGGTTCATGCCCGTGGCTACGTAGTAGCTAAGGCAATGTCCGTTGGTTTTTCTTTTTCAGGATTGGAGACCTATCAAAGGTACTCCGCTCCTCTCAAAAAGGGGCAGGGACCTCACAGTGTGCTTGCACGGTAGTGATACACACACTATTCACTCACCTTGCCACACTCCCTTGACAATGAGAATCTCACACACACAAGAATTGTTTGTTTGTTTGTGTGTGTATGTGTGTGCAAATACAACTTTCACCTTGCAAGAAAAATGTGCTCTACAATTTTTTAATCTGTTTAATTCCTCTAAGCCTTAGTATTTCAAGCTTCAAAAATTTCTAAGGTTGAAGTCTAGGAAGTTTTTCCCAAAAGAGCTAGCTTGGTTGGTTGAGCATTCATCCTCCATGACGCAAGTCATCGGTTTGAATACAGTGTGAACGGGATGGAAACACACACAATGCCTCTATAATCACTCGACACACACTCTTGGGATAATACACGCACACACTATGGGGCACCACTCAGCTTACACAACCCACCTGGCCGAAACATGGAACAGATCGATGGAGTGACAAGAGAGAGATATCCATTTGCCCACTCAACACACATACACATAGACCCAAAAAACTCAGCTCAAAAGAGGAATATTTTTCATGCTTAGATACAATTGAGCTTGGGCCAACACCAGTGGGGCAAATAGCTCACACAATATGGATGAAATATGCAAGATACAATCACAAATTGGAGCAGAGACTTCGCTCATTTGAGAAACTTACACATCCAAGATAGCAAAAAAAAAAAGAGTAATTTGGCAAAATGAACAGTGCCATTGGGTCTGGAACGGCCCAAAACCTCGGTCTACAATATCAAAGTGCTCAAATCCGACCTCGGATGAGCAGTTTATGGCCAAAACAGGCTCCAAAAACAACAAAAACTCAGTTGCAGCTGTTCCTCCTCTTCTCTCCACACTTTTCTGGTTTTTTTCTCAGGTTTTTTAGTGTCCACACTTCACTTTAACCCTTGTGAACCTTTGGCCTTTTGATTGACCTCAAAACGGACCCCAAACATGCAAAAAAATGGCCACGTAGTGCAATTTTGTCACCCGTCTACATCCATCTGCACACCTGGCACTCAACTTTTTCAATAATGCATCCCGCAATCACGTGAAGTGGCCCCCATATATATTTCTCCTGATGACCTTTTCCATGATTCATTACAAGAAAACACCCACGTTGTGTCCGTACTTATCCACGTCCAAGTCTTGACCCCATTCGACCTCCTGACGCCACTAGATGTCATCTGACGCATCTGCTTACCTCATGGCGTGCACCCGCTGATAGCTTCCTCAAGAAGTTTTACGTGCTATCAACTCCTCATTATTATAGAAAAAACACACTGGTACTGGTGATAATGAAAATCGATGTACTATGTACATATTGTCCTACATGTACACATGTGGGCCCCACGTAACCACCTGGCTATGGAAAATGGGCAATTCTTTATCGATGCACCATGCATGTGTATGTACATATGTGCAGTAACTTCTTTCAAAAAAATTCCTAATATAATTTTCCCATCCTCTAGCCTGCTAGATCATTCATTGATCAACAGCAACAAAAAGAGATATGAGACTCGCCGCGTCACAGGCCTCCTCATCACTCACATACATTACTTTTTCTGCAGACAACTCATCTTGCTCCACCATAATTAATCTAGCATGATTTAGTTTAAGATGCAATCCATTTACCCTTCACTTATGTAGAATCCCATCCAGGTTAGCCAGTTGATATGTACCATTCGAAAAACACTCCACTACCTTGAAAGGGCCTTCCCACTTAATTTGAACTTCTTTTGGAATGTCCTGTCCAACTTACTATTGTAGCGGAAAACCAAGTCATGTTTCTTGATACCCTTACTATTGACCTTTTCATTTATCTTTTATAACGCCTTATCTTGCATCTGCCCATAATGTTCCAATGCGCTCATCCTATCCAGTTGAACCTCTTCTAATTGTAAGAGCCTCTCTTTGAATGCATCACTGAACTGCCCAAGCAACTTCTCTAACATCTTGACCGCAGGCAACTCTACTTCCATAGGCAATAGTGCTTCCTTTCCATATACCAAATGAAATGGAGTAAACACCCTGTACTTGTCTTTACCAAAGTACGATAAGCCCATAATGCACTAGGCAATTCCAAATCCCAATTCTTTCCTTGGTGCTCTGTCACTTTTGAAAGAATTTGTACCAAATCACCATTAAATCTTTCATTTAGGCCATTACATTGTGGATAATAAGGAGTGGTATGCTGGTGCCTAATCTTCATCTTCCGCATTAAAAATCTAATAGTTTAGCTCTAAATCCTGGCCCCTTGTCCGAAAGTATCTCTAGTGGCACCCCAAACTTGCAACATATTTCATCGTACACAGATTTTGCCACATCCTTTGGAGTGATTTGTTTTACTGCTATAGCCTCTGCCCATCTAGTGCAGTCAAAATATAGCTTTTGCCCCTGCTTGTGATAGGTAACAGGCCTATTTCATCAATCCCCCACTTTTCAAACACATCAAACACCATAATGGTTTTCGTAGCTCTGGCTTCAATACTCTCTTCCAAAATACACCTATTGCAAGACCTACACCAATGGTGAACATCCTTGTGCAAACCAAGACCTACACCAATGGTGAACATCCTTGTGCAAACTAGGCCATACATACCCCTCTTGCAAGATCTTATGCAAGGTGATCTTTAGAGAAAACTATCCGCCACATGCGCCTTCATGATTCTCTTCCAACACTATATAAAGCTCTTCCCGCCAAGGTACACGTCTCAACACGAGATCATCCCCTTTCATGTATAAGACATCACCAATCAATTTTTACTTGGATGCTCTACGCACAAAAACATACTTCTTAGACTTTTGAATGTCCTTCGGAATGATTCCTGTTAGCAAAAACTCCTCTTCTTGAGCCAAACTTTCCCAGCCATGATAAAGAGGTAAATTGGTCCTCAACACAAATAGCTCTCCAATCATGCTTTGAGTTGCTTCATGTGCCTCTCCATTTAGAGCACATTCAATGTGTCTGATGCTCCATGCTTTGAACTCTTTTAACAGGCCTTTAATTCTAAAACACATTTCCTTCAATGAGGTGTTCTTGCTCTTCCACACACCCAACACTTGCTTCACAACTAACAAGGCATCACCTTTTATGCTCAACCTTCTAATCCCATGCTTCAAACAAATGTGTAATCTGGCTTCCAATGTAGCATATTCAGCCTCATTGTTACTATGGGCATCCAATTTGAACCCTCTCTTGCATACTAGCTTCCCCTCTGGATCCTAAAGTGCTATACCCCCTGAAGCTACATCATGGCTCTTTCTGTATGAGCCATCAAAGAACAACACATGTGCATTGTTGATATGTGGCACTTCTTCAACTACCCTTCTCACTACCTCTTCCTTGACAAGAAGGGGATTCTCCTTGTAGGTCAACAAATCAGCTAGGGTAGCTCTTGTACTGTCTTCCACCTAAAAAGAGAACTCAAACTCTTGCACCCATTTCTTGACCACATTTGACATGTTAGTGCCATTAATTAATTGTGGAAAAAAGGTATAACTCGTTAAGAAAACAAAAGGTCGTGGTAGCAAATAATGACAAAATCGTCAATAAGCAAATATTAGACTGGCCATCACTAGCTCTACTTCCAAGAATTTTCTCTCTGCTACCAACTTCACTCGGCTTGCACAATACAGTGGCCTCATATAATGGCTGCCCTTCCCCTTTTGCAATAGCATGGCTCCAATGGCATCATCCCTACTAATGGATTTACATAAAACACTTGCTCTCAATCAGGAGCCTGCATGGTTGACAGCCCCCCAACACCTATTTCACTCTTGAAACACTTCTTCACACTTGTCATCCCATTGCAATGGATCATGCTTTGCCACTTGTTTTAATGGATAAAAGAGCTGTGAAGACAATGGAATAAACCGCACCATGTACACTTTGTGTATAAAGGTTGCCAATTGCTTTGTACTCGTATGTGATGGAAGAAGAATAATAGACTTAACCTTGTCTGGGTCAGCCTCAATGCCATTTTCTGACACCACATGGCCCAATAACTTCGCTATGCTAGATGACATTTCTTTGGATTTAGTTGTCCTCCACATTCATCATATTGAGCCAATACCATCTGCAGCTTCTCATGGTGTTCAGCCCTACAATTGTAGACCCAGAAGTCGTCCATAAAAGCTTTAACACAACTACCAATGAATGGTGCCAATACCCAATTTGCTCTCTCTTGATAGAAATATGGTCCGTTTGACAACCCAAATGGCAATACCGTGTAGCAATAACAACCCCATGGCGTAATGAAAGTTGTCTTTGTTCGGTCTTTAAGAGCAAACTTCAATTGAAAATAACGTGAAAAACCATCACACACACTGTACCTCTCATAACCTGCCATTCAATCCAAGATATGATCGATGAATGGAAGAGGATATGGGTTCTTCTTAGTGGTTGCATTTAAGGGTTTTATATCTACACAAATCCTCCACTTTCCATCCTTCTTTATGGTGACTACTACTGGACTCACCCATTTTGTGGTCTCCACTGGGACTGTTGCTAGCATTTGCTCAAGCTATCGGTCGATCTATTGCTGAGAATATGCGTAACACGCCTGATAGAGAGCCTAGAAGTAAGGCAGTACAAATAGCCAAGCTCACACAAAAATTTAGTGGAGACGAGGATGTGAGAAAGCATATCGAAGTGTTTGAACAAATATGCGATTCTCTAGGAGAACACAATGACCTACATAAGAGTAATTCTTTAAGCATGACCTTAAGTGGGAAGGCTGGGGATTGATATAGAAACCTAAGGGTGGAAGAGAAAATGATTTACCCTACTCTTAGGAGACTGTTCTTGAAAGAATACATGCGAGAGGGAGTGCTTTGGGGTGTAGCCTCTCAGCTCTAGAAAGCCCAACGAGAGGAAGCAGAGTCTGTGAGAGACTTTCTTAGTCGCTTGAAGCATTTGAATTCTCGTTGTAATCCAAATGAGCGCTTCAACAATAATCAATTGCTTGATAGATTCATGACGGGATTACAACATGAGGATATCTACAATGGCCTAGTCATTAGAGGTATCACCACTTGGGAAGCAATCACCACCAATGCGATCCAATTGGAGGATAATTTAATGATTCAAGGAGAAAGAGTGTCTGTTGAGCCTAAATCTATTAGCTCGCAAGCATCGGGGCATCAGCCAATGACCCTAAAGCCTATTGCTAAGGAGCCAAAGATATCTGAGATGACTTTAGCAGATCTCACCAAGGCTATTCAAGAGAGTCTTAGAGACAATCGTGCTCCGCAAAACAATCATATTGAGGCGGTCCGGGGCGGGCAACAAGAAGAGTGGCCTCTAGACACCCTTCAAGGCTCCCGTGCTGCTCAATGGGGCTGGGGCACAACACAACACAAACCAAAACAACAAAACCACAGCCAAATCCCAACTACACAAGGGGCACCACCTAGTTTAAGAGCGAACTAGGACGCAAAAGAGGAGAATCGTTAGAGCAACCCACAAACAAGCAAGGAATTTACACTAACCCTAACACCAATGGAATACTCTCACACCCTAAAACACGAGAGAGAGAGAGAGAGAGAGATAGTGCTCGGGCTGCTTTGAAACGTATCGGCAATGATCAAGCAAACACAACTATATATTTAAGAAAGAGAGAGAAAGGGGGAGGGGGTGCTTGTTGCATTAATACCTTCTTACAAATCTGTCATGACAAATCAAAGTGAAATTAGTATCTATTCAACATAGCTTGCGTAAATTTCACCACAACACATCACAAGAAAAGCCACCCCAATCACTGTCTTAGAGCCAGGGGAGTCCTCTCCACCCTGTCGCCCTCTTACAGTATGTGGGATTTATGGCTAGATTGATGACAACACCAGAGACAAGCTATCAAGAACTTAACAAAAACCACCAAGACACTTACGCATCATTGTTGTCCATTACTTCACGTTGGAAGGGAGACAAAATATCCAAGCTTAGTCCAAATCCACCCTCCTTGATTCAGCAAATGTTGGGCTTACACTAGTAGGAGAAATGATAGATTTCCTACTCTCAATTGAATGATCACTCTCTCTCTTACAATGGCATAGAGTTCCCTTGCTAATCCCCTATTACAACACATGCACATGCATAAGACAATGAGCTTCCACTCAAGAGCTCCTTCTAGAGAGGTTGAGCTTGGCTTCTCAAGCTATAGCATAGTGCTCTTGCTTATGGCTCCCCCTTTGTGCTAGCTACACCCTCCTTTTATAGCAATTTTGAAGGCTAGGGTTACTCCTCTAACCATGGTTGGGTTAGATTTTCAGCAATTTATCTAATTTCTTTTGCTTGGAATTATCAAGAAGTTGGTGAGGAAAGAGAGAGGAGAGAAATGGAGGTGATAGGACTTTTCATAGTGGGTTAGTGTTAGTAGAGTTAGTATTAATTTACAAATAGAATTGGATATTTACAATGGGAGTATCCATGTAGGATACAAATAAGGAAGAAAAAAACTCTTAAGAGGTAAGAAAAGGTGGCTTTCTTACAAGGTTGATGCTCCAAGTGTCTTGAGTAGGGCCGATTTTGACGCTTGTTGACGGTCCACTAGCTTTGACGGTACATTTCTTCTCCACTCTTGACCTTCCTTGAGAGACAAGGTAATTGAAGCTGAGTAATCAACCACCATGATGCTGTCTTTTAAGAGAAGAGGATGAATTTTGTGGTTTTTTTATAGATATGGGTAAATTGGAGGAGGAAAAATGAGACTAGGTGGTCAATTTTTGAATGGAATTGTGTGTGGGAGGTATGAGTTCACCATGGTTTCTCTTATTCTTCAAGGTTGAGGAGAAGGTGAGTAGTGTGCAGAGAGGAGTGGTGAGAAAGATGGGGATGATGAGTGGAGAAGTGTGTGTGAAAGAGGAAAATGATAAAGTGGAAGAGAGAGTGTGGCTGCATAGCATGGGAAAACTGGGGTCCACTAAAAAAATCATAGCTCACAGCTCGTAGCTCAAAAAAATATGAAAAAATTTGAGGCAAAAGTTCAGCCCACGAGCTACAACTTTTGTTTGTATCACCTTTTCAAATTCGGAGAGCAAGTGAACTTTAAAAATTCAGCAAAACCGACCGTTTTTTTCCACTGCAAGGTCCTTGTGGGGTCCTTCTTTGGATGATTCTTTTGAACACCTCCAAGAGTGAGCCCTCCATAGTGCATGTATGCATGCCACCTACCCTTGACCTTATTTGGTAGGTCTATAATTGAAGATATTGTTGAGATTAGGATATAAGTGAATAGTACAACTAAGAAAATCAAATATTGAGGGGTCTAAAAAATATGTACATGTCAAATATAAATAATATAGGTGGAAAAATATAAAGGGGTCAAAATAAATCTCTCTCATTATAAGTCTACCATAAAAAGATGAATATTTTTGGTGGTCTAATTTATGAGAGTAATAGAGAATATATGTAGGAAGGAAAAAAATCACAATAGTGAAAAAAATATACACATAAATAGAACTAGTTTTTTTGGATTTTTGTTGGGATGGAGTTACACAAAATATAAGAGAAGCTTACATGAAAATATTTCTATATGGAATAAAGAGTATGAAAAATGGTAAGAAAAAATTGTGGTAATGGTGAGGCAATGTACAGAGCATAAATAACACACACCTAGGTAGAAATATTTAAATAAATACCAAAATAATTATGAAAAAAATCTTTTATTTAGGCCCTATATACAAAGAAATATTTACATATGCATGGGCCATAATATACTTATATTTTTTATTTTATTTTTTATTTTTTATTTTTTTTGGCTCAACTAGCCCAATGACTAGCTAATTGAGGGTTTTTGAAGAAGATATGGGAAAAGTCCCGTGACTCACGCACGCCTATGTACAGTGAAATGGTAGGGATAGCCACAGTGTTTGGGTGATTTTGGTAGGGTGAGGTAACTCATTGTGGCAATTACAAAGAGCCGAAAAACGGCTATCATTAGCCCTCCCCCTGGATGATGGTATATTCATGTACCATCATAGAGCATCTTTTCCAAAGAGAGTGCTTCAGAGTCCTTGACGATATCTTTATTGTTTGGCCCCTCAGAATTTTGGCTGGAGTTACACTCATGCTTCATGTAGCAATACTTACATGAGACAGCGGCCTTTGGACAGATCTTTGGTAGATCCTTTGGTAGAAGGCGACTCAAATAGGGCTTCAAGCGATACCCGTTTACTTTCCTGGAGTGCTCTTTACCATTCAAGTCCATAAGCTGATAGTAACTTGAATTGAAAGCCTTCTTGACTATGTATGGCCCTTGCCATCTTGTTTCAAACTTGGCATCAAAACGATTATCGAGTCGATTGTCATACCTTAGCACTAGATCTCCTTCATTGATGCCTTTGTCCTTTAGTTTCTTGTCAAGCTTCTCCTTCGCCTGCGTAGCTTTCCTCTTGTAGCACTCGTATGCTGCTTCTCTTTTCCACTCAAGCTCAGCTAAGGTAAGAAGTCGATCCATCCATGCTTCTTGATCATCTTGTGCTGCTTTGTCATGAAGTCGCATTGTTGGAATGTTTAGTTCAATTGGCTGTAAAGCCTCTTGACCATAGACCAAGTGAAATGGTGTGAACTCCGTGGCTTCCCTATATGTGGTTCGATACGCCCACACGGCACCATCCAAGAAGTCATCCCACAACTTTGTCTTGTTTTTCACCATCTTTCTAATGATGCCTGCAATGACACCATTAGCTTTTTCTACCAAACCCTTTGATTGGGGATAGTAGGGTGTACTGTGACGATGTAGAATGTGAAGTTCTTCACAGACTTCTGTGAGCAATCCCTTCCTAAACCCTGGACCATTATCAGAAACAATCTCCAAAGGTGTGCCAAATCTACAACAAATGTGAGTGTAGACGAATTTGCTCACTGTCTTCTCATTTACCTTTGCCACACTTTGTGCTTCCACCCACCTAGTCATATAGTCTACAGCCACTAGAATGTAGAGTTTACCATTTTTTGTCCTAGGCAGAGGACCCATAGCATCAATGCCCCACTTTTCAAACGGTCCATTTGCAAGCACGATTTGCCTTGGACCATAAACCAATCTTCTATTCCCATTTACCTAACAATTGTGACAACTTTTACACCAATGTTGGACATCCACATGCAGACTTGGCCAAACATACCCCGCAAGCAAAATCTTCTTCACAGTTAATTCTTGGGCAAAATGACCACCACATGCTTCTTCATGCAAACCTTTTAGAATGGCTGGAATTTCCTCAATAGTTGGTACTCTTCTGCATACTTGATCCCTCCCTCTTTGATAGAGGGAGCCTTCTAGGAAGAGATATACGCTTGCCTTCTTCATGAGTCTCCTCTTCTGAGCTTTTGTGAAGTCTGGTGGAAACTCACCCTCCAAAATGTAGCTAATAATGGGAGTCAATGACTCCAATCCCTGGTATCTCGGTTGCTTGACAGTTGCTGCCACCATGATGACCTGCACTTCTTTCTCAACACATGCAACGGCTTGTTGTGCAAGTAAATCAGCATCTTCATTCTGTTTCCTAGGAATATGATATAGTTGCACTTCTTCAAATTGATTAAACAATCTACGAATGGCATGAACTTTTGTCCGTAAGCTCTCATTCTTGCATGCCCAAATGCCTAAAATCTGTTTAACAATGAGAAGTGCATCTCCCTTTACCATGAGGCGTTGTATCCCTTGGCCAATGCACATCTTCAAACCATGAAGTAGTGTGTCGTATTCTGCTTCATTGTTGCTAGTTGAACCTGGTAGATTGACCTTCTCTTTCATGACCACCTCTCCACTTGGGTTGAGCAACACTAGCCCTCCCCCTGCTTTCCCTGTGGCTCGTCGAAAAGCTCCATCAAAGAACAAGGTAAAAGCATTAGGAATACTTTTTGGTGGTGGTAATGGTAGGGTCTTTACTTCAGGCACCTTAATCTCCTTTTCATGCACCCTATAAGTGAGAATCCCTGCCAATTGTGCACGCACACTATCTTCTACCTTGAAAGAGTATTGAAACTCTTGCAACTCCATAATCCACTTTGAGATCCTAGTACTAAGATTCATTTGAGATGACACCCAAGGGAACAAATTCTCTGCAGTGAGAATTACAAAAGGTTTTGGTAGCAGGTAGGATCTAAACTTTCTCACCGCAAACATGAGAGAAAGCATCATGAGTTCTGCTTCTGTGTAGACTCTCTCCAAAGCATTCATGACCCTACTAGCAAAGTAGATGGGTCGCATCCTTGTACTGTGGGGATCTTGTTGTAGCAACACAGCACCAATTGTTTCCCTTCCAACACTAGAGCTAACAAAGAATGTGTACTCCCAACAAGGAGGCATGAGTGTTGGTAGCTCTGACAAAATGACTTTAATATTACAAAAATACTCTTCAAGCTCATCAGACCATGAAAATTCTACTTGTTGTGTTAACTTTTGCAAAGGATGAAGCAACTCCGAAGCTAAGTGAATAAAGCGTGACATATACTTCACTTTTTGAATGAATGATATGACCTCTTTGAGATTCTTGGGTGAGGGGAGCTCAATAAGAGCCTTTGCCTTTGAAGGATCCACCTCAATGCCTTTATAGGAAACCTTGTGACCAAGCAAGATCACTTCATCCTTAGCTATGTGACACTTGTCGGGGTTGAGTTGACCTCCCATGTCATAGAGCTTCTTTAAACCTTCTTCTACCCTTTGTAGATGCAATGATTTTGAGCTATAAATGCAAAAATCATCAATAAAAACCCTAATGGACTTTCCAAAGAATGCTTGAAACACCATGTTCATGAAGCGTTGGAAAGTTGCAGGAGCATTTGTCAGGCCAAATGGCATGACTCTAAAAGCATAACAGCCCCAAGGAGTGATAAAGGTTGTTTTCAATTGATCCTCCAATGCGATACCTATTTGAAAGTAACCCGAGTAGCCATCACACACAGTGTACTTCTCATGACCAGCTACTTCATTTAGTATCTCATCCTGAAATGGGAGGGGAAAGTGATCTCTTTTTGTTGCCTCATTAAGTGGACGATAATCCACACACACCCTCCACTTGCCGTTTTTCTTAGGAGTGACAACAACGGGAGAGACCCACTCTGAATTCTCCACTGGATAAATGAAACCTGCTGCTAGAAGCTTCCTTACCTCCTTGAGTAGAGCCTGCTCCTTAATGACTCCTAGCCTTCGTAGCTTTTGAGCCTTAGGTGTGGCCTCTGGCTTCAACTCAATCTTGTGTTGAACAACATCTACTCCACGCACATCGGTGTAGTCTTTAGCAAAAAGCTTCGGAAATTCCCTTAGCACACATTTGAACTCCTCTCTTTCATTCTTTGTAAGTGTTGTAGACAACATACCTTCTAACATTCCTTCATCTTCCACCTTTTGGTTCTCTTGGGAACCTACCTCTTCCAAACCTCGAGAAGAGGTCTCCTGGTTGTTTGGCTTAAACCTTACCCCCATGACTTCGATGGAGGACTCCTCTTCAGTAATGCTGCCGCTACTTTCTTCTTCTGAAGTGTTTTCAGTCCAATCTTCTTCCGTCTCACTTCGAGATGATTCTTCATGGAGCTCCTCTTGGCGTTGCTCCTTCATGTCAAAGACAACCTTCTTGTGATTGTCGTTCCTGCAAATTAGCTTTCCACTCTCCCAATCCTGCAAAGCTCGCATTTTCATTAGCCATGGTCTTCCTAGGATAAATGGATAACCACTTCCCTTGGTCGACATAACATAAAAATCCACTGCCTTCTTAATGCCAAAGGCCTCCACAAAAAAATTTTTACAAATGCCTACGCACCTAGCCTTGCTATTGTTCGCCATTTTCACTTTGATTTCAGGTGTCTCATGGATGTGCATGCCTAGTATTTGCATGAGCCCTTCTGTCATGATGCAAATTTGTGCACCCCCATCCACTAGACCTTTCCTAACCAATCTTCCTTTTATGTAACAATCTAGCACAAGTGTAATATCCTCGTTCATTTCAGCATGTGCAATTTTTACAACAGGAAAACTCTCTTTTACCTTTCTCCTAGTGCTAACTGCCTTTGTTAAATCCCTCCTAACTTGTGGGCATAATGCAAGAAACTGAGGCCATGAGATATCAGGACCCTTACCTCGCATGTCTTCCAACAGGTTGTATGGAGCCATACCATGTCCAAGAGGGAAGTCTTGGAGATTGATACGACGTCGAGTCCTCTTAGCTTCCTTGGTCTCCTTTGCCTTCTTGCCTTGTCCATGGTCACTCTGTGATGGGACACCCTCTTTCTCTTTACCTTTTCCTCGGCCACGCTTAATGCCATTGGCTTCCATGTCAAACTCATTTGAATTTGTCACCTCTACCACATGCACATTTGGATCTGGCAAAGGTGGAACTCCTTGTACCCCTTGTGGAGGTGGTCTTGGTCCATTTGGCCTTTGTAGAAGCCTTGGTTGTTGACCAGCTCCTTCTCCTGCATTCATCACTGGGTAATTCAAGTTAGGTCTCCCCGGCTCTCCACGGGGCCAAGGACAATTATACATCCCATGTCCAGACTCTCCGCAATTCCAACATTGCAAGACTCTCCTAGTTCGTGGCTCTCTCTCTTCTGACTTCTTTGCTTGTCCCTTTGGACCTACAGCTTGTGCAAGGTGAATTGACAGGCTGCTTAAAGATTCATTTATCTTCTCAATCACTTCAGCCGTTACATCAGGAAGCTCCCTAGATGTTGATGCTTGTGACTTACCTTTGGGTCTAAGAACTTCTATTGGAACCTCTCCCCTTAAGCACTTGAGTTTCCTATACTTCTCAGCAGCCCTAGTTTCCGCTGCATCAAAAGTAGCAGGTGCACCCGCCTCAACTTTTACCTTAAGGTCAGGAAAGAGTCCGGCTATGAACCTCTCCTTCTTTAAAAATTCTGCACCATCACCAGGGTTAGCAACATTTCGTATCCATAGAGCCCAAAGACGTAGAAACTCTTGCTTGTACAAGTAGTAGTCATCTAAGTCTTTTTGCTTATGAGAAACAATGTCTTGCCATAGTTTTTGAGTGTTTTGGGGATCAAAGAAGTATCTCTTAAAACGATTCAACACTTCTGTGTAATTCCCCTTAACTTCCTCAGGCAAAGAGTCAAACCAAGTACTAGCATCTTTCCTAAGGACCACCTCAAACATTTCTACACGTTCTTGATCGGTTACTATCCTCTTGATACGGCAAGACATCTTGAAATTTGCTAAAAATAATTCTGCATCCTCTCCAGGCTCTCCAAAGAAAAGAGGATATCCAGACATTTGGCGTTGGCTCTCCATTATTATGAAAGATTACAACACGAGTTACAATAAGGGATACAATAGAGATTTAGAACCACTCGCCTGCAAATGAAGAAGTGAGAAAATACCACTCTAGGTTTTCTTCTTCAGCTATCCAAGCTTCAATAAGGTCTCGATTTGTTTGATCAAAACAAAAAGGTAGACTATTGATGAGCTTTAAGAAGGGTTGAAATTCTTCAAAGCTAAGGCGATAAACAGAAATCTCTAGAACTTCATTTTCTGGATCCAAAAGAGCAACCACGTCCCAAGTGATAAATTGCACTTGCTCTACAATTCCCAACGCACAAGCGGTTTGTATAAAAACTAGATCTTCATGCTCGTCGAAGGCCGTGAGAAAGTAGCAATTGACTAGGAGCTCCTTTCCTTCGAGTTCCACACAGTCGGAGTGAGGCAACCTTCTCACAATTTCATAAAGAACATCCTCATCAAGTCCAATCAAGTTTGCAAGATTTAAAGACTCCACTTGTGCTACAAAATTCCTGGACAAAAACTCCTTAGGATTATGGTTAAATCATTCAAAAGCATAAAGAGATTTACAATGTCTCTATGAACAAAGTGTCATAGAAAGTAGAGAAGGATGAGAATTTATACAAATTTGCAATCTTCTCTATGCTCTCTTTATTAAGACAAGCTCTAAATAGCTCCCTATCTCCTTTGTTGAAAGCGAAAGAAAGACTATTAATAAGACGCAAATGAGGGAAAAATTCACCAAATGTGAGTCTATGAAGCGTGAACTCTGGCCGCAAGTTTCCTGAAGAGTCTTCCTCAATGGTGAAATGCACTCGCCAAACGCCAAATTTCACTCTATTTACCAATCTTAGGGCACACACTAGTTGGATGAATGCGCGGTCTTCCTTAGTGCCCAACAACAAGAGGAAAATGGAATCCACGCGTAGGACCTTCCGTCTTAACTTCACCACCCTCTTGTTATGAGGGAGACGCCTTACTACTTGCTCCTGCAACTCAATTGGTAATAGAGCTAGATCTCTAAGGATTGAACTTTCACTGCACACACATTCCCAGTTAGAACAAATGATCGTTTTTTTGTTTCTTGTAACAACTTGGACAAAGAAAAAACAAACATACACACTATTTTGCCGGGCTGCACTTCATTTTAAAATAAAATGAACACATGTACATCAAAAGAAGTGTGGTAGTTGATGAGAGGTAGAATGACAGGGTTTGGTGATGCAAGAATTTCTCCTGCTCTTTGGGCACCAAACATGAACACCATTCGTTGTTGAAAATGGATCTTTCTACTAATTGCAACGTTTATTCTAATGTGTGGAGTAAAATGAAAGGGAAAAACCTCTATTCCTGGGCCATTATCCATGGCCTATGCATGTCCTAATGCTTAAAATAACACAAAAATATAGACGTCCAAGCTAATATCGTACCTAATGAGAGGCAAATATCGTACCTAATGAGAGGCTAACCTAAGAGGACCTAAAATTCTACGAATTACTCGCTGAAATTGCAACTTAGTACTAACAATTATGTGTACCTTTTGCCTTGCAATGGGAATGAAGGGATCATACAAATTCTCGTGATTCATGCAAGCTACTTGATTATGCTAAAGGTTGAGCCTTCACAAAACATACACAAGCCTGTCCTCGGTGGGGGCACCAATTTGAGGCGGTCCGGGGCGGGCAACAAGAAGAGTGGCCTCTAGACACCCTTCAAGGCTCCCGTGCTGCTCAATGGGGCTGGGGCACAACACAACACAAACCAAAACAACAAAACCACAGCCAAATCCCAACTACACAAGGGGCACCACCTAGTTTAAGAGCGAACTAGGACGCAAAAGAGGAGAATCGTGAGAGCAACCCACAAACAAGCAAGGAATTTACACTAACCCTAACACCAATGGAATACTCTCACACCCTAAAACACGAGAGAGAGAGAGAGAGAGAGAGAGAGAGAGAGAGAGAGAGAGAGAGAGAGAGAGATAGTGCTCGGGCTGCTTTGAAACGTATCGGCAATGATCAAGCAAACACAACTATATATTTAAGAAAGAGAGAGAAAGGGGGAGGGGGTGCTTGTTGCATTAATACCTTCTTACAAATCTGTCATGACAAATCAAAGTGAGATTAGTATTTTCAACATAGCTTGCGTAAATTTCACCACAACACATCACAAGAAAAGCCACCCCAATCACTGTCTTAGAGCCAGGGGAGTCCTCTCCACCCTGTCGCCCTCTTACAGTATGTGGGATTTATGGCTAGATTGATGACAACACCAGAGACAAGCTATCAAGAACTTAACAAAAAACACCAAGACACTTACGCATCATTGTTGTCCATTACTTCACGTTGGAAGGGAGACAAAATATCCAAGCTTAGTCCAAATCCACCCTCCTTGATTCAGCAAATGTTGGGCTTACACTAGTAGGAGAAATGATAGATTTCCTACTCTCAATTGAATGATCACTCTCTCTCTTACAATGGCATAGAGTTCCCTTGCTAATCCCCTATTACAACACATGCACATGCATAAGACAATGAGCTTCCACTCAAGAGCTCCTTCTAGAGAGGTTGAGCTTGGCTTCTCAAGCTATAGCATAGTGCTCTTGCTTATGGCTCCCCCTTTGTGCTAGCTACACCCTCCTTTTATAGCAATTTTGAAGGCTAGGGTTACTCCTCTAACCATGGTTGGGTTAGATTTTCAGCAATTTATCTAATTTCTTTTGCTTGGAATTATCAAGAAGTTGGTGAGGAAAGAGAGAGGAGAGAAATGGAGGTGATAGGACTTTTCATAGTGGGTTAGTGTTAGTAGAGTTAGTATTAATTTACAAATGGAATTGGATATTTACAATGGGAGTATCCATGTAGGATACAAATAAGGAAGAAAAAAACTCTTAAGAGGTAAGAAAAGGTGGCTTTCTTACAAGGTTGATGCTCCAAGTGTCTTGAGTAGGGCCGATTTTGACGCTTGTTGACGGTCCACTAGCTTTGACGGTACATTTTTCTCCACTCTTGACCTTCCTTGAGAGACAAGGTAATTGAAGCTGAGTAATCAACCACCATGATGCTGTCTTTTAAGAGAAGAGGATGAATTTTGTGGTTTTTTTATAGATATGGGTAAATTGGAGGAGGAAAAATGAGACTAGGTGGTCAATTTTTGAATGGAATTGTGTGTGGGAGGTATGAGTTCACCATGGTTTCTCTTATTCTTCAAGGTTGAGGAGAAGGTGAGTAGTGTGCAGAGAGGAGTGGTGAGAGAGATGGGGATGATGAGTGGAGAAGTGTGTGTGAAAGAGGAAAATGATAAAGTGGAAGAGAGAGTGTGGCTGCATAGCATGGGAAAACTGGGGTCCACTAAAAAAATCATAGCTCACAGCTCGTAGCTCAAAAAAATATGAAAAAATTTGAGGCAAAAGTTCAGCCCACGAGCTACAACTTTTGTTTGTATCACCTTTTCAAATTCGGAGAGCAAGTGAACTTTAAAAATTCAGCAAAACCGACCGTTTTTTTTCCACTGCAAGGTCCTTGTGGGGTCCTTCTTTGGATGATTCTTTTGAATACCTCCAAGAGTGAGCCCTCCATAGTGCATGTATGCATGCCACCTACCCTTGACCTTATTTGGTAGGTCTATAATTGAAGATATTGTTGAGATTAGGATATAAGTGAATAGTACAACTAAGAAAATCAAATATTGAGGGGTCTAAAAAATATGTACATGTCAAATATAAATAATATAGGTGGAAAAATATAAAGGGGTCAAAATAAATCTCTCTCATTATAGTCTACCATAAAAAGATAAATATTTTTGGTGGTCTAATTTATGAGAGTAAAAGAATATATGTAGGAAGGAAAAAAATCACAATAGTGAAAAAAATATACACATAAATAGAACTAGTTTTTTTGGATTTTTGTTGGGATGGAGTTACACAAAATATAAGAGAAGCTTACATGAAAATATTTCTATATGGAATAAAGAGTATGAAAAATGGTAAGAAAAAATTGTGGTAATGGTGAGGCAATGTACAGAGCATAAATAACACACACCTAGGTAGAAATATTTAAATAAATACCAAAATAATTATGAAAAAAATCTTTTATTTAGGCCCTATATACAAAGAAATATTTACATATGCATGGGCCATAATATACTTATATTTTTTATTTTATTTTTTATTTTTTATTTTTTTTGGCTCAACTAGCCCAATGACTAGCTAATTGAGGGTTTTTGAAGAAGATATGGGAAAAGTCCCGTGACTCACGCACGCCTATGTACAGTGAAATGGTAGGGATAGCCACAGTGTTTGGGTGATTTTGGTAGGGTGAGGTAACTCATTGTGGCAATTACAAAGAGCCGAAAAACGGCTATCATTAGCCCTCCCCCTGGATGATGGTATATTCATGTACCATCATAGAGCATCTTTTCCAAAGAGAGTGCTTCAGAGTCCTTGACGATATCTTTATTGTTTGGCCCCTCAGAATTTTGGCTGGAGTTACACTCATGCTTCATGTAGCAATACTTACATGAGACAGCGGCCTTTGGACAGATCTTTGGTAGATCCTTTGGTAGAAGGCGACTCAAATAGGGCTTCAAGCGATACCCGTTTACTTTCCTGGAGTGCTCTTTACCATTCAAGTCCATAAGCTGATAGTAACTTGAATTGAAAGCCTTCTTGACTATGTATGGCCCTTGCCATCTTGTTTCAAACTTGGCATCAAAACGATTATCGAGTCGATTGTCATACCTTAGCACTAGATCTCCTTCATTGATGCCTTTGTCCTTTAGTTTCTTGTCAAGCTTCTCCTTCGCCTGCGTAGCTTTCCTCTTGTAGCACTCGTATGCTGCTTCTCTTTTCCACTCAAGCTCAGCTAAGGTAAGAAGTCGATCCATCCATGCTTCTTGATCATCTTGTGCTGCTTTGTCATGAAGTCGCATTGTTGGAATGTTTAGTTCAATTGGCTGTAAAGCCTCTTGACCATAGACCAAGTGAAATGGTGTGAACTCCGTGGCTTCCCTATATGTGGTTCGATACGCCCACACGGCACCATCCAAGAAGTCATCCCACAACTTTGTCTTGTTTTTCACCATCTTTCTAATGATGCCTGCAATGACACCATTAGCTTTTTCTACCAAACCATTTGATTGGGGATAGTAGGGTGTACTGTGACGATGTAGAATGTGAAGTTCTTCACAGACTTCTGTGAGCAATCCCTTCCTAAACCCTGGACCATTATCAGAAACAATCTCCAAAGGTGTGCCAAATCTACAACAAATGTGAGTGTAGACGAATTTGCTCACTGTCTTCTCATTTACCTTTGCCACACTTTGTGCTTCCACCCACCTAGTCATATAGTCTACAGCCACTAGAATGTAGAGTTTACCATTTTTTGTCCTAGGCAGAGGACCCATAGCATCAATGCCCCACTTTTCAAACGGTCCATTTGCAAGCACGATTTGCCTTGGACCATAAACCAATCTTCTATTCCCATTTACCTAACAATTGTGACAACTTTTACACCAATGTTGGACATCCACATGCAGACTTGGCCAAACATACCCCGCAAGCAAAATCTTCTTCACAGTTAATTCTTGGGCAAAATGACCACCACATGCTTCTTCATGCAAACCTTTTAGAATGGCTGGAATTTCCTCAATAGTTGGTACTCTTCTGCATACTTGATCCCTCCCTCTTTGATAGAGGGAGCCTTCTAGGAAGAGATATACGCTTGCCTTCTTCATGAGTCTCCTCTTCTGAGCTTTTGTGAAGTCTGGTGGAAACTCACCCTCCAAAATGTAGCTAATAATGGGAGTCAATGACTCCAATCCCTGGTATCTCGGTTGCTTGACAGTTGCTGCCACCATGATGACCTGCACTTCTTTCTCAACACATGCAACGGCTTGTTGTGCAAGTAAATCAGGCATCTTCATTCTGTTTCCTAGGAATATGATATAGTTGCACTTCTTCAAATTGATTAAACAATCTACGAATGGCATGAACTTTTGTCCGTAAGCTCTCATTCTTGCATGCCCAAATGCCTAAAATCTGTTTAACAATGAGAAGTGCATCTCCCTTTACCATGAGGCGTTGTATCCCTTGGCCAATGCACATCTTCAAACCATGAAGTAGTGTGTCGTATTCTGCTTCATTGTTGCTAGTTGAACCTGGTAGATTGACCTTCTCTTTCATGACCACCTCTCCACTTGGGTTGAGCAACACTAGCCCTCCCCCTGCTTTCCTGTGGCTCGTCGAAAAGCTCCATCAAAGAACAAGGTAAAAGCATTAGGAATACTTTTTGGTGGTGGCAATGGTAGGGTCTTTACTTCAGGCACCTTAATTCCTTTCATGTACCCTATAAGTGAGAATCCCTGCCAATTGTGCACGCACACTATCTTCTACCTTGAAAGAGTATTGAAACTCTTGCAACTCCATAATCCACTTTGAGATCCTAGTACTAAGATTCATTTGAGATGACACCCAAGGGAACAAATTCTCTGCGGTGAGGATTACAAAAGGTTTTGGGAGCAGTAGGATCTAAACTTTCTCACCGCAAACATGAGAGAAAGCATCATGAGTTCTGCTTCTGTGTAGTCTCTCTCCAAAGCATTCATGACCCTACTAGCAAAGTAGATGGGTCGCATCCTTGTACTGTGGGGATCTTGTTGTAGCAACACAGCACCAATTGTTTCCCTTCCAACACTAGAGCTAACAAAGAATGTGTACTCCCAACAAGGAGGCATGAGTGTTGGTAGCTCTGACAAAATGACTTTAATGATTACAAAAATACTCTTCAAGCTCATCAGACCATGCAAATTCTACTTGTTGTGTCAACTTTTGCAAAGGATGAAGCAACTCCGAGGCTAAGTGAATGAAGCGTGACATATACTTCACCTTTGAATGAATGATATGACCTCTTTGAGATTCTTGGGTGAGGGGAGCTCAATAAGAGCCTTTGCCTTTGAAGGATCCACCTCAATGCCTTTATAGGAAACCTTGTGACCAAGCAAGATCACTTCATCCTCAGCTATGTGACACTTGTCGGGGTTGAGTTGACCTCCCATGTCATAGAGCTTCTTTAAACCTTCTTCTACCCTTTGTAGATGCAATGATTTTGAGCTATAAATGCAAAAATCATCAATAAAAACCCTAATGGACTTTCCAAAGAATGCTTGAAACACCATGTTCATGAAGCGTTGAAAGTTGCAGGAGCATTTGTCAGGCCAAATGGCATGACTCTAAAAGCATAACAACCCCAAGGAGTGATAAAGGTTGTTTTCAATTGATCCTCCAATGCGATACCTATTTGAAAGTAACCCGAGTAGCCATCACACACAGTGTACTTCTCATGACCAGCTACTTCATTTAGTATCTCATCCTGAAATGGGAGGGGAAAGTGATCTCTTTTTGTTGCCTCATTAAGTGGACGATAATCCACACACACCCTCCACTTGCCGTTTTTCTTAGGAGTGACAACAATGGGAGAGACCCACTCTGAATTCTCCACTGGATAAATGAAACCTGCTGCTAGAAGCTTTCTTACCTCCTTGAGTAGAGCCTGCTCCTTAATGACTCCTAGCCTTCGTAGCTTTTGAGCCTTAGGTGTGGCCTCTGGCTTCAACTCAATCTTGTGTTGAACAACATCTACTCCACGCACATCGGTGTAGTCTTTAGCAAAAAGCCTCGGAAATTTCCTTAGCACACATTTGAACTCCTCTCTTTCATCCTTTGTAAGTGTTGTAGACAACATACCTTCTAACATTCCTTCATCTTCCACCTTTTGGTTCTCTTGGGAACCTACCTCTTCCAAACCTCGAGAAGAGGTCTCCTGGTTGTTTGGCTTAAACCTTACCCCCATGACTTCAATGGAGGACTCCTCTTCAGTAATGCTGCCGCTACTTTCTTCTTCTAAAGTGTTTTCAGTCCAATCTTCTTCCGTCTCACTTCGAGATGATTCTTCATGGAGCTCCTCTTGGCGTTGCTCCTTCATGTCAAAGACAACCTTCTTGTGATTGTCATTCCTGCAAATTAGCTTTCCACTCTCCCAATCCTGCAAAGCTCGCATTTTCATTAGCCATGGTCTTCCTAGGATAAATGGGTAACCATTTCCTTTGGTAGACATGACATAGAAATCCACTGTCTTCTTAATGCCAAAGGCCTCCACAAAAACATTTTTACAAATGCCTACGCACCTAGCCTGCTATTGTTTGCCATTTTCACTTTGATTTCAGGTGTCTCATGGATGTGCATGCCTAGTCTTTGCATGAGCCCTTCTGTCATGATGCAAATTTGTGCACCCCCATCCACTAGACCTTTCCTAACCAATCTTCCTTTTATGTAACAAACTAGCACAGGTGTAATATCCTCGTTCATTTCAGCATGTGCAATTTTTACAACAGGAAAACTCTCTTTTACCTTTCTCCTAGTGCTAACTGCCTTTGTTAAATCCCTCCTAACTTGTGGGCATAATGCAAGAAACTGAGGCCATGAGATATCAGGACCCTTACCTCGCATGTCTTCCAACAGGTTGTATGGAGCCATTTCATGTCCAAGAGGAAGTCTTGGAGGTTGATACGACGTCGAGTCCTCTTGGTTTCCTTGGTCTCCTTTGCCTTTTTGCCTTGTCCATGGTCACTCTGTGAATTGACTCCTTCTTTCTCTTTACCTTTCCCTCGGCCACGCTTAATGCCATTGGCTTCCATGTCAACCTCATTTGAATTTGTCACCTCTACCACATGCACATTTGGATCTGGCAAAGGTGGAACTCCTTCTACCCTTTGTGGAGGTGGTCTTGGTCCATTTGGCCTTTGTAGAAGCCTTGGTTGTTGACCAGCTCCTTCTCCTGCATTCATCACTGGGTAATTCAAGTTAGGTCTCCCTGGCTCTCCACGGGGCCAAGGACAATTATACATCCCATGTCCAGACTCTCCGCAATTCCAACATTGCAAGACTCTCCTAGTTCATGGCTCTCTCTCTTCTGACTTCTTTGCTTGTCCCTTTGGACCTACAGCTTGTGCAAGGTGAATTGACAGGCTGCTTAAAGATTCATTTAACTTCTCAATCACTTCAGCCGTTACCTCAGGAAGCTCCCTAGATGTTGATGCTTGTGACTTACCTTTGGGTCTAAGAACTTCTATTGGAACCTCTCCCCTTAAGCACTTGAGTTTTCCTATACTTCTCAGCAGCCCTAGTTTCCGCTGCATCAAAAGTAGCAGGTGCACCCGCCTCAACTTTTACCTTAAGGTCAGGAAAGAGTCCGGCTATGAACCTCTCCTTCTTTAAAAATTCTGCACCATCACCAGGGTTAGCAACATTTCGTATCCATAGAGCCCAAAGACGTAGAAACTCTTGCTTGTACAAGTAGTAGTCATCTAAGTCTTTTTGCTTATGAGAAACAATGTCTTGCCATAGTTTTTGAGTGTTTTGGGGATCAAAGAAGTATCTCTTAAAACGATTCAACACTTCTGTGTAATTCCCCTTAACTTCCTCAGGCAAAGAGTCAAACCAAGTACTAGCATCTTTCCTAAGGACCACCTCAAACATTTCTACACGTTCTTGATCGGTTACTATCCTCTTGATACGGCAAGACATCTTGAAATTTGCTAAAAATAATTCTGCATCCTCTCCAGGCTCTCCAAAGAAAAGAGGATATCCAGACATTTGGCGTTGGCTCTCCATTATTATGAAAGATTACAACACGAGTTACAATAAGGGATACAATAGAGATTTAGAACCACTCGCCTGCAAATGAAGAAGTGAGAAAATACCACTCTAGGTTTTCTTCTTCAGCTATCCAAGCTTCAATAAGGTCTCGATTTGTTTGATCAAAACAAAAAGGTAGACTATTGATGAGCTTTAAGAAGGGTTGAAATTCTTCAAAGCTAAGGCGATAAACAGAAATCTCTAGAACTTCATTTTCTGGATCCAAAAGAGCAACCACGTCCCAAGTGATAAATTGCACTTGCTCTACAATTCCCAACGCACAAGCGGTTTGTATAAAAACTAGATCTTCATGCTCGTCGAAGGCCGTGAGAAAGTAGCAATTGACTAGGAGCTCCTTTCCTTCGAGTTCCACACAGTCGGAGTGAGGCAACCTTCTCACAATTTCATAAAGAACATCCTCATCAAGTCCAATCAAGTTTGCAAGATTTAAAGACTCCACTTGTGCTACAAAATTCCTGGACAAAAACTCCTTAGGATTATGGTTAAATCATTCAAAAGCATAAAGAGATTTACAATGTCTCTATGAACAAAGTGTCATAGAAAGTAGAGAAGGATGAGAATTTATACAAATTTGCAATCTTCTCTATGCTCTCTTTATTAAGACAAGCTCTAAATAGCTCCCTATCTCCTTTGTTGAAAGCGAAAGAAAGACTATTAATAAGACGCAAATGAGGGAAAAATTCACCAAATGTGAGTCTATGAAGCGTGAACTCTGGCCGCAAGTTTCCTGAAGAGTCTTCCTCAATGGTGAAATGCACTCGCCAAACGCCAAATTTCACTCTATTTACCAATCTTAGGGCACACACTAGTTGGATGAATGCGCGGTCTTCCTTAGTGCCCAACAACAAGAGGAAAATGGAATCCACGCGTAGGACCTTCCGTCTTAACTTCACCACCCTCTTGTTATGAGGGAGACGCCTTACTACTTGCTCCTGCAACTCAATTGGTAATAGAGCTAGATCTCTAAGGATTGAACTTTCACTGCACACACATTCCCAGTTAGAACAAATGATCGTTTTTTTGTTTCTTGTAACAACTTGGACAAAGAAAAAACAAACATACACACTATTTTGCCGGGCTGCACTTCATTTTAAAATAAAATGAACACATGTACATCAAAAGAAGTGTGGTAGTTGATGAGAGGTAGAATGACAGGGTTTGGTGATGCAAGAATTTCTCCTGCTCTTTGGGCACCAAACATGAACACCATTCGTTGTTGAAAATGGATCTTTCTACTAATTGCAACGTTTATTCTAATGTGTGGAGTAAAATGAAAGGGAAAAACCTCTATTCCTGGGCCATTATCCATGGCCTATGCATGTCCTAATGCTTAAAATAACACAAAAATATAGACGTCCAAGCTAATATCGTACCTAATGAGAGGCAAATATCGTACCTAATGAGAGGCTAACCTAAGAGGACCTAAAATTCTACGAATTACTCGCTGAAATTGCAACTTAGTACTAACAATTATGTGTACCTTTTGCCTTGCAATGGGAATGAAGGGATCATACAAATTCTCGTGATTCATGCAAGCTACTTGATTATGCTAAAGGTTGAGCCTTCACAAAACATACACAAGCCTGTCCTCGGTGGGGGCACCAATTTGAGGCGGTCCGGGGCGGGCAACAAGAAGAGTGGCCTCTAGACACCCTTCAAGGCTCCCGTGCTGCTCAATGGGGCTGGGGCACAACACAACACAAACCAAAACAACAAAACCACAGCCAAATCCCAACTACACAAGGGGCACCACCTAGTTTAAGAGCGAACTAGGACGCAAAAGAGGAGAATCGTGAGAGCAACCCACAAACAAGCAAGGAATTTACACTAACCCTAACACCAATGGAATACTCTCACACCCTAAAACACGAGAGAGAGAGAGAGAGAGAGAGAGAGAGAGAGAGAGAGAGAGAGATAGTGCTCGGGCTGCTTTGAAACGTATCGGCAATGATCAAGCAAACACAACTATATATTTAAGAAAGAGAGAGAAAGGGGGAGGGGGTGCTTGTTGCATTAATACCTTCTTACAAATCTGTCATGACAAATCAAAGTGAAATTAGTATCTATTCAACATAGCTTGCGTAAATTTCACCACAACACATCACAAGAAAAGCCACCCCAATCACTGTCTTAGAGCCAGGGGAGTCCTCTCCACCCTGTCGCCCTCTTACAGTATGTGGGATTTATGGCTAGATTGATGACAACACCAGAGACAAGCTATCAAGAACTTAACAAAAAACACCAAGACACTTACGCATCATTGTTGTCCATTACTTCACGTTGGAAGGGAGACAAAATATCCAAGCTTAGTCCAAATCCACCCTCCTTGATTCAGCAAATGTTGGGCTTACACTAGTAGGAGAAATGATAGATTTCCTACTCTCAATTGAATGATCACTCTCTCTCTTACAATGGCATAGAGTTCCCTTGCTAATCCCCTATTACAACACATGCACATGCATAAGACAATGAGCTTCCACTCAAGAGCTCCTTCTAGAGAGGTTGAGCTTGGCTTCTCAAGCTATAGCATAGTGCTCTTGCTTATGGCTCCCCCTTTGTGCTAGCTACACCCTCCTTTTATAGCAATTTTGAAGGCTAGGGTTACGCCTCTAACCATGGTTGGGTTAGATTTTCAGCAATTTATCTAATTTCTTTTGCTTGGAATTATCAAGAAGTTGGTGAGGAAAGAGAGAGGAGAGAAATGGAGGTGATAGGACTTTTCATAGTGGGTTAGTGTTAGTAGAGTTAGTATTAATTTACAAATAGAATTGGATATTTACAATGGGAGTATCCATGTAGGATACAAATAAGGAAGAAAAAAACTCTTAAGAGGTAAGAAAAGGTGGCTTTCTTACAAGGTTGATGCTCCAAGTGTCTTGAGTAGGGCCGATTTTGACGCTTGTTGACGGTCCACTAGCTTTGACGGTACATTTCTTCTCCACTCTTGACCTTCCTTGAGAGACAAGGTAATTGAAGCTGAGTAATCAACCACCATGATGCTGTCTTTTAAGAGAAGAGGATGAATTTTGTGGTTTTTTTATAGATATGGGTAAATTGGAGGAGGAAAAATGAGACTAGGTGGTCAATTTTTGAATGGAATTGTGTGTGGGAGGTATGAGTTCACCATGGTTTCTCTTATTCTTCAAGGTTGAGGAGAAGGTGAGTAGTGTGCAGAGAGGAGTGGTGAGAAAGATGGGGATGATGAGTGGAGAAGTGTGTGTGAAAGAGGAAAATGATAAAGTGGAAGAGAGAGTGTGGCTGCATAGCATGGGAAAACTGGGGTCCACTAAAAAAATCATAGCTCACAGCTCGTAGCTCAAAAAAATATGAAAAAATTTGAGGCAAAAGTTCAGCCCACGAGCTACAACTTTTGTTTGTATCACCTTTTCAAATTCGGAGAGCAAGTGAACTTTAAAAATTCAGCAAAACCGACCGTTTTTTTCCACTGCAAGGTCCTTGTGGGGTCCTTCTTTGGATGATTCTTTTGAACACCTCCAAGAGTGAGCCCTCCATAGTGCATGTATGCATGCCACCTACCCTTGACCTTATTTGGTAGGTCTATAATTGAAGATATTGTTGAGATTAGGATATAAGTGAATAGTACAACTAAGAAAATCAAATATTGAGGGGTCTAAAAAATATGTACATGTCAAATATAAATAATATAGGTGGAAAAATATAAAGGGGTCAAAATAAATCTCTCTCATTATAAGTCTACCATAAAAAGATGAATATTTTTGGTGGTCTAATTTATGAGAGTAATAGAGAATATATGTAGGAAGGAAAAAAATCACAATAGTGAAAAAAATATACACATAAATAGAACTAGTTTTTTTGGATTTTTGTTGGGATGGAGTTACACAAAATATAAGAGAAGCTTACATGAAAATATTTCTATATGGAATAAAGAGTATGAAAAATGGTAAGAAAAAATTGTGGTAATGGTGAGGCAATGTACAGAGCATAAATAACACACACCTAGGTAGAAATATTTAAATAAATACCAAAATAATTATGAAAAAAATCTTTTATTTAGGCCCTATATACAAAGAAATATTTACATATGCATGGGCCATAATATACTTATATTTTTTATTTTATTTTTTATTTTTTATTTTTTTTGGCTCAACTAGCCCAATGACTAGCTAATTGAGGGTTTTTGAAGAAGATATGGGAAAAGTCCCGTGACTCACGCACGCCTATGTACAGTGAAATGGTAGGGATAGCCACAGTGTTTGGGTGATTTTGGTAGGGTGAGGTAACTCATTGTGGCAATTACAAAGAGCCGAAAAACGGCTATCATTAGCCCTCCCCCTGGATGATGGTATATTCATGTACCATCATAGAGCATCTTTTCCTAATAGATCATGTTTGGAAGGCTGTGAGAAAGATATAGATCCTAATATTGCCTATGGGATGGATGTGCTTGAAGAAAGTCCACAATACTACATGGAGGACTATTGGGGACAAGTCAAACCTGTCTATCAAGTAGCTGCTCTTGCTGCAAGAGGCCAAAATATCAATTACACTACTAAGAGACCACCTCTTCAATGCTATGAGTGTGGAGGTCCACATCGTGTAGCCGAGTGTCCTATTAGGCTACAAAATAACGCCACACTAATGCAAACCAATCAAGCGAGCACGTCTACAATGCTGATACTCATGTGTAATCGATGTGGCATAGATCATTTGATTGCCCAATGTCCAAATAATCCAAATGCACCGAAGATCACGCCATCAAACTTGATTAAAGTTAACGAGGAGCCATCACAAAGTACATCTGTGGTACCAGTAAACGTACTCACACGATCGATGCTCCAAAAACAAAATTATATTCTTGAGGAAAGAGACACGGCATCAATTGCCCAATCTCAGAAAAAGAAGAAAACACGAAGGAAGAGATTGCAAAAAGCAGCGAAGTCAGACCCCAGTTCAAAGACCAAAATAGGGACTTGTGACAACCCCATATATATGAACGACACTGAAGAGGATTCTGATTCAGGTGAAACCATGGAGACCAAAACGACCACTAAGATAGAAACCAACAAGGAAGATATTCATGAGCCACAATGGCCAGGATCCAAGAAGAAGATAGGAACTTATCCAAACCCTACAGAGGAGATTGAGCGAGTCAAGCAATTAAGGAGTTTGGTAGAAGATACCCAAAGGGATCTAGAACCAGCACCTAGGCAGATCCAGATTACAAACACCGTGTTCCCTATGCAACAACAACCTCACCAAGTCCATAGACCCTTAGCCATACCTAGTGTCATCCAAGAAAAAAGTGACTTAAAGTCATGGTAAAGTGGGCGTACTCACTTCTTGATGGAAAGAATATTTACAGAGGGACTACCTGATCCTATCGAAGAAATGGAGATCCCATCTTCCCCACGTCAAGGGACTGAATTCCAAAAGGTGTCGTTAAACATTTCCAAATTGACGGATTTCATGTCTTCAGAAGTTAGAACCACCATCATGTCCAAACTATATAAAGACCCTGAGCTAGTCTCAGCTGTTCGAGCCTTCCTCAATGGAGAACTAAAGTTTGGGCTACCACAATTTGCACAAATGGATGGAGCTGGGGAGATGCCAATAGAGGAGGAACACTTAGATCCACAACCCAACCTAGATGAGAACCTTGTTATAGAAATACCTGTTAACAAGTTGGGACAATACTTTGAGGGTGATGAATCCAATGCGACCATACCAATGACTACTAAGGGATTAACTGTGAAGGGAATCCTTGATGGTGGCGCTGGGGTTAACATTGTGACTAAAAATTGCTGGGAAACTATGGGAAGACCTCACCTTGCGACCACAACCATAGTAGTGAAGGTGGCCAATGGGTCTATCGTTAAACCTATTGGGATGCTAGAAGATCTCAAGATCAAGGTCTTTGGACATAAAATAAGGATTACCTTCATTGTTATGGATTTCTCCAAGCACACTATGGCATCAGAGATGAACTTAGGATGTCCTTTCATGAGGGAAGCAAAAATGGTGCATGACTCGTCTAAAAACCATGTCTACTTGCAGTTCCAAGATTTTGTCATTCGAGTGGATCTGGTAACTGGTCGAGCACATCCCCTAGGAAATAGGTTTATAATTGATCATAGATCTGACACCACAATTCACTCGGCCCCATTGCAGTATTGTTACACGTGTAAAGCGGACACTGATGTTGGGGAAGATTCTCCTTATATGGATGTTCTACCTGGGATGACTGAGTCGGACAATGTGGATTGGGTCCACCTAGCAGCAACCATAGACACTTGGGTAAATAGGGGGACATCCTGGGTAACACCTTAGGGGGATGAAATGCACGTACCCTTAAATATGCTACAAGCAATGCATATAGCTTCTGACAAGACTCATCCTAATATAACAAAGAAAACATACAAGCGGGTCCCTAAATCTTCTTTAGCGACCATGGTTGATGCTAAAAAATAGAAGCCTTGTAAGAAACGTCCCACTCGCTCCAAGAAATGTAAGGAAACGTGGCGGTGGATTCCTAAACGACTATTGGAAGCCCAAGGCTACTATCAAGGAAATGATCAAATCTGGGTGCCAAAACGTAGATTGTGTTCTTACCTGTCACCTGACCCATTTGAGCCCAATCCTGTAGCTCCAAAACTAATTGAAAATCGCGGAAAGAAAAAATCACAGAATGCTACTCACTTGCTCCAAAGCTAGCTTGGGTACCGAAGAAAGAACAATTTGTTCCACCTAGCTCTGGAAGGGGGGAGTCCCATGAAGCTTCTAGCTCCTCTTGTAATGCATCTATAGAAATAAAATCTTCTCCACATCCTCCACCGACAACAGTGGACCTCCATGAAGCTAAAAAGGAATCCACACATCCCAGTGTTCAAGAATCACCTGATGAACCACTTCAAGTTCGATCTTGGGAGAGTACCTTACCACCCTTGCAACTCGATGAGGCACCTAAGGTAATAGAAAACTACTCGCAAAAATCCTCACCTAGTACCAACTGGAACAATTGGTTTCAAAGGGTGACGAGCACATTTCAAAAGGTATGATCTACCTAAGGAAGGGGGGAGTGTTTGCTGACAGTCATCAGTCACTCACTCCCCTCTCAACCTTCCTCCCTGACCTCTCAATCTCCCAACCTCAGGGAATGTATATAATAAAGCTTTAAACTCACAAAAAACAAAAATAATAAAGAGCAAGAGCAATTAGCAAATGAGTATGCACAATAAAAGTCAAAACATTGACCCAAACCTACACATTCACATGCGGTACACTGAAACAAAAACCTATGTCATCAAACACCTTTGATCGTCATCACTCGAGTGATGGAGGGTAGGTAGGATTATTACAATAGGAGTGTTTCTATTTAAGAGTTGAGTGATTAGCAAAATTATTTCTTCCCACTGATGTGCCTCGTAGAGGTATTCTTTGTGTTTCCTCGTGTGTACAGGAACGTGTTGCTGTTGTTAGGATTTGGACCTTCATGGAATCTTTCTCTCATTCACACTTCAAATCAAGCGCGACCATCAACACAAACAGGTGTTTCTTGTCCATTAGCATTGTCCCTTATCTTTTTGCATCCATGTTTGTCTGCTTTAATTGTGATTGGTAGCATAATATCCAGCACATTTGCTTAGTATCAAACATTAAATTCAATGTAATTTTTTGTCATAATCACTTGTCTAGGTTTAAAAATCAAGCAGTCCGACTAAGCTAGTTTGACCAAGCTCGACGTTAGAGATCTTCTCTTAATACCTTGGGGAATGCCTTCCTAATTATCAATGGTTACTTAGGTTCTTAATCCGATTTAGGCAGCATTGTGTGAAATGTACTAGGGCTTTCTAGTGGGCTTAATCCCTATTGACCTTTAGCTCAAGTATTATAAAGGGAGCTTACTAGTGTGATGAGCCTGGGGAGGGTAACACTGTTATATGACCCCCCAAAGTTACAAAATTAAAATGCTGAAAACGAACAAGCAAAAAAATCAAAGTGCCACAATGTAAAATTTTAATCTAGAAGAGAAATCTCAGCTTGATTTGGTACTCCACTCGCATATATCCCCTATGGTACTAGAGCCCTAGAGGTTCCCAGTGTGGGCGCTTTTCCTTGAAAAGCAAAAAACCCAAGGCATACAAAATAAGCACACACACCAAAATTGAATCACTGTGAAAAGACTTTGGGGGATCAAAGAAAAAAGGCGATGATTTCATGAGAAATTTCTTTTATCGTAGCTTAACTACAAGGTCTTCTAGGTATAGCCTCTAGTCAGCCCTCGGACATGAAATACTTGGCTCTCGCGATTAAACAACTTAATTGACCAGAGAAAATTGAGAAGCTTGCCCATGGTATTAATAGTCGATCTTTAGTGTCAAATTCTCTTACCAATCAATTTGTCTGCCTAAAATTGCATATGCTTTTTAATTGTATATGAGAATGCAATTACTGTGCCAATGTTGTTTGATTTTGCAGTGACTGAAGAAGGCTAAGGACATTCATCTCAAATGCTCTTCCACCTCTACGAACGAGCTTCAACTCAATAGCTTCCAAAGACAGAATCTACATCAAGAAGGGGGGCATGTTAACACTCACACACATTCCTATCACCTACAATGGGTGCTGTATTATTTATTTGGTAGAGTCAGGTACCGAGCTTGTAGGTCCAATAGGAAAAGGGTAAGAGTGATTTCCGATGAGAGGTGCACTCTAACTGGAACATTCAAGGGATTAGTTGGCTAAGCATGGGCACCCAAGTTTCAATGGGGCAAGCTCATATAAAAGTCAACTAAACCTAAAATTCACTCATTCTTTCAGTTGTGCAATTGAAGAGTGCTCTTGCTCCATCTCCATCTTCTTCTTCTTCATCTCCTTGTGTGTGTGTGTGTGTGTGTGTGTGTGTGTGTGTGTGTGTGTGTGTGTGTGTGTGTGTGTGTGTATGCGTGAGAGAGAGAGAGAGTGTGTGCGATCGAGCATTGCGACGACGGCACGGCGGCGGCGAAGCGGTTGAGCGCAGTGCAGCGTGGCTCCTTCTTCTTCGCGGCAAGGAATCCTCCACGATAGCAAGCATAGAGCGGTGAGTGAGACACCATCGTCATATTTGAGCTTACTAGTTTAGGCTAGTTGCATGCTTGGAGCCATTGTGGCTCGCACACAGTGTATTGGCAAGTTCCTTGCATTGACCCGTGCGACATACGCGCACAGTGCACATGCACATTCTCGCTTACTCTCTGTCGCTCTATATCTCTCTCTTTCGCATATAACTTATATTATGTGCTTGTGCGAGTCGTCAGGTATGCAGATTCGCTCGTTTATGGATTGTAGTATGTTATTTTTTTGTATTTTGTAGGGCAATCGCGCCTGTGTCTGCAGCAATGGTATCTTATGGATAGAAACAATGTACACCAGTTTTAAAACGATAATTCCTAACTTTAGAGTGGCAAAAGTGTTACCATATACATGTGGTAGTGATGTGTGTGAACACACTAGGACCGCCGGGGCATTTTTTCCCTCTTTAGGAGGTTTTTTCCCCCGTGCATTGTATATACGCCCATCACTCTAGGGCTATCTATCTTTCCATTGCACACTAAGTAACACACTCTCTATTGTGTGCCTTGCGCTTCCTTCGTCCTCTCCAAGATGTGTGTGTTTCTCTGCAACCCTAATTCCAACAATTAGTATCAGAGCAGGTCACGTCCTCCCGCGCTTAGTCGCCAGCTGCTCCAACACACGCCTGCTCACTTTCTCCGATTTTAGTGAGATGTGGCGAGCGTTTGCAGGTCGACAAAAATTTTGGGATAGCTCGAAGAGCTAGGTCTGCTCAAAATTTTGATTTGCGCTCATTTCGGCCTCTGTTTCCACTACAGGCAGTACTGCACAGGCTATTTCATCATTTTGTGCAGAATTTCTGTCAGTGTCGTTTTCTGCATAACAGGTGCCTTATAGTCTTCTACGGTTTGTGCTATATAGCACAGGTTGTTCCCGCTCCGTTTCTCCTATTTTTGGGCAGTTTTCACATCAGGTGCAACATTTACCATGGCTGACAACAACAACACAAATGTGTTCAAGATGTTTGCTGCTGAGGACAGGTTGGATGGGGACAACTACCCTATGTGAGCTTATATGATGCAACATGTTCTTGTGTCAAAGGGTGTCTGGAACATTGTGCAGGGCATTGATGTACGTCCTGGTTCTGAGGATGTAGGCGATGTTGAGGATGTTGCAGGTCTTGCTGCAAGGATTGCAGCTGTTAGAGTTGTTTTGCCTACGGCAGAACAAGCTCCTTGGGATGTTAAGGATGCGCATGCTCATGCATTGATTGCGTTGTCTGTGAAGCGCACCATTGTTCCTCACATCCGTTCAGCAAAATCTGCAAAACAGGATTGGGATATTCTAGCAGGTCTTTATGCAAGCCGCAATGAGGCTAAAATTGCTTTGCTGCGTAAAGAGCTGGAGTCGAAGATTATGCATGAGGAAGATGATATGGACACTTTCCTTGCTAGTGTCAAGGATATCAATGAGCAGCTTATTTCTGCAAGTGAAGTCATTTCAGACAGTTCCCTTGTGCAGACTGTTCTTGATGCCTTACCAGATTCCTACCAGACTTTTGCTAGTACTTGGAGACTGATGACCCAAGGAAATCCTGAAGTTGTCCAGTTTGATGCATTATGCACATTGTTGTTGCAAGAGTCACTTTTCAGAAAAAACAGGACTAGGGAGCGTGCAGTTAAACAGCCTTTTATTGCTTCTCAAAGAAAGGGTGGTAACAATAATGCAGCCACTTCTTATGGTTCTGCTACGAGTGGCAAAATTATGTTCCTAATGCTTCTGTTGGCAGTACTTCGTCTGGCAATTCTTGTGATAAGGGCAAAAAGAAGATGCGTTGCCATTATTGTAAAGCCAATGATCACTTGATCAAGTCGTGTCCTAAGTTGAAGGCCAAAGAGGCTAAGAAGAAAGAGGGTGGTTCCACTTCAAATGCTGGTTCCACTACAAATGCAGCCATTGTTGAGTCTTCTGTGAAAGGAGACTGTGTTGCTGATGTTGATGCAGAATGGGCTTTTAGCGCAGAGTGCACTTACAATCTTGCAGTCCATGATGCATGCTTGTCAGTTGCTGTAGATTCACATGTGTGGTATTTTGACAGTGGTGCTACAAAGCACATTACCTCACATCGTGAATTGTTTACCTCTCTCGAGTCTGTCCCTCATGGGAATTCAGTCACTTGTGCCAACAACGCCTCTTATCCAATTCGGGGAGTTGGAAAGATTGTGCTCACTGCTGCTAATGGCAGTTCCTTCACACTTGTTGATGCACTTTATGTACCTGGGATCAAGAAGAATCTCTTGTCTGTATCCGCACTTGCTAGACTTGGACTTGTATTCAAATTTGTGGATGACAGATGTACAGTTCATGATCTCAATTTTGGTGATGAAATTGTTGCATCTGGCCTTTTGTGCCGTGGGCTGTATAAGCTCACTTTGTATGAAAAGTGTGGACAAAATTTTGCAAATGTTGTTGCAGATTCAAGGGCTATTTCAAATGAAAAACTTTGGCATGCACGTTTTGGTCTTCTGAATTTTGCCAGTTTGCTGCGTTTGCAGAAATCTGATATGGTTGCTTCTTTGCCGCCTCCTGAAGCACCTGTCAAACATGTTTGTGAAGGCTGTATTTTGGGTAAGATGCAGCGTTCTAAGTTTCCAAAGGATGGTTCAGTTCGGGCCACATGCAGGTTGCAGATTGTGCATAGTGATGTTTGTGGGCCCATGCAAACTCCGTCCTTGGGCAATTACCTATACTTCGTGACTTTCATTGATGATGACTCCAGGCATGCATGGGTATTTCCGCTTAAAGCGAAGTCCGAAGTTTTTATGTGGTTCAAACAATTTCTGGCTATGGCTGAAAATGTCTCGAAATGTACTATGGGCACCCTCCGTTCCGATGGAGGGGGGGAGTATATGTCTCATGAATTTAATGCATTTCTGGCTAGTCGTGGGATAAAACACCAATGTACAGTGCCTTATACACCTCAGCAAAATGGTGTTGCTGAGAGGAAAAACAGGTCACTGACGGAAATGGCACGATGTATGGTCAAAAGTCAAGCTTTGCCACATTCTTTTTGGCTTGAGGCCATTATGTGTGCCACTTATGTACTTAACAGGTGTCCTACGAAGGCTTTGTAGTCTATTACTCCATATGAAGCATGGCATGATAGAAAGCCTTCTATTGAGCACATGCGTGTTTTTGGCTGTTTGGCATATGCTTTGGTGCCACAAGTGCAGCGCAGAAAATTGGATGATAAGACTGTCAAATGTATTTTTGTTGGTTATAGTGCTGAAATAAAAGGTTACAGGTTGTATCATCCGCAAACAAAACGTATTCTGGTTTCTCGGGATGGAGTGTTTGTGGAAGATTCTGTTCAGCCCTTGCTGTCATGTACTAGAGACAGTAATGTAAGCTCACAGGACATTTATGACACTTTGTTGCCTCTTTTCAATGGTGGATATACGAATGTAAGTTCCAATGAGGCAAATGTACAGCCTATGGGGGTTTCTGAAAATGTTTTAGATCAGCCGATTACTGATGCAGATGTACATGATGTACTTGTTGAGGAAAGGGCTGAAAATGAGCAAGCTAGAGGTATGCCAAAATGGCTGGTGCACACTTTGCGTGACAGTAAATTGGATGCACCTTTGTCTAGTCGTACTCGTTCAGGCTCTCGCCATGCATCTTATGCATCAGATTGTTATGCTTTGGCTGTGTCTAGCTTACATGATGTTGAGGAGCCTGACTTTTGATGAAGCACAGAATTTAGAAAATTGGATGACTGCCATGCAATCAGAATATGATGCACTTATAGAAAATGACACATGGACTTTATGTGATTTGCCTCCTGGCAAAAAGGCCATTGGTACGAAGTGGATTTACAAGTTGAAACGCAAGCCGGATGGTGAGATCGATCGCCTTAAGGCTCGACTTGTTGCAAAGGGTTATGCACAGCAAAAAGGCATAGATTATGAAGAGACTTTTGCTCCCACTTGTCGTATGACTACTGTGTGTTTTCGATGTGCATTGGCAGCTCATTTTGGTTGGGAAGTACATCAATCAGACATTGTTATTGCTTTCTTGAATGGTGACATATTTGAGGAAGTTTATGTAACGCAGCCTCGCGGTTTTGTCATAAAAGGACAAGAGGACAAAGTGTGCGAATGTAACAAGGCTCTGTATGGGTTGAAGCAATCTCCTCGTGCTTGGTATGAGAAAGCTGACACTCATTTGGTCAAACAAGGCTTTCGTAACAGTCCAACAAAAAGCACATTGTATGTAAAGCGTGAGGGTGATGTACTTCTCATTGTGGTTCTTTATGTTGATGATTTGCTGATCACTGGACCAAATGAGAGACATATTGCTGAATTTAAGGCTGATTTGAATGCTACTTTCAAGATGAAAGATTTGGGGCTGTTGCATCATTATTTGGGTATACAGTTTAAGCAGTGTGATGGTGGTATTGCCTTGTGTCAGAAAAGTTACATAGAGACATTGCTATGTAATTTTGGACTTGAGGATTGCAAACCTATTGCCACTCCCATGGAAATAGGTTTGAAGTTGAGTCTACATGATGTTGGTGATCCTGCTGATGTCACTCTTTACCAAACTGTTGTTGGCTGCCTCATTTATGTATGCAAACGAGGCCGGATATTCATTTTGCAGTCTCACAGGTCAGCAGATTTATGCATAGCCCAAGGTCTAAGCATTGGCAGGCTGTCAAGAGGATTTTCCGCTACGTTAGTGGCACTTTACATCTTGGCTTGTTTTATCCCAATGGGGGATCATTGCCGCCAGACTTACATGCTTTTTCAGACTCAGATTGGGCTGGTTGTTTTGACACGTGAGTGTCCACAAGTGGTTTTTGTTTCATGCTTGGCAATTCATGTATATCATGGTTGAGCAAGAAGCAACCTACTGTGGCCACTTTGAGTTGTGAGGCTGAGTACAGAACAGTCTTCACAGCTATGGTTGAGTGTGTATGGCTCAGACGCCTTATGGCTGATTTGAATGTTGGACAGGACACTGCCAACACTATCTACACTGAGAGTCAGAGCGCATTGGCAGTTGCGAGGAACCCAGTTTTTCATGCTCGCACAAAGCACATTGAGGTGCATTACCACTATGTCAGGGAGAGGCTCTCAGCAGGAGAGATCAGCTTGGCTTATGTGCCAACACAGGACAACCTTGCAGATCTTTTCACAAAGGCATTGTCTCGTGAGAAGCTTGAAGCTTTCTGCAAAGCTTTGGGCTTACTCCCCTTTGTGGACTGATCCTGTCCTTAGGGCATGGCACTTCCCTTTACTCATGTGCCAGCTCTCGTTGACCGCATCACTCCAGGGGGGATTTGTTACCATTTACATGTGGTAGTGATATGTGTGAACACACTAGGACCGCTGGGGCATTTTTTCCCTCTTTAGGAGGTTTTTTCCCCCGTGCATTGTATATACGCCCATCACTCTAGGGCTATCTATCTTTCCATTGCACACTAAGTAACACACTCTCTATTGTGTGCCTTGAGCTTCCTTCGTCCTCTCCAAGCTGTGTGTGTTTCTCTACAACCCTAATTCCAACAAAAATCCCTACTCAAGTTGAGTAATGTGGAGTTCAAAGACACTTTCTACATAATCGACTCACGTCTTGACAAAATCTGGATGAACATCTTCTTTTGACAACAACCAAAAGCTTCAACAACAATAAGAGAAATAGTCCCAAAAGCACCTCAAGTCCATGCAACAAAGAAACAACCAACCAGAAAAAGATAAAGCTAAAGCAAACAATGAAGAAGATCAACCTTGCAAATCAACTTTACCTTCAACAAAACGAGCCTCCATCAAACTTCTTCACATCCTCTACATCAAGAGCCACACCATCAATAATGCAATGAAAACTTCTTCACATCCTCTACATCAAGAGCCACACCATCAATAATGCAATGAAAACTCAAGCAAAAATTTTATCAGCCAAAGTTTCCATCACATCAAAGCCTCCATAAGAAAATGAAACGAGTCAACCAAGTGTTAGTATCCAAAGAGCATATCAAAGTCAAAGATCCAGTTTGGATAAACCAATCACGAGTTCAACCTCGACACTTGAAGGTGATAGGGTGGGTAGCACAAATGAGTCAATCACTACTCAAGGTGCTACTTCCAAGGGAACACCAATGCTTGGGCCAAATAGGCTAAAGTAATAGCCTAGATCTACTCACCTCAAGAAATAAGTTTTACAAAGCGAAGGCTGAGTCGTTATAGTGGAGATAATGTGTCATGCCCTCTATAGTGGGTGCTCCTCATTGCAATGTGTGTGAGATCTCACTCCACAGCATGCTAACAAAGAAGACAATGAACAATAGAGCAACAACAATATGACTCAACACTGAACATGAACATCATGAACATCAACTAACTCAAAAGAGCCAATACAGACTCTGGCATGGTAGCACACTCAACTCCAGCCCAGATCTCATAGTAGGTACAGTGGGGGTGTCGAGGCTCAACTGTGCAAGGATGGTGAAGACGTGTTGTGTACAACTCAAGATGACAGACTCTAGAAGATAGACCACACAAAAGTAGATGATGATGTGTACCCACCACTGGAATCAACCACTCATATGTATCTCCTAAAGAGCCACCAACAACTGGCAGATATCCAAATCCAGTTAAGCCTATCTCCTAACTAAGGTGGTGGTGATCTGGTCACGGTGTCCACTGGACCACCATCCGTAACACTTGCCACGTGTCACTGCCCAGGTGAGAGTCCACCCAGTGTGAACTCAAGCTCAACTGCAACTAACTACTTGTCCCATGCCACTGACACTTTAGCCCTGCTCTACAGTCATCAATGATAAAAAATCACCTCAACCACAGAAAAAAGAACAACAACAAAAGGTAAAAGAAAAAACCTTCAAAGACCCAAGCAAAGTGACAAGTATGAGTATCAAAGTGAAACTTCAACCAAGCTACCCAACAAAGATAGAAGCAAAGAATGATTCCAGACAAGCTACTCAAAACGCAAGGATTTTATGAAGGTAACACTCAAATATGGTTACCAAAAGGAATATCTCAACATGGAAAAACGAAGATCAGTCATGTGGTCCAAGGCTCCACCCAAAGGCAAGAAATCACAACCAAGTACCAACAAAATCCAGTCAGAACCAAAGATTCTATGACCTCCAAATGGATACCTCATCTTCTACTATAGAATCAAGGCTTTTACAACGGTAATAGTCAGATATGGATTCCAAAGCCTAGTGTCCATCAAGTCAGTGAGCAAAAGGGGCAAATGCAAAAGATAGTTACACATAGACCAGCAACAAGGTGGGTTCCAAAACTTCTAGTGGAGACTCAATCACAGATAGCCCACAAACATCAATAATCTCTTCCCATGGAAGATAAATAAAAGGATCCATCAGTCCCTACTACAACACTAGAACCTACTTCACAAAGTAGTACAAATCAAGAGGAGCAAACGTATGCCAACCTACTACAAAAAAAGGTGGCATCCAAAGACCAAAGTAATGAAAAATGCATAAATCTCAAGAATCTATGGAACTGGGTTCCCGCTTTGAACAAGTACATCCAACTCGCCATTCAAAATACATGGCATAAAAGTCAGAGTCAAGCAGTTAAGCCACTAAGTGAGCGAGGCGTTAGTCCCAAAGATTCAAGTAATATTCTCTGTGGTCTAAGCGTCTTAGCTATTCTAGGTACTGCCCAACTTGGAAGAGTTGAGAATATTTATGTTGTGCCGCTCATGTTGGTATAGGTGAGCATAAGCTTCAAAGTCTATGTAATTTAAAGTTTGGTGAAGTGAAGGAGGAAGTCCAAAAGACACTCATGTACTAAGCACAATATTATATGAGTAGAGAAGCTTCTACATCAAAAACCCTTCTTGGAAATGAGGAAGCTATTTCGATGTCCTTTGATGTCACATGTGCTATAATTTTTCCTTGAGGCACCTATCAACTCTATCTTTCACACTGCATGCTTTTGTTTGACAAATTTCTCATATGCATATACAGCGTCCCAAATTTGACACTTGCATTTGACACTCTTTCTTTATTTCTCCCAAGCACTCACCTTGCATGAACACGTACTTAAATTCCAACTGCTCAACTCCAATAAGAGTGTATACCAAAGACACTTTTTTCCCACCAGGTTTTTTCCCTTTGGTCATCCAAATTTCATACCCTAATCTAGCCACACTCATCACTATCTTCTTGTATATATTCCTTCTACATCAACAATAAGCACATAATACCCATATCATTCATTGAAAAATCCAAGCACCATCTACAGGTCTTCACATGCTAATCAAGAGAAACTCTTAGCTTCAAGGACAAGAAGAAAAGTTCCATCAAACAATGCCAAGTCGAAGACTGGGCATACAAAGACAAATGCCATGCAATGACAAATTCCACAAGAGAGCTCTCAACAAAAATGATAAGGCACTCACACAATGTAATGGAAATAGCCTATGAACTTTGAGAGTAGTGGAATTAGGAAATCAGACAAAGCACTTTTGTGAAATTACTTTGTGAGCATAGCGGGTGAACTTAACTGATGGTAGCAACACAAACATGCTACTTAGTTAACTTGGCATGAACAATACTTTTGCAGGAGAGAGAGTTTAGAGAACATGACAACAGTTGAGGACCGGATTTATGCGGAGCCGGTCCCCCCTCCAATAGGCATTTTTATTATAGTTTCTCCCTTCAAGAGAGACTTGGTACAATACAATCTTTGTGTTCCTTGTGACCTAGGTGATGCAATGAAGATAGAAATCTTCATGCATCATGAGCATAACATAAACTTTGTAGAAAGCATTAACTATCTCCAGCCTCAGTCCCAAGGACTCAAACACCTTCAAAGGTGGAGAGAGCTAGCGAGCAATGAGGGTAGGGAAGAGGAAGAAGAAACATTTCATAGGAGAAAGAAATAGTTTCTCGCTTATCATCACTCTTCTTGCTAGCATACATAATAGCATAGTAATGAAGGTGGAGAAGATGGTAAGATTAAGCATTGAAGAATGGCTCTCGGTTGGATTTGCATTCCATAGCCAAGAGTGTTGGTGTAGACTCTCAACTTCTCAACAAGCTTTGAGAAGAAGATGGAGTTCCTCTACTTTCACCAAGTAAGAATACTAAAAAAAAATGAGTGTGTGAGAGGTGTATACCCCCCAAGAATACCCCTTTCTTGCTTTGGGCGAGCCGTCTTTTTTGAAGCCTCAAGCTCCTTGGACCCCTCTCTGCCTAGCCAATCATATACGCCATGCATTTCAAGTACATGGGTAGTCTTTGGACAAGTGTCCTCCGTGCCCCTTAGAGAGAGAGAGAGAGAGAGAGAGAGAGAGAGAGAGAGAGAGAGAGAGAGAAAGAGAGAGAGAGAGAGAGCTTGAAAATATCTAGATAATTTGTTGAATTGAACTAGAAGCTTATTGGTCCCCTCTTTAGCCCAGCCAATAGAATTCAAGCACACCATGTGGCTAAGCATAGGGAGAGTTTGCCATGTGTCCCACGTGCCCCTTGAGAAATGCGGTGCCCTTTGGGGAGTGGGAGGTTAAGTCAAAGATTCCCCTAACTTTGGGGCTTTCCCCCTCCTTTTTAGGGTCTCTTTTTGACTCAAGGCCCTTACCGCCCATGCATGGGAAGCTTCTCAAGCACTTCCCCATCAAGCATGACAAGCACCTCAAGCACCTTAGTCATCAAGCAAGACAAGCACCTCAAGCACCTTAGTTATCAAGCACGACAAGCACCTCAAGCACCTTAGTCATCAAGCATGACAAGCACCTCAAGCACCTTAGTCAGCAAGCACCTCAAGCTTAGGTTGGGTTCCCACCTCAAGCTCAACCCCAGCTTACCTAAGGTCAAAGGACTTTTAAAACTAACCATTGGAGGTCTTTAATGAACGTTTTTTAAGCTCCATTAACTAGCCTTGCTCTTTGATAGACCCGTCTATCATTTGGACCCCTTTTATCATTGGCCCCGTGTTGAGATAGATCCATAAGCACATATCTATTTTCTAACCCTTGTTCCAGTTTATTATCCCACATTAAATGAACAGTTTAATATGAGAAAATCATTTGGGTTGGTTAGATATTAGATTTTTATGACATTATCTCTCTCTTGAAATCAGTCATCCTCGACTGTGAGGTAGAAGAGATAAAGCCTTAGTCATTAGTCAATTTTTCTTCGCGGGTAGAGGATCCCTTTTTACCCTACGACGTCATTCCAAGATGGATGACTAATCCATTTTGTGCTTGGGAGACATAGCTGCCGCAAGCATGTGTGCTCTTTAGTCCATTTCATTCTCCCAAATAGAGTGACAAATTCTACTTGGCGTTTTGAGAGACGTCGTCATCACAAACATGATTTTAAGTATGCATACTACTTAAATTTGTGCACAATAAAAAGAGAATTAGTCTTATAAGATAAAAACATTGACCAATTAAAAGTAAACATGTACATTTGCTCACTCTAATATAGCATTGTAAGCATTGACAAGGTTCATACTATCCTTAAGTTGGATTCCTTGCATCCATCTAGCATCTTCAAAAGGATAATTTTTGAACTTAATAAGATACTGTCGGATAATCTTACTATGTCATAGTACCTTGTCTTCATGCTAAAGGATAGCTTCGGGTTGTAGCACCTCTTCTTGGTCTTCGATTTCGGATCTTCAATAATTGGTTCACTTGGTGGCTCTCCTTTGTAGGGCTTAAGTAGGCTCACATGAAAAGCATTGTGTATGAGCCACTGGTTGGGAAACTTGAGTTGATAAGCCACCTCATTGATTGGCTTGAAAATTTGAAAAAGACCATAGTATCTTTTTGCTAGTTTAGCATAATACTTTTGATGGCCCGTAGGATTTTTGCCCATTGTTTGCCTCAATCGAGCCTTTGGAAACTTAAGTAAGACTGAATCATTTTCTTTGAATGTTAAGGCCCTTTTGTGCTTATCACCAGTAGCTTTTTTCCTTTGTTGAGAGATGGATATAGCCTCCTTAATCTTTTGAAAAAATTATTGCAGGTCACGGCTTTACTCATTGGCAACGAAGATCTTTCAAGTAGCAAGGGACTTTTAGGTCTTCCCTCTATGATTTCAAAAGGTGCTTTTCCCGTAGAAGTATGGACAATATCATTGTACACATACTCTACAAGAGGCAAGTACTTTTCCCATTGTGAGCGTTGATCTACTTTTGTAACATAGATCTTTAGTAGATCAAGAATCGTAAGATTGGCTATCTCACTTTGGCCATCTGTTTGTGGGTGATAGGCAAAAGAGAAATTCAATCTTGTACCTAGATTTTCAAAGAGACCTTTGCAAAAATTGTTGGTCATTATAGGATCTCTATCTGACAGGATGGATGTTGATAATCCATGGTGTTTGAAAATCTGGGATATGAAGAGAGTTGCCATTTCGTGTGCCTTAATAGTCTTTTTGACAGGAACAAAGTGTGCTTGCTTGCTAAATCTGTCGACTATTGTCCATATTCTCATATTCCCATGGATAGACTTGGGTAATCCAAAGATAAAATCCATGGATATACTCTCCCATGGTGAATTAGGGATTGGTAATGGCTGGAGTAATCTAAGTTACTTCCCTCTATCATACTTGGTCTTTTGGCATACCAAAAATTTTGAAACATACTCTTATATGTCCACTTTCATGGTAGCCAATAAAAGTACATCTCTACTCCTCGAAGAGTAGGTTGAATGCCTCTATGCCCCGCATAAGGAGGAGCATGGGATTCATACATGACTTTCTCACAAAGGGAGTGGTAACACATAGCCTACTGCCATGGAGAAGATAACCATCCTGCAAGGTGAATGGTTTCTCTTTCTTCCCCAAAGCAAGGGCTGACATTATGCCTTTAAAGTCATGGTCAGTAGCATACTCAATTATCATAGAAGATAGATCATTGTGAGTTGCTATAGACACATCATTAACTTTTGGTCGTATCGTGAAAGTAAATTGGCCACTTGATTGTGCTTACCAGCAATGTGAGCAATATGAAAATAAAATTGCAAAAGAAAATTTGCCCACCTCATTTGTTTGTCGGAAAGCTTGGTTTGTGTCATGAAGTACTTGAGACTTTGGTGGTCAGTTCTCAAAATAAATGGACTCCCCAATAGATAGTGCTTCCATGTGTCTAGGGTATGTAGAACAGCTAAAAGCTCTTTCTCATAAATACGCAATGCCCATTCATCTGTATTGAGCCTTTGGCTCTCATATGCTATGGCATGCCCTTCTTGAAGCAAGACTGCTCCAAGGCCACCACAAGCATCACATTGCACCTCAAATGGCTTTGAGAGATCAGAAAGCAGTAGGACTAGCTGGGAGGTAAGCTTCTATTTGAGCTTGTCAAAAGCATTTTTCACCTTGGCAGTCCATGAATACTTAGCTTTCTTCTTTGTTAAGTCATGTAATGGTCTTGCTATTTGAGAAAATTTTTCTATGAAGCATGTATAGTATGCACACATACCAATAAAGCTTCTTAGCTCATGTAGATTACTTGGATTAGGACATGCTTTTATTACCTCCAACTTTGATGAATCCATATAGATACCATCTTGAGAGATAATATGATCTAAGTATTGAATCTCTTGAAAGAAAAATTCGCTTTTCTTTTGATTGAGAAAATGCTTGTTCTCCCTCAATGCTTGAAAAATCACTTGGAAATGTTGATTGTGTTCCTCCAAGGACTTGTAGATGATGATATCATCAAAGAACACTCCAATGAATTTGCGATAGGGTCTAAAATTTTCTCCATTGATTGATTTAACGTGGCTCCAAAATGCATGACTAGATATTCATTAAGGCCAAACATCGTACGAAACGAGGTCTTTAGGATATCTTCATTTGCTATCCTAATTTGATGGTAGCAGCTTTTAAGGTCAATCCTACTGAAGTAGGTGGAGCCTTGAAACCTATCAAATAGATCTTCTAGCCGAGGTACGGGAAATTTGTTTTTGATAGTGATATGGTTTAGTGCGCGATAAGCCTATCAAATAGATCTTCTACCCGAGGTACGAGAAATCTATTTTTGATAGTGATATAGTTTAGTGCGCTATAGTCCACACATATGCAGTATGTACCATCTTTATTTTGTACTAAAAGGACTGGAGAACAAAAGGAAGAGGAGCTAGGCCTCACCATCCTTTTGTCTACCAACTCTTGTACTTGCCTCATAATCTCCTCTTGTTGAGCTTTGGAAACTCGATAAGGAGGCTTGTTAAGCGGTGAGCTTCCTAGTAGGAGCTCAATTTGATGGTCATCATCCCCTCATTTTGGAGGTAAGTCCATAGGGATATCATCGATGAACACACCTTGGAAACCTTTTAGAAAGTTAGACAAGTCGAACTCTTCTTGATTCCTACCATTTACATTTGATGAAATATTAGGACCTTTTAGGGACTCTTTGACAAAAATCATGTACGTAGAAATTGAGGTCTTCATAGAGCAAGAGGATTTGCAGGTGGTATAGTACAACCAGACTCAATAGCATCTATATACATGCTCTTTTCCCTGTAGGTGAAGTAGATTCTCCTTTCAGGGAACTTCATGTTGGAAGCCATGCGGTTGAACCATTGCGCCCCTAGGATAGCATCCTCATGTTGGAGAGGAGAGATGAAAAAGTCTTCTTTGTCGACATAGTTTTGGACATGAAGCCTCAAATACCCAATCAAGGGAGTAACAGAGGCTTGCTATCCCTTGAAAGGGGCATCAACAGTTACAACATCTCCCATCCCGAAAGATTGAATGCCCAACTTGGTGGCCAACTCCGTTGATATGTTGTGAGTTGAGCCAAGGTCAAACAAGATGAAGGCATCATGCTCCCTTACCTTTCTCAAAGCATAGGAAAGAGGTGATCCTTTGCAATGAGCATCCTCTTTTGGAGTTTCAATAGTGGAAGCTCTAGGAGTCTCATTGCGGGCATTTCTCTTGGGGCAAGAACGATAGCCATGTCCTTGCTCCCCACACTTAAAACACTTATGGTCCTTGAAAAAAGCTTCAAGGTCTTCAAGAGATAGTTTGTTTTTACCTTTGTAAAATCCCTTATCCTTGGACCGATTGTTGTTGTTGTTGGAATGGCCTTGGGAAGAATTTTGGCCATTGGTTTTCCCCTTTGCATCACTTTTGTCTTTGCTTTCCATGGGGTTGACATTCCGTCTAGTCTCTTGTTGAAAATTGATGTGCGAAGCAACCATAGTGTGGTGGATAACTTCGATGATAGAACTAGGCCATTGGGAGTTGACGTACTCGGCCATCTCTTCAGGTAATCCCGCACAGAATTGTTGCTTTTGCTCGTCAAAGTCTATCTTTTGAAAGACAATAGCCTTGAGATGTAAATCCCAAAACTTGTCCACATATTTGTGGATAGACTCATGAGAGAGAAGTTTCAAACTGTGCCATTCGGTGAGCAATTTGTCCTTTGCATCGCTTGCAAGGAATTGCTTCATGATGGAAACTCATAGAGGTTTCCATGTCTTTGGGGCTTTACCGTTGCCATGAAGGCTAGCCCACCATTGACGAGCCAATTTTTTGGAAGTGCATAGCTACATGGGCATAGCTTGGAGGATTCTATAAAGCCCTCATCTCCAAAGGCCGCATCAAATTGTTGGATGAAGGCCAATACTTTGTCGGTAGTACCAAAGGTGCCATCATAGGTGAGAAAAGAGATACTCTTTCCTCCCTCTTTGAACTTCCTGAGTTTTTGTGACCTTCACCATGCAGGGTAAGATTTGCGATGTCCTCCCCTCTTTTATTCTCTAGAAGAATAGCCATAGCTTTAATTGGAAGAAGAGGAAGGTGAAGAAGAGGGTGACCTCTTTCTTGCCCTTTTCTTCCTTTGTTTCCTCTCTTCCCTTTTCGAGTGACAAGGAGAAGGACTATGGGTCAAGTGTTTCCTCTTGGGAGGAGTTGGGGATTGTTTAGTCCGTCGTCTTCATGGAGCGACATCTTATGGATTCATTACTTTTTTGTTCTTTGGATTCCTCCTCTCATATGGGAGAGAGTCTTCTTTTGGGGGTCTCATCAAGAGGCCTCCTAAGATCTCTCTCCTCCTGGAGAGGAAAGGAAATCCCATAAGCACGAAGTTGTTGAGCAACTTCGGCTTGCAAAACGGGGTTGCCCATAGCTTGTTGCAACCTAGTAACAAGATAATTAGCAAACATGGGGCATCATCATTAGCACCTTCATGTGCAAAATCAAAGTTATCAATGTTCATTCTACTCTCTTGGTTATTGTCAGCCATGTTAAAAAAAATTGTGTGTTTACTTAGTGTATTCTTTGGTAATTCAAAACCTTAGTTGCTACTCCTCTTAGCCTTTGAAAATTAGTACTTAAGCATCTACACCCACGGCTCGAATTGGTTAATCATAGAGAGTAGTGGAGTGAGTCTAACATAGCAGAGTTGCCGAGGGATAGCTCCTTTCGGACTTCTTGGCTCAATAATGGTAAATCTGTAGGCAAGTCTAGAAAGACTCCATTATTAAGACCAAAGCTCCTGAGGTGTGCACCATATCCCACATAGTGGGCTCAACAAAACTGATAATAGATGCTAGTCCCACTTACCCTAATATAATTAACAAAATCGACCATTAATATGCTACTTAAGGACCTCTGTTCTTAAGCAAGAAAAGAGAAACCAAATGCTCTGATACCAATGTAATGGAAATGGCCTATGAACTTTAAGAGTAGCAGAATTAGGAAATTAGATAAAGCACTTTCGTGAGGTTACTTTGTGAGCATAGTGGGTGAACTTAATTGATGGTAGCAACACAAACATGCTACTTAGTTAACTTGGCATGAACAATACTTTTGCAAGAGAGAGAGTTTAGAGAACATGATAATAGTTGAGGACACTATTTATGCGGAGCCGGTCCCCCCTCCAATAGACATTCGTATTATAGTTTCTCCCATCAAGAGAGACTTGGTACAATAAATCTTTGTGTTCCTTGTGACCTAGGTGATGCAATGAAGATGGAAAGCTTCATGCATCATGAGCATAACATAAACTTTGTAGAAAGCATTAACTATCTCAAGCCTCAAACACCTTCGAAGGTGGAGAGAGCTAGCGGGGAATGAGGGTAGGGAAGAGGAAGAAGAAACATTCCATAGGAGAAAGAAATAGTTCTTCACTTATCATCACTCTTCTTGCTAGCATACATAATAGCATAGTAACGAAGGTGGATAAGATGGAAAGCTTAAGCATTGAAGCATGGCTCTTGGTTGGATTTGCATTCCATAGCCAAGAGTGTTGGTGTAGGCTCTCAACTTCTCAACAAGCTTGGAGAAGGAGATGGAGTTCCTCTACTTTCACCAAGTGAGAATACTAAAAGAAAATGAATGTGAGAGGTGTATACCCCCCAAGCATACACCTTGCTTGCTTTGGGTGAGTCCTCCTTTTTGCTCAAGCCTCAAGCTCATTGGACCCCTCTCCCCCTAGCCAATCATTTGCACCATACATTTCAAGTGGGTAGTCTTTGGACAAGTGTCCTCCTTACCCCTTAGAGAGAGAGAGAGAGAGAGAGAGAGAGAGAGAGAGAGAGAGAGAGAGAGCTTGAAAATATCTAGATATTTTCTGAATTAAACTAGAAGCTCATTAGACCTCTTTATCCCAACCAATAGGAATCAATCACACCATGTGGCTAAGAATAGGGAGAGTCTGACATGTGTCCCATGTGCCTCTTGAGAAAGGGGGTGCCCTTTCGGTCAGTGGGAGGTTAAGTCAAAGATTCCCCTAACTTTGGAGCTTTCCCCCTCCTTTGTAGGGTCTCTTTTTTACTCAAGCACCTTACCCCCCATGCATGGGAAGCTTCTCAAGCACCTTCTCCATCAAGCACGACAAGCACCTCAAGCACCTTAGTGAGCAAGCACCTCAAGCTTAGGTTTGGTTCCCACCTCAAGCTCAGCCCCAGCTTGCCTAAGGTCAAAGGACTTTTAACACTAACCATTGGAGGTCTTTAATGAAGCTAACCCTAAGGTCTTTTAAGCTCCATTAACTAGACTTGCTCTTTGATGGACCCATCTATCATTTGGACCCCTTTTACCATTGGCCCCGTGTTGAAATAGATCCGTAAGCACATATCTATTTTCTAACCCTTGTTCCCGTTTATTATCCCACATTAAATTATCAGTTTAATATGAGAAAAAGTATTTGGGTTGGTTAGATATTAGATTTTATGACACACAATGCTTCAAAGTTGGTGAAATATTGTAGAGGACTTGCATTGTAGTGGAACCAAGGGCAAGATCCATCATAAAAGAAGCTCAGTTCCCACATTTGTTTCCTAGCAGTAGATCTAGTTCAAAAGCTATAGAGTGGCGATCTGTAGTGGACTCTCTGTCAATGTGGATTGATTGTCATATCATCAGAAGTCAGTGTCCACTCAGGTACCCTTTCCAGTAGGTGGTTACTATTGGGATGCACAGGTAATTGGCACAGCTCTTGATCATGAAAGGTAGCCGACTTCCACTGTTGAATCATTTCCCTGGCTCCTACATATAGCCTTTGGAAGCGTTCCAGATTTGAGATAAGAGTGTCATCCTCCAAATACTGTCTAGTAATAGGAGCTTGCTGATGTCTTAATCTCTTATTCAGTGTGATGAGCTGTAAAGAGTGTTGCACATCAGCCTTGAAGGATGCACCACAGCCTTGGCTTTTCCTTTCATTTTTGGCCCTTTAGATGCTTATTCACTTTGATCAATCTAGGACTTTCTTCAGAACCCAGATTCCATAAGTGGCCAACAAGAGAAGAATGTGCAAAAAAATGCAAAATTGACTCAAGAATTGAAGCCCATCTCCATATCAACCATAACACATCAAATATGAATCACACAAGGAAGGGGTGAGCATCATCAACTACGAAACAATTTGAGAGCTAAAGGACCAACCTTGAAGAAAAACCTGAAGACCACCCTAATGACTAGATTGCACATCGTCGTGTCAAGGGACGACATGAAATAGGAAGGGGGTAATGCTAGCTAAATACAATATACGAGCACCCACCTAGTCGAACACCTAATTGGACACCACATTTTTAATGAATTTGTACTCTGTTATATTTTTCGAGCTAATGTAGCTACATTGTGTGTAAATCCTAATTCTAGAGTAGCATATTGCTTCCCTGAGTTGTAATTCTGTCATGATATGTGTAAAGGCCCATGTGAGCTGGTCACATGCCATTTAGAAAGCCCTAGGTATAAAAGTCAATAACCTTAATGTGAAAAGAGGCTAAACTTTTGGAGAAGAGAGATCTGCTATACGTACTTTCAAGCAACCAATGTGCTCCAACTTGTAATTATCATAACTAATGATCGGGTAACGTTTTCAATTTTGAAACTTGCATTGTGTTCCTCTTTTTTTTCTCTGTCAATTAAGTGTAGGCATTTTTAATTTTATTGTGCTTTGCGAATACGCATAATTTTTAGATTTGAATGATTAAATCATAATTTTTTGATGTTTTGACCATGGGAGAGTGTTATTAGACCTTAGGGCGACCTGTTTGGGCTGTTATGTTGCAATTTTTGTGACTTGGGTCATGATGGATTGCGATTTATGTTATGCGACGAGACTTTGTAGACTTGTCCCTTTAGGCCTAGTGAAGCTTTCCTTAAAGTTTCATGACTATCCGAATTCATTTGGTCAACGAAATGGTGTGATGACCTAGAGCGGTGAGAAAGGACATTGGTGGATTTTATGATCATCGAGTGGTGGTTTTCTTGTTGAATTGATATGTTTGCTTAGGTTCACTTTTTGAGGACTAACAAACTTAAAGAGCCTTTGTGGCCCATCCGAGTCGCTTCCCTGATTGTTGACATTATGTTAGTGCCAAATATGTATGCTACAAACGTCCGTCGCGGTGATCCGCTAACACTTGGCACTGTGGTGCTGTCACGAAAGCACATAAAGTTCTTGATGAGCTTTCTCGTTAAAATTTTATCTCTTGGAACACGTAACCACTGCCCAACATGATTGTGGAAAGGAAGATGTGGGTTGTTTTAGCCAAATGCAAAGGGAAGAAATTCATGATAAGGTCATGCGATGTTAAAGAAAGATGCTATGCTTGTAAATGCTTTGGTCATTATGTATGTCAAATGTGGTGCACTTACAAAAGTATGTATAGTTCTTGATGAGTTTTTTGTTCAAAATGTTCTCTTTGAACATGTCCATCGTAGGAGATGCCCAACATGGTTATGGAAAGGAAGCTTTGGGTTTTTTAAACCAAATGTGATGGGAAGGCCTTTCACCAAATGCAATTGCCTATGCTTCCACCTTGAAGGCATGTGGCCTTATCCAAGACATTCACATGGGCAAGAGGATTCATGATGTCATTTCCATTGCTGTGATATCGATCCCTCTCGTTAAGGGTCAAACTGGTCTTATTTCATAGAGCTATTACACAACATATTTTTGAGCTATTGGGCTATTGTGGGCAAAGCCACCTGGACTCCGTAGAGCCAGAGTGCGTTGTTGCTTTCAAAGTTACTTGGAGGCCACTTGTTGGTCCTTTGTGCGGGGCTTCATCCCCTTTTATGTACGCCATTTGCGGAGTGATATGTACAAACTAGAGTGCTCCTAATCACACTTTGTTTTCGATTATAGAGCCATGTGTTGGCTCTGTGAGTTGAGTCTACGAGATCCTCTCTTGTCCCATACTTATATTGTAATCAAATTTCAGGTGTTGCCGATATTATAGACCCGACCAAGCACTGATGCACAGTTAGCATGGGCTGGTGCATTGATTGCGGATATGTCCAATAGGGACATGGCTAGGAAGCTATAGGCTATTTTCACCAGATGCCAAGAGATGGAATCTCTCCAAATATAATCACCTACACTTGCATCTTGAAGGCATGTGGCGTTACACTAGATGCTGATATGGGCAAAAGAATTCACGATGATATTTTTAGTCAGGGGGTGTTGTCGCAAACTTGCAACACCTCTTGGCAAGGCATGCCCTCAACAACTTGGAAACTTCCTGCACCAGCAGTTGCCCAAGCCTCCTAGATGATGACCTCCAACCATCTGTGAACTGTCCCAACCCTGGCGCAGAACTCCTGAAGGGAGAAGACTGACGTGCTATAAACCGGTTTCTAAATGTACTTCCTTCTCAAATGTGGATGTTAAAATTTACAATAAATTCTCAAAGTGAATATTCAGGTTCTTTTTAGTGTCTCCAATGACAGATGAATAATCAAAGATTTGCAAATGGAGCTTGAGCATGAGGCTAAGTTGATTGAAGAGGAAGAACAGAAAAGCAATAGTGATGGAAGACATGATAGCAGAAGTGAATGCGATAGTTGAGCAAAAGCTACAGAAGAGATCACGATGGAGATTGTAATAGACATGATCGACACAATGATGGAGATCGTGGTAGACAACATCATGGCAGTGGTGGTGATGGTAGACATGATAGCAGAAGTGAACGTGACAATTGGCACGATGGCAGAATTCTTGGAAGCGATGATGATGGAGATTGCATTAGGCATGATCGACACCATGATGAAGATCAATGTGAGACAAGGTAGGAAAGATGGAGAGACCATGCCAGGAAAGATTAATATAGAAGGGATTGTAGCCATAGGGATGGTGATTGAAGGATTCAAGAGAGCATAATGATCGCATGGATAGATACAAAGGATATGCTAACAATGATGATGCTGATAAATGCAAAGACCGAAGTAGGAGGGATTGACATGATAGCTTCTTCAAAAAGGCACCATTCATAGGAACTTGAGCAAGCTTTATTTGTGGTTTAATAGTAATAACAACCTTTGTCCCCATTCCTACCCGCAAATAGGCTCAACCATGGGTGCATTGCTCACCTGTTGCCTCCAGCTCGACAACATTGCAAGGTCCGTTATCTGCATCCAATTCTCCATGCGTATGCATTTGCTTGGTCCAACACATAAAGCCTACGACTTTCGTTTCTTATAATTTTTGGAGAGACCACAATGCCAACTCTCCACCATACTTTTGTATGGCATTTCTGCATGACGTGCATTGTATAATTAACATTTTCACTTTGTGACGTTTAACTATTCACATAGGTTTTATGTAGCTTGACACAAACATTTGTTCTCCGGCTTGGACAATTGGACAACACCCGTACACGATTATCAGGTTGGTAGTGCAATTTAATTTTTATAGTATGTTGATAGTTTTTGTATTTTTTGAGCGTCGATGCTTCTTCTAATTTTAGTTCAGCTACATGTTTTCCTCACTAGTACATGCTCAATCTCTATTATCATATCTATAGATGCATCTAATATATTAAATAGCTGCATACTTCTTTTCTCATAGTTGGGCAATTCAACCTATGTATTGCAATACTCAATGCACTCTGTACATATTTACTTTGTTTCTAGGTGTCCTTGTTTGGCAAAGCATTTGCAGGCCAACATGCTCCTCTGCATAACCATTCTTTAGCATGAGGACAACCCTTTATCCCAGCGTTTTCCTTCTCATATATGTTTTGCACGTGGTTCTATAATAGACAACCAAGACAACTATCTCTCTCTCTCTCTCTCTCTCTCTCTCTCTCTCTCTCTCTCTCTCTCTCATAACAGGTCTTGAGTTCAACTCTCACTCGTCGGATAGATCTTAAAGGTCTCTTGGGATAGTTTCCTACGACGTTAAAATTCTCTTCTTCTTCTTCTTCTTCTCTCTCTCTCTCTCTCTCTCTCACACACACACACACACACACACACAAGGACACTACCCTTGATTTAGAGTAAGATGGGTCCCCGGTCTAAAGACTAAATGGCCAATATTACCAGGATGAATGGAAATCTGGAAACAACTACCAAAGTAGGTCAAGGTTTAAGCATAATGATTAAGCTGCAACTCTTTGCTCAATTCAATCACCCCCTTTAGTAGCCCTTTGTTGTATACTTGACCTTATGGAACACAACTTGCTTCTTTCCAATGCTCATCAAGTCCCAAGCTAAGCTATTGTTGTTGCCTATCAAATGGTTCTACTCATCCGCTCGTGTTCCATAACAAAAGCTGATGTGATAGCAATCACAACCAACTAAGCAAGTAACCAACTGCACTCCAAAATCTATCAGAACACACATTGACGGTGTTAGTAAAGAAAAGCAATGCCGAATCCCGATTTTCAACCATAAATTCCCTCTTAAATTGAGGTGTCATTTAGTGACGAGGCCGCCCTCATGACTAAAGAACACGGGGTCTTAAATGACTCCCCAGTGATGGGATCCACATAGGAGAAGTCCAGGCACAAAAGCAAAGAAGCACGATGCCGTCCGATCTGGAAAAAGTAAACTCGAGCAAAATTTGTCGGGCAAGCATAAGTAAATGTAAACACATTCACTTTTCAATGAAATGCTCACGCGCCATGATACCCGTCTGAGTTCGAATTTTGGGGGGGGGGAGAGGGGACTTGCCGCCCATTTTTTTTTCATACCGTTTGATCTCCTCGAGATCAACGCCCTCGACTGTCCGCTGTCGATCCCATGACGCGTCTTCACTAAAGACCCAGGCTAGGCGACGTGTGTGTGTGTCAGCATTGACGGGTGGCACTTCAAAATAAGAAAATGTGAGGCGGCGACTTACACAAGTGCCAAGGTGGCGTTCGCTGCTGAAGGCCTGAAGCTTCCTGCGCCTCGGTTCTATCTGCGCGTTCAGCTCCAATGGCCTCCTGCATGTTAGCTTTAGGGTTCTTGATGAAGCTTCTGTTTGCTGCAAGCGTCTCTGCATCATCATATTTGCGATTGCAGCACAAGTATACTGAGCTTGCCGGCTCTTCCAAACACGGCCCCATGACAAGTTCTCACTTCGAACACGTGCACTCCCATGATGTCCTGCGGCAACGCCGCCATCTTCTTGGAGCCACCGCCTTTCCTCTTGGAGGTTCTGCAGACCCCACGACAGCAGGGTATAATGATCAGGTTTTCTCTGTTGGTGCATTACGAAGTTTGATTGGTGCTTGCATAGGTATGTGTGTAGCAATGTGTATGTTTGTAGATTGACCTTGACACCTCCCACTTTTATAGATGTACCCTTGCTCGTGCGTGTGTGTGTGTGGTCTAGATCTAGGTTAATGATCACTTGTCATTCCAGGACCATTTTGACGGTTGGATGATATCCCTGGACCTGTGTTTGATGATTATAGAGAATGCTTGGATGATATTCCTCAATCCATTCTGCAAAGTTTGTGTGAACTAATTGTTCATATGTATAATGCTTGCATAAACTGCATCAAGGACCTGTTTGCATGCCATCTTAGTAAGCATACATGCTGAATAACTAGTGACTATTGTCATGCTTTCGTAAGTATATATAAATTACTTTTCCCTAAGAGAGGGGCATGTAGTAACTTGATGACGTGGGGTGGTCACTGATGCGCACATCCTGTGGGCTCCACATACGTGGCCCTCTGCAAGGACAATTTTATGAACAACGGGTTGTATGTACTAGGGATGGTTGTTGAGGTGGTGGCAAAGCAGCAATGCAAATGCTTTTTTAGCCTCTACTTAAAACAAATTTGAACTCTATGGCCCTTTTGCGTCATTATGATGAGTTCTGACTGAAATCTGATGGTCATGCTGTGTGCAACCAGAAGATATGCATCTACTTAAGTGCCTGGACATGCACGGTCTGCAAACAAACTCACAAAAGTGCCATAACACTTCCTAATCTTGGTTGACTGAACTGAACTGAACCGAACCCATGTCATGAAGTAGCTTGTCCACGTACATAGAGGGTTAGATGTGCACGTGACATCCCCTCCTTTTCAAAGTAAGGTACAGTACCAAACTGTATGGGGTTGAGGGAGATCGCCAATAGCGGTTGGAATTCTGGAAAGGACTCTTCGCCGGCCACTCTGATGCGTGGTTCATGTGATACTTGAACTTCATAAAGGTCTGCAACGCTTGCTTCTTTGGGCCGCGTCGAAAGCGACAAAGTCTTCTGTGGCTCCTTTAATGCTTCAACTTCGTCTATAGTCATGCGTCTACCTTCTTCAAGAATCTCCGAGAATGAAAATTCCTGAAACCACTTTAACATAAAAACATGAACATACCCATTCCATGTAAAGTGACTGGAAAAATTCTAGTCTTTTGAAAAGACTGTGCATGCAATGTAGATGAACATATAGATGGAGTGCCAAACCGTTCATCAAACACACGCACACAATGGGGTCGAATCGTGACTTTTTGATCTAAATCTATCAAGTGTGGCAATCGGACCAGTGCTAATGGAAGACGGACGGGTAGTAGCTTATGAAAGCCGGAGAAGACTATGCAAGTCTATGAGAAAGCACTCTGGGCGTGATTCATGCGCTTTCTAGTTGGAAGCACTACCTTTTAGGTGCTGTTTTTGTTGTCTAAATAGACCATCAGATCTTGCGATACTTCTTGACACAGTCAAAGCTATTTGAAAAGCATATGCGATGGGCAAACATTCTTTCTATGTTCCACTTCTAGATTATGCACGTGGAAGGCAAGAAGAATGTTGTGGCTGATGCGTTATCAAGAAAGCCACAAATTTCAGCTGTGTCAATTCCTTATCATCATGAACTTGATGACATGAAGGAACAATATGCTACCGATGAAGATTTTGCAAGGATTTTTGAACAATTGCAAGAGGGGCAACATCATGAGCACTAACTCCTCAGAGATGATTTTATGATGATGCATGACAGACTTTGTGTCACTAGACCATTGCGACAAAGTCATGGAAGAGAGTTATGTCTCACCGTTTGCAAGGCATCTTGGTATTGATGTGACAGTTAAAGCGGTAGAGACGTTCTTCTGTTGGCCTACCTTGAGGAGAGATCCTTTGTGCGAGCACGCATGATTTGCCAAAAGTTCAGGTTTGACAGGCAAAAGGCACCAAGGTTGCTACAACCACTGCTGATTCCGGATAAGCCATGGAAAAGCGCTATAGACTTTATCTTTGATCTTCCAAGAACCCCAACAAGGAATGATAGTATATGGACTATTATCTGCAGCTTCAACAAGTAGGCCCGTTTTATCCTTGTTAGGAAGAGGATAAAATCTAATCAGATGGAACGCTTGTTCATGTACAATGTGTGTAAATACCATGATATGCCACAATTTGATTGTCAGTGATCGTGATCCTTGCATGACAAGTTTGTTATGGAGAGGATTGTTTGAGAACATGGGCACTACACTCAAGTTCTCGTCTTTCTTTCATCCACAAATTGATGGGCAGGCAGAAGAGGCTATTTCTATTGTCTTGGATTTGTTGAAATGCTATGTGTTAGATAATAAGGGCAAGTGGAAACAGTATTTGCCTATGCTTGAGTATGCGTACAATAATACGGTGCATTTGTCGACTGGCAAGGCACCTCTCGAGATTGTTGAAGGTGGCAAAAAAGTTCCTCCCATTTTAAGATCTCGATATGTTGAGAACATGGATGAAATGTACAAGAAAATTAAAGTTGCCTTGGAAAATACTCGGGCAAAACAGAAAAAGGCTGCTGATCGTCACCGTCGTGAATTACTGTTATCACCTGGTGATTGGGTTCTATTAAGGTTCGAAAATGCAAGGTTAAAGAAGATGAAGGGCAAGGAACGGCTGTTTCCTAAGCTCAGCACGTGTTGCTATGCGCCTTTTCAAGTGCTTGACAAGATCAACGATGTGGCTTACAGGCTGAAATTGCCTGATGCGTGGAAGATTCATAATGCGTTTCACGTGAGTCTTCTAAGACCCTTCGTGGGTGATGTGCCAGAAGATATGCTAGATGAGGATCAACCAGAAGTTGAGGAACTTGATGAGATCCTGGTACCTGAGCAAGTTTTGGCACATAAGGACATAAAAGTTAAAAGGACAGGTTGCAAGACGCTAGGATGGAAGAGCATGAACTGCCAGAGTAACCAAATGTTTTACAGCTTTACCTTGAAGCCTTTGGGTTACAGCCTACGTATGCCCCAACCCAACGTGTGCAAAGGAGGGGTAATGATAGAGCTAGCACATCAAATGTACATATGAATTCGGTGTAATAGATGGAAATGACAAAAGTATGAAGGTCTCATTAAGTCATTTGTATCTATGTGTTACCTCCTTTTCTTGTGGATACATGCGACGATAAAAGAGTGCTAACAACAGAAGATCATCAGTGGCGTGTATTTATGGTGTGCAATCGAAAACGTTTGCAATTTCAAGAGGGGAGTATGTCACGAGGACGTGGCAACTGCTAACCTTAGTTGTTGGTTTCTTTCCAATGATTTTTGTTTAATTTTTGAGACCCTCTTTTTGAAGTTGCAAATGGTCCGACATTGTTGGCCAATGTGAACGGTAGTTTCACCCGCAGACGGGAAGTTGGTCGGCATTGGAATTCGTATAGTAAAAGGATGTCTAGGCTCAGTTCAAGATCATGTAGGTCGCCCCGTCGCACTCAGCAAGTTGGTGGATACTAGGAAGTGAACTCAATAAAGGCATAGTGCCAAGGTGTTTAAAGTATAAAGAAATATCGAAAGGGGCACCGATTTTGGGGCCTGGTTGTCGGAGTTTGCTCGGAGCATTCTAGCTTCCGAGCTGTGTGTGTGCTTTAAGTGTTAATTCCCGTCACAGGTTACCTTTCCAAAGTGCTCTCTGTGTGTGTCTAAATTAATGAATTTCGGGTGAAAGTCAAAGTCCACCGCCCTACGGGCCGGTTTCACACACTGACCCATTGCCCTTTGTGAGTTGGTTCACACCGACCTTTGTGGACCTATGCAGACGCCTTTCCTCGGCAAGGCTCTCTATTTCATTTGGTTGGTGGATGATTTTAGCCGCTTTACTTGATAATACTCGCTACAGCACAAGTATGAGGCATTTGGCCTCTTCAAGAATTGGCGTTCTCATATGGAGAAGGAAAGCAATCAAGTGTTAAGGACTATTTGATTGGACATAGACGGGCAATTTACCGCCAAAGCTTTCATTCAGTTTTGTGCGGACAATGGCATCAAGCGAGGGCTTGCGAATACTAGACCACCTTCAAAGAATAAAGTTGTGGAGTGGAAGAATAGGACAGTGGTAGAAATGGTATGGACCATGGGTGAGCATCAAGACTTGCTAGAGTCTTTATGGACAGACAGTTGCGATGGCAGTTTTGTACCATAAACCCATCTCCAACCTCTTCAGTTCCTGGGAAAGACCCCGTACAAAGCCTATTTTGGTAAGAAGTGCGACGTCTCCCAAGTCTAGGAGAATATATTTTTTCGGCTACAACCCTCTTCCCGAGGGATATTGATTCTATGGTCTAGAGAGGAAGGATGTTGTACTAAGCTGTGATGTTGTCTTCGACGAGTTCTTACCTTCAAAGGGGGCTACCTCTCCCAAGGCTTCCATGATGACCCTTGATTTGCCGATACTTGGAGACCCATATTTGGTTTTACCTCTTGATAAACCGAGTTCTCATCATAGTGCAGAGGTAGAGCCATATATACCAGTAGATCCTCCTTTGGGGAGCAAGTCAGACAAGTACCGAAGTGGCTATTGGAGACTTTGCGACATTCAGAAACGCAAATTCTCGACTCGATTGGCGTAAAGCTAGTACTACGTGACGGTCTCAGCGACTTCGACTTGCTGAGGCAGATGGGACTTTATTTCAGGTGAACTATGCTTTGATGTCGACTCTGATCAAGGACAAAGATCGTTTGACAGTTGAGGAGGGGATTTCACAACCGAATTGGAAGTTGGCCATGCAAAAAGAACTTGATTCCATAAAAAAGAACAACACTTGGGAGATTATTCCGCCGCCTGCCAAGCGGAAGGTGATTGGTGTCAAATGGGTCTACAGGACCAAGTACAAATGTGTTCTTTGGACAAGCACAAGGCAAGACTAGCTGCCAAGGGCTACTCTTAGAAACCTGTTGTGGACTATGACAAGACCTTTGCACTGACTGCATGGCAACCATTCGAATAGTTTTTTCCCTTTCTGCCTTATTCGGATGGCCGGTTTTCCTAATGAATGTTGTTTCGGCATTTCTCAATGATGACTTAGAGGAGGAAGTGTTTGTGGAGCAACCTCCAGGGTTCGAGGATCCACACTCCCTGTTGATATCTTCACCAAGCCTCTTCCACAGCCTTCATTATCCTCACATGCCAGCTCCCTTGGACGTGTTTCCCGTCATAGAGTTGAGAGGGGTGTTAGAGTTCAGATTTTTGTCTAGTGGTGGCTCGAGCATCTCCCAAGAGAAGATTAGAGAGTTAGGGCTGTTTTGTGGATGTGCGCGGCCATATTTGAGGGAGACGTTCTTGTTCTGTTAGACTTACACCATTCTGCTGCTTCATATAGGTCTAGGGCATACTTGTACGGCTAGTATGTCTCTGGGTTGGCCACCCATAGTATGGGTTGTACCTGGTCCGCCCGCCCGAGTATGGGGCTGGCTGTCCACCTTGTCCTGGTGCCCTCATATATATTACTTTTCTTGTTGGGTCGTCGGAGATTTTATTTGGCATTGCCCTACCTCCCCTTGGGCACCTATTTATGGGGGCAGGGGGGTACCCACCTCCCTCTCATCTGGTTATTGTGTATTGGGTCTTCTACTCATGGTAGTAATGGGGGGCTGATCGCCCCCTCTTCACCATATCTTGCATTTGTGGTCTCTCTCTCTCTCTCTCTCTCTCTCTCTCTCTCTCTCTCTCTCTCTCTCTCTCTCTCATGGTAGATTGGTTATGCCATTTCCCTCTTGAATAACAGGTCTTGAGTTCAACTCCTCGTCAGCTAGATCTTTGAGGTCTCTTGGGATAGTTTCCTACGAGTTAAAACTGTCTTCTTCTCGGGAGTATGTGTGTGCGCACTAATAAAAAGAGGAAAATGGTATAACCTTTCTATCACCCAAGTGTGGTAGATTGGTTATGCCATTTCCCTCTTGAATAACAGGATTTGAGTTCAACTCCTCGTCGGCTAGATCTTTAAGGTCTCTTGGGATAGTTTCCTACGATGTTAAAACTCTCCTCTCTCGGGTGTGTGTGTGTGTGCGCGCATGTGCGCTAATAAAAAGAGGAAAATGGTATAAACTTTTTATCACCGAAGTGTGGTAGATTGGTTATGCCATTTCCCTCTTGAATAACAGGTCTTTGAGTTAACTTCTCGTCGGCTAGATCTTTAAGGTCTCTTGGGATAGTTTCCTACGACGTTAAAACTCTCTTCTCGGGTGTGTGGGTTGGGGGGGGGGGGGGGGGCGTGTACTAATAAAAAGAGGAAAATGGTATAACCTAGATTGGTTATGCCATTTCCCTCTTGAATAACAGGTCTTGAGTTCAACTCCTCGTCGGCTAGATCTTTAAGGTCTCTTGGGATAGTTTCCTACGACGTTAAAACTCTCCGTCTCTCTCTCTCTCTCTCTCTCTCTCTCTCTCTCTCTCTCTCTCACGCTTCCGCACACGCGCACTCACATGTTCTTGGGGATGCACTCCATGGTGTTGCTCACCCGGTAGGTTGGCATGAGGTGGGACCCCCGTTCCTAGGGGTTTCGGGGTCAGAGTCTCGAGTGTTTTGCAGTTCTGCTACTAAATATGTGTGTCGGGTTACATTAGTGAGTTTACATATTTATTAGCATTTTTTGCCATTTATTAGGATCGTGGGGTTTAGCAGTAGGTAGGGCAATTTGCAACCCATCCCCTTGTACTTTTGGCATGTTGAGTGCAAAGATCCAGCGTTTTGGGCTACACCCTCTCTCTAGGGGTTCGGTGTTTCTCTCCATCTCTCTCTCTCTCTCTCTCTCTCTGTCTACCGTTCTCCTCTTGCGATCTCCCTCTCTCTTGCTAGCGCTTTCCTTGCCTTATAGTATGTACACCCTCTCGGTGTGTCATTGCTTGTAGTGAGTTCCCATGCCTGTTTGGTGGGTAGTATGTGCTAGGAGGAGCTTGAGTACGAGAAGATCCATCACGATAGATCCGAGCTCTGTTGGCTCTCCGGTTCAGCGAGGAGTTTTGCTCGCGCTTGCAGACAAGTTCATCACCTGATGCACCCTTTTCTGTTGCACCTTTGACACAGATTTCAGCCCTGGCCTTGTCGTGAGTGTGCAGATCCAAGTCAAATCAGTCCAGTTTTTTCAGTTATCAGCCCTCATCCTCGCAGATTCAAACATCTACTTTAAGATCTCATCAACATCTCAACATCTAGGACCAAATGTATCAGCATTTGTGCAATCTAAAGGAAATACCTCTCTAGCAATGGAGAGGGGGGCCCTTGGAGGGGGGTTTGGGACCCCATGTGATGTTAGTCTTCTCTCTATGACTCACAAAATCTTCACTCACATATCATTCTCTCGTCTCTCTAGTCTTTGTACATCTCTCATGAAGGATAAGGAACCTTGAGTACGCACTTAGAACTCATCCTGAGAATTCACCATCAATCACTGCTGCTACACATTACATTGGTATCAGAGTAGATTCTACGGCATCGTTGTTGCCATGGTTCAAATAAACAAGCACGGCACTAGTTTTTGAAGTTCAAGGATAGTGGAACCTACGAGGTAGTGTGGGTCGTGGAAGTTTTCTTCATAGATTATGTAATAGAATTGGACACTCGAAGCCAAAGATCTACTGCAACACTTGAGAAACTGCAAATAACTGTGCAAAACTTGGAGAGAGAGAGAGAGAGAGAGAGAGAGAGAGAGAGAGAGAGAGAGATGCCGCGGCGTAGTTCGCGCCTAGAGGCATTGGCTCCAAAGATTGGCGCCCCTTCTCGGTATTTCTTTACTGTTAAGCTTCACATAGTACAATGTCTGAGGGTCCTCCTCTTAGTGCTCCCAAACCCTAGGCACACTTCTAAAGGCCCCCGGTTAACTCAAAAGCAATCACATGAAACCTACAATTCTAAAAGCTATAGGACCAAATGCTGGCACTTAAAAAAGCTCAGTGCAATTTGCAGAATCTTGTACGGCCTGCAATGTCAGCAACGCGTTTTGCGGAACGTCCGTATAATCCAGCCACCTCAGCATGTCCACACGATTTAAGTGTTGTTATTTTAAAAACAGCGTTTAGGCCCCTCAACCAAATCCTGTAAGTTGGTAGGGTTAGGTTTTTCCGTTTTGGGCCTCTCAACCGAAACTTGTAAGCCAACTTCTTCTGCTTCTTTTCACTAGGGTTTTTGGTCCTCTCGCCCATATTTTGTGACATACCCCCCTCTTGAAAGAATTGTAATCGCCTTTGATTACGCCTGCAAAACAAACATAGGACAAAAAATAGTTCAGTAGACAGTGATTCTAAGTACGGACGTACTAGATGTCACAAACTGCTGACGTGCCAAACCTTGAAGAAGAGAGCCAACTTGCAGATGCCGGCCGAGGGGCCTAAACCCTAAGAGAACAAGTAATAGAAGAAGTTCTACCAACTTATGGGGACCCCGTCCGATGGGGCCCCGAGTGACATAAAGGATTTAAATAAAGCTGGACTCTCAAGACTTGCGCAAACTGATGACGTGGCAGATTTTCGAAAATTGCACTGACATGATGACGTGGCAGGTTGTACGGAATTCCGCGTTTTGCGCTGGTTGATGACGTGGCAAGATTTTCGTAAATTGAGCTGACAGCTTTTTGGCTTTGCTTTTGGACCAGATGCTTTTGAGTTTGAAGGCTTTTTACTTTAAACTGCTTTTGGGGCCTAGGGCCTTTAAATATGAGGTTAGGGCTCATTCTCTGGCATGCTTCCTGGAGAAGGTGCAGAGTCTGGAGTACCGGCTTGTACTGTGTTGATGCAATGTAAAGAAATACCGAAAGGGGCGCCAAGGTTTGGGGCCAATACTCTCTGGGATGGAATTCCGCCACTCCGTGTCGCGTGTGGTCTCTTTCTTTCAGTTCAGTTGTTATTAAAGTGCTAAAAGTCTGTTCAGTCTGTTCTTTTCTATTGGCACGTGGTGCCCGTCTTGTGACAGTGGTATCAGAGCATCAGACGTGTGCGTTTCTGAAAGCATACAGGTCCTACAAAAGAGCAGATAGCTATTGGAATTTTACGAATTTTATTTGAGGTATCTTCGCCCTCCAACCTGGACTTATTAGCCACTCCTACCCTTACGTCATCGCGCATCGGGCGTGCTCCTGTCTTCACTGCTCATGTCTTACAGGGCATAAGCCATTAAGATCACTTGCAAGAGAAGAATCCAAGATTTGTTTCGAGTTGTTGTTTTTCTCAGAGGCAGTGCCACACAGATGTTGATATCTATAGCTGCCAAGCAGCACACTTCCAAGGACTTGGCAAGCTTTCGAGAAAATTTTGCTAGAAGCTATATGGTTTCTGACATTTCCCCATCTTCCTTCGGAGTGCAACTTCTGGCAGAGTGGGGTATCCTGAAATGCTTGCCATGGAAACCCTAGCAGATTATAACTTGAAATTTCTCGACATCTCCCAGTAGATGTCTCTTCACGAGCTTCACGAGCAGATGATCTTGGAGGTCCAGTGCGATTGCTATCTTGGGACTACCATCGCCGCCAAACAAACACTATTTGTCCAAGAGCCGATGGACCATGCTTTGCTCGGCTACGACCTTATGGAATAAACCTAACCCTAATTTTTTTGGTGCAAGTTTCAAGATGGAAAGTCATCGACTTTTCGAGCTCGACTGATGTAGAGATTGCTTTTTAAGTTTGAAATCTGTTTGAGAACTTGTTTGGTGATCCTGTTTGGAATTTGTTTGAAATGGATGGTATCTGTTTTGAACCTGTCTTGGTGCTGATTTGAATTGTTTGACTCTGGTTTTAATACTGGTTTCAATGACTGGTGGTTTTACTCCTGGGTGGAGTAGTGAGAAATTATGTTTGAGAATGCTTGTTCATACTCATGGCCCGGACTCTTGTGGTTATTTGCCGGGGAAGTATTGAATGATTGAAAAGTGTTTTTTTTAAACTCATGGCCCGGACCCTTGTGGTTATTAACGGGGGGAGTATTGTTGTTGTGACTCCAGACCCGGACCTGGATGGTTATGTGGGAGGAGTATTAAGAAGTCTGAGCAGTGGTTACTCTCAGCACCTCCAAACGACGCAGGCTGCGGTCTGGGGGGCATTGGTTGTAAAAGGCCTCTATATCACCCGGCCCGGACCTTTTTAGGTTATGCGGGTTGAGTGATGAGGGAGTCGTTGAATATCTCCCGGCCCGGACCTTGTTAGGTTATGCGGGAGGTGTCACCAGTGTGTGACTACTATCTATCCTTTTTGTTGATTTCTTTCTTATTATCTATTTATTTTCACTTTTTGGAAACACCCCTCGGGAAATCTAACTGCCCTGCATTGCATAGCTAGTGTGGAACTGTCCAGAGGGAGTCCAAGCCTGAGGGCAAGAGAGCACTAAGGTTGGACAAGGACTATGGTTAGCCAAAGTGGGATCATTGACTAGCCAAAGTGGAATCCTTTGCTACAGAGGCTACATTTCACTTCTGGATGTGGCCGCAGTGTACAAAGAGGGTCGGATGACCTAGAAAGATACAATGGCAGCATCTCCTAAAAATTAGGGAACTGCTATTTTGGGACCTGAAAATGTCTTCGCGTCATTACGTGCAGTTTGACATGGGGATCATTTTGTTACTCTGTGGCCAAGTCAACAGAGGCTGCAGGTGAGATATTTTTAGACCCGAGGGTCTAAAGCGAGAAAATGCACAAATGAGTGACACTTGGCACTCTGAGGCCAGTTTACTACTTATAGAGAAGGCAAAAACGTGATTTATAGTTGGGAGGCTCATTTTGCAAGTCTCTGTCACAGGTTAAGAGCTATGGAGTGCTTGCTTTCCCTCTTATGCACAGTGCGGTGCCAGGAGTGATGCCCTGCACGCTACGCACTGCCCTCTCTCTCCCCTTTGGCAGTATGTTATGCCCCTCTAGTGGGCTCTTCATTTGACCAATGTACAGTTGTGTGGGTTCATGCGCGATTGCCGAGGCAAGAGCCTCTTGCACAGGTACTGGATTAGCTAGCGGCTAATCCCCCCGCAGGTACAGGTGAATTCGGAGAGGTTTCACGCCAGAAATCTCGTCCGATTCAAAGGGCAAGTAGCCCTACAGGTGCGGGAGCTCGAGGACTTGCTAGGGATGCGACCGGCACGCGGAACGGAGCCCGAAACAGTGAATTACAGCCTGCTGTGTATTTTTGCAGGTTTAGGGTTTTGGCCCTAAACGGACCCTAATACCCCCAGGAGGTTCGGGGACGCAAGGGGACCGCTGTACAGGCGATCTGGCGCATTTTCAGGGCTGAAAACAGAGAATTCAGCGTGCTGCAGATTCTCGCCAGGTTTTGCAAAGTGCCCGTATGCGTCGGGAAAGTCAGTCAATGCGTGGGAATACTGACCGTGAAGGGTTCTAGTACAGTTATGTTGCCGAAATCGGGCTGGAACAGAGGAAATTCAGCCGAGTTTGTGCGGGGCAGCTTGTAGGAACCACAGCGTTTATTCCCTCTTTTGAACAATAAAGAAATACCGAAAGGGGCGCCTAAGTTAGGGGCCAATCTGGTGTCCGTCTACTCATACAGGTGCAATCTAGCAGCCTGTATCCCTCTCCCCTTTATTGTGTCTTGAAAGTACAGGTAAAATAGACGACTAATAATGGGTGAAAGCTAAATCAAGGTTTAAAGTAAAGTCTACCGCCCTTTTTGGATTGAACAGGCCGGTTTCATGGTTCCATCGACGGGATTAAATCACTTTTTTTCATAGAAGTGAGCCTTGGTCAGTTTTGGACTTGAAGACACAGGGAATCATAGACCAGACACAGGGAATTGCAATTATGGCTGACAGACCAGATGATGTGACTGAAGAGGTTTCCTCTTCACAGGGTCAACAGACACATGAAGTGGGTGAGTCCTCAAGACCACCACAGACTGATGATGATATATTCAGGACCCAGTTGGCTACTGCTGTGGCTATGTTTACACAAGTAATGCAGAATCCGAGGTTTTTAGTCTTTCTGCAACCTCCGGTTCCGTCTCAGCAAGTTGGGTCACTGGATCATATTCAAAAGCCTGTTAAGGCTCGAACACAGGTGATTCATACCGCACAGTCAATGGAAACACCTGTACACTTGACGGAGAACATGCAGTCTCCACAACGTATGCCTAAGGTGCAAGAACAGGTGGCTGAGATGCCAGTCTTTCAAGCTGTACCAATTCAGCCCGCCACCTTTCAACCGCCTATAGCTGGTTCTAATGGGCAGGGAAGCAACTTACAGGCTATGCAACAAGTCTTCCCACCACCTTCAGTACACCTTGGCTATTTTGGAGGTGGATCCGTATTCCAAAGCATGGCTGGTCATGCACCTGGAAATCAGTTTTATACGCTAGGAACAGCGTTTGCGGGTGCTCAAACGATGATGCCTAACCCCATGTACAGTGTCATGGGTATGCAACCAGGGTTTCAAAGCACTCAGGGACAATTTGGGATGCCACAAGCAAATTTTGGTATGGCTGGAATTACAAATCAGCAGCCAAATATGGCGTTTCCAAGTCAAGTTAATAGCGGCCAAGGAACACAGATGAACTCTAATAGTGTTCCCATGTTTCAGTCACTTCCATATGACAATTTAACGCCGCTGGAGAGGCCAACTCCGTACAAAGAAGGTGGCAAAGGTGTGTCATTCACGACCTTTACAGGGTTTGATGACAGGAAGAAGGCTCTTTCATTCCTCCAGCAGTTTGACAAGGCCTATGCAGGGGGAAACTTTACAGAGGCTTCAAAGGTCCGCAAGGCAGCCACTTTCTTGATAGGGAATGCGGGACAATGGTGGACAACTTTATTGCTTCAAGGGCAAGCTCCGTCCACATGGATTTACTTCAAGCAGATTTTTGCAGTAGCATGGTTATCTGATGACTTTGAAGCAGATGTCATGACAGAATGGCACCGGCTTAATGCTGCCACTTGCAGAAATCTGGATGATTACAATCGGAAGTTTTGGAAAGCTCTACTTCCAGTAACTTCCTATAGGTTTGTGCCATTGACAGAACAGATTGAAAAATACTGTTGTGGCCTACCCAAAGGATTGAGAAAATACTGCACGAAGACAAAAGTCACTACTTTGACGCAGCTCATCGAGGTAGCAAACACTGGCAATGGTTTGCTCAAGGGAGAAGATTGTGAATTTAACACTGGCGTCAAGGCAGGATCAGGCAAGAAAAATTCAGCCAAGAAGCACGTTCCCAATGAGGCTCCTAAAGGGACTCAGGAGTCGGCCAATGCAGGGAAAGACAAAGCTACGGCTGAATCAGAAAAAGGACCAGCAAAGAAATGGAAAAGACGTTTTCCTCGCAAGTCAGAAGAGCAAAAGAAGGTCCTGAGGACAGAGAACAAATGCTTTATATGTGAGCAGCCTGGCCACATTGCTTACAACTGTCCTACAAAGAAAAGGCCAGCTGATTCTGAAGACAAGGAAGACAAGAAAGGAAAGAAGCCCATGGCTGGTCTAGTGCCAGATATGGTGGGCGACAAGCCAAATTCAGATGCAAGTGAGCTTTGCAGAGCATGGGGAAAGGTTAGGGATCAAACAGTGCTTATCTTCTTTGATCCAGGTGCCAAAGCCAACTTTATTTCCCCAGAATTGGCTTCAAAGTTGGGAATCAGACCTGAAGAGATGGGGTATACAGCAGAGGCAGGTTTGGCATGTCCTGGCCATACAGAGGCTGTGACACCCATCATTGGAAAGTTGCGTCTACATATCCAGTCCTATGTAGATGCTGAAGAATTTTACATCATGCCACTGGACGGATGTGATGTGTTGTTAGGTATTCCTTGGTTGTTTCGTGTACAGGGAATCATGGATGCCTACAACAAAAAGATCACTGTACAGAGCAGGGGAAAGACTCACATTCTGGATGTAAAGCTTAAAGGGGAGTCTATTCCTACTGTATCAGCTTCTGCTATTACTTCTGTAATGAAAAAGCATCTTTCTGCGTACTTGGTTTTTGCACGTGAAGTGTCAGATTGTGATGAATCAAATTTATCTGTGCTAGATAAAGAAAGGTCAATGTTTTTACAACAGTATAGTGACTGTTTTTCCGATTCATTACCGTCTCAATTACCGCCAGAGAGACCCGAGGACCATGCGATAGATTTGGTGCCAGGCTGTAGCCCACCAAATAAGCCTCCGTATAGGGTTAGTGCGGCTCAGCAGAAAGAGATAATGGGCCAAGTACAGGAGCTGTTAGAAAAGGGGCTGATTCAGCCCAGTTCATCTCCATTCTGTTCTCCAGTGTTGTTGGTGCAGAAAAAGGATGGCTCATGGCGTATGTGCATCGACTACCGTGCACTAAACAAGAATACCATCAAGAATAGGTTTCCTATACCTAGAATTGATGATATTATGGACAAATTAGAAGGAGCAGCTATGTTTAGCAGGATAGATCTAAAGAGTGGGTATCATCAGATCCGCATTAGATCAGAGGATGTGCACAAGACTGCTTTTAGAACAACGTTTGGCCTTTACGAATTTTTAGTGATGCCCTTTGGTCTCACAAACGCTCCTGCTACGTTTAATAGGATGATGGACAGAATTTTCCGTCCACACCAGCAGTTTGTTGGTACATTCTTTGATGACATGATAGTCTATTCAAAGAATGAAGAGGAGCATAGGCATCACTTGGCCATTGTGTTCAAAGAGCTACGCAGTCATAGGTTGCTCATCAATGCAAAGAAAAGTGAGTTTTTTCTGGAAGAGATTCACTTTCTGGGACACATTGTCTCAAAGGATGGTGTCAGAATGGATCCTGCAAAAGTCGAAGCGATCAAGTCATGGCCAAATTTGAAGACGGTGCATGATGTCCGAAGCTTTTTGGGACTATGCTCCTATTACAGAAGGTTTATCCGAAATTTCGCTGAGATTGCTTCACCTTTACATGCTCTTCAAAAGAAGGCAGTCACCTTTAGATGGACACAAAAAGAGATTTCAGCTTTTAATCTCTTAAAGGAAAAGATGACTTCAGATCCAGTCATTGTGTTGCCAGATCTTAGGAAGTCATTTGTGGTCCAGTGTGACGCCTGCGGTAGTAGCATTGGTGCTGTGCTAATGCAAGATGGCAGGGTAGTAGCCTATGAGAGCAGAATTTTGCAAGGGCCAGAGATGACCATGCAGGTCTATGAGAAAGAGTTACTGGCTGTGATTCATGCGCTCTTAAGTTGGAAACACTACCTGCTAGGTGCAGACTTTGTTGTCCAAACGGACCATCAGACCTTGCGATACTTCTTGACACAGACAAAGTTATCTGAGAAGCATATGCGATGGGCAAATATCTTGTCCATGTTCCATTTTCAGATTGTGCATGTGGAAGGCAAGAAGAACGTTGTGGCCGATGCCTTGTCAAGGAAGCCACAAATTTCAGCTGTGTCGATTCCTTATCATCATGAACTTGATGATATGAGAGAACAGTATGCAAATGATGAAGATTTTGCAAGGGTCTTCGAGCAGCTAATGGATGGACAACGTCATGAACACTATCTTCTTAAAGACGGGTTCATGATGATGCATGGCAGATTGTGTGTCACAAAGCCATTGCGACGCAAAGTTATGGAAGAGAGTCATGTCCCACCGTATGCAGGGCATCGTGGTATCGATGCTACAGTTAAAGCGGTTGAGACATTCTTCTATTGGCCTACATTGAGAAGAGATGTGGATGCCTTTGTGCGAGAATGCCTAATATGCCAAAAGGTCAAGTTTGACAGGCAAAAGGCACCAGGGTTATTGCAACCACTACCTATTCCAGATAAACCATGGGAAAGTATTGCTATGGATTTTATCTTTGATCTTCCGAGAACGCAGACAGGAAACGATGGTATTTGGACCATTATTTGCAGATTCAGCAAACAGGCTCATTTTATTCCTGTCAGGAAGAAGATAAAGCCAGATCAGATGGCACGCTTGTTTATGAGCAATATTTTCAAGTATCATGGCATGCCACAGTCGATTGTTAGCGACCGTGATCCACGCATGACAAGTTTGTTCTGGAGAGGTTTGTTTGAGAATATGGGCACCACGCTCAAATTCTCTTCGTCATTTCATCCTCAAACAGATGGGCAGTCAGAAGAGGCAAATTCTACTGTCCTAGATCTGCTGAAGTGCTATGTGTCAGAGCATAAAGGAAAGTGGGAGCAGTATTTGCCATTGGTGGAGTATGCATACAATAATACAGTGCATTCATGAACTGGCAAGGCACCCTTTGAGATAGTTGAAGGTGGCAAGAAAGTTCCTCCCATACTGCATACAAAGGACAAGATATTTGAAGCAGACAAGTATGTTCAGGACATGGATGAAATGTACCAGAAGGTCAAAGTGGCCTTAGAAAGGACTCAGGCAAAGCAAAAGAAAGCAGCTGATCGTCACCGTCGTGAAGTGGTATATTCACTTGGTGATTGGGTGCTTTTACGCTTTGAAAAGGCAAGGTTAAAGAAGATGAAGGGCAAGGAAAGACTGTTTCCAAAGCTCAGCATGCGTTATTATGGGCCTTTTCAAGTATGTGACATAATCAGTGATGTTGCATATAGGCTGAAATTGCCTGACAGTTGGAAGATGGTTCCAACTGTATGTCACCAGTGTGTGACTACTATCTATCCTTTTTGTTGATTTCTTTCTTATTATCTATTTACTTTCACTTTTTGGAAACACCCCTCGGGAAATCTAACTGCCCTGCATTGCATAGCTAGTGTGGAACTGTCCAGAGGGAGTCCGGGCCTGAGGGCAAGAGAGCACTAAGGTTGGACAAGGACTATGGTTAGCCAAGTGGGGTCATTGACTAGCCAAAGTGGAATCCTTTGCTACAGAGGCTACATTTCAGTTCTGGATGTGGCCGCAGTGTACAAAGAGGGTCGGATGACCTAGAAAGATACAATGGCAGCATCTCCTAAAAATTAGGGAACTGCTATTTTGGGACCTGAAAATGTCTTCGCGTCATTACGTGCAGTTTGACATGGGGATCATTTTGTTACTCTGTGGCCAAGTCAACAGAGGCTGCAGGTGAGATATTTTTAGACCCGAGGGTCTAAAGCGAGAAAATGCACAAATGAGTGACACTTGGCACTCTGAGGCCAGTTTACTACTTATAGAGAAGGCAAAAACGTGATTTATAGTTGGGAGGCTCATTTTGCAAGTCTCTGTCACAGGTTAAGAGCTATGGAGTGCTTGCTTTCCCTCTTATGCACAGTGCGGTGCCAGGAGTGATGCCCTGCACGCTACGCACTGCCCTCTCTCTCCCCTTTGGCAGTATGTTATGCCCCTCTAGTGGGCTCTTCATTTGACCAATGTACAGTTGTGTGGGTTCATGCGCGATTGCCGAGGCAAGAGCCTCTTGCACAGGTACTGGATTAGCTAGCGGCTAATCCCCCCGCAGGTACAGGTGAATTCGGAGAGGTTTCACGCCAGAAATCTCGTCCGATTCAAAGGGCAAGTAGCCCTACAGGTGCGGGAGCTCGAGGACTTGCTAGGGATGCGACCGGCACGCGGAACGGAGCCCGAAACAGTGAATTACAGCCTGCTGTGTATTTTTGCAGGTTTAGGGTTTTGGCCCTAAACGGACCCTAATACCCCCAGGAGGTTCGGGGACGCAAGGGGACCGCTGTACAGGCGATCTGGCGCATTTTCAGGGCTGAAAACAGAGAATTCAGCGTGCTGCAGATTCTCGCCAGGTTTTGCAAAGTGCCCGTATGCGTCGGGAAAGTCAGTCAATGCGTGGGAATACTGACCGTGAAGGGTTCTAGTACAGTTATGTTGCCGAAATCGGGCTGGAACAGAGGAAATTCAGCCGAGTTTGTGCGGGGCAGCTTGTAGGAACCACAGCGTTTATTCCCTCTTTTGAACAATAAAGAAATACCGAAAGGGGCGCCTAAGTTAGGGGCCAATCTGGTGTCCGTCTACTCATACAGGTGCAATCTAGCAGCCTGTATCCCTCTCCCCTTTATTGTGTCTTGAAAGTACAGGTAAAATAGACGACTAATAATGGGTGAAAGCTAAATCAAGGTTTAAAGTAAAGTCTACCGCCCTTTTTGGATTGAACAGGCCGGTTTCAGGAGGAGTGTTCATCGGCGGCTTTATGTTTCTATGTCTTGTAACATGCATATGTGAGCATTTGTCTTGCATTGTGATGTGCCAACCATTGAATATTCCTAATTGGATGAGATTGCTTGGGTATGTAATTCTAGTGCTGCGTACATCAAGACACCCGTGGAAGATCAATACGGTCTGGGTGTGATGGCTAATTTTACTACGCCGGAATATCAAGAGTTTCGATTTGGACGAAAGGAGAAGCTAACTCCTTGATCAAAAGAGCCGAAAGGAGAAGCCAACTCCTTAACAAAAAGAGAAAACCGATTGTCCCTCTGAATGACCCTCCTTGAGTTGTTTTGCAGATATGCTGTAATCGTGGACGATTACTCTCTCTCAAGAAGGGGAGATGTCACAAACTGCTGACGTGTCAAAGCCCTGAAGAAGGGAGCCAACTTGCAGATGCCGGCCGAGGGGCTTAAACCTTAAGAAGAACAAGTAACAGAAGAAGAAGTCCTACCAACTTATGAGGACCCCGTCCGATGGGGCCCCAAGTGACATAAAGGATTAAAATAAAGCAGGATCCACACACACAGACACAAAAGGTTGGCGTAGCAGCTGATGACGTGGCAGATGTACGGAAATTTCGGAAATTGCACTGACATGATGACTTGGCAGATTGTACGGATTTCCGCGTTCTGCGCTAAGTGCTGTATGGAATTTTGTGATTTACGTTGGCAGCTTTTTGGCTTTGCTTGTGGACCATATGCATTTGAGTTTGAAGGCTTTTTTACTGTAAGTTGTTTTTGGGGCGTAGGGCCTTTAAATACGAGGCCATGGGCTCATTCTCGGGCATGCTTTCTGGAGAAGGTGCAGAGTCTGAAGTACCGGCTTGTACAGAGTTCAAGTAGTATAAAGAAATACCAAAATGGGCGCCAAGGTTTGGGGCCAATACTCTCTAGGGTGGATTCTGCCACTCCGTGTCGCGTGCTCTCTCTTTCTCTCTCTCTCTCTCTCTCTCTCTCTCTCTCTCTCTCAGTTTAGTTGTAATAGACTTGGACACTCCAAGTCAAGAATCTACCGCGACACCACAAATAATCACTTCAAAACAGTTCGTTGTTCACAATTGATTCGACATTGGGCCGGCGGAGTTCCGTGCTTAGAGATATTGGCCCCAAAGACTGGCGCCCCTTTCGGTATTTCTTTTTGTATCAATCTGTGTTCAAAGTACAAGAGTGTCGTTGGGACTCACTCGCAGGCTCTGTATCCAGATGCTTTGAGAAGTGAGAGCCCAATCTACTTATTTAAAGAGTTTACAAGGGATGCTAAAAGCAGAGACCAAAAAGCTTCAAAAGCTGAAATCAAAAGCCTTGTAAAAATAAAGCAAAAGCTTCCTGCCTCTCACAAGCTCTCTCTTTCTCTCTCTCTCTCAGTCTCGGAAAAATAAAGCGAATAAAAGAGCTCTCTCTCTCTCTCTCTCTCTCTCTCTCTCTCTCTCTCTCTCTCTCTCTCTCTCTCTCTCTCTCTCTCTCTCTCTCTCTCTCTCCCCCCAATTGCGGAGCAAAAAGCATGCCCAAAAGCTGTGCAAGGCTGCCGCAAATTGCGCCGCCTTTTACGGGCTGCCACGTCAGCAGTATGGCGGCTGTCCGTACGGATCCTGCCATGTCAGCATTTGACTGCAATTTTCGGGAGCTGCCCTTGACCAAGGGAGTGTGTGTGTGTTAGGGTTACACCACGTCACACCTCTTGAAAGCATTGTAATCTCCCTCAATTACGCCTGCAAAACAGACATAAGCCATAAACTGTCTTAGCAAACACTGACTGTTAGTACCGACGCACTAGGAACACACATGTAGCACATGTACCAATCGACATTCATGTCACATGACATCACAAGACATTACTTTGACATTACAGGACATCACATGACAAATCACATTCAACATTCATTTGGATCTTAGACCATGATTTATTGGCAATGCAGTTAGCAATTGCATCTAGATCCACTCAGGACCTCATAGATGCCCGATTGACTAACCCCTACTGCAACCATGTCTATTCGAGATCATTCTTACCAAAATGCTGCAGTCATTTCGTCTATCAGTTCCTGCACTTATAAACAAGTCAAGAACAAATCAGTTTCATATTCGGGAATTCCATTTCATAAAGTCATTACAGTAGAATACTATCAGCTCTCAGTATCCCTGAAGCTCATGGAGACATCAGTGAATCTAGTATTAAAATTTCGTGGCATCTGTTGACAAATGAGTGGAGTAACTCCTCTCTTGTGCATACCCACTGCACCAGATTTCCGGCCAAGCTGAATTCGGGGCTCCAATTGGAATAGACTATGCTAAACCAAAAGCTTCAAGGTAAAGTTTTACAATTTGAGGAGTATCTGCTAGGTCCTCCTCCATCCACTTCGCATCCAATGCAAGATAGTTCTTGAATTTAACCAAAAACCGCCTCATTACTTTACCCTTAATCTTTCTGTCCTTATGTGCCAAAATCTGTTCAGGAACTCATTTTCTTCCTGTCACGTGACACATCCAACCCTATGTGTCCGTGGACAAGCTACAGTATGATCAGGGTTCAGTCAGTTCAGTCAGTTTAGATTAGAAGTGATCTGACACTTTTGTGAGTCTATTCATAGACCGTGCATGCCCAATCACTTAGTGTAGATGCGTATCCTCTGGTTGCACACAGCATGATCATCAGTATTCCCATTAGATTCCATCAGGGGAATTTTCCAGTGCATTTAGCTTTTTTTCATAATTTTGACGTTTTTCACTTATTAATTTAAGTGACTTTCCAACAAAAGTAGGTAGGGCAATTTTGCTAAGTTTGTATATAAGCAAACTAGAGCTAGCACTATTTGGCAGAAGAGGCAACATGAGCCAAGCTTAGCAGGCAACTTCTCAAGCAAGACCTTGGTGGATTTTCCCTCCAAGCAAGACCACCTCTCATCCCTAGTGTTTTCCAGAACCACAAATCGCCTCCCCTTTTGGCTGGCGTTTTTCAGCATGCAGCGATTTTCAGCCATAAGAAAACCTGCAAATTCAGCCTTAAAAGAGTAGCAGATTCAGCCCAAAGATCATCGGTTATCAGCCCTACAGTAGACGCAGTTTTTCAGCCTTAAAGACAGCAGGAACCAGCGTTTTCCGAAGCGTTTTCAAGCAGGCCAGATTTCAGCCCATAGCGTTTTTGGACAGCAGATAAAAGATTGCAGATTTCAGCCCTAGTGTCGTCGTCGTCATCACGGTCATCATCGCCGACATAGCCTAGACTTGCATGAGTCTCATGCATACCATTTGGACCAGATTGTGCAATCATAAGTAGACCACTCTCGCCGACGAGAGTGGGGCCTTCGGAGGAGGGTTTTACGTCTCTGGTGTCGTATCTCTCTTCTCTCTCTATCTCTGAGTCTCATACACTTGCACGCACAGTGTCCATTCACTTTGTTTGTAATCATTGCACTCTCTCATTAAGAACGGAAGGCTCTCCCTTCCATAGGAACAAAAGGAACCTTGAGCACAGTTCGGAGCACTCATCTTGAGCAAAGCGCAAACATTCATTCCGCTGCACCTAACACTTCCACTTCGGGTTGCTCATCAGGCTCCCTATCTTCGCGCACATCACCTCTAAAAGGCCGTAGGAGACTTAATTTCTGTTCAAAGTACAAGTGTGTAGCTGGGACTCACTCTCAGACTCTGCATCTAGATGCTCTGAGAAGTGAGAGCCCAATCTACTTATTTAAAGAGTTACAAGGGATGCTAAAAGCAGAGCCCAAAAAGCTTCAAAAACTGAAATCAAAAGCCTTGTAAAAATGAAGCAAAAGCTTCCTGCCTCTCACAAGCTCTCTCTCTCTCTCTCTCTCTGTGAAAAATAAAGCAAACAAAAGAGCTCTCTCTCTCTCTCTCTCTCTCTCTCTCTCTCTCTCTCTCTCTCTCTCTCTCTCTCTCTCTCTCTCTCCCCCCAATTGCGTAGCAAAAAGCATGCCCAAAAGCTGGCAAGGCTGCCGCAAATTGCGGCGCTTTTTACGGGCTGCCATGTCAGCAGTACGGCGGTTGTCCGTACGGATCCTGCCACGTCAGCATTTGGCAGCAATTTTCGGGAGCTGCCCTTGACGAAGGGAGTGTGTGTGTGTTTTAGGGTTATGCCACGTCACAGTTTGTGACATCAATTGTTATTGAAATGCTAAAAGTCTGTTCAGTCTGTTCTTTTCTATCGGCACGTGGTGCCCGTTTTGTGACATTCGATGGTGTGTTGCAGGGGATCAAATCAATCGTATGATCTTGATTGAGATCACTTCGGAGGTAGCTTGTCATGAGACTGTGACAACCACTAACTTTAGTTGTTGGTCTCTTCCCTTGATTTTTATTCAATTTTTGGGACCCTCTTGTTGAAGCCACAAATGGTTGGAAATCGTATGGCTAGTGTGAAATGGCCGATGGCGGAGAGTTTCACCCGCAGCAGTGAAGGCGAGGTCGCCACTAGATGGTTGGAAAAGGGTGGCTAGGCTCAATTAATGTCATTTAGGCCGCATGCGACACTTTATTAGTTGGTGGGTACTAGGAAATTAACTCAAAAGAGCATGAGGGACACTTGGCGGCCCAGAGCAATCTGCCAGACACACTAGCAAGGAGGGGGCACCCAAAATTGATGAAGGCAAGAGAGGGGGACTGATTTTGATCATTGACTATTGTGTGTGTGAGTAGTTGGTGCAAGTGATCACAGCTTTAATGCAAAGCTTGCCTTCTCCTCTTGTCTCTCGTGCACCTCTCCCCGGTTTCAATACAGAATCATGATGCCGAGCTTAAGAGATATTCATGTGTGTGTACAGTTCTATTGCTTCATGCGCGATTGCCGAGGTAGGAGCCTCTTCCATAGGTACAAGATTAGCCGACTGCCCCAGTAGGTACAGGTTGTTCTGAAGAGATTTCTCGCGAGTAATCTCGTCCAAATCAAAGTGCAAGTAGCCCTACAAGTGCGGGAACTTGAGGGCTTGCTACGGATGCGACCGGCACATGAAATAGAGCCTAAAACAGAATATTACAACTTGCTGTAATTTTCTGCAGGTTTAGGGTTTCGACCCTTCAGATGCCAAAAAGTGCCACGAGCTTCGGGGAAGCTAGGGAACTGTGGAATAGGTGTTCTGGTGCATTTTAGAGGCCCAAAACAGAGATTTCAGCTTGCTGTATTGTCTCGCGAGGTTTGTCAAAGTGCTCTAATGCGCGTGGGAAGTCACCTAGTGCATGGGGATTTTGTCACGATGACGTGGCAATTGTTAACTATGTCACGAGGACGTGGCAATTGCTAACTTTAGTTGTTGTTTTCTTTTTAATGGGTTTTGTTTTGAGACCCTCTTTTTGAAGTAGCAAACGGTCGGACATTGTATGGCCAATGTGAACGGTAGCTTCACCCGCAGACGAGAAGTGGTCGACACTGGAATTCGTATAGTAAGAGGATGTCTAGGCTCAGACCAAGATCATATAGGTCCCCCCGTCGCACTTAGCAAGTTGGTGGATACTAGGAAGTGAACTCAATAAAGGCATAAAGTCAGGGTTGGACTACCAGTAGAAAATATCCGACAGTTGGGCCACATTGCATTTTTGTATGCGGTTCCAATGAGGATAGATGGTCAGATGACCACAGGGAGCCCAACGGAATCATTTCCTAAAATTTAGGGAACTGCTATTTTGGGCCGCGAAATGTGTTCGTGTCATTACCTCCGGTAAGACTAGGGGAACACTTTACAACTCTGTCGCGAAGTCAATTGGGCGACCAGTCGGGAAATTTTTAGGCGGCAACCCCGAAACGGGCAAAAGCTTGTAAATGCGCCAAGTGTCACTTTTTCATGAACTTGCCTCATGCAGAAAAAAGGGCGCTGATTTTTAAGCTGGGAGAGGCTTCATTTGGGTTTTTGTCACAGGTTAAGAGCTATGGAGTGCTTTCTTTCCTTCCCATGTACAGTGTGTGTTGGGTTCAAGCCCTTATTGGTCAAGCCCGTGAGAACAAGTCTCAAGGCATGCAGGTATAGACCATTAGTTAGTTGAGTTTGCATGTGGAAAAGGTGAGGTAGGCATCATCTTGCAAAAGCTATGTAAAGACTCTTTTTATTAATAGAATTGAGCAGAGAGTAGCGTGTGATTTTTGCTCTGCATATTGTGTCGAATCCTTTTCTCTCGTCCCTCTTCTTGCTCTGCACACTTTGCACCATCATGGTTCCCTAGCACAAGCTACAACAACTGGTATCAGAGTCCTACTGGGCCTCGGCGCTCGACAAGCAAACCTCGACAAGCTCGCGGGTACAATTGCTTAACAGCAGGAAGGAAGCACAGTCGACTTGCAGAAAACTGGACAAGCCCGGCATCAATGAGGTCGCCCTGGCCTTGTGATGAGTTTTCGTCACACTCATGCTTGCTAAAACTCCCTACAGCGTCTGCCTTGAAGAAATCCGCCATCGCGCTGTTCTTTTGCTGCAGAAAATTGATTTTTTTATTATCGAAGATTATCACAATATTTCGATTCACATTTCATTGACCACTTAATTTGGTTCTAAGGGTTTACATAGTCGGGATTCCCACCCTTGCAAAATCCATTGTGCTACACTGCTTACAAGCTGTGCTCGGTGTTCGGTTATGGTTTGCTCAAGCATTCGATCATGTTGATGACGACTTCAAAACAATAAATTGATATACAGTATAAGTCATATCTTAAAGCTTCGACACCTTTGCTTCGAAACTTTGAAAGTTGATTGGAATTTCTGCTACAAGTTAAATCTGACCGAACCTTTACCTTCTTTTCTTTTAAAGATCTCAACATGGCATCAAAAGTCGACAAGTTCAATGGATCCGGCTTCCACACTTGGCAGATCAAAGTTAAAGGCTATTTGATGCGCAAAAACTTATGGAACATGGTCAAGCCTCTCGCAGCTGACGAATCTGGAACATCCGCTGCAGTTACAAGGGCATTATCGGTTGAGCTACAAAGGAAAGACGAACAAGTTTTTGGTATTATCCTAACCTCCTTAGAAGACAATTTTATTCATTATTTGGACGATGTTGATTCTTCAAGTGTTGCCTGGATAGAGTTAGAGAAGCTTTTCGGTGCCAAAGCTAAGTATTCAAAAATGAGTTTAAAAATGGAATTATATTCCATCCGCATGCGTGAAGATGAAAACATTGCAGCTTTAGCCAATAGATTGAAGAGTATTAGAACTCAGCTTGTTTATGTTGAAGCTTCAGTACCAGAAGAAGATCTCATAGCCATTTTGTTAAAAAGTTTGACTGACAAATTTCATCATATTGTTACTGTTTTAAAAGAGAAAGATCCGCTTCCCTCCTTGGATGGTATCATTAATTCATTGCAGGAAGAAGAACGCAGGGTACCTAGTACCAATTCTACTATCATTCCCAGTGCATATGCAGTCACTAAATGTGCTGCTACAGCAACATCATCTCGACCATTCAATGGAACCAGAACTTGTGCCATTTGTGGGCACAACAATCATCAGGCGAAAGACTGTTTCAGGAAAAATCCTTGTGTTCACTGTGGTAAAACAAATCATCCGTCAAATAAGTGCTTTCAAAAGGGTAAAACTCAAATTCATGTGGTTGAGGGAGACACTGAATCTCCAATATATTCTGTTGATGAGGAAATTTATTAGATCTAACTCTTTTCATGTTGTTTAGTCAAAATAAATTGTATGGGTTATAGACACTGCCACAAAGATAAGTGGTAAGACCTCCCAATTTTTATCAGTTCTCAGCCATTTTTGTTGTACTCTCATGAGGTTACTGGGTACACCTTAAACCCAAGGTTTGGCAGTGAACCAAAAACTCCATTTTTGGTAGCTACATATTTGGCCTACACCCTATCTGTTCAAGGGGGGGTTACTGATCTAGCACCAGGTTATGGATACATCAGAAATCCTTGGTTGTGAGAAAACCTAAAACTCACGGTTGACGAGTACACCAAAAACTCGAGGTATCGTGAGTTGCTTGTCCAGTTCGGGCTTGAGGGAGGGATTGTTGGGTTCAAGCCCTTATTGGTCAGCTTATTGGTCAGCCCGTGAGAACAAGGCTCAAGGCATGCAGGTATAGACCATTAGTTAGTTGAGTTTGCATGTGGAAAAGGTGAGGCAGGCATCATCTTGCAAAAGCTATGTAAAGACTCCTTTTATTAATAGAACTGAGCAGAGTAGCGTGTGATTTTTTCTCTGCATATTGTGTCGACTCCTTCTCTCTTGTCCCTCTTCTTGCTCTGCACACTCTGCACCATCATGGTTCCCTAGCACAAGCTACAACAGTGTGGTGCTAGGAGTGATGCCCTGCACACTACACATTGCTCTCTCCCTCTCCCTATGTGCAGTTATGTGATGCCCCACAAGAGGGCTCTTCATTTGACTGATGTACAACTGTGTGGGTTCATGCTTTTGTGCTGAGGCAAGAGCCTCCTTGAGCAGGAACAGGGGTAGCTAGCTGCTACTCCAAAGCAGGCACCGGTGAGGGTCATAACCTCACCGTACAGGTGCAAATTCAGCGCTGTGTAGGCGCAGAAAATTGACCGTTTTTCAGCCATACGGACGCCAGAACCCTTGGGAATCGTGCCCCATTGGCAGAGGACAGCTAGGGGACTGTTTGGGGCTGAAAACAGGGCAAAAACCAGTAAATACAGCGAGCTGAATTTACTGTTTTTGGGCAGGAATCAGAGGGTTTACACCAGCGCAAGTGCGAGCGCAAGTGAGATCCAGCAGGGGAATTGATTTCGCGCAAGTTTTGGGATTGTTATGTTGCCGAAATTTGGCCAAATCAGGTAGCAGGTAAAGGATTCCAAGGACTCTACTTTGTAATTTACCCTCTCAAAGAATAAAGAAATACCGAAAGGGGCGCCAATTTTGGGGCCTATAGGTTGTTAGCGTCTGCTCAGGGCATTCTAGCTACCGAGCCGTGTGTGTATTCAAGTGTTAATTCCCGTCGCAGGTTCTCTTTGCAAAGTGCTATGTGTGTGTGTCTAAAGTAAAGAATTTCGGGTGAAAGCCAATGCCTACTGTTCCACGGGTCAGTTTCAAGGTTCCGTTGCCGGGACATGAATCACTTTTTTCTCAAGAGTGAGCCTCGGTTTATTTAGGTAAAGACAGAGTGTAGGAACGCGGGATTACACTATGGCCGACAAAGGGAAGGGCATTATGGAAGAGGGTTCCTCTTCAAAGGACAGATAGGAAATCCCTATGGTTTTCGAGATTGGCGAGAGCTCATGGCCACGTTAGTTTGTACCTCCTGTCAATGTGAATGTCCCTCCATTAGTACAAGGCTTTATGACTGGGCAACTTGAGGATGATGCGTTCAGGACTCGGTTAGTTGCCGCGGTGAATGTCTTTTCGCAGCTGGTGCAGAACCCAAGGTTTATGGAGTTCTTGCAAGTGCCACCAGTGCAACAACAATATGTGCAACCTACGCCGCGTACGGAGCTTGTTGAGGCTCAATCCAGGTACTTCATGCGGCTCAGGAGGATAGGGAACACTCGTATGTTGCTGAGTCAGGAGCTCCAAAATAGGTTCCTCCCGTGCTTGAACAAGTGACTAGAACGCCTATTCCACAGGTTATGCTAGTTCAGCGTGCCACCTTTCAGAGCCAGCATGCTGTCTTGAATGAACAGGGAACTGGATACCAGGCTATGCACCCAGTTTTTCCACCACCCATGGTACATCCTGGGTATTTCGGGGGTGGATCAGTGTTCCAAAGTATGGCTGGTTATGCGCCTGGAAGTCGGCCGTACATGCCAGGAACAGTGTTTGGGGGTATGCAAGGCATCATGCCAAACCCCATGTATGGTAGTATCGGCATGTAGTAGGGTTCTCACAGCAACCACGGCCAGTTTGGGGTGCCACAGGGTCATTTTGGCATGGCTGGTTATTCTGGACAGCAGCGCACCTCTGACGCAAAATGTGAATGGCCAAGATGTGCCGATCATGCCTACTACAGTGCCCATGTTGGAGACCATTCCTTATGACAACTTGGAGGCACTAGAGAAGCCGAAACCTTACAAAGAAGGTGGTCCAACGGTAAAGTTCAGTACCTTTAGTGGTTTCGAGGATAATACAAAGGCTCTCACTTTCCTCCAGCAATTTGATACAGCTTATGTAGGAGGGAATTTTACAGAGGCCTCGAAAGTTAGGAAAGTTGCCACTTTCTTAAAGGACAATGTGCTCACATGGTGGACAACATTGTTAATGCAAGGACAGGCACCCGCCACTTGGGTTTACTTCAAGCAAATGTTTGCTTCTACTTGGCTGTCAAATGAATTTGAAGCCGACGTCATGACAGATTGGCAGCAGCTTACTTCAACGTCGTGCAAGAGCTTGCTGGAGTACAATAGGAGGTTTTGTAAAGCGTTACTCTCCGTGACCTCCTACAGATCTGTGCCATTGACAGAGCAGATAGAGAAGTATTGTTGTGGGCTGCCTAAAGGGCTTCGCGATTACTGTACAAAGAACAGAGTGGCTACCCTCACTCAGCTTATGGAAGTTGTGAACACTGGTCTTGCCTTGTTGATATGAGAGGACAATGGATTTCTGAGCAAATGACAAAGGTGGGCAGCAAAATAAAAATTCAGTGAAGAAGCCCTTTGTGAAAACGGCTCCTGATGCGTCACAGGGGTCAGAAAAGGCCACCAAAGACAAGGATTCAGCCGGCACTTCTGGAGCACAAGCAAAGAAACAAAAAAGGAGGCCTTTTGTGCGCAATTCGCTCGAGGAAAAGAAGGTCCTAATGGCTGAAAACAAATGCTTTATATGCGAGCAGCTTGGTCACTTTGCTACCAATTGTCCACAAAGGAAAAGACCAGCTGATTCAGATGATAAAGAAGACCAGAAAGGCAAGAGCCTAAACCCACGGCAGGTTTAGTGCCAGACATGGTGGGTGACAGGCCCAGTATAGATGCCAGTGAGTTATGCAGGGCATGGGGTAAAGTTAGGGATCAGATGATGGCACTCATCTTCTTTGATCCAGGCGCCAAAGCCAACTTTATCTCACCAGAGTTAGCTATGAAGTTGGGCATCAGAGCTGAAGAGATGGGATACACAGCAGAGGTAGGGTTGGCATGTCCTCGCCACTCAGAGTGTGTTACTCCCATTATTGGAAAGTTGCGTTTGCATATCTAGTCATATGTGGACACAGAAGAGTTCTACATCATGCCGCTGGAAGGATGTGATGCCTTGTTGGGGATCCCGTGGATGTTCTGAGTGCATGGAGTCTTGGATGCCTACAACAAAAAGATCACTGTACAAAGCAAAACTCACATCTTGGATGTAATGCTAAAAGGAGAGTCAGTCCCTATTGTATTTGCTTTTGCTATTACTTCTGTAATAAAGAATCATTCTTTCTGTGTACTTGATTTTTGCACGTGATGTCTCTGATAGTGATTAGTCAAATTTATCTGTGTTAGATAATGAAAGGTCAGCATTTTGCAAAAGTTTAGTGACTGTTTTTCTGATTCATTACCGTCGCAATTGCCGCCAGAGAGACTTGAGGACCATCGGATAGATTTGGTGCCAGGGTGTAGCCCACCAAATAGACCTCCCCACTGGGTTAGTGCGGCGCAGCAGAAAGAGATTATGGGCCAGGTTGAGGAGGAGTTAGAGAAGGGGCTGATTCAGCCTAGTTCTTCACCCTTTTGCTCCCCAGTGCTCCTAGTGCAGAAGAAGGATGGCTCATGGCGCATGTTTATTGATTACCCTGCGTTGAATAAGAATACCATCAAGAATAGGTTTCCTATTCCTCGAATTGATGATATTCTCGATCGTTTAGAGGGTGCTGCAATTTTCAGCAAGATAGACCTTAAGAGTGGGTACCATCAGATTCGTATAAGGCCAGAGGATGTGCACAAGACTGCGTTTAGAACGACATTTGGTCTTTATGAGTTCCTAGTGATGCTGTTTGGGCTAACAAGTGCTCCTGCCACGTTCAACAGAATGATGGACAGGATTTTCTGCTCACATCAACAGTTTGTTGGGACGTTCTTCGATGACATGATAGTGTATTCGAAGAATGAAGAGGAGCATAGGCGTCACTTGACCATTGTGTTCGAAGAGCTGCGTAGTCACAGGTTACTTGTCAATCCTAAGAAAATTGAATTCTTCTTGGAAGAGATCCACTTTCTTGGCCACATAGTCTTAAAGGATGGTGTTAGAATGGATCCCGCAAAGGTTGAAGCTATCAAAACACGGCCAGACTTGAATACGATGTCAGAAGCTTCTTGGGATTGTGTTGCTACTATAGAAAGTTTATCAGAAATTTTGCAGAGATAGCATCGCCTCTTTACGCTTTGCGAAAGAAAGAGGTCACTTTCAGATGGACCCAAAAAGAGATTTCAGCTTTTAGTCTCTTAAAGGAAAAGTTGACTTCAGATTCAATAATTGTTTTGCCAGATCTCAGGAAGTCATTTGTGGTCCAGTGTGACGCGTGTGGCAGTAGCATCGGAGCAGTGCTAATGCAAGATGGACGGGTAGTAGCTTATGAAAGCAAAATTTTGCAAGGGCCAGAGAGGACTATGCAAGTCTATGAGAAAGAGCTCTTGGCCCTGATTCATGCGCTTTCTAGCTGGAAGCACTACCTTTTAGGTGCTGACTTTGTTGTTCAAACAGATCATCAGACCTTGCGATACTTCTTGACACAGTCAAAGTTATCCGAAAAGCATATGCGATAGGCAAACATTCTTTCCATGTTCCACTTCCAGATTATGCATGTGGAAGGCAAGAAGAATGTTGTGGCTGACGCGTTATCAAGGAAGCCACAAATTTCAGCTCTGTCAATTCCTTATCATCATGAGCTAGATGACATGAAGGAACAGTATACTGCTGATGAAGATTTTGCAAGGATCTTTGAACAGTTACAAGAGGGGCAACATCACGAGCACTACCTCCTCAGAGATGGTTTTATGATGATGCATGGCAGACTTTGTGTCACTAGGCCACTGCGACATAAGGTCATGGTAGAGAGTCAGTCCCACCGTCTGCAGGGCATCGTGGCATTGATGCGACAGTTAAAGCGGTAGAGACATTCTTCTATTGGCCTACCTTGAGAAGAGATGTGGATGCCTTTGTGCGAGCAGGCATAGTTTGCCAAAAGGTCAAGTTTGACAGGCAAAAGACACCAGGATTGTTACAACCACTGCCGATTCCGGATAAGCCATGGGAAAGCATTGCTATGGACTTTATCTTTGATCTTCCAAGAACGCCAATAGGGAATGATGGTATATGGACCATTATCTGCAGGTTCAGCAAGCAAGCCCATTTTATCCCTGTCAGGAAGAAGATAAATCTGGTCAGATGGCACGCTTGTTCATGTACAATGTGTTTAAGTACCATGGTTTGCCACAATCGATTATCAGTGATCGTGATCCTTACATGACAAGTTTGTTCTGGAGAGAATTGTTTTGAGAACATGGGCACTATGCTCAAGTTCTCGTCTTCGTTTCATCCACAAATTGATGGACAGTCAGAAGAGGCTAATTCTACTGTCTTAGATCTGCTCAAATGCTATGTGTCAGATAATAAGGGCAAGTGGGAACAGTATTTGCCTATGCTTGAGTGTGCGTACAATAATACGGTGCATTCCTCTACTGGCAAGGCACCTTTTGAGATTGTTGAAGGCGGCAAAAAGGTTCCTCCCATTTTGCATACAAAGGACAAGATCTTTGAGGTAGATCGATATGTTGAGAACATGGATGAGATGTATAAGAAAATTAAAGTTGCCTTGGAGAAGACTCAGGCAAAGCAGAAAAAGGTTGCTGATCGTCTTCGTCGTGAATTGCTGTTATCACCTTGTGATTGGGGTCTGCTAAGGTTCGAAAAGGCAAGGTTAAAGAAGATGAAGGGCAAGGAACGGCTGTTTCCTAAGCTCAGTGTGCGTTACTATGGGCCTTTTCAAGTGCTTGACAAGATCAACGAGGTGGCTTACAGGCTGAAATTGCCAGATGCGTGGAAGATTCATAATGCGTTTCACGTGAGTCTTCTAAGACCCTTCATGGGTGATGTGCCAGAAGATATGCTAGATGAGGATGAGCCAGAAGTTGAGGAACTTGATGAGATCCTGGTACCTGAGCAAGTTTTGGCACATAAGGACAGAAAAGTTAAAGGATAAGTTGCAAGACGTTATTTGGTGAAGTTCAAGAACTATCCGTCTATGGATGCACAGTGGATGGAAGAGGATGAACTGTCAGAGTCACCAAATGTATTGCAGCTTTACCTTGAAGCCTTTGGGTTACAACCTACTTATGCTCCAACCCAACGTGTGCAAAGGAGGGGTAATGATAGAGCTAACACATCAAATGTACATATGAATTTAGTGTAATAGATGGAAATGATAAAAGTATGAAGGTCTCATTAAGTCATTTGTATCTATGTGTTACGACCTTGCTTGCGGATACATGCGATGATAAAAGAGTGTTAATAGCACAAGATCATCAGTGGCATGTATTTATGATATGCAATCGAGGACGTTTGCGATTTCAAGAGGGGGGTATGTCACGAGGACGTGGCAGTTGTTAACTATATCACGAGGACGTGGCAACTGCTAACTTTAGTTGTTGGTTTCTTTCCAATGGGTTTTGTTTTATTTTTGAGACCCTCTTTTTGTAGTAGCAAATGTTCGGACATTGTATGGCCAATGTGAACGGTAGCTTCACCCGCAGAGGATAGATGGAACGGCACTGGAATTCGTATAGTAAGAGGATGTCTAAGCTCAGAGCAAGATCATATTGGTCCCCTCGTCGCATTTAGCAAGTTGGTGGATACTAGGAAGTGAACTCAATAAAGGCATAAAGTCAAGGTGGGACTACCAGCAAAAAATATCCGACAGTTGGGCCACATTGCATTTTTGTATGCGGTCCCAATGAGGATAGATGGTCAAATGACCACAGGGAGCCCAACGGAATCATTTCCTAAAATTAAGGGAATTGCTATTTCGGGCCGCGAAATGTGTTCGCGTCATTACCTCTGGTATGACTAGGGGAACACTTTACAACTCTGCCGCGAAGTTAACTGGCAACCAGTCGGGAGATTTTTAGGCGGCAACCCCGAAACAGGCAAAAGCTTGTAAATGCGCCAAGTGTCACTTTTTCATGAACTTGCCTCATGCAGAAAAAAGGGTGCTGATTTTTAAGCTGGAAGAGGCTTCATTTGGGTTTTTGTCATAGGTTAAGAGCTATGGAGTGCTTTCTTTCCCTCCCATGTACAGTGTAGTGCTAGGAGTGATCCCCTGCACACTACACATTGCTCTCTCTTCCCCCTACGTGCAGTTATGTGATGCCCCACAAGGGGGCTCTTCATTTGACTGATGTACAGCTGTGTGGGTTCATGCTTTTGTGCTGAGGCAAGAGCCTCCTTGAGCAGGAATAGTGGTAGCTAGCTGCTGCTCCAAAGCAGGCACCGGTGAGGGTCATAACCTCACCGTATAGGTGCAAATTCAGCGCTGTGTATGCGCAGAAAATTGACTGTTTTTCAGCCATGCGGACGCCAGAACCCTTGGGAATCGTGTCCCATTGGAAGAGGACAACTAGGGGACTGTTTGGGGCTGAAAATAGGGCAAAAACCAGTAAACACAACGAGCTGAATTTACTGTTTTTGGTCAGGAATCAGAGGGTTTACTCTAGCGCAAGTGAGATCCAGCAGGGGAATTGATTTCGCGCAAGTTTTGGGGCTGTTATGTTACCAAAATTTGGCCAAATCAGGTAGTATCTAGCGGGATACAGGTAAAGGATTCCCTTGGCATTGGAATTCGTATAGTAAGAGGATGTCTAGGCTCAGTGCAAGGTCATGTAGGTCCCCTCCTTTAACATAGGGGCAAAACTCATGTTTTGGATGTAAAGCTCAAAGGGGAGTCTGTCCCTACTGTATCTGCTTTTGTTATCACTTCTATAATAAAGAATCATCTTTCTGTGTACTTGATTTTTGCACGTGATGTCTTAGATAATGATTAGTCAAATTTATCTATGCTAGATAAAGAAAGGGTCAACTTTTTTGCAAAAGTTTAGTGACTATTTTTCTGATTCATTATCGTCGTAATTGCCGCCAAAGAGACCTGAGGACCATCGGATAGTGCTAGGGTGTAGCCCACCAAATAGACCTCCCTACAGGGTTAGCGCGGCGCAACAGAAAGAGATTATGGGCAAGGTTGAGGAGTTATTAGAGAAGGGGCTGATTCAGCCTAAGTTTTTACCCTTTTGCTTCCCAGTGCTCCTAGTGTAGAAAAAGGATGGCTCATGGCGCATGTGTATTGATTACCCTGCGTTGAATAAGAATATAATCAAGAATAGGTTTCCTATTCCTAGAATTGATGATATTCTCGATCGTTTAGAGGGTGCTGCAATTTTCAGCAGGATAGACCTTAAGAGTGGGTACCATCAGATTCGTATAAGGCCAGAGAATGTGCACAAGACTGCGTTCGGAACGACATTTGGTCTTTATGAGTTTCTAGTGATCCCGTTTGGGCTAGCAAATGCTGTTGCCACGTCAACAGAATAATGGACTGGATATTCCGCTCGTATCAATAGTTTGTTGGGACGTTCTTCTATGACATGATAGTCTATTCGAAGAATGAAGAGGAGCATAGGTGTCACTTGACCATTGTGTTTGAAGAGCTGCGCAGTCACAGGCTACTTGTCAATCCTAAGAAAAGTGAATTCTTCCTCGAAGAGATCCACTTTCTTAGGCCACATAGTCTCAAAGGATGGTGTTAGAATGGATCCCGCAAAGGTTGAAGCTATCAAAACATGGCTAGACTTGAAGACTGTGCACGAAGCTTCTTGGGATTGTGTTGCTACTATAGAAGGTTTATCAGAAATTTTACAGAGATAACATCACCTCTTTACGCTTTGCAAAAGAAAGAGGTCACTTTCAGATGGACCCAAAAAGAGATTTCAGCTTTTAGTCTTTTAAAGGAAAAGTTGACTTTAGATTCAGTAATTGTTTTGCCAGATTTCAGGAAGATCTTAGGAAGTCATTTGTGGTCCAGTGTGACCTGTGTGGCAGTAGCATTGGAGCAGTGCTAATGCAGGACGGACGGGTAGTAGCTTATGAAAGCCGAATTTTGCAAGGGCCAGAGAAGACTGTGCAAGTCTATGAGAAAGAGCTCTTGGCCGTGATTCATGCGCTTTCTAGCTGGAAGCACTACCTCTTAGGTGCTGATTTTGTTGTCCAAACAGACCATCAGACCTTTCGATACTTCTTGACACAGTCAAAGTTATCCGAAAAGCATATGCGATGGGCAAACATTCTTCCTATGTTCCACATCCAGATTATGCATGTGGAAGGCAAGAAAAATGTTGTGGCTGATGCGTTAGCCACAAATTTCAGTTGTGTCAATTTTTTATCATCTTTAGTTGGATGACATGAAGGAACGGTATCCTACTGATGAAGATTTTGCAAGGATCTTTGAACAGTCGCGAGAGGGGCAACATCATGAGCACTACCTCCTCAGAGATGGTTTTATGATGATGCATGGCAGACTGTGTGACTAGGCCATTGCGACATAAGGTCATGGAAGAGAGTCACGTCCCAACGTATGCAGCACATCGTGGTATTGATGCGACAGTTAAAACGGTAGACATTGTTCTATTGGTTTACCTTGAGGAGAGAGGTGGATGCCTTTGTGCGAGCATGCATAATTTGCCAAAAGGTCAAGTTTGACAGGCAAAAGGCACAAGGGTTGCTACAACCACTGCCGATTTCTGATAAGCCATGGGAAAGCATTGCTATGGACTTTATCTTTGATCAAGAACGCCAACAGGGAATGATGGTATATGGACCATTATCTGCAGGTCAGCAAGCAGGCCCATTTTATCCCTGTCAGGAAGAAAATTAAAATCTGATCAGATGGCACGCTTGTTCATGTACAATGTGTTTAAGTACCATGGTATGCCACAATCGATTATCAATGATCATGATCCTCGCATGACAAGTTTGTTATGGAGAGGATTGTTTGAGAACATGGGCACTACGCTCAAGTTCTCGTGTTTGTTTCATCCACAAATTGATGGGCAGTCAGAAGAGGCTAATTCTGTTGTCTTGGATCTGCTGAAATGTTATGGATAATAAGGGCAAGTGGGAACTATATTTGCCTATGCTTGAGTATGCGTACAATAATACGGTGCATTCGTTGACTGGCAAGGCACCTTTCGAGATTGTTGAAGGTGGCAAAAAAGTTCCTCCCATTTTGCATACAAGGAGAAGACTCGAGCAAAACAAAAAAAGGTTGCTGATCGTCACCGTCGTAAATTGCTGTTATCACTTGTGATTGGGTTCTGTTAAGGTTCGAAAAGGCAATGTTAAAGAAAATGAAGGGCAAGGAATGTCTGTTTCCTAAGCTCAGTAAGCGTTACTATGGGCCTTTTCAAGTGCTTGACAAGATCAGCGATGTGGGTTACAGGCTGAAATTACCTGATGCATGGAAGATTCATAATGCGTTTCGCGTGAGTCTTCTAAGACCCTTCGTGGGTGATGTGCTAGATGAGGATCAGTCAGAAGTTGAGGAACTTGATGAGATCGTGCTACCTGAGCAAGTTTTGGCACATAAGTACAGAAAAGTTAAACGACAGGTTGCAAGACGCTATTTGGTGAAGTTCAAGAACTATCCGCCTATGGATCCAAAGTGGATGGAAGAGCATGAACTCTCAGAGTCACCGAATGTATTGCAGCTTTACCTTGAAGCCTTTGGGTTACAGCCTACGTATACCCCAACCCAACGTGTGTAAAGGAGGGGTAATGATAGAGCTAGCACATCAAATGTACATATGAATTCAATGTTATAGATGGAAATGACAAAAGTATGAAGGTCTCATCAAGTCATTTGTATCTATGTGTTACGACCTTTCTTGTGGATACATGCGATGATAAAAGAGTGCTAACAACCCAAGATCATCAGTGGCATGTATTTATGGTATGCAATCGAGGATAAAAGAGTGCTAACAACCCAAGATCATCAGTGGCATGTATTTATGGTATGCAATCGAGGACGTTTGTGATTTCAAGAGGGGGGTATGTCACGAGGACGTGACAGTTCTTAACTATGTCACAAGGACATGGCAACTGCTAACCTTAGTTGTTGGTTTCTTTCTAATGATTTTTGTTTTATTTTTGAGACCCTCTTTTTGAAGTTGCAAATGGTCGGACATTGTTTGGCCAATGTGAACGGTAGTTTCACCCGCAGACAGGAAGTTGGTCGGCACTGGAATTCGTATAGTAAGAGGATGTCTAGGCTCAGTGCAAGGTCGTGTAGGTCCCCCCGTCGCACTTAGCAAGTTGGTGGATTTTAGGAAGTGAACTCAATAAAGGCATAATGTCAAGGTGGGATCACCAACAGAAAGTATCCGACAGTTGGGCCACATTGCACTTTTGGATGCGGTCCCAATGAGGATAGATGGTCAGATGACCAGTGGGAGCCCAACGGAAGCATCTCCTAAAAATTAGGGATTGCTATTTTGGGCCGCATGCCTTCGGACTGACAAGGGGAACATTTTACAACTCTGTCACGAAGTCAACTGGGCAACCAGTTGGGAGATTTTTAGGCGGCAACCCTGAAACGAGAAAAAGCTTGTAATCGCGCCAAGTGGCACAATTCTGTGCACTTGCCTGATACAAAAAAATTGGTGGTGAATTTAGAGAGAGAAGGCTCATTTGCAAGCTTCCTGTCATAGTGAGGTTGGCTACTGTGGCAGCATTTGTTTTCTCTCACTGACTCCATGAGGATCATCTCATGGAATGTCCAGGGATTAGGAGGGCCCTAGTTTTAGCATCAAGAGGGGTCGGCTGTGTCAGGAGCTTCAAAGATGCCTTGTGGGTGGTGAGATTGACATTCTTATGCTACAGGAGTATCATCTTTGTGAAAGCCGCATTCGACAATGTGGTCAGATTTTGTGTGGTCGCTATGAGACGTTTTGGTCAGCTGCATTTGGACTTGAAGGCCTCCAGGGAGGGGTATGTATGACTATTGCGGACTCTTTGTAGCAAGCCATTGTGGGCAGAGGGATTATTGTGCCAGGCAGGGCTCAGTAGATCTCTATGCAGTTTCAAGGTTGCCTTGTGGGCTTCCTGAATATCTATGCGCTCAATGTGGTGAGTGCACGTGTAGAGTTTTGGTCTCATATTGTTGAGTCTCTGCCGCAGGCAAATCAATGGTGCATTGGGGGTGACTTCAACATGTTGAAGGACCCTTCTGACAGGATTGGAGGTAGCCATGCTACTATGCATGGAGTTGAGTTGGCAGCTTGGGAGAGGTTTTGTATGATTGTGGGTTTCAGATGTGTGGCTGCATTCTAGCTTTGTGAGGCCCCTAGACAGCTTGGCCCTCTCTCGTTCGGACCGCAGAGTGGGAGGAGTGAATCTATCTCGGATAGATCGCTTCTATACTAGTGACCACTTCTGTGACTTGGGTGGGACAGCCTGCATTCTGCCTGGGACTTCTTTTTCGGACCATACACTAGTGATCCTCACAGTGACAGATAGACAGGAGGGAGAGCACGATGCTATGTATCCTTGAGAGGGTTTTGCAGGACTCTCCTGTTCACAGAGTGGCCTTTGGACTTGCTCAACTTAGTCGGCTTTTTCTTCAGGAGTCCATGGCCCGCCTGGTTGCAGCGACAGAGGAGCAGCAGCGCCTCTGATGGGGCGTTGCTTCCTTGCAGAGGATGTAGGAACAACATCCAGACAGTCCTTGGTTGGAGGAGCAGTTTCAACAGGCTCTTTAGGAGCTTGCCAGCACAGAGGAGAGGCGCCATGAGTTTGCCTTCCATCGACAGGCATCTCAGTGGACCAAGGTAGGTGACAGAGTGACGGGTTTTCTTTGAGGCAGTGGGACCTCGACATATGCATGCCAGGGTCAGCCAGTTGAGGAGGCCTGACGGGTTAGTTGCTACAGAGCCTGAGGACATGCGAGCAGTTTTGCTACTGACTTCTACCGTGACCTGCTATTAGCAGAGCCTTAGTCAGAGCGTCAGGATGCATGCAGAGAGCAGGCTTGGGCACAGATGCCTTATCTTGTGACTGAGGAGATGTGACAGAGGCTTGAGCTGCCTCTTTAGCTAGAGGAGATCCACGTGGTCCTCTGAGCACTTCCCAACAATCAACAATTGTTAAACATTGAGTGTTCCTTGAATGATGAGCTCTCCACAACCGACTCGACATCCTTCTTTCTTCGGTTCTTAAAACTCTTGTTGTTTTAATTTTATTGGGGACACCCATCCTCTTTTTCTGCATGGAAGCATGGTAACCACCCCTTTATCCGATTTTCTTGAGTTAGCACCATGTGGGAAGGACCCCTTTATTTCAAGCAATTGTGCTCAGCGCTATTAGTGGGAAGGGGGTCTTACCCTCAATTAGAAGGGGAGGGTCTCAAGGGCGCCCCATGTGAACATGGTTGTACGGGTGCGAACCACAAATGTTGCTGATGACCATACACCAAAGTCTTGGGTTCTTAAGTTCACAAGGAACTTGGATTCTTGTGATTCTTGGGTTCTTGAGTTCTTGAGGTTCTTGAGGTTCTTCTTTTACTTGCAGTCTGTGCTAGAGAGAATCTTCTCTTACCCGAGCTCTACCCTTTCCTGCGGGTGCACCCCTTGGCGGCCTTGCGCTCACACCAAGGTTTCTTTTTCCCACCTCACGTCGATTGGCCGGCCGCTAAGTGAACGGTCCGCTCTCAATGAGTGAAAAGAGACACAAGGGGAGGCTGGACAAGCCCTTCTTTCTTGGGTTTCTTGTCACTCTTCAAAAACACAATTAGGAATCGACACGCCCAAGTGGACTTGGGTTACGTGCGACCGCAACAAGCAAAAAAAAAATATTGTGGTTCTTTCCTTGAGTGATACAGAACACTGCCAAAGCTTTGATACCAACGTAAGGTGCAGCAGAAGTGAATGTTGAACTTTGCTCAAGATGAGTGCTCCGAACTGTGCTCAAGGGTTCCTTTTAATTACGCAAGGGAGAGCCTTCCGTTCCTTTAGTTAGTGAGAGAGTGCAAATGATCACAAACAAAGTGGTAAACACTGAATGAAGGTGGTGAGACTGAGAGAGAGAAGAATACGTCACCAGAATGTTGTCAAACCGTCCTCCAAAGGCCCCACTCTCTATGGCGAGAGGGGTCTACTATTGATTGCACAAATTTTTACAATGCAATGGACTTGCCGATGATGACGGCGGCGGCAAGACGGGCTGAAAACTGAAAACGCTAGGGGCTGAATTCTGCAAATCTTGTATCTGCTGAATTTTGACTGTGTTGGTGACGACGGCGATGACGACGACATGATGATGATGCGCTGAAAATGCAGATGCTGAAATCTGCGAATAGCGGGCTGAATCTGCAAACGCTGGCTGATCTAACCGTGCGGAGAGGATCTGCTGCGGGAAGGTGAGATCGGCGAGGTTTGGGGGCTGCGGTACGGAGGCTAACTGCTGAAAACTGAAAACCTGATGCAAATCTGGGATGTGTCTTCAAGGAACTGCAAACGCTAGGGCTGATTTGCAACTCCAAAAATGCTAGAGCTGATGGGACATCTGCTGCAAAAATGCTATGGATTTTGCTGTCGCCAGGCTGATCTACAAGTTGCAAAACGCTGGGGCTGATCTGCACTTGAAGGAAAACGCTGGTCTTTGGTGGCTTATGTCCTCTTGCCGGTCTTGCTAAGAAGGTGCTCTTCAGATGGTGTTTGCTGCATCTTCTGCTAGAAAGTGCTAGCGCTAGCTTTTTATATATAGATCCTTAGCCAGATTTCCCTACCTAGTTTCCCAACAAAGTCACTTAGTAATAATAAGTGAAAATTGGCTAAAATAGGGACAATAGGTTTCTTGTATTGTAAAATGCTCCTGATAGATTCTGATGGCACTGTTGATGATCATACTGTATGTAACCAGAGGATATGCATCTACTCTAAGTGCTTGGAGATGCACGGTCTACGAAAAGACTCACAAAAGTGCCAGAACACTTTCTACGCTAAGCTATCTAAACCCTTGTCATGAAGTAGCTTGTTCACATGCACATAGGGTTAGATGTGCACATGACATCAACCATAGGGGGAGACTCTCCTAATGAAAAATAGCCTATGTATAATGAGGGCTAAATCAAGAGATGGGAGGAGGGAAAAGCCACACAGGTGGATGGTAGTGCCATTTGGGCTCACCCTAGACCATGGCAAAGAAAGACCCAAGGCACTAGAGTCACAAGAACGCCTCTCTGTGCTCCCGCATGCAGTCGGGGCTGCCTTGAAGTCTCTCGAGCTGACCCCTAAGAGTATGGATCGACTTTAGCCAAAAGTCACGAACAGTCTCTGCTGGTGGGACAATGTCACAAGACGGGCATTACGTGCCAATAGAAAAGAACAGACTTTGGGCACTTCAATAACAACTAACTGAAAGAGATGACACAGGACACAGAGTGGTGGAATTCCACCCTAGAGAGTGTTGACCCCAAACCTTCGCGCTCCTTTCGGTATTTCTTTATATTGATTCAACACAGTACAGGCCGGTACTCCACGCTTTGCACCTTCTCCGAGAGAGCCCTAGCCTCATATTTAAAGGCCCTAGTCCCAAAAGCACTTTACATGAAAAGCCTTAAACTCAAAAGCATTTGGTACAAAAAGCAATCAGCGTGATTTACGAAAATTCGTACAGTTCTGCCACGTCAGCATAGCCAGCGCAATTTGCGAAAATTCGTACACCTTGCCAGGTCAGCAACGCAAAGTCCGAAAATCCGTACAAGTCGTCAATGTGAATTTCGAGAATCCGTACAACTGCCATGTCATCTTCTCCGTGCATGTGTGTGTGTGGGCTTCCTTTATTTTAATGTCTTTTTGTCACGGAGTGGGTCCCATAAATTGGTAGGACTTCTTCTTCTTCAGTTGCTTCTTCTTAGTGTTTAGGCCCCTCGGCCGTGATCTGTAGGTTGGCTCCGTTCTTCAGCGGCTTGACTCGTCAGCAGTTTGTGACATCCCCCCTTCTTGAAAAGACAATAATCGTCCGTGATTACAACATATTTGCAAAAACAACTCAATTTAGCTCAAAAAAACTTCCGACGGACATTTCGAGGGATAATCGGTTTGCTCTTTTTTTGTTAAGGAGTTGGCTTCTCCTTTCGTCTAGATTAGAATTCTTAATATTCCGGCGTAGTAAAATTAGCCATCACACCCAGACCGCACTGTATCTTCCATGGGTGTCTCGATGCACTAAAATTACATACGCAGACAATCTCATCCAATTAGGAATATTTAGTAGTTGGCACATCATAATGCAACACAAATGCTCACATATGCATGTTACAGAACATAGAAACATAAAGTTGCTGATGAACACTCCTCCCGAAAATCTAAAAAGGTCCCGGCCATGAGATATAGAGGCCTTTTACAACCAAACGCCCCCCAGACCGCAGCCTGCGTTGTTTGGAGGTGGTGAGAGTAACCACTGCTCAGACTTCTTAATACTCCTCCCGCATAACCATCCAGGTCCGGGCCATGAGTAACAACAACAATACTACCCCCGTAAATAACCACAAGGGTCGGGGCCATGAGTAAAAACAACACTTTTCAATTCATTCAATACCCCCCCCCCCTCGGCAAATAACCACAAGGGTCCGGGCCATGAGTATGAACAAGCATTCTCAAACATCATTTCTCAGTACTCCACCCGGGAGTAAAATCACCAAGGAAAAACAGGTCACTTACGGAAATGGCACGATGTATGGTCAGAAGTCAAGCTTTGCCGCATTCTTTTTGGCTTTAGGCCATCATGTCTGCCACTTATGTACTAAACAGGTGTCCTATGAAAGCTTTGCAGTCTATTACTCCATATGAAGCATGGCATGATAGAAAGCCTTCTATTGAGCACATGCCTGTTTTTGGTTGTTTGGCATATGCTTTGGTGCCACAAACACAACGCAAAAAATTGGATGATAAGACTGTTAAATGTGTTTTTGTTGGTTATAGTGCTGAAAGCAAAGGTTACAGGTTGTATCATCCACAAACAAAGCGTATTCTGGTTTCACCGGATGTTGTGTTTGTGGAAGATTCTGTTCAGCCCTTGCTGTCGTGGACTAACGACAGTAATGTAAGCTCACAGGACATTTATGACTATTTATTGCCTCTCTTTGGTGGTGGAAGTTCGAATGTAAATTCCAATGAGACATGTGTACAGCTTATGGGGGTTTCTGAAAATGTTATAGATCAGCCAATTACTGATGTAGATGTACATGATGTACTTGATGAGGAAAGGGTTGAAAATGAGCAGGCTAGAGGTATGCCAAAATGGCTGGTGCACACTTTGCGTAACAGTAAATTGGATGCACCTTTGTCTAGTTGTACTCGTTCAAGCTCTCGTCATGCATCTCATGCATCAGATTGTTATGCTTTGGCCGTGTCTACCTTACATGATGAAGCACAAAATTCAAAAAATTGGATGGTTGCCATGCAATCAGAATATGATGCACTTATAGAAAATGGCACATGGACTTTATGTGATTTGCCTCCTGGCAAAAAGGCCATTGGTACAAAGTGGGTTTACAAGTTGAAATGCAAGCAGAATGGTGAGGTTGATCGCCATAAGGCTCTACTTGTTGCAAAAGGCTATACGCAGCAGAAAGGCATAGATTATAAAGAAACTTTTACTCGCACTTGTCGTATGACTACTGTTCGTTTTCTATGTGCATTGGCAGCTCATTTTGGTTGGGATGTACATCAATCAGACATTGTTACTGCTTTCTTGGATGGTGGCATATTTGAGGAAGCTTATGTAACACAGCCTCGCGGTTTTGTCAAGAAAGGACAAGAGGATAAGGTGTGCAAATGTAACAAAGCTTTGTATAAGTTGAAGCAATCTTCTCGTGCTTGGTATGAGAAGGTTGACACTCATTCGGTCAAACGAGGCTTTCGTAATAGTCCAACAAAAATCACATTATATGTAAAGCGTGAGGGTGATGTACTTCTCATTGTGGTTATTTATGTAGATGGTTTGCTGATCACTGGACCAAATGAGAGACATATTACTGAATTTAAGGCTGATTTGAATGCTACTTTCAAGATGAAAGATTTGGGGCTGTTGCATCATTGATTGGGTCTACAATTTAAGAAGTGTGATGGTGATATTGCCTTGTGTCAGAAAAGTTACATAGAGACATTGTTATGTAAGTTTGGACTTGAGGATTGTAAACCTATTGCCACTCCCATGGAAACAGGTTTGAAATTGAGTCTTCATGATGCTGGTGATCCTGCAGATGTCACTCTTAATCAAATTGTTGTTGGATGCCTCATTTATCTATGCAACACGAGGCCGGATATTCAGTTTGCAGTCTCACAGGCCAGCAGATTTATGCATAGCCCATGGTCTAAGCATTGGCAGGCTGTCAAGAGGACTTTTCGCTACTTGAGTGGCACTTTACATCTTGGCTTGTTTTATCCCAAGGGTGGATCATTGCCGCCAGACTTACATGCTTTTTCGGACTCAGATTGGGCTGGTTGTGTTGACACGTGAGTGTCCACAAGTGGTTTTTGTTTCATGCTTGGCAGTTCATGTATATCATGGTTAGCCAGAAGCAACGTACTGTGGCCACTTCTAGTTGTGAGGTTGAGTACAGGGCACTCTTCACAGCTACGGTTGAGTGTGTATGGCTCAGACGCCTTATGGCTGATCTGGGTGTTGGACAAGACACTGCCAACACTATCTACACTGAGAGTCAGAGCGCATTGGCAGTTGCGAGGAACCCAGTTCTTTCATGCTCGCACTAAGCACATTGAGGTGCATTACCACTATGTCAGGGAGAGGCTCTCAGTAGGAGAGATCAACTTGGCTTATGTACCAACACAGGACAACCTTGCAGATCTTTTCACAAAGGCGTTGTCTTGTGAGAAGTTCGAAGCTTTTCGTAAAGCTTTGGGCTTACTCCACTTTGTGGACTGATCATGTCCTCGGGGCATGGCACTTCCCTTTACTCATGTGCCAGCTCTCGTTGACTGCATCACTTCAGGGTGGATTTGATACCATATACATGTGGTAGTGATGTGTGTGAACACACTAGGACCGTTGGGGCATTTTTTCCCTCTTTAGGAAGTTTTTTCCCCCCGTGCATTGTATATACGCCCATCACTCTAGGGCTATCTATCTTTCCATAGCACACTAAGTAAAACACTCTCTATTGTGTGCCTTGAGCTTCCTTCGTCTTGTCCAAGCTGTGTGTGTTTTCCTGCAACCCTAATTCCAACAAGAACGTCGTTCAATTCAAAGGGTAAGTGACCCTACAGGTGCGGGAGCTCGAGGCTACTCATAGGAGTGATCGGCACGCGAATCGAAGCGGAAAACAGAGAATTACAGCTTGCTGTAATTTTTTGCAGGTTTAGGGTTTTGGCCAGTTTTGAGGCCTGTTGGTCCAAGAGCTTCGGGGAAGCTAGGGAATCACCGAACAAGCGTTTTGGTGCAAATTGGAGGCCAAAAACAGAGATTTCAGTTGCTGTAATTTCTCGCCACGTTTTGTAAAGTGCTCTAAAGTGTGTGGAAAGTCATTATTTACTTGGGATTTTGTCCGTGGAGACTTGTACTATGGTTATGCTACCGAAATCGGGTTAGAGTAGGGGAATTTCAGCCTACTAAAAGTGGGATAGCTTGTAGAAGTTTATAGGTTTTTGTCAAGTGCAATAAGATTAAAGCAATACCGAAAGGGGCGCCAATCTTTGGGGCGAATAGGGTGTCGTTTTCTACCTGGGAGCGCTCTAACTACCAAGTCGTGAAGTGTTGAATTCTAGTTATAGGTTTATCTGTGAAGTTTCTTTGTGTTGTAAAGTACAATAAAGTTAAGAGATATAGATCTGGTGAAAGCCAAAGTCGACCGCCCTTTAGTGAGTCTACGGGCCGGTTTCTACCCCTCGTAGAAACTGGGGTCCACCTAGCCCCTTCACATTCCATGAGACAATCCTCATGGGGTCAATGAGAGAAAACCAATGCTGCCCAGTAGCCAATCTCGCAATCTTCGAGGCAGGCTTGAATGAATGGGGAGTAATGCGCATTTGAGTGACCTTGAGATAGCCGTGTTTGGAGTGTCTTGTGTGACCCATACCCAAGGGAGGCGTACAAGCCGTAGAGCTACATCCTGTGTCCAAGTCCTCATGAACATATACATAACAGGGTGCACTCTCAGTGTTTGCAAAGAAGTACAGCACAAAGTGTCTACATCGTGCTGCATTTGGTGGTGTCATAGAGAACTTGGCCAACGGCCACAGAGTCTATATAAACTCAGTCACCCCCAAGCCTCCCGTGGTGCGAGAACTTTAAAAATTAAACATGGAGCCAGTCCATCACTGTATGCATAGTCCACTTTGTTTGATCCCTGCCACACAATGGGAAGGAAAAATCAACCACTGAGTATAGGGCCTCTGCACCTTTTTCTGCCAAAAATAGAACATGTACTCTAAAAGAAGCCGCCTCGTGGTCAGGAGAAAGAGTTACCGAGAAAACGTGTGAAGTTGTCGTCAAAGAAGTCCAAGCGGCGGTGGCGGATGTCAAAACTAGTCAGCATGCATGGGACTTCCGCAAAGGGCGACGTCTGCACCAAGAGGGGTATATGCAAGTAGGGGTGCTGGCATGCTGCTCTTGCACCAGGATGCTCGTGGAAATGCACTGTGAAGAGACCTTCAAGTTCCGAAGAGTGGCCTGTCCCCCTTGGGCTGGCGGCGGGGCATGGGAAGGGTCAGGAGACGGGGTGGAAGGACTAGCGAGAGGGACGGGAGAGGCGGATGGAGGAGGTGAAGGTAGAGGCGGAGAAGTGGAGATGGTAGGCAGGAGGAGGAGGAGGGGTAGGTAGTAGAGAAGTTAAGGTGGGAGGGGCATCCGCCAGCTCATCCTGCTGTAGCGGGTCAAAATGGTTCCCCACTGCTGTGGGCTTGTGCAAGTCGACCAAGAGGGGCGCCAGAATGACGCTCTTGTTCCTGACACGACGGCCATGATTTTGCTGCCAGCCCTCACCTGTCTATGAACCTGTTTCAGAAGAGGTAGGGTCTGTGTTGAGGGTCGAGTCCTCCTCCGTGGACAGGCCTTCGCAAGATGGCCCGTGTGTTGCAAATGAAACACTAATTCGGGAGCCCCAAATACTCCATGCTCTGACGGAGCCAACCACCACTCACCCCATGTAGTGAAACTACCTTCGGGAGTGCGTGGGTGTCTCGAACGAGAACCCGTACTGTAGGTATGCCTTCTGCCCTGGCAGCAACTGAAGCTGCCATGCGCAGTGTCTCCAAAATGGTCCCTATCTCGGAGCCTATCCTAGAAAGTAACGGGAGGTACTCTCTCGTTAGGCCGGGGAAACATACCAAAATGGGCAAGTCTGCTTCCTCAACAAGAACATCGGTAACCGGATCGAAACCATGGCGCCACTGTTGAAAATGAGGCTTGCTTGCTCGGATGGCTAGGTGGTTCATTGCGATGACCTTGGATTGCAGTACTGTTCACTGTGCGAAAGAGTCAGAGAGAGAGAGAGATGCATTTATCACGGTGTTATTGTTTCTGCATGCAATGACTTTGCCGTTGTCTGTCATAGAAACTACTAATAGAGACTTCATTCCAGGTTGTATTTTACGGAGCTCCAAATCGGAACGCCAGCAGCGTCGTACTTTGCACAAGTGGATACAGGAAGTGATGTGTTGTGGCTTGGGTGTGCTTCTTGTAGAAATTGTCCCACAAAGTCTAATTTAGGGGTACGTATTTTAGGAATTCATGACATTATTGTTTTCGCTGCAGGGTCTGGAATGCTTTTTTTGTGAGACCTTTGGGCATATTTGTATATTGTTGCAGGTTAAACTGAGGCCTTATGATCCATCAGATTCAGAGACCAGTTCTGAGCTTTCCTGTACAGCAAGCTTGTGTACAACCAGATGTGTAGCTGGAAACCCCTGTTTGTATCAGTTGGCATATGGGGATGGAAGTACTTCCGAAGGCTATCTTGTTCAAGATGTTCTAGAACTACCAAGTCTAAAAAATCTCACAGTCAGTGCAGATAGTGCCAACCTTGTATTTGGGTCAGTACATTAAGATTTCACATATGTTGTTCTGCCATCCATGTTGAAGTTTGTTGATTCAGAAATAGAGAAGGGCTTGCAAGTGAAAATGCAGTCCCGTTTTTGAAGCTTAACTGTTCGTGATGTGAATGATGTTTGGTCTCTGTAAGGAATCTTAGACAACGACCCAAGCCACACTATATACTCACCACCAATACATCGCTGTACAATTTGTAATTTTCTTCCACTTCAGATTGCTCTAAGCTTGAAGTGGACTTCCTTAGTTCATGCTCCATGATTCCATCTCTTTTCATATGTAAGAATATCCCCTTGTGGATTCTAAAGATTTGGTGAGAGTTGGCAGACATAATAGTGGACACTGACCGAACCTTGGGGTCACTTATGGTCAAAAGAAGTAGAAGAAACAGTAGGAAGCCCAAGTGCCATATCTGATCCCATCAGCCCGGTGTTTTGGCATTCCACAGCAAGTCATGATCTGGCAGCCCAGGGAAACCACCTCTCTAGCCTCCCAGCGGAAAAGGTTTCGTTCAAGACCTCAGCCAATATAGGCGATCGTTCCACTGTCATTTGGTCGCAGTGAAGCGGCTGATCCAGTCAACATCATCTGCATTTTTGGGAGCTACAGGCCCTACAGTTTATAGATCGGAGGGAATGGAAGTCAGAAAAGTTTTAAATGTTCTTCCGAATGAAATATGCTAGCACTTCAAAGATAGATGGTAGATGATTGCAGAGGATTGAAGCGCACTGGCTGCAATGTGACCAGTCTCTCCTCAAGTGTAGCTTGTCCCTTGGTTGTACCACTCTGCCTTCTGTTCCAGTGTCAAATTAGGCTCAAAAGACCGCTTCCGGTTCAGAAACTTATTAATTTTCTTTTTGATCGTCTTGGACTCCTCATCTACAAAATTCAATGATCCCATGAGCAAATGGTAGCCATCCTATGCATGGGCCACTAACCTTGTAGCCTTCTCCTTCAAGCAATAATTCTGCAACTCCTTGCTCCATCTGCTCCTCAAGTGGGACATTTTGAAGTAAAGCCACTGGTAGAAAGTGTCCCAAAACCTGGTCATAAGCTAGAAGAGTGTTGATCTTCTTTATTCATAGGTGGTTCCAAGCTATGAGAATCTTTGCCTTGTAAGCAGGTATTGACCATATCGACGAAACAATCGTTTGAACCCACCCAAGTGTATGGTTGCTATCCATGAAGCAGTAAAGTCGACCTCCACTGCTGTGCATTCCCATTTAGAAAAAGAGGCAGCTTTTCTAACCTTGGAAGCTTTAGTGAAGCTGCGTTCAAAGAAAGCTGTATCAAATGGTTGTATAAAAGCTAAACCTTCATTTGCATCTTGAGGCTGTGAAAAGGTATCAAACTTTACATGCTTGCCTCCTTCCTTGAAATCTTTCTGGGCCTCCCAAGGTGTCAACTGTTCGTATATATGGTGGCATAAGATAGTTGCCATTAGTCCCAAAAGTCATGTTGGCGGCATCCCTCCATCATGTGTCCCAGTCATCCTTTTGTGGGATATCCATAAGGGTTTCCAAACATGCTTTGCATGGTTCTGTACATCCCTCCCATGGGCCCTGGCATCCCCACTCCATAGTTGCCAAACATCCTTGTGACGTAAGGCCCAAAAGCATCTACACCCACGCCGTAGGGTCCATACGCATCAACACCAGCTTCATATGGCCCATATGCACTGGTAGCCATTCCAGGGTAACTCTTGGCCTCCATAGCTGAGAGGGTTGGATTCCTCTTCAAAAAGCAGAGAAAAGGAGATGCTACTTGCATATGCCGCCACTGCATCATTTGCTGCTGCAATCTGCAGGTGTTCTTGAATCTCCTGTAATCACCCATCAATCGGATGACTCATAAAAACACAAATAAAGGCTTGAAAGAACTTAAATGATGACAATGTTTTCTTGTAGACGATAACGAGAGCGGTGGAGTTCCGTTCCAGAGAATATTGGCCTTCAAGTCCAGCACCCCTGGACCCTCAAGTCCAGCACCCCTGGAGGCATTTCTTTATCATTTGATCAAGAGAATTGTGCGACCATGCATCTCTGCCTTGCACTGGCACTAAGGCCTCTTCTTTATAGGCACTTGGCCTTGCCAAGAGCAATGAAAAACTATTTTGAATACAGCTGTTGCTTTTACATCCAAAAGCTTGATAGCCAACTACTGAATTTACCGACTCTCCCAGAAGCTGCCAACACGTGAAAACCGCCATGTCATCACTGTTCGTACGTTGCGGTGTAAATTGGCCTAAGCTGAGATGATGATGATGATGTATTTACGTCCTCGGGGGGCCAGAATGACCCATGGGACCCAAAATCTCATATATGAGACTCCCCCCTTTCCATGTGAAGGAGGGGGCGTGTCATGATTGTGTGGTGATCTTGTTTGTGAGTGCGGTGTGATGTTCTAGCACGTTGGCAAGATAGATGCCTAGTGCTACTGGAGAGCGATGTGTTCTTGAGAGAAGCTCCTCAAATGTAGTACATCCTTGAATAAGTTGAGGAAAGTCGACCGGAATGTGCGCATATGTTGGACATTCAAGGGTTACATAGTTGCATTAAGTGCATCTACTCATGTTTGCATCAATATTCAGCCATCCTCCCGTTTCACTTTTGAGCATGTGTGATCTTGTCCGCATCAAGGTGATGGCCCGTCTCGCACGGTAGGACATGGGTGTCCTGATATGTATTTGGGTTTCCCCGGTTTTGTATTCTTCCCAGTATCGTGTATTTATGTGCTTGCAATAGTATTCAAACTTGGACCTGTGCATTGCATTCTTCCATTTGCTATGAAGGGCCTCAAGTAATTGTAGTTCAAAATTTAGTTCGTGCTCACGCTCGGTACCTTCCTCTACATGCATGTCCACATATGCTCCCACATTCCAGTTAGAGAACCATTTCCTGATGTCCTCAACAAGGCTAGAGGTGAGAAACTTGCTTTGTGGTTCTTTTGCGGCTTACATCCTACCTCCCATGCAATGTGAGGCAAACGGTTATTAGGCATCAACTTCACCTTCAAGAGATATCTATGCATTCTTTGCAAAGCAAGCATTTCCAATGGTCTTTGTCTAGTCTCCAATAGCATCACTGAGTATGGTGTTGTGGTTTTTATCCCCATATGTCTACATAAGAACTTTTTCCGAATTTTCTCAATGTCATTCCATGTGCTGGCCGAAATACTTGGTCCCCATACCTCTACCCCATACAATAGTATTTGGACCACACGCGCATTGAAAGCCATGGACTTTATTTCCCACCTTCTAGTGACGCTTTGTTTGCACATGTTTTCAAACTCGTAATACCTTGCTTGTCTTGCTTCAATTCTTGTTTTTGCACATTGCCCCCATCTATGATTTGAAGGTATAATGATGCCCAGGAGTGCAAGTTTCTTGCCCTAGTGGAACTATGGTAAAATCTAATAGGTAGGTTTTCTTTTTGTTTTGTTTTCTTTCAGCTTGCAATTTCTACTCTGTTATATGTGTGTGTGTGTGTGTAGAGGTGGTTTAGCATGCTCTGTTTTCTTCATACTCTATCAACCGACTTTGGGGTCGGTGAGTGCTTATGGGTGTGTGTGTGGGTGGGTGTGTAGGTGTGAGTGAAGTTTGAATTTAGAGTATGTTTCTCTTGTTGGAAAGCTTGGTTTCTTATTTGCTGTTATCTTCCCTTGTGTTCTTGATCCTCGGAATAGGGAGTCTGTTCTTGACGGTGATTTTGTTGAGAGCTCTATAGTCAATCAACTTTCTCCAAGATCCATCTTTCTTAAGAACCATTAACACAGACAAAGAGAATGGTGGAGTATTGGGCTTGATAAAACCCTTCTCAAGAAGCTCTTTCAGTTGGTTCATAATTTTTTCATTTTGGGCTCGATTGACTCGGTAATGTGTCCGGTTCAATGTTGTGTTGCCTGGAATTGAATCAATCGTGTGATCTTTAGGACGCAGAGGAGGTTAACTCTCTTGGTAAGCCTTCAGAGAAACAATGAGCCCGAGCTTGTAGAAAATCTTGTCCTTCCTTCTGTAGGTCAGACATACTTGACCTTTGTCATTCAACTCTTTCAAGAAGATTGAGTAAACAAAAAAACTGAATTTCATTAATTTAGAAATGGCGGAAGCCGATACAAGTGGAACGGACTCGCCCTTGAGTTTTACATCAAGTACAGATCTTTACTCTTCTCATTCTTCAAGATAGCTTTTCTTGCCATATAGTCTAGCACTACGCAGTTCTTGTGGAACCAAGTGATTCCTAAGAGAACGTCACTCCCTTCCAAAGGCAGGATGTAGAAGTCCTCGTGCCCTAAATAGCCCTGACAATGCAACCGTAGTTTGCCAATGATAAGTATAATGGCAATATCTTGTCCGCGTGCTGCTAAAACTACCTCTGCCGATGGTCCTATTTCCTCTGGCGTAATTCCAAGTCGAGCCGCCAATTCGGTTGAGATGAACTTGGTCTTGGCTCCTAGGACCAATGAAGAAAATAAGGACTTCCTGGTCTCGCACTTTGCCCCACACTCTGTAAAGTTCTGTACTCTCGTCCATCTGATCAGGGTCAGTCCCCACAAAGTTTGCTACTAGTCTTGCTTTCGTCTTCCCTTTCCTTGCGCGCTCTTCTGTTACTTTGGAACTCTTTGGCTTGTCCTCTGGCTGTCCTCTAGGTGCCTTGTGTGAACACCGGGCCAACACATGCCCCTGTTCTCCACAACCGTAACAATTCCTCTCCTTGAAGTACTTAGCTTGCTGCCAACACATGCCCCTATTCTCCACAATCGTAGTACTCAGCTCACTGCTCTGCTGACAAGTAAGGGTGTGAACGTTTCTTTTTTTGAAGCTTTCCCCTTCTGTTACCGTTGTTCGAATTCTGTCCGTTCCGCGCTGTCAAAAGTTGATCAGTAGGATACGTAAGAGTACCCGCGTGCATTGCAAACCTTTGTTTGGCGCCACTAGTTGTTGCACGGACTTGGACTCTTGCAGCAAAGAATAGTCATGTATCTCTTTAGGTAGACCACAATAAAATCGCTCAATTTTCTGTTTAAAAGTGATCTTTTTAAAAGAGGAGGCCGGTAGAATAGTGTTTGGTAGTAAATGTCCAATGTGTCTTCCTTGGTCATTCGCAGATGATTCCAAGCGGTGATCATATCACGTTCGTACTCTTGAGTGAGCCATGAAGAGGTAAAAATGCGCTTGAACCAGTAGCCATTTCATTGATGCTTCCCATCGTAGCAGTAAGGTAGACCGCCATCTTTGCACGTTTCCCTTCAGATAAAATGTTGGCCTCTTGACCTTGGAGTGCCTTGATTACCGTCCTCAAGAGTAGGCTATGTCGAACTGTTGGATGAAAGCGAGGACCTTTTGGGTATCTCGAAAACCCGAAAAAGTGTCAAATTTTAATGCTTGCCCACCCTCCTTGAAATATTTTGTCTTGTTGCCTCATCGAGAAAATCATATCGATTGGCCGTGTAAAAATACTTCCTCTTTGTAGAAAACGTTTGCTCATTGGAGTCCAAACTTTGAGAGAAAGATGAATCCTCATCCGATTCGTCAAAATGCTTACGAGATGTCCGGTGGGGTTTGCTCTTCTTTGCCTTCTTCTTGCTTTTGCTATGCCGCTGAGTCTTTCTCCTCTTCCTGCTCTTTCTGTCCTCACCACTAGACTCAGAGGAAGAACTGTTTGAGCTCTCAGAAGAGGATGAGGATGAACTGGAAACACCCTCAAAGTGCACACACTTCTTTGTCTTTCGTGCATTCTCAAAAGTAGATTTCCGAACCAAGTAGCCAAGATAGTGTGCTGCTCGATTCTGTCACGTCGGTTGCTTCTTGGTCTTCATGAGTCGACTGATTTGCCTTTCTATTGCTTCATCAAATTCACCCCCCGAGTACACCCTCTGAGTAGGTGTTGCCAATATAGGTGTTTTCTTTAGAGCTGACTTCAAAGGTGAACGGATGGCCGTACGCCATTGGAAATGCATTTTGTCAATCAAGTGCTTGATCAAAAATCTCGCATACTGAGGATCTTTTGAATACTCGAGCATCTACTAGGCATAGGCATTGACCTGCTGTTGACGCTGCATCCCCATTCGTTCATACTCTGTGGGTAGAGGTGGCCCATACTCCCCTTCCAAGTCTGCAGAAGGTGGCCGGCGTCCGTTTGAATCTTTAGTGCTATCCCTCGAACCTGAGTGGTCAGGTGCAATAGCTTCCTCCTGACGGGATTCGTCAACTGAATCCATATGTGCCGTGATAAAAGGGACCGGATTCTCCACAGAAGGCAAAATCGACTGCGCTATGATACCACTGTAATAGAATTGTGTACCCTAAGCCGAGAATCTGATGCAACATAAGTGAGAGAAATTGAAAACAACTTAACAAACTGAACAAAAGTGAGAGGAAGACGACATGGCACAATGAAGTTCCGCGCCTAGAGAGATTGGCCCCAAAGATTGACGCCCCTTTTGGTATTTCTTTATTATTGAGGCTTCATAAAGTACAATGTCCAAGGGTCCTTGTCTCTACCGCGCTACACAGCGTACAATTGGCAAGAGAAGAGACCGTGGCACTTTATTTATAGGCCCCAGGCCTTCAAAAGCAGTGTACATGAAAAGCTTCAAGTCTAAAAGCATCTCGTTCCAAAACCTAGCGCCAAAAGCTACCAGTGCAAATCGCAAGAATCCGTGTAGGTGCCACGTCAGCAGCTGACGCATTTGCGGGATGTCTGTACAATGATACCATGTCAGCAGTTCTTACACAAATTGGGATCCTTGCTTTATTTTAGGGTTCTTGTGTCCCTTGAACCCCATTGGACATGACTGCCTAAGTTGGAACAAGTTATACAACTGAATTTCATTTTTGGCCTTTGGAATTGGTTTTGCAAGTTGTTGTAACTTGATCTGCATCTCTCACTAGGGTTTGGACCTCCCTTGGTCCGGAGTGCGTTCAATCGTCCATGCCACGTCATCACTTTGTGACAACATGATCCAATGAGCCATTCCCCACGTCAATCGGATTGTCGAGTGGGCACATGTGCGAGAGTTTCACCTAGAAACTTACCCCCCCACCAAACTTATTAATAAATCATTTTTATGATTTATTTGTTGGGTTTGGTGGACGGTTTTCCGGTTAATAAACTACAAATCTCACCCAGGAAGGAGCCAAGGGAGCTAGCGTTTTCTATCAGAATTGCCTAGCGCTAGCATCAGAGCAAATCCGCCCCTAGTGTTTTGCCTACAAATCAGCCAGCGTTTTCTGCAAGTCGCCATTAGCCTCTGCATTTTGCAGATTTCAGCCTAGCGCTGCCTTTTCCCCTGCAATCAGCCCTAGCATTCTCAGTTTTCAGCCCTTCCCTCACCGGATCGGCGTGGATCTGTGATCGCTAGCCATCTTCGTTGCGGTCCGGTACTTTGGTAGCCCATCGAGCCTCCTCTCGGCCCTTCCCTCTCTGGCATCGAGTGCTCCATTGCTGTCCATCATTGCCGTCATCGAGATCTGCGTTTTCAGCCTTGCTTTACACGACAGAATTGTTGCGTTTTACGTGCGAGATCTGCGTTTATTTTTTTCCGAGAAAAAGATCCATTAGTTAATAAAGCTTCCCATAGGGCTACAAACCACCACTACTAGAGAGGGCTACATCAAAAGCATGGGGAGACTCTCCCAGTTAGTAAACAAAATATGTACATTGAGGCTAAATCACAAAATGGGAGGAGGAAAGAGCCACACAGGTGGCCGATAGTGCCATTGGGGCACACCTGGACCATGGTGAAGAAGGGCCCTGGGTGCTAGAGTCGTAGGAAAGCCTGTTTGCGCTCCCGCATGCGGTCGGAGTTGCGCTGAAGTCTCTCAAACTGACCCCTAAGAGGATGGATCAACTCCAACCAAAAGTCACGAACAATCTTTGCCGGTGGGACAAGGCGAGCCTCGAAGGTGCGGAAGCAACGAGCCCGCCAAATGAGCCAGAGTCTCAGGCTAAGACAAGCTCCCAACACACTTCTCTCTCACTGCACCACTCCGGGGGTAAGCTCTGTGTGGCAGGTGAAGTGTAGGTCGACCCTTTTGGAGCACTATCATCCTGTTGGTGGAGGCTAGCTCAAAATGGAGCGCAGGGCTCGTGAGGGTGGACTAGGATGCAACACCCCAAGTGTATTATCGCGTCGTGGAAAGAGTTGGCATTAATCGAAGAACCCGAAGCCAAACTCGCTGTGCCATGCAGGAGTCCCACAAGCAGTGACACTGACTCTCCAAAGGATGGTCACAAATTGCACAGGCTGCCAAAAAGCCATTGTGTACTAGCCAACTCCACATTGGTGTAGCTCTCTGTGCAACTAGCCACTAGAACAAATTGACTCGCCTTGGCTATCTGGAGTCCCACAACGGCTCCCGAAAACCAGCTGTGAGTTCCTCCGCCTGCCAATGAAGTGCTGCAGCCTCTCTTTCTGCTATCAGTATGTGGCGCCCCAGTCGAACAATGTACTAAAAGAAGGGGATCCCACGGTGATCGTCTGAAGAGAAGGGGTCTCTCGAAAACCACTCTCCAGGGTCCCACTGCACTCGTGTCAAAGGGCAGCTCTCCCAAGCCCAAAGCCTCCAATGGCTTGTCGCAAGATCTGTTGGGTCAGGATCTGTGACACAGGTCCTCCCACAGATGCTTACTACTGAAAATAGCACTCTGTAACCTGTGGAGTCTCTATTGAGACTCTGTGTAGTTGACCCTCGCCTTGGATCTCAAAGAACATGGGCGGTACGAACTCCGACCAAGCACGAACTGCGATGAGGAGCTCCAATAGCGTGAAGGCCCCTATCTATCTAGGAGCTGCTGGCTATAGGGGTGAGCCACTCAGCTGGCAAAGCCTCTGTAATGTCGTGGCCCATGCTCTGCACTTCTCTCATGCCCCGTAGCTGGATGCTCTGTACCTCCTCAGGCAAACCTCGAAACTAAAGCCAGTCGCCTAGTGTGTGGGTTGGGCCCTCTGCCATGGGACCCCAAGAAACATGAGGCCTACTACCAACCAAGTGGCCTTTGTGAGTGCTAACTATGGGGTTCCAAACAAGGGGTTGTCTCAAGCCCACCTCAGTGCAATTGGGTTGGTGCTACTCCATGCCACTCTGTAGCTGCTCCCAAAAGCGAAGCAGACTCGTAGCAAATCGATCCTGTAGTCTCCTGCTCAGACCAACTCTACGCATCTTTGTAATGATCCACATGATGGAAGGGCTTCAAGGGCGTCCTGCATGAGGCACTCGAGCTCTAAGTCGTTGAAGCAACAACTCCTTTCAAGGCTCTGTCACGAGGACATGGCAACTGCTAACCTTAGTTGTTGGTTTCTTTCCAATGGTTATTGTTGAGACCCTTGTTTTGAAGTAGCAAACGGTCGGACATTGTATGGCCAATGTGAACGGTAGTTTCACCCGCACACGAGAAGTGGTCGGCACTGGAATTTGTATAGTAAGAGGATGTCTAGGCTCAGAGCAAGATCATATAGGTCCCCTCGTCGCACTTAGCAAGTTGGTGGATACTAGGAAGTGAATTCAATAAAGGCATAAAGTCAAGGTGGGATCACCAACAGAAAGTATTCGACAATTGGGCCACTTGCACTTTTGGATGCAGTCCCAATGAGGATAGATAGTCAGATGACCAGTGGGAGCCCAACGGAGGCATCTCCTAAAAATTAGGGAACTGCTATTTTGGGCCGTGAAATGTATTCGCGTCATTACCTTCGGTATGACCAGGGGAACATTTTATTACTCTGTTGCAAAGTCAATTGATGCACCAGTTGAGAGATTTTGAATCAAGAAGCCCAATGCGGGGAATTTGTATGTATGAGTGCCAAGTGGCACTTTTTGGTCAATTTACCAAGTCTGGGAGAACAGAACTCGTAACTGACTTTTTGGAGCAGTTTTGGAGGTTGATAACGGTGATTTTCAGCCATTTCTCTCCTTTTTTGAGCTTCCCATGACTTTACCTAGGATCAAGGAGCTCATTTTCAGCATTGGAAGGCATCAAATGCGTGTTTACAGGGCTGTTTTGTTGCGTTTTCAGCGATACGCAGGTTTTGGCAGCCATGGAAATCTTTCCCTTTTGCATCTATTTGTTCACAGATGCATTACAGGTCAAGAGCAGTAGAGGGGGCGCTCGATTTATGCTGGGGGGATGCTTCATTGAGAGTTTGTCACAGGTTAAGAGCTATGGAGTGCTTTCTTTCTCTCCCATGTACAGTGTGGTGCTAGGAGTGATGCCTTGCACGCTACACACTGCTCTCTCCCCCCTATGTGCAATTATGTGATGCCCCACAAGGCTCTTCATTTGACTGATGTACAGTTGTGTAGGTTCATGCTTTTGTGCTGAGGCAAGAGCCTCCTTGAGCAGGAACAGGGGTAGCTAGCTGCTACTCCAAAGCAGGCACCGGTGAGGGTCATAACCTCACCGTACAATGCGTTTTTAGCGCTGTGTATGCGCTGTAAATTGACTGTTTTTCAGCCATACGGGCGCCAGAACCATTGGGAATAGTGCCCCATTGGCAGAGAACAGCTAGGGGACCGTTTGGGGCTGAAAACAAGGCAAAAACTAGTAAATACAGCGTGCTGAATTTACTGTTTTTGGGCAGGAATCAGAGGGTTTATGCCAGTGGAAGTGAGTTCCAGCAGGGGAATTGGTTTCACGCAAGTTTTGGGGCTGTTATGTTGCCGAAATTTGGCCAAATCAAGTGGTATCTAGTTGGATATAGACAAAAGATTCCGAGGACTCTACTTTGTAAATTTACCCTCTCAAAGTATAAAGAAATACCGAAAGGGGCGCCAATTTTGGGGCCTGCAGGTTGTCGGCGTCAGCTCGGGGCATTCTAGCTTCTGAGCCGTGTGTGTATTCAAGTGTTAATTCCCGTGGCAGGTTTCCTTTGCAAAGTGCTCTGTTTGTGTGTCTAAAGTAAAGAATTTCGGGTGAAAGCCAACGCCTACCGCCCCACCACGGGCCGGTTTCAGGCTCCTTCCCTGGAAGTAGTCCTCTGACAACAAATTTCCCAAGAAGGGCTCTGCTGTGCTGTGTTGTGCTGGGTCTATGATCCCCAACCCCCTTGAGAATATGGTAGAGTGATGACTTGCCAGGCTACTTTGGCCCGAGCTAACTATGTGTCGTGCCCTGACCAAAGAAATTTCGTGATCAGCCTCCCTAACTGGCTTATATAGGAGCTTGAGAAGATCCAGCAAGATGTGATATACCACATAGTAGCCACGACAACTCTGCCTGCAAAAGGGAACCGCGCCAAACTCCAATGTAGCAACTTCTGGACAGGAGGAGGGGAGCTGTGTGTGGCTTATGGGACAAGTCCAGGCCAACCTGACAACCCAAGTAGCGAACTACAGTCCCTGATAGAATCCATTGGAAACCTTGTCGACCAATCAAGTGTAGAAGCACTGCCAACCCAGAAAGCAACTGTCTTGCTCCAATTGATCAATGCACCTGATGCACAAGAGAACGCCTCAAAAGCCTGCTCACACCTGTGCATATTGGTCTCTTGGCCGTCCCAAGTACAAGGCTGAGTTGTCGCCACACTAGCTATGCAATGCAGGGCAGTTAGATTTCCAAAGGGGTGTTTCCAAAAAGTGAAAATGAATAAATAATAAGAAAGCAAGCAACAAAAAGGATAGATAGTAGTCACACGCTGGTGACAATAGACGTGCTGTGTGTATAGACTCGCTACTCAAGACGACGATGCTGGACCATATAAGAAGAAGATGATCTCTATGACCCAACAACTACTCCTCATATCCCACCTTAGAGATCCACCAACGGCTCATAACTGTCAGCCATCTATGTCTATCTCTAGACTGAGTGGTGGAGGTGACCTGGCCACGATGTCCACTAGAACCACCGTCGTATCCCTGCCATGTGTCACTGCCCAGCCCAGAGAGTTCGTCCAGTGTGAACTTGATTAGACTAACTATACTAACTGTGTGTCCTGTGAAAGTGACACTGTAGCGTGCTACATGTTGCCCGCCACAAGACCGCTCACCGTCTCGGTGAGAGGAAATACTGAAAAAACTGTGAAAGAAAACCACTAGGTAATGCATCTGTATGTCTTTCTTGAAGTATGTGCTAGGCCCAACCATGACCCTACATGCCTGAAAAGTGGAGTTGAAAACACTGCATTGCTTGCAAACGCTTTAAGTCTTTGAATAGGCAGGAACCCAATATGATTGCATAGTCCAAGAATCCCAATTGGCAAAACAGAATGAGGCTCCACAACAAAGAGATATGCTCGGGCCATGTATGGGAGGGGCAGGGGGTGGGTAGGGGGTCGAGGGGAGACTAGGTAGGGGTGAGTGGGGGGGGGGGGGGCGAGGGCTGGTGAGGGGTGGGTAGGGGGGCTAGATAGGGGCGAGGGCAGGGAGGGGGTGGGTAGGGGCAAGGGCAAGAGAGGGGTTGGGTAGGAGCGAGTAGGGGGAGGGTAGGGGCGAGGGCAAGAGAGGGAGTGGGTAGGGGCAAGTAGGGGGAGGGTAAGAGAGGGGGTGGGTAGGGGCGAGGGCACAGGGAGGGGGTGGGTAGGCGCGAGTGTATGAGGGGGTGGGTAGGGGCGAGTTGGGGGAGGGCAGGAGCGATTTGGGGGAACCAATTTGGAATAGGGGACAGTTGGTGAGGGCGAGGAGGGAGCAGACCATTATGAGCATGGTGCGGGTTGAGGACAGAGCGAACTATTATGAGCAAGACAACTATCAGGAGCAAGGAATTCATCAAGCAGGACGGGCTCTGAAGGGAGTTTGCTAGACACAGAGGATAGGTTTGTTCTGGTCGGGAAGCAGACACCAATGGGGCTTTGAGGGGGTGTGAACTCCTACAAAGGAGATTTCTTCCCGCTTCTATGATTCTTCATAGGCTCACCAAATTCAAAGTCTTTCACCAAGGGCGCATCAGGAGTAGCTTGTATGACCTTCAACCTTTGAGCTGGCTCAGGTGGTTGAGCTGGCTCAAGTGGCTCATTAGGTTTAGTTACTGTGGAAACATTGGAAGAGGGTGTACCTTCAAGCAAAGAGTGAATAGAGACTCCATAACAAGGCATAGATTTGGTAGCATCCAACCACTCCAACAGATCCTGATCTGACCCGTCAGGGGGAGAAGGCTGGTCCAATTGGAGGCTGGTTGCTAGGGACAAAGAACTATGTTGCACGATGGGATCCATGCCTCCTCCTAGGCGAATGGGTTGCATCGGGGAGCCAGGAGTATGTATCCACATGGCATCGTTTCTTCAATCATGAAGTGCTTTAGTGTATCGCAGCATGGTCTACCGATGAGCAATAGAAATCTGCCCTCCACCTGTGGAAGACGAACCACAACAAAATCCAGTGAAATCTTATACCTGTAGAGGCACCTTTTTCGCTATGCCCACAGGGTATACTATCTTGTGGTCGGCCAATCTTATTGTAAAAGGGGAAGGTTGAGTGGCTGCAGGCCTAAAGCCATCATAGTGAATTCAGGCATCATATTGATGCCAAATCCACCATCCACAATTACTCCTGAAAATTGCCGACCCAAGACGGACACTGTCAGGCGAGGGCTTCTATAATCAGTGAGTGGAGCTGCGGGATTGGATATCATATAGGACTCTGATGGTCGCACGGGGAGGTGCCTGGCACTAGGACCTGCTCCAGGGTAAAGGGATTGAATAACTGCAAGGGTGTCACTTCTGAAACTCGCATCTAGCCGCAACATCTCATAGAGGGAAACTTGTTGGAAAGTGTTCTTCAAGACTCTCTCTGCTGTAAGCTTTTCTTGTTCTACCAGTGGTTTCTCTGGTACCTTGATCTTCTGTAGATCTGAAACTGCTTCATCAAGATCGGAGAGCAAAGATTTGGATTCTTATTTGTCACTGACTGAGGGCTTGGCGCTAGCTGAAGACAGAGTATACACTGTTTTGAGAATGTGTGGGTGAGTTGAACTTGCTGGAATGCTAAGACTAAGAGCGGCTCTCTGGGCCGGAGTAAGGACACCCGATGGCTCCTCTATCAGTTGCAGCTTATTTTGTGGGGTAACTACGTGGGTAGAAGAGGGCGGCTAAGGAACGGTGCTAACTGCTATCAGATTGAGCTTGGGAAAGGTAAACTCATTCTGGCTTTGACTTGGGTTCGAAGTGGTGGATGCAGGAAGTTTAGGGCAATCCTTACTGGAGTGATCCTTCATTTCAGGGCAATGACGATAGGGAGGGGACCTTTCGGGCAGAGGGCATTTGCTTTGGTAATGACCATATTCCCCGCATCTGTAGCACAAAATGGGCCGATTCAATGGGCGAGTCGAAGGACGAGGTGGTCCTTGCTCCTGGTGCATGGAGTTGGAGGTGGAGGCATAAAAGCTGTGAGGGGGGAGGGAGCATGGGTGTGATAGAAGCTCTGAGAGAGAAAAGTGCTCTGCATACCTTGCATAGGAGGGGCTAACAATAAAGGTGGCATGTGGTGTGGATGGCCACAGGGAGAAACCATATTGGATGCAGGTGCTAGCCCTTGTTGAAGAGTAGGACCAAGACTTTGCTGTATTTGTCATAATCCCTTGAGGTAGTAGTAGTCCTTGTCCTCATGCATAGCTTTAGTCTCTTGCTGAGACCGAAGCTCTTCTAGCTCTCTCTTGATTTGATTCAAAGCCTCTTGATGTGGGGGCCTCTCCTATTTAAGAGAGATTGATTTCCCTTGTTGAAGAGCGCGTTGTAGTTTTAGGGCTTCAAGTTCCCTACATAAAGAAGTCAATGGATTAGAAGGACTTTCCGAAAACACAGAGGGGGTCTCTATGTGAGGGGAGTTGGTGAACAGCTTCCTAGCCCCCTCTATCCTAGTAGCAACCGCGACAAACTCCTCCAGAGTGGCGTTGGGTCGGAGACTCTCTCGCAGTTTTTGCTGAGAAGGTTTGGGAAGAGCCTTCTCCACCCACTTCTTAACCATAAATTCACCGGCTTGCTAGGGAAGCTTGGCAACCAGAGACTTGGTTTTAGTCATGAGTTCTGCAAAAGTTTCCTCTGGCTGGAGCACCATGTTGGGCTGAATGCTGCACAGAACTGTTGTCTTAAAGCTGCCCAAGTTGAAAAATGGTTCTCTGCAAACTGACTGTACCATTTGTCTGCTAAGCCATCTAAGGTAGATGGAAAGAGAACCAAATAAGCATCTTCTTGGTTAAGACGACGACCTCTACAGAGAGATACAAACCTCCTTGCATGGTCGTCTGCATCTTTTGAGGAGAGTTCTTTGAAGGTAGGAAACTTGATGTTTACCTTGGCCAACACACTGGTCAACGCCTCCATGGCCTCTTGCTCAAGAGCTTGTTGCTCAATAGCTTGCTGTAACAAAATGGGGGGGAGCTTCACTGGGGAAGGTGACTTGGAAGATGTCGAACTTGATGGAGGAATGGATGAGGCTGTATGTGGAGGTATGGGTGATGAGGTTGGTGGACTTCTACCAGGTACCAAGGGTTGACGCCTTCTGTTGTAGTACTTCAGAGGACTTAGTAGTGCGCGCTCAAATGACCGCCTTGTATGTGTCATGCAGTGACCACAAACCCAACCAAACTTTGGGCAAGAAGACCCTTAACTGGTTGAACACAGGTCTAGACTCTACTAGACTAGGCGAGTGACTAGACCACCTAGCAGGACCAGGGGCGAGAAGGGACTAGATTAGGGACAAGGAAGGCCTAGACCCGGACGAGAGCTGGTTGGACTAGGGCGAGAGAGGACCAGACCAGCTGGACCAGGGGCGAGAGGACCAGATTAGCAGGTTGCACAGTGAAAGGCAAAGTAGGCGAAGCTAGGTAAAACCAGCTAGCTTCTCGATTTGTACCTCAACAGAGAGTGAGACTTGAGTTGAGGTCCCACTGTGATTGCCAAAAATGAGAGCACCTGTAGCATGGATAGTGTGTCGTGCTCTCTACAGTAGGTGCTCCTCAGTGCTATGTGCGTGACAATCTCACTCAAACAACTGAAAACAAAGGAACACAAGATAACAACTGATCACACAGAGAGACAACAACTGACCAAAACATAGGACTCGACTATCTCAAAGAACCGATACAGACTCTGGCGTGGTACTACACTCAGCTCCAACCCAGAAGTCACAGGTACAATGGGGGTGTCGAGGCTCAGATGTGCAGGGATGGTGTAGACATGGTGTGTGTATAGACTTGCTACTCAAGACAACAACGCTGGACCATATAAGAAGAAGATGATCTCTATGACCCAACAACTACTACTCATATCCCACCATAGAGAGCCACCAACGGCTCAGAAATGTCAGCCATCTAAGTCTATATCTAGACTAAGTGGTGGAGGTGACCTGGCCACGATGTCCACTAGAACCACCGTCGTATCCCTGCCATGTGTTGCTGCCCAGCCCAGAGAGTCCGTCTAGTGTGAACCAGACCAGACCAACTGTACTAATTGTGTGTCTTGTGAAAGTGACACTGTAGCCTGCTACATTAAGACTAGTCTTGATGCTCTGAAACGTAAGCTAAATTCAGCTTTTGCTATGAAGGATTTGGGTGGTGCAGAGCACATTTTGGGCATGCGTATTAAAAGAGTAGAAGGCTGAAATTACTGTTTTTAAAGAAAAACACATTGCAAAAGTGCTTGATAGGTTTAATATGGCTGATGCTAAGCCTCTTGGAGTATCTTTACCTCCATACAATAAGCTTAGCAAGGCAGATTGCCCAAAGGATGAGGTGGCATTGAAAGCAATGAAGGGAGTCCCTTATGCATCAGCTTGTGGTTCTCTTATGTATGCTATGGTTGCCACTTGTCCCGACATTGCTTATGCAGCGGGAGTTGTTAGTCGATACATGTCGAATCTTGGCAAAGCGCACTGGGAAGTCGTCAAATGCATTCTGAGATATTTGAAAGGTACACAATCAAAGTGTACTTGTTATGGCAAAAGTGACTTTATAGTTGCAGGGATATTGTGATGCCGACATGGCAAGTGACATGGATACCAGGAAATCTACCAGTGGATATGTATTTTCTATTGCTGGTGGTGCAGTCTATTGGTGTTCCTGGTTGCAGAAAATTGTGGCATTGAGTGCTATTGAGGCTGAATACATTTCAGCCACAGAAGCTTCAAAGGAAGCTATTTGGTTGGACAGATTTGCAAAAGAACTTGGCATGCTTGCTCATACACCCGTGTTGGGTTGTGATAGCCAAAGTGCTGTCTACTTAGCCAAAAATGTCATGTTTCATGCGCATACCAAACACATAGATGTGCAGTACCACTTCTGTTCTCATCAAGAGTCTTGCTAAGGCTCAACATCAGCATTGCATACAGCTGGTGGGAGTTGGTTAACTTAAAGGCGTCATTTATGCCTTTAAGTGAGAGGTTGTTGGGTTAAAGGCCCTAAATAACCCCTTATGTACACATTTTTTTACTTTGTCCAGGTTCAATGTGAACCTGGACACATTTTTAAAAGTCACTTATAAAAAAAGTGGAAAACCCACAACTCAACATTAGTGAGTTTTCCCAAAAACGTACGAGCTCTCTCTCTCCCCCTGCTTGGATCCCTAGCGCTTCCTCTCTGCTGCACTGTGCCTCGTGCTTCTTGCCCCAATCCTGCACTACATTGCGACGCGCACCTACCGGTACCCTCTGCTTCGCGCTTTATCTTTCTCGCCATGGTCCAACCAAGCTCTCGTCCTGGTCTAGTCCTTCCTCGTCCTTGGTCTAGCCAGGTGGTCTAGTCACTCGCCTTGGTCTAGGAGAGTCTAGATCGGTGTTCAGCCAGTTAAAGGTCTTCTTGTCCAAAGCTTGGTTGGGTTTGTGGTTATTGCATGACACATACAAGGCGGTCATTAGAGCGTCAAAGCGCACTACTGAGTCCTCTGAAGTACTACCATAGAAGGCATCAACCCTTGGTACGTAGTAGAAGTCCACGAACCTCATCACCCATACCTTCACATACGGCATCATCCATTCCTCCATCCGGTTCTACATCTTCCAGGTCACCTTCCCCAATAAAGCTCTCCCATTTTGCTACAGCAAGCTATTGAGCAACAGGCTTCTGAGCAAGAGGCCATGGAGGCGTTGACCAGTGTTTTGGCCAAGGTAAACATTAAGTTTCCTACTTTCAAGGGACTCTCCTCAAAAGATGCAGACGACCATGCAAGGAGGTTTGTATCTCTTTGTAGAGGTCGTTGTCTTAACAGAGAAGATGCTTATGTGGTACTCTTTCCATCTATCTTGGATGGCTTAGCAGACAAGTGGTACAGTCAGTTTGCAGAGAACCACTTTGCAACTTGGGCCACTTTACGACAACAGTTTTGTGAAGCTTTCAGACCAGGGGACTTCCAGGAGGAGGTCTTGGATGAGTTGGCAAACCCGAGGCTCCAACCAAATGCAACTTTTGCAGAGCTCATGACTAGAACAAAGTCTCTGGTGGCTAAGCTTCCTCAACAACCGGGTGAATTTATGGTTAAGAAGTGCGTGGAGAAGGCTCTTCCCAAACCATCCCAACAAAAAATCCGAGAGAATCTCCGACGTGACGCCACCCTGGAGGAGTTTGTCGCGGCTGCTACTAGGATAGAGGGAGCTAGGAAGCTGTTCACCAACTCCCCTCAGGTAGAGACGCCCTCAGTGTTTTCGGAAAGTCCTTCTGATCCGTTAACTTCTTTACGCAAGGAAGTGGAAGCCCTAAAGTTACAGCGAGCTCTTCAAGAGGAGAGGTCCTTCTCTCTTAGACAAGAGAAGCCTCCACATTACGAGGCATTGAAAGAGATCAGGCGCGAGCTAGAAGAGCTCAAGTCTCAGCAGGAGACTAAGGCTAAGGCTTGGTGTAGCTCATGCCGCTCTCGAGGGCACCCTCCACAGGAATGCCCCCTTCGGGTTTACTGCCACGTGTGAAAACTCTGGACATGAGGACAAGGACTGCTACTACCTCAAGGGATTGCGAAAAAATAGCAAAGTCTTGGTCCTACTCTTCAACAAGGGCCAGTACCTACATCCAACATGGTTTCTTCCTGTGGCCATCCACACCACATGCCACCTTTATTGACAGCCCCTCCCATGCAAGGTATGCAAAGTACTTTTCCGTCTCAGAGCTTTTATCATACCCATGCTCCCTCATCACCTCAAAGCTTCTATGCCTCCACCTCCAACTCCATGCACCAAGAGCAAGGACCACCTCACCCTTCGACTTGCCCATTGAATCGGCCCATTTTGTGCTACAGATGGCGGGAATATGGTCATTACCAAAGCAAATGCCCTCTACCGGAAGGGTCCCCTCCCTGCCGTCATTGCCTTGAAATGAAGGATCACTACAGTAAGGATTGCCCTAAACTTCGTGCATCCACGGCTTTGAACCCAAGTCAAAGCCAGACTGAGTTTACCTTTCCCAAGCTCAATCTGATAGCAGTTAGCACCGTTCCTCAGCCGCCCCCTTCTGCCCACTTGGTCACCCCTCAAAATAAGCTACAGTTGGTAGAGGAGCCATCGGGTGTCCTCACTTCGGCCCAGAGAGCCGCTCTCGGTCTTAGCATTCCAGCAAGTTCAACTCCCCCACACATTCTCACAACAGTGGATACCCTGCCTTCAACTGTTGACAAGCCATCCCCCAGCGCCAAGAAAGAATCCAAACCTTTGCTCTCTATTATTGATGAAGCTCTCTTGGAAGCAGTTTCCGATCTACAGAAGATCAAGGTACTAGAGAAACCACTGATAGAAAAAGAAAAGCTTACAGCAGAGACAATCTTGAAGAACGCCTTCCAACAAGTCTCCCTCTATGACATGTTGCGGCTAGATGTGAGTTTCAGAAGTGACACCCTTGCAGTTATTCAGTCCCTTTACCCCGGAGCATGTCCTAGTGGCGGGCACCTCCTAGTGCGACCATCAGAGTCCTATATGATATCCAATCCCGCTGCTCCCCCTCACTGATTATAGAAGCCCTCGCTTGACAATGTCCGTTTTGGGTCGGCAATTCTCAGGAGTGATAGTGGATGGTGGATCTGGCATCAACTTGATGCCCGAGTTCACTATGTTAGCTCTAGGTCTATAGCCTACTCGCCCTGCTCCCTTCATAATTACATTGGCCGACCAGCGGACAATCTACCCAGTGGGTATAGTGGACAATGTGCCTCTCATGTAAAAGACTTTACTTTTAACTTGGATTTTGTTGTGGTTCCTCTTCCCCCGGTTGAGGGCGGATTTCCCTCGCTCATCGGTAGACCATGGTTGCGACACACTAAAGCACTTCATGATTGGGGAAACGATGCCATGTGAATACATACTCCTGGCTCCCCGATGCAACCCATTCGCCTAGGAGGAGGCATGGATCCCGTCGTGCAACATAGCTCTTTGTCCCTAGCAGCCAGCCGTGAATTGGAACAGCCTACTCCACCTGACAAGTGAGACGAGGATCTGCTGGAGTGGTTGGATACTACCAAATCTATGCCCTGTTATGGAGTCTCTATTCACTCTTTGCCTGAAGGTACACCCTCTTCCAATGTTTCCACAGTAACTAAACCTAATGAGCCACGTGAGCCTACTCAAAGGTTGAAGGTCCTCCTGATGCGCCCTTGGTGGAAGCCTTTGAATTTGGTGAGCCTATGAAGAATTATAGAAGCGGGAAGAAATCTCCTCTACAGGAGTTCACCCCCCCTCAGCCCCATTGGTGTCTGCTTCTTCGACCAGAACAAAGCTATCGTCTTTGTCTAGCGAACTCCCTTCACAGAGCCCATCCTGCTTGATGAATTCCCTGCTCATGATAGCGGTCTGCTCCCTCCTCGCCCCTATCTATCCCTATCCCCTCGCCCCTACCCACACCTTCACACCCTCTCACCCCTATCTACCCCCTATCCCCTCGACCCTACCCTCCACCTCACACTCACTCGCCCCCTACCCACCCCTCGACCCCTGCCCAGGCCTTTCCCTCCCCCTCACACTCACTCCCCCCCCCCCCCCCCCCCCCCCACTCACCCCTCGCCCCCTGCCCAGGCTTCGCCCCTCGCCCCCCTCTCTCTCCCTCGCCCCCCTACCCACCCGTCGCCCCTATCTTCTCCCCCTCGCCCCCGCCCCCTAACTCACCCTCGTCTCACCATCCCCTCTCCACCCCTCGCCCTCCCTACCCACCCCTCGCCCCTATCTTGTCCCCCTCGCCCCCCCTACGCACCCCTCGCCCCTATCTTCTCCCCCTCGCCCCCTCTCACCACCCCTCGCCCCTGGGACCCCCCCGCCCGCCCCTCGCCCCTAGTTCCCCCCTACCCACGTGGCCTTGCTTTCCTTGACCCCCTCTCGCTCCTAGTCCCTAGTCCTCCCCTCGCCCCTAGTTCCCCCTTGCCCACCCCTCGCTCCCTACCCACCTGGCCTCGCCCCCTGCCCAAGCTTCGCCTCCCTTACAAGCCCCCTCCGCCGCCATCCCCCAATGGTTTGTCAACTCTGGCAGCATCAAGTACAGCAAGGGCCACTACATCCCCTCTGACGAGCACCTCTCCAACGTCCTTGACCTCAATGGAGATTCCCCTAGCTCCATCACCACCTCCTTCCCTTCTCACTTTGGCCTCTCCTATCAAATCCTCTTTGACTTTGTTGCAAACCCCGAGGCGTCATTTGGGACAGTCTTTGAGGCAGAAGCAACGTTCTTTGTAGCAGTTTTGGATAGTGTCCAAGGAACAATTCTTTCAAATCAAGCTGTAGTGGTCACTCCATCGCTCAATCAAACTTTGTCCAACATCACATGGCAAACAGGGAGTGCAACTTTTGTGGCTGTTGGCAATCGTAAAAATGTGACGTTTATCAGCCAAATATCAGGCGATTATGGAACTTTACTTGACAATGTCCATGTTTAAGAGATTAAACAAGAGAATAAAGCGCTTTTTGAAAATGTAACAGGACAACCAACTACAAAGTACACTTTACAATTACAATCAGATGGTAAGGTCGATTTGTTTCAGTCCTTGATTGGTGGGTACTGCTTTGTGGAAATTTTTCAAGCATGGTCTCAGCACCTATCTACTGCATAGTGGAAACTGCTTTGTGGAATTTGTTCATTCAAGCATGGCCTCAATGCGTTAGCGTCGCCTGAGGCAGATTGCCCTACCTCTTCAATCTCTGCGTTTTGTTCATGCTCTAGAGCTGTGGCAGGTTGCCATAAGTCTTTACCAGATTGTTCAATCCCTCCATTTCATCACTTCTGCTCCATATAACTTCTTCTTCAGTCGAGTTGAATTGCAACATTAACTATTAGTTTCAGTGTCTCTTTAGTTCAGTATTCTCTCACCGAGACGGTGAGCGGTCTTGTGGCGGGCAACCTGTAGGAGGCTGCAGTGTCACTTTCAGAGGACACACAGTTAGTACGGTTGGTCTAGTCTGGGTCATACTAGACGGACTCTCTGGACTGGGCAGTGACACGTGGCAGGGATATGGACGATGGTCTAGTGGACATCGTAGCCAGGTCAACCACCACCATTCAGTTTGAAGATAGACTTAGATTGCTGACATTTATGAGCCGTCGGTGGCTCTTTATGGTTGTACATATGAGTAGTAGCTGTTGGGTCATCATTATCATCTTCTTCATATATGGTCCAGTGTCGTCGTCTAGAGTAGCGAGTCTATACACAGCACGTCTGCACCATTCCTGTACATCTGAGCCTAGACACCCGATTGTACTCGTGAGTTCTGGGTTGAAGCTGAGTGTGCTGCCACGCCAGAGTCTGTACTGGTTGCTTTGAGATAGCCGAGTCCATATGTTCTGGTCTGCTGCTGTGCCTCTGTGTGGATTTGCTGTTATCTATTGTTTCCTGTGTTTTCATTTTGTTTTGAGTGAGATGTCACGCACATTGCACTGAGGAGCACCCACTGTAGAGATCATGACACACTATCCGCGCTACACTGATTGAGCCCAGTTTATCCCCTTTTTGTTCGCCTGTACTCCTAGTGTAGAAGAAGGATGGTTCATGGCGCATGTGCATTGACTATTGCTCCTTGAATAAAAAACAAGTTCCCCATACCGAGGATAGATGACATTCTTGACCGGCTTGAGGGAGTGTCATTGTTTACAAGGATAGACCTAAAGAGTGGGTACCACCAAATATGCATTAGGCGAGAAGATGCCCATAAGACTGTGTTCAGGTCAACATTTGGTCTCTATCAGTTTCTTGTCATGCCATTCGGTCTGACAAATGCTTTTGCCACGTTCAATAGAATGATGGATAGAATACTTGGACCACAAAGAAACCACTTTTTGGGAGAGATTCACTCCCTTGGGCACATTGTTTCAAAGGATGGGGGTACGCATGGATCCTTCCAAAGTGGAAGCAATTAGGTCATGGCCAGACTTGAAGTCCGTACATGACATTTGAAGCTTTCTAGGCTTATGTTCCTACTACAGGAGGTTCATCCAAAATTTTGCTGAGATTGCTTCTCCACTCCATGCACTAAATTCTATCCTTCAAACACTTGAAAGAGAAGCTGACTTCAAATCCGGTGATCATTTTGCCAGATCTTTCGAAACCTTTTGTGGTTCAGTGTGATGCATGTGGCCACACTCTTGGTGTAGTTCTAATGCAGAATGGCTGAGTAGTTGCATATGAGAGCAGAGTTTTTTTGAAGACCGAAAGGAACTTGCAAGTTTATGATAAAGAATTGCTGGCAGTAATTCATGCCCTCACTAGTTGGAAACACTATCTGCTAGGGATGATTTTGTTGTTCAAACAGATCATCAAACCTTGTGATATTTTCTCACACAAATGAAATTGTCAGTGAAACACATGCAATGGGCAACCATCTTGTCAATTCCTACGAAAGGAGATTGTGATGCTGAGGTAGATGCAGAGTGGGAATTTAGTGCAAAGTGCACTTATGATCCTTCTGTACATGATGCATGCATGTCAGTTGTTGTAGATTCACATGTGTGGTACTTTGATAGTGCTGCTACAAGCACATTACTTCATATCGTGACTTGTTTACCTCTCTCGAGTCTGTCCCTCGTGGGAATATGGTCACTTGTGCCAACAATCCCTCTTATCCGATCAAGGGAGTTGGAAATATTGTGATGACTATTGTGAATGGTAGTCATCACTTTATGTACCTAGGATAAAAAAAGAACCTTTTGTCTATATCTGTACTTGCTAGACTTGTTCCTGTTGTCAAATTTGTGGATGACAGATGTACAGTTCATTATCTCAGTTTTGGTGATCAAATTGTTGCATCTCGCATTTTGCAGATTGTGCATGTGCAAGGGAAAACGAACGTGGTGGCTGATGCGTTGTCACGAAAGCCCCAAATTTCAGCAGTGTCAATTCCTTATCATAGTGAACTAGACGAAATGAAGACGCACTATGCTGAAGATTCAGATTTTACAAGGATCTATGATCAGCTTGTTAATGGGCAACATCATGAGCACTATATGCTTAAGAATGACTTTCTCATGATGCATGGAAAGTTATGGGTTACTAAACAGTTAAGGCGAAAGGTTATGATGGAAAGTCATGCTCCACACATGCTGGGCATCGTGGAATGGATGCGACATTGAAAGGGGTTGAGGCATTCTTCTATTGGTTAGCTTTTGCCTAGTATGTCAAAAAGTCAAATTTGATAGGCAAAAGCAATCGGGATTGTTGCAGCCATTGCCGACCGTGATAGGCCATGGAAAAGCATAGCGATAGACTTTATCTTTGATCTTTCAAGAACGCAAACAGGCAATGATGGGATTTGGACTATCATTTGTAGCTTCAGTAAGCAGGCCTATTTCATTTTTATTATGAAGAAGACAAAGCCAGAATACATGGTCAAGATATTCATGAGCAATATCTTTAAGTATCACGGGATGCCCCAGTCAATTATCAGTGAGACAGGGATCCACGTATGACGAGTCTTTTCTAGAAGGCATTGTTTGAGAACGCTAAAGTTCTCATCTTCGTTTCTTTCACAAACTGATGGACAATCAGAAGAGGCAAATTCTACTGTCCTAGATCTACTCAAATGTTATGTGTCAGAGTACAAGGCAACTTGGGAACATTATCTCCCATTGGTTGAATATGCTTACAATAACACTGTGCATACGTCAACAGGCAAGGCACCATTTGAGATACTGGTAGGAGGGAAGAAAGTCCCACCCATTTTGCAAACTAAGAACAAGATATTTGAGGCAGACAAATATATGCAAGATATGGATGAAACATGCATGAAGATAAAGATTGCTCTTGAGAAGACTCAGACTAAGCCAAAGAAAGTTGATGATCGTCACCATTGTGAACTTGTATTTTCACTCGGTGATTGGGTACTTTTGCGCTTTGAAAAGGCCAGGTTAAGGAAAAGGGAAGGCAAGGAACGTTTGTTTTCTAAGCTCAACATGTGATATTATGGTCCTTTTCAGATTTCAGAAAAGATCAGCGATATAGCTTACAAGTTGAAGCTACCAGAAGACTGGAAAATACATAATGCTTTTCATGTCAACCTTTTAAAGCTCTTTGTTGGTGATGTGCCAAAGAATATGCTTGATGAGGAACAACCCGAATTGGATGAGATTCTTCTTCTTGAAAAGATATTGGCACATAAGTAAAGGAAGGTCAGAGGGAAGAGTTTCCATCATTCAACTCTCAGATGCTCCTAAAGATGTCTGTGGGGTGACTGTGTAACTTGGAAGACCGAACTCGCTGCTGCTGCCGCGTCCAACTCTCCACCCCCCCCCCCCCTTGCCCTTGCACGCCGTCGCTGCCCCAATCTCCCCACTGCCCTTGCCGCATGCACCTGCTGCGCGCTGCCCAGCCCGCCCGCTGCCCTCTGCTCGCCTATCACCCTGCCCTCTGCCCTCTGTCCACTCGCTGCCCTCTGCTCGCTTGTCACCTTGCCCGCCCTTCGTCGCTGCCCTACCCGCTGCCGCCCCGCCTTTTGCCTCAGCCCGCTAGTCCCGCCTCCCAATCCCGCCAGCCACGCATCCTCGCATCCTCGCATCCTCGGCCTTCTTTCATAAACGACTCTTCGTTTTTTCTTCACAGTAGCAGACAAAAGGACTCCTCCGAAGTCCCCTCGCCCGACCCCGCTGAGCCCACCATTCGAGTTGCTCTTTCACCGACAGAGCGAGCGAGGCTAAGTTGTTGGAATTAGGGTTGCAGAAAAACACACACAGCTTGGAGAAGACGAAGGAAGCTCAAGGCACACAATAGAGAGTGTATTACTTAGTGTGCAATGGAAAGATAGATAGCCCTAGAGTGATGGGCGTATTTACAATGCACGGGGAAAAAAACCTCCTAAAGAGGGAAAAAATGCCCCGGCGGTCCTAGTGTGTTCTCACATATCACTACCACATGTATATGGTAACAAATCCCCCCTGCAGTGATGCGGTTAACGAGAGCTGGCACATGAGTAAATGGAAGTGCCATCCCTTGAGGACATGATCAGTCCACAAAGGGGAGTAAGCCCAAAGCTTTGCGGAAAGCTTCAAGCTTCTCACGAGACAATGCCTTTGTGAAAAGATCCGCAAGGTTGTCCTGTGTTGACACATAAGCCAAGCTGATCTCTCCTGCTGAGAGCCTCTCCTTGATATAGTGGTAATGCACCTGAATGTGCTTTGTGCGAGCATGAAAAACTCGGTTCCTCGCAACTGCCAATGTGCTCTGACTGTCAGTGTAGATAGTGTTGGCAGTGTCCTGTCCAACACCCAAATCAGCCATAAGGCGTCTGAGCCATACAGACTCAACCGTAGCTGTGAAGATTGCCCTGTACTCAGCCTCACAACTCGAAGTGGCCACAGTAGGTTGCTTCTTGCTCAACCATGATATACATGAACTGCCAAGCATGAAACAAAAACCACTTGTGGACACTCGCGTGTCAAAACAACCAGCCCAATCTGAGTCCGAAAAAGCATGTAAGTCTGGCGGCAATGATCCCCCCTTGGGATAAAACAAGCCAAGATGTAAAGTGCCACTAAGGTAGAGGAAAATCCTCTTGACAGCCTGCCAATGCTTAGACCCTGGGCTATGCATAAATCTGCTGACCTGTGAGACTGCAAACTGAATATCCGGCCTCGTGTTGCATACATAAATGAGGCAGCCAACAACAGTTTGATAAAGAGTGACATCAGTAGGATCGCCAGCATCATGTAGACTCAACTTCAAACCTGTTTCCATGGGGGTGGCAATAGGTTTGCAATCCTCAAGTCCAAACTTACATAGCAATGTCTCTATGTAACTTTTCTGACACAAGGCAATACCACCATCACACTGCTTAAACTGTATATCCAAGTAATGATGCAACAGCCCCAAATCTTTCATCTTGAAAGTAGCATTCAAATCAGCCTGAAATTCAGCAATATGTCTCTCATTTGGTCCAGTGATCAGCAATCATCAACATAAAGAACCACAATGAGAAGTACATCACCCTCACGCTTTACATACGATGTGCTTTTTGTTGGATTGTTACGAAAGCCTTGTTTGACCAAATGAGTGTCAGCTTTCTCATACCAAGCACGAGGAGATTACTTCAACCCATACAAAGCCTTGTTACATTTTCACACTTTGTCCTCTTGTCCTTTTATGATAAAACCGCGAGGCTGCGTTACATAAACTTCCTCAAATATGTCACCATTCAAGAAAGCAGTAACAATGTCTGATTGATATCCCAACCAAAATGAGCTGCCAATGCACATAGAAAACGCACAGTAGTCATACGACAAGTGGGAGCAAAAGTCTCTTCATAATCTATGTCTTTTTGCTGTGCATAACCCTTTGCAACAAGTCGAGCCTTATGGCGATCAATCTCACCATCCGGCTTGCGTTTCAACTTGTAAACCCACTTCGTACCAATGGCCTTTTTGCCAGGAGGCAACTCACAAAAAGTCCATGTGTCATTTTCTTTAAGTGCATCATATTTTGATTGCATGGCCGCCATCCAATTTTCTGAATTCTGTGCTTCATCAAAAGACAGAGGCCTTTCAACATCATGTAAGCTAGACACAGCCAAAGCATAACAATTTGATGCATAAGATGCATGGAAAGAGCCTGAACGAGTATGACTAGACAAAGGTGCATCCAATTTACTGTCACGCAAAGTGTGCACCAGTCATTTTGGCATACCTCTAGCTTGCTCATTTTCAGCCCTTTCCTCATCAAGTACATCATGTACATCTGCATCAGTAATAGGCCGATCTAAAACATTTTCAGAAACCCCCATAGGCTGTACATTTGCCTCATTGGAACTTACATTCGTATATCCACCACTGAAAACAGACAACAAAGTGTTATAAATGTCCCGTGAGCTTACATTACTGTCTCTAGTACATGACAGCAAGGGTTGAACAGAATCTTCCACAAACACTCCATCCCGAGAAACCAGAATACGTTTTGTTTGCGGATGATACAACCTGTAACCTTTGCTTTCAGCACTATAACCAACAAAAATACATTTGACAGTCTTATCATCCAATTTACTGTGCTGCACTTGTGGCACCAAAGCATATGCCAAACAACTAAAAACACGCATGTGCTCAATAGAAGGCTTTCTATCATGCCATGCTTCATATGGAGTAATAGACTTCAAAGATTTCGTAGGACACCTGTTAAGTACATAAGTGGCACACATGATGATCTCAAGCCAAGAAGAATGCGGCAAAGCTTGACTTTTGACCATACATCGTGCCATTTCCGTCAGTGACCTGTTTTTCCCCTCAGCAACACCATTTTGCTGAGGTGTATAAGGCACTGTACATTGGTGTTTTATCCCACGACTAGCCAGAAATGCATTAAATTCATGAGACATATACTCCCCTCCTCGATCGGAACGGAGGGTGCCCATAGTACATTTCGAGACATTTTTAGCCATAGCCAGAAATTGTTTGAAGCACATAAAAACTTCGGACTTAGCTTTAAGCGGAAATACCCATGCATGCCTGGAGTAATCATCAATGAAAGTCACAAAGTATAGGTAATTGCCCAAGGACGAAGTTTGCATGGGCCCACAAACATCTCTATGCACAAGCTGCAACCTACATGTGGCCCGAACTGAACCATCCTTTGGAAACTTAGAACGCTGCATCTTACCAAAAATAAAGCCTTCACAAACATGTTTGACAGGTGCTTCAAGAGGCGGCAAAGAAGCAACCATATCAGATTTCTACAAATGCAGCAAACTGACACAATTCAGATGACCAAAACGTGCATGCCAAAGTTTTGCATCTGAAATAGCGCTTGAATCTGCAACAGCATTTGCAAAATTTTGTCCACACTTGTCATACAAAGTGAGCTTATACAGCCCACGACACAAAAGGCTAGATGCAACAATTTCATCACCAAAACTGAGATCATGAACTGTACATCTGTCATCCACAAATTTGACTACAAGTCCAAGTCTAGCAAGTGCGGATACAGACAAGAATTCTTCTTGATCCCAGGTACGTAAAGTGCATCAACAAGTGTGAAGGAACTGCCATTAGCAGCAATGAGCACAATCTTTCCAACTCCCTAAACTGGATAAGAGGCGTTGTTGGCACAAGTGACTGAATTCCCATGAGAGAGAGACTCGAGAGAGGTAAACAATTCACGATGTGAAGTAATGTGCTTTGTAGCACCACTGTCGAAATACCACACATGTCAATCTATAGCAAATGACAAGCATGCATCATGGACAGCAGGATTGTAAGTGCACTCTGCGCTAAAAGCCCATTCGACATCAACATCAGCAACACAGTCTCCTTTCACAGAAGACTCAACAATGGCTGCATTTGTAGTGGAACCAGCATTTGCAGTGGAACCACCCTCTTTCTTCTTAGCCTCTTTGGCCTTCAACTTAGGACACGACTTGATCAAGTGATCATTGGCTTTACAATAATGGCAACGCATCTTCTTTTTGCCCTTATCACCAGAATTTCCAGACGAATTGTTGCCAGCAGAAGCATTAGGAACAAAATTTTTGCCACTCGCAGCAGAACCATAAGAAGTGGCTGCATTGTTGTTACCACCCATTCTTTGAGAAGCAATAAAAGCCCGTTCAACGGCACGCTGTCTAGTCCTGTTTTTTTTGGAAAGTGACTCTTGCAACAACAATGTGCATAAAGCATCAAACTTGACAACTACTGGATTTCCTTGGGTCATAAGTCTCCAAGTACTAGCAAAAGTCTGGTAAGAATCTGGTAAGGCATTAAGAACAGTCTACACAAGGGAACTGTCTGAAATAACTTCACCTGTAGAAATAAGTTGCTCATTGATATCCTTGACACTAGCAAGGAAAGTGTCCATATCATCTTCCTCATGCATAATCTTCGACTCCAGCTCTTTACGCAGCAAAGCAATTTTAGCCTCATTGCGGCTTGCATAAAGACCTGCTAGAATATCCCAAGCCTGTTTTGCAGATTTTGCTGAACGGATGTGAGGAACAATGGTGCGCTTTACAGACAACGCAATCAATGCATGAGCCTGTGCATCCTTAACATCCCAACGAGCTTGTTCTGCGATAGGCAAAACAACTCTAACAACAACAATCCTTGCAGCAAGACCTGCAACATCCTCAACATCGCCTACATCCTCAGAACCAAGACGTACATCAATGCCCTGCACAATATTCCAGACGCCCTTTGACACAAGAACATGTTGCATCATAGAAGCCCACATCAGAGTTACCCGGAATGCGGAAGGGGAACGGCGACGGGCCTCCCTGCAGAACGGGGGAACGGGAATGGGCCCGGAACGGGAACGGCGCGGAACGGCAGGCTAAAAAAACACCCAAATATTATTTTTTTTAGCGTTATGTGTTTGAATACAAGTAGTATGAGAGTCCTTTGACTCTAATACCCACAAAAAACACGATTCGAAGACCATTTAACCTTATTATGACTTGATTGGGATGTGAGGCGCCCAGAGTACATAGCCAGATGAACAACATAGCCAGATGAACAACAATGAGCAAACACAATGCCCATAGTACATACACAATGCTCTCAAATAATTGCAAGAGTAGTAGTCAGAGATAACACTTTGGAATTAATTATGGCTAACATAGTAACAAGCCTCAAGGGCCGCCAGCGGCCAAGGTGCTACAAAAAAACCAAAGGGGGACAAAGTTCAAACCAGACTTCGGTGACCACAATACCAAAAGACTGAAGGTGACAAATACCATAAAGATGCTAGTAGCTACAAATGGCAAAGAGGGCAAGGCTCAAGCAGCCATACAAAAAGGTGGATAAATGGCAAAGACTCAAGACTCAAGAGCCACTAGCCTGAGAGGCCTCCCAATCCGTAGTAGCCGGCTGTAATTCATGCACATCCTCCCATTCCTCATCATCGAGGTCTAGGTCCGGCTCGATCTCAGCCACAGATGAAGTACCTGGTGTTGGTGGATGTGCATCTCCACCCGCCTGAGAAGCCTCTTGCTCCATCTCCCACTGTGTAAAAGGATCTGTCTGTTTGTCTGTACTCTTGCAAAGCATTTTCAAATTTGCGCTGACGAAGACAAGATCATTAGCCTTCTCCACTCCAAGCCGATTCCTCTTCTTGGAAGCAATGTGGCTAAAGGTACTCCACAATTGCTCCAAGCATGAGGTACTAACTGACTGGCTGAGAATACGGATCGCCAATCTCTGAAGCTCAGGGCCATCATAGCCATAGTCCTCCCACCAAAGCACTGAACCTATTTTCCTGCGATCAATCTGAGCATCTGGACTGCCAAATGACCCTCGCATCTCTCTGTACTGTCTGAGCTGATCTCTGACAATGCGTCGCCCATCTCTGTCTAGAACCATCTTGTTTAAGATCTCTGTAAATTGGTTCATGACCTCCCTATCTGTCTCTTGCCCTGCACCTTGGAACTCTGGATCCACCATGTACGCTGCCCCGTGTAAAGGAGAGGCATATGAATTCCACCTCGAGCTGCAAAGCGCATGGATCTCCTCATATCGCTCTGCGTTCGGCTCAAGCTGTGCAAGCTGCTCAATCATGCGGTCCATTGCCTCATAAATCTTGCCAATGCAAGGATCCATTCCATCCAGAACTCAAAGCAAATGAACCACCGGTTTTACCTGTGCATCTAGACTCTTGAGCTCCTTCCAGAACTCAAGATCCTCTGCCTTATCCTTGCACAAAATCCCTGCAACTGTCTTTGCATAGGGGGAGGTGGTGAACTCATCACTGATGAAGACCTGTCGGACCGCATTTTGACATTCAGACAGCCTGCGTACAAGAAGAAAGTTGAATACGAAGCGGGTATCTAAATACTTTAGAAGCACTTTGCCGCCCGACCTCTTGAGGTACTCTCTCCGAACCAAGTTGTGATTGTTGATGAAAGTAACCATCTTCACTGCATCAGCAATGACTGGAGCAATCCAGTCTAGCTTGCCGATGTCTTTCAGAAGGTTGTTCAAGCAGTGTGCCATGCAAAAGCACACTGTCACATGCGGATAGTGGCCCTCTATGATAGCTGCTGCTGCCCTGTTTGATGTCTCCCCATCTGTGACAAAGGCCACCATGTGTTGCTCACCGATGGTTTCTATGGCCGCTGTCCACTCTGCAGAGAGGACATCGGCGGACTTGCCACTCTCAGTGGCATCATGAGAGTGCACAAAGTACATCTCTCCACTGGAGTATGCAACGAGACCATGGATAGATCTCTTCCTTGTATCGCTCCACCCGTCAGCAATGAGGGAAACGCCATGTTTTGCCCAAAGACGCTGAATGTTGAGGGTTGCTTGCTCCACGATAGCCTTCTCTCGATCGAGCAAGGTGGTTCGGAGAGCCTCTGAAGATGGCGGCACATAGCCGGTGCCATACTCTCCTATCTGTTGCACCATGACTTTCCAATACTCCGACCTATTTCGATCAAACATAGAAGAGGCTAGTATCAAAAAAGTGGAAACGACGATAACGGAAGAAATGAGAGAGAAGATTGATGAATCATAAAACAATGTACATACCTCGCTGCGACAAATGGGATATGGTCGTGATAGAAGAATCGGGCCACGGCCGCATCCACCTCTTCTTTCTTCTTTGGGTCCCAAGAGGTGGTAAGGGTCTTTTGGCGACGAATTGGACCTTTTGAAGATGCACCAACACCTACACCGGGTAGAGAGGAAGAAGGGAAAATGAGGGTCTTTGGATCAATACCTTTGCGTGCCGGCTTGGCTTTATGGTTGAATTGCCGATCCTTTTCCTCGAGCTCCTTCCTCTTCTCGATGGTTACGTTGGCACAAAATTTCACCTCATGTCCCGGCACTCGAAGAAAGTGTGCCCTCACTTTGTCATGCCCCCCTTTCCGCGTGTAAGAGCATAGCTTGCATCCCCATGCACGAGAACCTCCCGCCGCCGACAAGGTGCCCTCCGAGGTCACTTCATCCCACCACGACCATTCCTTCGCCTTTTGAGTGTTGCCCGCATGAACGGAGGGGGTTGAACGAGAAGAAGAGGCCATGGATGATGGATTATCCGTGAAAGAGAGAGCTTGATCTTGAACTTTGAGAGAGAGAGAGAGAGGGATTGAGAGAGAGAGGCTTGCCGCTTGATTCCGTGAGAGCTTGAGCCTTGAGCCTTGAGCCTTGAAAGTTGAGGGTTAGAACTTAGAAGTTAGCCCAAGAGAGAGAGAGGTTGAGAGCTTGAGCCTTGAGGCATGCCGCGGCGCCACACTATGGCTTGAGAGTTGAGAGCAAGCTAGGGAGAATGAGCTTGGCTTGAGAGTTGAGAGCAAGGCTCAAGCAAGGGAGAATGGGCCTTGAGGCTTGATGAGTGTGTGAAGAATGGGGGAGGAGGGGGGCATTATATACTTTTTTGACTGCTGAAAATGGCCGTTGGCTGCCTAACAGTCATTTTTTTCAATTTCAAAAACTGCTGTTTATGGCCGTTAGGGCCGTTCCGGACGTTCCGTCCCGTTCCAGCCCGTTCCGGTCGTCTCGTTCCTTTGACAGTTTCCAGTCGGAACGCCGTTCCGTTCCGACGCGTTCCAGAAAATCCCGGCTGGCCGGAACGCCGTTCCGGCGTTCCAAGGCCCGAAATGTCCGTTCCCTGGTAACACTGGCCCACATAGGGTAGTTGTCCCCATCCAACCTGTCCTCAACAGCAAACATCTTGAACACATCTGTGTTGTTGTTAGCCATGGTAAAAGTTGCACCTGATGTGAAAACTGCCTGAAAATAGGAGAAACGGAGCGGGAACAACATGTGCTATATAGCACAAACCGTAGAAGACTATAAGGCACCTGTTATGCAGAAAACGGCACTGACAGAAATTCTGCACAAAATGACGAAATTGCCTGTGCAGACCTGCCTGTAGTGGAAACGGAGGCCGAAAGTATTTGTCGACCTGCGAACGCTCGCCAAAGCTCACTGAAATCGGAGAAAGTGAGCAGGCATGTATTGGAGCAGCTGGCGACTAAGCCCGGGAGGACACAACCTGCTCTGATACCAATTGTTGGAGAGAAACACACACAGCTTGGAGAAGACGAAGGAAGCTCAAGGCACACAACAGAGAGTGTATTACTTAGTGTGCAATGGAAAGATAGATAGCCCTAGAGTGATGGGCGTATATACAATGCATGGGGGGGAAAAACTCGTAAAGAGGGAAAAATGCCCCGGCGGTCCTAGTGTGTTCCCACACATCACTACCACATGTATATGGTAACATAAGCCGCAGAGGTAGAGCGCTTGTAGGCGACTTCTATCATCTGCAAGATTCTCGGCACCGGACCTAGCAGAGGAGAGCTGCGTGACCTTCTCTAGGCCCGCCTTCTCGCAGAGGTGGGCAAGATCTTGGACATTCAGATCCTCGGACGAGGCTATTATCACATCGAGTTTGAGACCTCCGAGATGGCATCCAAGGTCATCGCCATAGCCCCTTGACCATTCGAGCAGCTCGAGCCCACTTTCGACAATGGAGACATGGTTTTGACCCTGCTACAAATGCCTTGGTAGAGGAGGCATACATTCCCATCTCCGTCTGCTTTCCTGGTTCGCGGAGGGAGTACGTACCACTTTTGTTTAGGATAGGCTCAACGATTGGGAGTGTCCTGGAGACACCTCACACAGCCGCCTCAGTAGCTGCCAAGGTGGCCGGCATTCCCTCAATTCGCATTCTGGTTAGGGACACTCACTCTCTCCCGAAGGTCATCCTCGTTCCTCGGGTGAGTGGGGGTTGGTTTAGACAGTGCGCATACGAGTGCTTCATTTGTCGACAGATGGGCCATCTTGCGAAGGCCGGTCCATGAAGGAGGCCCCGACCTACACCACAGACTCAACCCCAGCTTGCAAGGGCTGGCCAGCAGCCACAGGCAGAGCCACCCTCCGAGCCTGGGGCTCCAGCGGAGGAGGGCAGCAGGTTCCTGGTCCACGACGGCAGGGGCCACAGTGACAGCTTGGCACTGAGGGTGGTCCTCAGGCGCTTGCCCAGCAGGAGTGGGTTCCCATGGGAAACCGATTCGGTCCTCTTGAGCAGGACGAGGTCCCTGCTCCAGCCTCCACCTCAGCTTCACCCTCTTCTCCCGAGTCCCCCCCCCTCCCCTCACCCCCCCCCCCCCCCCCCCCCCCCCCCCCCCCCCCCGCCTTCTGCTCCCTGCCTCTCCTCCTCGCCCCTCTACCTCTGCTGATCCCCCTCGCCCTCTTCTCCCCCACTTCTCCCTCCCCCGCCTTCCCCTGCTTCTACATCCCCCCCCCCCCCCCCCGCTCCAGTTCCACAGTCGCCCTAGGAGGGAGGGCCATCCCCGGCTGCTAGGAGATCTCTTGGCAACGCCTTTGCCACGAGTCGCTTGGTGAGAGAGGGACAACCTTTTTTGCGACCCCTTTACAGGTACAAACGTCTCCCTTTGCAGTAGTCCTCGTGGTCTGACGAGCTTTGACATTCGGCACCGTTGGGACTTCGACTATGACTTTACACGCTTTCTCGGCGACTCCTCAACAGACCATGAGGCAGCCTGCTTCCGAGTTCATGTTCTGTTCCTTGCAGCTGGGGGATAGAGACCTTGGACTCAGCGGTTGGCTTCTCTTTTCCCCTTTGTGGCAAGGACGAGACTGAGTGGACTCTCGACTCAGTGTTGGGAGTGGTTGCATACACAGGCCCTAGAGTTCTCTCACCACATGGGAGATCTAGGAGTTACAGACATGCTGCAGACTATGTGGCCATTGGCCAAGTTTGCTGTGACCCCTCCAAATGCAGCAGGGTGTAGACACATTGTGGTTCACTACTTTGCTGATACGCAGTGCTCGCCATGCTATGTACACATTCATGAGGACTCCTGGACAGAGGAGGTTGCTTTACGTATGGCTCAATCTACTTGGGCTTGGGCCAGGCACTCTTTGCAGTCATGCCTATCTAGAGGAGGCTCGGATGCGGATTACTCCCCATCCAAGCTAGCCTCGAAGATAGCACGTGTAGCTGCTGTTGCAACATCTGTTCTCTCTCGCTCCCCATGAGGATCGTCTCATGGAATGTGCAGGGTCTAGGTGGACCCAGTTTTAGTGTCAGAGGGTCCGAATGTGTTAGGAGCTTCAGCGTTGCCTTGTGGGAGGCGAGATTGATCTCCTTATGCTACAGGAGCATCATCTGTGTGAGAGCCGCAGTAGACGTTGTGGTCAGCTCTTGCGTGGATGATATGATACTCTTTGGTCAGCTGCTTTTGGGCCTGGAGGCATCCAGGGTGGGGTATGTATAACTATTGCGGATTCTTTGTAGCAGACCATTGTGGGCAGAGGGATTATTGTGTCAGGCAGGACTCAGTGGATCACTATGCAGGTTCAGGGTTGTCTTGTGGGCTTCCTGAACATATATGCGCCCAATGTGGCAAGTGCACGAGCAGATTTTTGGTCACATATTGTTGAGTCTCTGCCGCGCAGGCAGAGCAGTGGTGCATAGGGGGTGACTTCAACATATTGGAGGACCCTTCTGATAGGATTGGTAGTAGCCATGCCACTGTGCATAGAGTTGAGCAGGCAGCTTGGGAGAGGTTTTGTATGACTTTGAGGGTTTCGGATGTGTGGTAGCACTCTAGCTTTGTGAGGCCCCCAGACAGCCTGGCCTTCTCTCGTTCGGACCGCAGAGTGGGAGGAGTGAATCTATCGCGGATAGATCGCTTCTACACAAGTGACCATTTCTGTGACTTGGGTGGGATAGTTGGCATTTTGGCAGGGACTTCCTTCTCGGACCATGCACCAGTGATCCTCACAGTGGCAGACAGACAGAGGAGGGGGAGCACGATGCTTCACATCCTTGAGAGGGTCTTGCTGGACTCTGCACTCAAAGAGTGAGTAGAGGCTCTCTGGATAGAGAGCTTGGACATGCAGGATTCTCCTGTTGACAGAGTGGCCTCAGGACTAGCTCAGCTTAGTGGTTTCTTTCTCTAGGAGTCGTTGGCTCGCCTTGCTGTAGCGAGAGAGGAGCAGCAGCGTCTCAGATGGGGCGTTGCTTCCTTGCAGAGGATGCAGGAGCAGCATCTAGACAGTCCTTGGTTGGAGGAGCAGTTACAGCAGGCTCGCCAGGAGCTTGTTAGCACAGAGGAGCGGGGCCATCGACAGGCATCTCAGTGGACACAGGTGGGTGACAGAGAGATTGGTGCTTTCTTCGAGGCAGTGGGACCTCGGCATACGCATGCCAAGGTCAGTCAGTTGAGGAGGCACGAGAGGTCAGTTGCTTCTGAGCCAGAGAACATGCGTGCAGTTGCTACTGACTTTTACTGTGAGTTACTGTCTGTAGAGCCTTAGTCAGAGCGTCAGGATGTATGCAGGGAGCAGGTGTGTGCACAGATGCCTTGCCTTGTGACTGAGGAGATGTGTCAGAGGCTTGAGTGCCACTTCAGCTTGAGGAGTTGTACACGGCTCTTAGTGCACTCCCTCATGGTAGCTGTCCAGGTGAGGATGGCTTGACTCCCAGTTTTTTCTTGGAGTACTGGGACTTGCTTGGCCCAGATCTCTATAGTGCTTTTCAATACATCTTGCACACACGAGAGATGCCTGACAGCATGAGTGAGGGTCTCATCTACCTCATTCCCAAGGAGGGTGGCTCCTTGGATGAGATTCGACAATGACGCCCCATCACCATCCTCAACTCAGCCTACAAAATTCTTGCCAAGGCTTTAGTTTGAGGATCCGCCACTTCTAGAGAGCCTTATACATGGGACTCAGACAGGTTTTGTCAAGGACCGGAGTATCCTTGACACATCTCTACTTTTTGGGAGGCTTCTGGCCTAGCGCGGCTCTGTGGTGAGGATTTGGTGATTCTTCTTCTTGATTTTGAGAAGGCCTACGACAGAGTTGACTGGGACTTTCTGGAGGGCACTCTATGCAGGATGGGCTTCTTAGATGCTTGGATCAGAGGGGTGTCAGCTTTGTACAGACGCGCACACAGTCAGGTACTTTTGTCAGGAGGTAAGGGTGATCGTTTCATGCTCACACGTTCGGTCAGACATGGCTGCCCTCTTGCCCCATTCCTCTCTTTGTTCTATGCTGAGGTGATGAGCAGGTTTTTGGTGTCGCAACAGGTTGGTCTACGGGGCTTAGCACTCCCTATTACGGGAGATGAGCTCCTGGACACTGAGTTTGCTGACGACTCAGCCTTGTACTTGGATAGCCAGGAGGCCAAAGTCCACAGCTGTGAGCAGGCTCTTGAGATCTTCTGTTGTGCATCTGGCGCACTGATCAACTGGAGAAAGGCAGGTGCTTTCTCGATTGGTAGTGCTTCTGTACCCGATTGGATGCCAGGTGAGGGTTTCAAGTGGATCTCCCCAGGGATTGCAGTTCGGTACTTGGGCTGTCAGGTTGGTTTGGACTTGTCTCGAGAGCAGTAGATTGCTGCCCTCCTCCTGTCTATCAGGAGGAAGTTGTTATATTGGAGCTCCGCACGACTTTCTTTGGCTGGCAGAGTTGTAGTGGCCAACCAAGTGTTGTTGGCTACTATGTGGTATATCACTTCTTGCTGGATCTTCTTGAGTTCTTGTATCAGCCAGGTGAATAGGCTGATGAGAAACTTCCTTTGGTCAGGGTGTGACACTCAGACAACCCTGGCCAAAGTGGCTTGGCAGGTCATCACTGTTCCTTGTTCAGAGGGAGGGCTTGGGATCATCGACCCAACACAGCAGAGCAGAGCCCTTCTTGGGAAGTTCGTCGTCCGAGGACTTCTTCCATGTGAGGAGCCGTGGAAGGAGTTCTTGCTACAGCGCCTTCGTGCTTAGGGTGCCTCAAGCAGGTGGCCCCTGGCAACCTTCGATCAGATGGATCTTCACAAAGATGCGCAGAGTTGGTGTAAGCAGGAGACTGGAGGACCGCTTCGCTGTGGGTTTGCGTCGATCTTGGGATCACTTGCGGCGAGGCCTGGAGCAGTGGCAGCCTTATACTTGCACGGAGGAGCGTCTGCGACAGCCCCTTGTTTGGAACCCCATGGTTGGTTGGTAGTTTGCCTCATGTTTCTTGGGGTCCGATGGCAGCGGGTCCAGCACGCTCTTTAGGTGACTGGTTACACTCTTTAGGTGACTGGTTACAATTTTCAGGCTTGTCAGAGGAGCTACAGGGCTTTCAGCTTCAGGGTATGAGAGGGGTGCAGAGCATGTGCCAGGACATCTCAGAGGTAGTTCCAGCTGAGTGGCTCACACCTCTCGAGTCAGCAGCGCCCAGATGGATGGGAGCCTTCACGCGACCGGAGGTTATCATCTCAGTTCGGGCTTGCTCAGTGACTGCTCCCTCCCTGTTTTTCAAGTTACAGGGTGAGGGACGCTTACAGCGAGTTGCAATAGAGGCCTCGCAGGTGGCAGAGTACTGTTTTTAGAGAATCTGAGTGGTGGGCATCTGTGGGAGGACTTGTGTCATCGATCCTGACCCAGCTGCTCTTGAGATTGGGCACTGAAGAATGTGGGCTTGGGAGTGCTGTCCACTGGTACGAGTACAATGGGATCCTGGAGAGTGGCTATGGAGGGATCCTTTCTCTTCTGCAGACCACCCAGGTGTCCCTTTCTTTCAGTACTGGCAGCACAGAGACCTCATTGGCAGGAGGAGGGTCTCACAACTGAGTTTTTGGCAGCTTTTTGGGAGAGGTTGTGGGACTCCAGACAGCCGAGGTGAGTCACTTTGTTTCAGTGGCTGGTCACACACAGAGCTACAGCAGTCGGGAGCTGGTTGGTGCATAGTGGTCTCTCGGCCGCATGCGCAGCTTGTGACCATCTTGTGGAGAGTCAACGTCACTGTCTTTGGGACTGTCCCTTGGCACAGCAGGTGTGGCTTCGTGTCTTCGGCTGATGCTTGCTCTTTCCACAACTCAGCAGTACACTGGGAGGGGCAGCTGCTTGGTCCGCTCTCACGGGCCCGGCACTTCAGTTTGAGCTATCTTCCACCAGCACGATGATAGTGATGCAGGGGGGGGCGACCTACACTCCAGCATGCCACAGAGCTTACTCCACAGGAGTGGTGCAGTGAGAGAGAGGAGTGCGGGGAGCTCATCAGTGGCCTGACACTCTGGTTCATCTAGCGGGCCTGTTGCTTCCGCATCTTTGAGGGTCACCCTGCACCACCAGCAGAGATTGTTCGCGATCTTTGGTTAGCGTTGATCCATACCCTCAGAGGACAGCTCGAGAGACTTCAAGGTAGCTCCGACCGCATGAGGGAGCGCAGAGAGGCCTTCCTTCGACTTTGGTGTCTTGGGCCTTTTTTCACCATGGCCCATGGTGTACTCAGATGGCACTACCGTCCACTTGTGTGGCTCTTCCCTCCCCCCATTTCTTGATTTAGCCTCATTGTACATATACTGTTTCTCATCGGGAGTCTCCCCATCATGGTTGTTGTAGCCCTCTCTCGAAGAGGTGGTTGTAGCCCTATGGGCAGTTTCATTAACTAATAGAAGGATCTTTTTCTCGGAAAAAAAGGTCAGAGGAAAGGTTGCAAGACGTTATCTGGTGAAGTTCAAGACTATCCATCCTTGGATGCTAAATGGATGGAAGAGTCTGAATTGGTTGATTCACCTCAACTATTGCAACTATATCTTGAAGCCTTTTAGATGGAACCCACAGTGACTTGATGTAGCCCTTTGGAGCTAGGTGAGAGCATGGTTCATGATGCTCAAAGGAGTAGTTAAGCAATTGTATCTACTCTTTCCATACAGAATTTGGCTAGAGAACTTTGTGCTTGAGAGTACACCAGCAGACTTCTATGCTTGATATATGTGTGGTAGCCAGGTTGGTGAGATTGTTACTCTCATCTGTTCAAACCTCAAAGGGCTCGTCCCTAGAGCCAAGGACGAGGTATGATGCCTCTGTGACTACTACCTTGAGCACGTCAAAAGCACTTTTAGTGGCCTCGGTCAAAACCACACACTGATGACGAGTCTTGACACAATGTAACATGTCAGACAAGTCACAATGGTGCGGCAATATGTGCAAACTTTCCAACATGTGACCTATATGCTTGACACACTGCAAAAAATGAACGCACATCATATGCAATCTCAAGCATAGGCCCATCTCTTACCTTACTCACTTTTGTTGGGTCTAGATGAATACCATTGAGAGAGATGATATCGCCCAAGTACTCACTCTAGTCAGAAAAAACTCTGGCTTCTTATTTGTGGTATAAACGGTTAACAACCAAATGGGCTAATCATGTTATTATTACACCATACTTAGCGAGCGATGCTTATAAAAAAAACAAATGCTAGAGGGCCAAGTGTGAGGATACGTCTTCTTGCCACTTGTTAATCATCTAGAGGCCCTTTTTCTAAAACTCTACGTCTAAAACTATCTCAAATGCTTGATAATTTGATGTGGAACCTTTGGCAAGCTGGACATTTGAAAGATTTTGCACCTTTTGGCTTGGGAATTTTTGTTGGGACTCGCCAAAAGTAGAAACTTTCCCTAAATTTACAGAGTTGAATCCTTTGTGTTCCAATTCTTGAAATAGCACAAGTAGATTCTGCAATCGTCCTTTATGGATGTGAATAATCCCCCATTTCCAAAGCTTGTACAACTTGATGGAATCTGACGGATTTTGCAAATTGTATTCCATACGTTTAGGAATGGACAGAAAGGATTGCACTAGCAAGCGACGATTATGGATCTAGGGATCATATCTTTGTAGGGTTGGCATGATTAAAAGTTTAAAGAAATGATATTTGAATGGTGTTATACAAAGATGCAACTCAAAACCCCTGTATACGTTGACTCCATGTTGAAGAGAATGAGGTTGTTGTAATTACCTCCTCCAAGAGGAATCACTTATTCACAGCTATGCTTATCCTTCAAGGACTTCCCTTTATCCCCCCTCCCCACAAATTTAAACGTCATGCATCTTACCATGGCCTCAATGCAAACAGGGTAAGCAGTGGGATTCTCAGGCCTACATCATATTTACATTCCTAAAACAACTAAGTATTTGTGAGCCCTCTACAATGATTTAATTGAGTTGAAGTCTATCCGATTTGTCGCCAACATGCATTGAGGAACTTTTTATGGTGTAACTGTTTGTTAAGATGGGCCAAATGGTGATAGTATGCAGTGGAATTTGAATGTAAAGTTGGTCTGAGTGCTTGTTTGTTACTTATTTAACCTGATGTAAGCACACAATGTAGCATGTTTTTTTCCGGTAATTTAGTGGTACAAATTTCTGCAAGCAAATTTACTTTTTAACGAGTATGTGTGAAGCTTGGCCAAAAGTATGTGCTTGCTATGGAAACCATCTCAATTGGGTAGATTGGTAGTTTTGACACTATGCTTCTTTGGCATCAGTTGTGCAGTGTCTGCAAGTGGCGGATTGCAGAAGCGTGATCAAGCATTGGATGGCATTCTAGGACTTGGTCAGTCAAATTTGTCGTTGGTTCTGCAATTGGCAAATCAGAAGAAGACTCCTCAAACGTTTGCTCATTGCTTGGAAGGTGAAGGAAAGGGAGGAGGCATTCTTGTGATTGGTGAAGTGAACGAGTCGGGTTTGTCTTACACACCCTTGCGAAGCAATCAGTTGAGTCACTATGTAGCAAAAGTTTAAACTGCATGAAGTTGTGGCTGTGCTAGTCACAGTCATGAACACTTAATTACCTTTTGACGAGGACCGTCAAGGGAATGAGGCAAATAGATTCTGATTTTTCCTTCTTTTTTAAGAAAAAGATTATTGTTCCACCTAAAGAGAGATTCTGAGGTTTTATGTTTATTCCTGCAGGTTGCATTACAATGTCAATTTGAAGAGCATTCAAGTCAATGGTCAGCCGATTCAGTGGGATCAGTCTTCAAGCACGAGTGGGGAGATAACGGGTACCATTTTTGATAGTGGAACAACACTCGCTTACATCCCTGAGGCGTCCTACCTTGATTTGCTTCAGCAGGTGCTTATTGGAAGAAGGTACTTGCAAAAATGTGTGAGAAGATACTTGCCTGCTCATAGTTGACTTATTTTCTTGCAGGTGTTTCCCACGCAAAGCATCCAACATCTGAGCGATTTAGATTTGGACTGTTTTGTCTACCATGGAAGGTTTTAAGACCCTCTGTCTAAAGTAGTGCTCTGTTTTATTTGGCTGGCTGTAGTAATAACAATCTTTCTGCTGGACAGCGTGGATGATGAGTTTCCAACAGTTATTTTCACTTTTGAGAGTGGAGCAACGTTGAGGGTATATCCTCGTGATTATTTCATCCAGCTGGAATATGGCAAGGTAATTTGCCTATTTCCTTCGAATCTTAGCTACAACAAGCAATTTTCTAGATCAGGTGACTGTGTGTTGGGACTTGGAAAACCTACACTTGAGAAATTATAGAGGTATACCTCATGTGCTTGTGCACCACTGCTCGAAAAAAACCTAGGTTTAGTGTAATCAAATCTAAAAAATTTGAGATTTATGTCTAAATTTTTCATTTAAAGCATGAGAAAACCTACAAAATTGAGGAAAATTTAGTATGAAAACCTTTTTAGCTCAATAGTTTCTCATGTGTGAAAAACTTCAAATATAGTCAATATACCTCCATAATTTAGAATATAGTCAATATGCCTCGATTTTCTCATGTACCTCACGGGAGGTCGGCACTCGTGTGTGTGGCTTCTCTCGCAATTTTCTTCCTGTTACCTTGTTTGGTGACTCAAATTATTCGACAATTTCTGATGCCTTCTTGATGTTGGCAGGATACTCTGTACTGCATGGGCTTTCAAATTTCGCCTTCTGGAAGTCCCCACTTAATAATTTTGGGAGGTGATTTACATTTTTAATTTCTAGATCAGGAAATGATATCACTAATAGTGGGCCTTTGTGGAATCTGCAACCTTAAAACATTTTGTGGCGGTTTCCTGACAGACATGATTTTGAAGGACAAGCTTGTTGTCTATGATCTCGAAAATCAGCGAATTGGTTGGGTCGATTTCAATTGTAAGAAATACTATGGCGGAAATTTTTTTCAAACAGTACAAAATTGAAGCTCTTTGCTGGTTTAATGGTCTTGACTTTTAGGATTTTATGTGAAATGCAGGCTCTTCTCATGTGACTGTGATGACATCAACAGGACCGCCTACTGAAGTTTTCTCTACTACAATTGGCAGTGCACATGTTGATCATTTTCCAGCATTGAGATTGACGACAGCGTTGTCCATGTTATTTTTTCTCTTGTTAATAGTTTGAGTGTTTTCCCCTCTTATACTGGCTTGTGAATAAGTATCGAGATTTGTAATTTTTTGTAAAACAAATATCTTGGATCTTGTCTTGTTTGAAATGAATAATACCATTCTTCCGTTGTAGTATCGGGTTCAGGTTACAACCAGGGCTTTGGGAAAAGATAGGTTCCCTTTATCCAAAGCCTGTTCAACCCCAAAAACTACTTTCTTAGTTAAGGAACTAAATCTCTCTCAAATTTTGCAAATCATAGTTAAAAGGTTTATATAGATATTTCCTCGTTGAATGTGACAATTTTCTTCTCAAATCTCAATGAGAAGGATTTGAAGCCCGGCTCAGCATTTAGTTTTTTCAAGCCTTACTTTCTCTGTGATTTTGCAGATGAGAGTGTTTTGAAGACTGAAAAAAAATGGTCCAGTTGGTAGATGGGCAATTAATCTCTCTCTCTCTCTCTCTCTCTCTCTCTCTCTCTCTCTCTCGGCTATCATTTTGTCAATTGAATTTGGAGCTGCTGATGCAATTGTAGTGGTGGAGAAAGAGGACTTCTCCAGAGAGGGTGGCGTTGATACCACTAATGAGCTAGAGTGCGTGCCTCTTTAACATTACCGAATCCTATGGCCATTTGTACAACTCACACTGCTGTATTAGGCCAATTTGTGTGCACAACCTGGATGAGTGCTGCTATTGTTGCCACAGGTCGATCAGTACGCATCAAAGTCGAACCTTAGCCATCAGGATTTTTAAAGCACATGCCCTGCTTGGTTTGGAACAGAAGGGGCTGTTTTTGAACGACAGCTGGGCCCTGCTTATGATAGGAAGAGGCTGACTTTGAACATAACCTTGGCCCTGATTATAGGCAAGAGCCTTCCCTGCCTCTCACAGGAAAACAGAACAGGAGAGCAGCTCTGGATAGAGGTGAGCATTTATTAGACACCATTGAAAGCAGAGCACATTTTATAGAGAGAGATGCAAAAAAAAAAAAATGGTATCGTTGAACTTGTTATGTTATTTTTTCAGAAGCTAAAATGAACTCTGTGTATGAACGAGGTGAGGAGGTACTATAAGGCCTGTGTCAGACGAGGGCGGACGCGGTGCCTCTAATCTGACGTAGGCAAATGGTGAGCGCCTAAGGAAACGCAGTCACATAGAGCGGACGACCATGATTGTGGTATGTCGACATGGTGGCCACGTCGTGTCCAGAATCCCCTTCAATGTGGGCAACCCCTCGCCCCAGCTCTTCTCGCGCGAGTTGATTTGCTTCATGATCGTGCGCAGACTTAGTGTAGCACTTTTTCTCAAGCTTGTCCTCCGCTTCAATGTGTGTGATGACGGACGCCCGTTGATTCAAGAAAAAGTGTCCCCACCCAAGTAGTGACACGTCACGCATGGCCGTCGGGCATGTGTGACAGCGGCATTAAGGCCTTCTAAGTTAAGGGGGCATACAATCACATGGCATTTTTGTTGTGTTATAATATAAAATTTTGTTATACATACATACTCACAATGGTGTACATGTTAGCATTCTAAAACAAAATAAAATGAAAAAAAAAAGTCACATTGACAGACAAACAAACAAAAGATTTTTTTATGCTTTCGTAGGAAGAGAGAGAATCAATAAGCATAGAAAATAATGAACAACTCAATGTAATAAATCTTTATAAAGTCCTTAAATGTAATGATTTTTTCGAATTAAGATATTAAGAAAAAGTTCATTGAGTCAATACTGGACATCATGGGATCAAACTCTTATGAATGCACTCTGCCTTTGTTCTGCAAAGCCCTTTTGAGTATGCCAAAGAAGAGAATGGAGCTTTTTAAAGAAGCATTTAAAAGGTTACGAATTTCTCTCTCTTCAAGACTTAAGGCCCTTTAGACACGTCCATCAATTAGAATTGAATGACCTTCACTATAGATACTAAGGCCTTTAGCATGCCAAAACGTACAGGTACAGAAGGGTGCGTTCAAATTGCAAGGGTGTGCATGCCTCAATACCCCTTCTGCACTTTGCAATCCATTCACACAACTGGACAAGCAAACATTATGTTATAATTGCAAAGTTTAAAGCAGCAAATGGAGATGGACCTCTTGGTTAGACTATTGGCTTTGGATCTTTAGGGTCAAAGACCAACACACACCCATGTTCCTCGCTATAAAGTTCCAAGGGTTGGAGGTTGCTCCTATTCATGGTGGGTTCAGAACTCTGTCAACCCTTTTTTGGTGAATAGCAAGTTGCCACGCCTATTGCGTAGTTCATTGTCCATGCAATCTGAAAGAGGGACAAGATTGAAAGAGAGATGTATGTGGCTATTGAAGCTCACAAGAATGATATGAATGCACACAATGGTCCTACAATGCGGAGTGGTATGTGAATTTTGAGTTGAAGTGTACACAACATTAATGAATCACCTGGTCATTTGACAACTTAGCAAAATTTTCCAACACCATAACTGAATTGGAAACAAGGAACAGACATAGGCGGAGTTCCCCTCTCAAATATATTGGCAACCGGGCCCGGTTTCTCATGGTATTTCTTTTTATTTATAGAAAAGGCAACCAAAGCAATCTGCTGATAACCACTTGCTCCATAAGTACTAACTACCATTGGCTAATTGTTGGCACATCATCAACAGTGGTGTCGCATTTCTCGTTGCGTTTTGCGTTGAGGGCCGCACAACAATAGTCTTGGCGGTCTATCCTCGGGCTGGGTGAGGTTGAGTTGGGTCGGTCTACCACCCCCATTTTGTGACACCCCCCCACCTCTGAGCTTGCATTGGTAGCTATTCTAAGCCAATATCTTTGTCCACACTTGGTTTCAGATAGCGTTCATCAATCACAAGGTCGGAACTGGATTTCACATATCTCTGTTCGACAGTTTTCAGAGGTCAGACAGAACCCGCAGCATCTACTCAGATCATTCTTGCAAATTTTCTTTGACAGTTTGCAGCAGAAGTGAATTCGATTTTAAAAAAAAACTTAAATGTGTGTAAGTGCTTGTTCCCACGTTTTCTCGACTCTTTCCAACTGGTTCCCGACATCTGCTCACACGAGAGAGAGAGAGAGAGAGAGAGAGAGAGAGAGAGAGAGAGAGAGAGAGAGAGAGAGAGAGAGACCATGACTTCGACATTGACACCTTGTCATCGGCATCGGGGACTCTTGTCCGGCGGAGGGAGGGAGCCTCGTCATTGGTGATTCACCATCGGCATCGGCGAGAGCGGATCGGCTCTCGGGTAGTCTCTGACAACGACTCAATTTTTGCCATTCTTCAACGACACGGTCCATCGGTTTCGACACCGGTTTCTATGACTTGGCCCAAATGACACTTCTCATTACGCGACGGATTTTTGACATCCAACCCGTCAGTAGCGTTTTTTTCATGGACAGTTGTGCTTGCAATATGCGTGGGTGAGGTACCTATATCATAGAGGAGGGATACTTGACATCGGAGCCGAGCGCACTGATTAGGCTCTATGACACAATTTTCAGTTTCGACTTCTTTGGCGGCTATCCTACCGTACTTTTGTCCAGTAGAAAAAATCGGCATGGATATTCCCATTCTACACCGACATGCATGTTACAAGGGATTTTTTGAGCCCACATACAGCTGCTTCTCTAAGGTTTGAGACATTTATGGACACATCGCTTTTCATGCGAATTTGACAATCATTTTGACAGTAGTTTCTACGGACAGATGAATGCTTGTTTGAGCACAGAGTGCTATTGAGCTCTTTTGAGAGCAGATATCCCCATAGGGATACTTTTTAATTCACACAATAGTTTTTGGTGTCTGTTCGTGTGCAGTCACTCATGTACATTAAGTTGCGGTTATAGCCTATTGTAGTTCATGTGGAGTCATTTTTTCGCTATTTTGGCTATTTTTTTGAACGTTTCTGAGACTCGGACTGGAAGAGCCCTTTCGGAGACTCTAACTAGTCGTTTTGAGTCTGCTTTAGCCTTTTAGTGAGTTGTTGCGTGAAGTTTTCTTTGAGATTGGGTATTCTCGAATGTTGAGATACCTTCGGTGATACAAGTAGATGGAGTTCCCCTCTTACGATACCCTCATTATAGGATATATATCTGGACAATTTCTTTTGCTTTTGACGCTGAGTTTGCGATTACACAATATTTATTTTTTAGCAGTTTATGTCGAGTGGTTGTTTTGAGCAGCTTATGCGCTTACTTTTGTCCTGTCGAATTTGAGAGTTTTTTCCCCGTACAAAGGAGACTTTGTTGGATTTTTTTCATGAATCCATTTTATTCATTCTTATCACATTCGGCTATCTTAAAGAGTGATCTTACTACATTTGATTTGAGTTTTTGCTCTTGTTATAGGGAAAACTCTCCCAAAATTATCTTAGGAAATTCACCATAAGTTTTTTGGCCACGTTCTCTTGAGTCATGGCCGCGAGTAATGCTTTCGAAAGAGAAAAGTACTACATCAAAAAGTTTGATGGCACAAACTTTGCTATTTGGGGGCAGTGTATGCAAGATGTTTTGATCAACAAAGGCTTGATAGCACCCTTACGTGAAAGAAGAGAGAATGTGTACATTGATGAACAATGAGAAGAATTGAATGAGCATGACATGTCGACCATTCACCAGCACCTTGGTGAATCCATTTACTTTACCATAATGGATAAGACCAATGCCAAAGATTTATGGGATGCTTTATGTGAAACATGGGATGCCAAGAATATCTTGAACAAGGTTTTCTTAATGAAGAATTTTATACGCATGAACATGAAAGCGGGCACTAATGTTAGTTCTCACTTGAACGAGTTCAACAACATATTTTCACAGATTACTTCAAAAGGTCTCAATTTTGGTGATGAAATGAAGGCCATTTTCTTGCTACATTCGCTACCATTGTCATGGGATACCTTCAACACAACCATAATCAATCTTACACCTAATGGCAAGCTAGTTTTCAACTATGTTGCTAGTTTGTTGCTCCTTGAGAAGATTCGATGTCAATCTCTTGATGCGAGTGGGTATGGTGATGCGTATGTGGCTAGTGGCAATTGTGACAAGCAAAGACAATGTGGTCGTAGCCGCGGTCATTTTCAGAATCGCAGGCAAGGTCGTAGCAAGAGTCGCGGCAAAGACATGAGAAATGTTGAGTGTTACTACTGCCATAAAAAGGGACACTTGAAGAAAGATTTCCGCAAATTAGAGCGTGATGAAGGCAAGGAAAAAGTGAAGTTTGACAAACCCAAAAGCATCGTAAAAATTGAAGAGATTAATGTGGTTGAATCTCTAGCCATTGAGACAGTTTTTTTGACGTGCCAAATAATGTGTTGATTTTCACATCGGATTTAAGTCCTGATGCTTTGCATAGAAGTGCTTGACAGATCTATAGGGGGAAGGTCCGTTGTGTGCTCTTTGTCCATTGCAGGTGGTGGAACATTGACAACTAATGTCTGAGTGTTGATGACACTGATAGCCACATCCTTCTTTTGCTGCTCGATGATATGTGCTGCTATCTGGGCGGTCAACTCTTCATGTGCTTTTTCCATTTTCTCTTTATGCTTTGTTTTTTCTTTTTCTTTCTGGCTTTGAATGGCCTGATGTCCCACAATCAGAATCTGAGGGTCATATCTTTCTTGGGCCAATTCTTCTTTGAGATATTTTAACTCTTGCATTGTTGATGGCGGAGGCGATGAACTAGAGACGGGGGCTGGTGTGTCTTACATTGCCAAAAGTTCTGTCAAGGTGCTTTTGACTGCACCGTAAGACTCCCCCAACTTTACATTCATTTGGCATTCTCTTTCAAATTCCTCTTCTAGCCGTTGTTGATCAACTTGTAGTTAGGTGTTCACCTTGTATTTCCAGTTTGAATTTCTAAAGGTTCCACATCCGTCTCCTCCCTTTGTTGTTCTTCTTAACCCTTGTCCTTGTTCTAAGACTGAGAGGAGTCATCCGATGATACGAGATCATCGATTTTCTGCCTCTTTGACTCATCTTGTGCTCTTTGTGTATCTTTATGCTTAAGCTCATTGTGGATCCGTTGCCGCATGGTGCCGACAAGTTGCACATTAGCCATGGTTGTCCTCCTCTTGTACTGCTTTATATTTTCTAATATTTTTGCCTTTCATTGCTCCAATGGCTTATCTTGATCATCATCTTCTTCGTACTGTGCATTTGTTTCCAGCTTTTTCTTCTCCTCTATTATCTTCTTTCGTAGTTCTTCTCTTTGCACCTAAGCCTCTTCCATGGATCTTTGCATTTGAGAGATATGAATTTGTTCTCTTTGTTCTATTGACTTCCATTTGACGTGCACTCAACGGAGAGTGTACTGTTCCTCCTCTTTGTTGTCTTCTTCATCCTTAGATGTATAATATTTTGAAGGTGTGTCTCTATTTCTTGGTTTGACTTCCCCACTGAGGTGTATATCTGACTCTGTTTCTTCATAATCAGATGTTTGTCTTCAAGAACTTTGCCCTCTTGATTTCTTTTCTTGTGGAGCCATTGAGGGTTTCGCCACTGGTCTAACTGCATGATTTGATTTGTGTAGGAGGTTGAGTTGAGACTTAGATTGTGGCAACTCGTCTATCATCGCAAGTACTTGATGGGAGATTCTTGTTAGCACTGGCCCTTTGTTCATGTAAGTTTTGTTCTGTTTGCTGCCTTTGAGGTTGTCTTTGACTAGATTTGCAAGTATGTAAGTTCCCAAGCCGCAATGAATCATTCTTTGTTCTCAAACCCTATGGCCATCACCACTGCAATGTGCAAGTTTTTGGTTCAATGTACCTTGGTGGCTTTTGGACCTTAAGATGCTGGGATATGAGTCACAGTGGCAACTCCATCTCTGAGTACACCAAGTCCTTGTAAGTGAACGTGTGCCCTTGCTGCTTGACAAATGCTTTGTCATTATCTATGGCTTATTCTTGAGCAACAACTTATGACTTCTAGGTGGTAAATGGAGTGCTTGGTTGATCAGGTCGGAGGTGATACTTATCCTCTCCATTGTACTGAATTAAGGACATGAGCTCATGTGTTCTCTGAAAGTTGGTCCCTCATGGTTGTAGTTAGAAGAAAGTGTCCATCTGTAGACACATGGATCCTTCAATGACTTCATGTTGCTGATGCAATGTCCAAAGCTCCTTGAGAAAGATGGTAGCCTTTACTTTTGCCCCACTCGCGGCTTCATTTCCTAATAAAGATATTGTCAGGTATTTAGCTCCTCCTTCGATATGTGGGCTTTCTCATTTGCCTGGGAAGATTGTAGGGGGGCATGGATCGCGATCCATGTTCAATAGCCATTTGAGGTGAAATATGGGGAACCTGTTCCTATAGCATATCCTAGCACACTGGTGAAGTTATCTTCTAGTTTGGACAAGTTTTTCTCTAGTTCACCTAGTTTCGCAAGTTATGGACCAGTTGGGTTTGACTTTGCTATAATTCGTTTTCGTTAGTAATTTGGATCTTTGATTGTGATCAATCTCTTTAGCATTTGTCTCTTTTGATGATTTGAAGTTTCTTCAAGAATCCCAATCCTAGTTGTCTGTTGAATTCCATCCCGTTTGGAGTATGTTTGGACCCTCCAAGACCTCTCACAAGTTTGACTCATTTCTTAGGCACTTTTTGGCATTTCTTTAGTCACAACAAGTTACAAAACTTCTTTTGATGCCACATCTTTGCCCAAGACTACAAGTTCTGCATTTGACACTCTGACTTTGCTAAACAATTAAGCATTTGAAATGTTCAAACACTAAAAATTTGACACATTTTCCAATTAAAGACCACTACACACAATCTGCATCCATGTCTTGACCAATCTGCTTAACACTAGGTTGGTAACCTAACACGACATAAAAGTGTCCTTTCAGGGTTTTGAAAAAAACCTCCAAAACCATAGTAGATCCACTCATTTTGTAAAATCCTTTCATGAGGTTATAGTTCAAGGCCTACTACACATGGAAAAAATAAGAAACTTGTAAAATTTCTCATCTTTTGTTCACACCAAGCCTCCAAAGTTGATGGACCAGTACATTTTCATCAAAACAGTCATTTCTTACGTTTTGTTGCATAAAAATAAGATTAGGGATTTTTGTAGGACTTGAGATAAATTCCCTACTTAACTTCAGTGGGTTGGTGATAAGAACATATGATTGATTCTCACTCACTATTTTTTGTTTTGCCAAAAGAAATAGGTACAAAAAAGTTGAATTTTTACCATTCTGCAGACCTATCATCAAAGTTTCTATAGCCACGCTCAATACAAATAATATATGCATGTTTTCTTAGTTCCCTATTGTCCTTTAGGTTCATAAGGAGCCATGGAGCATGTCAAAAGAATAATACATCTCTTACCAAGGGGAATCTTGGGGACAAAGATGAAGTGCTAAATACAGCAAACATGAAAAAACTGGGTTCAACATTATGAGTTGTAGAATCCCATAGAAAGTATTCGGTATCTAGCCAAATTTGATCCTTATGACTAGATATGGTTACTACCTACGAAATGCATGTAGTTTTCACAAGAAACTAACAATATTGAAAAAGCTATACTTGATATACTAGAATGTTTCATTTTCTTCTATAATTGGAAAAATCAACCATCGTTGTCTACTATGCAAAATAGGGAATTAGGTGCCCCAAAACTCAAGGAATATTAGCTTTATGTTATAATATGCGACATAGAAAATCAAAACTGCATTTGGATGTCATAAAAGCCACCAAAAAAATCATAGAAGAGCTAAAATTGGCTAAAAAATAGGATTTGACAATTTTTGTAATTTGGTCATAACTTACAACTTTAACATTTATTTCTCCCTAGAAGCATCAGGACATGTTGAGGACTACTAAAGATAGTTCTCTAGCATTATAGACCTCACAAACATGAATTCTAGAGTGGTATAGCTGCAAAAAGTTAAAAAAAGACAAAAACAGGACCCGTTTTTTCACACAGTTTAGGTTGTGAAATGTTGTGCAAGGACAAGGTTAAAGATGGAATTGATATTCCAAAAAATGTCGAGTTTTTTTCAGCTCATGAGACAACATTCTATATAGATAGCACCTCAAAATCCATTTTGAAACTCTTGGCATAATTCAAGGAAAATGGTCACTTGACAGGACATAAAAGTGTCCCATTACCAACCTAGTGTTAAGGGAGTCAAGGATCACAATCCATGTTTTGACACCATTCTACACAAAACTTATAGGGAAGGTGCCATACATATTTCCTCAGCTATTAGTGCACTTTTTACTAAATTTGGGGCTGAAAATGACCATTGCGAGACTAAATCCCAATTTCCATTGTTTTTTAATGACTTTAATGTCCATTTTATGTCAAATTTGTAGGGCACATTTCGCAAGGTAATACTAAACTGAATGTATTGAAATTTCCGTGTTATGATATGTTGGGGGACATGGATTGTGATCCACGTTCAACAAAATTTTTCATCTCTGATCACTACAGTGTTTAAACGCTTTCAACAACAGTCTTTTGCACCCCTTATTTGTTTTCGACACACCAAAGGGCCCACAGGGGGATGTGCTTATCTCTTCCAAATATTAGCCATGTTACATGGTCGGGAAAGGTCCGTGTACCATTGGGTAAGATCTACGCGTAGGCATCACCATGGACACCTAATTGATGCACCCCTTATTTTTGCAAATTGAAATGGGGGGTCATGGATTGTGATCCATGCTCCACCCCATTTGGTAAATGTAATTGCTTAGCCTGATTTTGCCAAGTAAAAGGAGTCTTTTGGTGAAAACATTACTGAGATTGGACTTCATTTGCCATCCCAAAAGTCTTCAGATAGTTTGGGATTTCTCACTTTTGATTTGATTGATTCAGTTTCTGTGGTTATTTTTGTGTACATTTGACCATACACGGCTGTTTATATACTGGTAAGGAGCATACCTGTGAAGTGCCCCAGGTGGTTGTAGCAGGCAAAAATTTGGTAGCGAGCTCTAGGTCAAAAAGCTCTGTGTGTGTGTGTGTGTGTGTGTGTGTGTGTGTGTGTGTGTGTGTGTGTGCATGCGTGCGTGCGTGCGTGTGTGTGTGTGTGTGTGTGTGTGTGTGTGTGTGTGAAGGTGTCTGACTGCAATGAGGTCTAATTTGCCCATTTTTGCCTATATCTGGTGTGGTAGAAGTGTCACGGGTTGCTGTAGTAGCAGGCAAAATTCTGGCAGGGAGCTCTAGGTCAAAAAGATCTCTCCCTCCCTCTCTCTCTCTCTCTCTCTCTCTCTATATATATATATATATATATATATATATATATATATATATATATATATATGTGCAGGTGTCTGACTGCAATGAGGTCTAATTTGCCCATTTTTGCCTATATATATTTGACTTATCCCAAGTACAATGTGCATGCTTACCTTACTTGCCCACATTTCTCATGTCATACTACCGACAGCTCATCATTTGGACACCAGGTCATTAGTTGCTCTTCATTTTGCAATTCTGGTCCGCTGTAAGTTGGCCCGAAATTTGACTTTTGCGAAATCCTTCCATATTTGACATGCTCGAAGCTCTTGTATGTAGATTGGTGTTTGCTGTCAAAACTTGATTCCAAATTTTTTGGCTCTATTTATTAGCTTTTTATCATTATTAGGTTAAAAATAAAGGAAATTATTAAAAAATATTATTAATAAATTTCAGTTATTTGCCTGATAGGAGAAAAACTCTATTAAAAGTCTACAAAAGACGAAAACTTAAGCAACAAAACACACTTTATACACTGTACACATAATCTCTCAACATCTTTTATCCTAATATCTTGCAATATGATGCTCCAACTACTATAGATATTGTAGCTACCGTTACTCCCCCCTTCCCATTTCGAGTCGCCCTAGACAAAGGTTTGTGCTATGTGCATGGGCGAAAACAATGTGTCTATGCAAGACCGTGAAATATGGCCCTATCATGCTTATAGAAGAGATGCATGGGGTAACACAATGTTGTGCAAGAAGTGGGAATTGAACCAACTGTTCATTGGTTTTTGCTAGCAAGGTTACATCCCTTTTACATTTTTGAACAAAAGTTATTGAAGATGAATTGCCTGCTCTTGAATGCTTGGTTTGGTGAATATTATTTGTGTGTCCAATTGCTGATTTAGCTTGACTTTAGTGATCAATTTCAAGCTTGTTTTGGGAGACTATGACAATTTTTGACCGTTTGATGGTTTCTGACTCCACTCCCGTTTTGTTGCTCTTGGATCCTTTGGCTTGTCCAAGTTTTCTTTGGGAATCCATTCGTAGTTTGGTAAGCGTGTTGAAGCATGAAGTTGTCAGTTGAAGTTTTGCCATTGGCATGGTTTAGGATGTGATGTTCTGTCAATTAGGAAGCTGGACTGCAACGAGGGAAAATATTGATTAGCACGCAATGTTTTGGGTATCCATTACTTTTGTGGCTTTGATTCCATGATTGACTTTCAAATTAAAACTTTTGTAACCCTTTTTCCACGAGTATTTGCAGGTAATTGTTGTCAAAATGCAGACAATTGGTCTCTTTTGTTTGAGTCGTCTGAATGTTGTTGTTCATCCCATATGTGATCTGTTTGTGTGAAGGGCGTGGCATAAGGCGTATCCTTGAGATAGTAATTCAATGTGTCGTCTCGCAAATGTGGAATATCCTTGTAAGTATGCAACCACAAAACTTCCAAAATGATTTTCTTGTTGAGATCTGTATCTGTCATGATGTAGAACCAATGTGGGCAATGACTACCATCTATGTTAATTGAGACATTGGCTTGTCCCAAACTAACCATGGTTTCTCGGTTCACCGCTTTTAGTTCAATCTGAGTTGTTTCAATTATAGATTCCGATAGTTTCAGGTAGGTTGAATTCTGCATAGCATTGATACGTGCTCTAGTATCCACAAGAGATGTTGAAAAACAAAATACCATAAGCACGGGGAATTTTATTAGAAAGAAATAGAAGTTACATCGATAGGCTACCGTGCCAACCTATAGATTAAAAAACAAGGTAATTCAAAAAATCCTACAAGAGTTACATTAAGAATACTGGGCAGGGCTTCAATTTCATTTTACAGTTGAGTAATGAACATATTCCTTTCCTTGACTTGAGACTCCAAGTGGCTAATCTCCATGTATTGACACTTCTCCCACCGTTCTCTAGTGAGAATCGTATCCAAAGTTGAGGAGGAAGGTTGTTAGCCTTCAATCATCCTTTGGTAATGGAACCCCCCGAGTCCTTTAAGATTACTTTTTTAGTATTGAATAACGTGACCTGGTCAGCAACAACCTTCAGGGCGTGTAGATTGACATCACCCAAAAATATTCTCAGACAAGGTGTCTAGTAAGCTCCCTCAAATATCAAAACATTTCTCTGCCTCCATGAGATCCAAAGAAATTCAACCCTAGCTTTGTTCCAAAAGATTGAAAGAAAGCCAGTGTAGTCTCCTAAGCAGTTGTTTCCAGGAAGGAGTGAAATTTAACACTTTGACTAGCGGGGCAAGCACCTGAAAGTCCGCAGGAAAAATTAAAAAGAGGTGAAAAATATCCTCCATTTGATGGTCACACCTTTCACATCTACCGTCAGCCTTGGACCAAATGTTTGTAAACTTGAATTCCCATTGTTTCTGGAGAGGGAGATCTTCCATCTCTTGTTAAAAATGAGGTAGAGAGGGGGGCTCATATTCGGAGATTTGCACAAGGGGATCCACCCTTTGACACATAGGCCTTGAGATTCATAGGCTGAGTAGAGTGGAGAGTCTATTTTAGGTCCTTGGGGAAGATATCCATTCTAAAATTTAGGAGAATTAACTCCTAAGGGCTAGTTCGATACCGTAAGGAAAGGTCAAGGTCAGTCAACCAATCCTGGTTAGCATGATCCCACAACTGGTGCCAGTGTGGCAGACCTCTATTGTGTAAGGCGAGAGCTCTGCTAAGATGTTGGGGGGGGGGGGGGGGGGGGGGAGAGCCGGTACTTGAAAGGAGGGCCACATATGGATTCCCCAAGGGGGATGGATAAGTAGTGTTTAAAGAGGACATTGGGTGTGAGATCTCAAATAGATTGTTTGCCAAAAAGTATACATTGAAGGGGGAGGCTGGCCCATCCCTTGTTCTCAGAGAGCTTGATTTATTTTATATTTGATAACAAAAACATTTCCCATTCCTCTTCACGTGAATGCAGAGCGTTTAAAATGAGCTTGACTGCCATCTTGTTCGCCACAAAGCTTAGATTGTTAATACCTAGACCTCGCTTGCCTTTACGTAGGATTCATATTTCCCATGACAATTTTTTTGTTTTAGCAATAAAGGGGTCGCCAGTCCAATGAACATTTATGCAGATTTTTGCTATCCTATCTAGGTGGGTATCATCTGGTCTCCAACACCCAAAGAAGAAGAGCACATATGCATTCAAGAAGAAGCTGATCAATAGCACACAATTCGCCAAGGAGTGTTGAAACCCTATCCACGTGTTGAGTTTGGTACAAAAAGGTCACAGACCCAATCCCATCTATCTTTAAGGGAGACCCCAAAGCCCATAGGAATACCAAGCAACCTAAAAATCTAGCCTTCCCGAATAATTTTGCAGCCATTATTGATAAGCCACTCTAGAAGGGGTGAGTGCAAAAATACTCCTATTTTGGTGTGTTTCAATTTAGACCCGGAGGCTAGACAAAAAAGATCCATGACCACCCAAAATTCTCGAATAGAAGGCTCATGATTAGCTAGAATAACATTTGTATCATCAACAAAATGGGGGAGACATTGAGAAGACTTAGAGTTGGGGAGGAAAATCCCTTTGATAAATACCTTTTCTCATCCTATCCTTGACCAAGCAGTTAAGACTATCAACAACAACTATGAACAAGAGGGGAGCCACAGGAAGCCTTAAAGAGTAGAATCAGAAAGGTCAAAAGACTCAGACAGCTGACGATTGAGAGACACTCTGGCTCTAGCATTTTCAAACAAAGTTTTCACATAGAGTATGAGACAAGGACCAAATCCCATAGCCTCCAAGCTCCGTAAGATAAAGGACCATTCCAACCAATCATAGGCCTTGTCAAAATCTATTTTAATAAAGACAAAGTCCTGACCTAACTCAACTACATATTGGAAGCCCTCCCAGAGGGAAATCACTGCTTCCACAAACTTCCTTCCCTTTATGAAACCCTTCTATTCGCTAGAAATCCATTTCATCAGCAAAACCATAATCCTGTTAGCAATAGCTTTGGCATAGATTTTATAGGCAGTACTCAACATTGTGAGAGGTCTCCAGTTGGTCAACTCGTTCTTATCTCCCCTCTTGTGTAATAGTTTAATGAATCCAGTGTTAATTGAGCAAGGCAGACCTTGGTGAGATGAGGACTCTTCCCAAATAGCTAACATCTAGGGTGCTACCAACTCTTTGAAAATGGAGAAGAATCCAGCTGGTAGGCAATCTAGCCTAGGGGTCTTGTTTGGCTTGAGGCTGCTGTCTATAGCCAAATAAATGTCAGGAGTGGCCAGAGGGGCGTCAACAAGAGAAGTCTCCTGAGAAGAAATCACTCTTGAATGATGGGAAATCACTTCAATACGATCCTCTGCCACTTCTAAGGATAAGTGCTCGATTGGAGTGAACATATTACTGAAGTGATTCCTTGCAAACTCAGGTTTTTGACTCCAAGAGGTAATCGGAACATCTTCTTTGAAGAGGGGAGTTTTCTCTTTTTCATTCTTCCTCTTGATTGACTTGAACATTTCGTTAGTAGGTTTGTCAACCTTACCAGACAACCATTGCTTGAAAAACAGAGAGGAGTGTTTGAGCAAGATAACCTACTTCCTCTTTGATCCTGGTCCTAAGAATGGATATCTCAACCTAGTTAGGGGGGGTTTGGGGGACATTTTCTAACTTGACAAGGACATCATACAGCTTGTCCCTGCGTCTCCTTATGATCTGAGTGACCTACTTTATAGTTTTCACTAGAAATTCTGAGTTTTGTTAACAGCCTGGCTCCAATATCTGAGTTTCCTTAATAGCCTAGCTCCAAGCTCTTGAAGGAGACTTGTTCTCTTGGAAGGATTGAGTCCAGATATTTGACATGGATTCTTGTACCACAAAAATCTTAAAAATGGCAAGATCATGTGAAACCACTGGTTCCTTATCTTTGAGCCTTTGTCATTAAAGGTAATGGAGAGGAGATAGTGGTTTGATCGACAAGAGGTATATCTTGGTTTGGCTTTCACTCAAGAAAAGGAGTTAATTGTGGAAAGATCCATATAACACTTGTCTCGCCTGACCTTATCTCCTTTAGAGTAATTTTTCCATGTGAAGTCACCCCTTGTTCCAATATCCTGGAGACTCATTTTGGCTTTAAATGCTTCCCATGCCTTCAACTCTGCTCCCTGAATCACCGTACCTTGCACTAGAAATCTGTCATTGTGAGACTTGACCATATTGAAATCTTTAACTAGAATGATGGGACCTTGGAGGTCATGGAGCTCCTTCCACATTCGAGTACAATCAGTTACAAACCCACCAACATAGATAGCAACCAACCTAGCCTTGGCCACAGAGGGGACAATAACTGAGCACCAGTTGTGGCATACTTGGATGGAAGATAATTTCTTTACTTGCCTCCATCATTGCCACATATTCTGCTTCCGTGGTATACAATGAGACCACTTCTGTAGCTTATAAGCCCAAGTTATTGTTGTGCCTCCAACTGTGAAGACATAGGTAGTAGTGCTCCTTCGAGTGTCTTTGTCACCTACCATATCTGCATCAGCATACCCTTGCAAGAAAATATCAGTGTCTTAAAAATACAAAGCATTTGTTGTTGTCCCTTTTAGATACCTAAGTATCCACTTCACAGCTTGCCAATGCTCTTAATGTGAGTCGTCCATGAATCTACTCACAACTCCCACTGCATGTGTAATCTCTAGCCTTGTTCAGACCATAGCATACATTAGAGAACCTACCGCTGTAGCATATGGAACTTTAGACATATAGGCTATCTCGTCTTGTACCTTTGGACACATATCCTTGGTTAGTTCAAAGTGACTAGCGAAAGGTGTAGGAACCAATTTTGCATCTTGCATTACAAACCTTTCTAGTACCTTCTTGATGTAATCCTCTTGAGATATCTTTACTGTCTTCTTTGTCCTATCCCTTGATATCTTCATATCAAGTATCCTCTTTGCAGTACCTAAATATTTCATTGAAAAAGATTTAGACATATCCTCTTTTAGGTTTTTGATATCATGCATGTTAGCACTTGAAATCAGCATGTCATTAACATACAACATCAGGATGATGAACTTCCCATCTCCCGAATTCTTTGTGTAGACGCAGTGATCTGAGTTGCATCTCCTAAATCCGTGATCCAACCTCCATTGATCAAACTTCAAGTACCATTGTCTTTATGCTTGCTTTAGACCATACAAGCTCTTTTTTAATCTGCAAACCATTTTCTCCTTACCTTTTACTGGATACCCCTTTGGTTGAAGCATGTAAATTCCCTCCTCTAAGTCACCATGAGAGAACGCCATATTTTCATCCATTTGTTGAAGATTTAAGTCATGAGAATCCACGAGGCTTAGGAAAAGCCTAATTGAATTCATTTTATAACTGAAGAAAATATTTCTTTGAAATCGATACATTTCTTTTGAGAAAACCCTTTTTACCACAAGCATGGACTTGTACCTTTTCTATCCACCTTCTTCTTCCTTCAACTTGTATACCCATTTGTTCCATAGTAGCCGCTTACCTTTAGGCAACTCAACCAACTCCCATGTTTGGTTGTGGTGTAATAAGTCCATCTCCACTTGCATGCTCATCATCCATTCTTCTTTGGATTCGTGTTGTATAGCTTCTTTGTATAATTCGGGCTCGTAAGAAATGGTTGAAGGAAGGAACAAACCTTTTTGGAGGTCTACTTAGCCTCGTAGATCTTTGGGACATAGGTTGAGTCTCCTCATTTGGTTGACATCGTTGCACGTTGTCATCGCTTGTACTCCTTGAATCTTCACAGTCCTCAAGCTCCATGTACTCATCACCTATATCTTTGGTTTGTTTTCTTTTCAAGTAGCATATTTTGTTCATAAAAAATAACATCCTTACTCCTAAAGATTTTACCATCTTTGGGATTCCATAGGCGATACCAAAGTCCGCTTCTCAATAGCCAATAAAGAAACACTTTTTTGGACTCTGCATCTAGCTTTGACCTTAGGCTTCTATCTATGTGCATAAAACCTCGCACCCAAAAACTTTGAGAAATTTATAATTCATCGGTTTACCTGTCCATGCCTCTTCTAAAACTCCCCCATCCAATGCCATTAAGGGTGACTGGTTGATTAAGTACACAAACATACTTACTGCTTCCGCCCAAAACTGAAGCGATAGGCCTGCATGTAGCAGCATACTTCATGCTCGCTCCATGATTTTTTTGTTCATCCTTTCCAAAATGCCACTTTTTTGAGGTGTCCTTGGGGTTATCCTTTGCCTCCAAATGCTATTGATAGCACAAAAGCTTTCAAAATCTTGGCTGCAATATTCACCTTCATTGTTGGATCTGAGGCATTTTAAGCTTGGTACTTGCTTCTAAGGTCAACTGGTCGGACATCCCACTTACTAATAACCCATCCACTAACTTAATCCATGTATATACTTATTCTTTAATACAACAAAATAAGGAGCTGCAACAGGATAACATTGTTGTGCGCCATTGTTGTGCGCTCCACCCAAAGTAGGTCTCTCTCTCTCTCTCTCTCTCTCTCTCTCTCTCTCTCTCTCTCTCTCTCTCTCTCTCTCTCTCTCTCTACTCTCGCACTTGCACTCGCACACGCTACTCGTGGCACCTTCAACTGCTATCAGATCAATGTTTGTGCTTGTCGTTTTCGCATCCCCGCGCGTGCACTTTCAAAAGTGCAAACAGGTTTTCGATTTTGGCATCGGCAAATTCAGCGTTATGAGAGCGTTTCCATCATGTGTCCTGCGGTTTTACCCCTCTTTCAAAGCTGTTCGTGCAGTCGAAAGCTTCATCCGAGCTACGCTTCAGGAGTTATATTTTTCAACTCCACTTTTGCTAGAGGTACAGGTACAGGTACAGGTACAGGACACAGATGCAGGTTGTTCAGAGACTATTTTGGGATGGTATATAGCCGTTCTATTCCTTTGTTTGGTTTAATTCCGTTTCCAAAGCTGTTTTTTCTTTAGCATCTTTGCTTTTATTTCGTCTCGTTTGGCTTTCCATGATTTTCTTTGAGTCCTAACTGACCCATTTTCAAATTTGGTTTGTTTTGGAAGTTTTAAATCATCCGGTGCAGGTTAATTTCTTGCTGGTTGTTGCTGAGCTTGAAACTCTAATCACCACTTTGAGTGGAAATGTTAGCTCAGACTTGGATCCAGTCGTGCACAACCAAATTCCAATGACATTGACAGTTTCCTTTCCCAGGTTGTTAGGATTCTTTGCACAGTTAAGTGATCTCTCCCACATGCATCATAAAATCCAAAAAAATTCATTTGCTGACCTTTATGTGATGCCCAATGGTTGCTTTCCCATTCATAGCATGGGCCCTCTGGTAGAGCTGGTGGTGGTGCCCCCATTGGATGGCCTACCCTAGGCAGATATCTTCTAGGCTTATAGTTTTGGTTTTCTATGGACATGAGCATGTTTCCATCCATCGTGAATTGATTTTTGGCAGTTTGAGCCACATATGAAAGTTTATTAGCTTCAACAAAGCTAGCCTAAAATAGACTTTCCTCATTAGCATAAGGTGCATCCTCAAATTCCCTCACATGGTTTTCTATAGGTTTCTCATAGTAAAAAATTGGTGGCATCATTGATAGTGTTATGAGTGACTCCGTTAGCTGCTTGTAATGCACAATGGCACTAGTTTCATGAGGCAAAGGTGGCTATTGTCCTGCCATAGGATTGCGGTTTGTCTCCTTGTACTGCGTTGTTCGGTCCAATTTGATACCTCGAAGGTGGCAACAATTGTTGTACTAGTGGAGGTCCATACGACCTTCCCTCACATAATTTTGATTATAGAAGCATTCATTAGTATCATGATTTGTGTATTCGGCTCAATGGCACACCACTTCAACACTCTTGGAGCATTGACGGCTTATGGTTACTATAGTCTCATGTTGGGGTTTTGTCTGCAGGTCTGATTTATTTTGCAAGATTCTTCCTTGACTAACTGATCCACGTTTTGTGTGATTAAAGCAAGAGCACTATGTTTTGTAGTTGACTCACTGGTGGTAGAAGAGGCACTGTTGGCGTTTGTCTCTACGTCCTCCATTACCTCTCAATATATTTTGCAGTTGTCAACCAGGTACAATGCTTCCCTAGTGACTTGTTTGAATGTTTTGCATGACTTCAAGTGTAAGTCCTTTTTGAGATTTTTGTTTCTTAGGTCCTCTAAAGAGAGAACCAATAAGCAATCGCCCTGTGTGGTAACTCTCGCACTGGACATCTTTCGATGTAATGCTTGAAGCAAAGTGAAGCTTCTTTCAACTTTTCATTTTTATTTGTTTTAAAAGCATAGATTTGAGAAACCGTTTTGTGCTTGATTCCCATCTTAGAGAATTCCTCGACAAACTCTTGCAAGAGTTAATCAATGTTCAAGAAATCTCTACTATTTAGTGGCTAAAACCAAGTCAACACCGTCCCTTCCAATGTCAAACCAAAGCCTCCATGTTGCGTATAGACATCCACGACTTGTTCCGCCCTTAAGATTTGCTTAAATATGGAAACATGAGTGTATGGATCTCTCTCGGGGGATTCACTTCTTAGACATGTAAGTTACCACGTGAGTTCAAATGAATGGGCTCTTAATTGCCAAAATTTTGAAATTTTAATAGGATTATATTAATAGAAGGGGTTTTTTAATTGATTTAAAAAAAAAACCCATAAATTTTTGAAGAAAAAGGGGTCATTTTATTACCTTAATTATATAAGTAAAGGGGTTTTTTTAATACCCTTTGAATGCACACTATATGAATACTTTCTTTAAGGTGCACCCCGCGAGGGATCTCTCGATCTGTTGTACCTCTTTGGCACACATTTAGCCACTGAGAAGGTAGCATTCTTTGAGTTTCTGCTACCATTCTCATCATTCTAGATTCTCCTACCATTACATCTCCCGTCTCATAACCACTGATCGGTGTTTTGGAAGGGGTTCAACCAGTCGCCCTTTCCTTAGGTCTTACAAATTTTGACTTTTGGTTCTGATATCTGAGACCCTTGTGCTTAAAATTGTGTTTCGGATTCACTACAACATGTCGCGCAGAAACATGCGTAGATATCGACGAGACAAAGTTAGTTTTATAACTAAAAAGCGTTGAAATAGGCATCGAAAAAGACGCCCGTCTCGTGTCGTCAGTATAAGCATCGATATATGTAGCATCGAAATATGCTATGGAATAAGCGTCTAAACAAGCATTTGTATATGCACTGATAATTTTATAGCATATTTCGACGGTTCTTCCGAAGTGTATACTGACGTCTATATCGTACTCTGTATCGACGACCAAACCTGCAAATTTTTTTTGGGCAGAGAGGGATGGGAATTGATGTTGCACGTACTGCAGCAAAAGAAAACAGCCCTCTCTATCCAAAGGAAGAGTGCACAAGCTACCGCACTCCGCCTACAAGCTGACGCTAAAGAGCGAGTGTTTGGCAATTAGCAAAATTATAAGAATAACATAACCACAAAATCAAAAGCGTTGATCATGGCATAACGGCATAATTTTTATAACCATGATTAAAACATGAGGCAAAAATTGCAAAACCATAAACATAACCCGTTTGCCATACCATAACCATTACCATAACTTGCTTGTCATACCATAACCATAACAACCATACCATCATTGCAAAACCATAACCATAACCATAACCATCACATGATTTCCATACCATCATAGCAAAACCATAACGTTAACTTGACTGCCAAACCCTAACCATAACAAATGTGCCATACCACAAACATAAGCACTACAAATCTGTACATATGCAAGCAATCACTGAGTGAGACTGTATCAAGAAGACCACAACTACAAAAAAGATTGTACTAAGAAGATTGTATAAAGATGACTGAGTAAAACTGTATTAAGAAGACCCTCATGTAAAGTGTGAGCTTTGTCCTAAAGTGTGAGTCAAGGAGAGGAGAGTGAATTTATCCCACATGCTGTGGAGCAAGGCTGTAGAGCTACTTAAAGCTCATTTCATGAATGAATAAACACAACTCTATTTTGCACTACATGCTTGTCTATGGTGAGCTTGTGCTAAGCCAAGTCAATACTCAAGATTGTGTTTATGAGTCTAAGCTAATTTTATCTTGGATCCTAATTCACTTGAGTGATAACCTTGCTTACACACACACTCACACATTGAAGCTATGTTTCTCTTTCATCCACCATAGCTAGCTCGATCCCATTCCCAACATTTGGTATCAGAGCTTTAGGTTATGCTAGCTAGATTTAGCATTATGCATTAGTGTGTGTTAATCATTCGCATCTCCATTAGATCGATTAGCATTTCATTGCTACGGCCCATTGATTTTTTCATAACTAGTTGCATCTCTCACTAATTAAGCACTAATCTAGCTATGTGTGGGCATGTCCTTGGCACACCCAAGAGGCCACTACCCTCCATGGCTAGGTAGACTTGATTAGGGAGAGGATTAGCATCCTTTTGTGTTGCATTTTAGATTGCCCCTTTTGTATCAATTTTTGCATCATTTGCCTCTTCAATTAAATTCATTGAACTCATTTTCTTTTCGCATTGCGCACCTCATCCTGAAGTGCTCATTTCAAGATTATCATAGAGCTTCCAAGCACTCAAATCCGAGCTCAAGAACCCCCTAAACCTCATCCCCTAAAACCTTACTAAATAAGGCATGTGTGTGTGTGTTTTGTGGGAGAAGCCCTACAGAACCGAGCTTGAAATATCCTCTTTTTGGCCTATTACTCACGTGGAGCCCAATGGGTCCCTTCGCTTAGCTTAAACACCATATTTGGTGTGGATTTGGAGGGTTGTGGGTTCAACTCAAACAAGCAAGGCCGACGGATTCTTGGCACGCGGTAAATTCCAATTCTTTTTTGAAGGCGGGTCCGCCACCGGCCTGTTGCGTGTCGAAGAAGTCGTCCAACGGTCCTTGTTGACTGCTCACCAGCAACAACCGGCCGCAAGCACCTTCCCTCATTGTCCGGTCGTGGACTTCAACCGAGGCGCCAAGCTCCCCTTGATAATCTTTCGGATCCGCCCCTCTTAGGCCCCCCTTCCAATGCCTGCCCAAAGGCCGTTGCCCAACTGCCTGGCCTTGCCCGTCGTGCTTGTTGGCGGTAGCATGGATTCCTGCGGCATCATCCCGTTTTCCCAAAGCCTTGTAAGAGGAAGTTCTCACTGCCTCTTGAGCCTAGCTCAAGGGGCCATTCCCACGAGCAGGATCCTTAAGCCTAAGGCATGCTACCACAGCTAGCGAGCAACAAAAATTTAAGAAAAGCTAAGGGCTCTTTCCCGCACTGATGAGCCTCGAATGCATCCTTTCCAAAATCTGTCAAGGCCAGTCAAAGCAAATCTTCAAAGCATCACCAAGCATCCAAAGGAGCACTACTTCATTGTGAAGAGGGGCTTCACCGACGGTGAAGAGGAGAAAGCAGCAGTGGAGAAAGCAACAACAGAAGCAACGAAGGCAAGAGACCTATCAATAGATCAACTCACATGGTAAAAGACAAAAGGGATGAAGACGAGAGCAACATTGTCTTTTATGAAGACCCATTTTGAAGATGCAGACTCTCTACTTGTAGGGGAGGAATTTTTCCTGTGTGGATTTCATCATCTTGTGTGAATATCACCATCCTTTGTGGATCTTTCCTGTGTGGATTTTATCATTCTGTGTGGATATCACCATCCTGTGTGGATTTTGTTAGCCTGTGTGGATATTACCATCCTGTGTGGATAGCAACTTATCATCCTGTGTGGATTCTGCATCTTCAGTATCTTGTCCTAGTCCAAACCTCAAGGGGAGGATTGTAAAGTGTGAACTTTGTCCTAAAGTGTGAGTCAAGGAGAGGAGAGTGGATTTATCCCACATGCTATGGAGCAAGGCTGTAGAGCTACTTAAAGCTCATTTCATGAATGAATAAACACAACTCTATTTTGCACTACATGCTTGTCTATGGTGAGCTTGTGCTAAGCTAATTCAATACTCAAGATTGTGTTTATGAGTCCAAGCTAATTCTATCTTGGAACCTAATTCACTTGAGTGATAACCTTGCTTACACACACACACTCACACATTGAAGCTATGTTTCTCTTTCATCCACCATAGCTAGCTTGATCCCATTCCCAACACCTCATGGTAATGCCTCCCAATCGATGTCCTCTCCCTCCTCCTACAGCTGGAATCAGAAGGGCAACAAGTCCATGTTGGTACCCATACTTGTCCTCTCGGCATGTCGAAAGGCGCTTCACGGCAACTTCTTGCAAAATTATGATCTAATCATGAGATAAATCTTCAAATAACATATATATTTTCAATAATTTAAATTATATATATAATACTTACAAACTCATGTCAAAGCGTGTCATAGCCTCCACTCCTAAGATGTGATGCTCTAGCAGACTCCAAACGTGCTCTGGATGCATCTCTCTGCTGCTGGAATCTCTCAGGATTATCTTATGTCTCTTGTGCAATCCCCGTTCACTCCTCTGCGTCCAACAATGCCGGCTTTGGACTGCCGGCATTGTACTTGTCTCTCGCCTCTGACCAACGATGTGAAATTAAGGCCTTCACCATGCTCAAAATCTAGGAATTTGAGACCGGATCGTACCCCTGTGTCGTCATGTACTCTCTCTGAATGGCCTCGACGATGTAATTATTTTTTCATGATCGATATTATCCCAAGCCTCCATCACAGAGTGACCAAATTGAATTGTACAGAGCTACTGAATCCTCTGTTGCATGGCCTTTTCGACCCTGTCCACCACAACAGCCCCATCCCTGCTCTTATACACCTTGCTAGGATCATACTCGTGTGATCCCCAAGGTGTATGTGGTGTGCCAATCGGTGAACTATCTACTGAACAGAGTGGCGGAAGTTCTCTCGATGGTGTGGACGCATCGGTAGAACCGCTACCACAACAACCACGACCTCTAGAACGACGCCTACCTCGTCTCGAGGATGAACCACCCGTCGGTGTAGGGGACACACGAGTCCTAGGCGTAGGGGGCACACTTGACTGAAGTGTGGGGTTGCTTGGTGTAGGGACCACACTAGTCCCGGGCGTAGGGCCGACCGTAGTAGGTCTAGAGGAACATTAGAAAATTTCGGAGGTCATTTGGAGGGCCTTGTAAGAAATTGTATTTCTCTCTCTATAAACTTTTTTTAAAATGCACTTGCACCTTGTGAGTACGTCCAAGAGGACAACCAGACACTTTAAAAAGTAGATTTATATTCCCAATCGTCCTTGAAAACGGTCACTTTTTTATTTAATGCGAGCGTCTTTTTCAGGAGGCAGGTGCAGCACATTCAAGGCAGCTTACGTCATCACTGAAAGTTGAAAAGTCACAAACTATCAAATAGTGATAGATTTTGAGGCTTTTGACACCACCAATGCGTTGGGAACGCCAAAATACCCTAAAAACGAATGTCTACTTGTCTCATTCTGACATCCGGAGAGGCAAAAAATATCAAAAAACCCCAAAAAATGGGCTTTTTACTTAAGGCGCGCGAGGAGGCATTCTAAAATGCTAGAATGCCCCTCTGCGTGTCGTTAGTACAAAGCTCCTTTTAGTGATTTTTGGACAATTATCTTTCAAGAAAGCCTACCCATGTTTCTCTATTGCAGTTTTGCACCATGCTCTCAATCTCTCTCTCTCTCTCTCTCTCTCTCTCTCTCTCTCTCTCCCTCTCCCTCTCCCTCTCGCTCTCCTTTCTATAGCTTAGCATATTTAAAGAGAGAGAGAGAGTGAGAGTCTCCCATTACTAACGGCGCGCGTGGAGCATGTTTTGACCTCAAAAAACACCTCCTCGCGCCGTTAGTATAAGGTAACAGAAAGACTCTCTCTCTCTCTCTTTCCCCCGCCTTACTTCCTCTCCCTATAACACTCACACATACACACATAAACACATACATTGGTGGATGCACAGTACTAAAGGCACGCATAGAGACATGCACACCGGTTGTGCCTCTGTGTGTGTGTGAGAGAGAGAGAGAGAGAGAGGCTCTGTGTGTGTGTGTGTATGTTATATTTGTATGTCTGTGTGTTTGTGAGTGTGTGTGTCTCTGTGTGTGTCTGTGTGTGTTATATTTGTGTCTTTGTGTGTTTGTGTGTATGTTATATTTGTCTCTGTGTGTGTGTGTGTGTGTGTGATCAAAATGCACTTTGTAGAATTGTAACAATGGGTGTGCGTGCTCACTCTTATAGACCCGAAATTATGATCTCTAAGGCTAAGATGATGAAGAAAAAACCTATGTGATAGATGGAGGCCTTTTTAGAGATTTTTTGACATTTTTCTCTCAAAAAGCTCCCTAAAAGAGGAAAAAAGGGGCTTTTTACTAACGGCGCGCGATGAGGCATTCCAAAATTTTCGAATGCCCCCTCGCGCGCCGTTAGTAAAATATTCTTTTAGGGGTTTTTGAAATTCTTTGCCTCTTTGGATGTCGGAGTCAGGCAATTGGACATTCATTTATAGGATATTTGGGCGTTCCGGACGCATTGACAGTATCAAAAGTTTCAAAATCTTCCACCACTTGATAGTTTTGTAACTTTTTGAGTTCTAGTGATGACGTAAGCCGTATCAAATGCACCGCATCTACCTTCTGAAAAAGGTGCTCGCATTAAATGAAAGAGAGTGATCGTCTTCAAGGACCACTAGATTATGAAATGAGGAGAGGGACACATTTTATATTTTTGTTAATATCGATCTATTTTTCTACGTAACGTAGGCTCTTCTCTCATTGGAGGAGCTTATTTTACTCTCTCTTCCAAAAGGCCCTCCAAAAGACCTCCGAAATCTCCTAATGCCTGCTACCCAAAGGTGATGTGCCATTACGATCTACTCTGGAGTGACAGAAAAACTAAAACTAGGAGAGTATGGCTCATTTTCATCGGCTATGGCTAATCAAATAACACCCAGAAAATACGTTAGTTTACAGAAGATACGCTTAATCAATACAAATAACAAATAAATGAAGCTACAACACAAATGAATGAATCTAAAGTGTATTGTAGACTAACAAAAAGAGTTTTACAAAAGAGTTCCTAGCAAAAATCATTAGTTAATCTCTCATCTTCTATGAGATCTGATGCACCAAAGATGTCTATATCAATCTATACTTTTGCATCTTAGTCATCTAACTCTACTTCTTCGTCGCTCTCTGCATCAGCTTCAGTATTTGACACCTCATCTCTAAACTTCAGAAAATTGCTCACTGTTGACATCCACCTCAAAATATAAACTTAAAGTTTCCGTCAACGTCCAATCCTTCACACACTTGCTATGTGGAGCAACTTGAACGACATAGAGCTAGCAGGGTTTAGACAGATCATTCTCATCATTTTCTATCCATAGTGGATCGTGTGTGAACACAACTTGTTCACAATACTGCGGAAGTACGAATGTATCCCGCGCATCTGTCCACACCCGCCTAGAGTTCACTTGAATCAATCCACTCTTGTCTTTACGCACAACTGCATTAGGGCTGCTGGTAATAACTTTGAACCACTTGACATCAAAGATAAACATATCAAACTTTCTAAAGCTAATCTTCAAGATGTCTTGGATGTAGCCAAAGTATTCAAGTTGGCTAGTCTCTGTGTTCTCATCCCCGGCATTACTCCTACTTTCTTGGATGAAGCTTGCCTTAACACCACTATCAAAAGAGACCCTTTGTTCGTCGATCCGTTGCACTATGAACTGTTTCCCAGCAACCACAAAGCTCCATATTTGTGATACTCTAGCCACAAAATTGAAACAGACTAAAAGTTATTAAAGCAATGTGATCATGTGGAGCTTAAAAAGGAAGTTGTGAAAATATACATGCCAATGGAGACCCCTTGACATCTCCTCTTCCTCTTCAGTAATCAATACTCCATTCCTCTTTTCCTCTGAGACTGTCGCATCTAACCATCGCCAAGTTGGAAAGTCAGGCAATTTTTGAAGATGGTCTAGAAAAGGAAGGTTTCTAGTGGCACGATTGCACTTGAATTACAGGCGATCTGTCAAGCATTGTGCTTTTTCCATTCGTACCTCTCTAGCCACTTTTGCATGATGTCTGAGTTGAGAAGGAAAAATCTCATAATCTTTTCTCGCATTGTGATGTCCATCTTCCTAACGATGCCTTGTCCCTGCGGCTCGTTCCCTATCACCTTGACGTTGACCTCAGTAGTCCACATTTGGAGCATCTCTGGATCAATTGAGACAAAAAATTTCACTAATGAGGACAAGAGACTCTTGTACAAGCCATCCTTCGGCCACGCTACCCTCGGGGCGAGCCCTTTGACAAACAAACCCCTTTAAAGTCTTCATAAATCTCTCCAAGAAGAACAACTGCAACTTCATCGACCACATGCACAAGTACATGCATTTGGGTGGTAAGAATGTTCGTTGGAAAGTACTTCTCCACCATGCACACTGCTTCAATAGCATTTAAGCGTGCTGCATCGATGTTGCCTTCTCTTATCTCTTTTGAGATGATCCAACGTACCAACTCACTGATTTTGTAGATTGTTCTTCTAATGTCATCTGTCAAACAACCCTGTATGGCAATTGGTAAGATGAACTGTAAAATTTTGTGCCAATCGTGGGATTTAAGACCACTGAGATTGTCATCTCTCGTAAAAGCCGTTTTCAAACAACGCATGCACCCTGTGGGAGTCTTGAATGAAGATATAACCTTCCTAACTTGTTGCTCTTCTGCACGACTCAAAACCCTTGGACCTTTTGGTATAGAAAACTTTTCATTGGGTTTAAGTCGAGGCCACATCTCTGGCATTCGACCCACAGCCTGCAGATAATCTCTTTGGGCCTTTCTCTCCCTTTTTCCAGTGATGGTTTTCCATATGATCTCTCCCACATTATTGAAGATGTGCATTGGGTCGAGAAAATGATTAATCAACAAGTCACTCTAGTATGGGAATTATGGAAAATAGAAAGTCTTTTCATTCCAAGTGGCATCCAATCTCTCCTCTCCAGCCACATGTTTTTCCAATCGTTCGCTTTCAGTGGATGCATTTCATGTTTGCATATGTTTGTTCCATGTAGCTCATGTCCTTCATGCAAAAATCTACCATGCTCCTCGTAAACTATCTCGCTCAAATGCTCAGAGCGGCGGAAGCCAAGTCGAGCACCACATTTCGGACATGCATGATTGCTCGAGTAAATCAAACTTGAAACATCACAAAATTAAAATATAAAAGCGTTGGTATAGCCAGGAATCACATGTGTGTGAGGGTTTCAAAGGCACTTACCTGCACACTCACCAAAGTCTGGCCAATCGTGCATGGTACACATGAGAATGCCTTGCACATGTACATTCCGTCGTCCGATTGGTTGGGACATATCAACTACATCGATTCTCGTCCACAAGAATTGGAGCTCTTCTATAAGTGGTGCCAAATAGACATCCATGTTCTTTGCTTTATACTTTCTTGGGACGATCAATGACAACAATAGATGGCCCTTCTTGATAGCTAGCCATTGTGGAAGATTATAATTAACCATACAAATAGGCCATGTGCTCCATGAAGAACTTCGTAATACGAATGGGTTTACTTCCTCTATTTCCATACCAAAGCGGATACATCGAGGCTCGTTCTTAAATGTAGGCTAACTTTCCTCTATGTGCTTCCATGCACAAGAGTCAACAGGTACCCGCATCACATCATTTGTCAATCTAGTATTTGAGTGCCATGTCATCAAAGCGGCTATGGACTTGCACTTGAACATGCTCTTTATTCTTGGAGTGATAAGAAAGTGTCGAAGGACTTTTGCAGGGATAAATTTTCCTTGTGTGTCCTCCTTGTACCTGTTTCATCTGCAATTGGGACACTGTTCCAAATTTTCATACTCATTGCAATAAAGTATAAAATCATTAGGACATGCATGTATTTTCTGATAATCCAAGCCCAAATTAGTAAGAAGATTTTTAGCGGTTGGATGGGTAGGGGGCATGTGATTCCCTTTTGGCAAGATTTTCTCATTGAGCAACCCGTCGTTACATGAACAAGTCATCCCCATAATCACATTATTGAAATGTAAGCACTTTATCATACTTAAGATACAATGTATTTACCTGAAAAGCTCTGTGAACTGAGGGGTCAGAGCAACCGTAGACAGACTACAATTTAAGCATTTCCAACACGGTATGGAGAACTGAGATTTTTGCACAGTGTAAAGCGGCATGCATGCAAGACTTTGCATTATCGCTCCCTCTTTATTGTTGTTATTATGCCGTGAATATGAATAGGATGACTGAGGTTGGTCCACAGTATTGTGTTCAATGTTGTCGTCTTCTATGTTTTCAATGATGGGATCCATGTCAAAGAACGTGTCCAACATCTACTCCATCTCTACTCCTTGAAATGCCACATCAAATACTAGTTGGGAGGACTAAGTCGATGGCTGTGCTGGTTTGAAAATTGTCTTCTCTCGGATGAAGTTGGAGCAATATCTACTTGCAAAGTTTGACCTTCAGTCTCTAGACCATGAGATCAATAATGCAGGTCTTGTAGTCGCTCTATCAAAAAGAGACGATGATTTCGTATGTGTTGGGCACATATTTTTTGTTTTTGAAAGATTTGATGCTTGTAATGCGCACAAGGACACGTCATCCTATCATCCGTACTTTAGCTACCAATGATGTAACAAATAATTAAAACACTCTAGTTGTTATAACTACACACTACTAAGTACATGACAATACATTACAACCTCACATTCTCTAGCCATGTCCGATCCCCGCACACCTTGGTCTAGAGGTGCACGGAGATTAGGACCATAGGGTAATAATCTCGTCTTTATTGGTCAATGACTATATATTAATTTTCTTGAAGTATGTGTGCACTTTGGAAGTCCGATTGTGTTTTTTCAACTATTTGCTGCTAGCTCTAACAACCTCACATTCTCTAGCCAGGCCCAATCCTCGCACACCTCAGTCTAGAGGTGCACGGAGATTAGGACCATAGGGTAATAATCTCATCTTTATTGGTCAATGACTATATATTAAGGTTTTTGAAGTCTGTGTGCACTTTTGAAGTCCAATTGCATTTTTTCAACTATTTGCTGCTAGCTCGATCTCTAACAATCTCACATTCTCTAGCCATGTCCGATCCCCGCACACCTCAGTCTAGAGCTTCACGGAGATTAGAACCATAGGATCAACGACTATATATTAGTGTTTTTGAAGTTTGTGTGCGCCTAACCTAACCTATAACTGTTGGACGGATACGCCGCGACGGACGTCAGCATAGGGAGAACTCATCTAATATGTAATGTCAACTAAGGACGAAGCTCGACCCGCATGGAAGCAAGCATAAGGTGTCAACCTACACTCGACCAACTCCTAACTAATTCCTACAGAGGTCTCTACCAATTGTCTAAGTCACAGCCTTCAAGAGTGCAAGAGAGGAAACTTCCTACAACGCTTTCTAGGGCCGAACACCCATCAAACAATCTCGAAACACCATAGAACTTGAAGGAGACCCTACTAATACCAATAGATCGCTCTCCCTAAGGTCTATGAACCAAAATCCCGACCCAAAACACCTGGTGCAGAAACACGTAGGATGTCTGGCCAAAATCTGCAGGTCTTCGTTTCCAAAATCTAAAGTGCCTAATGTGTAGTTCTACTCAATGTGAACACGTGGATATGCTGCAATGCAAAATCGGACAACGTATGCTCACCCAAACAACCGATGAAGCTCGTAGAAGGAGCTCACAAAGCCGGACCGTATGCGCACAATGTTGGTATCGGCGCGTAGCTCTAGTCGGGGGCAACACGTTGCACTTCTCTGCACTCGATTCTGACCACCGTAGCACATGTAGCGTCAAGATGAAGCTCACACCCCCTCTCTCGTACACAGTACGCTCACTCACAGACTTCAAACTTGTTTTAAAATGACAAAAGGGTTTTTTTCATTAAGGTCAAAAAGTGGTATATATACCTTACAACTTCTCAAACCCTAAAGTTCCAAAATCAACCATCTACTCAATCTAACTATCAAAACTGGGATACAATCTGGAAACTTCTGTAAGTCCCAATATTTACAAGGTGAAAAATTGGGTTTTCCTCATTGAATGAATAATTACAAAAATAATAGTCCTCCGAGTAGTTAGATGTCGTGGGGTGTGTCCAGCTTCTAACATCCCCCCCCTCCTTGTTCATGTCGTCCCCGATATGGCCTTGATCAGCTGCTTCATCTTATCGTTTCCCGCATCTTTAGTAGTGATTCGTACCTGGCATGTAGGTTCAGCATTGTTGGGCCAAAGATATCTGTATTCATGGTGAAGAACCCTATATAAAACGCTTCTTCAAAAGACTGGAGGTGATAGGATGGTAGAAACATGATTCTTTGATACAACGCATGTACCACCTCCTTGGAAGGCTGACCTGACAGATCATAAGCATATCTGTATGTACCTGGAAGAAGAATATGTTGTCGGTCACCTGGCCTGGCTTGAAGGTCTCGAACACTGCTAGGATGGTTTTGCAGATTTTTCTCATCATAATGCATGTAAGGTTAGGTGAGCCAGTGAACAACTTCATGGCGCCCGTTAGGGTTATCACCATGTATTGGACACTTATTCTCTCATCTGCCTTCACACCCGGCAGCTTTGGGTAATTCAACCAAGTGGGTTGGCTTCTTTGCAAAATTTCCTGTGCCTTCCACGTCCTAACCCTTGGTAGAGGACAGAAGCTGAGGTTGTCTCTGATATGTTTAGGTGCCTCTACCAAGTGGATTAGGTATTGTGGGTACTTGGTAAGCCAAGTCTTCCTCCACTTTGGCTAAGAATCCACTATAAGCTTAACTCCTTCTGGCCTCGAGGTGTCTGCATGGTAGAGAGGTACTGTTGGCTCTTCTCTGATTCGCTTGTTTATTGTAGCTGCCTCATATTTCAGCAATGGATATGGGAGAGAGGGTTGAAGCTACTCGCGCCTGATATTGTTGGCGTCGATCTTCTGAATGGTCATAGATTTGAATACCCTCTGCTCCCATTCCATGGCTTCCTTTGTGCTTTCTCTTAGCTCTGCCTCTATTGCCTTACCCAATTTTTCCTCCTCTTCTTGTGTTAGATCCCGTGGCTCTTGAGAGGATCCTCCTATGCTTTCCTCTTGCATGTGTGTGCCCACAGGTTCTGCCACATTTTCGAGGTCGATGCCCTCATTGGCAGCTGGCCCTGAGCTTTCTGCCTCTCCTCCTTGCTGGCCTTTCAACTCCTCAATTTTCCTGAGGAGTGTTTGCTTTTCCGCTTCAGCTTGTCCGCCCATATTCACGAGGAGGTCATTAAGTTCAGCGTTTACTCTTTCCGTCTCCTCGAGCTTTTTCTTTATGCTTTCCACTTCTTCTTGCAGGGCTTTTTGGCCCTCCTCCATTCTTATTTGCATTACGATAGAACCTTCAGCCATCATTAACCTCTGCTTTTTCTCGAGAGTCGGCTCCTTCTGAAGTTCCTGCATTTTCTCTTCATATATTTGACTCTCGGAAATGATTTGAGTTAAACTCGTAGCTCTAACTCTAGCAGGTGATGCTCGCAGCCTCTGGATGGTTTGATCTTTGACTTTTAATTGGTCCTTGAGCTCAAGAATTTCATCCAGGCCTGCTTCTTGTTCTATCTCTGCTTTTTCCTTAGCATTTCTCATGGCCTCTACTTCTTTCGATTCTTTGGCCAGTTGTAGTGTCAGATTATCCCTTTCTCTTTTGGCATCTCGCAATGACTTGCTGAGCTGCAGACACTCTTCTTTAGCTGCTTGTATTCTTTTTGCTGCTGCCTCATTTGCTTCTTCCATTGCTTGGCAGTTTTGTAGAGCCGTTGCGAAGCTGGCTTGGAGGTTAGCTTCTCTCTCTTTATTCCCTTGGCTTTGTGCCTGCAGAGAATCCCTTTCCATTTTGGTATTTTCTTCTGTGTCTTTGAGAGTTATCATCTCTTCCTCTGAAGCCATAGATTGTGCCCTCAATCCGGCTAGCTTTGTCATCACCACGTCCCAATCATTGGAGGGCGGGTGCAGGTCTATCGTGTCGGTAGCAATTTCTTTTAGTTCCACTAGCCGGATGCCTTGCATCTGTTCTTTATGCCCTGTCCTCGCCAAGTCGAATGCGACTGTGGTGGCTTCTTCCTTTGTATAGCCTGCAGCTAGCAGGTCCAAAAATGTGTAGTAGGCCTCATCTAATCCTTTTTGCTCAGACTCAGGCTTGGCCTCTTCCTTTGGCTCAGGTTCTTGCCTTTGCTCTTGCTTCTCAGCTTGCCTTTCATCTTGTTTGTCCTCAGCTGCATTATCTTCTTGTGGAGGGCTGCTGGGAGGTGGTGAGGGAGGTGGAGATGGCTGTGGGCTGGGTTTAGGGCTTTCTCGTAAAGCTGCCGGTTTTCCCTTTAAGTCCCTGTCTGCTTTTGTTTTTATTTCTCTTTCTTGGCTTTCCTGTTCATCTAGCAGTTTCTGCCTTATCTACTCTACTACCTCCTCTGTGAAAGGGACATGGGGTATGTTTTCCGCTGCAGCATCAAGAATCTCGAAATTCTTGATATAATCTTCAAAGTGCTTCCTTTGTACTCTTCGGGAAGATCCGGACATAGACTCGAGAGATGGCTTCCAGAGTTCGTTTAAACTTACCCTTGAGGGCTTTTTTTGCTCGGAAACTCTCCATCAGCCTCTCGAGCCTTGCTGCTTTCTGAGACCTGGTTTCTTTGGCCGGCGCTTGAGCAAACTCCTTCTTTCCTTTCTTTTGCTCGGGTTGCTCCCCTTCAACTGGCTCTAGCCGTCTCTTCAATCTCGTAGCCACACTTGGTGCCCTTTGCGGCTCATCTTCCTTGTCTTCTTTTACTCTCAGCCAATCATTCTGAGATGGGGGGTCAAGCCACCTTCCTTTAGAGTGTAGTGCCCCATATACCACCTTGGTGATCAGTTCTCCTGGAACTATGTAGGTTGGCTTTTTGTTGCCCATCTTTACCAAGCTTTCATGTATGTATGCCGCATAGTTGATTATGTTTGGGGTGCCTTTTGTCATTGCCCAAGTAAACGTTGTGGCAATTGCACCTGGCGGCATCCTGTACTTCTGTGGCCTCTTAGTGCACATGTGGAAGTACTGGTTGTACAACTGGCTCATAATTGCCACCTTTGGGTTGGCAATGTCTTCAAAGGTGTAATTTTCCTTTTTCTCCTTGTACACCTTGACTTCATCCCTTCTTTTTGTTACACTGTCCCCCTCATTGGAGAGGTCGAGTGCATGGGCTACAACCCGCTCCGTGATTATGATCTCTGTATCTGGTCTGCCTTGTAAATCTGTCACCTTGGCCACTCCATCCTCTTTGATGCTTGTTACAGACTCCCATACTCTTTTGATGTCCACCCCTGCTACTGGTATTGCTTCGAAGTAGTTATGGAGGCCAATTTTCTCCAAGTAGCCGACCATTTTGCTTCGTACAAATTCATTGAGCTCTCTTGGCAGCATTGGTAGCTCTATTACATTGCCTTCATTGTCTTTGAACACTCCCTGGTAGATCTTTAGGTCGTTTGACTCTAAGAGATCTTCTTGTATCTAGGTGCTTGTGGGATTTAGTGTTCCCTCTGGAATGACAAAAGGTTCCACCTCGTCCAGATAATCTTTGATTTTCATTCTCTTCTTCTTTGCCGGTGACTTCGAGGTTGCCATAGATCCTGTTGCACTCAGTAATCCAAAGTTAGCGTTTTTTCCATATTAGCTGCGAAACTGAGTTTTACTTATCCAAATGACTTGAAAATTGAAATTACAGCCTAAAAGGAACTTGTGAAGCTGTGCATGTGCTCACAGTGCAAATTTGGCCAAAAATTTCCATCTAGACATCCTACGCGTAGGATGTCTTTTTTCATCAGAATTGGTTCATATTTGACATGCAGGTAGTGTAAGGCTCATGGAACATGGCTATAGGCTCGATTTGACTTTGGCTATCAAAAAGTGGATTTTTGGGCTGATTCAGGCTTTAGGTCACAATTTGGGTAGAATGTCCATCATAGGTAGCAATTGATGTCCAAATGGGTTGAAAATTGGTATATGGGCTCATTGCACCATGGTATTGGCTCCCATGATGTCATTCTTTGCACAGAAGGCTAAATTTATGCTGGAGACATCCTACGCGTAGGATGTCTTTTTCATCAAAATGACATGAAACTTGTTCTGTGGGTTGTCCTTGGCCTATGGAACATGGCCATGTTCTTGGATTTGAATTTGGACAAGATTTGATGCTTGTAGGGCTCTGTGAGGTGTTTTAGGGCTCAAAAAGTGTATCTTGAAAGTGTTGGGGGTCAAAAGTGATTAGAATTGCTTCAAAATTGACATATGGGCTCTTGATGATGAGGTAATTGGATTTGGAATGATGAAACATCCTTTGCAAGCCAAAAGGTCCATTAGACATCCTACGCGTAGGATGTCTATTTCATCAATTTTTCTCCCTAACCACACAGATTGTTTGCTGATGTGTTGGTGAATGTGCTGTGCAAGTTTCATGGGATTTGGATAAGATTTGGTAGGTCTTTGGCCCATTATTGCCTCTATGCCGTAACTTTGCGTTTTTCCATGCATATGAGGTCAAACTTGGTCCAAATGTGATGAAACTTGGTGTATGGCTTGTAAATGTCATTCAGAACATGTGCATGATAAAAAATGTTGGAGTCTGTGCAAAAAATTTCCCTTGAGACATCCTACGCGTAGGATGTCTCTTGGTGATTTTTTCAGTGCTAGTGTTCTCAGTGCTTGCCCTTTGCTCCCCTAAGTCTCTTTTGAGCCTAATTTCAACAAAAAAGTCAAATGGATAGAGTATAACTCCCTATGTGGACTTCAGAGCCTCCGAGCCGTTTTCTGACTTTTGGAGTGCTTTTTGGCGATGAAATTTCTCGATGTTGGTCTACATAGCTTCCCAATCCCTTGGGGATCCTTGCCGTATGGTTTTTGTCGACTTTGGCTTCACCGGAGCTCCATTTGGCAATTTGTCGCTCTAGAAGCACCCGTGGTTGCGTTTACATATTTTTTATGATTTGTGGTGGTCTACCACCATAGGACTTGGTTGTTGATGGTTTAAGAAAGCCGCTCGTGAAGTTTGGTGGCAAACGGACTTGCGGTTTGGCCGCAAGTGCATTTTGACGCTTTGTGTGTCTGATGCCATTTCTGAGGTTTAGTGCTGTTTCGGGTCACTTTTTGGTCATGCGGGTCATATAGACTTGTCGAGCATGTCGAGATGCTCCTACCCATGAATTTTGGTAGCATTTGGTCGCCGTTTCGCCGATTTCCCATTTGGTGGCCTCTTGCGGGTTTCTGTGAATTAGGGTTTTTTCCGATGGTTTCCCACTGCCTTTGGTTATCCAGGACTGGTCTCCTAGACTAGGGTAAGCTGCCGATGAAGTCTTGTTGCTTTCGGGTTAGCCGTTAGGCCGCCGTCTCTACTTGTAGGTCTCTACCGCTCGCTTTGTGTGTGACCCCTACGCTAGTTTTCGCGACATAATGACAAACATGCGCGAAAAGCTCAAGGTGGTGAGCCTACCTCTCATGTCTGGAGCTGGTCGGGTAGACGTGCGCGTCGTAGAAGCTGCTAGAAGGTCGATCCGCTCTCTCCACAAAGTCAATAGTGAGAATGAGCTAAAAATGGGGTGAAAATTTCTTATAATGAGGGTCCCCGAACCACTTTTCATGAAATTTGACATGTGCTCCTATCTTCTTGCAAGATGCGGTTTAGGCTCAAAAATTTCTTGATTTGGACTCCGTTTGCTCTGTTTACCAGAAATTTGGCATTTCGGTCAAAACCTGGCCAAAACACGCTTTCCACTCCAGTCTCATAATTGCACCCCCATTGTCCCATAGGTTGTCCTATAGTCACTGGTCATCCCCATATTTTTTGTTTTTCATTACGACTGTTTTTCACTTGCTTTTTGTATTTTTGAAGTTTTTTCTGCCGAAAATTAGCAAAATTAAAAGGAAAATAGCAAATCAAACCCAGAAAATCCCCAAAAATCATAATAAATCACAAACATCACCGCAACACATTATATACACTCACATGCAATTTTTATGGCCGGATTTCTCCGTTTTACCAATATTTTGCTTGAAAAATGGCTATTTCTACTTATATACACACACCTAGGGGTTTGATTTGGCATTTGGTCCCATATACCTGTAGATTCATGGTGTATAAGGGCATATGTACTTGGGTTACTCCAAAAAAATTTGCAATCAAACAACAACCCTTAAAATAGTCGAAAATCATGCCCTTTTTTGCTATTTCTGTCATTGGTTCCGCATTTGAGAGTGCCTCTAGAATGCCTCCCCCCCTCCTAGCCGGAGTCCTCCCGGACGACAAAGTATCGCCTCGGAGTATGTGCCGTGCATAGGTTGAAAAAGTTGTGCTAATGCCTGGCCGATTAATGTGGCCCTATTTTATGCATACTCTGTCAATGCATGGAAAAATTAATGTTGTGCAAGACAAGGGAATAAGCAAGATGCTTATTGGCATTCGCCGTCGAGGTTTCCTGTTTTCTTTGCAAGTAACAGCTGTAACTCTACTTCTCTCTGTTTAATTTTCTTTTTGGCAAGAGGCAATTGCTTTGCCGACACTGTTGATGGAGTCGTAGTTGTGTCTAAGGATAGAATTGGCTGGGATGTAATGGCTATGGGCGTTATGACCTTGGCGTTCCATTGGTATTTTGTTGCTGCCGATTTTTGTAGATGGTTTGGCACTTTCTTGTTTGCCACTGGTTTGTCTGTCATTGGCATCCACATATGTCGGTTTTCCCTTTTGAAATGCAGCTGTCTGCTTTCCATTGTTGCTTGTATGGAATGTAGTTCTTTTTGCTTTTGCTTTGGTATCCAAATGTGAGTGACATTTGGATTATTGCTAAGAATTTTCTTTGGTATCCACATCTGTTTTATGCCCTTGGTTTGGGGTTGAACCGTCTTCTTTATTGGAATCCGTTTGTTACATTGTTGTTTTTCTGCCATTGCATTTCTATCCTTCCGCATCCATACTTGTTTACCTTGTTTTGGTAGCCTAGATTTTTGCATTGTGGCTGTTGACTTCATCTGTCTGTAAGTAGTATGTCTGGCTTTTACCTGATTTTTGGTCTCTGGTTTCCTATTGTTCTTTGATGGAATTTGTGCCTTTGGCTTTGTTTCCAGTGATTGCATGGCTTGCAATTGATCATGCTTGTATTGTTGAGCAAAAGCTATCACCTATTGTTCATGTTCATGTTGAATCTTGACCGCCTTTGCTTTCCAATCTATCTGCACATTGTATGGTTTTTTGCCAAGGTTGCCCTAGCATCATTTGGTGTTGTGTGCTTTCATCTGTCACCATATAGAATTTGTGTGGATAAATATATTGATGTATCTGTACATGCAATATAGTCCATCCCAATGTTTTCAATGGGTGTGATGTGCTACTTTCCAGCACTTGAGGAGTAGGATGAAGTTGACGTGTGACTTTGAGCTGTTGGTATAACCCGTAAGAGATCAAATTTGCTTGAGCTCCCGAATCAAGCAATGCTATTGATTCAACTTGATTGCTACCCATTTTTACCGTAATTATTGGCTCCACTGTTTGCTCCTCCAGCTGCGTCAGTCGAATGGCATTGATTCGCAATGGTGTCCCACTTTGTTGTTGTTGTCGCATAAGCCATCTTTTTGCAATGCGTTCTTGTGCTTTGGCTTGAGCTTCCTCCCGTACTCTCTGTTTTTCCTTCGTTCTTTGTTTTCCTTGATGAATTTGTTGGAGCATCTTGTGTGTGAGTGGTAGATGATACCTCCTCAGTCGACATCCACTAATCCAGTTTGGCATTTCTTCATCTGCTAATGTAGCAAGCTTGACAGCTCCACTTTGTGATAGATCACTAATCACAAATGGTCCCATCCGTCGCTTTTTAAGTTTCTTGGCATGTTGCTTCAAGGTATAAACAAGTACGTAATCACCTGTTTTGAACTCTTTGGTACGCACATGTTTGTCAAAAAATTCCTTTTGTCTTCTCTTTTTAGCATAGATTGAAGCGACAGCTCGTAAGCGGAGTTCATCTAGCTTTTCAAGATCATCAATCCTTGAAGAGAGTTCATGCCTTGTCCATTCCAAGCTTGTTGCTACTCGTAGAGTTGGGATTAAAAACTCTATGGGTAGTATAGCATTTAGGCCAAACACCATGTTGTATGGTGTTGTTCCTATTGATGTTTTGTAAGCTACCCTGTATGCCCATAGTGTTGAGTGTAGATGCTGATCCCAATCTGTTCTTGATTCTGACACTATTTTAGTGAGAACCGTGCATAGTGTTTTATTTGTGGCCTCGGCTTGCCCATTGGCCTGTGGATGGTATGGTGTTGATTTCCTATGTATGACCATGAATTCCTCTAGTAGATATTCAATGACTTCATTGAGAAAGTGTGTTCCACGGCCACTAACAATTTCTATTGGTAACCCGTAACGTACAAAAACATTCTCATATAAAAATTGTGCCGTGGTGCGTGCATCAGCTTTTTGTGTTGCTTTGGCTTCGACCCATTTTGTGAGATAGTCCGTAGCCACAATGATATATTGGGTATGGGTGCGATATGCAAGGGGTGATCTAGGTCCCACAAAATCAATGCCCCATTTTGCAAATGCTCTTGCTCCCATCATTGGCCGTAATGGCATCTCATCTCTTTTTATTGGCATCTTGGTGCGTTGACATGCATCACAACGCTTTACAAACTCTTCAGCATCCATGTGCAATGTAGGCCACCAAATTCCTGCGGTTAAGACAATTTTTTCCGTCTTATCGCCTGAAAAATGGCCCCCACTTATTCCACCATGTGCATGTTCTAGAATCAACAGGTGTTCACTTTCACTTGCACAGATTCTAAGTTGATTGTCCTTTCCCCACTTATAGAGTTGGTTCCCAATTAATTGAAAGTCGCGAGCTTCCAGCTCTATTGCTTTTTCCCGTTCTCTTGTGATGTTCTCAGGGAACGTCCTAGTGGTTAAGAAGTCAATGATATATTGACTCCATGCAGGTGCTCTGTTCACCTGAAACAAAGTTGCGTGATCCACTGGGCGTTTGGCACTACATATAGTACAATTGGTAACATAAGAATGTGTATCCACATACATAGTTGGCCAATAAACCCATAACTGTTTCAGTCTCTGGTGTGTCTTCACTGTTGAACAATGAAATGCACAACCCTGGACATGTGCCTCTTCAAGGTAGCACTCGAATTCTTTTGGATTTATACATAATCGTAGGATTAGGTCAGATTCAAGATGATACAGCCATCCTGCTATCAACTGGAAGTTTTTTGTTTGTCGAATTGTTTGCTGTTTGGATCTACATTCCATATTATCAAACTCACTTCCGAAGGAAAGAATGCTAACAATTTCCTAAGACCATTTGGGTATCATTTCAATGTTGAAAAGATAAGCTTCTGGTATGTCATCATCTACTCCTTCAGGAGCTTCCCCGTTGTGTATCCTTGAAAGATGATCTGCTCGTAGATGGGTTTTACCCTTTTTGACCACCACTGTGAAGTCAAATTCTAGCAATATAATAAACCAGCGTACGATTCTCCCTGTATTGCAAGGTTTATTTACTAGGTATAAAAGAGCTTGATGATCTTTGAAGAACACAAATTTGTTTGCAAGCAAATAATGCCGAAATTTCTTTACAGCATAAATCATTCCTAACCCTTCCCTCTCGGTGGTTGTGTAGTTCTTTTCTGCACTGTTTAACTGTCGGCTCGCATAGAAAACTGAAAAATCCATTGTTTCGTCTCCAGGTTGAGCTAGAATACTTCCAATGGCATATGCTGAAGCATCAATGTGCACATGGAATATCTTTTCCCAATCTGGTGCTTTTAGTACATGTGCTGATATAAGGTTTTCCTTCAGCTTTTGGAATGATGTTTCACACTCCGCGGTCCACTCAAAATTGACTAGCAAATGATACAGAGGTTGTGCGATAACCGCATACATGTATATGAATCTTCGATAATATCCGCAGTGTCCCATGAAGGATTGCACTTGTTTCGCATTAGTAGGCCTCAGAAGGTCTACAATGACTTTGACTTTGTCTAGGTCTGTGGTTATGCCATTTCTTGAGACAATGTGTCCTAAGATTCTTCCTTGCTTAACCATAAATACACACTTTTCCGGGTTAAGATAGATTCGATATGTCCTGCACTTTTCAAAGACTTTTTGCAAATGGTCAATATGTTCCTCTCGTAGAAGAGAGTGTACACACAGGTCATCCATTTTAATTTCTAAGAATATTCTTAGGTATTCCTTGAATGCGTGAGTCATTAACCTCTGGAAAGTGGCTGGTGCATTAGTTAAGCCAAATGGCATAACTCGATATGCATAAATCCCCCATTCTATGGCAAACGCTGTTTTGTGTTGATCCTCCCTTGCTATTGCTAGTTGGTTGTATCTTGAAAACCCATCCAGAAAGGAATAAGCCCGTTTCCCGGCCACTCGCTCAAGGACATGTTCTGTGATTGGCAAGGGATAAAAATCCCTTATGGTTGCTGCATTCACCTTCTTGAGGTTTACACACACTCGCAGTTTTCCATTCTTTTTGGGAACTACCACAATGGGTGACACCCAATCTGTATGTTCAATCTCATAGATGAATTCCGCTTCCATCAGTTTATCAATCTCTTCTTTGATTCGTTTAGCAAATGTGTCATTATATTTATAAGGACGTTGTTTGCTAGGTTTTGCATCCGATTTCAAAGGAATTGTATGTTGGCATATCAACGGATCAACTCCTTTGAGGTCTTTATAGGACCAAGCGAACACATCTTTATACTTCTTGAGAAGTTATGTTAGCTGTTCTTCCTCCTCAGGCTCTAAATCGTTAGCTATATAGACCAGCTGAGGCTTTTCACCTGGTTCTGCGAGGTCTATCTTTTTTGCATTTTCAGGCCCATTGTAAGATTCCTGGTGGATTCTCTCCCTGATTGGTGGTATCATGATGATTTTTCTGTCTTGGATAGTAAATTTTTGATAGTGTGATGGTACGTTCATGTTGCCCTTTTTAGACTCCCCTTTACTATCACTATCTTCTTCAGTAGTCCATATCTCTCTCAAAGACCGTTTCAGTTCTTGGTATTTCTGTTTACGCTCCAGTTTGGTCCACTCTTGGTCTTTTGTCGTTTCTTTTTTTGATTTTTCATATTTTTGTGATTTTGTTTTGGTTTTAGATTTTCGTACTTGTTTTATTTCCTCTCGCGTTCGTTCTATTTGATTTTTTGAGAATTTTCCTGATATTTGATCTTTTACACAATCCTCTGCTTTTACAAGCATCAAATAGTGAGTTTTACCTTTTTATCCTGGGAAGCAGGTTCTCTCTTGCTTTAGTTCCTGCTCGTTTCCTCCTATAGCGTTCTTGGCGTCTAGGGTGTTGATTAGCAAAATCATAAAACTTGACATTCTTGGCTGAATCATTTCCACGCTCACTTGAGGTGTCTGAACACTCGTTATCTGCATCGTCATTTACTTCCAATTTTTCAGAGGAGTTGTAAAACTCTTCTTGTTCTGGTGGTTCTACTGTCTCTTTTTCTGGTATAACGCTTACCATGTAATAGGGTAGCACATCATAGCCATCCTTATCGCAAAATTTTGTTGTTGGACTGTCGGTAATGGTACAGACATACAATGTTGCTAGTATGTGTTCCCATTCTAGAGGTTCCAAGGCATCTTCAGGGAAAGGTTCCGGAATATACTCCTTGTCCTCAATTGCTCTTTCTAAGACGCATTCCTCTTTTCTTAAGCTTCCACAATGTGAAGCTCCGCACATCCATAGCTCTTTTGGTTGCCCTAACCATGCCGGTAGTTCCGATCCCGCTACTGTAGCCGAATCAAACCCTTCCACAGGTGTTTGGTTCACATCTTTGTAGCTATGGTCTTTCAGGTGTATTTTAGTTGTCGTTTCGCCATGTCTGAGGTATATGTGGTCATAACCCCAATCTTGGACCATCTTCAGTTGTTGCATGAATGGTTGTCCCAAGATGATCTCTTAACTGTTCTTTTTGTCGAAATCGACTATTGCAAACGTATGCTCATACTCGATTCCGCACGAAGTGACAATTACTTTTTCTAAGAGTCCTAGAGGCTTCTCCATGAACCCATCTGCCAATTGCAGTTTCATTCTGGTAGCCCTCAAAGCTGGTTTTCCCCATTTTTTCCAGATTTCCTTGGTGGCGATTGCAACCCCCGCTCCACTGTCAGGAATAGCTTTGGAAACTACTCCTTGGAATTCTACTGGTAGCGTAGTGTTTCCGTCTTCTCCCTCACAATATTCTCCAACCTTATTCAATGGGACTGGCCTAGTGTTTAGTTGAGGCCTGTCCAACTCTCTCATCCCTTCTTGTAGCTTCAAGGTGGGGTCTTTCACTCCAAATTTTTCTAGGCATTTTCCTACTGTGGTCCACATGTTTGGCCTTAACCTTAGGAGTTCTGCTAACGTGATTGTGCATGCCACCGGAGTGGATAACAACTCAATCAATCCTTGTGAATCCATCACCTTGTTAGAAGAAAGTCTTTGAGATGGGATTGCTCTCACTTCTGACTTAGCTTCGTACTCTCCCAGGTAAGAGGGTAAAGTTCTAAAAGAGTCTGGTTGGCTGTGCCCCGAACTAATTGATCCTTGGTCTCCCCCTTGTGAATGTATCTCAAAGTTCATGTGCGATCTTGCTGTTAAGTATGGAGCCTGATTTACCCTTGTAATTTTCTGTGGTAAAAGCGCACATTTGTAAGGCCCCCATTATGAAGAGAAGCCATCGTGCGTGAAGGAAAATCACTCACCGGAAACCAAAATTATCACGGACAAGAATCAGGGGCAACTTTAAAGGCCTCGGGGGCGGAGGCCCCCGAGACTTTTTTTTTCATCGGAATATTCTTTTTCGCCAGAATATTATGGCCGGACGGCAGCCGAAAGGTGGTCGGAAGTCAATGGCCGGTGGCCGAATTCAAAAGCGGACTTGTCTTCTCAAGGGCGGCCACACATGGGCGGATTGGAGGGTCCGATTTGGACTTATTTGCACAAGGGCGGCTACACATGGCTGTCTCTCATAAGAGAGGGCATCCCTTTTGGCCTATAAAAGGAGGCCATTTCTACACACATTTCATAGTGTGAAGTTGATGCAACAAGGTGAGTGTGAGGTGGTGAGAGTGAAGCAAGGCGGGAGCTCCATTGAGGGTATAATCCCTTTGTAAACTACTTCTTGTTTTGAAGTACTAAAGCCATTGAGTGGCTGCTTTCCCGTGGACGTAGCCGACATTGGGTGAACCACGTATATAGTGTGTACTCTCTCTCTCTCTCTACTCTATAATCTCGTGTATGTAAATCTGTCTCTCTCCATTAAGTAATCTACTCAATTATCTATTTAGCTACGTCTTATTTCCTAACAACTGGTATCAGAGCAAGGTTTGCTCGTAGCTAAATTATCTCAAGGAAAGGATTCCTTGAATTGAGTGGGAGTTATGGCGGAGGAAGGGAAGCTCAAGATTGAGAAGTTCAACCACAAAAACTACCAACATTGGAAGATGCAGTTTGAAGACTATCTCTACCAGAAGGACCTCTATTTGCCACTAGGCGGTCTTGCGAAGAAGCCCGCAACAATGGCAGATGAAGCATGGATTGCCCTTGATCGAAAGGCACTGGGAACAATCCGGTTAAGCTTGGTGTCAACGGTGGCCTTCAATGTTTCGGAGATGAAGACCACGGAGGACTTGATGAAGTCACTTGACGACTTCTATGAGAAACCATCGGCATCCAATAAGGTATTTCTTATGAAGCGCTTGTTCAATCTAAAGATGGCAGAGAATGGTTCAGTTACAGAACACCTAAATGACTTTAACACAAACATAATTCAACTTCGATCGGTGAAAATCAATGTCGATGACGAAGTGCGAGCTATCCTTATATTATCATCTCTACCGGATAGTTGGGACAGCCTTGTGATGGCTGTAAGTAATTCTATCTCTGGTATAAATACTCTTAAGTTTGATGATGTTGTGGGTGTTCTCCTAAGCGAGGAAATACGAAGGAGAAGCACAGGAGAATCATCAAGCGCTGCATTGTCAGTGGAAACAAGAGGAAGGCCTAAGGAGAGGTTCAAAAGCCAAAAGGGTCGTGATCGCTCAAGACGGAGCAAGTCACGAACAAAGTCAGTTCTTGAATGTTGGAACTGCGGCAAGAAGGGCCACGTCAAGAAGGATTGTTGGTCCAAGAAGAAGAAGGAGATAGAGTCTCAAGATAACAAGCCAACATCGGAGGCCAATGTGGCAGGTAAAGTAGAGCAAGATGCTCTAATTCTCTCATTAGACAATGTGTCTAATTCCTAGATAGTAGATTCCGGGGCTTCATTCCATGCGACACCACACAAGCAACATTTCCAAGACTACACCAAAGGTAATTTTGGGTATGTATACTTGGGAGATGATGAAGCTTGTGAGATTGTCGGCAAAGGTACAGTTTCTGTCAAAACTGCTAACGGAAATCAATGGAAGCTTAAAGATGTTAGGCATGTTCCTTCTCTTCGCAAAAATTTGATCTCTACAGGAAAATTGGACGATGAAGGTCACAACATTGCATTCGGAAACAAACGGTGGAAGATCTCAAAGGGATCTTTGGTGGTTGCCAAGGGTGAAAAAGTCGGTACACTTTACTTGTGTACTATTAGCACGCAACCTTCAGCTTGTGCAGCAACTACAAAAGTTGACAGTGCGGTGTGGCACTATCGACTTGGGCATATGAGTGCCAAAGGAATGCAAATCCTTCAAACAAAGAAGCTTCTACCAGGTTTGAAAGAAGTGGACTTAGAGTTCTGTGAAGATTGTGTTTATGGTAAACAAAAGAGGGTAAAATTTCAAAAATCAGGAAATGAAAGAAAAAATAAAAAACTTGAGTTGGTTCATTCTGATGTTTGGGGTCCTGTAAGTACACCATCACTTGGTGGCTCATTGTACTATGTAACATTCATAGACGATGTGACTAGAAAAACATGGGTTTATGTCATGAAGAATAAATCCGATGTATTTTCCATATTTCAAAGGTGGAAAGCCTTTGTGGAGAATGAAACAGGTACCAAGGTTAAATGCCTCAGATCCGACAATGGAGGCGAATATTGCAGCCAAGCTTTTGAAAGCTTTTGTGCTAGCAATGGCATTCGGAGTCAAAGGACAACCCCAAGGACACCTCAACAAAATGGGATTTCGAAAAGGATGAACACGACAATCATGGAACGAGCACGAAGCATGCGGCTACATGTAGGCCTACCGCTTGAGCTTTGGGCGGAAGCTGTAAGTACGTCTGTGTACTTAATCAATCGGTCACCCTCAACGGCATTGGATGGGGGAGTTCCAGAAGAGGCATGGATAGGTAAACCGGTGAATTATGCATTTCTTAAAGTGTTTGGGTGTGAGGCTTTCATGCACATAGATAGAAGCCTAAGATCAAAGCTAGATGCAAAGTCCAAAAAGTGTTTCTTCATTGGCTATGGAGAAGGAGACTTTGGGTATCGCCTATGGAATCCTGAAGATGGTATAATCTTAAGGAGTAGGGATGTAATTTTTAACGAACAAAATATGTACAAAGATTACTTGGAAAGAAAACAAACAAAAGAAACAGGTGATGAGTACATGGAGCTTGAGGACGGTGAAGACTCAAGGACTGCAAACGGTGACAATGTGCAACAACGTCAACCAAATGAGGAGCCTCAACCTATTCCCCGAAGATCTACAAGAGCAAGTAGACCTCCAGCAAGGTTTTTTCCTTCCTTCAACCATCTCTTGATCTCAGATTCTGGAGAGCCGGAATCATATGAAGAAGCTATGCAACATGAATCCAAAGAAGAATGGACGAAGATCATGCAAGTGGAGATGGACTCACTACATCGCAACCAAACATGGGAGTTGGTTGAGTTGCCTAAAGGTAAGCGGGCACTTCAAAACAAATGGGTGTACAAGCTCAAGGAAGAAGAAGGTGGGAAGAAAAGGTACAAGTCTAGGCTTGTGGTAAAAGGTTTTTCTCAAAAGGAAGGTATTGACTTCAATGAAATATTTTCTCCTGTTGTAAAAATGAACTCAATTAGGCTTGTCTTAAGCCTTGTGGCTGCTCATGATCTAAATCTCGAGCAAATGGATGTAAATACGGCATTCCCTCACGGTGACTTAGAGGAGGAAATCTACATGCTTCAACCAAAGGGGTATGAAGGAAAAGGTAAGGAGAAAATGGTTTTTAGATTAAAGAAGAGCTTGTATGGTTTAAAGCAAGCATCAAGACAATGGTACTTGAAGTTTGATCGATGGATGTTGGATCATGGATTCACAAGATGCAACTCGGATCACTGCGTCTACACGGAGAATTTGGGAGATGGGAAATTCATCATCTTAATGTTGTATGTTGATGACATGTTGATTGCAAGTGCTAACATGCAGGACATCAAAGACCTAAAAGAGGATCTGTCCAAATCTTTTTCAATGAAAGATTTAGGTGCTGCAAAGAGGATACTTGGTATGAAAATATCAAGGGACAGGACGAAGAAGACAATAAAGCTATCTCAAGAAGATTACATTAAGAAGGTACTAGAAAGGTTTGCAATGCAAAATGCAAAACCAGTTTCTACACCTTTGGCTGGTCATTTTAAACTAACGAAGGATATGTGTCCAAAGAAACAAGAGGAGATAGCCTATATGTCTAAAGTTCCATATGCTACAGCGGTAGGTTCTCTAATGTATGTTATGGTCTGGACAAGGCCAGACATTGCACATGCAGTGGGAGTTGTGAGTAGGTTCATGGACAACCCAGGTAAAGAGCATTGGCAAGCTGTGAAGTGGATACTTAGGTATCTAAAAGGGACAACAACAAATGCTTTGTATTTTGGAGGAACTGATATTTTTCTAGAAGGGTATGCTGATGCAGATATGGCAGGTGACAAAGATACTCGAAGGAGCACTACTGGCTATGTGTTCACGGTTGGAGGCACAGCAGTAAGCTGGGCTTCAAAGCTGCAGAAAGTGGTTTCACTTTCTACCACGGAAGCAGAGTATGTAGCAATGACGGAGGCAAGCAAAGAAATTCTGTGGCTTCACATATTCTTAGAAGAGCTTGGATTCAAACAAGACAATTGTGTCTTGTACAGTGATAGACAAAGCGCTATCCATCTTGCAAAGAACTCAGCCTTTCATTCAAGGACAAAGCACAATGAGGTGAGATATCACTTCATACGCACTCTTTTGGAAGAGGGACAACTAAAGCTAGGAAAGGTGCATACAAGTGAAAATCCTACAGACATGTTTACAAAGGTGGTCAACAAGGAGAAGTTGAGCTTTTGCTCATCTTCAATCGGCATTCAAGGATAAGAAGCCAAAATGGAAAGCAGTCACAGGTTTGGTTTGGAGATTAGTCTCCAAGTGGGAGATTGTTAAGTATGGAGCCTAATTTACCCTTGTAATTTTTTGTGGTAAAAGCGCACATTTGTAAGGCCCCCATTATGAAGAGAAGCCATCGTGCGTGAAGGAAAATCACTCACCGGAAACCAAAATTATCACGGACAAGAATCAGGGGCAACTTTAAAGGCCTCGGGGGCGGAGGCCCCCGAGACTTTTTTTTTCGTCGGAATATTCTTTTTTGCCGGAATGTTATGGCCGGACGGCGGCCGAAAGGTGGTCGGAAGTCAATGGCCGGTGGCCGAATTCAAAAGCGGACTTGTCTTCTCAAGGACGGCCACACATGGGCGGATTGGAGGGTCCGATTTGGACTTATTCGCACAAGGGCGGCTACACATGGCTGTCTCTCATAAGAGAGGGCAGCCCTTTTGGCCTATAAAAGGAGGCCATTTCTACACACATTTCATAGTGTGAAGTTGATGCAACAAGGTGAGTGTGAGGTGGTGAGAGTGAAGCAAGGCGGGAGCTCCATTAAGGGTATAATCCCTTTGTAAACTACTTCTTGTTTTGAAGTACTAAAGCCATTGAGTGGCTGCTTTCTCGTGGATGTAGCCCACATTGGGTGAACCACGTATATCGTGTGTACTCTCTCTCTCTCTCTCTCTACTCTATAATCTCGTGTATGTAAATCTGTCTCTCTCCATTAAGTAATCTACTCAATTATCTATTTAGCTACGTCTTATTTCCTAACACTTGACTCAAATTCTTTAACTTATTTCCTACGTCACGGATTCTTTCTTTTCTCGTGCTATTTAGGAGGTAAGATCACATTCTTTTCTTTTCCCGTGCTATTTAGGTGGTTACTCATCCTATTAGCCTCATTGGCGTCACGGATTTGCTTCCACAGATCATCTAGACCGTTACAGTCTTTACCCATTTCTGCCAATATTTTAGGCTGGAACGTGTCACTTGCCCCATCAGTGGTATTTGGCAATATGATAGGCTCTCCTCTGGACTCATAGTCATTAGTGAGTCTTTCCTTTGTTTCCTCAGGTTTCTCTGGCGTTGGTTGGATAGGGGTTGGAGCTGGTGCCTCATGCCAATTTGCAGGTTTACCCAACGGTTCTTCCATCAATGATTGAGCCGTCTCAATCATCTTTTTACACATATCCAACCTCTGTTTTTCTATTTCTGCATATGGATAAGTCATCCACCTTTTCTCCTGGGTTTGGTTCTTTTTAAGTCGAGCTTCATAAGCTTTTAGAAGCGCGTCCAACTGCTTGTTTACCTTGTCTGCGAGTACAGATCCTCCTGAACCTGCACTTTTGGGCTCTGCTATTTCCTTGGGTCCTATGGCTGTTGTGGTGTGTGAGCTTAAGCTAGCTAGATCCTCTAACCTCTCCAATTTGTTCTTTGTATGTTTCAACTCCTCGGATAGGGCTGTTTGCTCTCGTTCCTTCCTGGCCTTCCTACGCGCCTTTGTAGCTTTCCAAGTGCTTCTCTAATTTTTTGTTTCTGAACTTTGGGCACCGGTTTTTGGTTCTTCAACTATGGGTTCGTTCGTTCTTCTTTGGGCTTGGGCCCGTGTTACCGCCTGAATAGGTATGATTGTTTCGTTTTCCGATCCTCCACTGGAAGGTACTGTGTATAACATGTTCAAGGTGGTTTTTGCTCCTTTGCTAGGGTTTTTAGGTCAATCGGGAATCAAATGAGTAATTCCATATTCTGGGCAATACGCATTGACTCTAATGATTTCATCATGAGGACAGTCTCTCAGCCAATGGTCTCCACCACACTTGTAGCAGGGTCCTTTGGGTTGTTGAGGTCCTCCTTGAGCCCCTCTTTGTTGGTAAGCATGTCTCTGCCCGCCCATGCCTCCATTGGCTATGAACATCAGTGTTCGTTCATCTAAGCTATATCTTCCTTCTCCTGCAGCATGTGCAGCAGTTGGTGGTCCTTGATTCCCTATCATACTCCATGGTTCTGGTGTCGAGGGTTCTTTCGGTGGATAATAGATAGGGTTTGCCGCATATCCATTGGGATTTTCATAATATGCGTGCATAGGCACCAAAGCCTTTTCTTCTGATTCAGTTACCGTTGGTGTGTATCTTATACCAACTGGTCGTAATCCTCGTAGGGGTGGTTGTTTCCCCAACACCGGTTGTGGTCTTTCTACACCTACAGGTCCTGGCAAGTTTCCTGCTTGATATCTAGGCATCGGTGGAACTTGAGGGGAAGCTACAGGAGCTTGGGGAGCGTAAGGTCTCTCTCTCACATATTCCTTGTTATAATAACATTCCTCGGTCCCATGGTTTGTCCATTTTTGTTCAATGGCACACCACTTGGGCTGTTTAGCCTGGGGTTTGGCGTACAAGTTGATCTTTTTTAGAAATTCATCTACGAGCTGCTCCTGGTTTACCGCTATTTCTCCTTTCGGTGCTCTCTTCGAAGACTTGCTTCCACTTTGCTGTGAAGATGAATCGTCATCAAGGTCCTTGAACTCCCCTTCTTTGTAGACCGCACAATTGTCCACAAGGTAAAGAGCCTCTTTGGTCAACTCATTCAACGTCGTGCTCCTTTTCATATGTAAGTCTTTCTGGAGATCTGCATTCCTTAGTCCTTGGATGAATATCAGCATAAGTCTGGGCTGAGTTGGCAGTTCTTCAACAGGACAGAACTTAACATATCTTTTGAGTCTTAGGGCTGCCTTTCGTATAGATTCTCCATCTTTCTGTTTGAATTTATGGATTTGTGAGACGGTATTATGAGCTATTCCTCTTTGAGAGAATTCCTCAATAAACTCGTCAAACACTTCCTCCATCGACTCAAAGTCTCTACGCTCTACAGAGTCAAACCAAGTGGCTGCATCATCCTCTAGGGTTAGTCCAAAGCCTGCAAATTGGGTAGGAAAATCTAACACCTCTTCGTCTCTAATTACACGCACAAAGGCTGCTACATGATCTCTTGGGTCTCTGTTTCCTGTGTATTTCTTGTTTACCCATTTTTGCACTTGAGAAGGTCTAATCCTTCGATGGTCTACAAATCTCATCATTGGATCTCCCTGTCCTAGTCGATACACCTCCTCAGGCCTTCTGTAATAGGCTGGTTCCTCTCCCAATGGTGCTCCTAAGCCATAATTTCTAACGGTTCTCGCTTGAGGTGGTTCTTCTCTTCGAACTTGTTCTATGGGTGGTCCTCCAGGCTCTGTCGACCCTTGTGTCTTTGGCTTACTCTTTGCTTGATACCTTGAATAGTGTGGTGGTTCTTGCAAATCCATGAGTCCTCGTGCGGCTTGATAACCATCTTGGTTTCGGTCTGGTTCCATTGTTGCACTCTGCCGAAGCCATGCCTGCAATGATGGCTGATTTGCTGGCTGGTCTTGGTTGTTGAATGCTTGCGGTCGGGTGGAATGTGAGGTAGTGTCATACTCATCTGAAAATGGATTCGTTGACTTGCTTGGGGTGTGGGCGGCTCTCGAAACTTCCTCAGGGGCATATGCTGATGCTCTTGAACCTGTTGCTCTTTCTACTTCCTCTGGGAGAATACGTTGATATTCTCGCCCGTATCTATCAACAAAAGCTATGACCTTCCCCGTAGCAGATTCATAAGAGAATAAGTAAAGAACCTTGTCTTTGCTTAATTCGTTTACGTATGGTTCTTTGCTGCAAAAGTAAGAGACTATACCCTCACTCTCATGCTTGTAGATTCCCACATTCTCGTTATAAGTTGGTACCCTGGTTGTTTTCTTATCATACATAAAAATAGCTTCGGGCCGATCAATGTTTGGTGGCGGCTCTTGAGTTTCTGAAACCATTTTCCCTTTCGCCACGTTATCTCCATATCTGTTGTAATCTTCAGGGTTACTAACTATTAAATAGTGGTTCCCCTTTTCGTCTCAGAATCTATCTCCATCATCATACACTCAGATTATCTCCAATCCTTGAGCTGGCCTCTCTTCGATACAAATGCACTTGCGGCCTCGATAGTCAGAATAGACTAGGGCTCCTCTCGAGTTTGTTCCCTCTAAGAAGATCACCGTGAGCTTGGAATCATTCAAAGGATTTTGGGAGGTGCTTCCTCCTCGCATAGGTCCATCATAGGTGAAACCTCTTGGCTGTTGACTACCCATCATGAAGAAAGATCTGTCTGACGAAGTGTGAGTATCACTACCTTCCTCAATAATTGGTGCTAGCGGATCTAGCCTTGCTTGAGTTACACTCTCTTCGGTGGACACTAAGCTACCTTGGTCACCTGCCACTTTCTGGTCTCTAACAATGTATCTTAAATTCATCAAACTTATCAATGTAATTTATCACAAATTCAACCACTCACCTAGTAATGGGTTAGTTTCTGCACAACTTCTTGCTTTGTTGCTGAATATTCTTGTACACAAGCGTTTTAATTTCGGCAATTGAATCAAAGCATTTATCTGCTAGAGGTTATCTTAGTAATGATTGGTATAACTGGAGAGTTAATCTCAACCACTACTGTATTTTATACACTGCTGATGTTCTGGATTAGGTTTGCTAATCTGAAACAGTACTTCCCTCTCGATGTTGGTCAATTTATGCGAAAAAGTCCGAATTTAGTCTTTGTTTCGTCAAATGGGTAAACAAGGTCCAAATTCACTTCTGAAAGAAGTTCTGGAACCCTTAAGCCAAATTGAATCTCACTGTCTATGCCATGTCAAATTTCCCTTGTAGTATGCCCCAATAGACATCCTACGCGTAGGATGTCTCATGCTGTGTTTTGCATGGATTTTTGCACTATTGTTTCCTCTTGTTGTGCTGAGCTTACAACTGTTTTTACTTTTTGATTTGGACACCTATTAGCTGGTCAAAGAGTCAGAAATCTGTTCCGACAGCATGTTGATGGTATTGATCAGTCTAATCAACTCCAAATTGGACCAAAATTGACTAGGAGGCTTGCCTTAAGCTATATAACACCTTACTATGCTCAATGTCAAAGTCTGGCTTCATTTTCTTGCATTAGACATCCTACACGTAGGATGTCTTTTTCATCCGAATGGATTCAAAATCAAAGCCCAAGCTCCCCTTGAGTTGCTGATCACTTTGGTCTACTCAGAATTCAGTTTGGAGTCCCAAATCACTCAGAAGACATCCTACACGTAGGATGTCTTTTTGGCCTGTTTGACCCCAGATTTGTCCCACAGCTTTCCCTTGATGTCAGTAACCCAGTGGTATGCTTAGATTTTGGTTTGGATGTCAAAAGTCCCAAATTTGAGCTGTTTTTACTTTTTCAGTCAAAAGTGCTAAAGTCCGCTTTGAACCCAATTTTCTTACCCAAATGAGGTGAAACCCCTTTCAGTCACTCAATATATCATGCAAGACATGCTCATGCAGCCATCTTATGGTTTTGGTTTCAAAATAATGTTTTGGCACTATTCGGGTAGGATGTCTAGTAATTTCAGTCTATCTGGCCTTATCCTGTCAAGATATGGCCAAATTTCCACTTTCCAGTTGAAATTAGGGTAAACCCTACCTTTTGAACACACTGGTCAACTCAAAATCCCAAAATTCCTCCCAGATTGGCATGTAGGACATCCTACGCGTAGGATGTCTCCTCGCTTAAAATTAAAGTTTTTTTTGACAGGAATGCTCCTGATGCTCTGTAGATCTATCAGAAACACTCACAGTAACTTTTGGACTTCAATTAGGCTTTCAAACACACTTTTGCGTCTTTTTGCTTCTTTTACAAACTTGTAATAATTCTACCAAGCAAGTGTACATGCATGAAATGCTCTAGATCCTGAATCATGATGTCCTACTTACTCTACTCCTACCTATCATGTGAAATGGTGATAATGGTGTTTTTGGTTGCTTTTTGTCCTCTCCGGACTCTCAAGCTCTCCTCTCACCGCTTCTACCACTCCGACTCCTACTCTAGAACTCGACTACTACCTAAAACTACCTAAGTCAACCTCGTCTACCTAAGTCGAAGGATCTAGGCCAGACACACGCTTCCTAGACTCCCTCTAAGACCTAGAGAGTACTCCACCCTCTGATCCTATCTAAATGTAAAACGAGACTCTTGGCAAGCCAAAAATCCCAATCCTCAAGATTAGTCTCGGTCACCTACCTAAGGTTTTCGTCCCCGGCAGCGGCACCAATGTTGGACGGATACGCCGTGACGGACGTCAGCACAGCGAGAAATCACCTAACATGTAATGTCAGCTAAGGAAGAAGCTCGACCCGCAGGTGCGTGGAAGCAAGCATAAGGTGTCAACCTACACTTGACCGAATCTTAATTAATTCCTACAGAGGTCTCTACCAATTGTCTAAGTCACAGCCTTCAAGAGTGCAAGAGAGGAAACTTCCTACAACGCTTTCTAGAGCCGAACACCCATCAAACAATCTCAAAACACCATAGAACTTGAAGGAGACCCTACTAATACCAATAGGTCGCTCTCCCTAAGGTCTATGAACCAAAATCCCGACCCAAAACACCTGGTGTAGAAACACGTAGGATGTCTGGCCAAAATCTGCAGGGTCTTCGTTTCCGAAATCTAAAGTGCCTAATGTGTAGTTCTACTCAATGTGAACACGTGGATATGATGCAATTCAAAATCGGACAACGTATGATCACCCAAACAACCGATGAAGCTTGTAGAAGGAGCTCACAAAGCCGGACCGTACACGCGCAATGTTGGTATCGGCGCGTAGATCTAGTCGGGGGCAACACGCTGCACTTCTCCGCACTCGATTCCGACCACCGTAGCACATGTAGCATCAAGATGAAGCTCACACACTCTCTCTCTCTCTCGTACACAGTACGCTCACTCACAGACTTCAAACTTGTTTTAAAATGACAAAAGGGTTTTTTTCATTAAGGTCAAAAAGTGGTATATATACCTTACAACTTCTCAAACCCTAAAGTTCCAAAATCAACCATCTACTCAATCTAACTATCAAAATTGGGATACAATCTGAAAACTTCTGTAAGTCCCAATATTTACAAGGTGAAAAATCGGGTCTTCCTCATTGAATGAATAATCACAAAAATAATAGTCCTCCGAGTAGTTCGATGCCGTGGGGTGTGTCCAGCTTCTAACAATAAACTAAACCTAACCTAACCTAACATAACCTAACCTATAACCTAACCTAACCGAAGTCCGTTTGCATTTTTAGAAGTACACGAGTCATCTTCGAAGTCCGTTTGCGTTTTTTCTACTATTCATTTGCTGCTAGCTCTAACTTAACCTATAATCTCACCTAACCTATAACCTAAACCTAACCTAACCTAACATAACCTATAGGCTAACCTAATCGAAGTCCGTTTATGTTTTTTGAAGTGCATGAGTCATCTTCGAAGTCCGTTTGTGTTTTTTTTACTATTTGTCGCTAGCTCTAACCTAACCTGTAATCTAACCTAACCTAACATAACCTAACCTAAAACCTATAACCTAACCTATAACCTAAGCTAACCGAAGTCCTTTGCGTTTTTAGAAGTACACAAGTCATCTTCGTTTGGTCAGTAATAGATGGACGTTGTGTTCGGATAGTTAGAACTTATGGTATGATGTGTAAAGCCACTTAGGTTAGGCTGCTCCAAATTGGATTAGAATAGCAATTAGCCATTTCAATCTGCTTAGGGCTAGCCACCTAGGGTTAGCGTCTTAGGACTAGTGTTGGTTTAGCCGCTAATAGATGGTCGTATTTTGGAGTGTTAGGGTGCGCTATGTAAATTTGCCTAGGTTTGGCCGCTCCAAATTGGATTAGTGTAGCGTTTTTCCATTTCAATATGCTTAGGGATAACCGCTTAGAGTTCTATGGATTCTAGTTTGGCCGCTAATAGATGGCGCACCGTGTTCGGACAATTAGGGTACACTATGTAAAGCCGCTAAGGTAAAGTTCTCTAAAACATATTCATTAGGAAGAGGGTGGGGTGCAGGAGGGCCTTTTTATTTTCCATGAGCTTATGGAGGTGATTAACATTTTGACAAATAGGTGTATGCCATGTGTGCAAGAATGGTGGGTGTGTAAGATATGTGTAACAGTGATCAAAGGATGCACTTTTCCCCTAAAAGAGGAGATGGACACTTTCATGATTTTTGGCCTTCCATAATTCCCACATATGATCTTCGATTTGAGCGGAGATCATTGATTGGCAATCTACGCATTGAGCTCTTTCCATAGATATGCTACATGATATGGTTTTACTCGCTAGATTTTAAATTCCATTTTGGGGGGAAACTTTGAATTTAAATAAACTAGCCATTTTGCCTGTTTGAGTTCAAAAGTTGTCATTTGATTACTTTCTTAATACTAAAGGTTCCTTAAACTGCCAAAGAAAGAGGCCCTCCTAGACCCCATTCTCTTCCTAATGTAGGGTATCGATAGTGTTGGGAATTTTGAAGGAGTTAATTAGAGATTAAGTTGCTAACCACACACCTCTTTGGTTGGATGTTCCCAAAGTTGTACATACTTTGAAAGATTCAATCGATAGTTTTGAAGTGAATGTCACCAATCTCCAAGAAACAAAATTAGAGAAGAAAATTTTCTTCTTGCAAAAGAAGTCATAGCTCTAAAGGCTCAACTAAATAAATTGAACGCAATAATATGCAGTTTTTCAAATGTGATTAACAGGAACATTATGCGCTAAATGTTAAGCAACACGTTATTTCAATTCATGTACATACAAACCCCTTCTGGTTTTGCATGCTTGTATGTAAACGTGATTTGTCGCACCTAATGCCTGCATGTAAATATAATTTTCCGAATAGAAGTCTCTTTTGGTTTGAGCTATTAATTCTCCATGGTTTCAAAACTGTTGATAACTTGTGATATTTTGATGTGTCCAAATAGGCAGCAAGTGATTCTGCATCCACAAAGAAAGAAGAATATTATGGTTGTTCTAATTTTCTACACTGTTGATGTCTATTGTATGGGAATTTTTGATGGCTTTCCATATTGTGATGCATCAAAACAAAAAATCAACTAGGTTTTGGCAGACAATATTCAGTAAGTTCTAAAGTTGACCAATGAGAACACCTTCTTTGTGGTAAATAATACCATAAGGTTAAGGTTGTGGAAAAATCTATACTATATATAAAGGGGTATGTAATTTTGATAGCCCCCTCTCTACATGTGTTAGTCTCTCCTCCTTCATAGCAGTGTGCATTGGTAGATCGATGAGACAACGAGAGAGAGAGAGAGAGAGAGAGAGAGAGAGAGAGAGAGAGAGAGAGAGAGAGAGAGAGAGAGAGAGAGAGAGAGAGTGATATATATACACACACAGATATAAAAATGTATACATACACACATATGTATGTATGTATGTATGTATGAATATATATATATATATATATATATATATATATATATATATATATATATATATATATATATATATATATATATATATAGAGAGAGAGAGAGAGAGAGAGAGAGAGAGAGAGAGAGAGAGAGGTGCCACCGCCAAAGGTGGCATCTACAGACTAGTGAAGTTAATATAGCAAGGAATTTGGCTAATTAATGTGTTATAACAAAGATAGAACTAGATAAATATTCAATTAGAATCTTAGGGCATTCTTTTTTGAGATAAAAAGAAAAAGGGAGTGGAGAAGATCTTGGGTATTAAAAAAGCTTTCTTTTCCATTAATTATGTGGCAAAAACAATTCTGAAAAGCTCTTGATTAGTGACAATCTTGCAAGAAAACTTTTGAGTTAAAAAAGGAAAAGGTGTAGAAAGTGAACTTAAGGCCTTCATTTTTGTTTAATTGAATAACCATAATTTTTAAAGTTGGGTTTGTTTCCTCAATGAGAATGTGAGAAGGTTCTTTCTCATGTAAAATCATGATAGCAATTTGTGTGTATCTGACAGTGTCGGAGTAAAGGCGGTGTGCCTTAGGCCAAATAAGACACTTGGTGGTCCTCTAGGAGTCAGAGTCGACACATACTTACGTGAGTAGTCATGATGGTGATGATTCATTTGATATAGATAATGTTAAGGTGGCTAGGATAGCCAAGGTTGGACAATGTTTGTCAGCCTTTAAGAGTCTTATGTATGACATTGTAGTGGAGACCTGAAATAGCCTTTGCAGTGGAAGGGTTTGTAGTTGGGGTTGTCAATCAAGTGATGATTTCCACTAGCATCATGCATCATGGAGCTATGCAGGTCAATATGGAATACCTATAAGATATGCATTCACATTCTAGCAGAGATAAGTGCTTCTGCACTTATCTGTATTGATGTGCTTTTGCACATCATTAGAGCTCCTCTAAGCTATTTGCTTTGTCAACACCACCTCCATGTCGAGTGTGACTGAAATAACTAGTATGAGCTTGGTAGTGGGTTTTTTCCATGCCCTGTGTAGACCAAACACCCAAGCTGCCATATTGCCTTGCAAACCAAGGCATGTGATTACGGATAATGTGCTGCACACAAAGCATGCATACATTATAAGGATGAGTATTTGCAATTCAAAACCAATTATAATACCATGTAGTGAGTAATATGTTGATTTTTCCACGCAATTATGAATGTCTTGAGGAAGGTCTCCACAAGCTCTTGGAATTTTGTATAGTTGCCATCAATCCATGAGTTCATTTGCAGAACCTGAATATTGCATCCAAATTTTTCCATACCTTCGCTTTGCGAGTCCTTGCTGCACCATTGGTTAACTACAACATTGTGCAGATTTTTCCACCTGTTGTATCTTAATGCTTGTCTTTCTTGGGAACTTTGGCTTTTGTGTTTCGTCTAGTTGTGGTCACTGAAAGGAAGAGTTGGGATTTCACACCACCAGCGAACATCTTCTTTGGAACATCACGGCCATTTTTTAATCTCTTCTCATCCTGCTCTATCTTAACATGTCTTTCATGCAAACCCATTTTTGAGAAGGCCATCTCTAAGGATGAGGTTGCCCTTTGCTTCGCAAAGAGAGGTTGAGTGGTACAGGTAGTACAGATGTAGAGAAACATTAGTTTTTCTATTATTCTACTATTATTGGGTCCAAAGTTAGGGTTGCGCAGATGCATATTTGGAGCTCTTCTCCAAAATGGTTTGTCAAGGATGTGAACCCCTCCCATGCAATACAAGCACCTTTGGAAACATTGCACATGCATTTCAAGGTTTTTAGGTCTCCAGCCATGTGCCAGTCTACCTAGTAGGATCCCATGCCCTCCACATCCAATTTCTTTCATTTCTTTGTTCGCTTATTGTTTCTGGTATGTTGCTTTGATGGAAAACCCAATTCAATATATCAAAGTTCTCAGTGGGCACATGAAAGGATAATTTTAAACTTTTTATAATGTACATTTGAAAGAATTCAACTAAAACATAACGATAAACTATCTCAAACATAACTTCTACGCACCTTGAACGTCGCAAAAAGGAAGATGTTGTGCTTAGATTGCACACTAAAGTTTTGAGGATCATCTGGTCCATAGCTCTATTCATAATTGTGATTGTGACTCGCTCAACCATTGTCTCCTTTACAAGCTCGAACTCATCTAGCTTGATGAAAACCTTCAGGACGCCGTTGCACTCTTCAGGAGTAACATTGAACAACTGCACAATTATGTATGACTGCAGCATGATCATACCATAAAAAATATTGTTATAATTGTCATAGACCATTTATTCTCCTTTTGGCGATCTGTATGATCATATCATAAAAAATATTGTTATAACTGTCATAGACCATTTCTTCTCCTTTTGTCGATTCAATGTGGAAAGAACTTCCTAGCTTTTGAAGCACCTCCTCGTTGACTTCCCGTCTTGTTTCTTGAATAGAGAAAGGGTTTGGAAGTAGTGTGTGCTTGATGTGGAACTTTTTGACCTGTCTTTGCACAGAACTGAGTAAGAGGAGTTAGGAATCAAAACCCTTTTCTAGTGGAACATCATTGCAAATGATGCTACATTCTTGTAGATGGCAGCATATCCCTTATCGGATATATCAGCTTCATCCAAAATTGATTGAACGTCCCATGCAGAGAGTTGGTTCTGGTGCAAAAGGTTGTCAAGATGTTTAGCAACGATCTTACCATAGCACTTATCATCCAGGAGGCCAGCTACATTTTTATGATTCAATATGAGCCCGTAATGGGCCGAGGAGGTGGTTGTGCCGCGCTCCACCACTTCCTTATCAGGGTGAAACAAATATCTGTGCAAGCATGTTAGAAGTAAGAGATGTGAGAGTTTATGAATATAAACCTAAGAATCATAGATGCACTCACTTGATGTCTTGCACTCTTTTCTTGATTCCTCTCGAGCCAGCTTTCAAGTCCTCGATGTCATTTTCTTTCTCTTTGGCGAAGACCTAGCATTGTTTTTTTTTCTCTGAGTTGTTGTGTAAGCTCCTTGATGGTCTCCTTACCGCCTTCAACCTGTTGAGCAGATTGCATGACTTTCTAGTGTAAGCATACATTCTCGCTGTATACAATATCTCTCTCATGTTGCAAAATGTTACTTCTTGCAGGTAGCTGCTTAGTGTAGCCATACAAGCCATGGTGGCCATCTTCGACATAGTTCACTAAGGATGTAATATCCTTAAAAGGTGGACTAGAGTTTGTGATGGGATGCTTTGGACACATTCTGCCGTCTAGCCAAAGGTCCACATTTTTCATGCCTTCTGATCTTAAGTTCTCCTTCGAAGCTTCACAAAGCGTCTGCTATTTGTTTTTCTTAGGGGTTCATACTCTCGTGAGAGCTCTATGTGCATGTGATATATCTCTCCTATTCCTTGTAGAAGTTTTTTGTGGAAAGTTACAAGGGTCGACTGAGACATGACTGATCAAAACTATGTGCAGAAGGAGATGGGGTTGATAGAAGAATGGCAATTTGAATATTGCGCATGCGTGAGAGAACTCAAGAGGGAATGGGGAGGAAGAAGGAGGTGAGAAAATAGAGCTTAGTTTTCAAAAATGCAGAAGATTGAAATATTCGACATTGAATTTAGTAGCCGTCGCTAATGGAATTAGGGTTGCAGGGAAACACACATAGCTTGGAGAAGATGAAGGAAGCTCAAGGCACACAATAAAGAGTGTAATACTTAGTGTGCAATGAAAATATAGATAGACCTAGAGTGATGGGCGTATATACAATGCACGGGGGAAGAAACCTCCTAAAGAGGAAAAAAATGCCCCGGCGGTCCTAGTGTGTTCACACACATCACTACCACATGTATACGGTAAAAAATCCCCCCTGGAGTGATGCGGTGAACGAGAGCTGGCACATGAGTAAAGGGAAGTGCCATGCCCTAAGGACATGATTAGTCCACAAAGGGGAGTAAGCCCAAAGCTTTGCAGAAAGCTTCGAGCTTCTCACGAGACAATGCCTTTGTGAAAAGATCTCCAAGGTTGTCCTGTGTTGGCACATAAGCCAAGATGATCTCTCCTGTTGAGTGGCTGTCCTTGACATAGTGGTAATGCACCTCAATGTTCTTTGTGCAAGCATGAAAAATTGGGTTCCTCGTAACTACCAATGCACTCTGACTGTCAATGTAGATAGTGTTGGCAGTGTCCTGTCCAACACCCAAACCAGCCACCCATAAGGCATCTGAGCCATACACACTCAATCGTAGCTGTGAAGACTGCCCTGTACTCATCCTCACAACTTGAAGTGGCCACAGTAGGTTGCTTCTTGCTCAGCCATGATATACATGAACTGCCAAGCATGAAACAAAAACCACCTATGGACACTCGTGTGTCAAAACAACCAGCCCAATTTGAGTCCGAAAAAGCATGTAAGTCTGGCGGCAATGATCCTCCCTTTGGATAAAACAAACCAAGATGTAAAATGCCACTAAGGTAGCAAAAAATCCTCTTGACAGCCTGCCAATGCTTAGATCCTGGGCTATGCATAAATCTGCGGACCTGGGAGTAGGGATTTAATATTTACGTAATTACAATAAATTTTATGTGATCACAAGGTCTCATTGACACATTTACATGATTACACTATACATGATCACAAAGAGTCCGGTTAAGGGTGACATGCAAACCCACTAAATTTCCGCCGGGATTTTCCATTTTCCCTGTGGACTCGCCAAGAGTACTAAAAAGCTCGGTGGGCTCGCAAAATTATATATATGTGGGTCTGATCGGGCCCGTTGGGTTTTACTTCTTGCTTTCATCTTCAGAGAGAGAGAGAGAGAGAGAGAGTCGTGTGGGAGCGCTTTGTGTTGCAGTGCGTGGCAGTAGTGGAGTACCTGACCACACGATCTGGGTATGTGTTGTGTGTGTGTATGCGTTAAGTGGTAGCGTCTCTTTTGTCGTATTGCGTGGCAGTGATAAGGTACCTTATCACACAATGGGAGTGTGTGTGTAAGCTGTTCTACGGAACAATGCTTATCACGAGGGCATCACCTCGTGACGCACGGAAGATGGTGTTCTTGTGGTAAGTATTGACTTACTCTCTTGGTACTACGTCGGCAACGCGGTGAACCTAGTATCTTTATGGTAAGTCAACTTCCTTTCCCCTTACCCAAAAAACATATGGGCATCGGTTAGTAACACGGCTATATGATGTTCATATGCAAGCCATTATTTCTCCTTACATTCATGCGGCACTCGGTCGGTAACGCGGCTAGTAGAGTGTCGTTTGTTAGAAGCATCTGTTTTTGCATCAATGTGGTGTTCAAGTCGTTAACCCGGCCGTACGAACGTCATATCATTTGTATGTGCATGTGGAGTTAATTTTTCAAGTATTAAGAATATGAAATATTTGGTCGGTAACGCGGTTGTGAAGAGTATTTCATATACAAATATATGAATTTTTTGATTTTGTTGTTTTTAACTGTCCATATAAAATTATATACTAGCTAATCATATTCAAAAGAATACTTTATTCATCAATCATCGTTATTTTAAATGCTCCATTTATATAAGTTATATGCAAAAAAGTATTTGCACACAAATTGCATGTTAAATATTCTTTTTTATCTTTTTAAAGGACCTCAAGAATTATCGCTTTTTTTAATGCTTCATTTACATAAATTCTTTGTAAAAAATAATTTGCATGTTAAATATTCTTTTCTATCTTTTTAAAGAGCATCAATTATCGTCGCTTTTTTGATTGCTACATTTACATAAATTCTATGTAAAAAAGTGTGTGAACACAATTGGCTAGTCTGATTCGTATACTTCCAATGTTTTAAATGTTTTTGAAGTTTTTAAGTCGGTGTGTGCTTTATTTGAACTAGTATGTGCGCATGGAGAAAAATATAAGTTAAAAATTCAATATATGTTGAAATGTGCCAGACTGTTAAGATGTATTGTTTGATCTAAATTAAGTTCTTATAAACCACTTGTTTGATCTGCATTTTACACGTGTAACAAATTGTAATTTTACGTGAAGATTGTTTTCAATTTTTATCAATATTTCCATGTACATTTCTTAAAGTCTTCAAGTGGTGGTTAAGAGTTTGCCTGAAATAGTGTGAGAGTGTTAGTGTCATTGGCAACCATGAATTTGTATTTGATATGTTGTTTTTAATTGTCCAATGTAAATATGACGCCAGATCAAAAGAAAAGTATTATGCGTGCCATTCGTAAAGAATGTATTTTGGCAATCTCATCATGTACAGATGATCGCATACAACAGATTAGTGAAACCGATATCTTCATCAAAGACCTCACTAGTGCTATATGGGAGAACACAGAGCGCAGGCTGCAAGTTGAAGGCCAATACAAATTGTTGATTCCAGCAGGGATTCGAGAATTTGACCCCCACCACAAGGTTAGGACAGTGTTGGGCAATATGAAAGTATGTTGCAGAGACTTAAAGGAAGATATCCCACCTACCTGCGACATGTCAAAATTAGAGCTCTGGGATAAATTGTGGGAAGAATAGAAGGTAAGATGAAGCGCGTGAAAGCGCAGGACTAAGCAACCTTACCCAAGAGATTGAAGATGGTCCAAGATGTGCAAGCAGCTTTGGGAGGTCAATCCGATGCCAGTGGCAACGGCACAATCATGCGCACGGCTTTGAATGCAAAGTGCACTCATCTTGTTGGCATCCCTCACAAAGCCTTGGTAGAAGGTATGAGGATTGGAGCAGGCTCCTTTGGTGTGTGCACATTGTACACCATCAAAGGAATCTCTTTTTTTCCAGACCACATTACATATGTGAAAAAATGTTAGAAGGAAGGGAGTGAGGCAAAATTTGACAGCTTTCAGACAGAGCAAGGAATGCAAATGCTTCACCCCTCCATTGTAAGGTGCATTGGATTTACTAGTAAAGCTCCTTGGATCACAATATTCCCATACTAAAATGAGGGTATTGTGGGCAAAATGATTTGCCGCTTACCATTCGCTCACGGATTGTTCAGATGACACATGTATAGGCTACAACACGGTTGGAGGTCATTGCCTGTAGCAAATCTTTCTATAAAAGAGATAGACACATGCGCGCACATGCCAATCATTTGTCACGCCTTAATCAACGGTGTTGCCGCTGCCCACTAGATGGGTATAGTGCACAATGACCTCCACCCGTTCAACATAATGTTGGACTTTACTCACACTAATAAACCCCACTCGACATCATTGATTGGGGTATGATGCTTAGAACACTAGCTAAGCGTGCAACAAGACTCTACAATTTTGGAGGCACAGAGAGCAGGGAATGCCGAGATGGCTAAGAGACCGTGGATTGAAGTGGTTCACCTAATTGAGTCAATTATCTTTAGTCATTTCAAATTTGTCATGTTGAGTGTCATTTAAAATTTGCCTTGTGGTTCAATTAGTGGCATTTTTTGTGGTTTGATTTAGTGGATTTTGACGTCTTTTCTAGTGAATGAGAAGTTGCTATCGTGTCCATCTGTGAGACTGTTGAATCATGAGAATGTATATTTGCCAATGATATTGAATATTTGTCTATCTGTTGATTGTAGCTCTAAGAGAAAATGGCCGATGAAGAACAAGATATTGGCACCCAATCACTGCCCGATGACCAACAACAAGCGGATGTTAATGCATTTCAACGCATGAAGTCTCTAGCACACGGTATGTCAGCACAACAAGCGACATGTACTGCTTGACGACCCTCAAAATGGGAAAATCCAAACCACATGCAATGGAAAGAGATCAATAAAAAAGTGACAAAGGACATGATCAAGACAATTTGGCCATGTGAGGATGCAGAGATCAAGAAAGGAAGGTGGAAGGTTTTGAAGTGCAATCATGATACGATCAAAGAAAATGCTGACAGGATTTATTTGGAAGTTTATGGCCATCCCATACACAATGCAAATTGTGCACTATATTAGATCCCATGCAGAATGAAAATTGTGCGCTATATTTTGCAAAAATGTTATATGTTCACTTTGTGCAACTGCGACCAGTAGACTTCTTGTCAAAGGAGACAATTGTTGACACTCATGATTTAAGGGAGAGTTGTGTCACTTTCACTCGCGATGAGAGCTGGCATTGATAGTGGAAGGCGCCAAGCTACAGTTAAAGAGAGAGAAGGATATTTACACAACACACTTGACAGAGACAGATGCAAAAATAACACGGCTTTCTATAGCCACCCAGACACCCCAACCCTTACAAGTCCGGATAGAGAAAAGCATTCACCGCTTAAGTCGGGACGTTCAAAATCTGGCACATCGAGTGAATCCAACACATGTACAAGGGACACACATCAGCCACCTCGTCATGTATCCAGATTTGGTCCTCTTGTCTACTTCAAATGCATCCTCATCTTCCCAATGTCCAGTTTGCTACAAGAATTTTAATGGATGGAGTGGATATTATACATTGACATGTGGTCATTATTATCATTTTGTTTGTATTATTCATTTAATGCAAAATAGTAGTCGATGCGCAATCTGCTCACAAGATATTCCACAAGGAATATATATTATGTTTGGCATGGAAAATGAGTATAAATTCAAGCAAGCCCGCCAAGATACCCCTAGCACAATTAGAAATCTGTTTGATGAGCAAGATGCTGCTTCAGAGCAACACAATTGAGATCGACAAACTATGTACAATCGCGAATATGAAGCATTGTAATTACTCAAAACACATTTGAATACAAGGTTGGTTTTTAACATTTAGTTGTTCTACTGTCAAGCTATATTGAATCTGTTGAGTTGTTATCTGGTTCTAAGTCTGAGTGTTGTGGTTCTCCTTGTAATTCAACCTCCACATCTATTATCAAATTCTCTTCTATTTCGTCTATATTGCATTGAGATACACTGACATTGAACTCTTCTTCGTTTTCATTTTGACAATCATACAACCAAGTTGGCATCTCCATCTCGTAGCGAGCACTTTCGATGTGATTCAATACCTTTTCGTTGCAAAACATATACACTAATTTTTTTGCTCTGTCTGCTAATAGTCTGTTGTGAATAGTGCTGTGAACATACTTGTACATACTCCAGTTTCTCTCTGAACTTGAATTTATTGCACATTGTGCCAGCACTTTCATTGCAAGGGGACATAAGGTAGAGTAATGCTCTCCACCATTCATCATCCACCACTTCCATGCAGGTTGCTCTTTTTCCATTACTTGTACAAAATCATTCACAAATTAAAGAACCTTCTTTTTAATCTAAATGCACTCATTTCTTTGATGCAATCAATTTGATCCTGAACATTGAAGTTGAACGTGTTGACCACGTGATAGAAATCGCTTACCACCTCTGTATTGGACATTAGATCTAAATTTCAATACTCTGGATCGAGCATGTAAGCAATGCTACGGACTGGACTATGAGCGCTCTTCCACCTTGCATGAAAATACTTGGCCAAAAATTTCCGTTGTTTGCCAGAGAATGGTAATCGCCACTCCTTCTCTACCATAGACTCTTTCAACTCTTTGGGATTTTCAAGACTTTGTTGGAATGACCACCATGTCATCCACATTTTGCCCAAGTTTGGCGCCCTTTGATCAAGATTGCGGATCGCGAACATAACGGGCATCATTACATGGTATGCATCCATTACACTCCTCCACCAAGCAACCTTGTTTACATTGCCACGTAGACATGTAATTTTATCTTTCACTTTTTTTTTCTACTCAAGCTGCCATTCATCAAAGGCCGCACAATTGAATGTGTCAATCACCGCGCATTTATTAAGGAGAAGTGATTTGAAGGTATAAAAGTGTGTGCAGAATCGAGTTTCAACAGGAAGTTTCAACATCATTGACATGTGCATCCTATACACATCGAGCACTCTTTGTCGTTTCGAGATAAATTTCACAGCTTGACGTGCTGTATCAATTATTTTGGCAAACCATGTGGTTTTTTTGCTAGTATATCAATCTTTTAGCACCAATTTTAAGCTGTGCGTATTAGAACCATTGGCAAAAATGTATAGAAAGCACTTCTTTCTTAATTTACTGGCGTTTTTATAATTCTTTGCGTTGCCATGACTTCTTGAACGACATGTTCAGTACCAATTTCATTAATTACATTAATCAAGACCTCAGAAATATATTTGCCACTTTTAATCTCACCAGAACTATCAATCGCCTTTATAAATGTTTCTCCCCTTGGACAAACTAGCATTACATTGATCAACGGTCTACTTTGAGCATTTGACCAGCCATCATTCACAATCGTACATCCTGAAAGCGAAATATTTCCAAGTATTATTTTGCCAACATGCTCTTTGACTTCAATGTAACATTTGTCAAGAAAACATTTCTTATCGTGTGATAAGAAGGAGCTAAAAATCTTGGACCAAACTCACCAATTTTCTTCCAAGCAGCCTTCCAATGATTGCTGTCTACCATGACCAAAGCAATTCTAGTAAAGAAAATTGCTTTGTCAAGTGCAGTTTGTGCTTCTTCTAGAGACTGCACTCAAAAGATTTGATGTAATGATTTTTGACGCACTTGATTAAGTCCACCTTCATTGTGATGCTTGAAAGGAACACTGCCTGGAATTTGCTCTCCTTGCGCAGGTTGTTCTCCAAGGTTAGTTGGTGTCACTACAGGATCTACGCACTACAACAAAAGAAGGTGTTATCGACGCATATATCGACGTTGCCCGTCGCTATACGCGTCGCTGTGAAACCAGTCGCTATTAGCGACGCTGATAGCGACGCGTATAGCGACGCGCATAGTGACGCATATAGCGACGACCATAGCAGAAATTTTTTTTCTTGGGCAGGGGGCAGGTAGCCTGGCATGTGCCCAGTTAAAAGATGGACACAGCCACAGCCAGACTTCCTGCCCTCTGCCCAAGAAAGCGAGCAGCACCAAAATATCAACCATCCTCCCACGCGCAGAAATTTCGGCAGAGTTCCCTTTGTTTTTACATAAACTTTTCAAAAAAAACCATATCATGTATATGCCTCCTACATGCTATCCATGTAGGATCTCACATGAGATTTAAGGCCAATGAAAGACAATCGTACCAACTGAAAAACATAGCCATAACTTAAAAGCATAACCATAACTTAAAAGCATAACCATAACGAACCATAACCATAACTTAAAAGAATAACCATAACTTAAAACCATGACCGGCTATAATCACTTTGATCAAAACCATAATGCAGATAACCATAACCATAAACAAAATTAACAATAACCATAAGCATAACTAGAAAGAGAAACAATAACTGTCTATACAATGAAAATGACAATAATCATAACCATAAGGGAAACAATAACTGTCTAAACACTAACTGTTTGTACAAAAAAGAGACACAGAAGCGTGTCTGCGTCTCACAAAGCATATAGATGAAATCTGGTCCACTAATGACTAGGCGTCGCAACCTGCACATAGGACAACTCACAAAATTAGTATTGATATTACTTCACATATACTGACTTAATTAAATCAACTCACACATATTAACGTCTCACCTCAAGAGATCAGCAAGACTGTAAGGCCTGCTAGTCTACAAGCTCTCCTGAAGCTTCAAGATCATTCAGTATTTCATAGATACCTCTGCGATATCCATCTGACTCCTCCTCGCGTGATGGAGCTCGATGCATCGCAAGATTCTACGTTTATACAAAAATCAAAGTAATAAGAATACATGATTCATCACGTTTTAAAAAACGCCATAGTTAAGATTGGATTAGAAACTCACAAACTCATAGCGAAAGGTGTCGAAGCCTCCACTGCCAAGATGAGATGTCTCCCTAGTCATCTGTCGTACCTGCGCGGCCTCACACTGCTGTCTGAACCGCGTGACCGCTGTCCGCTCATCCTCCTTGATCTGCAGCCACGTCTCGTGTGGGATGCCCGAAGGCTTTGGCGAGCCGGTCCTGAAAGCCTTCCAAGATGCATCTCGTCGATGTTTGATGGTGTCCCGTGCAACACCCTTGATCCACCGCGCAAAAACAACGGAAGAACCCAGAGCAGGCTGGTACTCTCTCAGGATGGTCTCCACTATGTAAGTGAATTTTTTCTTTTCTTGCTGATCCCAAGACGTCAGAATGCTGGTCGAAAACTGCAGCTCCACGAGCTGGCAAATCCGTTGTCGCATCTCAGTCCCGACTCTATCCATGTCAATAGAACCATCTCCCCGTACAGTATAGAGCTTGGAGGCACTAGGATCGTGTGCCCCCCAAGGGGTCCGAGGTGTGCCAAGAGGTGTGTCGAGAGGTGTGCCTGGGTAAGACGGGGGTCGTGAGCGAGGAGGGGTTGAAGCATCTGTGGACCCTCCTCCACAGCAACCACCACCTCCACCTGACGATCGCCGAGATCGGCGAGTGCGCCTGTGCTGCAGAGATGAGGATGTACCCGCCTCTGCCCCACCCCTAGGTGTCGAAGCGGCCGTGATGGGAGAAGAAGGCGTCGTACCCATAGGCGTGGTACCCATAGGCGTCCTGAACCCCGTAGGAATCCCCCCCCTAGGCGTTGGTCCCTCGGGTGTGAAGCCCGGAGGCGTAGTACCCGTGCCTCTGGCTACCCAGTACTGAGAAGCCTCTGCCATCTGAGCAGGCGTCATCCGTGTAACGAAGCCCATGAATGCATCTGCACTCATGGAAGCGGAATCTGGAATCTCGTCTGCCATACTAAAGTCCTGCACAAAGAAAGTAAAATAAAGCGTCAAAACACAGTTGCTTAAATTAACTTTAAGCTTAATTTTAAATCAAAGTCTTCACACAAACACTTACAGGCCTAGGCCTTGACGAGCGAGGCATCATCGATAAGATCTTGCACCGTATCATCGTCTATCTCTAATTGCTAACATAACTCTGCCCCAACTCGTTCTGACAGATTGTCTTCATCCATTGCATCTTCATCTACAAGTGTCAATTCTGGCTCGTCTGCGTCATCCCTCGTATATCTGTCAGCTTCCTCTGCCATACCTTCATCCGTCTCATCTAATGTCACAGTAGTATGGACGTCGTCTGACTGACTTTCCTCCAGGAGATCTTGCCCTTCAAATACTTGTTTATTTCTTGGAGCAACCTGAACCACAAACCACCATTGTCGCTCTCGAGGGTCCAGTACAAAGACCACTTGCTCACAATGTTCGGGGAGAGCAAATGTGTCGTTCGCATCTGTCCAAGTCTTTGTAGAATCTATTTGCACAAGTTTGTTTCCATCTCTGCGTATCGTTGCATTGCGACTAGAAGTAATCACCTTGAACCACTTCACATCCAACAAAAACATCTCAAACCGCCTGAAGCTTACTTTCAGGATATCTGACACCAGACCATAGTAATCCAGGTTGCTAGTGCTCTCATTCGTGTCTCTAGCACTGACCCTGCTCTTTTGCATGAAACTAACCATTACCCCACTGTCAAACGTGTTTCTTCTGCTGTCAATTTGTTGTGTTGTGAAATGCTTTCCATGCGACCACAGTGCCATGTATGTATGATACTTCCAGTCACATCCAATAGCCAGCTCTTCCTCTTCTAGAGATATGGGTTGTCTGATCTGTCGAGCTGCTCTCACTATCTTGTCCAACCATGCCATTGTAGGGAATTCAGGTAGAGGAGCGAGATAGTCTGGCAAGGGTAAGCCTCTAGTCGTTCAACTTTGCCTGAAATCCTGTCGCTCTAGATTGCGTCTCTCTTTCTCTTCCTCGTACCTTTCAAGCCATTTTTGGATCGGCGCTGAATTTAGTATACAGAACTTCATGATCTTTTCTCGCATGGCCAGGTTCATTTTCTTCGTCACCCCTTGCCCTTGCGGCTCCTCTCCCACCAGTCTTGCATCCTCCTCATCGCTCCACAGCCGAGGCATTTTTGGGTCAAAAACGGATAGAAATTTGGTCATCAATACAAGAGACTCTTGCACCCGCCATCCTTCTGCCATGCTCCCCTCTGGACCCACTTTTTGGCGAACAAAACCCTTAAGTGTTTTCATGAACCGCTCTAGAAAGAACATCCAACGGCTGTGGACTGTACCTGCCACTGCAACCTCATCAACTACATGGAAGAGCAAGTGCATTTGGATAGTTAGGCAGCTCGTGGGTAGATACTTCTCAATCATGCAAACTGCCTCAATGGAGTTAGCCCTTGCGACTGCAATATATTCCTCCCGTATCTCCTTGGAAGAGATCCACCGCACTAGCTCTGAAATCTTGTATATGCAGGTCCGCACTTCCTCCGTTAAACACCCCTTGATCCCAATTGGAAGAATGAATTGCAAGAACTTATGCCAGTCGTGCGAATTCAACCCTGACAGTTGATCGTCACGGGTGAATGCTATCTTGAGACATCGCATATATCCTGTTGGCGTCCTGAACTCTGAAATCACCCTTTTCACTTGTCGCTCTTCGTTTTTTAGAAATACCCATGGCGCTCTTGGAAGTTTTGTTTGACCAGCTGCATTGGTGAAAGGCCACAGCTCTGGCATCTTTCCAACCGACTGCAAATCATCTCGGGAAGCTCGATTGTCTTTCATTCCCATGATTGTCTTCCAGAGGAGCTCTCCCACATTCTTGAATATATGCATTGGATCCAGCAAATGGTTAATTAGTAGATCACCCCAGTATGGCAACGTATGGAGAATGGACAAACGTTTCATTCCTGGAACAGGTTGCCCCTCATGTTGCTCCCATTGGCGACGCCACTCTTGTACATGCATAGGACGACATTCGACGCGACCAAGCTGGCGTTCGCGCAAGTGATGGCCATCTGGAAGATAACGGTGGTGGCCTTGATAAATTGTCTTTCGAAGAGAGGTAGAATAGCGCACATCCAAAGACTGCCCGCAAATTGGACATGCATTGTATCCCGAAGTTGTTAGTCCTGCATATATCAAAGCATGAATCAAGCCAAGGCAAAGGGCTTGCGAATAGCGAGAATTTTGTAGTTCAATAACCATCACCAGAACCTTCTCCGTATCCTGGCCAATCATGCATAGTCCACATAAGAAGTCCATGGATCCTTGCATGTTGTTGTCCTACTGGTTCAACCGCATCTGCTATGTCGATCCCATGCAATAACTCTTGGAGCTCGTCAACTAGTGAAGCTAGATAAACATCCATGTTTTTTGCCTTGAACTTACCAGGTACAATCAAGCTTAAAATCAAATGACCCTTCTTGATAGCAAGCCATGGCAGGAGGTTGTAATTGATAAGGCACACAGGCCAAGTGCTCCATGACGAGCTTCTCAAGCCAAATGGATTGACTCCATCCATTGCCATGCCCAAACGCAAATTGAGTGGTTCACTCTTAAAATGTGGCCAGGTATCTTCGATGTGCCTCCAATCCTTCGAATCAGCGGGCACCCTAAATGTTGCGTTAGTGGATCTATTCGTAGAATGCCACCGTATCAACTTTGCAATGGAACCACAACGGAACATGCTTTTTATCCTAGGAATAATAGGGAAATGCCGCAACACTTTAGCTGGCATTGTCTCGCCAACTGCATCTTGTTTGTAGTGCATTGCTCCGCACTTAGGACACGACAGACAATCTGAGAATTCATTGCGAAAAAGAATGAAATCATTTGGACAAGCATGAATCTTGTTGTAGTCCAAGCCAACTGAGGCCAGAAGTTGCTTTGCGTCTGACCTGGAGGGGGGCATTTCATTGCCAGCCGGGAGAAGTTGCTCCCGCAATAACCTGTTTAAGCCACATTAAATTAAAAAGCTCTCCGAGCACATCACCGTTGCAATCGAAAAATCTCTTTTGTAAATTACGTACCTAAACAAAGCAGTGGCGCTTACATCTGACCACCTGTACATTGACTGAAGATTCAAAAATGCCAGACAAGTACGAAGCACATATATTTTGGCGCCTTCATAGATTGGTTGATGTGCCAACTTCCTCAACATGTCTTCAGGAGATAGGCGCACGGCTTTTGGTGCTGCTTCGTTCACGTTCTCCTCGCTTGTCTGGAAGAAGGCATCCAGCATCTCCTCCATGCTGTCGTCTTCTGTCTGTAAGCCCTTTTCTGCTTCCATCCGTGGCTCTATATTGGTCGGACCTTCAAGCATAATCTTTTTTGTCTCTCTCTCAGATGTAGGTGCTATGTCGTGGAAATCAATGTCCGTTCCGTAGGAGTCGTACGCAGATTCTGTACTGTTTCCCTAGCAAACACTCCGTACTTGTGCACATGCTCATTACATATCCTACGCTTGCGCAGGATTTGATACTTGCAGAGCGTGCACGAGCATGCAATCTTTTCCTCCATGTTAGTTGATGACGTTGCCATCTACAATGATTATGAATGTTGTTTTAATATATATATATATATATATATATATATATATATATATACTCCTCACAATGTAAACTACCTTGCATTCTCTAGTGTTGCCCAATCTCCGTACACCTCGGTCCAGAGGTGTACGGAGATCAGGACCACCAGGTCAAAATCTCGTCTTTATTGGTCAAATCCTATATGGGTAGACACATACGTGCACTCCCAGGTGTACATGGCAATGCATGTAGCCGGCAAAACCCCTTTGCCTCTTTTAGTTCCATAGTTTCTTCTCTCTCTACGAACCCACCTGCCTCCATTCCGAGGTAGCCTGTCAGAGAAAGCTTTCCAATGCCGCACTTGATGAATCATATATTAAAGCATGACCATTTTTGTCATTTTTGTAATGTTCCGTCTGTTTGCAATTTTTTGCACAGGTTTTTCCAAGGATATTATGCCCATCCTGGTGTTTTTTTCACCACATGCACAAGCCATGGAAGTTCTCAGCCCAATGAAAGTTTTCTACCTGATTGTAAACCGGACGGGGCCTCCATGTCCAAGCCAGAAGATAATGTGGAGATGGATGAGCAACTTGAGAAAGATTCAGAAGCCTTGCATGGTTCTTGCTCAAAAAAGTGATCTCGATCTCTCTTTCTCTCTCGATCTCACTCTTGCTATCTCTCTTTCTCTCTCTCTCTCTCTCGATCTCACTCTCGCTATCTCTCTTTCTCTCTCTATTTCCTTATTTTCCTATCTCTCTCTTTGTCTCGCTCTTCACTTCTCTACCTCTCTCTCTCTCTCTCTCTCTCTCTCTCTCTCTCTCTCTCTCTCTCTCTCTATATATATATATATATATATATATATATATATATATATATATATATATATATATATATATATATATATAATATAACTCTCTTTCTCTATCTTTCTAGCTATTTCCTCTCTCTCTCTCTCTCTCTCTCTCTCTCTCTCTCTCTCTCTCTCTCTCTCTACTGATCGAATGAGCGACTGAGCTAGGGAGATCTAGACGTCTACGACTGCGGAGGACTACACAACATCGACAGAGGCTGCATCAGAGGATCTAGCTAGGTCACTTTGGCTCGACATGCATAATGCCCGATCAGACTACTGACCATCGAGGACATTGATGAGATCCTCCAGCGACAGCTACTGGATCTCCTATGATCTACCTATCCCAGCTAGCTGGTTTAGCCGTTTAGTCCATACCCAGCAGTTTAGGATTCCATAATATTTTATTTTGTCATCTTCTTACTCTGACTTTGTATCAGATCCATCACATTGTAACTTTCTTGTCTCATGTCTCATAGGTCACTTTGGCCTTTTGAAGACGTTAATATAACATTTCATTTCATTTCTCTCTTTAATTATTTTTCTTTAATTTTAATTTCCTAAGCATATATTAATTCTCTATCTCTCTCTCTCTCTCTCTCTCTCTCTCTCTCTCTCTCTCTCTCTCTCTTTCCTACACACACACACACACACACACACACACACACACACGATGTAGAGAGTCTTTCCTACACACACACACACGATGTAGAGAGAGAGAGAGGGGTTGGGGGGGGGCATAATACCTGCGCAGCAGGTGGAGGCCAAGATTTGAGTAGAGCGCAGGCAAAAATGGCCCTTGCTACTCGCGGGTTTCGCTTTTTTTCCCCAAATTTTTTTGCGTCGCTATACGCGTCGATATACGCGTGGAAAATAAAGCTTTTCCACGTGTATATCGATGCGTATATCGACGCCCGCTAATTTTGTCGATATACGCGCGTTGATATCTCCATGTAGTGTTGTAGTGACGGAGTTAATATTTGGCTCTGAGAACTCTTGACTCAAAGCCACAGAGCTATATATCTGTTTTCTCTTGCCACCCTTTTTGGCGTGCTCTTATTTCAAATGCTTTGCAACTGCAAGTGCCTGAGGATGTTCACATTTCTTACAACTCTTTTTAACACTACCTAGAGAATGCTCCCTAATATGTGGTGCAGTGCCTGATTTTGTTGTGTGACAAAATTTACATTGCCACTCCATATATCGGCCGCATATGTTGTGAGCATAATCCCACTCTTTGTGAGGAGCTTTTTATTCTTTGGCTTCTTCGTACCACTTGTGCCCACATTTTGCTCCAATGATTTTAAATTAAAACTAAAGACAAAAGAACCAAAAGTTCAGTTTTGAAACATGTTTCTTATTTTCAATATATATTAAAATTTAAAAACCATTCAATATGAAAGTAACCATGATGCACAATATGAGATTTTCAATTCACACTAGTCAATCCACGTATCGATCACCTATATTATGAGCAACCATACACATTGCAATGCAATCTATGCTTGGCATAATAACTATACCAATGCTATGAATATCTCAATGCAAGTATTACTGTAATGATTATTTATGTGTCCACTTTGATTTGCAAACAATAAGTCACATCTAATTTCAATTGCTACAAAAAAACAAATGAAAGCAATAAAAAATATGATTGGTCATTTTATGCACTAATAATCTATGGTAATACATAATGCACTCTTTGTATAAACCAATGCATGAACTAACGCAAATAAATCTTCAATATAATCACTTAATTAGGGACTACTTGTACCCAATGAAGGATTATAGCCCACCCATGCAACCAATTCAATATATAAAAGCCATTTTAACCCAATTAAGGATTATAGCTCTTATATTGTGGATTGACAAGTGTAAATCAACTCAAATTCAAGACTTCAAGGATCTTTATATGCCCGGTACACTAGTATAGGACATTCGACCCTTGACTGCCGACTCGTCATTTACATATACTCATCTTCTAAAACCAATTACAACCCTCATTTGGACCAATGGCTTCTTCGCAATGAGCATGACTCTCCAAGTTTTCAGTTGTTTTGGTTTTGTACCTTTATGTCGGTAAACGAATTAAAAAATTTTAGAAGTGGTTACCGAATTAAGAATCACGTTCGACCAAAAAAAAGGACCTGTGACTCTGTAACCTTAGGTCAATTCACAAGGAGATGACTATACTCGGCACTCGGATACACTGTCCAAGGATTTGCCTAGCTAAAGGACCACGATTAGCACACTGTTTACTATATATAATTATTCCCACTTGGCTTTTTCATTTTCCCGGCGGGCCTGCTTGGCAACTACATATACCCCGCGGGCTCCTCAGGAAAATGAAAAAGCTCGACGGTCACCGCAGGGAAAAATGGATAACCCGGAGGGCTAATCGGCTCTATAGGTTTTTGCAGGTCATAATCAAAGTCATGTTAACAATTAATGTGATCACGTCATTTTTTTGTGTAAATACTAGAATTATTGACATAATGATCACCCGATCGTGATTAGTTAATGAAATCCCTGCGTGGGAGACTGTAAACTAAATATTTGGCCTCGTGTTACATACATAAATGAGGCATCCAATAGCAGTTTGGTAAAGAGTGACATCAACAAGATCACCAGCATCATGAAGACTCAATTTCAAACCTGTTTCCATGGGAGTGGCAATAGGTTTGCAATCCTCACGTCCGAACTTACAGAGCAATGTCTCTATGTAACTTTTCTGACACAAGGCAATACCACCATCACACTGCTTAAACAGTATACCCAAGTAATGATGCCATAGCCCCAAATCTTTCATCTGGAAAGTAGCATTCAAATCAGCTTTAAATTCAGCAATATGTCTTTCATTTGGTCCAGTGATCAGCAAATCATCTACATAAAGAACCACAATGAGAAGTATATCACCCTCATGCTTTACATTCAATGTGCTTTCTATTGGACTGTTACAAAATCCTTGTTTGACCAAATGAGTGTCAGCTTTCTCATACCAAGTACGAAGAGATTGCTTCAACCCATACAAAGCCTTGTTACATTTGCACACTTTGTCCTCTTGTCCTTTCTCGACAAAATTGCGAGGCTGCTTTACATAAACTTCCTCAAATATGTCACCATTCAAGAAAGAAATAACAATGTCTAATTGATGTACATCCCAACCAAAATGAGCTTCCAATGCGCATAGAAAACGCACACTAGTCATACAACAAGTGGGAGAAAAAGTCTCATCATAATCTATGCCTTTTTGATGTGCATAACCCTTTACAACAATTCGAGCCTTATGGCGATCGATCTCACCATCCGACTTGCGTTTCAACTTATAAACCCACTTTGTACCAATGGCCTTTTTGCTAGGAGGAAAATCACATAAAGTCCATGTGTCGTTTTCTATTAGTGCATCATATTCTGATTGCATGGCATCCATCCAACTTTCTAAATTATGTACTTCATCAAAAGACAGAGGCTCCTCAACATCATGTAAGCTAGACACAGCCAAAGCATAACAATCTGATGCATAAGATGCATGGCGAGAGCCTGAACGAGTACGACTAGACAAAGGTGCATCGAATTTACTGTCACACAAAGTGTGCACCAGCCTCTAGCCTGCTCATTTTCAACCCTTTCCTCATCAATTACATCATGTACATCTGCATCAGTAATAGGCTGATTTGTAACATTTTCGAAAATCCCCATTGGTTGTACATTTGCCTCATTGGAATTTACATTCGAACTTCCACCACTGAAAAGAGGCAACAAAGTGTCATAAATGTCCTGTGAGCTTACATTATTGTCTCTAGTACATGACAACAAGGGCTAAATAGAATCTTCCACAAACACTACATCCAGTGAAATCAGAATACGCTTTGTTTGAGGATGATACAACCTGTAACCTTTGCTTTCAGCACTATAACCAACCAAAATACATTTGACAGCCTTATCATCCAATTTTCTATGCCATGTTTGTGGCGCCAGAGCATATGCCAAACAACCAAAAACACGCATGTGCTCAATAGAAGGCTTTCTATCATGCCATGCTTCATATGGAGTAATAGACTACAAAGCTTTCGTAGGACACCTGTTTAGTACATAAGTGGCACACATGATGGCCTCAAGCCAAAAAGAATGTGGAAAAGGTTGACTTTTGACAGTACATCGTGCCATTTCCGTAGGTGACCTATTTTTTCTCTCAGCAACACCATTTTGCTAAGGCATATAAGGCACTGTACATTGGTGTGTTATCCCATGACTAGCCAGAAATGCATTAAATTCATGAGACATATACTCCCCTCCTTGATCGAAACGGAGGGTGCTCATAGTACATTCTGATACATATTCAGCCATAGCCAGTCAGCCATAGCCAGAAATTTTTTGAAGCACATAAAAACTTCAGACTTTGCTTTAAGCGAAAATACCCATGCATGCCTGGAGTAATCATCAATGAAAGTCACGAAGTAAAGGTAATTGCCCCAAGGACGGAGTTTTCATGGTCCCACAAACATCACTATGCACAAGCTGCAACCTGTATGTGGCCCGAACTGAACCATCCTTTGGAAACTTAGAACGCTGCATCTTACCCAAAATACAGCCTTCACAAACATGTTTGACAGATGCTTCAAAAGAAGGCAAAGAAGCAACCGTATCAGATTTCAGCAAACGCAGCGAACTGGAAAAATTCAGATGACCAAAGCGTGCATGCCAAAGTTTCACATCTGAAATAGCCCTTGAATATGCAACTGCATTTACAAAATCTTGTCCACACTTGTCATACAAAGTGAGCTTATACAACCCACGGCACAAAAGCCCAGATGAAACAATTTCATCACCAAAACTAAGATCATGAACTGTACATCTATCATCCACAAATTTGACTACAAGTCCAAGTCTAGCAAGTGCAGATACAAACAAAAGATTCTTCTTGATCCCAGGTACATAAAGTGCATCAACAAGTGTGAAAGAACTGCCATTTGTAGTAATAAGCACAATCTTTCCAACTCCCTAAACTGGATAAGAGGCATTGTTGGCACAAGTGACCAAATTCCTATGAGGGACAAACGAGAGAGAGGTGAACAATTCATGATGTGAGGTAATGTGCTGTGTAGCACCACTATCGAAATACCACACATGTGAATCTGTAGTGTAAGTGCACTCTGCACTAAAAGATCATTCTGCATCAAAAATAGCATTACAATCTCCCTTTACAGAAGACTCAACAATGGCTGCATTTGTAGTGGCACCAGCATTTGCAGTGGAACCACCCTCTTTCTTCTAAGCCTCTTTTGACTTCAACTTGGGACACTGCTTGATCAAGTGATCATTAGCTTTACAATAATGGCAATGCATTTTCTTTGTGCCCTTATCACCAGAATCTAGACAATGTGCTGCCAGCAGAATCATTGGGAACAAAAGTTTTGCCACTCGCAGTAGAACCATAAGAAGTGGCTACATTGTTGTTATCACCCTTTCTTTGAGAAGTAATAAAAGCCTGTTCAACTGCATGTTGTCTAGTCCTATTTTTTCTGGAAAGTGACTCTTGCAACAACAATGTGCATAATGCATCAAACTTGACAACTTCTAGATTTCCTTGGGTCAAAAGTCTCCAAGTACTAGCAAAAGTCTGGTAAGAATCTGGTAAGGCATCAAGAACAATCTGCACAAGGCAACTGTCTGAAATGACTTCACCTGCAGAAATAAGATGCTCATTTGATATCCTTGAAACCAGCAAGAAAAGTGTCCATATCATTTTCCTCATGCATAATCTTCGACTCCAGCTCTTTACGCAGCAAAGCAATCTTAGCCTCATTGCGGCTTGCATAAAAACCTGTTAGAATATCCCAATCCTGTTTTGCAGATTTTGCTGAACAAATGTGAGGAACAATGGTGTGCTTCACAGACACCACAATCAATGCATGATCCTGCGCATCCTTTACATCCCAACGAGCTTGTTTTGCTGTAGGCAAAGCAACTTCTAATAGCAGCAATCCTTGCAACAAGATCTGGAACATCCTCAACATCACCTACATCCTCAGAACCAGGATGTACATCAATGTCCTGCACAATATTCTAGACGCCCTTTGACACAAGAACATGTTGCATCATATAAGCCCACATAGGGTAATTGTTCCCATCCAACCTATCCTCAACAACAAAAATCTTGAACACATCTGTGTTGTTGTTAGCCCATGGTAAATGCTGCACTACATGTGAAAACTGCCCAAAAATAGGAGAAACAGAGCGGGAACAACACATGCTATATATCACAAACCGTAGAAGACTGTAAGGCACCTGTTATGCAAAAAAAGGCAATGACAAAAATTCTAGACAAAATGACAAAATAGCCTGTGCAGCAATGCCTGTAGTGGAAACAGAGGCCGAAATGAGCCCGGATCAGAAATCTGAGTAGACTAAGCTCTACTAGCTTTTTTGAAATATTTGTCGGCCTGCAAACACTCGCCAAACCTCACTCTAATCGGAGAAAATGAGCACGCGTGTGCTGGAGCAGCTGGTGACTAAGCCTGGGAGGATGCAACCTGCTCTAATACCAATTGTTGGAATTAGGGTTGCAGGGAAACGCACACAGCTTGGAGAAGATGAAGGAAGCTCAAGGCACACAACGAGAGTGTGCTACTTAGTGTGCAATGAAAATATAGATAGCCCTAGAGTGATGGGAGTATACACAATGCACAGTGGGAAAAACCTCCTAAAGAGGGAAAAAATGCCCCGGCGGTCCTAGTGTGTTCACACACATCACTACCACATGTATAAGGTAACAGCCACGCACAATGAAGTGTTATCATGACTGGAATACATTTTGGATTTTTTAACAAACACACCTTGCTTGAATAAGATATCCAGATTTTAGAAAACATGTATGAAAAAGGGTTAAAATGAATTTTCTATCATCTCTCTCTACACTGACAAGGCATTTATTACAAGGCCCAAATTTGAGTCCAAACTTTTCCTAATGGTATCGTAGGTGTTTTCAGTGCTCTAACAGAGTGCCATTGCCATAGATTATCTAGTCACCTTGGTGCACCAAGCATATATAATAATGCAAGCTCGCACTTTATGCTTTGCAATTGTTATGCCACATCTTGGTCATTTTAAGGTGCAGGGAAAGGACGGTTGCCATCCTTGCTTAGGGCGATCCTGTGTGGTGATTGGAGAAGGTCAAAAGCCATGTTGGAGCCCTAGTTATAGGGAACAACATTCATCCGCTTTTGCTCATGAAGGGTCTAGAGGAGGGGGGCAACCTAAGGAGAAGGTTTTTCTTCTCCATGTTGAGGTGTCATCTAAACTGGCACTTTCCTCTTATACTCTTGCCCCAAATTGTGTGTTCTTCCTTTCAACCATTGACGGGTGTAGAGTTATGTTCAGAAATTCAAATGAGCCATTCATGGTGGATAGAAAATGACATAGTAGAGCTTGATTATTGAACTTAAAAATGACTACAAAAGTGCTTTTGACCTATTTCTTGGCTTCATATTGCATAATGCAATTGGAACATGTGTAAAAACACCCATGGGCCATGTATCTAAGTATGGACATCATTTGGGATGCCTAGGTAGACATAACTGGCTAGGAAAAGGCTCCATACAGACATACAAAATATGTCACACACTCCAAAAAACCTCCCCATGTGTGTCAAATGTAGCACTCAACAAATACGAAGTATCCTTCCCTAGAGAATTTTAACGGTAGGATCAAATATCTACTTTAGAGAATTAAACAATAAGAATAGATAAAAATGCTTTCCCTTGACGAGTGTAGTCCATCAAGGTTTTGGCTGCAAAACTTGATGCTTCAAAGTATGTCATTGATGTAGCAATTGTCGGTCTCACGATCTTCATCATCAGAGTCTTTAAATGCCATATTGATTTTTTCTTTGTTGTTGGAGTTTCTACCTTGATCTTTGTCCTTGAAGTTGCTTCTATTGCTTGTGCTAGTTTCTTTGTCTTTGTAGAAAAAAAACTTTGATGAGCGTGTGCACTTTACACATATGTTGCACGGGTTGATCTTGTAGCAATCCTTTGACAAGTGACTGCTTCTTCCACAGTGATGGCATTGCTTCTATTTGCCACTAGAAACTGCATATGCTCCACTACAGGTTTCTTTAGTGCTTTTTTCAGTCTTTTTGGCCTCTTCTTGAAGTGAATTGATGATGCTTTCAAAGCTTGGGTTAGTTCATTTTCTTTGAGGAAATTCACTATTTGATTGAACTCTTCGAGGAGAGCTTTTAAAAGAGCTGTTATCTTGTCCTCTTCATATACCAACGATTCGATATAGAATAATTACATACAAATACTCTTTCGAATACTGACAAAGCTAGAGATATCTTCTCTTTCTTTCATCATTAAACCATACAATTACATTTTAAATGATATTTTAGAGTGTTTTATGTTGGAAGAAAACATATGTTCCAATGTTTGCCAAACATTGTGTGTAGTGGTAGATTCACCCATGTAGTACACAAAGTTATCATCTATTGCAATGAGAATCACCCCAAGTGTGTGCTTATCCTTACTTTGAAATTGTGATGTGGATGATCTTGTTTGTACGGTCTCTCCTTGTCCTGGAGGTTTTACCACTCCCCAAATCCCCTTCTTCATTAGATACCCTTTCAATTTCACTTGCCAAGTATGAAATCCTCTGCCATCAAATTTTCTTAAATCTCCCTTCCCCATGATAGTACACCCTTTGTGTGTGTGAAAAAGATATTACCTCTTTTGATGTTGAAAGGGTAGTGTCTAATCTCCAATGTACAAAGATGATTCAAAGATGATCACCTTTTGTGAGAATTAGTACATACTTGTTATAGTGTTGTGCATGGTTGGGTTCTCATTTAAGCAAGGTGTTTAAAGTGAACTTTGGAGGGTTTGTCGTTGTGGAGACAAGCTACCAGCTGTGGATAATGCTGCTATAGTCAACATGGTAAAATACCTTAGAATGGATGGGGTTCAAGGGTATTTGTGAGGGGCAGATCATGAGAAACTACCCTTGGGTGTAGCCAACTATTCGGTTGGAATGGGAGGCAAGGGCACTTTGCGGATGTAGTAGATTTGAATAGAGGCAGCGATGGACATGCGCAATCGATCGGACTTGAATCCGTAGCTATGGTCGATAGTCGGCACTGGCATCTGTTCATAAACCCACCCAAAGTGAAAAGCCGTTTTGACAGATGCTTTAGGTCCACCCATGGTCCCATGTTCCAAATGAAGAACCCAGGATTCAAGATCGAGTTCAGTCAGCGCCCTACAATAAGGGGGCTAGACACCAAGGAAAACCATTTTCAGTGTGAAACATGGCAAGACTCAGTGAGATAAGCCGGCTTTAACAGTGATTTAGAACAACAAACACACCTATTTTTGGAGGGTGATTGGTTTTTGGTGATTATTGGCTTATCCAGAAACTACAATAGAGGGCTATGAAGTCACACAATTATACAATCATGATGAGATTTTGATTTTGAAATATAATGCGGCAAGGAGACACGCCTACAATGCAAGCAAAGTAGCCTAACTAGCAAAAAATGAAATGCTAAAATTTTGCAGTTAATTAGCACTCAATCACCTTAATGTGAGTAGTGGTCATTGGTCCATGTAGATGCTCACAATTAAGAGACTAAGAACTAATTAGTGGCTTATTGGGAGAGAAGGGCTTGATCAGCAACCAAGTGTTTATATAAACACTAGGTCTAGCGTAGAAAGAGAGTAGACTAGGATCAAGCAGGTGATTAGGAAGTATTAATTACATTGTAATCTATGATACTAGCTGTACTGTTAATTAAAAAATTCAAATGAACCATTCATGGATAGAAAATGACATACTAGAGCTTGATTATTAAACTTAAAAATGACTACAGGAGTGCGACTTATATAGGCATAGGCTAAAGCTTGTTGCTTACATCATGGATGAGGTGTGAAAGAGCTCAAGGATAATTAGACCAAATGGAGATAATCAAGTGAAAAACTCATATGCACCATTTTAGGTGTTGTTTTGATCTATCTCTTGGCTTCATTTGCAAGTGGAACATGTGTAGAAACACCCATGGGGCATGTACATGTACTTGCAGAGATGGCTAAGCATGCATAAGTGGCTCCACACGGAGGTGTAAAATATGTCAACACACTTTAACAACGGGTTGGTGAACTCTTTTTGGCACTAGTGTAATGTGCTCAAAAAGCACCTTTTTCCATGATGATTTACTGCCTCTAGTCTTTTTTCTCATTTTCTTGTGCTGAAATAATTTGTCCTAGAGAAAGAAATTATATACAAGAAGAGGTCTCATCCAAAAATGACTTCAAGTCTTTTTATTTTCAATACTTGGGAAATATATTAAAACCAAAAAATTTACAAAAATAGCCATGATCCCATTGAACCATGGCATCAAACGATCACCCAACTTCTCAAGATCATTGCAAAAAACTACTTAGAAAACTTTGATCACATACATCATCTGATAAAGGGAACCACCCTAACCTGCGTGTTGCAAGGGTTGAACCATAGTGGGTGTCCTCAAAGCCCCTCATCATTACCCCTAGGCCAACACCCCTTGACAATCAAGGCTTCTTCTTAAGTACAATTAGCTCGAGAAACTGAGAATATTGAACTCTAAATCCAAGAGAGAGATCTGCATTATAATTAATTAACTTCTGGATTTCCTTATGTGAGGGTTTCATGAAATTCAGGGAGAGATGTTTTGTAAAATTTTGACGATTGATAAGAGTTGATGAACAGTACTAATTGAATTTCAAGGATTTAGCATTAAAGCTAACTGCAAATGCAATTCTTCCTACGCGCAGGTCTTTGAGGTCAGTGTTCCTATGACGTTAAAAACCTCTCTCTCTCTCTCTATCTCTCTCTCTCTATCTCTCTCTCTCTCTCTCTCTCACACACACACACACACACACACACACACACACACACACACACACACACACACACACACACACACACACACACACACACACACACACACACACACACACACACAAGAGTGACCTTTACCTTTCACTGCATATAAGTGTGCCTGCACGTAGGAATCTCCTTCTCAGATTATCAATAACACACAACCACCATTATCGCTTGCATGTGAGGAAACAAACGATTAGCAGAACGGGATTGTTGTAATGATCACCTATGAAAGGAGCTTCCCCACTCAAGAGGCGCAGCTCAAAAGAGAAGACAAGAGAAGAAGCTAAGCTAGCTTAGCGACACTAATATAAAATAAAATAATAATCCCACACTTGTAACTATTCTCTTGTGTGAAAGGAATTGGGTTGTGGGTTCAAACCTTCCCTCCCACCGGGGCCGGCGGTCCCCTGCCCCCAACGTACCTAGCTAGGTATGTCGTGCCTCCCTCACAGAAGCTCATGATCTTCAGGTAAGTCACAATGTGAGAATTATTGTGAGAATTTGTCCAAAACTTCTTGTGGAGGGAGGCACCTCTAGGGTTTCTTTCGTTGAGGGTCGCTCCCATCAACGTTATGAGGGTGTATGGTTGATGCTTTGTGAGTAGGGTTTTATTGTGATTTTTATTTGTGAGCTAATTCCTTACAACTACTTTGAAAAGGCTTTTATGAATTTTCTTATCTTTTGTAGGACGTTGACCTCCTTAGCTTTAGTGGACGAAAGAATTGGCATCCATGGGAAGGCTTTTGATGGTTTTTCTTATCTTTCCTAGGACGTTGACTTCTTTCTCTTTAATGGAGGAAACCATTGGCATCCACATCACTACTGTTGACCTTGATTTTAGCATTAAAAGGAAGCAGACAATGTAAGGCACTAGTATGTGACCCACATGTTGCTCCACATCACTACTGTTGACCTTGATTTTCTCATTAAAAGGAAGTAGACAATGTAAGGCACTAGTATGTGACCCGCATGTTGCTGCGATCAACAACAGAAGCATGGCTTCTATCACAGGAAGTTTTTGACACATTGTTGGAGGCTCGCCATAGCATAGGCAATCTCCCACAAAATCTATCAATCCGGAGAGAGAGAGCATGACCCGGCTAGGGCTTGGAATCATCACAGAAAGAATGTGCGAGAGCGTCATCGGATGCAAAAATTGAGAGGATTCAAGAGCGTGCATCCTCCAATGCAAATAGAAATCATCCCAAATCAACTAATGCTAATCGCACATCAAGCATCAATTTCAAGCAATCATCTACACACATCAAGCAACGAAGTGAAACACACTAATTTTGGAATCTCTCAAGCACAACTCTAATTACATGCATTGACGATTAAGCACACAAGATCGCATTCAAGTCGACCACCCCAACCATGCCCATCATGGTGTCCAAATCTAGTCACACATAATCAAATTAAGCTCAAGGCTTCTTAAACCTACACACACACAAGCACACCATTAGAGGACAACTCTAATCCCATAATCACGAGTACACCCACTCTGCTTAATCGAGAGAGTTAGATAAGGACACTAATCGGAGTAGCTTAGCATAAGTAAGAGTTAGATTAGAGAAGATCAACACTTCAAAACAATGAAGAAAAGTAGAGAAACATGATTGACAACATAATAAAGACTAGATTAATTAAGAGAGGATTATACTAATTACATGTGATTAGCACTAGCCTTCTAAGCATGGGTATTAAGCTCAAAGGCTAGGCCATCAAGACCTCCTGTAGGGAGAGAGTTCTCAAAAGGACCACTCAAGAATGACCTCTCATTAAGCATAGGGCTCTTTTATAGCTTTGGGCCTCAAACCCTTCAACTATGGGATAAAGTGAGCTCTCTAGCCTAAACTCATACAACTTTGGAACTCCTAAATGAGCCCAAGCCCTATACAATGAAAAGTAAATATTGTGCACTATGGCACATTCACATCTTGGTGCATAATTGGTGTAGCCGTTAGCCGCTGCTAACACTCCCCCCTTCCTAATTTGGCGCACGTTCTCGTATGCCGGTGAAGCAAGACACGGTGACATGGTAGAAAGCAAGTCCATGGAAGAAATGTTGAGCTGCAAAACATAAGAACACGTAATGGGCATCAATGGCCACCAAGATTGAATAAAACATGAAGCATAAATGAGCAATGATGCAAAGTGATTTTTGCTTCTAAAAGATGGGTCAATCATAGTCAAAAACTAGACAACATAAAGCAAAAAAATACTCAAACTATTATGAAGATTAAACCGCTTGAAATTTCAGTTCTATGCATGAAACACAAGCAATCAATTATGACCCTAGGCTAATGCAAGTTCATAAACCTACTAGCCTAAAAACTATGTGAACAATCTTAATAAATCATTCAAGTCTATCATGTCTACGGGCTATAAAAAAGCTCCTAATCTATTAGTACATTGTCAAAGTTTTTTGAAGCTCATGGAATTTTTTATTTAGTCATTCATTGAAAGATTAAAGCACAATCACAAGGCTACCACCCCAAGGCAAGTCTAGGTGCGACTCTCAGCTCCTTGAACCCTCAAGAAGGTGTTCCAAAAGCCTACTAGCTTACTAAGGCGATGGCTAACCCCTATCAACCTAGGGCATCGGTTTAGGGCTTTGACCAAGCAAGCCAAGGTGATTCCCCTTGCCTACCAAGTGCCAATAAGGCGCTAGTCCGCACACAGACACAACATAACATAGAATTTTTATTTTCATGTGCCTTAGTAGCATTTTTGCTACTTTTTCGGACACTTCTTCTCTTCATAATTCATTTTTTAGCACATTTGTATTGCTTCCTTTATGAGATACTAATGGCAATTGGACTAAAAAAGACTAAAGCCTAATCATAGCCCTAGGTCATGACAAAAATGAATGTAATATTAAAACTATCACTAAGAATCTAGGACTAGCAAGAAATGAACCTACATTAACCTAAGGTCAAGGCCAATTACCTATGATTAACATACATAAAACCTAATTTTTTGATGATTTTAATTTTCACAAAGCAAAGTGTTGAACTTTAAAATGCCTAGCTTTCGAAAATGAAAAAAACCATAGCTTAGAAGCAAAATTTCACTTAAACCAAGCAAGAGAGTGGAGAGATGAACAAAGAGCAAAATCATGGAAGGATTACACCTATTCATGCTCTTTGAGCACCCTTCAGCAAGCATCCTTTGTGTAGAGAAAACTCTTTATCTTTTTATTTGCAAAAGAAGCCTTTTGAAGCTAAGTGTAAACACAAGCTACAAAAGCCACACAAAAACATTAATGAAAACCTAAAGCTAGGGTCTTGCATACCCGAATTTGCCAAACGGAAAAACCCAAGGGAAAAAACTGCCTTTGGTTATGCACATGATGCTCTAAAGTAGCAAATTTATGCATACATATCAACCATGAGAGATAAAATGAGCTTCTACATAAGCAAATAGTGCAATTTCAACCATCTCTCATGCATGATTCAAAGTTGATTAACTTCTAGCTCAATGAGATATGGAATTTAAACAAGCCAAGAGCTGAAAATAATGCAACTTTATGAAGTGAAGTGGCTTTTCAAAGCCAGATTTAACATTTCAAAGCTTTCCAAAAAGGTGGCTAACAACTAGCTCATATGAAATTTTACATTTTGAGTGCAATCTATGAGCTAGAGATGACTGCAACTTGATGAAATGAAAATAAATGGCTCTTACTAGCCAAAGTATGTACTTGAAAGCTCAAAAGTTGGCTAAACACTAGCTCAAATGAAAAAAATTGCATTTTTAGACCAAGCTATGAGCTAGCATTACAACTTTAATCCCAACATTTGGAATGGCTCTAATTAGCCAAATTGTTGCAATACATTGCAATGATGACCCCTTCTTGGATCAATGAAATCACACACCTGGCACACCCCTTCAAAATGAAGCTAAATTGTTAGTGCATGAAAGCTTTTGATCATCCAATACAAGCACTAATTACATGCTAAATCACAAGCCCAAAAGTTTTGGTTCTCTCCTTTGTCCATCAAACAAGATCAAGGTTAGTGTTATGCAAGGATTTTCCATTCAAATCAAACACTAAAAATGTAAAATCAATCCCAAGCCCAACTTTCAATGCACACCCTCGATGATCACATCCAACTAGCACTCATACGGCATGGTAAGCAAAGGAAAAAGAGAGCATAAGATGAAGTGATTTGAAGCTCCCTCGAGGCATAAAAACCTTGTTTTGTATCATTGGCCATCATCCCTTCAAAAAAGATCATTGATTAGTTCTATACATTCATATGGTCAACACAACACAAGCACTAAAAATATGCACTATCAACCACATCCCCAAAGTTAAATGGTCACGCTTTTCCATCAAACAAGCTCAAATTTAGTGCTTTGCAATGATTTCATTCAATTCAAGCACCAAAATGTATAAGCAATGTTAAGTTTAAGCACAAAGTGCCAACGAAGCAAGCACTACTCATCATCCAATGTAATTCTCACATGAAGCTCACATGAAATGTGTCTACTAGTGCTATGCAAATTGAACCAAGATTTAAAATACACAATCAATGCTCTTCTTGCTTGCTTTCATATGGCATACATAGTAAAAGGAAGGAGAGAGCATACGATGAATTGAAATGTCAGCTCGAGACATCAAAAACCAATTTTGTGTCTTTGGCCAATACCTTGGTAAACATGGCTCAATAATTAGTGCAATAAAGATTTTGGGTTTCAACATAAGCACTAAAGATGTCAAGCTCAAGTAAAATTCCCAGCGCAATCTTGCAAAAACATTCAATGAACAGACATAAAAACTATATCCCATGCTCCCTTCTAAAATATTTTTCATTTACGAAGCAAGAAGGTTGAGAAAGTGAGATACAGAATGACGATCACTAAATTCACATAAGTCCATTTAAAGCTCTGTTTAGTGCTAATAGGCAGTTTTGTAAGGCACAACATTAATCATCATTTATTGCAATGAGGCTCATTCTCTAATAAGAAGCTTTTTTTTTTTCTTTTTGGGATTATCTCAACGGGCTTTCCTTATTCTTTCTTAACTCTAGCTGCCTCACTTTGTCAAGTTCCTGCATTACTTGATCACGTTCCGGTTCCCCGATTAGTTCAAGGAGGTTGTAAAGTGAGAACTACCTCGTTTTTCATTTCTTTTTCATTAATTATTTTTGCTTTTGTCGTCCTAATTTCTGCTACGCTCGTCGACAGAGAGGTGGGAACTACCTCACAACAGAACAACCTCGCAACGGGGAAGATTGACACAGAGTGTGTGTGTGTGTGTGTGTGTGTGTGTGTGTGTGTGTGTGTGTGTGTGTGTGTGTGTGTGTGTGTGTGTGTGTGTGAGAGAGAGAGAGAGAGAGAGAGAGAGAGAGAGAGAGAGAGAGAGAGAATGTGCACGAGTTGAGCTGCACGTCTGGCCTTTCTGTAGGTCCTCAGCACTCACGCCGCTCCTCAAGCTTCCAGGTTCTTTCCTCTCCAAGAATACCGGTTTATGGCTTTTCTTCACTCGCTTGGATCTCCGCTACCCATGCTCGGGTAGGTTCAGGTATGTACGTGAGCAAAAAACAAGAACACCGCATGTAGGGTGTTTCTGTGCGAGTGCGGAGGTGTGTGTGTGTGTGTGTAGTGCTTGTGTTTGTGGGCGAGCGTAGAGCAGCTACAACCAGAGTTAGTTGATCCAAGCCTTAAAGGCTCATGGAAATGCCTTGAAGCAGTAAGGTAGAGAGGTAATGTGCATGCAGCAGGACATTGCAGGGCAGGTGAGCTCATAGTCGATCCGACCGTCCAAGGCCAAATGTGTTTCAAGCTAGGCGAGCCTACAGTCAACTAGAGCTCTGCACATGGAACTGTGTGTGTGTGTGTGTAATTAGTGCGAGTTCTGGTAGCATTAGGAGAAATATGAACCTTGCATGGGCCTTGTAAGGAATCCTAATTTTTAGGGATTAAGGCTAATGTTGTGTGGGGTTTAGGGGGCAAGGGCATTGAAGAAGGTAGTTTTGAGTAGGCTTTTCTAGCCTTTTTTTTAGACAAATGTAGGATGTGGACCTAAAGGGTTGCTTTCTCTCTCTAGCTTTTTTTAAAGTGAAGGAAGCATAGGGGTGTGTCCACATCAGCAATTCCGTGGGTCAAAAAGAGTCAAAATTTGACTTTTTTTAAAAAAATTCATTTTTATTTGTTTTTTACTTAAAACTCCCTCCCAACATATATACATATCCAAAAATCATTTTTTGACCCATTTTTTAACCCACAAGCTTAGAAAGTCCATTTTTTCAAAAATCTTTTCCCCCAAAAAGTAATAAACATTTTGTTCTCTCATCCTCCTCCCTCCTCCCTCCTCTCTCCCTCTCCCTCTTTGCCCCTACCTTCCTCCTCCTCCCCAATCTCTCCCTCCCCTCCCTCCCTCCTTCTCTCCTCCCATCTTGCTCGGCCTCTCTACCCTTCCCCCTCTATCTTTTCATCATTTGCTTCCTCACGCAACAGCTTCCATGGTGCTCACGGACATCACAAATGGTTTTCTTCCACCACCACATACTCCGCACACCAAAAGCATACATATTCGCTTACCCACGGCATTTGCACCGAAGACCACTAGTGAAGGTGATCAAAGGTCATCACAGGAACGTCGCACCGCTTGTGAGACCAATGTTGACATTTGGGTGGATGGCCATTTGTACCCTTACGATCCTATAAGCCGCTTCCATCCACCGTTTAATAGCCTTTCCACATTTCTTCAATTTCTTGGGAGGGGAGAAGCAGGCTTGTTAGGCTATTGCAAGCGGCTGTGTATGGGTGCAGGTGCTTCTTTGCATATGTGGATGCACGAATGTCAAGCTCTTCACCTCAAGACAACGGCATTACAAGAGAGTGTTGCCTCTTCGGAGAGGGTAGTTAAAAGTCTTGAACAACAAATGCAAGAAAAGGAGTCCCACATCCAGAAGCTTACCAACACCATCACATACTTTGAAGAAACACCCCTTGGTGCAAGGGAACGCAAACGCCCGTATTCATCCATTGAAACTCTTGCACATTCCGGAGGAGCACGCAAACGACGAGTTACAGCCACAAGGTGATTTGGTCTTTACTTGCATGCTGCATTCTTACTTCACACTATTTTCTAACATTTATGTTTATTTGTTGCTAGAAACTTCATCCAGGAGGCATGCGGTGGAACAAGCCAAGATAATCGAGTCAACCTTCTCACTAGTTGTCTCAATACCGAGGACGTTATTTCTATCTTACAATCACCTGGAGGTAAGCACATTAAGGATGCAGTCACCAAGGACCTTATGCATAAATTAAGAAATGTGGTTAATGATGATGACGTTCAACAAGCTTATGATGAGGCTGGAATCAGCACCAAAGCCTATCAGGCTATTTTTCAACTCCTAAAGGATGCCCTCAAAGAACATGGCATTGTGGAAAACCTATTTCCCGTTCCTCACAAGGTCAAGCTCGCAAAGAAGGCCACAAACGAAGATGTGTTCTCCCGCATTGGGACATACCTACACATTGAGGACACAATGCCAACTTCCCTTTATGCTTCGTGCGCAACAAAGACAAGGGGAAAAGGTAAGAAACAATCCATAAGACCTTCGAATAAGGGCTTTCCTTACACAATGTGGAACAATATTTTCGTGGATCTTAGCAGGCTTCAAGAAGCCATGCTTAGATTTTACGAGTTACCTAAAGAAGGTGACACACTTTACTTTTTTCTTTGGTATTATTCTTTTCATAGAAGCTGAAGTTTAAGGTCTTAGCACTATTTATTTTGTAGTGCTTGGCACAAAAGTCACTTTTGTGCTGAAACTCGATGAGTGTCAAATAGTGAAAGGCCGAAGGTTAGAGAGGCTAAGTGTCACTCTAATGAACGAGGCCCTTCTGCAAACCAAGCGAAGGGATTCAGTCGAGCCATATCCCACCCTATCTTTTAGCGTGCAATCAAAGAAAGACATTTGGTGGTTGGGTGCTATTGAGGTGCCCAAAGAGACCAATGGAGTAATTTCGTGGATTTTTGAGAGAACTCCATGGATCACAGAAGTAATACACTCCCAAATTGCAGGTCAGAAGTTGGAGATTGAGGGCTTTGGTAGTTATGATGTGGAGTGGCACTTAGGTGGGGATTTGAAGACCATAAAGTGTTTGCTTGGCGGCAAACAAGGGGCTTCTTCTCTCATGCCTTGTCCATTTTGCACTCGAGGGTACAAACCTAATGGAAAAAAATCACATAAGAGCACTGCAAAGGCCAGTTACATGCTTCCATGGCAAGGGCATGGAGAACAAGGGTTAGATTGTCATGATGTCGGAGATGAAGGTAGAGAATGGGAAGCGTCTATTCTGAGATGTCTCATGCTCAATGCCCCAAACCATGATCAAAAGGACCACACTTGGAATTCAATCTTTCGATTTCCTCTATCGAATGTACATTTTTGTACATTACACGCATTCATGCGTATTTTTGATAGGCTATTGAAGCTCCACATTGACTATGCTTTCACAATGAAACCGTTGGAAAAGTCCCAGGAAGCGATCGAAAGAGTGGAGGTACTCTTGAATTCCATTGGCTGTCACGGTGGAAATGTGTCTATAGTTGCTGCAAAGAACACAGGGGAGGCCCATGAAATTGCTCAACAAGTGTCAATGAGTGGACAAAAAGCTAGACACTTTTTGAAGAAAGTTTCCCAAGGAAAGCCAAGTCGATATGATGCTCAAAGCAGCTCCAACCAGCAGGCAGGTAGCCTTTGGGAGCTTTGGAAGGAGTTATGCAAAGCTACTACTGACAATGATTCAAATGGCGAGCTTGCATATAAGTGCAAGCAAGTTTGGGCCCATTTTGATAAAATGGTCAAGCTTATGAGTCTTAATAGCACAACAGAAGAACAACGGCAATCATTTCAAGAAGCTTTGGCGGATTTTACCAAGGTCTTCACCCTTTCTTGGGGTGAAAATAACATCACACATTACATGGTAAGTCATTCATGGTGTATTCATTACAAGGGATTGTTTTTATTTACTAAGGTGGATCGTTTGCTCATGTGAACAGCAGATCTTGTTTGCGCATGGTGCATTTTTTATGCACAAGTATGGATCGCTTGAAATTTTTAGCACTCAAGGCATGGAGAAGTCCCATTATCGAGCAAGGGGAGTGTACTTCAAAAATACTCGACATGGTGGTGGAATGGTGCAATCCAATTATTTGGAGGAGATGTTCAACTGGTTTTTTCGCACAACATTTGCTCGCAAGCTCACAATGGAGCGTGCGCGACAATCCAAGATTGCTATTGAAGTGCGCAAATGAATCTCCTCAAATGCATCCATGTGAAGGGCAACTGTGGCGTCAAGGTCAGGGAGACGAGTAAAAAAGGTGTGGAGGTCCAACTTCCCTTTGTATTTGGTGTCCTCGAGGAAGAGGATGAAGCGTGACAAAGGGGTGGATGTGGGTACAGATGCAGAGGCTGTGGCAGCATCCATGTTTAGCCTGGGGTGTGGATAGAGAGTGGAGGAGCTCAGGAGTTGCAAAAGTGAAAATAGTGAATGAGTTAGGTGGCCCCCCTTTTATAATGTACCCTTTTTTGAAGACATTAAAAAAAAAAGGCACTTTCACCAAAAAATGATTTCTCATCCCAATGCAAAAAATTATATTCAAAGGCATGATTTGCCGAAGCAAATCATGTTGATTACAGCGGGGATCAATATGAAAATTGCAAGAGTTACAAAGTTATAAGATCGATAGCATAGTTCCATCTATCCCCCAGTCCTCCTCGACCTTCAATTTGTCTTCCATTCTCTTCCCAATCTGCGGACATTCATTACAATAAGCATCTAATGATCGACAAACCATGATGTATTGAAAATGTGGTGGAAGGATTCTCACCTTGTGACCTTGTAAACGAAATTGTGCTTGTTGAAGGGCCTCAAAACCCATGATAACCAAATGTTCTCGAACATTACAGAGAGTCCAATGCTTGTTCACTTGGACTGCCTCCAAAGCATCGTTGGGCATCTTCACTGCAATGTCAAAGCTTGCAATAGCGCCGTCTACACTCTGTAAGGGAGTCCACACTCCAAGCTTGCACATCCAACGATCATAGTGAAATCGTATGTACAAGGAGGTGCGGGATTTCAAATAGCGCATTCCAATACCTGAAGCGCCAACCTTACAACGATACCGGTCCCTGTTGTGCATGCCCTCCACAAAACCCCAGTCCTCTTCTAAAAGCCTTCCTAATTCCTCGTCATGCGCATCTTTACATACAAGCATTGTGGTAGTCACAAATCCAAACTCTTTCAAAATGTGCACAAAACAATGAATAGGCAAACACCAGCTCAAGCCCACAGACCTAGAAGCTTTAGAGTATTTCAAAGAGTTTTGGACATCCATTATCATCTTTTGCTTGAAAGATGCTACTGACCACAAATCTGGGACCGGCCACTCCATACTTAATAAGGAAGTTACTTTGATGGGTTCAAGCGTTCCAAATGCTTGTGTAGAAGTAGGGACAATATAGGAGTGAGAATAGAAGAAAATCCTTCTTTGAACCAGTTTGGTTGGGCAAAGATGCGGGAACATTATTGCTCCAATATCCGTATTTATAGCATTGAATGTGCCGGAGAGACTATGTAGTGGCTGCTCCTCCACCAACGTGGATGGAAATATGACTATAAATGCATGACAAATGTTAAGTATGAATCCATAATAACATTACACTGTGATTTCACACCTAGCTTTGTATTCTCAAAACATGTACTTACAATGTGTTGGAAATCGAGGTGGTTGTTGCAAGTGCATGGTTGACATTGAGAAAACATGTTGCACAATGGCTATGGTCCCCTTGTCTTTGCGGTTCTTGAAGCCAAGGAGCTTTCCTTTCCAATGAAGATCCAAGTTTGCACGATTCGGCACACGATGAGGGCCAACAGCAGATGGTTGCATGTATACCCAAGCACCTTTGGTGAACTCTTGTGGCACCCACTCATCATCTACACCTCTAGTGTTGTGGCATGCAAGTGCTGTGACCTCATCCTTTGGTCGCCTTTGCGAAGTAGAGTTGGCCATGGTTGAGCAAAGCAAACTAGGAGGAGGAGAAGAACCTTGCTTGTTGCTACAATGTAGGTGTGATAAAGTGATATGAGAAAATGGTCAACCCTTGTGGCAATGGGAGGAGAAGGTGGACAACCCTTGCTTGGTGTGGCACTGGGAGGAGAAGGTGGATAAGCCTTGCTTGGTGTGGCAATGGAAGGTGGTAGGGGAGGAGAGAGGAGCTTCCTTGCTGCAGCAATGGAGATAGTGTAAAGAGAGAGAGTGTTGGAGTAGAGGATGAGTGTGATGGTTGCAACCAAAGAGGGGTTGGAAAAGGGGTTCTAGAGAGAGAAAATCCCTTTTTGCCTAATAACTAATTTTGGGGGAGCTCTGGATAGCAAAAAAAGATTTTTTTTAAGTTTTTAAAAAATTTTGAATTTTAGGGTTTTTGGATGCACGTTTTGACTTTTTGAGATCAAAAAATGCTTTTTTGACCATAAAATAGTTTTAGGGGGGTTTTCAGAAGATGAAATTTGAAATTTGAAATTTTTGAAAAATTTGAAATTTTTGGGATTTTTTCATAACCGGATCAAAAAGGAGGGAAGTTGGAGGTTCCATATGCCCCCCCCCCCACCCCACCTTCTCACTAGGTAAGAGCCCATTTAAAAAGTGTAAGACTACTTTGTCCCCCTACATTTTTGAGGGCATAGAGTGTGTCCACCACCCTCTTCTCATTGGCTGGCCTCTAATTAACCTTAATCCCAAAGGGCCCCTAGAGGGTTCATATTTTTCCTAATGGACCCGATAGACAGCAGATGCGCATCTCATGTTTTCCAACCAACATTAGCAGGGGTTGTGAGAGAGCAACCTGGTGAGCTTCAGCATGCAGCACAAACAAGCACACAAAGAGATAAACGACGCGTTGTATGTCACTCATCAAACAAGTTCCTGGCTTGATCAGTTTGAAGCCGAGATATATAGAGATGATGGGTCCTTAATTGATGGGCGTGGTTATGGATTGGCTCTTGCTACGACGACAGAACTGCGAGAGTGTTTCTTTGTGCTTGCATGATCCACAGTAGCAGGGATGCGTGAAGGCTTAAATAGCCTCTGGACTGTATGTGTACGCTGGCGTGCCATTAATGGTAGCAATATGGGCATTGGGCAATTGGGTTGGTGTGTGTGTGCGTATGAAGACTTACTAGCTGCCGCTCCTGGCGACAACAGTATGGAGGGACTCGGGAGCCAGCATGTGCCAGCGCGAGGGATTACAAGCGGAATAAATCCCGGCACAGCTGTGAACGAAATCAGGGCCGAAAAGTGAGGACTGTATTATCAAGCCAAAGTAGGGTCGACTCCGTTTGCGCGTGTGTGGGGCCAGCTGCAGCGTGCGCGTGGGTTTCGAGGGCTGCAAGACAAAAGACCGTTCGGCAGTGTTGTGTGCTTGTTTGGCAGTAGCGAGTCAAGGCTGAGCTCCACGGAATCAGCGGGGTCAGCGGGCCGGGCCAGCAAAATATGCGCTATCAAAAAATAGTGTGTGTGAGTGTGTGGAGTCAGGCCACGTTGTGGGGTCGCGACCCGCCAAGGCTGCCAGGCTTTTAGCTGGAAAAAAAGGGTGTGTGTACATGTGTGGTGAATTTGGGGCTTGTTCCTGCGGTAGGCCATAGGCAGTTAGGCGGACATTCTTATGGAATGCACAAATAGTTTCTATGCTTAACACCATTCTGATAAAATTTGATCACATAATTTCATGTTCACGACAATGAGACCTCCCACATCAAAGATTCGGCAAAAACAAGTGAATATTCTCATAAAAAATCATACGGTTATTCACTAGTACAAGTAATTAGCTTTGCACCAAAATTTTGTATATATCAACATGTAGCCTATCATTCTCCATTTCAATTGAAAATTGCAATTCAAATTTCAAAATCAAATCAATCTATAATCAATTGGGAGATTCCCTCATGGTTGATTAATGCGCAATTTTTCTTTCAACGGCCACTTCAATCCAACTTATCAATCATTGCAACTCACATTACTCATATCACTATCCATAATTACGCATACCAATTTGGTACAAAACATTGGTCAATTCAAATCCGGTTTTTGATCATCGCAAAATTAATTGCTCACCTTTGATTTCTCTAATCATCCAAACCCTGTCGGATTTGTCATTTTTGGATTCTATGGCTACACACACGTGATTATGTCACCTCCAAATGCACAAATCACCGAAATTCTTACCATATCCAATCAAATTAGCATACATGACAATGGTAAAACGTAAAATCATTTTCAATTGTGTATCAATTGAATCATCCAAAGTCAATCAATCAAATACACACCGATCTTTTGGGCCAAATTAATCATCATAATTGGTAAAATACCAATTAATCATCCACAATTTAGGCATGATTGGCCATTAATTAGGCACACACACCTAAATTTAGGCAGTCGATTTGTGCAAAAATTTCATTAAACACTCATTGCATTTCATCAATTGCACACTTGATCACACATACATGAGTATATACATGCTAAATTAACTCAATTTTAATAAAAAATTGATCAAATTTTAACTCAATTTAGCATTGCACACACAAAAATTAGGTGCACGAATCCAATTTTTTTGTTCAATTAGCAACGAAATTAAGCCAATTCTTAATGTTTGCACACACATTTCTTGCAAAATCATCAATCTACAAGAATTTAGGTGTTCAATTTGATTACAATTTCATCAAATTAGGCATAAATTCCATCAATTAGGCACACACACCTAATTTTAGGAATGATTTAGCAACTCAATGGGATCAACTTAATGAATAAAAAATTGAACGGAGTAGGTCAATCCACTTACAATTGATTGCTTGCTCGCTTAGTCCTTGCTCCTCACGTAGACACTCCATTGCACACACATGTGTACCACTCCGATTCAGTCCAAAATTGAACAAAAAATTGACCAAAATCAACACTCAATCACATGATTAGGCATAGATTAGAGCAATTAAGAGTGATGATACTCCTCAATTAAGGGGATTTAGCATACATTCCAAATCAAAATTAGTGGTTAGGTTAGCACAATTAGCATGAAATTAGCATGAATGGGATGCAAAATTAGTGAAGGTTAGTGAAAAATTAACAAAATCAAAAAGAGAATTTAGGGGTTTTTGGGGTGAAATGACTCTATACACATCCAATTAAACCTAATTACACTACACACAAATCAAATCCTACCTTATTACAAGAAATTGGTAATCAAATTACTCTTATCTTTTGCAACCTCAACTCCACTTGCGTAGGCAACCCGTCCCCGACAGCGGCGCCAATGTTGGAGGCTCGCCATAGCATAGGCAATCTCCCACAAAATCTATCAATCCGGAGAGAGAGAGCATGACCCGGGTAGGGCTTGGAGGCATCACAGAAAGAATGTGCGAGAGCGTCATCGGATGCAAAAAATTGAGAGGATTCAAGAGCGTGTATCCTCCAATGCAAATAGAAATCATCCCAAATCAATTAATGCTAATCGCACATCAAGCATCAATTTCAAGCAATCATCTACACACATCAAGGAACGAAGTGAAACGGACTAATCTTGGAATCTCTCAAGCACAACTCTAATTACATGCATTGACGATTAAGCACACAAGATCGCATTCAAGTCGGCCACCCCAACCATGCCCATCATGGTGTCCAAATCAAGTCACACATAATCAAATTATGCTCAAGGCTTCTTAAACCTAACACACATTCTCACAATAATTGTCACATTGTGACTTACCTCATCATGAGCTTCTATGAGGGAGGCACTGCATACCTAGCTAGGTACGATTGGGGGTAGGGGACCGCCGGCCCAATGGGAGGGCCGGGGGTCCCGTGTCCCCAATTGTACCTAGCTAGGTATGTGGTGCCTCGCGAGCAAAAGCTCATGATGTTATGCATTGTATGAAAAACAATGAAAAAGACTCCATTTTCATACATGAGAAAATTTATATATCTTCTTTTGTATCTTTGTCCTCCCCTTGAAATCCAATGCCTTTATTTTGTTCCCACCATGTTATACCAGTAATTGCAATCAATGCTTCTAGTATACTTTCTAGGGTACTAGTATGTGACTCGCATGTTGTTGCGACCAAAAGCAGCATGGCTTCTATCTTTGTAGCATGATCTTCCCTTTCTGAGGCAATGCCTTGGCGGGCAGGTAGCCCCTTCGTTTGTAGGTGAACGTACTCAAGACTTATGGCGGCTTGAGAATGACACGTGGATGTGTAGCATTGAAATAGAGCCCTTGCGTGGATTAGCTGATAGCCCTAGGTAGGTTGGCAACACGTGAAGGGGTCCATGTTGCTAGAAAAAATTAGTGTCAATTATAAAGTTATAGATTAACCACCATTTATAACTAAATTACCCCAAATTTGACATTGAAAATTAAGGTCCAATGAGATTACAATTGGGATTTGCTATATTGAACCTAGCAATTTACACTATAGACTAGGATATGTGGGCATTGATCAGCATTTTTGTCTTCTCTTCTCTTGTGGATAGAACAGTTCACTCACAAGACTAGGTGATACCAGGATGGGAGAAAAGAATCCATGTTTTTCAAGTGCAAGGTAGATTTGAAAGCCCTATTTTCCGTCGGCTATGTTGGAACGATCAAGCTAGCCAAAAAGTGAGTAAGGGTACCTTCCAAGGGAAGTTTTTTAAAATTTGATGCCAACATGAACACACCCTAATACAATATACCCATGTGGGCAAGGTGGCCAATGCATGTGCCGACTTTCTTATAGATATAGAGGCATAGAGAAGCCTACCAGCTTTCGTTTTTGAATGGTTTAATGCTCACATTAGATTTGTTTCTCTCAACTTTGAAAATTTTAGAGGTAACCAACTATATTTGAAGGTAGGTGTTCTCACCTTCAAATCTAAAATTTAGAGGTGAATTTCAGGTTTTATAGATGGGATTACAACACTAAACCTATGTTTTGTTTGGAGTGCGCATAGTGTGCCTCGAGCATAGGTTTAGTTCAGAGTGCTAGGATGGGCATTGTGTACCTCGAGCCCCCACAACTGTAGGAGAGATTTCTTTTTAATGAAAATAGAGGGATACCTACAACTTGAAATTACAGCTCACACACTCGACTCCGTTAGGTGGAGAATCCCAACCGGATACGATAGGCCAACCCATCATATAGACTTGGGGAACAGCCGCTAAGAGCTACATGCCACATGAGCTATCAAGGAGGTTTTGAACTCAAGACCTTGTACGCAAGAGGCTCTTACTTTATCAACTAAGTTAGCACTCTCTGAGAAGAGGAGATCGAGCCTCGAGGGCTTTGCGAAAGTGTTATTTTTTCAAAAGTGCATTATTGAGTTGCCTAGAGAGGACACACACCCAACGCATGCACACCACACGTCCTCCCAAGCTTTACATCGATGGGCCTTGTCGCAGTGGGGATTTCTTCGATGCAAAAAGGAATGTCCTAGGCTAGGAGAATGTCCCTTTCTTCTCTCCATCGACCCTACCATACCAACTCTGTCGTTTTCTTAAGAGTTTTCATGCAAATTGAATTCTCATTTGACAACCAATTCTCATGTTATTTAGAGCATGTCAAATTCAAACTATTCAAGCATCTCCACCACTTCACAAGGTTCTTGAAGCCTTAAGGTGGCCCTTGAGTCTTGAACTTGCTGTCAAACAAAAGGAGCGGTATAATAAGAGGCCTAGAACAAGAATTATTTAGGTTTGTCCTCACGCAATCGTTGTACAAAGGTATAGTGACCAGGTCTTGCCAAAAAACTTTTCTCCCAACCAAAGAGACAATCACGCGCTAGTCTCAACACTTTCTTCGGCGTTTAGGTCAAAATTTTGGACCATTTTTTGATATTGATGCAAACTTGTAAAATTTTTCCGATTCTTTTCAAGGCAACCTTGAAATCTTGTCGGGATTTTGCATTTTTAGTCGATTAAAAATACACTAAGCCTTGGTTTTTTGTAGACATTGGTAGTGACATCCACATGCCCTAGTTTGAGCTTTGATGTCATGTGGTGATGTACACAGTGGCATTTGTATGACTGTACATTATGTATCACTAGTATGGCCGATGGCCTTCTCTCTCTCTCTCTCTCTCTCTCTCTCTCTCTCTCTCTCTCTCTCACAGTTGTGTGCATGTTGTCCACTGTTTCGTCGGAGTTGCAGGGCACACAAGCCGAATCAAGCTGCTCGCGACACGTGTGGGGGGGGGGGGGGGGACCCAAATCCCTCCCCCTTTTATAATAGTATAGACATAATACTAAATCCTAAAGTGCATCCATGTTGTTTGTGGTAGTTTTCAACATGCTCCCCCAATGTCTAATCGTATGAGTTCCTAAAGTGCCTCCATGTTGTTTGTGGTAATTTTCAACATGCTGTCCTAATATCTAATCATTTTTTGCTCTCTCCCAATGTCCAATCATATGAGACCAGCTTTCCTTTTTTTTGTGGTTTTTTTTTTTTTTTTTTTTTTTGGGGGGGGGGGGGGGGGGGGGGGGGGGGGGGGGGGGCTGGGGGCTGGTTTGGTTTAAACCACTCTCAATTGTGAATGGAAGATTAATATTAACCCAAAAAGGGACGTACAATTGAACTTAAAATCTCGGCTTCATATGAGACCACCTTTGCTTTTGCAATATAGATTATAAAAACAAAAAAAATTAACATGATAGTCGGTGTTGAACACGAGCCACGGATGCCTACCACCCGTATACACCAGACTAATAGACCCAAACAAGTCAGTTGACCAAAGCACCACTCAACAACAACTTGAAAAGGTTGCCATTGACCCCGGATAGACTATCACCCCCAAGTTGAATCACCTGAGAACCAACTACCAAAACATTACATTGGCTACTAAGGGAGCCACCCTTTGAAAGATATAGACCAGACGAACAGAGGAACACAGAAAATGGATACCAACCTTAAAGGAAAGCCAACCATAGAGGAACACAAAAGACAGAGACTAACCTTAAAGGAAGGTCCGCTACGATACACACAAAACTCGGTGAGCTATTTTTCATTTTCAACCAGATCCCCGGGGGCAGTATCCTTGTGCCAGGTAGAATAAATTCTCCTTGTGAGCTGACCTAAGGTTACTGAGTCATAGGTCATAATACCGAGCTAACAATAATTATTAATATGGTAATCACATCATAAATGATTAAAAACCTTGGCATAGACAAAGGTACAATGCTAGACAAATTGGATATGGTCCCTTCAACTATCAATGTAAGCTCATCCCTTGCGGATGTGACACAACTCTCCCTGATATCATGGGTGGCTATGGTTGTCTCCTTCGAGGAAAAGTCTATTGGTCGCTGCTGCAAAAAATGTACATACAATTTTTTTGCAAAATGTAACGCACAATCTGCATTGTGAAATGGATGGCCAAAAACTTCCAAGTAGATCCTCTTAGTGTTATCTTTGATCTCTTGGTGTAGGCACTTCGATACTTTTCACTATCCTTTCTTTATCCCCACATCCTCACATGGCCATATTGTTTTAATCATATCCTTGGTCACGTATTTATTGATATCTTTCCATTTCAAAGGGTTTGGATTTGCCCATTTTGATAGTCATCGGCAAGCAGTGCGTGTTGCTTTTTGCACCGACATACCGTGCGCTAGAGATTTTATGTGTTGAAACACATTTACAGTCACTTGATGTTGATCATCTGGAACCATTTGTGTACCACAAGCTTGTTCTTCATCAGCCATCGCAATCTTACTCCACCTCTTACCCTATAGAGTCTACTAACATGTCCTGCACAGCTACATGATCTGTCTTTTGAGCATAGTGGAGCTCACTAGGGAAGGAGACACATCTCATCTCTTGCTCAACGCATGCTAGTAACAAAAGGAACATTGTTCCATCTTGTACCTCAAATTACATGCATAGGATATACCAAGACACTCTAGGATTCCTTTGAAACAATCACTAATGATCCATAATGCATTTGGAAAGACCACTCTCTAAGTAGTATTTGACACCCACAATCTTCTAACTATCTCACTAAGATCAAGCTCTATCTCAGTTGAGGAGTGTACATGTTGTAGCGTATAGAATAACTGATGATGAATACAATGGGGGTAATGGGTTGCATGTATACCCATCTAAGCAAATTTCCCTACCTAGAATTTGACAAAAAAGTAAAATAAATGCCTAAAAACCAAAATAAACAATGGGATCACATTGGACTATTTACTGAGATGCCATAGCTTTAACACTTGGACTTCCCTCTTGCAATACTAGCTTTGAGCATGGTAAACTAAGAACCAAAGGGAAACAACAATGAGGATAGTGGGTAGCCATGTTTGATTGATCTTTTGACTTCAAATGCACCCACAATTATTAACAGGTGCTTAGATTGGCTGCCAGCACCAAGGGTGTGTACCAATCGATATAGCCATAGCCCAAAGCCTGATGATTTCATGACATCTTCTATGAAAGACCATGTGATTTGGTCATAGGATTTGTCCAGGTCAAGTTGAAGTAGGATGCACTATTGCTTGGTGAAGGTTGCATACTTGATGGGACCATTGCTACTAAAATGTTTTCATAAATTTGACCTTCCTTTGATTAATCCATGTTGGTGGGGAGTAATGGCTTTGTTCAAAAGAGAGATCATAAGGGCAATAGTTTTGGAATTAAATTTATATACTATCGACATCGTAGTGATGGGCCACCAATGTTTTAATTATGAGCAACAAATTTATTTGAGACAGGTTTTATGAGGCCCCTTTTTATGCTTGAATCTAGGACTCCTTTGACCATGGTTTTGTCATCCATTCTCATGATTGGGGACTTAAAATCCTCCCAAAATTCCTTGAAGAACTTGATAATCAATCCATCCCATCGAGGGGAGTTCTCCTTGCCTAATGCTTGTAGTGCAAATAAGCATTTATCCTCCGTAAAAGACTTCTGAAGCAAGTTGGATTTTGATTGTGGAATCCTCTTATTGACACTTTCTTTGGCTTCATCCACATCTAAGAGAGGGCCTTAAATCAAGCTTCAGGTTATCCTTAGGTTGACCTATCATACGGCATAAGTGATCAAGCATTAGTTTAGACATTTCTTTTGTTCTTGCACTGCATTCCCTTCCCCGTCTATGAGCAAGTGGATAAGGACACAACTCCTCTTGAATTTTAGGGCCCTTGAAGAAGTCCCGGAAAAAGTGGGTTTGTCATCTTCTTCATTTCTTCTACACAAGATGCCACTATTGATAGTTAGCTATGTGAAAACATGAAGAAGTGTGTATGGAGCTTTGTGCCAAGATATATGAGAGAGGAGAACCAATATGTAATTAAATGTATAAGAGAGACAATTGTATAATGAGGGAATAACTTTTTTATTCATAATAAACTATCTTGGATAAAATGTTAGTACTCTTCGGTACCAAAATTGGTATAACAAACCACCATACTTGGTACTGTAATAGAATCTTTGCACTCTCTCACTACCCCTCTTTGAAAATAGTTTACTGGTACATCTTTATATAGATGTAGCTCTTCACCTTGAGCATAAATTTTGGATCCATTTGGTAGGTAGTTTTTTCATTATAGGGAGAACATTTCTTCTTCAAAATTCATCAAGAGATCACGACTGTATCTCTTGGTGGGTAGCTCTTACGCTGGTATGTTGGCTCTTCTCTACAACATGCTTCTCTTTGCAGACAACCAACTTGGATCCTTCACCAAAAATGGTAGGAGTGGGATTAGGATGAACCCTCTGACCATATTAGATAGAGAAACTTCACTTTCTATTGCTCCACAAGGTCATGTATGTAGATGGCTGAAATCACCCCTACAAATTGCCTGTTAGACCTCCTAAAGTTTCTCCTCACTTATAGGTAATTTTGGTTCTTTACTACCTGACTACTTGATTATTTTTGTATACTCTTCCCATGGGCCTTGATCTACATATGTAGATGAAATTTTGGTTCTTTACTACTTGGTTATTATTGTATACTCTTCCCACGCCTTGATCTAAATCTGTAGAAGATTTTGAACCATTAAAGTGATGTCAAAACATCATGCCAAACCTTCATGTCATCATGCACCCATGCCAACATGATTGAACCTTTGCTTCTACCTTATTGAAGAAGATGTGGTGGACTTGAAACTTGAACAACTTCCATCATGGCCATAAGCACCTCTAATGATAAAAATCAAAATCCAAAACCATAAATGAATTGAAGAAACCAAATATCTAATGTTAAAATTGAAAACTTTCTGAACAAGCCTTCCTTATCCATGAAACTTTCATGAGGAGATTTTTCTTACTGTTCAACTTCTTTGCTTTTAAAGGAAGCTCCATCATGCCAAGTGTTGATCTATGCATGAAAAAAATATACTTACCTAGAGCTTAAGTGAATATGTCAACAAAATTCTCCTTGGTGTTGCAATGATGTAAGAGTATGGCCCACTTTGCAATTTCTCCCTTATGAAATGCTCTTGAACTACAATGTGCTTTGTCCTTTGATGCATCAATGAGCTCTTGGCTAATGCTTTATTTGATGTTTCATCACACATAATAGGTGTAGGTTGTCCACCTTCATAGAAACCTAATTCTTGCAAGCATCTTTGCAACCAAATAGCTTCACAAGCTGATGTGCAAGAGCTTTATAATCGGACTCAATTGAGGAAAGGATGATGGTGTTTTGCTTCTTGGATCTCCATGAAATGGCCCCGGTACCTAGAAAGAAAGAATTGCCACTAATGCTTGTTATATCCACCAACTTTTCTACAAACTTTTACTCACTATATCCATGGGTATTGAGCATATCTCCTCCAAATAAAATACCTAAAGAGGGAGTACCTTTCTAGTATCTTAGTACCCTCTTGGATGCATTCCATTGAGATACCCTTTTGGAGCTTGCATGTATTAAGCAAGTGAGTTGACTGCAAAACAAATGTCAGGCCTAGTGATTGTCAAGTAGATGAGAGATTCTATGAGTTGCCTATAGAGAGTACATAGGGAACACCATTCTTATCCTTGGTGAGCTTAGGAGTGGACACCATGGGTGTAGAAATTGGTTTGGAGTTGATCACACCAAACCTTTCAAGAATAGAATGGAGATACTTTTGTTGAGAGATAAATATGCCTCCCTTCCCTCCTGGAGACTTCAATGCCGAGAATTTATTGTGATTTACCACCTTCATTTGAAATTCCTTGGAGAGTTGAGATTGAACATCCTCCACATATCTTCATTGCTTCCTATCAAAATAAAATCATCCACATAAAGAATAACTAGAACAATATCTTGGCCTTGAACCTTGTAATAGAGAGTGTGATCAACATGGATTCTTTGGAAAACTTTGGAGTGAATATGATCATGAATCCTCCCACACCAAGCTCTTGGGGCTTGATTGAGCCCATTGGATCATATAGCTTGTAAGCTTTTCTTACATCACTATATCCAACAAGCACGCATTTCCTGGACTTTTCATCATCAAGTTTCTTCTCTTGGAATTTAGAATATGAGAAAATGTCAAGCAACCAAAGACTCTTGGGGATGATGTAACTTTTTTGTTACCTTTTGTATTGCTTCATACTGTGTAGGAGACCTATTCATCAAGTAGCATGCTGTGTTGGTAGCTTCAACCCGATAACTATTGCTAGGTTCTTTGTCTTTGAGCATGCACCGGGCTACTTCAAAGAGTGTCCTATTCTTCCTTTTTGCTACACCATTTTATTTGGGAGTGTAGCTGAAATCAAGTTGTCATTTGATTCCACGTTGAAGGGGGTATTGTTTGACATTAGAGCTTTAAGAGTTCTATCTATCACCTTCTCAATCATCAAGTGGAAAATCTCAAACATCTGAAATACTTCACCTTGGACTTCATGAAGTAAGACCAAGTGTATCTTGAGTAATCATCAGTGAAACTTACATAATAAGTGTGACCACCAAGTGAGGGAGTCTAGGTTGATTCACACATATCAGCATGGATCAAATCAATCGTTCAAAGAACTCTAGTTTCGCTCCTTGGAAACATGCTTCTAGACTGCTTTCCTAGGCAATATGCTTCACATAGTTCTCCAATTCTTTGTAAGGTTAAAATGCTCAAAATCATGCCTTGACTCTTCAACGTACACATGTTATTGAAGCTTAAATATCCATACCTCTAATGCCATAACTCTGTGGGTATGAGAGGGGCTGATTTTCCACCATCAAAAGCTGAAAATGTTGAGGGTGCTTTTCCCAATTTAAAGAGTTTTCCATGCTTTTTTCCTTTGAAAATAACTTTTTAGTGACTATTTGGGTCTCTAATGAGGCATCGGATCCCTTCAAAGTCCACTTTAAGACCTTTCTCTATCATAGCTCCAATTCAGAGTAGGTTCTTGGTAAGGGATGGTATCAAGAGAACATTTCCAAGAGTCTTCTTTATTCTTGTGCCAATTGAATGAGTATGTCTCCTTTCTCTTAAGAGTAATATCTATTGTGTATATGGCTCCATTGTGAGTAGCATCTACATTAGAAAATACTCAGCATATGAGGTCATGTGGAATCTTGCTCCACTCTCTATCCACCATGGTTCCTCTTCACTACAGCTTGCCATTTCTTTCAAAGATAGCAATGATGTATCCTCTTGGAAGCAATGTGAGATTACTTCTCCATCTTATCCATCCATGTAGTTTGATGATTTGAATGGTAGCTACCTCTACATCTTCCTCTTGCTCTACCTCTAAATGAATGGCTTCCATCCATCTTATCCATACATGTAGTTTCCTGATTTGAATGGTAGCTACCTCGACCTCTTCCTCTTGCTCTACCTCTAAAGGAATGGCTTCCTCTACTATATGAAAATGAGTTACCTCCATAGGATTGTTGTCTTGGTTTTTGTTGGCCTAATGCTGTCCTCTTCCTCTTTGTGTGGTTGATCTTCCTCTTCATATTGTCACTAAAGAGAGCCCTCTATTGGTATTTGGAGGTGATGCTCTTCCTCCATCATGTATTATCATCATGGATGCTTGCCTTTGATCTTCATCTCTAAGAATTTTTTCTATCTCATCAAGTGATGTCTTCTTTCTCAAGATAACAAGCCCTTGACCTAGGCCCTCATATCCATCTCTTAATCCATGAATAATGATTGTAGAGAGTTCATTATCTGAAATCTTGTCTCCTACATTTTGTTTATGCTCTTCATTGTGTCCCAAGCCTTCTTAGGAGTATTCACATCCATTAGATGGATGAGAATTTCATCCTTGGCACTCAACTTTATCATGTGGCTAGCAAACATAGCCTTATTTTCCCATTTCTCCATCTCTTGTTGAGTATAGTCTTTTGTTCTTGGTCTCTCCATAGAAACCATCTCCCAACATTCTTGGAAGAAGAGTAGAGACTCCATCTTCACCATTTTCCAATTTGCATAGTTGTTGCCATTACGCTTTTCAAATCTCCCAAGTGTAATTTGTGTAGATTTGATTCCGCCTTTAACTTCTCACAAGTGATGTGATAAAGGGGGATTTTTACACTCACTTAAACTTAATCAAAGTCTCTCGTGTGTATGGATATTTGTGCCAAGATATATGAGAGAGGAGAACCATTATGTAAGCAAATGTATAAGAAATACAATAATATAATGAGGGGAATAACTTTAACATAAGCAAAATACCTTGGATACAATGTTGGTACTCTTAGGAACCAAAACTGATACTATAGACCACCAAAGCTTATACTATTGTAATAGAATCTTAACATTAAAAAATAATAGCCGATAATAGAGAGCTAATAGTATCAAACAAATAATTTGGTTCTCTGGAAGTACCAAAGTTTGGTATTAGAAGTATCAAATTTTCAGTACCAAATTTTGGTAATGGAAGTACCAAAGCAGGTATTGTGAACCACTTAGATACATAGTACTAGTATTGAAAAAGAGACTCACGGGATGATCCCCAAACCCAATGCTAAATTTATAGACCCAAGTACTCACAATGTGTTTCCTAGATACAACACTCTATACAAGATGTTCTAATGCTTCACAACTATCTCTCTGTCTTCACTCGATGCACTCTTTGACTACCTCTTTCTACACCTAGTGTAGTGCTACATATTTATATAGATGTATCTCTTCATCTTCACTATAGCTCATGGATCCATTTGATAGGTAGCTTCTCCATAATATGGAGAACTTTTCTTCTTCACAACTCATCAAGAGATCATGGTTGTATATCTTGGTAGGTAGATTCCAAATTGGTATGCTAGCTCTTCTCCACAGACCGATGCTCTACAAGCATCCAACAACTTAGCATCTTCACTAGAAATGGTAGGAGTGGACTTAGGATTAATCCTTTAACCAAAGTGTAGTCCTTATTTGGTAGAGCAACTTCTCTTTCTATTGCTCCACGAGATGATGGTTTTGGGTGGATGAAATAACCCCTACAAATTTGCCTATTGGACCTCTTGAAGTTTCTCCTCACTTTTAGGTACTTTACTACCCAATTGCTTGGTAATTGTTGTAGACTCTTTCCACATTCTATGATTAGTATTGTAGAGTGAGGACAGAGAAAAAGCATTGAAGAGCATGCTTGATTTCTATGACCGCAACACAACACAAGTTACATACTAGTTTCCATTTACAAGCCACAGTATAGGTTGAAACATTCTCCAAGAGCATTTTGAAAATATATAAACGCCATAAAAGACCCATACTTTCACATGCTACTTTTTTGTTTTCAATGTTGTAGCGTGTTTGTATTTTCTAATTTAGGTGGGCATCTTAGTGTACTCCCCTTAATGTGAAAGATATCCTATTTTATCCCCCTTTTTTTATGGAAGTGTACTAAGTGTAAGTTACAAGTTGCAAGCATTGAATTAAGAAAGGAAAAGTTGAACATGGACATCCAAGAAAGGTAAGGAGGGGTTCCCATCAAAGGTACAACAATCAAGACTAGCATAGCATAGAATATGCATGAAAACATATTCCCTTTTTTATGGAAGTGTACTAAGTTTAAGTTACAAGTTGCAAGCATTGAATTAAAAAAGAAAAATGTACATATTTATATAGATGTATCTCTTCATCTTGACTATAGCTCATGGATCCATTTGATAGGTAGCTTCTCCATAATATGGAGAACTTTTTTTCTTCACAGTTCATCAAGAGATCATGGTTGTATATCTTGGTAGGTAGATTCCAAATTGGTATGCTAGCTCTTCTCCGCAGATCGATGCTCTACAAGCATCCAACAACTTAGCACCTTCACTAGAAATGGTAGGAGTGGACTTAGGATTAATCCTTTGACCAAAGTATAGTCCATATCCGGTAGAGCAACTTCTCGTTCTATTGCTCCACAAGATGATGGTTCTGGGTGGATGAAATAACCCCTACAAATTTTCCTATTGGACCTCTTGAAGTTTCTCCTCACTTTTAGGTACTTTACTACCCAATTGCTTGGTAATTGTTGTAGACACTTTCCACATGATTAGTATTGTAGAGTGGGGACAAAAAAAAAAAAAAACATTGAAGAGCATGCTTGCTTTCTATGACCACAACACGACACAAGTTACATACTAGTTTCAATTTATAAGCCATAGTATAGGTTGAAACATTCTCCAAGAGCATTTTGAAAATATATAAACTCCATAAAAGACCCGTACTTTCACATGCTACTTTTTTGTTTTCAATGTTGTAGCATGTTTGTATTTTCTAATTTAAGTGGGCATCTTAGTGTACTCCCCTTAATGTGAAAGATATCCTATTTTATTCCCCTTTTTTATGGAAGTGTACTAAGTATAAGTTACAAGTTTCAAGCAGTGAATTAAAAAAAGAAAAAGCTGAGCATGGACATCCAAGAAAGGTAAGGAGGGGTTCCCATCAAAGGTACAACAATTAGGACTAGCATAGCATAGAATATGCATGGAAACAAACAAAATACGGGTAGCTTTCAGGTGCCATCCAAAAACCTATGAAATTTGGCGCTTAGGTGATTTCCAGCAAAGACTTACTAAAGCACAAATTGTAGTAGTGTGTAACGATGCTCCTAGCCATTTCCTCACTATCTTCTTTTTATTGGTTGTCAACATGCAACATAGCAAGCAATGTTGTTGTGTGTAAAGGCACATAAAGTTCTTGAGAGGTATTTAATAATAGGAGGCTTCTTTGTGAGAGAGAAAACAAGAAAGTAATACTAGTATTTTAAAAAAAATATTATGTTTTTTGAACTATTTAAATTATAACATATTTTAAAAGCATAAAAAATGACATTGAAACAAACTGAATTTAAAAAAGATGAAAGAGCTTTTAAAAAACGTGTCTTAAGTTCTTCATGCATTGGAATTTGGGTCTTAAGTTCTTTTTTTCCTTTCGCAAACTCACAATTGTGAGTTGGTGTATGTATTATAATCTTGATGAAATGTACAAAACATCCTCAAGCTCATAAAACGAGCCTTGAGCATCTATCTGCCGATCCAAATTACAAAGGGTAGCCTTAGGCTAGCCAACATCCAAGATCACCTACCTATGAAAGACTTTGGTTTTTTTTCACTTTCTTACATTGCTTTCAAATGTTTTAATTTCACTCATTATTTTTTATGCTTTGGAAATATATTGCAATCTAAACAGTTCATTGTTAAGCTTGTTTTCAAAAAACTTAGTACTTTATTGTTTGATTGTGACAACTGTATTAAAATGTTACCTATCACTTTCACATTTTCCCTTTATAGAAAAACCTTTTATTATTAAATTTCTCTCAATAACCTTATGTAGATAATTTCAATTTGTTACAATGCTTTCAAGTGGTTTTTTTTTGTTAGTAATTTTGTAATGCTTTTGGCATCTATTGCAATCTAAATAGTGCATTATTACATATTTTATTGTGACAACAAATGTTCTAAAATATTATAACGTCCATATGGGAATCCACTCCTTAATGGAAAGCTTAGCCACTTCTTTAAACCTCATACCAAGGGCATCTACCAAGCACTTGATGCACGAGACTGATTGGTCGCCCCTTTAAACAAACAATGGAAGAAGCAATGGTCGGAAGCTCGATGGCTTGAGGTCACGAAGAACATCTGGAATCCACAGTGGCCTCATTTTATGAAGGTATTTCTGTGAAAGGTGTTGTAGGGGGCTTTGTTGATAGGTGTCAAGATTCAGGCACGTGGTATAGAGTCCGCGATAGGTGTTCAGGGTGGAGATTGGCTAGTGAAGACCTCGCCCACCTCTTCATGGAATGCCCCGCAATCAGAGGCTTGGCAAGGAAGGTGTGCAAAGAGATACAGAGAACGTGGAAGATAGGATTTTTCAAGAAGGATCTGTGCCTTGGTGGGAAATAGTTTTGAAGTCCTACATTGCTAATTTGTACTCAAATTGTCAAATTTTGTTTCTTCAGTAAGATCTGGAAGGCTAGGAACTGTCAGGTCTTTGATAGCAACCTCTCTATGGCTAGATTCTCAGAGATTGTACAAGAAAGTAAGGAGTTAATATTTGTGGTAAGTAAAAGGCAAAACTTGGAGGATTGGCTTAGGGCAACTCTTGCTATCAGGTCGACCCTTGATGTGAGGGACTAGGCTTTTGGCTCTAGATATTTCTCGGGCCTGATGTAACCACTTGCTCGTTAAGGCTCGGCATGAGCTTGTTTTGCATATTGCTTGGTTTCATTCTAATACAATCACTCACAATTGTGAGTTTTACAAAAATAGAATAAAATAAATTTAATATCATTTTTTTATAAAAAAACTGAATGTGATGAAGGAAGCAGGGAGAAATTTTACACATATTATGATTGTACATTGTTGTACATTACACCCTCGAGGGACGACCGTGAGAACCACCTCTCCAATTGGAAAGGAGAATACACCCTAGACAGCACAACGGTGAGTGAGCCTGGAACCCTTAACCTTGGGGTAACATCACAAATGTCTCACCAACTTAGCTACACTTCTTAATGTCACTTTCCTCTCAATAGCTTTAGTGTAGGCCACAGAGTGAACTTTCTGGTTCCTCTCAAGAGCCTTAGTGTAGGCCACAAATTCACAGAGTGAACTTTTCACCTTGTGTTTATAGGAGCTTGCATTGCTCACCGAAAACCGACCTTTAGTGTATTTTTAAAGGAAAAAAATTAGAAAATTTATGTTAGTTTTGAGGGATGGCTTGAAGGAAACCCAAGTAAATTTTGAGGATTTCAATGTAAAAACCTATAAAAACCGACTAAATTTCTCTTAAAACCGGTAGATTTCAAAGCTCGAGAAAGGAGAATACACCCTAGAGAGCACAACAGTGAGCCTAGAACCCTTAACCTTGGAGTAACATCACAAATGTATCACCAACTTAGCTACACTTCTTAATGTCACTTTCTTCTCAATAGCCTTAGTGTAGGCCACAGAGTGAACTTTCTTGTTCCTCTCAAGAGCCTTAGTGTAGGCCACAGATTCCCAGAGTGAACTTTCACCTTGTTTTTATAGGAGCTTGCACTGTTCACCGAAAACCGACCTTTAGTGTATTTTTAAAAGAAAAAAATCAAAAAATTTATGTTAGTTTTGAGGGCCAGCTTGAAGGGAACCCGACTAAATTTCTCTTAAAACCCGTAGATTTTCAAAGCTCTCTTTTTTTCCATTGGTTCCTAAAAAAGTTTTTGCTAAAAAGTGGGAGCAAGCCTAATTTTTGAAGGCTTCGACGCCCTTCGGAGGCACTTTTATCCTTCAGTGAAGGGCAAAAATATTTTTATCCTTCAAAAGAAGGATAGAATATTGAAAAATCTTTCAGTAGCCCTTCTAATTTTTGCCTAAATATAGCTTAATGAAGAATAGGTAAAACTTTACCCTTCAAATGAATGATTAGGTAAAAATTTACCCAACAGATGAATGATTATTAAGGTCACCCTTCAAAAATGAGCCTTGAACTGTGGGAGGGTGGGAGCTTGTATGGGATTGCACACGTGACAATATGCAATATGCATGACGTTTTTTAAAAAGGTCAACTCTTTAAGCGCCTTGAGTAGGTGTTGTCAGCTTGTCACTTGATGAGATATTTATTAGGAGAGCACGTTGAAAACACTACAAACAACATGGAAGCACTTTAGGTCCTATTATTATAGTTGTTTGGACATAAGCTCAAAGCATGCAAAATTGCCTCTAGAGTCTAGCACATGCTCAAAGGTTGCATGACGAGGACAACCCCAAATAATTTATGTAATTAAAGCACATAAGGTCAAAGCATGCAAAATTGCCTCTATATGCACATATATATCTACATGACATCACTACACCTTTCTAGCACATGCTCAAAGATTGCACGACGAGGACAACCCCAAATAATTTATGTTATTCCTATTATACTACCAACAGCTTTTTTGCTTGATAGCACGGTTCAAGGGCGCTTCCTTACCTTCATGAAGTGGAGATGCTTGAATAATTAAGAAATAACTCAAGAAAACATGAGGCTAGGTTGTCATTGGTCAACGAGAGTTCAACTTGCATGGAAACTCTTGAGAAAAACAACAAAGTTGGTATGGTAGGGTCTTAGAAAGAAGAAAGGGAAATTCAAGTAGCTAAAAAGGGCAAGGTAAGGAAGACACACTAGACGACAGATGTTATTGCTCTCACCAAGCTCAGTGGATCCCCACGATGGTGGAGATGAAGGTGACCTCAACAAAAAGCCTATCGGATCGCATGCCCTTACACATTCAACTCAAGAATGCTAAAGGGGAGGGACGGGGACCCGAAAGGGGGAGAAAAAGTTTCTTATAAAAGGGTCACACTTGTTCAAAGACTTTCTTTTCAAAGGCCTCGCCAAGAAAGTATTGGGTAAGCTCAAGAAAGATGTGGTTCTTAATAAACCTAATGCTTGGGGCGTATTCGCTCGAACCATGCAAAAAGCGACGAAAAGCTCAGGCCCGAATGAAACAAACCTAGTGAGGTGCACCTCAAGCATCTCATAATGGAATTGGCTTGGCTAACCTCAAGAAAGGCTGCCGAGTTAGCTTCTGCGGATGAGCATAAGCGGTGGCTCGAAGGTAAATCTAACCTGGCTAATGAACAACTTGAGGAAAATAAGAAGGCGAGATTGCTCTCCAGGGAGAACTTCCTTCAACCAAAAGCCTCTAACCAAGCACATCTTTTTAGGGCTTTTTATGTTACCATATACATGTGGTAGTGATGTGTGTGAACACACTAGGACCGCCGGGGCATTTTTTCCCTCTTTAGGAGGTTTTTTCCCCCGTGCATTGTATATACGCCCATCACTCTAGGGCTATCTATCTTTCCATTGCGCACTAAGTAACACACTCTCTATTGTGTGCCTTGAGCTTCCTTCGTCTTCTCCAAGCTGTGTGTGTTTCTCTGCAACCCTAATTCCAACAATTGGTATCAGAGCAGGTCACGTCCTCCCGGGCTTAGTCGCCAGCTGCTCCAGCACACGCCTGCTCACTTTCTCCGATTTCAGTGAGCTTTGGCGAGCGTTCGCAGGTCGACAAATATTTTGGGCGAGCTCAAAGAGCTCGGTCTGCTCAGAATTTTGATTTGGGCTCATTTCGGCCTCCGTTTCCACTACGGGCAGTACTGCACAGGCTATTTCGTCATTTTGTGCAGATTTTCTGTCAGTGCCGTTTTCTGCATAACAGGTGCCTTATAGTCTTCTACGGTTTGTGCTATATAGCACAAGTTGTTCCCGCTCCATTTCTCCTATTTTCGGGCAGTTTTCACATCAGGTGCAGCATTTACCATGGCTGACAACAACAACACAGATGTGTTCAAGATGTTTGCTGCTGAGGACAGGTTGGATGGGGACAACTACCCTATGTGGGCTTATATGATGCAACACGTTCTTGTGTCAAAAGGTGTCTGGAACATTGTGCAGGGCATTAATGTACGTCCTGGTTCTGAAGATGTAGGCGATATTGAGGATGTTGCAGGTCTTGCTGCAAGGATTGCAGCTGTTAGAGTTGTTTTGCCTACAGCAGAACAAGCTCGTTGGGATGTTAAGGATGCGCAGGCTCATGCATTGATTGCGTTGTCTGTGAAGCGCACCATTATTCCTCACATCCGTTCAGCAAAATCTGCAAAACAGGCTTGGGATATTCTAGCAGGTCTTTATGCAAGCCGCAATGAGGCTAAAATTGCTTTGCTGCGTAAAGAGCTAGAGTCGAAGATTATGCATGAGGAAGATGATATGGACACTTTCCTTGCTAGTGTCAAGGATATCAATGAGCAACTCATTTCTGCAGGTGAAGTCATTTCTGACAGTTCCCTTGTGCAGACTGTTCTTGATGCCTTACCAGATTCCTACCAGACTTTTGCTAGTACTTGGAGACTGATGACCCAAGGAAATCCTGAAGTTGTCAAGTTTGATGCATTATGCACATTGCTGTTGCAAGAGTCACTTTCTAGAAAAAATAGGACTAGGCAGCGTGCAGTTGAACAGGCTTTTATTGCTTCTCAAAGAAAGGGTGGTAACAGTAATGCAGCCACTTCTTATGGTTCTGCTGCGAGTGGCAAAAATTCTGTTCCTAATGCTTCTGCTGGCAGCACTTCGTCTGGCAATTCTGGTGATAAGGGCAAAAAGAAGATGCGTTGCCATTATTGTAAAGCCAATGATCACTTGATCAAGTCGTGTCCTAAGTTGAAGGCCAAAGAGGCTAAGAAGAAAGAGGGTGGTTCCACTGCAAATGCTGGTTCCACTACAAATGCAGCCATTGTTGAGTCTTCTGTGAAAGGAGATTGTGATGCTGATGTTGATGCAGAATGGGCTTTTAGCGCAGAGTGCACTTACAATCCTGCTGTCCATGATGCATGCTTGTCAGTTGCTGCAGATTCACATGTGTGGTATTTCGACAGTGGTGCTACAAAGCACATTACCTCACATCGTGAATTGTTTACCTCTCTCGAGTCTGTCCCTCATGGGAATTCAGTCACTTGTGCCAACAACGCCTCTTATCCAGTTCAGGGAGTTGGAAAGATTGTGCTCACTGTTGCTAATGGCAGTTCCTTCACACTTGTTGATGCACTTTATGTACCTGGGATCAAGAAGAATCTATTGTCTGTATCCGCACTTGCTAGACTTGGACTTGTAGTCAAATTTGTGGATGACAGATGTATAGTTCATGATCTCAGTTTTGGTGATGAAATTGTTGCATCTGGGCTTTTGTGTCGTGGGCTGTATAAGCTCACTTTGTATGACAAGTGTGGACAAAATTTTGCAAATGCTGTTGCAGATTCAAGGGCTATTTCAGATGCAAAACTTTGGCATGCACGTTTTGGTCATCTGAATTTTGCCAGTTTGCTGCGTTTGCAGAAATCTGATATGGTTGCTTCTTTGCCGCCTCTTGAAGCACCTATCAAACATGTTTGTGAAGGCTGTATTCTGGGTAAAATGCAGCGTTCTAAGTTTCCAAAGGATGGTTCAGTTAGGGCCACATGCAGGTTGCAGCTTGTGCATAGTGACGTTTGTGGGCCCATGCAAACTCCGTCCTTGGGCAATTACCTGTACTTCGTGACTTTCATTGATGATTACTCCAGGCATGCGTGGGTATTTCCGCTTAAAGCGAAGTCCGAAGTTTTTATGTGCTTCAAACAATTTTTGGCTATGGCTGAAAATGTCTCAAAATGTACTATGGGCACCCTCCGTTCCGATCGAGGGGGGGAGTATATGTCTCATGAATTTAATGCATTTCTGGCTAGTCGTGGGATAAAACACCAATGTACAGTGCCTTATACACCTCAGCAAAATGGTGTTGCTGAGAGGAAAAACAGGTCACTAACGGAAATGGCACGATGTATGGTCAAAAGTCAAGCTTTGCCGCATTCTTTTTGGCTTGAGGCCATCATGTGTGCCACTTATGTACTTAACAGGTGTCCTACGAAAGCTTTGCAGTCTATTACTCCATATGAAGCATGGCATGATAGAAAACCTTCTATTGAGCACATGCGTGTTTTTGGCTGTTTGGCATATGCTTTAGTGCCACAAGTGCAGCGCAGAAAATTGGATGATAAGGCTGTCAAATGTATTTTTGTTGGTTATAGTGCTGAAAGCAAAGGTTACAGGTTGTATCATCCGCAAACAAAACGTATTTTGGTTTCACGGGATGTAGTGTTTGTGGAAGATTCTGTTCAACCCTTGCTGTCATGTACTAGAGACAGTAATGTAAGCTCACAGGACATTTATGACACTTTGTTGCCTCTTTTTAGTGGTGGAAATACGAATGTAAGTTCCAATGAGGCAAATGTACAGCCTATGGGGGTTTCTGAAAATGTTTTAGAACAGCCTATTACTGATGCAGATGTACATGATGTACTTGATGAGGAAAGGGCTGAAAATGAGCAGGCTAGAGGTATGCCAAAATGGCTGGTGCACACTTTGCGTGACAGTAAATTGGATGCACCTTTATCTAGTCGTACTCGTTCAGGCTCTCGCCATGCATCTTATGCATCAGATTGTTATGCTTTGGCTGTGTCTAGTTTACATGATGTTGAGGAGCCTCTGTCCTTTGATGAAGCACAGAATTCAGAAAATTGGATTGCTGCCATGAAATCAGAATATGATGCACTTATAGAGAATGACACATGGACTTTATGTGATTTGCCTACTGGCAAAAAGGCCATTGGAACGAAGTGGGTTTACAAGTTGAAACGCAAGCCGGATGGTGAGATCGATCGCCATAAGGCTCGACTTGTTGCAAAGGGTTATGCACAACAAAAAGGCATAGATTATGAAGAGACTCTTGCTCCCACTTGTCGTATGACTACTGTGCGTTTTCTATGTGCATTGGCAGCTCATTTCGGTTGGGATGTACATCAATCAGACATTGTTACTGCTTTCTTGAATGGTGACATATTTGAGGAAGTTTATGTAACGCAGCCTCGCGGTTTTGTCATAAAAGGACAAGAGGACAAAGTGTGCAAATGTAGGAAGGCTTTGTATGGGTTGAAGCAATCTCCTCGTGCTTGGTATGAGAAAGCTGACACTCATTTGGTTAAACGAGGCTTTCGTAACAGTCCAACAGAAAGCACATTGTATGTAAAGCGTGAGGATGATGTATTTCTCATTGTGGTTCTTTATGTTGATGATTTGCTGATCACTGGACCAAATGAGAGACATATTGCTGAATTTAAGGCTGATTTGAATGCTACTTTCAAGATGAAAGATTTGGGGCTGTTGCATCATTACTTGGGTATACAGTTTAAGCAGTGTGATGGTGGTATTGCCTTGTGTCAGAAAAGTTACATAGAGACATTGCTATGTAAGTTTGGACTTGAGGATTGCAAACCTATTGCCACTCCCATGGAAACAGGTTTAAAGTTGAGTCTACATGATGCTGGCGATCCTGCTGATGTCACTCTTTACCAAACTGCTGTTGGCTGCCTCATTTATGTATGCAACACGAGGCCAGATATTCAGTTTGCTGTCTCGCAGGTCAGCAGATTTATGCATAGCCCAGGGTCTAAGCATTGGCAGGCTGTCAAGAGGATTTTCCGCTACCTTAGTGGCACTTTACATCTTGGCTTGTTTTATCCCAAGGGGGGATCATTGCCGCCAGACTTACATGCTTTTTCGGACTCAGATTGGGCTGGTTGTTTTGACACGCGAGTGTCCACAAGTGGTTTTTGTTTCATGCTTGGCAGTTCATGTATATCATGGTTGAGCAAGAAGCAACCTACTGTGGCCACTTCGAGTTGTGAGGCTGAGTACAGGGCAGTCTTCACAGCTACGGTTGAGTGTGTATGGCTCAGACGCCTTATGGCTGACTTGGGTGTTGGACAGGACACTGCCAACACTATCTACACTGACAGTCAGAGCGCATCGCACAAAGCACATTGAGGTGCATTACCACTATGTCAGGGAGAGGCTCTCAGCAGGAGAGATCAGCTTGGCTTATGTGCCAACACAGGACAACCTTGCAGATCTTTTCACAAAGGCATTGTCTCGTGAGAAGCTTGAAGTTTTCCGCAAAGCTTTGGGCTTACTCCCCTTTGTGGACTGATCCTGTCCTCAGGGCATGGCACTTCCCTTTACTCATGTGCCAGCTCTCGTTGACCGCATCACTCCAGGGGGGATTTGTTACCATATACATGTGGTAGTGATGTGTGTGAACACACTAGGACCGCCGGGGCATTTTTCCCTCTTTAGGAGGTTTTTTCCCCCGTGCATTGTATATACGCCCATCACTCTAGGGCTATCTATCTTTCCATTGCGCACTAAGTAACACACTCTCTATTGTGTGCCTTGAGCTTCCTTCGTCTTCTCCAAGCTGTGTGTGTTTCTCTGCAACCCTAATTCCAACATTTTAGGGCTTTGAGATTGCTCTCTAGGGAGAACTTCCTTCAACCAAAAGCCTCTAACCAAGCCTCTAACCAAGCACATCTTTTCAGGGCTTTGAAAGTCAAGAAGAGTCGAGGCCGTGTTCACTCGCTCTATGATGCAAATGGGAATGCAGTGTAGAACCAAGGTGAGATGGCTGGTCTAATGCTGAACCAATTAAGCCAAATTATTGGCCAGCCAGAGACCCGGTCGCAGGAAGTGGATGAAGCCAGAGCGACTTTGCTTGAGAGTGTTGAGATGAAGGTCTCCCATTTGGAAGCCAACCGCATCGAAATGGCATTCTCCAAAGACGAATGTTCACTAGCATTACAAGCTCTTGGCAAGGAGAAGTTCCCGGTTGGGATGGGCTGACATTTGAATTCTTCAAAGAATTCTGGGATGATCTCAAGGTCCCACTCACGTGCTTGGCTAACAAAGTCAAACACGTGAAGAGAGGTCTTATAAAACCTATCCCCAAATGGGTATGCTTCTCTCAATTAAAGCATTGGTGCCCTATTACTATGATGTTTGTAGTTTACAAAATTATTATCAAGGCAGTCGCCCTCAGACTAGCCCCCCTACTGAACAAGATCATGTCTCCCTTTAATGAACCCATCAGCATGGGCTCATTAAAGGAAGATCAATCTATGACAACATCTTGGCAGCAATGGTGAGCATCGAATATGCAGCCTCCACCAAGCAAGAGGGAATCCTACTTCAACTTGATCTTGACAAGGCTTATGACAGAATAACATTGTCATATATAGAAGATTTCATGGAAGCTCTAGGCTTTGGGCCTCGCCCATGTCGCCTTGTTTGCACACTAGGCGCTAATAGCCAGTCAAAAATCCTATTTAATGATAGAATTGTGGGCTTCTTTGAGGTCAAAAGCTCGATAAAGCAAGGATGCCCCCTTGATCTTTGGCATTGGATCGCATCCTCTCATCACGATGCTTGAATCCAGTGCTACGCGAGGGGCGATACTAGGCTTAACTTTATCAGGTAGCGACCAGCTCTTGGAAAAACTGTTCGCAGATGACTTGATCCTCTTCTTGAAGGCATGCCCCTAGCTTGTTAGGAGGGATCTGGAGATTGTGCAAACGTTTGTCGTGGCCTCAAGCTCCAAGTGTAATATACAGAAGTCGAGGCTCGTCTCCCTGTCGGAAATTGACTCCTTTAACCCTTCTGACTGGACAGGGGAGATTGTCTCAAAAGGGAATATCTTTAGGTACCTAGGAGCCCCCTTGGGGGTGGACGTAACTCACAAACAGAGATGCTATTGGGTCCTAGAGAAAGTCAAAACAAACATGAAAAGGTAGGAGTATGCTCTCCTCTCATTCCCGAGCCGTGATAAATTCATTCATGCTCCCTTATATTGCCTTCACCAGCCCACTTATTAAGATGGCTAAGTGTCACTGGAAAGAATTATTAAAACCAGTAAAATATTTTTATGGAAAAACAACACGAACATCCAGACCATGGCAATGGGCCAAATGGGAGCTCGTTGCTCGACCCGTGGGCCAAGGAGGTCTTAGAATTCTTAACCCAGTTGCCCATGATGAGGCCCTTTGCACCAAATTTATGCTTTCCTTGGCTAAGAAATACCAAGCTTGGGCTATCATGACCAAGGATATGGTAGATGCAGCTAAACTTGGTTGGAAAGGTGGGAAGTGGAAAGGGGTAGAGTTTCACAACAAACTTCTAGCCCCGACGTGGTCTAGCCTAAGTCTAGATGGCATCTCGGGGGAACTAGTGAGGAAATGGAAAAGAGAAGTTGGGGTATTGGAGTGGAAGGAAGAAACCAGATACTTCAAGAAATCTATCTTGCAATGGTCCCCCTGGCTTGCTTAAGTGTTAGAACCACCACAAAGCCCCTATTGGATAGAAACTGCCAGGAAAGTGAATAATAAGGTTATGTATCGCCTTGCTCACTTCTGGGACGGTAACAATAAAAGTTGGAAAAACATTGACTTGCTGGAAACCTAGTATAAACTAAATGGCTTTGAGATATTTTTAGTCAACAAAGTGTTAATAGAGTTGGATAAAGTTGTAATGCTAATCTGTGAATTTGGGTTTGAATGGAACGCCTGGAGATGGCCTTGAAGTAGTCTCTTCTGGAAACCCCATTCTAAAGGCATCTATCATGCATTAATGCACAAAAAAAGTGGTCTAGCCCCCTTCACAAAATATGGAAGAGGCATTGGCGTGAAGATCAGTGGGAAGAAGTCATGGAGAATATATGGAAGCCAAAGTGGTCGCAGTTTATGAAGGTATTTTTGTGGAAGGTGATGTGGGGTGCTCTACTGACGAATGTAAAAATCGAAGAAAGTGAAATTGGGTATGATTGCTGCTTGGGATGCAGGATAGCTAGTAAAGATCTGGCCCACATTTTCATGGAACGCCAGGTAATCAAAGGCCTGGCAAGGAAAATATGCAAGTGGACCCAAAGGACATGGAAAATCAGGTTCTTCAAGACTGATCTGTTCCTTGGTGGCAAGAAGATGGGTAGCCCTTCTCTTCTTATCTACACTCAAAACTATTAGATACTTTTTCTTTCACCATATATGGAAAGCGAGGAACCACTGTGTGTTTGAGGGAAACCTTGATGTGGCAATTTTCTCAGAGATTATACAAGAAATCTGATTTATGATATATATTCTCGGAAGCAAGCAAGACTCAAGAGACTGGTCTAGGGCTACCCATGCCAAGGTCACCGTTCGTGTTTAGCTTGGGTGAGAGACAGAAGACATCCATGTTGTAATGTTTGGCACCTCAAGGCTTGGCTTGAGGTTGAGGCTATTTTGTAATTTTTATGTTGTGCTCAACACAATACACTCACAAATTGTGAGTTTTGCCAAAAAAAAAAAAGATACACTAGGCATTGAGGCAAGGAGGACACACTTTGTTGCCCTAAAGATGGGCTCAAGTCCCCACACAACTCTCTCCTTCATTGAGAGAGAGAGAGAGAGAGAGAGAGAGAGAGAGAGAGAGAAGGATACCAAAACATCCAAGATTAAACTAAAGCTACAAAGTTTCCTTACTCACTTTTTGGCTAGGTTGAACCTGCCAACACGGCCAGTGGCGAACAAAATGTGCACATCTACCTCACTCTTCCATGCCATGGATACATTTTTCTCCTCTGGGTGTTGTTTACTGTTGAGGGAGAGCTTCTTCTCTCTAAGATAATAAGGGAGCCAAGAAGGTAAATAACAAAAGAATCTCCAAGCTAGCACATTTCTACGATGACAATTACTCTTGTTGGAAGGATGTGGACCAATTGGTGGTGCAACACAATTTGAATGTAAATGAAATTCTATTGATCGGCAAGGTCTCTGAAGTTCTATGCAGTAGTTTGATGCCTGCCACCAAAATTGAATAGATTGGAGAGCTTGGCATTGGTCAAAAGAAAGAATCTTTGCTCTTCAAAAAACATTGGGAACTTACAACAAGCTAATATACAAAGCGAACTGGTTCACTCCGCTCAACAAATTGTGGAAGGTGAGCTGGTTAGAAGACTCAGTGGTTGAAGTGTACGCTTAACATTTGGGAGCCTGATTGGTAGAGCTAAATGAAAATAATCACGTGGAAGGTTTTGCAAAAGGCGCTCTTCCAATTGGGAATAAGATTCTTGCTAGAGGGCTTAGGACAGACATATGTTCTAGATGCAAAGCTGCTACAAAGGATCCATTGCATCTCTTTAAAGAATGCCCTTCCTTGCGAGAACTTTTTGCCAAAATCTGCAAATGGGTGCAAAGGACGTGGAAGGCGCTCTTTTTTAACATTGGTTTTGTAATTGGACACTTAAGTGTCGTGTTTTCCTTCCAAGTTTTGGCAATTTATTTGTCAAGTTAGAAAGAATTTTTTTATACCTTGCTTCTACCAAGAAAGAAAACACTGGATTTTCTCCATGTCAAAATAAAATCCGTATGGATAGAATTCTGGTAAGTTCGAAGTCATAAATTTTAGTAAAATTTCAAGCTATTTTGCCAAAAAAATCATAAAATTCCTATATCTTTTTGTAGAGATTGCCTTTTTTATGTTTTTATGTTTATAAAAGCCAAGTGTTAGCACTTAGTGTTACAAAACAATGGAATGCACTTTAAAGACAAGTTTCCAAGTCACACACAAGTTATAGACATAATTTCATACTTGAGCACGTGTTGAATAAGAGCATAATTTTGGGGCTATTCTAGTGCAATTTGACAACTACATATGTTGAAACCAAGAAACTACATATTTTTTGGGCTCCCTAACTCAATAATATCTCGTTGCTTGAACTCTATCTTCAATTTTTTATTGTGCAAAAACTCTTGAAAATCTTGAGTTCTCCATAATAACAATAAAACCAAGGTTTGGGCACCCCAATTGTGTATGTACCACAGACTTTGATACATTTAGTTGATCTACATAGAAAGTTTGATATTATTTGAGGTTTTGAATGCTTATGTTTCAAGAATGAAAATATCAAAGTTCTCTCTTATGCAGTTTTGAATATTTAAAATAATCCAATAATTGTTGCATACCAAAGCCCTTCTACTTGCCACCTTGAGTCCTCAATGGAAAGGGTAAGCAATGTATCACTTTCTAAAACTCAAAAATACATCAAAAACATATTTTTCTTTGTATACAACAATATGCTTGAAATGGCTATATCAAACACATAGAACTTTCCATTATTTTATATACTCCCAAGTCAAATTTTTTGCACATAAAACTTTCAATATCTATAGCAAAATTGTGGAAAAGATACCTAAATTTTGTTACAAGGTCGCTTCATTTTTTCTTGAGCTTATAAAGTCAATTTCTTCAAACCATCAATCGTATCGACGGTCAACTTGATGAGTATAGTTCTTGATCATGGTAGATTCTATAATGCAAGGTTATATTTTTAAAAGACCCTATAGCTAACATATTTAAGCATATCAAAAGGATCTAGAGTAGTGCCTATTGCGCAAACCAAATAATGGAACCATGCATTAACTTTCATCAGCTACTCGGGTGGTACCACCTAGGGATGACTAAAGGTGCTAGATTAGTGACTATTTAGGGTCTCCTATTTATGATTTGTATTGCCCCACTATGCAATTATTGTCCCTTAAGGCACATGTTGTGGTTGAGGTTCATTGTACATTCTTTGGAGAGTTAATATAGTATCTCCACTTACAATTGTGAGTATGGAAAAAATATAATCTAAGGAGGAATGGATTTTGAGCCCCCTCCCCCTACGTCTCTCTCTCTCTCTCTTGTGTGTGATGAGGTTCATGCCAATGCACGTGCACGCCCGTGCGCGCACGCACACACACACACACACAGATATATATAGATATATATAGATATATATATATATATATATATATATATAGAGAGAGAGAGAGAGAGAGAGAGAGAGAGAGAGAGAGAGAGAGGTGTTGCCACCTCTGGAGGCACCTAGAGACTCCAGAGTAGTAATAATAATAAAGGAGATAAGAGTGGATCTTAGTAGTGCTTCCCTTCCACAAAAGAGAAAGAGGTCAACGTCCCACAAGAGATTTTTAAAATAGTCAAAGATCAAATAACAATTTAAGTGAGGTAGGATAAATAAATAAAAAGTTGTACCTTGGCTTCAAGGGGCAAGTTGGCGACCCACTTGAGCTTGTAATCTAATCAACGTTTTTGCACCTTAACTTTAATCCTCCTTCCCACGTTGCAAGTTACAATCCGCTTGAGCCAATTAATCAATTCTTCTTAAGCTTATATTCAATCCTTATCGTGGGCTTGACTTTTTCTATGTAAGCTTAACTAAGTACAAAGTTATTAAATGTCAACTTTGATGAAGGAAAATAGAAGACTTGAAAGCCTTATTGCCAAGCCTTCCTCTAAAAGGCACTGGATCAGGGAAAATATATGGAAAACGTGTGAGTATACTGTAAATGGAACCCATGGTTGATTGGATGAATAAGGAGAGTGATACCCATAAATGGAGCACAAGTGAGGGTACCTTTAATGATAGCAACCCTAATAAGGAGGGTGGATCCGTACGGGCAGGGGTAGAACCCTCACCGCTCATCATTTATTTTGTCTTATACGAGAGCCGGAGCCAACACGCTTTTTCCCACTTGATCAACGTGGCAGAGGTAGAAGAAGCATTTTCCAACTCTGCTGATCTCAATAGAGTTGAAAAGCTTGGGAAGCGTTTGTTGACGAAGGCACAATGGGGTTATACCTCAACCTGTGGGGATACCAAATTTAAATAAAGGGAAAATTCCTCTAATTTGTGGAAATTCCCAAAATACTTCTCAAATTTCAAAAATACCCAAAATGCCCTTCAAATTTTCCAAATTCCCAAAATACTCTAGTTGAGAAATTTCTCCAAAGATTAAACAATTTGTAGCTTTTCATAAGAAGACTCATTGCTTATCAATATAAGATGCTAAATCCAAAATTTGAGTTGAATATGTAGGCTTTGGAGATGAATTGCTTCATTATCTCTGGACATAATTGCAATTTTTTTTTTGTGAGGTAATTTGTGACAAATTACATTCTAAGCCCGCAAAGCGGATCTCAATTGCCAAAAAGGAGTAAAGATTAAAAAATCTTGAACAATCCAACCAAAATAGATACACGGGTATTTTGGGAATTTCCACAAATTAGAGGGGTATTTTCTCTAAGATAAAACTTATTAGCTTCTCGAATCATGTCTTTCTCTTCACAACAACCAATCACCCAAATTATGTAGGCTAAGAGTAGTTATGCGCTTGTCAATTGTTTGGATTTGTGAGCATCGCGTGTAAGAAAAAAGAGAGATGGGGAGAAAGCGCGGGACCCACCCCTTTATACAAAACTATATAAATGGAAGTTCGGCGTAGCGTACTGCATTGTGCAGCTCTCACAAGTCACGAGCCCACTCTTCTCTCTCCCTTCCTCTAGCCTACGTCCTCTGTCTCTGCTCTTGCGCCTCCTGAGTCAGAAGCTCCTCATCAATGATCATCCCCACAATCGCCTACAAATGGAGTGTCTACTCACTTGCACTTGCACTTGCACTTGCACCTGCGGATGCAGGTGATAATAGCGATTGTGTGTTGATGATCATCTGAGAGGGAGCTTCTGAACTGAAGGCACTCTCCTTCAAGTTTACTACGTGCAGGCAAAACCCTTGCAATGAAGGTAAGTGCAAGCTTCCTCTACTTGCTTGTACGCCCGTGTGTGTGTGTGTGTGTGTGTGTGTGTGTGTGAGAGAGAGAGAGAGAGAGAGAGAGAGAGAGAGAGAAGAAGATTTCAGAAATCTTCTCATGTAGGAAAATGGAGTCTTTTCCAGTGTTTTTCATATAATGAATAACATCATGAGCTTCGGCTCGAGAGGCACCGCATACCTAGCTAGGTACGATTAAGCGCACGGGACCGCCGGCCCGGTGGGCTGCTCGAGAGGCACCACATACATAGCTAGGTACGATTGGGGACAAGAGACCACCGGCCCCCCCACCAGGCCGGCGATCCCCTATCCCCAATTGTACCTAGCTAGGTATGCGGTGCCTCCCTCACAGAAGCTCATGATGTTGAGGGAATTATTGTGAGAATTTGTCCAAAACTTCTTGTGAGAGTCTGTGCGTGCTCGTGCGCGTGTGTTTTGTGTCCATATTTTGCAAATTCCCCGTATTGTAACCTTTGTTTCTGATAACTCAAATCTCCACCAAGGCTAATTGTTCTATTTTGAAAGACAGCCTGTGAAAGCACATCAGATTTGAAAGTGGCAACCTATTTCATTAGACCAGGTTTGCAATTATCTTGCCCCTTTGGAAAGATGAAGATATAATTGGTAGCTCAATGAGTCTTCATTCCTTTTACGTAAGGAAGTCTGTTTGAAGCTTTAAATCCTCGAAATTCCATCGTCACTGTCGTCTTGATTTTCCGTTGATTAGCAAGATAATGCAGATCTGGATCCCTCAGCTTCATACTTTAATCTAGGGTCTATTAATTACACTAACAAGCTAGGGTTTGGTTTAATGATTTTTTTAACCATATTGGGACATAAGCTGTTTTGTAATGCTGTTAATTAACATTGGTGATGCAGCATTCAGGCTTGCTTCTTGAATTTCTTCTTTTTCTAGGCCAAGTTCAAGACACTAATAAGGAAGAGTAAAGGTGTTGCACAAAACTAGTGCGAATAAGAGGTCACGGCTGTGCCGTTGGCGCCCCTCCGTCTGCATGTTGAGGTTTTTCTTCTCCTTTGGAATGTCAAATCTCCCAATTATATTGAGATTAGCACTATCTTATAACTTGAGAGTGCTAGCTTGTAAAGAATGCTCTCTTTGCAAGAACATTATTTTTTGGATAGCAACAAGACATGTATGGCAATCTTGATCTCCTCTACTCTGTGAAGACACTCCATGACATTTAAATTGGTTATTGATAGATTTTTAATTTTTTCTTTTTGTGAGTGTATTCTTTCGTTTTGTTTCCAAGCTTGTGCTCAAAAAAAAATCCTCGTCTCTTGAATTCTTCTGAAATTTTGTTATTTTTGTTGCCAAGATCAAGTTCCTTTATCATGGCCCCCATAATTTTCGCAAATTTTAATTCTTATAATATTTCTAGGGACTTTCGATTGCATTAACCAATGCATATAAGCACTACAAAGAGGGATATGTGAGCATTATCATCATTGGCATGCCCAAATGGCAAAGAGTTTTTTTCACAAACAAAACACCCAAATGTTTGCATCGTTAGCATAGCATCCTACTTGCCCTCTCAATGTTCCGATTAGGTACGCTTCTCTTACGCAACTTATTTCAAGCTCGCGCATGATCCTACATGTAATGAAACTTCTCTTTCTCTCTACTAGCCCCTTTATTATGCATCACAATTGCATGTCATTTCTTATAAGAGGGGCATTAATTAAGCATTGTCATGTGAGAGATAGTTGACATTTGTTTTATTCTTTCTGTAATTGGACATGTAAGTGTCGTGAGACAATTAAAGTGTTTTGTTTTTCTTTCAAATTTCACGATTTAAGTTGTGAAGCTAAAAAACTAATTCTTGAAGTGTTGCTTATTAATAATAAGTTTATCCTATGAGCGAAAGGAAAGTGAGGATTTTTTTCCGGTGTCAAAATGAGCATTATACTACGAGATTGATCACAAGTCTAAAATTGAATCTATTTTCTCAAAAAAAATCATAAGAGGGTTCTACCTTCTTAACAAAGACTATATCTTAAGTTTTTAAAACCTTTCTAGTAGATAATTAGTATGAAAATAAAAAAATAACCTTAAAAGCCTAGTTTTCATACCTACTAAACATAGTAAGCAAAAAAATGCAACCTTGAAATTGCTCATAAGCAAGCAAATTTTGGGAATGCATTCTTGAAAATGCTATTAAGGAAGTAAATTTTGGGTTTTCAAAGCTTGTATCAAAAAATTGTTGTAATCTTGTATCAAATTTTGGGTTTTCAAAGATTGTATCAAAGAACTCTTGTAATCTTAGTGCAACGCTATGATTCATAGTGAATGTACATATTTTTTGGGCATCCAATCTTACATAAATCTCATAAATCAAATTGTAAGAATGTTCTTATCTTTTGGGCTTCCAATGTTACATAAAATTCCAAAAATTATATTGCGAGGATGTACTTGTTTTCTTGAGCATCCAACTTTGCATAAATCTCAAAAATCAAATTTCATTTTCAAATTTTTTTCCTGCAAAATCTATCAAGAATATAAACTTTTCACCAAAAAACCATGTAAATGAGACTATTGCTACTCCTTTTGTGTTCTAATCAAGGAAATTAGCGATGACGTATTGTTAGAGTATCCAGTTATGTCCACTTCTAGTGAGTGTAGTTTTGAAATATAAGAATATATGCTACTATAGCTTACATAAACAGCTATATATATATATATATTGCTAATGTATATTAGTTGCATAAAGTACATATGTAAAGAAAATGATAACATGAATAGAGTTTAATTTAAAAATAAAACGCTTTATTGCATATATAGTTTCATGCACAAAACTTCTGTATTGGACCACATAACTTAACATAATTTAATAGATCATTAAAACAATTTTTTATTGGTTTTCTAAAACAATGTCAGTGAAGAAGGGAGTATTTGATTTGATTTATTGAAGCTCGTTGAAATTCTCTTTGATATTTTAAAATCTAAATGAGTCTTGTCATTTAAGCATGTTATATGTGTTCATTTCATTAAATTGTGTTATATGTGTTAAATGTTTTAGAAGCATAAAAAATATTTGACACAGTACTCAATGCCCCCCTCTGCAAAGAAAGAGGTATACAAATGTCAACATCCTCTCACAAGAGCCTAAAAAAAATAATTAAAAAAATGTTTATTATCATTAGCTTGCGATGTGGCACTAATCTACAAGATATTTATCCAATGGTCTAGAGTGCGCCAAAAATCCTACCCTTTACTAAGGACTACTTATGTAGTCCAAAAATAGAATGCCAAAATGACCTTCTTATAGAAATATGTGTTGGAGAATCATTGTATTTTGTATGCTCTGTTGAGCATGCTATGGTACAACTCCAAGATTTAGTACACTTACAATATATCAATGGTAGAGAATGGGGAAGGGGGCATGGCCCTCAAAAACTCACTCTTTGGAGAAAGGTAGCAACAAGGAATGCGAGGAGGCATACCGTATAAAAGCCAATCATATGGTGAAGAAACTAAGGATTTTGAAATGTTTTGCTAGATCAATCTTTGCTTCAAAACATACTCTTAAATGCCTTAACAATAGTTTTTTGTTTAAACGACTTGAGTGGCATGGCACCTCATTCAATAAAATTGGCTATTTTTCAAGAAATTGTAAGCATAGACAATAGAAAGATCTCTGTCACCTTGGGCCCCGCTTGGGGTTGACATCACTCACAGGCAAAGGTTCTTATGGGTTTTGGAAAAATTAAGGAGCAAGATACATTGATGGGAGAATGTGCTTCTCCCCTCCCAGGGCAGGGTGAAGGTGATTAATTCATTCATGATCCCCATGTTGTGATGCTCCACGTCCACTATGAGAAAGCAAAAAATAATATTAGTTGTTTTTTAGTTATGTTTGACCAAAGAATGTTATTCTTAATGTGGTGATTGCAAGTAATGTCGATATGAAAGTGGAAAAAGGGATATTCAATGATGCTTTACGTCATATGTACGCCAAATGTGTTGCTTGAAGAGTTTACTTTCCAGAATGTCATCGTCTTGGAATACATTGCTTGCGGAGATGTGCTCGGCAAAGCTGTGACTAGATATGTATTGCAAATGCAGAGGGGAAAATAAGTGCTTAAGGGGGTGTATTGCTCGGGATGGTGTCATTTGGAGTACGTCAATTATGGGATCATGATCATGCAATGTACTTTGCAGTGTATTGGCCAATATTTATGCCAAACATGTTGTACTTATAGCCATGCTTGGGTCGATATGTGCTCTGCAATGCTTCGGTCAATATATGCTCGGCAATCTATTGGTTGACATTCGTGGTCCTTTGTAAAGCATTGGCCGATAAGTGGTGCTTATCAATGTTTTGATCGATATGTAAGCCAAAAGTGGAGTACTTGCAATGGTGACCGTCCATGGGTCGCCGAAGGGGCATTGGTCGCCAGAAGTTAAAAAAAGGTAAAAAGTGATGCTAATGAAATGAGAAATCAAAGCTCCAGGATCCACGCACACACACACACACATACACGAGGAGAGAAAGGAGATCCAGGTATGCTCCTTCCCTCTCCTATCTCTCATGTTCCCTTCCCCTCTTTCTCTCTCTCTCTCTCTCTCTCTCTCTCACACACACACACACACACACACACACACACACACACACACATTGTGTCTTTGAGAGAGAGAGAGAGAGAGAGAGGAGAAAGAGAAAGATGGAGAAAGAGAGAGAGAATAAAAACCAAACACAGAGAGAGGGGAATAAGATGAAAGAGAGAGGTAAGGGGAGAAAACAAAGAGAGAGAGAGAGAGAGAGAGAGAGAGAGAGAGAGATTAGGTTAAGATTTAAGTTAGATTTAAGATTAGGTTAGATTACATTTAGATTTATGTTTATGTTGAATTTAAGATTATGTTAGATTTAGATTTACGTTAGATTAAGATAAGGTTAAATTTAAAATTAGGGCAAGATTTAGGATTAGCTAGCTATGTTAGATTTAAGCTAAATTACATTTAAGTTTAGAATTTAAGATTGGATTAGATTTAGGTTTATGTTGAGTTTAATATTAGATTAGATTTAGATTTAAAATTAAGACAAGATTTAAGATTAACTAGATTAGATTTAGATTTAAGCTACATTACGTTTAGTTAGATCAGATTTAAGATTAAATTAGATTTAGGTTTATTTTGAGTATAAAATTAGATTAGATCTAGATTTATGTTTGATTTAAGATTAGACTAGTGCATGTCAATGAAGGTGTGCTTTGCCCAAAGAGCAAACACTAGTTACACAACAATATGTATAGTCCCATCAGAATTTGACACCTATTAACTCACACACTAACCATATTCAATTAGCCGCGAATCACCACATGTTTAATTATGTTAGATTTAAGATTAGATTTTGGATTGAGTTTTTGTATTAGAGTCTACCTTCGGGATTACGGTAAAAAAATTAGAGCTAGGCGAACGGTGATCCCTCTCTTCCTCTCTACGACGGATGCGACCTTAAGTTGGAAAGCTTTCAACAGCATGATACTCAGATTGGAGGCCAACATGTAATGTGTTAAGTAATCCATCGAACAAAGATCTGTTGTGAAGAGATGTTAAGCTAGAGAAGAGGCAAAGGGATTTTGTCCACTACATGCACTATCATGTAGACGTGGGTGTGTAGATTTCTCGTACCCACAAATATAGGAATTGACCAATAAAGATGATATTATAACCCGGTGTTTATGATCTTCGTGCACCTCTACACCGAGGTGTGCGGGGATTGGACATGACTAGAGAATGTGAGGTAGTTTACAGTGTGAACAGAGAGAGAGAGAGAGAGAGAGAGAGAGAGAGAGAGAGAGAGAGAGAGAGAGAGAGAGAGAAAAGATGGAGGATGCCAATAGAAGATTAAATTTATGTCCAGGTTATAAGATTTTTACCTTCATTATGAGTAGTGACGAGGATATGGGGCCGTCCAACCGAAACACCTATCTTTTAACAAGGATCTTATGTCCATGTAATCAATAAAAACATGCTATACGATGGACAAGACGCATTTCTTTGTAGCACATTTGCGAATTTGGTGAGTTTGATCCATCTATTATAGATCGAGTTGTTGCCAATTATAATTCGTCGCACTCTAACGCTGACCAACAGACAACAATCTTGCAACTCAATAGACGTGTTTGCAGGCGCTTTGGTCAAGCAGCATACGTGAGGCCACAAGATGTAGTCTCTGACAGCTCGGAGGATGATCATGCAAAACAAATTTCCAACGAGGCAATGTTTGAGCCCGAGATCCATGAAATGATCAAGACGATCATGGGTTCAGAAAGGCTTATCTATGATGATATGAAAAGTGAAGTGGATACGTCATTGTATGATGGAGCACATGTGTTTAGATTGAAGACGCTCCTAGTTCTTCTCAACATGGAGGCAAAGTTTGGATGGAGTGACACTAGCGTCAAAGCGCTTTTAAGGTGATCTATTACAATGTGTTTACTTTAATACAAAACTCTAGATGTATAATGATTTGATAGATTACTTACACAAGTGTATCACATTTTTTTTGCTGTGTAGATTGCTCAAAGAGCATACATATACTGCCAGCTGATAATGTGATGCCAGATTCCAGAGAGAAAGCAAGAAAGATCTTGCAAAACTTGGGGATGGATTACAATTCGATTTACGCTTGTCCTAATGACTGCATTCTTTTCAGAGGGGAATACATAGACATGGAGAAGTGTCCGAAATGTGATTCCGAGAGATATCGAGTAGATCTCCATAAAACAAAAATTCCACAAAAGGTTTCGCGACATTTTCCTTTGCTTCCTCGCATCAAACATTTCTTTGAATGTAAGTCCATGGCCGCCCTAGCATCATGGCATGAGGAGAATAAATCTTTGGATGGTGTGCTACGGATTCTTGCAGACTGCGCAGCCTAGAAACATATAGATGAAACATGGCCGGATTTTGCCAAGGAAGCTTAAAATTTGCACCTAGGCCTAGCCATGGATGGCATAAATCCATTTGGTCAAAGATCAACATCTTACAATGTACGGCCCGTTGTCATCATCAACTATACAACATTCCCTCGTGGTTGACTACCAAGAAGGGGTACTTGTGGCTAAGCTTGATTGTGTCGGGGAGGTATAAAGTGGAGAATATGGATGTGTATCTTCGTCCACTATTGGAAGATCTACAACAATTGTGGATTGGCATAGAAGTGGTGGATATGAGCCGACACAGAGGTCGACGGAATGCTTTGATCAGAGGCATTCTAATGTGGACCATGCATGACTATCCCGGACTAACAGAATTCTCAGGTGATTTACACTCAAACTCAAACACTATAAATCTTGGTTTTTCTCAAGCTTATCTATTGTCATGTGTATACATGCAGGGCTTCAAACAAGCGGATACAGAGCATGTGTCACATGTGGACCTGGATTGAATGCACGTCAGGAGCCCTTATTGAAGAAGAAAATCTACGAAGGTCATCAAGCGTATCTTCCAGAGAATCACGTGTTACGCGATGGCTTTTGGGAAGAGAGCCACAGAGGATGTCTGCACAAGCATGGTTAGAGCAGAAGGAGATGTGTGATGACAGTTTGCCCCCATGGATGAAGAGACTATCTCTATGGTACGAGTTACCATATTGGCCCTGACTCATGACGATTTTGCAGTTTGTTTTACCGTTGGCCATTGAGGGATGTTTGTCTCCTGATGTCCATAGCACAATCTACAAACTTGAAAAGTTGGTGCAATGGATCTCACAAAAGGAGATCAATGTAGACTCCATACCATCCAAACTAAACGCTGCGGAGGTTGTGTGCATGTTTGAGAAACACTTTCCTACTACCATGCTAACCATTCAGGTGCATCTTCTTGTTCACATAGTTGATGAGGTGGAAATAGCTAGCATAGTACATTCTAGATGGATGTTCTTTCTAGAACGTTTCATGAAAACACTTAAGGGATATGTGCGTCAAAAGGCACGTCCGGAGGGTAGCATGGCAGAAGGTTGGCTAGTATCAGAGTCCCTAGTTTATATTGGAGAGTGGCTAGGATTTGATAAAGCCCAAGACACGCTATGGCGAACCATAGATGATGAGCGCATATCTGGGATCTTCATGTGCAGTCTCGGTGTTGAGAAGAAGATAACGGAAGATCTAGAGGCTAAAATCAATTGATTTTGCATGCTTCACAATCCAGTGATGCAAAAGTGGATATCACAATATGAGGATGCAAAGCAAGAGCGACAAAGAGCATGGATAGAGTGGAGACGGGGAAGACGACCATCAATGCATTATCGACGGGTCTGAAGAGCCTTCCAACATGCATAAGCTTAAGATGATTGCACAACCAATTGAAAAACACACAATAGTGCAGTGAAGAAGTGACTGAGGAGGAGTGGGAGTACTCTCGAGGTTGCGCGACCAAGGTAAGTTTGCAATGTACGATTGTTGACTTTCTAGATGTTTGAATGGCCACTCACAGTCTTTGTTGGTTGTGGTAGAAATCATACACAACACCATGATGTAAAGGTCGACATTTTAGGGTGGAACGGATCGACAAAAAGCGTTTTACTCAAGATTGTGGAATCATGGAAAAATTTGAACAGTCTAATCGAAAACGTTCCTCTGATGCCAATCATGTGGTGGCGGAACTCACTTACTTTGACACGCTTCAAGAGATTTTGAGGATCGAATATAGAGGATTTTTTGTCGACTTGTTCGACGTGCAATAAGATAAACATGGAGGTTCGCAAGGCTACTATGCGCAGAGGAGAGTCTGGTTTCCTTGAGGTGGATTCAACTAAAAAAATGGATCGACCTAAGAGACACTTTTGTACTACCCGAGCGTTGTGAAGAAGTAAGTTATGTCTTGAAAACTATCCATTTAGAAGTTATGTACTTGGAAGCTCTCATGTAAGTTATGTGGCTCTGGCAGGTGATATTTCATCCTACAAAGTCTGCATCAAACTAGTGGTACGTCATAGAGGTAGCCCCTCGTAGTGCACGGACGTATGAGGGCTACCATGTTCCAATCACAGCGGAATCAATGGAGGAGATTGGAGAAGATGCTCAATTAGAAGCCGCTATGGTGGTGTCAGACGAGCATCAAGCTGCTACTCTCTATAGGCTGCATGCAGAGGATCTACAAAATTAAACGGAGGATATCTGCCTAAACGGAGCGCTCTATATAGATATAGGGAGTTATGCTGAGCTATGCGAGGATGAGAGAGAGACCTCTTAAATCCATAAACATTGTATTTGAACAATTTTGCTCCATTTTATAATATATATTGTATTCACGTGGCTATACTTGAGAAATTTAAATTGTGTTTAATCTTCATTGCATCCACTCCAGGTACGTATGCTCAAGGTATGTTCTCACAAGCAGGGACACCCCTCGGTGTGTCGTGAAAGTCTGATATGCCGACGAGCACTGTGCTCCGAGTGCGACGGAGACTGAGGATGCAATCGCGAAGGAGGTGATCTAGTGGAGGGATGAGCAACATCTATGAGCAGAGACGGCCGGATCACCTCCTTCGCAATTGCAGCCTCAGTTTCCATCGCACTCGGAGCGCAATGCTTTTATAAGATACGTAGAATGCACACGGGAGACAAATTCACAAGAACTTCACAGGAATATCTCTACACAGGAATCCTTCCCCCTTTATGAGTCCTCTCTCTCTCTCTCTACTTGTCCATGTTTCCTTCTCCATTCTATATTAAGATTAAATATTCATGTGTTTAATGCAGGTATGGATGATGATGAGTTTCTTTCTTATTTGTCAACCCAGCAGAGGCAGTGGTACGAGGATCATCATCACTCTAGAGTACCATCATGTCGTTCTACTCCTTTAGCATCTCCCTCTGTTTTGGAGCATTCAGCGTACTCCGAAGCTTCAGTGTCTACGCGACGATCTTCACACTCGTCTAGACACCAACGCTCTAGTGGTGGCGGCGGTGGTTGTTGTGGGGATGCCGCCGCTGATGCCTCAACACCGCCTCATGTTCAACGAGTCTCTTTACCTTCCCCTTCTTGGCCCCATCCCCATACGAGCCATGACATTGCCATCTATGCCAGGTTTTGTGCGGCTATTAGCCGTTCCTGGCTACACACCACTACCTACTCCTCCGGGAGTCACCCCAATCGACACTCCTCGCTTTGGGACCCAAAATCCAGTGGAGACACTTGACGTTCATACCCCCATCGACACGCTGCTAGAAACCCCTATCGAGACACCCAAGTTCATGCGTCACAGGCGAGAGGGCTTTCCATACTCTGTCGACTTCAGCGGCGGCATCATCTTGGATGATGAAGGCAAGAAGGTGATCTCGCGCATGCGTGGTCTTTGCTCTCAGGTGTTTTAGTCACTACATACTAAACACTTGGAGTGAAGTATCAAGTGATTTAAAAGACAAAGTCATCAGTATGCTGCATGAAGAGTTTCTCGTGTCAACACGAGATGACCGCTTCAATGAAGACTTGATGAAGGTTTGAATGCGCGAATACTGCAAGCACAAGCGTTCTAAAGTGCAAAAAGCAATAAAGCATGTGTGGAACAGATCAGATTGACTGGCCAAATAAGATTGGAAGAATGCAAAGCGAGCAGCGTGCGAGAATCCTGACAAGTGGAAGCAACAAAAGAAGGCAACCAAAGCGCGAGTAGAGGTAGGGAGCTCGCACCACTTGGGGAGCGGTGGGTGGACATCATTTGAGGCCGATTTTGTAAGTGTTTTTGCATTGCTCTTTATGTTTGGTAGTTCGTCTATTTGTACTTTTAAATTCTAACATAATGGATTCTTTGTGTATTTTGAACAGTGGTCAATGAACAAGACCTGACCCCACACCGTACGAGCGCGAGTACTCAGGCAGAAAAGGCTTAAACGCTGTGATGGATATTCTAAGTTCTCGCGACGGCATGGTTAGTATTACGATTTACTCTTTTCTATTTGTTGTATTGTTTTGTAAATTATATGTTTATACTTACAGAAAGCTGTCTTATTGTTTTTTTTTGTAGGATCCGACAGATACGCTGCTTTGACGTGATGAGATGTCTGATTACACAACGTCACTTTAGCCGTAGCTAGATAGTATTAGGTTCCTTTTGTCATAGCATATGTATAATGAGATGACGTGTATACGTCTTTTTGTAACTATTGGAAAACCATGTATATTTTCTCAATAATGACAATGGTGTTGTAACTATTACATTTGCAAAGCTTAACAATCAAGTGATTTTGCCTATGATGTGTACAATTGTCATTGATTTACTTTCATCAAAGTCACTTTTGTATCTTTATTCTGCAAACAATACTATGGATGATGGAGTTAATGGTTATATTGTCTTGTGGGTGACTACTTTGGGTCTATACCTTGCACTTTCTTTCAATGGTGAATCTGGGCTTATCTTGGATTCATTTAGGTTTACTCTGTTATTGAAACATTCAATATGATTGATGAATGTGCTGCCACCAAAAAAATTTACTCTCGGACGTGGCTATAAGCGTTGTTGTATAAGGCTCTGTAACGTCACTATGAGCGTCGCTATAGGTAGCCTGTAAGCATCGCTATATAGCGACAAGTATAGCGACACATACAGCGACGCATATAGCAATGTTCCCATAGCGACGCTTATAGCGATGTTTCCATAGCAATGCTATTTGCGACTGTCTTAGCGACACCGGGAAGTATAAAAACCCAATGTATTTTCTACGCTAAAAATTTCACAAGTGCACACAACCTCTTGTAGTGGCCAAAGACACCAACCGATATCTAGATACACACACGTGCCATCAATGTCGAAGCCCTGTAGTGTGTGTGTGTTTGGAAAAAATCAATTTCACAAACATACAAAATTCCCTTTAGGGTAGATTCAAACAAAAATAATTTAGAAATAATCTGTATGTTTTGCAATTTAACTCTATTATTTAAAAAAAATTATTCAAGCAAATTTTCTCCATCTTCCCCTCCTTTCAATCGGCTATTTTGATTTCTTAACCAATCTAAGACACACTTTTCTCGAACATTTGGTGTGTGTATGTGTTGGGGGGGGGGGGAGAGAGAGAGAGAGAGAGAGAGAGAGAGAGAGAGAGAGAGACCTCTCGCCCTGTGCTAAAAAAATTTAGGTTTAGTGTAATCTTCAAATTTTCAGATTTACCTCCAACTTTTTAATTTGAAGGTGAGAAAGCCTACAAATTTTTTTATTTTTTTTTGCAACCCCTTAAATTTACTCAATTTACTTCTAAATTTTATCATCTTAGATTTGTCAAGTTTTTGGGGAAAAAATTCAAGCATTCTTCTAAGCCGCTTTGGGGGGGGGGGAGAGAGAGAGAGAGAGAGAGAGAGAGAGAGAGAGAGAGAGAGAGAGAGAGAGAGAGAGAGAGGCTCTTGAGCCCTCAAAAACTCGGTACAAATGTAAGTTTACTAAAGAGACTAAAAAGTTCAAGGCGAATAGATCCCTCCATGCATCGTTCGCTAGAGGAGGCTGCAAAAATGGATGATGCTCGTGATCATGTAGCCTACGTGCAAAAAATTTGGTGCATTTGCTCGATCAGTTATTAACATGACCTGCATCCTAGCACAATGCACCCCCGCCTATCATATTCCACATACCAGCTTTCCATGTAGCCCAACTTTGTCAGAGAGAGAGAGAGAGAGAGAGAGAGAGAGAGAGAGAGAGAGAGAGAGAGAGAGAGAGAGAGAGAGAGAGAGAGAGAATTCCAAGGGCAATAAATCCCTCCATGCGTTGTTCATTAGAGGAGGCTGCAAAATATGGATGTTGCTCCTGATCATGTAGCCTACATGAAGAAAATTTGGTGCATTTGCTCGATGTTTAGCTATTAACATGACCTGCATCTTAGCACAATGCGTCCCCGCGTGGCGTATTCCTTGTGCTAGCTTTCCATGTAGCCCGACTTCATGAGAGAGAGAGAGAGAGAGAGAGAGAGAGAGAGAGAGAGAGAGTTGCGGACATCCAGTTTTGTGGCTCTTATTGGATAGAGAGACAGAGAGATAGAGAGAGTTGTGGCCATTGTGTGAGAAATCTTGGCTAGATCCCGAGTCTATCTTGAAGAAAACCAACAAAATTTTACCATATTTAGAGTAAATACTAACCTACTTCAAATTATGACCTAAAAACTCAAAGAGTTTTAAGTGTGCCCTAATTTTCTTTGGCTAGAAAAAATGTTTTTTTGCATGCTCTGGTTCATTAGGAAAAATATGAACCCAAAAGGGGCCTTGTAAGAGCAGCCAATCAAATTTCAGCCAACAATAGGACATAAAAGAGGGGGCATGGATAAAACTATATCATATAACATATCTATGGAAAGAGTTGGCAATGCACTCCAAATGCACTATTGTCCGACAAATTTGAAGTAAAAATGCTCAAGTTATGGCCGTTCGAAAAATGCCAAAATTGGTGGGACTGTGGCCACAAGCCCATTTCTCATTGGTGTAGAGAGTATATTCCAGAAGCATCTTTAACTTTAAAAGGCCCATTTGGGGTTCATATTTTCCTTGGTTAGTACAGCCACATCAGCTTTTGCAGCACCTCATTGCACACACACACACACACACACACACACACACACACACACACACAGAGAGAGAGAGAGAGAGAGAGAGAGAGAGAGAGAGAGAGAGAGAGATGCAACTTGCAAACAACGCGCGTGCGTGTACACACACACATAGAGAACTCTCCCTTATGGAGCTACTTAGTGAGGACTTCCCATAGGCCCTATAAAGGGCATTTAATTTTATGGATCCTTTATCGCTTAACACAATTGCCCACAAGTTGGAGTCATAACAAGCTACTTTGATGCATGTAATCGGGCATCTTACTTGAAGAAGCCAGTTTAGAAGAAGTATCAAGAATGTGGAGGGTGGTTGGAACACCCTCGAAGAGAACAAAAAAAGTCACTAGACTCGGTATCGTTATGCATGTTCACTGCACATCAAGAAAATCAAAAGCATATGGGCCCCATGTATGGCTAGTAAAGGACCCGACAATGGTGCCTTTAGAGGGCCTATAAAGGAGCCCTCTATTCACTCCACCTTGATACATTAAAATTTCTTGGTCTGAGTGAGAGAGAGAGAGAGAGAGAGAGAGAGAGAGAGAGAGAGAGAGAGAGAGAGAGAGAGAGAGAATCCCTACTTGATTACGTGTGTATCAGAGCGAGAAAGTCCATACTTGTGTACAAAATGGTACGACTGCCAACCAATATGTATAGAAGCATATTGGGGGAGTGAAGCCTCTATCTCTTCATTGTAATGAGTAAGTGTGTGTGTGTGTGTGTGTGTGTGTGAGAGAGAGAGAGAGAGAGAGAGAGAGAGAGAGAGAGAGGTGGGGGATTGAAAAAGAGTACTAGGAACAATAGCACGAGGTCCTAAGATCTAAGCTACAAGTCTTCGATAATTTGAGTGCACAAATGCATACACACATACACACATAGTGACATTGGAAGAACAATCGTAAGTGCTTTCTAATTTGTATCCATAGTCTTGAACTCAAGTGCACATTGTGTGTGTGTGTTTTTTTTTGGGGGGGGGGGGGTTGATTTTATTGAACTTCTAGTATTCTAATGGGGCCAGTTATGTGCGGTGCAATCAATCCATTTGTGTTGATGCCCAAATTGATCGTTCTTTGTGATTTTTGGATCCTCTCTTGTTGTAGTAGGGTCATCCTGCTTTGTACTATGTTGGTATTCCTTCACTATGTAATCGATTGACTAAGACTTTTTTGGTGGTATTCACTACATATGCAACATCATGAATTGCTCAAAATTCCATGGTATCCCATAAAAAAAGGTGCAAGCTCTCTCTTAGTGGGCTTGTAGGATGAGAACATGTGCTAGGTTTATCCTAAAGTTGACGACATGTGTTACAAATTAGGACTTCAATTATTCATTAATGGGCGAAAACATGGAATGCATGATGTTTCCTCAAATACATGTGCTCTCTATCCTAGTTTGGAAAAGTGATGATAGGGCCAAGCAATTACATGTGCTCTCTATCCTAGTTTGGAAAAGTGATAATATGGCATTGAAAGAAATTACGCACAAATGATGAAATAGCCTGTGTAGTATTGTCTGTACTGGAAACGAATGCCGAAATGAACCCAAATGAAAATTTTGATTAGACCAAGATCTACAAGCTGTCCTTAAGTAGTTTTTGACCTATTGAAACTCGTCAAAGCTCACAAAAACCAGAGAAAGTGAGTAGGTGTGTGCTTGAGCTTCTGGCGACTAAGCCCGAGAGGGTGCAACCTGCTTTGATACAAATTGTTGGAATTAGGATTGTAGGAAAACACACACAAGAAGATGAAGGAAGCTCAAGGCACACAACATAGAGTGTATTACTTAGTGTGCAATGGAAAGATAAGATAGCCCTAGAGTGATGGACGTATATACAATGCATAGGGGAAAAAACCTCCTACTGAGGGGAAAATTGCGTTGACGGTCCTAAGTGTGTTCACAAACATCACTACTACATGCATATGGTAACAATGTGATCCATTTGGGAGAAAACATATGTACTGGGTGGGTTTGATCGCATGATTTCCCTGTCATAGAACGAATGTGTTATCACTACATTAGTGCAAAGATTTTGTTATGTAAGGAGTTTACACCAAGTTCACATTTAGTTCACACCACCAAAATGTAGTCCAAATACCTTGCAAATTTCACATACACCGAGTTCAAACAAGTTTACATGTTTACATTTGCCTGAGTGTAGACTTAGTTTACATCTAGTTCACATTCAAGATCCACAAGAGATGATGATTGTGATCTTCACTGACAAGAGATGACGATTTTCAACCATAGATACCCTCTCAGGTGTTATTTAGTGATGATGCCTCTTGCCGCTAATTGACACCTCCATAGGGGGATGGGATCAATGACCCACATTAGGCATCAGGAGGTGTCACCTGTCACATCACATTTTTAAATTAAGTGTGAACTAATGTTTGTGAACTCACTATAAACTTGAGCTAATCTGGCTGTGAAGTTAGTGTACACCACACTAAAATTGGTGTGAATTTGGGAGAGTATGTGCACCATACCAAATTTGGTGTGAACTTGATGTGAACTAAATTTCAACTAAATGTGAACGCATCTGTGATGACTTGATCTATAAACTTAGCACACACAAGACTTCCACAAGTACGTAATAGCTTAGCGGTTAGAACAAGCTCAAGGCATGGAGATTGCATGGGTTCAAGACTTGGATATGGGACCCTTGGGAACCTTTTACATTCCCTAAACAATTAAACAGTCATGATCAACCAACAATCGTGAGCTGTTGATCCCAAAAGGAGGTGTCAATTATATAGTGACATCCCCCCCGATACTAGTTGACACCTCTTTTTTGGAGGGGATCTCTGGTCCTAGATTGTTGTTTATCATGGACAATCCGATCCATTTGGGAGAACAATATAATTGGAGAACAATATATATTGGAGAGGATTTGACATCATGACCTCCTTGTCATGGAGTGAATGTTGTACCACTACACTAGCACATGCGTTTTGTTATGTAGGGAATGATGAGGCATAATATCAACCATGGGAATGGGACTTTTTGACACCTTTTACGAATGAGTTTTACTTTATTCTTTTTACATGGGATTTTTTCTTTTGTTGAAACCAAACCACATGTGCTAAGCACAGATGAACCAAAGTATAGCATACAACATCTATCTTGATTTTGATCTCTTTCGTTCTATTATTCTTAACATATACTCTACTAACACTTAATGAGCAAGCTCTTGTGGATTCAAAGCCTACTAGTCCTGTTGTGTATAAACCACCTTTAGCTAAAAATCCTATTCATTTGAAATAAGTGAAACTATCACTAGAGGCTATAGATTTAAGCAAAAAATTGCAGCAATATCATATTCAATTGAAATTAGCAAGGATGTGGTAGCATATTCTTAGTATCTCTCGAATGACTTTCTTTGAACCCTTTCTCTTTTTTAGCACGGTGTGCAAGGTATATAGTATACAGTCATCAAAAAATAGGCAAAGATGGGGACGATGAATCGAGTGAGAATGGCCTACATGCAACATAAGGTATAATCATTTTATTAAATGCACTAAAACAAGAGTCTAGAGACAAGGAGCACATAGAAAATGGTCAATCTTGGTGGACAGATCTTTTTAGTAGTCAACATATTAGGGCATATGATAGAAATATATAAAAAAATGTTAGTTAATTTGGTTTCTACTAGCTATCATGTTGATGTTCCTTATGTTAGTGTGAAAGGTATAGTGAGTGTCGATCAACGTGATGTTGGCCAATTTGGCCTAATTGTGCCTATTACTTACAACTTGTGTGATCATATGCTCAATCCAGGTGTCATGATTTCTTTTGTGGGAAGAATCCCTTCCTCTCTTGCAAAGTGCTTCTCTCTTGAAGTATTGAATCTGAGTGACAATCGGCTAACATGAAACTTTCATGAAGCTAATGTAAGCCAATTGCTAGCTCTCCTAGCAGTGGACTAGGTTGCCTGGTTGGAACAGACGGTGTTTGTAAGCTTGTTTTTGCCAACATCAAAGATTGTTTGGCTGCCTTCACTAGATCCTAGAGGGTTAGGGATGTTGTAAGGTGGAAAATTTGGATAAAAAGCATATTGTTGCACCTTTGTAAGCTCAAAATTTTGCTTAACCTTCGAGGTGAATGCCCCTCATCATAAGGAAAGAGCCTAAGTCATACTCTGTGTATACATCTCCGTGAAAATTCTTAAAACACCCAAATTTTAAGCCAATGTTGAGTGTTCCTTTTATCACCTTTCCTCCTTGCTTGCTCAGTTTGTGCAGGGGATGCCCTCCAGTTCAGTCCTGCAAAGATCCAAGCGCATCAGATACCTGTAGTTTTCGAGTGTGGGTGGAATTGTGCCTGACAAAAAATTGTTGCGAAGGTGCAAACATTGATTCTTGGCATAAGCCCTAGCTCTAGTGGAATGTGACTTGTGAGATGGTTGTTTGAAAGAGCTAGCCACTCTGGGCTGCTACAATTTGATGTGAGTGTGTGTTTGCGCAGATGTGTGCATGAGTGTGCGCTGCATCCGAGGAAGGGGAGAAGAGCACGAGATCGTGTGTGGGTTGAGCAGCCTCTGGAACTAGTGAGTGAGGTGCTCCTTACTCATATATGTATAATGAATAAGGGTATGTACACATGTGGACGGCAGCCGGACGCCGAGCAAAAGATGGAGCGCCTTTATCCCAACACTCTCCCACTTAAAGGTGATGCACCAATAGGTGAGACATACTAGGTAAACTACTAGTATGCCCACCGGCTCACTCTGTTGTTCTACACGCAGTTGTATCGGCTCTGGTGGTAGGCTAGTGTGCGTACCCACACTAGAGCCTGCATGTAAATCCCGCAGTCAACTCTATATGGTCTCCAAAGCTCCACAAAGCATCGTGCTAGTTTCAGTCAACATAAGACTGACTATCCCTGCTGTAAATGCTCCCATTGCAACTGCCAGATAATGCCTTGATACCAACAAGTCGAACATGAGATTCCCAAAACACAGACAAAATCTGCACAAACCTGGCTGTACTTGCCTGTAGATGCGATGCTTCCTATGCGCTATTTGCAATCACTACATCATTTGGAATACCCATTGTGTATGGATGTGTCAACGTCGACACTGGGTAACCTATGTCCCTGTCACCCATAGGCAAAACTGTGCATCCTGGTACCAACTCATTAGCCTCTAACATGAGCATATAAAAAAACTCCATATCTGTCAGCTCTGTTTGTGTCTCTAGGGAGCAGACGTGCTCTATCTCTACCTGCACAAAGTCTGACAACACCTACTACGTCTCACTAGAGCACTGCCGCTCTATCTCTGTCTCTATCGAGTCTACTGACACGTCTTGCACAGCTAAATGCTATGTCTCCTGAGCATGATGGAGATCACTAGTGAAAGAGACACGTCTCGTCTCTCGCTCAAAGCATTCTAGCAACAAAATCGAGACTACATTGTCCTGTACCTTAGACACATGCATAGGATATACCACATCGCTGCTGGCTCCTGTGGCAATCAATAGTGAGCCACAATGCATCTAGAAAGACTGTTGTGTAAGTAATGTCTCACAACCAAAAGCTACCAACTGTCTCACTGAGATCAACAAGCTCTGTCTCAGCTGAGGAACATAGCGCACATGCCGTAGCGTGTATGACACACCACTGGGAAAATACAAGCAAACATCACTATGTCAAATACCAAACCATCGGCCAAGTGTAGACAACAAAACTCCCACTAGAGAAGGTGCTAAACCAGTCACGATGCGATGTGACATAGAAATTGCATCATCATCTAGCAACAAAAGTTAGGAAGTGTCATTGCTCAAAGACATGTAATCAGGAGGAACGCTAAAGGCAAATGTGACATCACCGTCAGTGGCATATGAAGACACTACTCTAGCATGTGTCAAAACCTCATGTGCACCATGCATAGATCTTTGATGTTGACTCATACACCTGAAACAACGGCGTCTAACGTTCCATGTGTGACCGTAATGCCAACAACGAAAGTATCGGCAAGAACGTCGTCTGTCAAAACTCATCGTAGTGGACTCTACAATGTCGTACATATCTGCAACCATAAGTGAATGGTTAAGAACCAAAGTAAGAAGAAATCTGGCGGAATCTCCCCTGTAAAGTGAGCAAAACCTCAAGTATAATCTCAAGCATAAACCATGCCAAAAACTGGCAACAAAGTGGGAGGTAGCTCGATCACTATCACAATGCTCAAAAGCATGATCAATCGTTTTAAAATTGACACTCATATATGCATAAAACCAACTCCACAATCTGCAAACTCTACAAGCATAAATTGGGACAAGCTGCTCAGCCGAGAGTAAAGCGTATAACCATATACGCAAGTAGAGAGAAAAATACCTCAAAATGCATCCCACAAGACACTGCCTGCAAAAACCCGTGACTAGCCTGTGATGTAGCCACACAAGCATATGCAAATCTTCACTCCTGCGAGAGTGGGGACAAGAACACCAAACTGTGTCTAAACTGACAAAACCTGTCAAAATCTATCAAAGTGAGAGTAAACTCTCTATCACTGTCAAAGTGGGGGTCTAGCTCGACCACTAAACCATCAGAGAGAAAGCTGTGGATACGCATACACCATGACAAGAATCTGGGAAAATCCGGCAAAGTTTTTCTTGAAAACTGAGAAAAAACTCAAAAGTTTCCCAAATACGCATGAAAATAGACACTCAGTGTCTCAGTAAACATATCCACAAATGGTCTACATCAATGCCAAAAGCCTGACAAACCGGCTCACTCTAACCGAGTGGCTCTATGGATATGTACCTATCCAAAAACCACTACAAACTTGTAAATTTGATACCTGCAAGCTACATCTAGCTCAAGCTGTATCCACATATGCATACATAGCATGAAACTGCACAAAATCGTGCAAAAACTGCTCTCTAGTGCTTCACACAAGCTGCACTGCAACTTGTGAGCAAAACCGTTGAAAATTGGCAACTACTACCTCATCGGTTGGTAAACACGTCGATCGAAAACATATGTTAAGAGCCGTGTGTGCTTAAGGAAAAAACCCGCTCTAGAATGGGCCGTGGAAGCTGGATCTGTCGTATATGCCATCAAAACCAAAATTGGAGAAAATCGTCGAAGTTGAAAAGCCGCGGATGCTGGGAAGAAGCACCAATGCTATGGCCGCTTTTGCTTGAAGTCGAGAAAACGCTTGATGTCGGCTTCCGCCACCGGGCGGAAGCACGCTAGTCGAATAGCCGCATGATCAATATCCAAACCGATATGCCGGGCTATAAACATGAAACAGTAGAAGAAACGTCAAGACGTCGAGAAAAAACAGCCAAAATCGGTGTTGAAAACGATGTCAAAACGGCTAATCGCCGATGCTAGAGGCTGCTGCTAAGCCAATACGAAATGTCAATGTCGAGGTTGTTGAAAAACCGTAGCCGAGGAGAAGCCAACGTTGGGTCGATGTTGAGTGATGTTCGGACTTACTCATCGAGGCTCGCAAATGCCACAAACGCCTGTGTGTGTGCACATGAGCACACGCCAAAAGAGAGGACACTCTCTCTACCTCTCACTCGCTCGCTATCTCTCTCTCTCTCACTCGTTCGCTATCTCTCTCTCACGCTCGCTCGCTCTCAATCTCATTCTCATGTGTTGCCTTTATTGTATATATACGAAGGGTAAAATAATGTTAGTAAGTTAATAGGTGGAGGGTGTTAGTCATGAATGTGCAGCTACATTCCTTTATCCTAACAATCTCCGACTTAAAGTCCAATGTGACTATAAGTGGATATGACTAAATCTAGTAAGTGCATCCATGAAGTGCAAAAAATTCACCCTTGTACAATTTGTTCACCCTACATCCATTAACTTGATGCCAATGTGCAAACCGCTCCATAGCTAGACTTTTTGTAAGAGCATCTGCTCGATCGTCATCATAGTGGACCTTGACACGATCCAATTTGTTATCCACCAATGCATCCTGAATGAGATGATACCTCACCTCAATGTGTGAAACATGGTATTTCTTGCCAAAGCAAAGGCACTTTGACTATCACAGTGCAAAGTTGGAACTTGATTAATGTCTAAATCTCCCACTAAATGTGCCAACCAAATGACTTCCTTATTGGTATCTAACATTGCAATGTACTCAATCTCAGTATCAAAAGAAGACATACAGTCTTAGAGAGATGATATCTAAGAAATGGATCCTTCTGCAAATACAAAAGTTTAGCTAGATGTAGATCTCCTATTATCTTTGCAACTCACATGATTCATCGATGTTACCAAAGTGTAGATACCTGCTCGCTCTACCATTCAAGTATCTCAGGATGTGTTACATCTATGTAACCAAAATTGATTCATTGATGCTACCAAAGTGTAGACACCTGCTCGCTCTATGTTAGGTTTCTAAGCTCGTGGGAACACTGCTTATAGCATGCAGTGCAGGTTCAGTTGGAGTTTAAGTTTTTCATGGGTAAGTTTGCATGGCTCCAATTATATATATAAGACTTCTTTTGAGAATTAATACAAGCCAAATCAAGTATAGCATTATTTTTGTATTATTGTATCAATTTCTCTCTCTCCCTCTCTCTTGCTCGCTCTGCCTGTACACTCTCCATGTCCTGCATCCGGTACCACCCACCTTAGCTGCACCCATCATATGGTATCAGAGCTCCTAGGCACGGGCTAGAAGAGCTTGGCGCTGGCAAGGCAAGGCGATCCTTGGCGCTGTCAAGCACAAGTGCCGTTGAAGACTTGCAGGCGGAGGAAGTAGGCATCTCTAAACGCTACCTCAGTGCACATCCCATGTACAAAGGGCAACTCTCAAGGTGGTTTTAAGCTTCTACAGTGTTGCAACACGTGGTGCAGGTGGTGGTGTCAACTTGTGTGGCACAGAGAGCAGCGAGCCTAGGCAGTGGTGACAGTTTGGTGCTACAACTCAACATAGGTTGGGGTCTCCTATGTACTAGGTGATATTGACGAGCTTGCTAGCAAGCTTGAGTGTAGGTCCAAGTCGCTCATCACAGAGAATCCAGGAGAATCCAAGAGGGCATTGATGTCATCACAGGAGTTTGTGAGCGTTGTCAACAAGATACCTTGCATAGCTAAGAGCTGAACCGCACCAAGAGAAGACGAGCATGAGGATGCACACACGACCTTGCTTCAACCGACGGCGACAACAGCTTCTACGCACAGATTCCTCGTTCATCGTGTTCTTGCATATAGTTATTATTATTATTATTATTGTCTTTTCATACTTAATTAAGCAAAGGTCCCTCCATTTTTTCTTCAACCAAGAACGTTTTCACACCCACCATCAGCCATAATTGTGAAACCGGTTCACAAGCATGCGGTGCAGGTTCAATTGGAGTTTAAGTTTTGCATGGAAAGTTGTGGTGGTGGGTGCGATGGGCAGCATGTGAGTGGCAACACATGCATGGGCTCACCCATAGGGAGGTGCAGAAGACGCTTAGAAAATATACATGCAGGAACATGGGCAAATAGCAAAGCCTTTAGTTTGAGGAAAGTGGGAGAAGGAATCTTGCCATCTAATTAATTAATAAAGGTGAAATAGATTGAGTAGGTATAGAGTATTGCATTCTATGTTTTACAAAGGCAATGCAACCCTCCTTAAGTGCAGCCCTCCAATCAACAATAGTAGGTAGAGAGCATTGCATTCAGTGTTTTGTAGAGGCAATGCAACCCTCGAATCAGCAGTAAACTAGCTTCAAATCTAGTTAGAAGTATTAAGTGCAGCTTGTGTATTCCAACCCTTGTATGTGAAAAGGGGGGAGGGGGGAGTGAGCTATTTTCCTCCGCATACATTTAAACACCCAAACTTATATTATGCATTGCTAGCATCATTAAGGCTGCCCAAAAATACACATGATCAAGGAAAATGAGCGTGTGAGAGGTAGGGAAAAAACATATCATTTTGAAAGATAGCTTTCAATATTAGCAAGCCATGACTCCTATCTTTCAAAAATGTCAAGGCTCTCCATAATTAATTTCATCAAAGATTTTTTTCCATCGTTGAAAAATTAATGTGAAAAAAATATTGTTGGAACTACAAATTAGCAGGTGACCCACGCATTGTTGCAACAACAAAATTTACAATAAAATACTCAGGACTACAAACTTTGTGCATGAATAAGATTACGTCTTCTTAAAATAATTCACACCGAACATTTTGATGAGGAAGAGGATGTGTGTGTGTGTGTGTGTGTGTGTGTGTGTGAGAGAGAGAGAGAGAGAGAGAGAGAGAGAGAGAGAGAGAGAGAGATCACTTCATGCTCAAGTAGTGTCAAGATTGGAATGAAGGGTCACCATCTAGGATGCAAGCCTAGTGGGAGTGAAGAGTCACCATCTACAGATGCAAGCCTAGTGGCACACTCAATGTAATAGCTTAGCTTCATGCATAGATATATTAGTGCTATTGAGAGCCCAAATTAGATTAGGCATCACAATTGGCAAGGGGATCATAGGAGCCCATCACTTTGTCTTGCCCACAAATGTAGTGGAAATTATTAAATACTTATTTTATTGTAATTGATAGGTGGCAAAAGCATAAGTGAACTAGGGACTATGCAAAAGGATAGAACATTTATGGTGGCATTTCATTATTTAAGTGCTCTTTATGAGCTATGGTCGTCATTAGGCCCGGGCAAACAATCTATATTCATTTTTGAGCATTCAAGAAATCTATAAATAAATACGTGCAAGAGGAAAATGCTCACTCTTGCAAGGGGGGAGATTGCACCCAATGCCTTGTGTCATTCTTCTTTCTATGCCCTCTCCTCTCCCTCTGTGCTAGTGTAGCACTTTGCTATAGGAGGTGCACTTGCACGTTCTCTCGTGCTCTCTCTCGCTCTTTGTTTGTCTTACATCGTGTATAGCATTGGTTATGTGCAAGTGCGGTTCATTAAGCATGTATATCTATGGGTTTTATCACTTGGAATATGGTATTTTGTGTATTTCTTAGGCCCTCAACGCTCTTAGTTGTTGTAGTGGTATCAAAGCCTCAGGCTACGCTCGAATGATTGTAGGCCTTGAATATGATGAAAGCTAAGTTTTATTTCCTTGAGTATTTTTGTTACTTGCTAGCTTTAATTGATTAAAGTTGTGTAGGGATTAATGTTAAACACATAAATTAATCAACGTCTTTTTGGACTAATTAGAGCACATTTCTTGTTAGCAATACATGGAAATTAGTACTAATAATATTAATCAAGGATAAGAAGCTAGCTTTTTATTTATGGTATTAGTATATTTATAGCATGACTGTTTGGGCATGAAACTATGATCAGATTGAGAACATCCTATATTTTAGATGCTAGTATACAACTCAAATAGGGGTAGTTGAGAGGATTTATGTAGACATGATTGAGGTCCAAAGAGAGAACACAAATATAAGTTATGAGTTTGAGAAATGGTGTGGTGAATAAGAGATGGAATGAAAGTTTAACAAAATACACTACCACACGTCGCACAAATATCGACGTCCGTATCGACAAAAATAAATTAGTTATAAAAAACCCGATTGTCGGTATGCTTATCGGTATGAGCATCGGTACCAACACATTGGTATGGTCGCAAGTATACAAGGCATTGACATATGCATTGAAATATAATATGTGCATACTGACAGCCATAACAACGCCTATATGGATGCTGATATGGAGCCAAAACTTGTAAAAAAATATTTAGCAGAGAGGGCTGACATCTGATGCTGCATATACTGCAGCACCAAAAGAAGCCTTCTCTTATTGACCATGACGAGATCCACAAAACATAACCATAACAATACTTGCAAACCATTACTTGCAAATCATAACCATCATGTAAATTGCAAAACACAACCTTAATTGAATTCTAAAACCATAACCATAACCTTTAGCATAACCTTTAGCATAACCATGACCATAACCTTAAACCATAACCATAACCAAATACTGAAACCATAATCAAATTTTGAAACCACAACCAAAACCTCAAACCATATTTCTAACCGAATTTTGAAACCATAACCATAAATCTATCTAAATCTACAACCATCACCTCAAACCATCACTATAAACAAATTCTAAAACCATAACCATAAATGAACATAACCTCAAACCATAAGCATAACCGAACTTTGAAACCATAACCATAAACAAATTTTGAAACCATAACTATAACATCAAACCATAACCATAACCAAATTCTAAAACTATAACCATAATCAAATATTGAAACCATAACCATAACCAAATTTTGAAACCATAACCATAACCATAACCATAACCATAACCTCAAGTTTGGCTTTTCAAGTAAATTAGTATGACATATTTATATTTACTTGAAAAAATCTGTAACACTCGTTTCGAACCACCCATAAAGAGATTGTAGGTTAAGCATTGCCAAAGTTGCACGAAGAACATAAATGTTGGCACCGTTGTAATGTGACATGCGGGCAAGCCTTTTCATCATCTCTCCTTCATCTTTGTCATTCTCATGCCATTGTTGTGGATGGGATAGTTGAGGTCAAGATGTATTGTTTCCTTGATTGCTGGAGCTTTCTCCACCTTAGCTTTCAATGATGGGGTCCAATGTCGAAGAATATATCCAATATCTATTCCATCTCAACTTTTTGAAAAGAAGCATCGATGGTTGATGGACTAGACTCCACCGGTAGTGTTTCATTTGATGTTCACCTCCTTTCTTGAGTCCGTGTTGAGATTGGAGCTATATTGATATCCAAGATTTGACCAGTGCTCTCTTGACCATGAGATTGATAACGTAGATCTTGTAGCTTCTCTACAAGAAAAAGACCATTGTTGAGTAACAAAGACCTTGAATCCTATGCATGTGATGACACCTAGAAGGCTATGTGTCAGAACGCTACATCCCTCACTATGCCTATATATGAGGCACTTTGTACATGAATTTCTAATTGAATAATTATGCATCCTTTTATTATGAATGGCTCTCTTGTTTATCCGCCATAGACCTTACACCTGGGTCGACCTCTCCTTGTAGCTCATGCTTGAAGCTCATTGGACCCCTTCAAGCCTAGCCAATCACAAGCAGGAGGTAAAACAAGTAACAAGGGTAGCCTTGGGATAAGTGTCCCCCTTTCCCCTTTGAGAGAGAGGACTTGATAAATGATAAAAAAATTAATTAGATCTTCTAAATTATCTTTGGACCCCTTATATTTTTTGTTTTTGAAAGATTTGATGTTTACATAGCATACAAGGACATGCTATCCTATCATCCATAATTTATTTAAAGATTGTAAAACAAATTAACAAGTAATATTGAGTGCACATGTACGGCTTGGCTGTTATTAGAGCGTATAACATGAGCTTACAGATAAATGTGAACAAACTTTTTGCTAGCCCTAAGCAGACCATAAACGTCTTTGTACGACTAACCATGATGGCCAAACCAAAATCCGCTAGCCCTAATTAACTGTGACTAATAAGCGTATTTACATGACTAATCCTAATCAACCAAACCATTTTTCGCTAGCCCTAATCGGCCAAACCAACAACGTCTTTGCATGACCATCCCTAATTAGACAAACCAAAAGTAGATAACAATGTAACTTAACTACCTCAAAATATCTAGCTACTCTGTCTAGAGGTGCACAGAGATCAAGACCACTGGATAATACTTTTGTCTTTATTGATCAATGCCTATATTCATAGGTGTGACATAAGTACACATCCACATCTACATGACAGTGCATGTAGATCGAGGACAAACCCTTATACATAAAAATCCATCCTAAAGCTCTTAGCTCATTTTATACCTGTCAAAAAACACTATCAAAGCCCATCTTATGGCAACCCTCTTCATATCACAAATATTCAAGTACCATGGCTTTCCAATGTCCATAGTGTCGGATAGAGATCCTAGAATGACCAATAGGGTCTCTTTGAGAATTTAGGGACAATGCTAAATTTCTCTTTTGCCTATCATCCGCAAACGGATGGCCAAAGTGAAATAGCTAACCTAGCCATTCTTGATCTACTAAAAGTCTATGTAGCGAAAGTAGATCAAAGATCCCAATGGGAGAAGTACTTATCCTTAGTGGAGTATGCCTACAGTAACACTGTACATACTTCCATGGGAAAAGCACCTTTCGAGGTTATTGAGGGAAGATAAAAAATTCCCCTGCTACTTAAGGTACACGGGAAGATCTTCACCTGCAGATGAGTATAGCTGAGACCTACAAGAATCTTTCCAAAAGATTAAGGATGCTATCTCTATCTCACAACGAATGTAAAAGGCTGCTGCTAATAAGCACAGAAGAGCCCAAGCCTTTAAAGAAAATGATTGGGTCTTACTTAAAGTTCCCAAGGCTCGATTAAGGCACACGAAGGGCAAGAATGCTACGGGACACTAAAAGTACTATGCTAAGCTAGCAAAAAGGTAATATGGTCCCTTCCACATTCTTAGACAAATCAATAAGATGACCTACCAGCTCAAGTTGCCCAGCCATTGGCTCATACACAATTCTTTCCATGTGAGCCTACTAAAGCCTTACAAAGGAGAGCCACCTTAAGAACCAACTGTTGAAGACCCACATGAGATCGAGGACCAAGAAGAGGTGCTGCAGCCCGAGTCCATTCTCTGACATGAAGACAAGGTATTAAGAGGCGGTAAGACTATCTGACGATATCTTATTAAGTTTAAGAATTATCCTTTTGAAGATGCTAGATGGATGCAAGGCATACAATTAAAGGATAACCTAAACCTTGTCAATGCTTCCCTAGAGTAAGAAAATGTACAAATGTTTAAAATGAACAAAGTTTTTGTCTTATAAGACTCTCTTTTTCTTTATTGTGCACAAATGTGAAGTAGTATTCATGCTTAGAATCAAGTTTAATTAGATGACGTCTCCCAAACACCAAGTAGAGCTTGTCGCTCTACTATGGAAGATTGATAGGACCAATGTGCAGACATGCTTGCGGCAGCTTAGGCTCTCAAGCACTAAATGGACTAGTCATCCATTCTGGAACGATGTCGTAGGGTAAGATAGGGATCCTCTACCTGCTAGAAAAAGGACTAATGAATAGGATTTATCTTCTCTACTCCATTGTCGAGGACGACTATGATTTCAAGAGAGAGGTAATGTCATAATTACTAATATCTAATTCTCCTAAATGATTTTCTCATGTTAAACTAATCATTTAATATGGGGAAGTGCCAAGGGAGAAAAAGCTAGAATATTGGTTAAGCTGACAGACCGGCCACAATAGGGATCCAAAGGGGGGGCCATCTGCAAAAGAGAAATGTGCAACAATGGGCTTTAAAGACCCTAAGGGTCAGCCCATTAAGACTTCCAAAATGCTAAGGTTTCAAAAATCAAAGGTTGTGTCCAATGGTCAAGCTTATAACAATAAAATGGTTTGTATGTGCAAAAAAAGTCTTCATGATTCCTACAAAGGAGGGGGCGTGTAATGGAATTTGCCTATTCAATTTGAGACTAGCGGAATTTAATGAGAGTACTTTCAAGAAATGATTTTGTGAGCATAGCGGGTTGACATAATTGAAGATAGCAACATAATCATAGCAATTAGTTAACTTGGCATAGACAATACTTTTGCAAGAGAGAGAATTTAGAGAACATGACAACAGTTGAGGACCGGATTTATGTGGAGCTGGTCCCCCCTCCAATAGGCATTTGTATTATGATTTCTCCCATGAAGAGAGACTTGTTACAATACATTCTTTGTGTTCCTTGTGACCTAGGTGAAGCAATGAAGATGGAAAGCTTCATGCATCACCATCATAGCATAACCTAAACTTGAAGAAAGCTTTAACTATACCAAGCCTCAGTCCCAAGACCTCAAACACCTTCGAAGGTGGAGAGAGCTAGCAGGGAATGAGGGTAGGGAAGAGGAAGAAGAAACATTTCATACGAGAAAGATCTAGTTCCTCACTTATCATAACTCTTGTGCTAGCATACATAATAGCATAGTAATGAAGGAGAAATAGATGGAAAGCTCAAGCATTGAAGCATGGCTCTTGGATGGATTTGCACTCCATAGCCAAGAGTGTTGGTGTAGGCTCTCAACCTCTACTTGCTTGGAGAAGGAGAGGGAGTTCTTGCACTTTGCATAGTACACCATGAGAGTGTTTGTGAGTGTGTGTGGGTGAGTATACCCCCTAAGCACCCCCCTAGCTTGCTTGGGTCGACCCCCCCTTGTAGCTCATGCTTGAAGCTCATTGGACCCCTCCAGGCCTAGCCAATCACAAGCAGGAGCCATTACAAGCAACATGGGTAGCCTTGGGACCCCTTTCCCCTTTGAGAGAGAGGACTTGATAAATGCAAAATTGATTAATTAAATATCCTAAATTATCATTGGACCCCTTGGGTGGCCAACCAATAGGCTTCGGGCACACCATGAGGGCAACATGGGGAGGAACTTGACAAGTGTCCTTGCTGCCTCTTCAAGCTGGGGCTTCCCTTGTGTGTGTGTGTGTGTGTGTGTGTTCTCTCTCATCCCCCCCCTTGTAGGCTCGCCCCCCTCCTTGTAGGGATCTTTTTGAATTTGGATGAGCAAGCCCCTTAGTCATCAAGCATGACTAAGCACTTGAAGTAGGGGGTGTTCCCACAAGCATCTCAGGCAAGCTTCTCAAGGCACCTCAAGCACCTTAATCATGCACCAAGTCAAGCACCTCAAGCATGGAGTCAGTCAAGCACCTCAAGCATCTTAATCAAGCACCTCAAGCAGGACAAGCACCTCAAGCACGACAAGCACCTTGAGCTTGGGCCGGGTTCCCACCTCAAGCTCAGCCCTAGCTTACCTAAGGTCAAAGGACTTTTACGCACATTATTGGAGGTCTTCAATGAAGCTAACCCTAAGGTCTTATGCTCCATTGGTTAGCCTTGCTCTTGATAGACCATCTCCCATTTGGGCCCCTTTACTATTGGCCCCGTGTTGAGATAGAGCTATAAGCACATATCTATATCTTAACACTTGTTCCCATTTATTCTCCCACATTAAGTGATCAATTTAATATGAGAAAATCATTTGGGTTGGTTAGATATTAGATTTTATGACAGGGCGAGCCTTGCAAGTAGGGGATGAGAGAGAAACACACACACACACACACACACACACACACACACACACACACACACACACTCACAAGCTTCCTTTACACAAAGGGAATGAGGGACACATGTCAGCTCCCTAGCCCAGATGCCCACAAGGTGCACTCCAATCCTATTGGATGGCCATGGAGGTGGACCAATGAGAATTAGGCTAGAGTAAATCTAGTTTAATTCATTTAAAAAACACTTAATAAAAGAATCAATAAGAATTAAACTCTCTAGAAGACTATTGGAAAGTCTCCCAAGGGGTCCAATGAGCATTCAATAGCCCAATGGTTTGCCTGATTCCTATTGGCCAGGAGACAAAGGGGTCCAATGAGAGTTTAGTTGCATTAATTAATCACCTAAAGCTCTCGCAAAAGGGGAAAGGGGGACACATGTCATAAGGCTATCACTTATGCTAATTTTCATTGGCTAAGCCTGGAGGGGCCCAATGGGAAGCCAGCAAGAGGAAATAGCATGAGGGGTCGACCAAGAGAGAGAGCGGCCTGAATTTCTCAGGGCATTATTCCACACACACTCACACTAGCTCATGTGTGAAGCAAGCAGACTCTCTCTCTCCTTCTGGAATGCTTATCACCTGCTCCAAGCTTGTGAGAACGGAGGCCTACACCAAAAACTCTCGGCTTTGTGATGCAAATCCAACCAAGATCCAAGATTCAATGCATGCTCATCTCCTCTAACCTGCTAATTACTTAGATATGCTATGCTAATATGAGTGATTATGTGAGAAGATGTACATCTTTCTCGTAAGACTCCTTCTTCCTCTCAATCTACTCTCATACCCCGCTAGCTCTCACCATCTTCGAAGGTGTGTGAGGTCTTGGGTCTGAGACTCTGAGGGAATTGATGTTGTGTTTTATAAGTGTTTTTCTTATTGCTTGAAGCTTCCATCTTCATTGCACTAGCTAGTTATTGAAGGAACAAAAAGAATTGTATTGTAAAATGTCTCTCTTGATGGGGGAAACCTATAATACAAAGCCTTTTGGAGGGGGGACCGGATCCATGTAAATCCGGTCCTCAACTATTGTCAATAGCTTAATTTCTCTCTCTTTTGAAGTATTGTTCATGCCTATCTAACTAGGTGTTATGCTTTTTGTTGCTCTCTCCACCCCAAGCACTCTTGTTATGATCATTAGGAATATATTCTAATGAAATGCTCACTATGTTCATGCTATTTTCCGCTACACACAAGTTACTAGGCCATTAAATGTTAGATTTGTATCAGAGCACAAGGTTTATCTTTTCTTGCTCAAGAAGGGAGGTCCTCAAGCCAGCTATAAATGGTTGGTATTATTAATTGCAATTGAGTAAGTAGAATAGGGAATTTTTAGCCTTGCAATGTGCCTGCCTTTGTGCAAATAATGGGGCATCACCGTCAAGAGCTATGGTCTTAATAGTGGAGTCCTATGGGGCTTGCCTATGGCTTCGGCTTAACCACTATTGAGCTATTAGAAGCTTGACAGGAGCCGGTGCTATTTTGGTGTTGAAAGACCCTCTCTTCTATTGCTTGCGATCAATGGTATTCGAGCCACAGATACAGTAGCTTGAGTGCTTTTCTAAAGGGGTAAAGAGGAGTAGCAAGTAGGGCTTGAAATGCCAAAGTACACCTAAAAAACAGATTACACCTAAAACTTGTTAGAATGGATGACAATAATAAAGAGAGTGAAATTAATGTTGATAGCTTTGATTTTGCTAACGAGCAGGCTACTAATGATGCCCCTATGCTTGTTAACTACTTTGTTTCTAGGCTTCAACAAGCCATGGGAAATCCATTCCTCCAAAGTGAAGTGCAACGGCAACTTCGTGCTCATGGGATTCTCCAAATTCCCTACCATGACGAGAGAGTACCTAGGAGGCCTCCTTGCAAGACTCCCAAAAGAGGCCTCTCTCCGATCGGGAAGAAGAAGAGGATCTATACGAAGGGCTCAAAAATTTGCTGCTTGATGACACATCTCCTTCTCGAAGGAGAACTCAAGAGCCCCCACCGAATGAACGAGAAATAAGTGAGTCTCCTACCACCTCGGTGGAGATGGCTCCACGAAGACGGCGTGCTAAACACTCTCCATCACCTCCTAAATGGAGAAGACCATCGCACACTTCTCCACACCATAATTCAAAGAGGGATGACAAAAATCAAGAGAAGAAAAAGGCGAGAAAGAGGTCACCCTCTTCTCCATCTTCTTCATCCTCTTCCTCTTATGAAGAAAGTGATGGTGCTGACAAGGAAGACGAAGGCAAGAAAAAGGCAAGAAAGAGGCCACCCTCTTCTCCATCTTCCTCAAATTCTCCATCTTCTGAAGAAAGCACTGGTGCAACTTTTGAACCATAAAAAAGAAGAGACCATAGGAAATCCTATGCCATATGGAAGAGGTCATCCAAACTCAAGAAGTTTAAAGAGGGAGGAAAGAGCATTTCTTTCCTTACTTATGATGGCACCTTTGGTGCTATATGCACAAAGTCTTGGCCTTTATCCAACAATTCAATGCGGCGTTTGGAGATGAGGGCTTCATGGAGTCCTCTAAGCTATGCCATGTAGCCATGCACTTCCAAAAGTCCGCCAGGCAATGGTGGTCTAGCCTACGGGAAAACGGTGAAGCTCCACCAAAATAGAAAGCTTTAAGAGCTTCCATTATGAAGCAGTATTTGACCACCGATGCCAAAGACAAAGTACTCACCGAATGGAAAAGCTTGAAGCTCTGTCCCTGTGAATCCATTTACAAATATGTAGACAAGTTTTGGGACTTACATAGACAATGTCTTACAAAAGATGGATTTTGGAGAGTAAAAACAACAATTTTGTGCGGGCTTAACTGAAGAAATGGTGGAGTATGTCAACTCCCAAAGGCCATGCATTATATCTGCGGTTATACACCATACCATGGTGGCTTCAAGAATCCATTTTGAAACAGGGGCTAACAGAAATTCTAAGGCCACGGAAAACAAGGATTCTTGAATGAGCCTAAGGGGAAGGACAATGTTCACCATACCATGGTGGCTTCACAAATCCATTTTCAAACAGGGGCTAAGAGAAATTCTAAGCCCACGGAAAACAAGGGTTCTTGAATGAGCCTAAGGGGAAGGACAATGTCGAAAAGTCTCCTAAGGGCAATTCCAATAACAACAAAGCTAAGGAGAAGGGAGTTTACAAAGACAAAAACAAACTCTCTCCTGAAGAGCTTGACCGTTATCGCAAGAGTAACTGCTGTTTCAAGTGCGGTGCGCAAGGGCATGTGTACCGTGCTTGTCCCCAAAAGAACACCCGCCATGAGCTTCCTAGAGCTACCTTGGTTGAAATCCAAGAAGAGGAAGCTCACCCCAAAGGATCTCCTCTATGCCATGCTTGGGGAAAGGTAAGAGAACATGATGCTTTTATTCTCTTTGACCTTGGTTCTACTCACAATTTCATATCCACAGAGTTGGCCACCAAGCTAGGCATCCAAGCCTATGAGAAGGGAGATGTCCTACCCGTAGATGGTGCTTTCAAGGGGCAAGAAGCTTCAGGCACTCCCTTAATTGGGAAATTGAGGCTCCATGTCCAAAGCTATGTGGACAAAGAGGACTTCTTTATCTCTCCTCTCAAGCACGAGGATGTGATCCTAGGGGAACCATGGTTTGTTGATCGCATGGCTGCCAATTTTAAATTCCCTGAAAGGAGAATCTACTTTAGGTTCAGGGAAAACGATATGTACATAGATGCTAAGGAAATGGGTAACACCACCATAACCATTGTACATACACAAGATTTCAATAAGTCAATAAAGAGCTCTATTTTTGTATACATGATTTTTGTTAAAGATTCTCAAAATGAACCTAATGCTTTAGTAAAAGAAATTATAAACAACCACAAGGAATTAGAGGTATCCAATTTTCTCAAGGGGTTTCAAGATGTCTTTATTGGCGACATCCCTTGTGAACTACCTCCTAAACGAGGCAATGATGACCATGCAATTGAACTTCTTCTAGGAAGTTCACCGCCTAATAAACATCCTTATAGAGGTTCTCTAGCTCAACAAGAGGAGATTATGCGGCAAGTGCATGAGTTAGTTGAGAAGGGCATGGTTAGGCCTAGATCATCTCCATTTTGCTCACCTGTGTTACTAGTGCAAAAGAAAGATGGCACATATCGTATGTGTGTCGACTATAGAGCACTAAATAGGATCACTAGTAAAATAAGGTTTCTCGTTCCACGGGTAGAAGACCTATTTGATAAGCTACAAGGATCCAGCTACTTCAGTAGGATTGACCTAAAAAGTGGCTACCATCAAATAAGGATAGCTGATCAAGATATTGTAAAGACCGCATTTTGCACTACGTTTGGTTTTTACAAATACATTGTCATGCCTTTTGGCTTGACCAATGTACTAGCCACATTCAACCGCTTGATAGAGAAGCTATTCACGCCTCAACAAACCTTTACTGAAGTGTTCTTTGATGATATGATCATCTACTCTAATTCACTAGATGAACACAAACAACACCTCCAGGTAATATTTCAAGTCTTAAGATAGAATAAACTTTATGTTAATCAAAAGTAAAGTGAGATTTTCTTGTAGAAGATTAAACATCCAAATGGATTCAAAGTTAGAGGTAATAAAAGGATGGCCTAAACCAAGGAGTCTTCATGAACTAAGAAGCTTTATAGGTATGTGTGCATACTATAGACGCTTCATAGAAAAGTTCTCACAAATCACGGGACCATTACATGACCTAACAAAGAAAAACGTTAGGTATACATGGTCTACCAAGGAGAACAATGCTTTTGAAAAGCTTAAAGAAAAGCTTATCTCTCAACCTGTGCTTACACTGTCAGATCTCTCAAAGCCATTTGAGGTGCAATGTGAGGCTTGTGGTGATTGCCTTGGAGCTATTTTACTCCAAGAAGGGCACTCCATAGCCTATGAAAGTTGAAGGCTCGACCCTGGTGAGCAAGCTCTAGGCATATATGAAAAGGAACTCTTTGCAGTTCTACATGCCTTAGAGTCATGGAAGCACTATTTATTGGGGACTCCTTTCCCAGGGGTGGGTGGGTATGGGTAAAGGGTGTAACAATCCCTGTGCCTTATGCCTGTCAAACTTGACCTTCTAGCATAGTGCGCACAACTCTTCCACGTCCTTTTTGAGTCACGACCAAAAGAAGTATCTCTCTACCCCTTTCATGGTGGTAGCAATGCCGAGGTGACCCGTAAAAGGTGGACAATGGTATTCAGTCATAACCTTTTTCCTCAACGGCTGTGTAACGCACAACATAGTCTTTTTCATCATGTAGCCTTCCCGAGGGGAATATCCAGCTATTGTCTCACCATCCTGTATTCATGTGAAAATATCTGCAAAATCTGTATCTGTGGCATACTGATCAACCATATCCTCGAAGCTCCTATGATGTATCGTGGAAACATCTAGAACCAACAGTTTCCGAGACAAAGCATCTGCCACCACATTCTTTTGTCCCTGCACATGGACAATCTGGAAGTGGAACTATGACAAGAGGTTCGCCCTCCGCATCTGCTTTTTCGAAAGGTGCTTCTGTGACAAGAAGTAGCGCAAACTCTGATGGTCTGTAAAGACAGTAAAATCTGCTCCGAGTAGGTAATGCCGCCACTGAGTAAGAGCATGGATAACCGTGAAAATCTCTTATAGACCATGTGTTACTAGCTCACTACGTAAGAAAGTAATGTATGAATCTGATGCTCCTCCTTATGCAGGGCATAGAGGGATTTAGTCTACCCTAAAAGGAAATGAAACATATTTCTATTGGCCTACCATGAAAGCAAACATACAAGAGTATGTTTCTAAATGTGTGGTATGCCAAAAGACAAAGTTTGATAGAGGGAAGCAACCTGGATTGCTTCAATCTTTGCTAATCCCTTATTCACCATGGGAGAGCATATCCATGAATTTTATCTTTGAATTGCCTAAGTCTATCCATGGGAATACGGGAATATGGACGATAGTAGACAGGTTCAATAAAGTAGAGAGCGAGAGATTATAAGAGAGAGTTTAAGAGAGAGACTGACATTGAGGGTACTAGTTGGAGCAACCTATGTGGAAAAATGTTGTACACTTGGGATGGAAACCGTAGGCTTGCTGCATAGACATTACCTCTCTGTTGAAATCATAGTCATCCTCGACTATGAGGTAAAAGAGATAAAGCCACAATCATTAGTCAATTTGTCTTAGCGGGTAGAGGATCCATTTTTACCCTACGACATCATTCCAAGATGGATGACTAATCCATTTGGTGCTTGGGAGACATAGCTGCTGCAAGCATGTCTGCTCTTTAGTCCATTTCATCCTCCCAAGTAGAGTGACAAATTCTACATGGTGTTTGAGAGACGTTGTCATCCCAAACATGATTCTTAGTATGCATACTACTTAAATTTGTGCACAATAAAGAGAGAATTAGTCTTATAAGACAAAAACATTCATCATTTAAAAGAAACATGTATATTTGCTTACTCTAACGTAGCATTGTAAGTGTTGACAAGGTTCATACTATCCTTAAGCTGGATTCCTTGCATCCATCTAGCATCTTTAAAAGGATAATTTTTGAACTTAATAAGATATCGTCCGATAATCTTACCATGTCATAGTATCTTGTCTTCACACTGAAGGATAGCTTTGGGTTGTAGCACCTCTTCTTGGTATTCGATTTTGGGAGGGACTTCAATAATTGGTTCATTTGGAGGCTCTCCTTTGTAGGGCTTAAGTAGGCTCACATGAAAAGCATTGTGTATGAGCTAATGGTTAGGCAACTTGAGTTGATAAGCCAGCTCATTGATTGGCTTCAAAATTTGAAAAGGACCATAGTATCTTTTTGATAGTTTAGCATAATATTTTTGATGGCTCGTAGGATTTTTGCCGTTGTTTGCCTCAATTGAGCCTTAGGAAACTTAAGTAAGACCCAATCATTTTCTTTGAACGTTAAAGCCCTTCTGTGCTTGTCAGCAGCATCTCTTTGCCTTAGTTGGGAGATGGATATAGCCTCTTTAATCTTTTGAAAAGATGCTTGCAAGTCATGGCTATACTCATCGGCGGCGAGGATGTTCCCATGTACTGTAAGTATCAAGGGACTTTTAGGTCTTCCCTCTATGATTTCAAAAGGTGCTTTTCCCATAAAAGTATGGATAGTATTATTATACACATACTCTACAAGAGATAAATACGTTTCCCATTTGTGAGCGTTGATCTACTTCTGTAACATAGGTCTTTAGTAGATCAAGAATTGTAAGATTGGCTATCTCACTTTGGTCATCCGTTTGTGGGTGATAGGCTGAAGAGAAATTCAATCTTATACGTAGATTTTTGAAGAGACCTTTCCAAAAATTAATGGTCATTCTAGGATCTCTATCTGACGCGATGGATGTTGGCAATCCATGGTGTTTGAAAATATGGGATATGAAGAGGGTTGCCATTTGGTGTGCCTTAATAGTCTTCTTGAGAGGAATAAAGTGTGCTTGCTTGCTAAACCTGTCGACTATTGTCCATATTCCTGTATTCCCATGGATAGACTTGGGTAATCCAAAGATAAAATCCATGGATATACTCTCCCATGGTGAATTAGGGATAGGGTTGCCATTTTGTGTGCCTTAATAGTCTTCTTGAAAGGAATAAAGTGTGCTTGCTTGCTAAACCTGTCGACTATTGTCCATATTCCTGTATTCCCATGGATAGACTTGGGTAATCCAAAGAAACAATCCATGGATATACTCTCCCATGGTGAATTAGGGATTGGCAATGGCTGGAGTAATCTAGGTTGTTTCTCTCTATTATACTTGTTCTTTTGGCATACCACACATTTTGAAACATACTCTTGTATGTCCACTTTCATGGTAGGCCAATAAAAGTACGTCTCTACTCCTCAAAGGGTAGGTTGAATGCTATCGTGGGATTCATACATGACTTTCTCACGAAGGGAGTGGGTAACACATAGCCTATTGCCATGGAGAAGATAACCATCCTACAAGGTGAATGGTTCCTCTTTCTTCCCCAAAGCAAGGGTTGACATTATGTCTTTAAGTCAGGGTCAATAGCATTCTCATCTATCATAGAAGATATATAATTGTGAGTTCTATTGACACAGCATTAACTTTTGGTTGTCGTGAAAGTTCATCAACCACTTGATTGTGCTTACCCCAGCAATGTGACCAACGTGGAAATTAAATTGCGAAAGAAAAATTGGCCCACTGCATTTGTTTGTCGGAAAGCTTTGTTTGCGTTATGAATTACTTGAGACTTTGATGGTCTGTTTGTAAAATGAATGGAGTCCCCAATAGATAGTGCTTCCATGTGTCTAGGGCATGTAGAATAGCTAACAACTTTTTCTCATAAATGCCTAAGACCCGTTCATCCGTGTTGAGCCTTCGGCTCTCATATGCTATGGCATGCCCTTCTTGAAGCAAAGCTGCTCCAAGGCAATCACCACAAGCATCACGTTGGACCTCAAATGGCTTTGAGAGATCCGGAAGCATAAGGGTTGGTTGGGAGGTAAGCTTCTCTTTGAGCTTGTCAAAAGCACTTTGCTGCTTAGCAGACCAAGAATACTTAACGTTTTTCTTTGTTAAGTCATGTAATGGTCTTGCTATTTGGGAGAATTTTTCTAGGAAGCATCTATAGTATGCACACATACCAATAAAGCTTCTTAGCTCATGTAGATTCCTTGGATTAGTCCATGCTTTTATTACCTCCAACTTTGATGGATCCATACGGATACCATCTCGAGAGATAATATGACCTAAGTATTGAGTCTCTTGAAGGAAAAATTCACTTTTCTTTTGATTGAGAAAAAGATTATTCTCCCTTAATGCTTGAAAAATCATTTGGAGATGTTTCTTGTGTTCCTCCAAGGAATTGGACTAGATGATGATATCATCAAAGAACACTCCAGTGAATTTGCGGTAGGGTCTAAAATTTTTCTTCATTAATCAATTGAATGTAGCTGGTGCATTAGTCAAGCCAAAAGGCATGACTACATATTCATGAAGGCCAAACGTTGTACGAAACGCGGTCTTTAGGATATCTTCATTCACTATCCTTATTTGATGGTAGCCACTTTTAAGGTCAATCCTATTGAAGTAGGTAGAGCCTTGTAGCTTATCAAATAGATCTTCTACTCGAGGTACAGGAAATCTGTTTTTGATAGTGATATGGTTTAGTGCGTGATAGTCCACACACATGCGGTATGTACCATCGTTCTTTTGCACTAGAAGGACTGGAGAACAAAAGGGAGAGGAGCTAGGCTTCACCATCCCTTTGTCTACCAATTCTTGTACTTGCCTCATGATCTCCTCTTGGTCATCATCCCCTCGTTTTGGAGGTAAGTCCATAGGGATATCATCAATCAACACATCTTGGAATCCTTTTAGAAAGTTAGACAAGTCTAACTCTTCTTGATTCTTACCATTCACCTTTGATAAAACATTAGGACCTTTTAGGGACTCTTTGACAAAAATCATGTACGCAGTAACTAAGCTCTTCATTGATTTATGAAGGGCAAGAGGATTTACAAGTGGTATAGTACGACCAGACTCATTAGCATCTATGTACATATTCTTTCCCCTATAGGTGAAGTAGATTCTCCTTTGAGGGAACTTCATGTTGGAAGCCATGTCGTTGAATCATGGTACCCCTAGGATAGCATCCTCATGTTGGAGAGGAGAGATAAAGAAGTCTTGTTTGTCGACATAGATTTGGACATGAAGCCTCAACTTCCCAATCAAGGGAATGATGGAGGCTTGTTGTCCCTTGAAAGAGGCATCGGCAATTACATCATCTCCCATCTCAAAAGCTTGAATGCCCAATTTGGTGGCCAACTCCATTGATATGAAGTTGTGAGTAGAACCATGGTCAAACAAGATGAAGGAATCATGCTCCCTTACCTTTCCCTAAGCATAGGAGAGAGGTGATCCTTTGCAATGAGCATCCTCCTTTGGAGCTTTGATAGTGGAAGCTCTAGGAGTCTCATTGCGAGCATTTCTTTTGGGGAAAGAATGATAACCATGTCCTTGCTCCCCACACTTAAAACATTTGTGATCCTTGAGAAAAGTTTCAAGGTCTTCAAGAGAGAGTTTATTTTTACATTTGCAAACTCCTTTCTCCTTGGACCGATTGTTGTTGTTGTTGTTGGAATGGCCTTGGGAAGAATTTTGGGCATTAATTTTTCAAGTGTTGGATCTTTGAACTAAACGAACTACTATCTATGATACTTAGGCTGGACAAGTGGTGGATCTTTTCTTCACACCATGTTTCAATAGAGCTTAGCTTAGACAAGTGGTGGATCTCTAAACAAAACTTCCCATGTAAAACATATATCTAGTTTTTCAATGTTTCAATAGATCCTAGCTTAGACAAGTGGTGAACCTTGACACAAAACTCCCCATGTAAAACATATATCTAGTTTTTCCATGTTTGAATAGAGCCTAGCTTGGACAAATAGTTGACCTTGAAACAAAACTCCCCATGTACAACATATATATGGGTTTTCCATGTTTCAATAGAGCTTAGCTTTGAGAAGCGGTAGAGAGTTTTGTTGTTAATGTTTCAATGGATCCTAGCTTGGATGAGTGGTGGATCTTAGCTGCAATCCATGCTTCAATGGAGCCTAGCTTGGACAAATGGTGTAGCTTGAACCCAAAACCCCATGTGGAAGAAAACCATCATGGGGTTTTCATGTTTTAATGGAGCTTAGTTTAGACAAACTAGTGTGGCTGGCGGCCTTCGGCCGCCTCTCTCTCTCTCTCTCTCTCTCTCTCTCTCTCTCTCCCCCCCCCCCCCCCTACGTGCGCACTGTCCTCACTGTACTCGGAGATGCAGGGCCACACTCCGGATAAAGAAAATTGCGACGCGTGGCATTGGAAAACCAGTCTCCTTAATATATAGTATAGATGGTTAAACTTGCTTCTCATTGTCTTTCAATGGATCTTGCCTTAGACAAGTGGTGGAGATTTGTTTCTCCCCATGTTCCATTGGCGCTAAGTTGAGAAAAACCTTGATGTTAAAATTAGCTAGGGTTTTCCATGGTTTATTGGAGCCTAGCTTGGACAACTAGTGGAGCTTGCTTCTCTCGATGTATTAATTGATCCAATATTGCACCAGTGGTGGACCTTATCTTCTTCCATGTCCTAGTGATTCTTGAGACCAAACATCCCCATTCCTAGCTTAGATAACTAGCTTTCCTTGCACCTCTCTCTAGAGGTTAGACAAGTGTTGGATATTTGAACTAAACAAAGTACTATCTATGACATTTAGGTTGGACAAGTGGAGGATCTTTTGTTCACACCATGTTTCAATAGAGCTTAGCTTAGACAAGTGGTGGATATCTAAACAAAACTCCCCATGTACAACATATATTTGGGTTTTCCATGTTTCAATAGATCCTAGCTTGGACAAGTGGTGGACCTTGACACAAAACTCCCCATGTAAAACATATAACTGGTTTTTCCATGTTTCAATAGAGCCTAGCTTGGACAAGTGGTGGACCTTGAAAGAAAACTCCCCATGTACAACATATATATGATTTTTCCATGTTTCAATATAGCTTAGCTTTAAGAAGTGGTAGAGCTTTTTGTTGTCAATGTTTCAATGGATCCTAGCTTGGATGAGTGGTGGATCTTAGATGCTCCCCATGCTTTGATGGAGCCTAGCTTGGACAATTGGTGGAGCTTGGAACTAGAACCCCATGTGGAATAAAACCATCATGGGATTTTCATGTTCTAATGGAGCTTAGCTTGGACAAATGGTTAAACTTGCTTCTCTTTGTCTTTCAATGAAGCTTGGCTTACACAAGTGGTGGAGCTTTGTTTCTCCCCATGCTTCAATGGAGCTAAGTTGACAAAATAAAAATCCTTGATGTTGTAAAAAATTGGAGTTTCCCATGGTTTAATGGAGCCTAGATTGGACAACCGATGGAGCTTGCTTCTCTCCATGTATCAATTTATCCAAGCTTGGAAAAGTGGTGGAACTTATCTTCTCTCCATGTTCCAATGATTTTGAGACCAAACATCCCAATTCCTAGCTTAGGCAACTAGCTTTCCTTGCAGGGCCTCTCTCTAGAGGTTAGACAAGTGTTGGATATATGAACTAAAAAAACTACTAGCTATGACGCTTAGATTGGACAAGTGGTGGATCTTTTATTCACACAATGTTTAAATAGAGCTTAGCTTAGACAAGTGGTGGATCTTTAAACAAAACTCCCCATGTACAACATATATCTAGTTTTTCAATGTTTCAATAGATCCTAGCTGGACAAGTGATGACCTTGACACATAACTTCCCATTAAAACATATATATGGTTTTTCCATATTTCAATAGATCTTAGCTTGGACAAGTGGTGTAACTTGAAACAAAACTCCCCATGTACAACATACTACAACATAAACATGGTTTCTCTATGTTTCAATAGAGATTAGTTTTGAGAAGTGGTAGAGCTTTTTGTTGTCAATGGATCCTAGCTTGGAAGAGTGGTGGATCTTAGATGCTCTCCATGCTTCAATGGAACCTAGCTTGGACAATTGGTGGAGCTTGGAACCAAAACCTCATGTGGAATAAAATCATCGGGGTTTTCATGTTTTAATGGAGCTTAGCTTGGACAAATTGTTAAATTTGCTTCTCTTTGTATTTCAATGGAGCTTGGCTTGGACAGGCTTTGATTATATTCATGTTTCAATGAATCTTCAAACACAACCTCTCCACACCTAGCTTAGACAACTAGCTTACCTTGCACCTCTCTCGTAATTTTGGACCTTTGAACTAAAGGAACTACTGTCTATGAAGTCAAGGTTGGACAAGTGGTGGAGCTTTGCTTCACACCATGTTTTAGTAGAGCCTAGCTTAGACAAGTGGTTGACCTTAAATAAAACTCCTCATGTGCAACATATATATGGATTTTTCATGTTTCAATTGAGCTTAACTTGGAAAAAGGTTAAGCTTTCTTCTCTCTGTGTTTCAATGAGGCTTAGCTTGGACAAGTGGTGGTTCTTAGATGCTCTCCATGATTCAATTGAGATTGGCAAATTGGTGGACCTTGAAAAAGACCCCTAATTAACAACAACCATGGGTTTTCTAAGTGGTGGAAACAATACTACTCAAGAGTATAACCTTAAAGTAAATTTATTATAACACAATGACATGTAGGTCAAACAATTAGTGAATCTTGAGAGAAAGTCCCCATGCTACTAGGAATAATAGGTTGGACAAGTGGTTTGACCCTTGTATCATGGCTAGCTTAGACTAATGGTACACCTTGCATCTCTAAAGTCCGGTGGACCTTGGTCCTTGAGATTGAACCACCTACTATCTAATTATCATAGCTTGGACAAGTGGTACAGCCTATATTGGTGGACTACTTGTGTACCTCAAAACAAAACCCTCTATATTGGTGGACTACTTGTGTACCTCAAAACAAAACCCTCTATATACAATACATCATGTGATTTCCATATTTCAAGAGATACTAGCTTGGACAAGTGGTACAACCTATATTGGTGGACTACTTGTGTACCTCAAAACAAAACCCTCTATATTGGTGGACTACTTGTGTACCTCAAAACAAAACCCTCTATATACAATACATCATGTGATTTCCATATTTCAAGAGATACTAGCTTGGACAAGTGGTGAAGATTGCTTCTCTCCATGTTTCAATCCTAGTTTGGACAAGTGAATATTTATCATACAATGATGTATAGGCTAGACAACTAATTGTAAGGACACACATTTTGTTTTCCTAAAAAAGATAGGTTGGATAAGTGGTCAATATTCTATGATTTCCACATGCCTACATTAGACAACTAGTGTCCTACAACTAGTGCCCTCCCAACTCTCTATGTTGTTTAGAGTTGAGCATGGACAAGTGGTTGACCTTGCTTCTCTCTTCCCCCTTAGAGTTAACTAGTTCACAGACTTACTATATGTACTTGCTTGGATCATCTAGATTGAACTATTGGTGGAATATGTGTGATATAAAGAATTGATTTTTTTAATTTTTATTTAGGAAGAGATGGCTCCAAAAAGAAATGTTACAAGGGTTGCTGTCTCAATTGACTATACTTGCAATGATCTTAGGAATTGGTCTTTGGATATACATGGTCTAGATAGAGGGTGCACAATTTCATAAGATGCATCTTTTTATTGCAAAAAAGGAGAATTATAGTTTGTTTGAAGATGTTGGGACAAGTACTGGAAGCATCCATCTCTGCAGTTGATAGTCATCCAGAGGTGGAGTGCATTGACATTGTAGTTCCAATGAATCAAGAATTTCAACTATCTCCAAGAGCATATGCATTTGCGCACATGTATCAAAATAAGGAAGAGACCATGTACTCTTGAAGATGGAATATTGACGAATCAACTGCAAATCTCACAGCAAATCAACTTCAAAGCTCCATCATTGCCACACTACTAGGTAAAAAGCTGAAAGATTTACAACCACCTGCAAAAAAGCAAGCCAAAGTGCACAAAGTGGCACCTAAGGGAACCAGTTCCATTTGGATGTAGATAATTCATCTTTGACATCCTCAAAACAAGGTTCAACATCAAAGATGAAAATTGTGGATCCAAATGTTTTAGAAGCCGAGGCCATGAAAGGACAGGAAAAAGACATAGGTGGAATGAACAAGTACATAAACTACTTTCCTTTCCAATGTAAGGAGTTTGATGTCCCTGATCAAAATTGTTGGCTTGCTCTGGATCACTATAATGCACATATTCTAGATTAAAAACATGTTGAAAGCATGTTATTTGGATTTTCATGCAGTACAACTAAGCTTGTATCATGTGCATACTTGATACCCATGCTGAATGCAAAGACAAAAGAGGGTACTCCTTTGGCAGTGGAGGAGAGAAAGTTACAAGATTATCATTAGTGGATTCTTGATAGGGGCAACATTCAATCTATGTTGCAAAAGTATTTCTCCACAATCAAAAAATAAATAAAGAGATATTTCAAAGGTTGATTGACATGTATACATTTAGAAAGACTTGCATTGTTGTGTGAATGCTCCTCTGTTTGTTGCAATTGCTATATCTGCCGTTGCAAATGATGAGGCTAAAGCATTGTATATTGTCAAGAAACCTTATACTCAAATATTGAGACACTTGCAAAGTCAATGGATCTTCTCAGGACAACCACCAAGGGCATCTATGGTGTTGCAGAGGTACATGTATCTCATCATGGATGGGACGTAAGTCACTTTTTTCCTTTCTTGTAGGTGTTATATTTAAAACGGTGTTCAATCTTTTAATTATAGCTATATTTATTTTTAGGCTTTTTTCTAATTGGCAAAAATGAGTGCGTGATCAAGTTGGATTGCTAAACAAGCGCACATGGTGACATATTCTGATGAAGTTTACAATTCTAAGTTAGAAATCATTGAAAGGCTAGAGGAGGAGAACAAGAAACCTCCAACAACTGCATTAGATTCCTTTGCAATCTTAACAAATCAAAGATAAAGACTATTCAACAAAAAATCAAATATGAGAAGATTCTGTTGTCAAAGAGTGCAAAAGATGGTGATGCAACTGATATGTATGCTTGAATCAAGCAAGAAAAATTGATTCAAGATGCACTTCTTGAGCGCTTCAATGCTTTGAACGTGGTGTCACCTTGGAAAAATTGGGAAGAAGTTGCCAACATGTATAACATCAATGATGTAGTTTATAAAACAATTTTGACACTATGTGAGGAATGGCTCAGATCTAGCTTGAAGCGTGGAATAAAGAAAACGACTTTTCCAAATGGAGCAATAAAATATATGCAGTGGGTAGCTCAACTTCAAAATAAAATTTATATCATCGAAAAAACTTGAAATGAAAAACTCTCAAATGTTAAATCCCCGTAACAAGATAGTTCACAAACATTGGGACATCATTAGTAGCACCTTCATGTGAAAAATCAAAGTTGTCAATATTCATTCTACTCTCTTTATTATTTTCATCCATGCTAACTAAACTTATGTATATGCTACTTTGTGCTTTGGTACCCTCAAAAACCTTAGTTTCTACTCTTCTTTACCTTTGAAAATTATCTCTCAAGTAGCCACACCTGTGGTTTAGAGATTGTTGATTGCAAAGAGTAGTGGAGAGGGTCTAACATTGATCGGTTGATTATGGTTCCCGTTGAGATTGCTAGTAGCTCAAAAATAGTTAAACCAAAGGCAATTACCAAAAGACTCTATTATTAAGTCTATAGTTCCCAATGGTGTACCTCAAAGTAAGTCCTTTTCAACCAAGATAATAGATCTCTATCCCACTTACCCTCTTGCAATGAACATGTCCAACCTTTCATGGACAACTTAAGGACCTCTCTTCTTAAGCAAGAAAAGAGAAACCAATATCTTTGTTACCAATGTAATGGAGTATGGCTATGACATTGATTGTAACAAAATTTAAATAACAGTAATGAGCATTTTCTTTAAGAGAATTCTTAAATATCATAATAAGAGTACTTGATTAAGGGTAGAAAATTGAACATTACACCTATTTAGCTTGGCATGAACAATACTTGTAAAAAAGAGAGAGAAAGGATTATAGAAATTGACAATAGTTGTAGATTGGATTTATGTGGAGCTGGTCCCCCCTCCAAAAGGGTTTTGTATCATAGATTCCCCCATAAAGAGAGACTTGGTACAGTACAAGCTAATGTTCATTGAGACCTCGTTGGTGCAATGAAGGTGGTAGACTTAATACACCAAAATTATGCCCTTAATTAACTTTTGAAAGCATTAACATATCCCCGGTCTCAATCCTAAGACCTCAAACACCTTCAAAGGTGAAGAGAGCTAGCAGGGAGTGAGGGAAGGGAAGAGGAAGAGGAAGAATAAGTAACATACAAGAAACAATAGTCTCCTCACTTCTTATTACTCTCGTAGCTTAGCATTGCATAGTAGCATAGTAATGGAGATAAAGAAGATGGAAAGCTTGCACTTTCAAGCATGGCTCTTGGGTGGTTGGATTTGCATTCCATAGCCAAGAGTTGTTGATGTAGGCTCTCAACTTCTCAAGCTTGGAGAAGGATACGGAGTTCTTTCTCAACACACCATAGAATGAGAGTGTGTGTGAGTGTGAGAGAGATTATATATGGTCAAGCTACCCCCCTCCTTGCTTGGGTCGACGACCCCCTCTTCCTAGATCTAGCTTGAAAATGATTGCACCTCCTTAAGCCCGGCCAATCACATGATTAAGTCATAACAAGAAACAAAGGTAGCATTTGGACAAGTTTTCTCCTTTCCCCTTTGAGAGAGAGGACTTGAATAATGCTTTAAAAAATATTTAATTGAACTAAATTCTGATTGGACCCCTTTAGAGGCCAACCAATAGGCTTTAGGCACTACATGAAGGTAGCATGTGTAGGTGCTTGACATGTGTTCTTATTACCTCTTGAGTCTTGGGCTTGCCTTCGGTGTGTGAGTGTGTGTTCTCTCTCATGCCCCTAGCTTTAGGGCTTGCTCCCTCCTTTGTAGGCATCGCGTTGACTTTGGAACACCACACGCTCCTCAAGCACCTTAGCCATGAAGCACCTCAAACACCTTAGTTATAAAGCATGACAAGCACCTTAGTCATCAAGCACGACAAGCATCTCAAGCACATGCTTAGCTTGTCTAAGGTCTAACACTAGCCTTTGGAGGTATTTAATGAAGCTAACCCTAAGGTCTTTTTAGCTCCATTATCTGGTCCTTTATCTTTGATAGATCATTTTCCTTTTGGACCCATTGACTTCTCTCCCTTTGGTCCCGTGCTGAGCTAGATCTAAAAGCACATGTCTATATTCTAACTCTTGTTCCTGTGTTTTGCCCACATTAGATGATAAAGTCAATATGAGAAAATCATTTGGAATAGTTACATATTAGATTTTATGACATTACCTCTCTCTTGAAATCATAGTCGTCCTTGACTTATGAGGTAGAAAAGATAAAGCCTTAGTCATTAGTCTATGTCTCTTACTGGGTAGAGGATCCCTTTTTACACTATTACATCATTCCAAAACAGATAACTAATCCATTTGGTGCTTGGGAGACTTAGCTATCGCAAGCATTTCTACTCTTAGTCCATATCATACTTTCCAAAGTAGAGTGACAAATTCGACTTGGTGTTTGGGGGGCATCGTCATCACAAACATGATTCTAAGCATGCATACTATTGAAATTTTTGCACAATAAAAGAGAGATCTAGTCTTATAAGACAAAATCATTCATCATTTTAAAGAAACATTTACATATGCTTACTCTAGTGTAGCATTGTAAGCATTGACAAGGTTCATCCTATCCTTAAGCTGTGTTCCTTGCATCCATCTAGCATCTTCAAAATGATAAATTTTTAATTTAAAAAGATATCTTCAGATAATCTTACCATGCCATAGTGCCTTTTCCTCATGTTGAAGGATAGCTTCAAGTTGTAGCACCTCTTCTTGATCTTTGATTTTTTGGGGGCCTTCAATAATTGGGTTTGTTGGTGGCTCTCCTTTGTAAGGCTTGAGCAGGCTCACATGAAAAGAATTGTGTATGAGCCAATGGTTGGGAAACTTGAGTTGATAGGTCATCTGATTGATTGGTTTTAAAATTAAAAAATACATAATATCTTTTATCTAATTTAGCATAATATTTTTGGTGGCCCGTATGATGTTTTCTCGTAGTTTTCCTCAATTTAGCCTTGGGAAACTTAAGTAAGACCCAATCATTTTATTTGAATGCTAAGGCCCTTCAATGCTTGTTAGCATCAACTTTTTGCCTTTGTTGGGAGATGGATATATCTTCCTTAATATTTTGGAAATATTCTTATAGGTATCGGCTATACTCATCGCCAAGAAATATCTTCCCATGTACCTTCAGTAGCAAGGGAATTTTAGGTCTTTCCTCAATGATTTCAAAAGGTGCCTTTCTTGTAGTAGAATGGACAATGTTATTGTACGCATACTCTACAAGTGGTAGATACTTCTCCCATTGTGAGCATTGATCTACTTATGTAACATAAGTCTTTAGTGGATCGAGAATTGTAAGGTTAGCTATCTCACTTTGGCCATCTGTTTGTGGGTGATAGGACAACAAGGTATTTAACCTTGTCCCTAGAATTTCAAAGAAACTTTTCCAAAAATTACTAGTCATTCTAGGATCTCTATTTGACACGATGGATGTTGGCAATCCATGGTGTTTGAAAATCAAGGATATCAAGAGGGTTTCCATTTGGTGTGCCTTAATAGTCTTTTTGACAGGAATAAAGTGTGCTTGTTTGCTAAATCTGTCGACTATTGTCCATATTCCCGTATTCCCATGGATATACTTTGGTAATCCAAAGATAAAATCCATGGATATACTCTTCCATGGCGAGTTAGGGATTGGCAATGGTTGGAGTAATACAGGTTGTTTCCCTCTATTATACTTTGTCTTTTGGCATACCACATGTTTTGAAACATACTCTTGTATGCCCACTTTCATGGTGGGCCAATAAAAATACATCTCTACTAGTCGAAGAGTAGGTTGAATCCCTCTATGCCTTGCATAGGGAGAGGACCATGGCATTCATACATCACTTTCTCACAAAGGGAGTGAGTAACACATAGCCTATTTCCATAACTGAGATAACCATCTTGCAAGGTGAATGGTTCCTCTTTCTTCCCTAAGGCAGGGAATGACATTATATCCATAAAATTAGAGTTAGTAGCATACTCATCTATCATGGAAGATAGATAATTATGAGTTGCTATAGACACTGCATTTGCCCTTGGTCATCATGATAGTGCATCTGCTACTTGATTATGCTTACCAACAATATGAGAAATATGAAAATTGAATTTTGAAAGAAATTTGTCCACCTCATTTGTTTGTCGCATAGCTTGGTTTGCATCATGAAGTACTTGATAATTTGGTGGTCCGTTGATGTATCCATACAGATACCATCTTGAGAGATAATGTGACCCAAGTATTGAATCTCTTGAAGGAAAAATTCACTCTTCTTTTGGTTAATGAAACTTTTATTCTCCCTCAAAGCTTGAAAACTTACATGGAGATGTTGCTTATACTCCTCAAGAGAACTGGAGTAAATGATGATATCATCAAAGAATCCCGAGGGATTCATTCTATATACAAAATGAGATGCCATCCACGAGTGGACAACTTTGATAAAACCCCTACATACGACTCATATTAGGGAATCCCCTTTTCTATGCTTATGCGATAATCAATGCAGAAAACTATCATACCCCTATCTTACATATAAAATTTAGGTCTCACATTATCTAATTGAGTAAAAGTAGTCAAAGAGTGTGTAGCATAGAGATTGGCAATGTGCAAGGGAACCACTTTTGTTGATAACTAGATGTATCCTCAATGTGTCTTAGTTTGACTTTCAAACTATGTGCCCGTTCAGCCTACACTCTAGCTACTCATCCAATTTGGACCCATCTAAATTACCCAGAAAACATGGTTATAAAGTTGTGTTAGGTTCTCCATGTAAATTTCCATCTATACAAGCTCTTTATAGCTTTCATCCCTCAACAAATGAACTATAATCACAAAACAAGAAATTGATACAAAGCAGTGTTGGTTCTTGCATGTTGCTTTGTATCTATCGACTCACAAGTTTGAGGGAAGACTCTTTTGGGAAGCCATGATTTGGAAACACAAAAACTTCCTTTCATTCCCTTCCCCCCCCCCCCCCCCCCCCCCCCCCAAATATGATACCCCCTAGCTCCCTTATTTTTAAGCTTGAGAGATAAATTATTGGGGGCCTGCTCCTAACTTATACGCTTATATAACTTGTATAAAAACCCCCCTCCCCTGCACTTACATGGTGCAATAAGTTTTGCATGGTGAATCCTCGGGCAAAGAATACTCCAGTGAACTTGTAGTAGGGTCTAAAATTTTTCTCCACTAGGCAATTGAATGTGGTTGAAGCATTTGTCAAGCCAAAAGGCATGACAAGATATTCATAATGACCAAAAGTTGTGCGAAAAGCAGTCTTTACAATATCTTCATTGACTATCCTTATTTGATGATAGCCACTTTAATGATTTGGTTTAGTGCTCTATAGTCAACACACATACGATATGTGCCGTCTTTCTTTTGCACTAATAGGACTCGTGAACAAAAGGGAGAGGAGCTAGGCCTCACCATCCCCTTGTCTACATGTTCATGCACTTTCCTCATAATCTCCTCTTGTTGAGCTTGAGAAACTCTATAAGGATGCTTATTAGGCGGTGAGCTCCAAGGTAGAAGCTCTATTCTGTGGTCATCATCCCCTCGTTTTGGAGGTAGCTCCATAGGGATGTCATTGATTAAAAAATCTTGGAATCTAGTTAGAAAAGTAGACAGCTCTAATTCTTCTTAATTCCTACTAGTTTGATTTGGTAAAACATTAGGATCATTTATGGACTCTTTGACAAAAATCATATACGCAAAAATTGATCTTTTCATTGACTTATCAAAAGCAAGTGAATTTACAAGAGGTATAGTACAACCTGAATCATTGGCATCTATATACATGTTCTTTTCCCTATAGGTGAAATAAATTCTCCTTTTAGGGAACTTCATGTTGGTAGTCATGCGGTTGAACCATGGTGCCCCTAGGATAACGTCCTCATGTTGGAGAGGGTAGATGAAAAAGTCTTCTTTGTCGACGTAGCTTTGGACATGAAGCCTCAATTTCTCGATCAAGGGAGTAGTGGAGGCTTGCTGTCCCTTGAAATCTCCATTGGTAGTTACAATATCTCCCATCTCAAAATCTTGTATACCCAACTTACTGGCCATCTCCATTTATATGAAGTTGTGAGTAGAGCCAGGGTCAAAAAGGATGAAGGCATCATGCTCCCTCAACTTCCCCCAAGCATACAAAAGGGATGAACCTTTGCAATGAGAATCCTCTTTTGGAGCTTCGATCTTGGAAGCTCTAGGAGTCTCATTTTGTGCATTTTGTTTGGGGCAAGAATGATAACCATGCCCTTGCTCCTCACACTTGAAATATTTATGATCCTTTCAAAAATCCTCTAGCTCTTTGGGAGAGAGTTTATTTTTACCTTTGTAAACTCCCTTCTCCTTGGTCTTGTTGTTGTTGTGGTTGTTGTTGTTAGAGTTACCTTGGGAAGAGTTTTGAGCATTGTTCTTTCCTCTTGAATCATTTCGGTATTTGTTTTCCATGGGCTTGGCATTCCTTTTAGCCCCTTGTTGGAAACTAATGCAAGAAGCAACCATAGTGTGGTGGATGACTTCAGTGATAGTACTAGGTCATTGTGAGTTGACATACTCGGTCATTTCTTTAGGTAGCCTCGCACAAAATTGTTGCTTTTTCTTGAAAAAGTCTATCTTTTGAAATATTTTAGCTTTGAGATGTAAATCCCAAAACTTGTCCACATATTTCTGGATAGACTCGTTGGAGAGTAGCTTCAAACCCCGGGGGATTCACTCTATATACAAAACGGGACGCCACCTGCGAGCGGACAACTTTGATAAAACCCCTATATACGACTCATATTAGGGAATATGACCCCCCTTTCTACACTTATACGACAATCAATGAAGAAACTATCATACCCCTATCTTACATATAAAATTTAGGTCTCACATGATCTAACTGAGTGAAACTAGTCAAAGAGTGTGTAGCATAGTGGCTGGCATGTACCAAGGAACCACTTCTATTGATAACTAGATGTACCCTCAATGTGCCTTAGTTTGAGTTTCAAACTATGTGCCCGATCAGCCTGCACTCAGGCTACTCATCCAATTTTGACCCATCCAAAGCTGGTGTAAATCAACCCTTGAATTGCTCCAAATCAACCCTTATCTATGACCGGCTTGATGCAAAATTTGATGTATGACTTGATTAAAAAATACCCAAATTTTTTCCAAGTTCTAGTGCAGACCGATGACCAATCGTTTTACAAGTAATCAACCCAAGTCAATCCACCCCCCCTCAAGTATGATACCCCCCTACCTTATTTTTAAGCTTGGGAGACAAATTATTGGGGGCTTGCCCCTAACTTATACGCTTATGTAAGTTGTAAAAAAACCCCCTTCCTTTGCACTTACGTGGTGCGATAAGTTTTCCATGGTGAATCCCCCGGGCTTCAAACTTTGCCATTTAGTGAGCACTTTATCTTTGGCATCGCTTGCAAGGAGTTGTTTCATTATGGAACTTGTAGAGTTTTCCATGCCTTTGGAGCTTCGCCATTGCCATAAAGGCTAGCCCACCATTGTCAAGCAGATTTTTGAAAGTTCATAGCTACATGACGTAGCTTGGAGGACTCTGTGAAGCCCTCGTCTCCAGAGGCTGCATCAAATTGATGGATGAAGGCCAAAACTTTGTTGGTAGCACCAAAGGTGCCATCATAGGTGAGAAAAGAGATACTCTTTACTCCCTCTTTGAACTTCTTAAGCTTGTAGGACCTTTTCCAAGCAGCACAAGATTTGCAATGTCCTCACCTCTTTTATTCTCTAGGAGAATAGCTTCTACTTTTGGGAAGTTTCAAAAAGAGGCTTCCTAAGCTCTCTCTCTTCTTGGAGAGGTAGGGAAATCCCATAATCACAAAGTTGCTGAGAGCTGAAGAGGATCATACCTGACTGATCTAGTGAAGTGTGGGTGTCCGGTGTGGCTATAGTAGGAAAAATTACTACATCGTGCTCTAGGTCACACAAGCTCTCTAGCTTTCTCTTTGAAGTGACAGAATGCAAATGAGGTGTATCCTGTGAATTTTAACTATATGTGTCTAGCTTACCCCAAATGCAATGTGCATACTTACCTTATTTGCCCACTTTTGTCATGACATACCACCTGTGACTCATACGGCTTGTCATTTGGATTCTTGGATGTTATATGCCCCTGAGTTTTCAATTTTGGACCATTTTAGGTTAGCTCTAAATTTGACTTTTGGCAAATCATACCATACATGCTTGAAGCTCTTGCTTTGTAGGTTTGGCATTTGCTTTCAAATCTTGGATCCAATTTTTTTGGCTTTGTTTATAAAGTTTTGATCATGTTTAGGTTAAAAAGAAAGAGACTACCCAAAATTATAATTATTTGGCCAAAAATTTTACCAAAATTATTCCTCGCACTCGTATGTACATATTCTCACTCTAAGTATCTCTTTCATCGAAATTGGTCGATAGGCTCAATACTTTGCCATATAAGAGTAAAAGTCTACCAAAAGTTATCAAAAAATAAAAAAAATTAAGCATCAAGCACACTTTATACACTTACACATAATTTATCATCTTGTAGCCTAATATGTTGCAATTTGATGAGGTAGGTAGTGTAGCCATTGTTACTCCCCCCTTTTCATTTTGAGTTGCCCTGAACGATGGTTTGTGCAATGTGCATGGGCAAAACAACATGTCTATGCAAGGACTTGTAAGATGGCCCTATCAAGAGATGCATTGGGTAACACACTATTGTGCCAGATACTGGTACTGAACCAGCTGTTCAATGGATTTTGTTGGCGAGCTTTCATTTTGTGTCCGTTTAATGAACAATTTTTTTTGAAGCTAGGTTGCCCTCTCCTTAATGTTTGGTTTTGTGATTATCCTTTGTGTGGCCAATAGATAATTGGGTTGGAATTTAGGGACCCATTTGAGTCTTATTTTGCGAGACTGTGACAAGATCTCGTTGTCTGATGATTTTAGTCTCCATTCCCTTCTTTTTAAATCCTCTATCTCCTTGAGCAATTTCTCTTCTCTTTGTACCCGCATTAAGGCAAGGTATTGTCTTTGTGCCCGTTCAAGCTTCAACTCAAGTATAGGTGCTTATTTCTATTTTACAAATCTTGTAGACTTCATTTGTCCCCTTGACTGAAGCTACGGATGGGTTTTCCCTAATTTGACTTAGAAATTCCGCTTGGTCATTGATTCTTTGCTCATAGTATTACAGTGAAGAATTAGCTACATCTAGTTGCACTTGGATCTTTTGGGTTGACTGAGTAGTGATTAAAAGTTCATTGGTCACTTCAATCAGCTGTTGGTTCTTGCTTTTGTATGCATCCGACAGCTTCGTGAGAGGAGCTAATCTTCCATCTTTTTCTGTTGTCTTTCCTTGACAATTTGGTGTTGTTCTACTTCATTTTTTATCTCTTTAATTTGCCCTCGAATATCCTCAATGATGTTTATTTTGTCGTTGAACTCACCTTGTAGAGCATCTATTACCTGCTCAAATTCTCTAGCTTTGGCATTGTGGCTAAGTGTTGCTGTTCAAATAAATGCAACCTCGATATGAATTGACAAAAAATGAATTTCTTTTACTATATGACCCAACATAGGCCCCAATCAAATAAAAAATGAGTCCCCAAAAATTTGGGTGCACTCTAGCAATACATCAGAGTCCCCTTACAATAGGATGCACTCCAATAGTACATTGAAGTCCCCTTAGAGTAGGGTGCACTCCATTGAAGTGTTCATAAAATTGACACACCTTTGTTTTTTTTAAAAAAAGACTATATCAAATTGTACAAATGTTGAAAGATACACACTAGAATAAAAAAAGCATCTTATGGCCATATTTATTCAATGCTTTCGTGTTGACAAGTACACACCAAGGACATAATTTGTCTCAGAATCACTATACTAATTTACAATTGTGTTGTATGTATAGACTCTCTTATCTCTTGCATACAACCATCCTACCAACCATGGAATTATGGTTCTCTGCAAGAAGTTTTGAAGTTGCTTGGAAGTTTTCCTCCACATCTTTGGAAATATAAGATATGCCCCTGGCATGTTCCACATCACCCTATATGGAGTGTCATAAAAAATTAAGGTATTGTTTGCATCCACATCCTCAAATATCTTCCAAATATCACTCAAATTTTTGTGATAAACCCTTGTAAATCCTAACATGATATTTGGATTTTGGCAATTTTTTGTTACTCATAAACACCTTGAACTTGGTATACTTCTCAGGAAAACATTTTTGTGTGATGCGTTGCACCTTGGTTAAGTTATAGCAACTCCATATCCATAGCTCAAAGTATTCAGCAAAAAAATCCAAAAAACTTTGTGCGTCTGGTCGCACCACATGATAAACTTCATCTTTATCCTCCACAAGTCACATGTGTTGAGCCCAAACTTGCATAGAATCTCCATGTTTCATTTCAATTGTCTTGAGAAGTAACCCCTCTAGATCCAAGATAAGTACTCTTTTGATGTCCTTGAAAGCAAGTGGTAGGTGATAAGGAGGTGATTCATTCCTTGGACAAGGTCTTGGAAGAGGTTGGATGGGTAATTCAATAGTTTTCTTCAATTTATGCCAGCATATAGCCAATCCATTTTTCTGTAATGATTCTGAAATTAAATAACAAGAACACTTAATGCAAACACAACAATAGACATGAGTTTTACATTGTCTACCCTAAGGTTTTATTAGATGCCAAAATCCATCTATGATCTACTCATTAATAGAAAGAAAGTCAAATTAAAATCCTGACTCTTTTTTATGCTACACTCTCTCTTAGTCTCAATACCATGGAGTTCAACTAGACTTAAGTCAACTAATAACTACTACTTGTTGTTAAAGGTATGTTTGAAGTGCATAAGGCTTAACCAATGCTCTAGTGTAGAATGGGTATTTAGGTCTCAAGGTCTACCACTTATCCAAGCAAAGATCCATTTAGATATGGAAACCCAATTTTTCTTAATATAATGATATAGAGTGGCCAAGTGGTGAATACTGAGACTAAACCACTCATGCTACTAGAGATAATAGGTTGGACAAGTGGTGGACCTTGAATGTAAACCCCCATGTACAAAGTATCATGGGTTTTGGGTATTTCAATGGACTCTAGCATCTTGGAGACATGGTGGAGCTTACTTCTCTCCATGTTTCAATGGAGTCTATCTTGGATAAATGGTGGAGCATCATTCTCTCCATGTTTCAATGGAGCTTAGCTTGGACAAGTGGTGGACATTTGTTTCTCTCTATGTTTGAACAGATTTAGCTTGGACAAGTGGTGGACCTTGGAACAAAACCCCTATGTAAAACATATCATGGACATTACAAGTGGTGAGAAAAAATACCATTCAATATATAACCTTATAGGTTGGACAAGTGGTGGACCTTAACAGCCAATTATTATTAATATAATGACATAGAGTGGACAAGTGGTGAATCTTGCGACCAAACCTACTAGGAAAAGTAGGTTGGACAAGTGGTGGACATTGAATGCAAACCCCCCATGTACGAAATATCACTCATGCTACTAGGAATAATTTGGTATTATGGTCCATGTTTCAATGTAGCCTAGCTTGGACAATTGGTGGACCTTTGTTTCTCTCTATGTTTCAATAGAATTAGCTTGGACAAGTGGTGAACCTTGGAACAAAACCCCCATGTAAAGCATGTCATGGGCATTACAAGTGGTGAGAAAAAATACCATTCAAGGTATAACGTTGAGGCGGTCCGGGGCGGGCAACAAGAAGAGTGGCCTCTAGACACCCTTCAAGGCTCCCGTGCTGCTCAATGGGGCTGGGGCACAACACAACACAAACCAAAACAACAAACCCACAGCCAAATCCCAACTACACAAGGGGCACCACCTAGTTTAAGAGCGAACTAGGACGCAAAAGAGGAGAATCGTTAGAGCAACCCACAAACAAGCAAGGAATTTACACTAACCCTAACACCAATGGAATACTCTCACACCCTAAAACACGAGAGAGAGAGAGAGAGAGAGAGAGAGAGAGAGAGAGAGAGAGAGAGAGAGAGAGAGAGAGAGAGAGAGAGAGAGAGAGAGAGAGAGATAGTGCTCGGGCTGCTTTGAAACGTATCGGCAATGATCAAGCAAACACAACTATATATTTAAGAAAGAGAGAGAAAGGGGGAGGGGGTGCTTGTTGCATTAATACCTTCTTACAAATCTGTCATGACAAATCAAAGTGAAAAATGTATTTGTTCAACATAGCTTGCGTAAATTTCACCACAACACATCACAAGAAAAGCCACCCCAATCACTGTCTTAAAGCCAGGGGAGTCCTCTCCACCCTGTCGCCCTCTTACAGTATGTGGGATTTATGGCTAGGTTGATGACAACACCAGAGAACAAGCTATCAAGAACTTAACAAAAAACACCAAGACACTTATGCATCATTGTTGTCCATTTCTTCACGTTGGAAGGGAGACAAAAAATCCAAGCTTAGTCCAAATCCACCCTCCTTGATTCAGCAAATGTTGGGCTTACACTAGTAGGAGAAATGATAGATTTCCTACTCTCAATTGAATGATCACTCTCTCTCTTACAATGGCATAGAGTTCCCTTGCTAATCCCCTATTACAACACATGCACATGCATAAGACAATGAGCTTCCACTCAAGAGCTCCTTCTAGAGAGGTTGAGCTTGGCTTCTCAAGCTATAGCATAGTGCTCTTGCTTATGGCTCCCCCTTTGTGCTAGCTACACCCTCCTTTTATAGCAATTTTGAAGGCTAGGGTTACTCCTCTAACCATGGTTGGGTTAGATTTTCAGCAATTTATCTATTTTCTTTTGCTTGGAATTATCAAGAAGTTGGTGGGGAAAGAGAGAGGAGAGAAATGTAGGTGATAGGACTTTTCATAGTGGGTTAGTGTTAGTAGAGTTAGTATTAATTTACAAATGGAATTGGATATTTACAATGGGAGTATCCATGTAGGATACAAATAAGGAAGAAAAAAACTCTTAAGAGGTAAGAAAAGGTGGCTTTCTTACAAGGTTGATGCTCCAAGTGTCTTGAGTAGGGCCGATTTTGACGCCTGTTGACGGTCCACTAGCTTTGACGGTACATTTTTTCTCCACTCTTGACCTTCCTTGAGAGACAAGATAATTGAAGCTGAGTAATCAACCACCACGATGCTGTCTTTTAAGAGAAGAGGCTGAATTTTGTGGTTTTTTTGATAGATATGGGTAAATTGGAGGAGGAAAAATGAGACTAGGTGGTCAATTTTGGAATGGAATTGTGTGTGGGAGGTATGAGTTCACCATGGTTTCTCTTATTCTTCAAGGTTGAGGAGAAGGTGAGTAGTGTGCAGAGAGGAGTGGTGAGAGAGATGGGGATGATGAGTGGAGAAGTGTGTGTGAAAGAGGAAAATGATAAAGTGGAAGAGAGAGTGTGGCTGCATAGCATGGGAAAACTGGGGTCCACTAAAAAAATCATAGCTCACAGCTCGTAGCTCAAAAAAATATGAAAAAATTTGAGGCAAAAGTTCAGCCCACGAGCTACAACTTTTGTGTGTATCACCTTTTCAAATTCGGAGAGCAAGTGAACTTTAAAAATTCAGCAAAACCGACCGTTTTTTTCCACTGCAAGGTCCTTGTGGGGTCCTTCTTTGGATGATTCTTTTGAATACCTCCAAGAGTGAGCCCTCCATAGTGCATGTATGCATGCCACCTACCCTTGACCTTATTTGGTAGGTCTATAATTGAAGATATTGTTGAGATTAGGATATAAGTGAATAGTACAACTAAGAAAATCAAATATTGAGGGGTCTAAAAAATATGTACATGTCAAATATAAATAATATAAGTGGGAAAAATATAAAGGGGTCAAAAGAAATCTCTCTCATTATGAGGCTACCATAAAAAGATAAATATTTTTGGTGTTCTAATTTTTTAGAAAAAAACAAAATAGATGTAGGAAGGGAAAAATCAAAATAGTGAAAAAATATACACATAAATAAAACTAGTTTTTTTGGATTTTGTTGGGGTGGAGTTACACCAAATATAAGAGAAGCTTACATGAAAATATTTCTATATGGAATAAAGAGTATGAAAAATGGTAAGAAAAAATTGTGGTAATGGTGAGGCAATGTACAGAGCATAAATAACACACACCTAGGTAGAAATATTTAAATAAATACCAAAATAATTATGAAAAAATCTTTTATTTAGGCCCTATATATAAAGAAATATTTACATACGCATGGGCCATAATATACTTATATATATATATATATATATATATATATATATATATATATATATATATATATATTGGCTCAACTAGCCCAATGACTAGCTAATTGAGGGTTTTTTAAGAAGATATGGGAAAAGTCCCGTGACTCACGCACGCCTATGTACAGTGAAATGGTAGGGATAGCCACAGTGTTTGGGTGATTTTGGTAGGGTGAGGTAACTCATTGTGGCAATTACAAAGAGCCGAAAAATGGCTATCAACGTTATACGTTGGACAAGTGGTGGACCTTAGCACCCAATTCCTCTTAATATAATGACATAGAGTGGAAAAGTGGTGAATTCATGTGAGACCAAATCTACTAGGGATAATAGGTTGGACAAGTGGTTGACCTTGAATGTAAATCCCCATGTACAAAATATCATGGGTTTTGCGTATCTCAATGGAGCCTAGTATCTTGGAGACATGGTGGAACTTACGTCTCTCCATGTTTTAATGGAGCCTATCTAGGAGAAATGGTGGAGGTTCCTTCTCTCCATGTTTCAATGGAGCCTAGCTTGGACAAGTCGTGGACCTTTGTTTCTCTCTATGTTTGAATATGGTTAGCTTGGACAAGTGGTGGATCTTGGAATGAAACTCCCATGTAAAACATATCATGGGCATTTCAAGTGGCGAGAAATGATACCATTTAAGATATAACCTTATAGGTTGGACAAGTGGTGGACCTTAACACATTGTTCTTCTTAATATAATAACATAGAGTGTACAAGTGGTGAATCTTGAAACCAAACCACTCATGCTACTAGGGATAATAGGTTAGACAAGTGGTGGGCCCTGAAATAAAACCCCCTAGAGTATTTCAATAGAGCTTAGCTTCGAAACATGGTAAAGCTTGCTTCTCTCCATGTTTCAATGCAGCCTATCTTGGATAAATGGTGGAGTATCATTCTCTCCATGTTTCAATGGAGCCTAGCTTGGACAAGTGGTGGACCTTTGTTTCTCTCTATGTTTGAATAGAGTTATCTTGGAAAAGTGGTGGACCTTGGAACAAAACCACCATGTAAAACATATCATGGGCATTACAAGTGGTGAGAAAAAATACCATTCAATGTATAACCTTATAGGTTGGACAAGTGGTGGACCTTAACACCCAATTATTCTTAATATAATGACATAGAGTGGATAAGTGGTGAACTTGGGACCAAACCTACTAGGGAAAATAGGTTGGACAAGTGGTGGACCTTGAATGTAAACCCCCCATGTACAAAATATCACTCATGCTACTAGAAATAATTTGGTATTAAGGTCCATGTTTCAATGCAGCCTAGCTTGGAAAAGTGGTGGACCTTTGTTTCTCTCTATGTTTCAATAGAGTTAGCTTGGACAAGTGGTGGACCTTGGAACAAAACCCCCATGTAAATCATGTCATGGGCATTACAAGTGGTGAGAAAAAATACCATTCAAGCTATAACATTATAGGGTGGACAAGTGGTGGACCTTAACACCCAATTCCTCTTTATATAATGACATAGAGTGGACATTTGGTGAATCATGAGACCAAACCTACTAGGGATAATAGGTTGGACAAGTGGTGGACCTTGAATGTAAACCCCCCATGTACAAAATATCATGGGTATTGGGTATTTCAATGGAGCCTAGCAACTTGGAGACATGGTAGAGCTTACTTCTCTCCATGTTTCAATGGAGCTTATCTAGGAGAAACAGTGGAGGTTCCTTCTCTCCATGTTTCAATGAGCCTAGCCTTGACAAGTGGTGGACCTTTCTTTCTCTATATGTTCTAATAGAGTTAGCTTGGACAAGTGGTGGACCTTGGAATGAAACCCCCATGTAAAGCATATCATGGGCATTTCAAGTGGTGAGAAAGGATACCATTTAAAATATAAACTTATAGGTTGGACAAGTGGTGGACCTTAACACATAGTTCTTCTTAATATAATGACATAGAGTGTACAAGTGGTGAATCTTGAGACCAAACAACTCGTGCTACTAGGGATAATAGGTTGGACAAGTGGTGGACCTTGAATGTAAACCCCTCATGTACAAAATTATGGGTTTAGGGTATTTCAATGGAGCCTAGCTTGGAGACATGGTGGAGATTGCTTCTCTCAATGTTTCAATAGAACCTATCTTGGAGAAATGGTGGAGCATCTTTCTCTCCATGTTTCAATGGAGCCTACTATCTTGGACTAGTGGACCTTTGCTTCTCTCTATGTTTCAATAGAGTTAGTTTGGACAAGTGGTGGATCTTGGAACAAAACCCCTTTGTAAAACATAGCATGGGCATTACAAGTGATGAGAAAAAATATCATTCAAGATATAACCTTATAGGTTGGAAAATTGGTGATGGACCTTGACAAGTGGTGAAGGATACCATTTAAGATATACCCTTATAGGTTGGACAAGTGGTGGACCTTAACACCCAGTTCTTCTTAATATAATGACATAGAGTGGATAAGTGGTGAATCTTAAGACCAAACCACTCATGCTACTAGATATAATACGTTAGAGAAGTGGTAGACCTTGAATGTTTACACCCCATGTACAAAATATCATGGTTTTAGGGTGTTTCAATGCAGCCTAGCATCTTGGAGACATGGTAGATCTTGATTCTTTCCATGTTTGAATGGAACCTATCTTGAAAAATGATGGAGGTTACTTCTCTCCATGTTTCAACGGAGCCTAGCTTTGACAAGTGGTGAACCTTTGCTTCTCTCTATGTTTGAATAGAGTTAGCTTGGACAAGTGGTGGACCTTTGCTTCTCTCTATGTTTGAATAGAGTTAGCTTGGACAAGTGGTGGACCTTGGAATGAAACCCCCATGTAAAACATATCATGGGCATTTCAAGTGGTGAGAAAGGATACCATTTAAGATATAACCTTATAGGTTGGACAAGTGGTGGACCTTAATACATAGTTCTTCTTAATATAATGACATAGAGTGTACAAGTGGTGTATCTTGAGACCAAACCACTCGTGCTACTAGGGATAATAGGTTAGACAAGTGGTGGGCCTTGAAATAAAATCCCCCATGTACAAAATAAAATGGATTCAGGGTATTTAAATGGATCCTAGCTTGGAGACATGGTGGAGCTTGCTTCTCTCCATGTTTCAATGAAGCCTATCTTGGAGAAATGGTGGAGCATCCTTCTCTCCATGTTTCAATATAGCCTAGCTTGGACAAGTGGTGGACCTTTGATTCTCTCTATGTTTCAATAGAGTTAGCTTGGACAAGTGGCGGACATTGAAACAAAACTCCCATGTAAAACATATCATGGGTAGTTCAAGTTGTGAGAAAAAAAATCATTTAAAATATAACCTTATAGGTTGGACAAGTGGTGGAACTTAACACCCAATCCTTTTTAATACAATGACATAGAGTGGATAAGTGGTGAATCTTGAGACCAAACCTATCAAGCTACTAGGGATACTAGGTTGGACAAGTGGTGGACCTTGAATGTAAATCCTCTATGTACAAAATATCATGGGTTTAGGGTGTTTCAATGGAGTCTAGTATATTGGAGACATGGTGGAGCTTGCTTCGCTCCATGTTTCAAGTGGTGGACCTTCAATTATTTTCCCATACCTAGTTTAGACAACCCATACACTTCGCAACTCTAAAGGTTGGACGAGTGGTGGAGCTTTGTTTATTTCCATGTTTTAATGGATCCTAGCTTGGACAAGTGGTGGACCTTGAAAAAAAGTCCCCTATACAACATAGCTGAGTTTTTCATGTTTTAATGGAAGAGAGATTCTACAAATGGTGGAGCTTGCTTATCTCCATGTGGATTTTAGAACTAGCTTGGACAAGTGGTGGAGCTTTGCTTTTCTGCTCTTCATAATACAATGATGCATAGGTTGGTTACATGGTGAATCTTAAGGCCAAATCTCCCATCTTACTAGAGATGATAGGTTGGACAAGTGGTCAACCTTCTATCATTTCTCCATGCCTATAATTAGACAATTAGTAGAACTAGCATCTTTCTATGTTGTCTAGAGCTTGGACAAGTAGTGGACCTTGCTACTCTCTTCCCTTGGTTTATTAGTTTGAAGACTCATTATATATACTTGATTAGATCTATATAATTACTCATTAGTTAGGTTACAAGTAGGTATGTAATTTGTTAGCCTCAAGGGACTTTGAATATTGAATAGTAAGAAAGTCAAGTGTTGGTTTGAAGATCTTTTGTTTATCTAAACTAGACTCTAACTCAATAATAAGTTTCTTAAGTTCCACGAATTGTCCTATCTAGGCTCCAAAAGAGTCTTAATTGGTTTGTGCTAGATTCTAACTTCCTTGATGGGGTAGAATCCTAGAAAAATGAGGCGCTATAAGTTTTACCTTAGCTCAAATGGATTTTCACTTAAACTAGACTGCAATTTGGCACTCTAGTATCTTTGTCGTGATGGAGTTTAACACTAGATACATAGTAGTGATATTTAAGCTTCATGTCTCTTCACTTGATCGAGATATGAGACCATACTTTCAAGGCCACCACTTGTCTTACCTAAAGACCAATGTGAGACATGGGAGCAAGAAAGCCATCCGATATTGTTTTAAGGACTATTACATAGACAATCAATAACTTAAGTAAAGCAAAAAGACTTGGATCTTTCACAATTAATAACTTAAGTAAAGCCAAAAAGACTTGGATCTTTGACAGTTTTTTTCAAACTAAAAAATCACAATCTCATGCTAACAAAACTATAAATCACAATTGAAAGTTTTGAACAAGAAAAAGATCAGCAATCTTAATAAGAAGGATACTTTTCATTTCATTTGATGATTACAAATTAAAAGAAAGTCTCTCAAGAAATTGATAAACAAAAAATGTAGGTGACTACTTCATTATTTTGAGCAAAAATATCAAAATCTCTAGTGATTGAGCTCCATCTAGTAGTATCCTTTGTAAGATCCTGCAGGAAGGAATAAAAAGAAAGATTTGTTAGATACCATGCACATGAGTGTTCAATCATGTGTATCAAGAATATATGACATGTCACTAGTACCTTAGGGTTGGTTTCTATCCAGTGGTTTCTATCCAGCCTTAGAAGATTGTTCTCAACTTTCACCTTATTTATATAAGCCTTTGCTGTGGTTGCCTTCAAAACTCTTTTTGTGTTACAACCCAATTGCCTAGCTAAAGTGGTCAATTGTGATTCCTTCATGCTTTCAATGGGTGTACGCTCCTTTGCCAAGATCTCTTGTATTTGGGCTCTTCTCATTTCATTGCGGTGGCTTGTGTCACTTGAGTCTTCAATGGTAGTTTCATCTCTGTCACCTTTTGCAGGTGGTATTCTTCTTGTAAAGAACACCTTAGCTAACCAAACATCATTTTTCTGCTTCCAATACTCCATGATTTGTTTGTATTCACTATCATTTGTCACTATAGGTTGTCCATAACGATTAGAAGCAATTAAATCACGCACATCCCTTCTCTCATCAAGCTGAATCAAGTATGGTAGTAGCTCCTCCAAGATCATATTGTCAACCATCTTCTCAACATCAAATTGTGGTGGAAAAATGCAATTGTTTGCTAGTGAAATACATTCCTTGTAAGGAGAGTCATCAATAAGCATTGTTCTTTGTGGATCACATTCAAACCCCATGGAAATTTTGGCTAGAGGCTTGAACATTGCCTCAACGTTTGGATTGTCGGGTCTAAACAATTTTTGAGTTTGAGCGGTGTAGCAAATATCTTGCGACCAAATTGCAAAGAAAGGCAATGTATCCTCAGCTAAGTTGTTTAGTGCTGCAAGGATTTGATACACATTATTCCTAGTAGCTGTCGACCAAATTGCAACATTAAACCTCTGTAAAATAGTCTTCAAGAATTAAATGCAACCTGGCCTGAGTATAATATATCTTTTTGAATCCATTTGCACTGAGTTGTGGTGTGAGGATGGTTGAGGGGAACGTTTCAACAATAGACCATTTAAATCCAATATAATTGTAAGCATGGATTTCTCAACATCTACACTACATGACGTAGTAGCAATTGGCAATAGCTCTTGAGTGGACTTTTCAGTCTCTTTTGATGTATGTTGCATTTTTGAAGCATCGATTTCTTGGTTCTCATTATTGGAAGCTTGCTCAAGTTGCACAACACTAGACTCTAGTATAGAAATATCATCCATCTTGGGCACTTTAGAAACCATAGAATCTATGGATTCTATAGTTGTTGACTGAACCATAGGAGCATTATCCATCCCAGTTTGTGAATCTAAGAAAACACACACACGAATGGTATCTCAAAACCACTAGAATTTTATTCACCATATTTATATGTAGAACTCCTAGTAATAAATTTATTTAAGGTAAAGTCGTTGTTAGAATCCTTGCAACCATTTTCAGCATTCGTACACAAAACACCACTTGTCTAAAATACAATCTACTAACTCAACATTTTCCATCCTACACTTTATTAAAAATGAGTACTTAAAGTGAAAACTAAAAGCCACAACTTGTTGAGGAAACTTAAAGATGAGTACTTAAAGTGAAAACTAAAAGCCACAACTTGTTGAGGAAACATGGATACAAGGTCCACCAAATGTCCAACCTAGACTACAAGCAAACAATTAGAGATTTGGCTTAGATTTGGATTCAAAGGACACCACTTATTCAAGTAAGATAACTCCACTTGTTTAAGACAGTAATGTTTGAAGCCCCACCACTTGTCCAACCTAGACATTGATTAAATTTTGGTAAGATTTATCACAAATCTAGAGTAGAATCAAGATTCTATGGCCAAGGTAGTCAAATAAGTTAGACAACACACAAAGCATAAGAGCACTCTAGATTCTTGTTGAGCATAAACTAAACAATAATCAAATGTTATATTCACTTGAGATTTCATCCATAAAAAATGAAAATGATGCATGTACTTGAGATTTCCATCCATGTACAACACTTTACAATGTCAAGTAAAGTTATAGTCAGCAAACAACTCTTCTCCTGCTTCAACTTGACAAATAGTCTCAATGCATACATGGCCATATTCTTCTGACTTGATGTGTGAAGAGGTGCATTTATGCCAAGGTGAAAAATTTGGATCAAATGTATAGCGTACGTTGGGACAGACATTTGTACTGTGAGAACTATTTATATAGCCCGACACGTTTCCTTCTTCTACACAACCAATAATGTATGATTGATCTTCCTCTTCTTCTATGTTTGGATCCTCTAGAAGAGAATATTTATAAGCTTTGGAAATATTTTGCATATATTTTTCCAGTCTTGAAATCTACACTTATGCCCTCCATAGTTTAGAATAGTCAAACCACTTTCCAGGGTAGTATGCACAAATAGCCCATAACCAGCTCCTTGAATACATGAACGTCGCACTTCAAAATCCACACCGTTAATATGGAAAATTACATCTTTGGGAATAGGAAAAGTTGGTGTCCCAAAAGGATCTTCATGCCAATCATAGTGTGAAATACATCTAGTTTTTATATCACTTAACTCCTTTGTGTCTGCAAAAAGAAAAAAATATTATGCATAAAATAATGACAAGATCAAAGAAAGATATCATTATTTTATAGTCCAATAGGTCCATTATATGGAAGACTTAGAGTGCCTCTTACATGGTGCCTCCAAGGTTTCCAAAAAATAATATCATTGAAAAAAAAAGGCCACTGTGTCTCCAATCTATTGCCCATTTGAAGCATAGAGAGAACCAAGGTCCACCACTTGTCCAAGCTAGACATGGAGCATTGACACAAGATCCAACACTTATCCAAGAACCCTATATTATACGTGGTAACATGGGATGCGTTGATGCAACAAAAGTAGTCTAGCCTCCTCATCCATCTCTTTTTTCTTGTAGCCTAGAGGGATTAGTTTCAAGGTCTATCACTAGTCAAAAACTACACACATAGAACATTGATACAAGGTTCCACCACATGTGAAACCTATCATCTCTAGTAGCATGGATGGTTTGATATCAAGGTTCACCACGTGTCCTACCTATACTCTATTGTAGCATAGAGATTCTGGTTTGGTGGTACTACACTTGTCCAAACTTGGCTTGTTTTTGATATCTGGAGGTAATCAAGGGTCCTCCACTTGTCCAAGTTAGGCATATTAAACAATTGCAAGCTCCACCATGTGTACAACATATGATTGATTATAGCATGCATGGTCTTATTTCATGGGCAACCATCTTCTCTCCAACATGTGTCCAACCTCGGCTCCATTGAAGCATGGAGAGAAGCAAGGTCCACCACTTATCAAAGCTATTATTTTCTCCCAGTGCTTTCAAAACCCATAATACGTTGTACATGGGGGGGGGGGGGGGGGGGGGGGGGGGGGATTCTTGTTTCAAGGTCCACCACTTGGCTAAGATTGGATCCATTGAAACATAAAGAGAAGCAAGCTCTACCATTTGTCCAAGCTAGGTGCCATTGAAACATGAAAACCCCATAATATGTTGTATACGGAGGGTGTTTTTCAAGGTCTACCACTTGTCTAAGCTATGGTCCATTGGAACATGGAGAGAAGCAAAGCTCCACCACTTTTCTAAGCTAGGATCCATTGAAAGATGGAGAGAAGCAAGATCCATTGTTTGTCTAAGCTAGGCTCCATTGGAACATGGAGAAAACAAGCTCCACCACTTGCCTATTATTGCATAGAGATTCTGGTTTGAAGGTCCACCACTTGTCCAACCTTGCCTTCATGTATGGAGATAATAAAGAGTGCAATTCTTCTCTAAGCTAGGGACATAAAAGAGTTTCGAGGTCCACTACATATACGATCTATGATGGGTTGTAGAACGGGAGGTTTCATTTTAGGTTGACCACTTCTCCAGCTTTGCTTGTCCAACCTCAGATCCATTGAAGCATGGAGAATAAAGGTCTACCAACTCTCCAAAATAGGCAAGAAAATCTCTATAAAACCCATGAATTGTTAATATATGCTATGCTGTGGAGTTTTGTTTGAAGGTCCACTCCTTATCCAAGCTACAATCCATTGAAGCATGGAAATAAGTAAGATATATCTTTAGTCCAAGATAGGATCCATTGAAACATAGAGAGAATCAAGGTCCACCACTTGTCCAAGCTATGCATGGGTAGTTGATATAAGGACCACTATGTTTTCACCTATACTATGCTCTATCATGGATGGTTTCATATCCCACCAATTTTCCAACCTATTTAGTAGGTTGTATTATGGGGTTTGGTTTCAAGGTACTTCACTTGTCTAAGGTGGGTTCCATTGAACCATGGAGAGAAACAATGTCTACCACTTGTCCGAAATATGCTCCTTTAAAACATAAAAGCAAGGTCCACCACTTGTCCAAGCTAATGTTTCTCTCCATTGAAGCATGGAGAGAAACAAGGTCTACCACCTGTCCAAAATATGCTCCATTGAAACATAAAAGCAAGGTCCACCACTTGTCCAAGCTAATATAACAAATGGGTGTTGGTTACAAGGTGTACCACACTTGTCTAAACTAGTCTCCATGCAAGGTCCACCACATGTCCAAGCTATATGAGCTTGGTTTGAAGGTCTACCACACCTCTTGAAATTAGGATCCATGTAAGGTCCACCTTTTGTCAAGCTATGACTTTAGTGAGTACTAAAACTAAGTAAATTGCAGTACTTAAATACCTTTCCAAGCTCATTAAGATTTTGGTCTCTAAGGCCACCACCACATGTCTAATCTATGCTCTAATTGATTACTTATGCTAGTTCTCAAAGTCCAAACATAAGCTCCCTTCTAGCAAGGTTAGTTTAAATTTAGGCTCCAACACCTGTCTAAGTTAGGTTCAATTTATGAAGCATCACCATTTAACCATGCTACAATCTAATGTATCATATCAAGGGGGTATTGATAAAAGGTCCAAAACTTATTGAGTTCAAGCTCTTAAGTAATTAAGTCTTTGTGAGTATTAAATGTTATAGTTTTAGTCTAAAGATCCACCATTCAAAAACTCAAGTAATTTACTATTTACATTCAAACCTTGAATGCTTGAGATAAAAAATACAAACACAATCAATACTATATATAAAGAAAAATCTAACATTAAGAGTATCAAATCAGTAACAAGAAACACTAACATGCACAAGAAACTCAAAACATACGTGTCTCCATTTCCAAAAAGTCCTCCATTGACAGAGGATGTTGTTGTTGTTCTTATTCTTCTCTTCGTGGAGAGCACTCCTCTGTAACAGGCACAGTGTCGTCTGATTGCGAAGTGGATTGTTGAAGTCCAACCCATTTTTCTATATCTTCATGAGACTTAACAAAGTCTAGCAGCATGGTCTCCACGTTTTTTGCCTCCTCCACACTATCAACTAAGCATATAACTTCTTTTTTCTGTTGTATTCCTTCTTGTGAAACCAAGTAACCATCACCAAAAACATCGACAAGCTTGCGGTCTTCAAAAACATATGTACGAATGTAGTGCTTAACCAAAGCTCTTTTTTTGGCCTCCAAATATTGCAAATCTGACATATCGTTATTTGCTCCTTGAAGAAGAGAACAATCAATTGGCATGGGATGTTCCTCTGATCTTCTTCTCAGGTCTTCAAATGCATTTCCTTGTCCCAAGAAGGCAATAACTGTTAGGAATTGAATTGCTCCTTTGCAAGGAGCTGATGGAAAGTGATGCAATGCACCACAACAATGGTAGCTCAGATTATCTCCCATGGCGTGAAAGGCACATTGCAATTTTGTGAAGTTAGTGAAATCTACAAATGCAAGAAAGACAAATCAAGGATCTGTTGACCCTCCAGCATTGTTAAATGTCTCCTCACTCCACTTCAAATTGCCTCCAACGTTTTTTGTCATATCTAAAACACATAAGCCAATAGGCACTTTATTATTGAAGTGGCACATCAAGTAGAGATTGCCTTCCATTTGTAGGCTCACCACATAGATTGACCATGGCAAATCTCTAGGCTCAATTTTCTCCTTTTGAAGGTGAACTGCCCATTGCATGTATTTTATTGCTCCATTTGGAAAAGCCATTTTCTTTGTTCCACGCGTCAAACTAGATCTGATCCATTCCTCGCATAGCATTAAAAGTGTTTTATAAACAACATCATTGATGTTATATATTTTGACCACCTCCTCCCAGTCTTTACATGGTGAAGACTCATTCAAATTGTTGAAGCCTTCAAGAAGTGCATCTTGAATCAATTTGTCTTGCTTCAACTGCTTGATTTGATCATACATGTCAGTTGCATCACCATCCTTTGCACTCTTTGACATTAAAATCTTCTCATCTATAATCTCTTCTTGAATATTCTTTACCTATGATTCCTCAAGGCCACAAAGGTATCTAAATACAGTTGTTGGGAATTTCTTATTCTTCTCTTCTAGCATTTCAATGATTTCTATCCAGCAATCATAAATAAAATCAGAGTATGTGACCATGTCCCTGTTTAGCAATCCAACTTGCTGTTGCACTCATTCTTGCTAATCGAAGAAAAGCCTAAAAAAAATAGAGAAATAATTAAACTATTGAGCAGGATTTGTTAATTAAACACTATAAAAAGGACAAAGAAAATAACTTACATCCCATCCGGCACGAGATGCATGTCCCTCTGCAATTCCACTTGTTGCCTTTGGTGGTCGTCCTGAGAAGATCCATTGACTCCGTAAATGTCTCAATATTTGGTTGTAAGGTTGCTTGACATACAATGCCTGAGCCTCCTCATTTGCAATGGCAGATATAGCAATTGCAACAAATGGAGGAGCATTCACAACAATGCAAGAATTTCTAAATTTATACACGCTAATCAGTCTTTCAAATATCTCTTTGTTGTTTTGTTCATTGTGAAGCAAAAATTTTGCAGCATAGATTGAATGCTGCCCATCAAGAATCCAATAATGATAATCTTTAATTTTTTGCTCTTCTACCTCTTCTACTGCCAAAGGAGTCCCCTTCTTTGACTTTGCATTTCGAATAGGCATTAAATATGCACATGCTGCAAGCTTGGTCGTACTCTCTGAAAATCCAAATAACACACTTTCAGCGTGTTTTTTATCCATAATACGTGCATTATAGTGATCAGGAGCAAGCCAACAATTTTGAATAGGGATATCAAATTCCCTATATTGAAAAGGAAAATAGTTTATGTACTTATTCATTCCACTTGTATCTTTTTCTTGTCCTTTCATGGCCTCAGCTTCTAAAACATCTAGATCCACAATTCTAATCTTTGACATTGAACCCTCTGTTGATGAGGATGCCAAAGATGCCTTGTCTACATCCAAAATGGAACTAGTTTGCTTAGCTGCTACTTTCTGCACTTTTGCTTGCTTCTTTGTGGATGGTGGTCGTGAAGCTTTCACCTTTTTTTGTTGTAGTGTGGCAATGATGGAGCTTTGAAGTTGATCTGCTGTGATATTTGGATTTGATTCTGCAAACTTCCATCCTCGAGAAAACATTGTCTCTTCTTTGTTTCTAGACATTCGCTCCAATGCATATGCTCCTGGAGATAGTTGAAATTCTAGATTCATTGTCCAACTAGAATGTCAATGCATTCCACCTCCGGATGGCTATCAACTACAGAGGCAGATGCTTCCACAACTTGTCCAACATCTTCAAACAAGATGCCATTCTCCTTTTTGGCAATAAATAGATGCACCTTATGAAATTGTGCACCCTCTATACCATGTATGTCCAAATACCATTTCCTAAGATCATTGCAAGTATAGTCAGCTGAGACAGCAACCCTTGCAGCCTGTTTTTTTGGAGCCATCTTTCATGAAACAAAAAAAAACCAATGGTTATTTTAACATATAATTTTTTGTAATGGATTAAGTTTGTGTGAATACAAGGTCCACCACTTGTTCAAGCTAGATCTAAGCAAGTATACATAGTGATCTTTTAAGCTAGTAAACTAAGGGAAGGGAGAAGTAAGGTCCACCACTTGTCCAAGCTCAGCTCTAGACAACATGGAGAGATTCGAAGTCTACTAATTGTCTAATATAGGCTAACTCTATTGAAACATAGATAGAAGAAAAGGTCCACCACTTGTCCAATCTAGGGTCCATTGAAACATGGAGAGAAGGATGCTCCACCATTTGTCCAAAATAGGCTCCATTGAAACATGAAGAGAAACAAGCTGCACCATGTCTCCGAGATGCTAGGCTCCATTGAAATACCTTAAACCCTTGATATTTTGTATATGTGGGGTTTAAATTCAAGGTCCACCACTTGTCCAACCTATTATCCCTAGTAGCATGAGTGGTTTGGTCTCAAGATTCACCACTTTTCCACTCTATGTCATTATATTAACAAGATCTGGGTGTCAAGGTCCACCACTTGTCCAACCTATAAGGCTATATCTTAAATGGTATTATTTACCACCACTTGGAATGCACATTCAATAGGTTTTACATAGGGGTTTGGTTCCAAGGTCCACCACTTGTCCAAGCTAACTCTATTGAAACATAAAGAGAAGCAAGGTCCACCACTTGTCAAACCTAGGCTCCATTGAAACATGGACAGAAGGATGCTCCACCATTTGTCCAAGCCAAGTTCGATTGAAACATGAAGAGAAGCAAGCTGCACCATGTCTCCAAAATGCTAGGCTCCATTGAAATATCTTAAACCCATGATATTTCGTACATGGGGGGTTTACATTCAAGGTCCACCACTTGTCCAACCTATTATCACTAGTAGCATGAGTGGTTTGGTCTCAAGATTCATCACTTTTCCACTCTATGTCATTATATTAAGAAGATCTGGGTGTTAAAGTCCACCACTTTTCCAACCTATAAGGCTATACCTTAAAGTGTATTCTTTCTCACCACTTCGAATGACTATGATAGGTTTTACATGGGGGTTTGGTTCCAAGGTCCACCACTTGTCCAAGCTAACTCTATTGAAACATAGAGAGAAGCAAAGGTCCACCACTTGTCCAAGATAAGGTCCATTGAAACATGGAGAGAAGGATGCGCCACCATTTATCCAAGATAGGCTCCATTGAAACATGAAGAGAAGCAAGTTGCACTATGTCTCCAAGATGCTAGGCTTCATTGAAATACCTTAAACCCACGATATTTTGTACATGGGGGGTTACATTCAAGGTCCACCACTTGTCCAACCTATTATCGCCAGTAGCATGAGTGGTTTGGTCTCAAGGTTCATCACTTTTCCACTCTATGGCATTATATTAAGAAGATCTGGGTGTTAAGGTCCACCACTTGTCCAACCTATAAGGCTATATCTTAAAGGGTATTCTTTCTCGCCACTTGGAGTGACCATGATAGGTTTTACATGGGGGTTTGGTTCCAAGGTCCACCACTTGTCCAAGCTCAGACTCTATTGAAACTTAAAGAGAAGCAAAGGTCCACCACTTGTCCAAGCTAGGGTCCATTGAAACATGGAGAGAAGGATGCCCCACCATTTGTCCAAGATACGCTCCATTGAAACATGAAGAGAAGCAAGCTACACCATGTCTCCAAGATGCTAGGCTCCATTGAAATACCTTAAACCCATGAAATTTCGTACATGGGGGGTTTACATTCAAGGTCCACCACTTGTCAAACCTATTATCTGTAGTAGCATGAGTGGTTTGGTCTCAAGATGCACCACTTTTTCACTCTATATCATTATATTAAGAATATCTAGGTGTTAAGGTCCACCACTTATCCAACCTATAAGGCTATATCTTAAACTTTATTCGTTATCACCACTTGGAGTTACCATGATAGGTTTTACATGGGGGTTTGGTTCCAAGGTCCACCACTTGTCCAAGCTAGGCTCCATTGAAACATGGAGAGAAGGATGATCCACCATTTGTCCAATATAGGATCCATTGAAACATGAAGAGAAGGAAGCTGCACCATGTCTCCAAGATGCTAAGCTCCATTGAAATACCTTAAACCCATGATATTTCTTACATAGGGGGTTTACATTCAAGTTCCACCACTTGTGCAACCTATTATCCGTAGTAGCATGAGTGGTTTGGTCTCAAGGTTCACCACTTTTCCACTCTTTGTCGTTATATTAAGAAGATCTAGATTTTAAGTTCGACCACTTGTCCAACCTATAAGGCTAGATCTTAAAGGATATTATTTCTCACCACTTGGAATGAGCATGATATGTTTTACATGGGGGTTTGGTTCCAAGGTCCACCACTTGTCCAAGCTCAGACTCTATTGAAACTTAAAGAGAAGCAAAGGTCCACCACTTGTCCAAGCTAGGGTCCATTGAAACATGGAGAGAAGGATGCCCCACCATTTGTCCAAGATACGCTCCATTGAAACATGAAGAGAAGCAAGCTACACCATGTCTCCAAGATGCTAGGCTCCATTGAAATACCTTAAACGCACGATATTTTGTAGATGGGGGGTTTACTTTCAAGGTCCACCACTTGTCCAATCTATTATCGCTAGTAGCATGAGTGGTTTGGTCTCAAGATTGACCACTTTTCCACTCTATGTCATTATATTAAGAAGATCTGGGTGTTAAGGTCCACCACTTGTCCAAACTTATACGGCTATATCTTAAAGGGTATTCTTTCTCGCCACTAACCATGATAGGTTATACATGGGGTTTTGGTTCCAAGATCCACTACTTATTCAAGCTATTATCGCTAGTAGCATGAGTGGTTTGGTCTCAAGGTTCACCACTTTTTCACTCTATGTCATTATATTAAGAAGATATGGGTGTTAAGGTCCACCACTTGTCCAACCCTATAAAGCTATATCTTAAAGGGTATTCTTTCTCGCCACTTGGAGTGACCATGATAGGTTATACATGGGGGTTCGGTTCCAAGATCATCCACTTGTCCAAGCTAACTCTATTGACACATAGCGAGAAGCAAAGGTCCACCACTTGTCCAAGCTAGGGTCCATTGAAACATGGAGAGAAGGATGCTCCACCATTTGTCCAAGATAGGCTCCATTGAAACATGAAGAGAAGCAAGTTGCACCATGTATCCAATATGATAGGCTCCATTGAAATACCTTAAACCCACGATATTTTGTACATGGGGGGTTTTCTTTAAAGGTCCACCACTTGTCCAACCTATTATCCTTAGTAGCATGAGTGGTTTGGTCTCAAGATAACCATTTGTCGAAGTTAACTCTATTGAAACATGGGGCTTTACGTTCAAGGTTCGCCACTTGTCCAAGCTATTATCGCTAGTAGCATGAGTGGTTTTGTCTCAAGATTCACCACTTGTTCACTTTATGTCATTATATTAAGAATATTTGGGTGTTAAGGTCCACCACTTGTCCAACCTATAAGGCTAGAACTTAAAGGTTATTCTTTCTCACCACTTGGACTGACCATGAAAGGTTTTACATTAGGGTTTGGTTCCAAGTTCCACCACTTGTCCAAGCTAACTCTATTGAAACATAGAGAGAAGCAAAGGTACACCACATGTCCAAGCTAGGGTCCATTGAAACATGGAGAGAAGGATGCTCCACCATTTGTCCAAGATAGGCTCCATTGAAACATGAAGAGAAGCAAGCTGCACCATGTCTCCAAGATGCTAGGCTCCATTGAAATACCTTAAACCCACGATATTTCATACATGGGGGGTTTACATTCAAGGTCCACCACTTGTCCAAGCTATTATCGCTAGTAGCATGAGTGGTTTTCTCTCAAGATTCACCACTTTTCCACTCTATGTCATTATATTAACAAGATCTGGGTGTCAAGGTCCACCACTTGTTCAACCTATAAGGCTATATCTTAAATGGTATTATTTACCACCACTTGGAATGCACATTCAATAGGTTTTACATAGGGGTCTGGTTCCAAGGTCCACCACTTGTCCAAGCTAACTCTATTGAAACATAGAGAGAAGCAAAGGTCCACCACTTGTCCAAGCTAGGGTCCATTGAAACATGGAGAGAAGGATGCTCCACCATTTGTCCAAGATAGGCTCCATTGAAACATGACGAGAAGCAAGATGCACCATGTCTCCAAGATGCTAGGCTCCATCGAAATACCTTAAACCCATGATATTTCATAGATGAGGGGTTTACATTCAAGGTCCACCACTTGTCCAATCTATTATCGCTAGTAGCATGAGTGGTTTGGTCTCAAGATTAACCACTTTTCCACTCTATGTCATTATATTAAGAATATCTGGGTGTTAAGGTCCACCACTTGTCGAACCTATAAGGCTACATCTTAAAGGTTATTCTTTCTTACCACATGGAGTGACCATGATAGGTTTTACATGGGGGTTTGGTCCCAAGGTCTACCACTTGTCCAAGCTAACTTTATTGAAACATAGAGAGAAACAAAGGTCCATCACTTGTCCAAGCTAGGCTCCAAGGTCCACCACTTGTCCAAGCTAACTCTTTGAAACATAGAAAGAAACAAAGGTCCACCACTTGTCCAAGCTAAGCGCCATTGAAACATGGAGAGAAGGATGCTCCACCATTTGTCGAAGCTAACTCTACTGAAACATGGGGTGTTTACGTTCAAGGTCTGCCACTTGTCCAAGCTATTATCGCTAGTAGCATGAGTGGTTTTGTCTCAAGATTCATCACTTTTTCACTCTATGTCATTATTTTAAGAATATTTGGGTGTTAAGGTCCATCACTTGTCATACCTATAAGGGTATATCTTAAAGGTTATTCTTTCTCACCAGTTGGAGTGACCATGATAGGTTTTACATGGGGGTTTGGTTCCAAGGTCCACCACTTGTCCAAGCTAAATCTATTGAATCATAGAGAGAAGCAAAGGTTCACCACTTGTCCAAGCTAGGGTCCATTGAAACATGGAGAGAAGGATGCTCCACCATTTGTCCAAGATAGGCTCCATTTAAACATGAAGAGAAGCAAGCTGCACCATGTCTCCAAGATGCTAGGCTCCATCGAAATACCTTAAACGCACGATATTTTGTAGATGGGGGGTTTACTTTCAAGGTCCACCACTTGTCCAATCTATTATCGCTAGTAGCATGAGTGGTTTGGTCTCAAGATTCACCAGTCTTCCACTCTATGTCCATATATTAAGAATATCTGGGTGTTAAGTTCCACCACTTGTCCAACCTATAAGGCTATATCTTAAAGGTTATTCTTTCTCACCACTTGGAGTGACCATTATAGGTTTTACATGGGGGTTTGGTTCCAAGGTCCACCACTTGTCCAAGCTAACTCTATTGAAATATAGAGACAAGCAAAGGTCTACCACTTGTCCAAGCTAGGCTCCATTGAAACATGGAGAGAAGGATGCTCCACCATTTGTCCAAGATAGGCTCCATTGAAACATGAAGAGAAACAAGCTGCACCATGTCTCCAAGATGCTAGGCTCGATTGAAATACCTTAAACCCATGATATTTCGTACATGGGGGGTTTACATTCAAGGTCCACCACTTGTCCCAGCCATTATCCTTAGTAGCATGAGTGGTTTGGTCTCAAGATTCACCACTTTTCCACTCTATGTCGTTATATTAATAAGGTTTGGGTGTTAAGGTCCACCACTTGTCCAACCTATCATGCTATATCTTGAATGATATTTTTTCTCACCACTTGGAATGTGCATGATATGTTTACATTGTGTTTTGTTCAAAGGTCCACCACTTGTCCAAGCTAGATCTATTACATATATATTATACATACAATATTCAACTAGATTCCCTACCTATCATGTCTAGTAGCATGGATGCTCTGGCTTTAAGGTCCACCACTTGTCCAACCTTTACTCTCTTATGTAAGGGAGATCTCCCTATAAATTCAAAACCTTCCCGCCTAAATTTAAAATTCCAAATCTTATCGCCTAAATTTAAAATATCCCTCCCAAATTTTAAATATCCCGCCTAAATTTTAAAATATCCCGCCCAAATTTTAAAATTAAAACTTTTTTATAAAATTTAAATTTTACCACGTAAATTTAAAATATTCCATGCGAAATTGATTTTAAATTCAAGTTTACCGCAAAAAGATATCATTATCCCACCTAAATTCAAATATGCAAACCTCAAATCATTATATTGTACATAAATTCAAACAAATTGAAATTAACAAGCCTAAACTGATATTAGTTTGCATAGATATGAATTTATCACACCTAAATTATGTCACCATGTTAGAGAGAGTGGTTAGAGAATTTGAACGGTCCACCAGTTGTCCAACCTAGATACCAAGAAGGATTGAGTGTACAAGGTATTGTTTGGAGGTCCTTATAGTCCACTGGTCTCAAGGTCCACCACTTGTGGTAAGGGTCACCAAAAAGTGTATATATTCATCCAAAGAAATACACTTATTTTTTGTCTACATGTCCTAGTTTCAACCATTTATGTACATTAGGTGTATCACTAAACAACACTACTTTTGTTGAGAAACAGAAGTTACAATCATATCTACAAATGGATTAGAGGAAAATCGGCTCAGCATACATCCAGAACTCGCTACAAGAATCGACTTTAACAGATCACGCAAGTAAGTCTTCCATTCAAGTTTACTAGTATTACAATGTGTTAGTTATTTGTGATATTTATGTATGTATATATACTATGTGTGCATATCGTAATTAAGTGTAATTGTGTATCTGCATTATGTATGAGTATTACAATGAAATAACACAAATATACATACATACACATAGATAACACAGACGCACACATACATGAGCATGTATTTTCAAGAGAGAGATAGCAAGATACAGAGATAGATAAATAGATAGAGAGAGAGAGAGAGAAATACCTGTTTTCTAGAGAGAGGAGAGAGAGAAAGATAACAGATTTCACTGTGTTTCTGTATGTGGAAGAGAGGAAGACGATGTATGGGAATATGTGCACGTTTTTTCAAGAGAGAGACAACAAGATAACAGATTTCATTGTGGTTATGTATGTGGAAGAGAGGAAGACGATGTGTGGGAATATGTGCATGTATTTTTAAGAGAGAGACAACAAAATAACAGATTTCACTGTGGTTATGTATGTGGAAGAGAGGAAGACGATGTGTGGGAATATGTGCATGTATTTTTAAGAGAGAGACAACAAAATAACAGATTTCACTGTGGTTATGTATGTGGAAGAGAGGAAGACGATGTGTGGGAATATGTGTATGTGTGCGGAATCCTTTTAAACTATGTATCTCTGTCTTTTGACGAGAGAGAGTGTGTGCAAGAAAGAGTTACAGAGAACCATCTTCTGTATATGGAGAAAGACAGAGAGTGAGAGAGAGAGAAATACCTGTTTTTTCTCTATTCATGAGGTGTGCAATGTCTCCTGAGAAGAAGCTATGCCCGATCCTCCCCTTCTGGAAAGCGTTGCGTACGATGCTGTTTCTTTATCTTGTGCGAGAACTGTCAATCCTGTGTGCTCCACCTGTGCGTTGTGTACGATGCCTGGTTTGCTACTCTACACGCGTATACTCCAACTGTGTGCGATCCATGTGCGCTTTCTGTGTGTTTTCTACTCGCCTGCTTTCTCTGTGTGCGTTGCTCGTGCGCTCTCTCTGTGCCTAATCTTGATAGGGTTTATTAGAATGCCACGTATGCTACAAATCCATGTTTTATCATAGGATTAAAAAAAACAAAAGCAGTATAAACATTAACCAATTCACACGGCCAAAATTAAAGAAATCATGGTTGAAAATATGCAAAACATGCGTAACTCTATACTAGGAATTCACTTTTTTTTAAAAAAAATCTATGGGTGCTGCCTCTAGCCCCGTGGGGGCAGTGCCCCTTGACCCCGCCCGGCAGTCGCGCCGAGAGGCGACAAGGGGCCGCCCCTTGACCCCGTCTGGAACAATATCCCAAAATCATCCTCCCAAGCCCCGCCATCGAGAGCGCTATATTCCACATCTCCATCAAGAGAGCTACCCCCAAACCTCACGTGGAAGCGCTGCCTCGTCAGATGTACCTCATTGTGGCATTGCCCTAAGACCCTGCATCTGGAGTGCTAAATGGGAACATTCTTCATTAGTGAAATTTTTACATAAATTATATTTAGCATATACTTAAATATAATACAAATATTAACATATTAACTATACTACTAATTTACTATAGCAGTTCTAGATAATGTCCCATACTATATTTAAGGTGCCAAAGGTTTGGCCTTATGGTCCTAGATTTAGCCAAGTGGTCAACACATATAGGACCAAGTGCACACTGTGCCACAAAACTTAGCCACCACTTCACTTGCCAAAGTTTAGGCCACATGGTCAATCCTAAGTTTCCAATGTTCTTATTATGTCATAAGAGACAACGCTTCTTTTTTGTCACCTTTTGCCTCGTGGAAAACCTAGGCTTGTTTTCACATACTCAGGCACTTCAAGCCATAATAAATTTTCATTACTCTTCGGCAACCCTTTTGTTCAAGTCTTTGAAAAAATGTTGTTTAAGGCCACCCTAAACCATTTTCATTTAGGGGGTGTCTAAAACTAGCTTTTGGGCAATTCGAGAAGAAAATGGTCAAAGTTTTATACTTAGTTTTAACCACTTGACCAATTCAAATATTGGAAAGCAAGGTCTTGTAATACTTTTCTTTGGACATCACACATTAAAACTAGGTCCCTCACTTGTCCAAGCTATGCTCTAATACAATAAAGGGCTTTTGGTTTCAAGATGCACCACTTTCCCAACCTTGACTCCATTAAAGAAGCTAGCTCTACTTAGACATTTAATAGCAAGGTCTTGTAGCAGTTCACATTGAACATTTTCCATGACAGCTAGGTCCACCACTTATCTAAGCTATGCTCTAATAGAGTAAGGGGGGTTTGGTTTCAAGATCCACCACTTGTCCAAACTTGATTTGGGAAGCAAGGTCCTATAATAGTTTGCTTTGGAAATTCACCATTACAACTAAGTCCACCACTTCTCCAAGCTATGTTCTAATACACTAAGGAAGTTTTGGTTTCAAGGAGAACCACTTGTACGACTTTGTTTTTGGAAGTAATGTCTTTACATAGTTCACCTTGGACCTTGGACATTGGATACTACAACTAAGCCCACCACTTGTCCAAGCTATCCTCTATATATAGCCAAAGGGTTTGGGTTTCAAGATTCACCACTTTTCCAACCTTTCTTCCATTAAAGAAAGGAGGGGCATTATAACTAGGTCCACCACTTGTCCAAGCTATGCTCTGATATAGAAAGGGGATTTTCGTTTCAAGGTCCACCACGTGTTCAACCTTGCAAGACTCAAGGGATACTTGGACATTGGAAAGCATAGTCCTATAGTAGTTGATAGGTGGCAGTGGGTATTACAACTAGGTCCAACCTATGCTCTCATATAGCAAAGAGGCTTTGGTTTCAAGGTCCACCACTTGTCCAACCTTGCTTCCATTAAATAAATGAGGGGCTACGTAAACATTGGCAAGCAATGTAGCAAGGTCCTAAGGTATTTCACCTTGGATATTGGGCATTATAACTAGGTCCACCACTTGTCCAAGCTATGCTCTGATATAGAAAGGGGATTTTCATTTCAAGGTCCACCACGTGTTAAACCTTGAAAAAATCAAGGGATACTTGGACATTGGAAAGCATAGTCCTATAGTAGTTGATAGGTGGCAGTGGGTATTACAACTAGGTCCAACCTATGCTCTAATATAGCAAAGAGGCTTTGGTTTCAAGGTCCACCACTTGTCCAACCTTGATTCCATTAAAGAAATGAGGGGCTACGTAAACATTGGCAAGCAAGGTAGCAAGGTCCTAAGGTATTTCACCTTAGATATTGGGCATTATAACTAGGTCCACCACTTGTCCAAGGTATGCTCTGATATAGAAAGGGTATTTTTGTTTCAAGGTCCACCACGTGTTCAACCTTGCAAAAATCAAGGGATACTTGGACATTGGAAAGCATAGTCCTACAGTAGTTGATAGGTGGCAGTGGGTATTACAACTAGGTCCACCACTTGTCCAACCTATGCTCTAATATAGCAAGGATGCTTTGGTTTCAAGATCCACCATAATTTCCAACCTTGCTTCCATTAATATAGCAAGGAGGATTTGGTCTCAAGGTTCACCACTTGTCCAACCTATGCAAACCTTTTTCATGTTGTAGCATGATTTTTTGTTTGAAGAGTATTTTTCTATAACTATGGATTTAACAATGTAATCTTTTTCACTTACAGGATGGACTTCGAATCTGGGGAGAAAGTACATATGATACTTGACAATGAAATTGTTGGTATTGGTTGTGTGTGTAGAACAGATCCAGATTCCACTTGTGGTGGTACAAAGATAGGGCAAGGAAATGTCTCCAGACTAGTGGAGGAATGCTTGAAGGATGTGGCCCTACCTTTTCCTACAATGGATACTTCATCTCTCCAAGGCTCATTATGGAGTGTTGTTCGATGGTCAAAGCTTCTTTTGCAATCTTTTGTATTAAATGGGAACTTAATTGATCCACAGGAAAGCTACAATGGTGATAAAGAACATGATCATTCTGATCCTCTAGTTACAGATGCAATACCTATGACAAGCCCAGAATTTGAAGTAGTGATTCGAGAGTCTTGGAGAAATCAGAGGGTCCTTTTAAAAGATGACACAATGATGCAAACCATGAATGAAGGGACCATCTTATATGTATTTCCACATGATTATGTCAACTTTCAGGAACTTGGTCATGATTGTGTGGGTGTGGGTATTGAAAGAGAAAATGCAAGCATTGATGATGTGGTTGAAGTGGGTAGCATCACTTTGCCAAAGTGGCCCATCAAGCAGACAACAATGTTGAATGGGATCCCATTACAACTCTTTGTTCCTGTTGATGGCATGCATGCTACATATGAGGATGTATCCAACGATGACAATGTTGGAAAAAAACTTGATGGGAGTAATGTTGTCCAGTTGTCAAGGAAGAGACAATACACTTTCATGAACAGGACTCAAAAATCAAAAGCAGCACCAGCTTCGACTTTTTACCTTTCAAACAAATCAATTCAAAGGGTATCATGCATTGATTGGTGTGCACAAAAATGTTGCCAGTTTGCAGATCGTGATATGGTGACAAGGTTACGACAAAAATTTTGAGGAGAGTCTCAAAAATCACGCACTAATTATGTTTATGATGTTCTTTCTATATGTTATCAGAAAGATGAGAAGTCACGATACCAATTCAGGCTAAATGGCTCTATTGTTTGTTTTAGAGCATGGTATGAGCTACATGGAATACCAACGACATCATTTTATCGATACAAGGAGAAATTTGAAAATGGTGTGCGCCAATATGTACATGGGAACACATGTACATTGAGAATGGGACTTCAACATACTAGTTTAGCAAGAGCACTACTAAATGAGTTTGTGGAAAACAACTCTGAGAAGATGCCACATAGAAGTAGAACACTGCTAGATGGCTCAAGAGAGACTCAATTCGTGATTCCATCAACATACAAACAAATGGATATTTTATGTGAACTCAACACGACACTTGACCAAATGGGCTATGAGAAGAAGCTATCCCAATCTTCTTTTGGTAGAATTTGGAACAAAGAGTACCCACATGTCATTTTAACAAAGACGAGTGAGTTCTCTAAGTGCAATATTTGTAGCTCAATCAAGGCAAGGTTAGAAGCTAAACCTTCTCTTGAAGAGAGAGCTCTTCTCTTGAGGAAGAGAGAAGTTCACATGGCACAACAAAAGAGTTGCAGAAGCCTATATTATGCATGGCGCACGTATTCAGAAACTCAACCACAAAAATATGTATGCATAATCCATGATAAGATGGATCAAAAGAAGATTGCCATTCCTGGATTATGCATTGTTCCTAAGGGCCGGGTGTGGATTCAGGATATAATTTGCAAGTGGCATTGATTGGCATGATCACTCGTGGACATGGAGAAGGTCATTACGGACACTTTGTCTTGAATGTTTTGTGGCCAGCTGATCCAAATATTACAATTGGCTCAATTGCTAATTGTTTACATAACCTAGAGAGGATAGATAAGCATCCTCTTGGTGATCTAGTAACAAATGGACTTCCAAGGAGCAATATTTCACTAGTACATGATTTGAACTCAAGGGATGCTTCGGACTACCATAACTTGAGTGATGGAAAAGAGCCCATTGTGCAGTTAGAAATTGCAGAAGAGGAATTGGGGTCAACATTTCGCAAGTTGCCAGAGAACTTGTTGCTACAATTGGATAATTGTACAGGGGAAAACAAAAATCGATACTTATTTGCCTATTTGTCAATGCTTGTTGCAAGGGGTGTTTTCAAAACCATCCAGCTGGGATTTTTAATGGTTGGGCATACACATGAGGACATAGATGCCATGTTTAGTAGGTTTTTAGAGAAGTTGAGAGTTACACAAACCTATACTTTGCCACATTTGATGGATACATTACGAAACAGCTCATCTTCATCTCTAGCTCCATTTTTTCTCACAAAGATCCTCGATTTCAAGCAATATTGTGATGGCTATCTTTGTGATGGACAAGACATACTTGTTGGACATTCCAAACTGCTTCAGTTCAGGTTCTTTATGCAGGATGAGACACCAATGATGCAATATAAGGCACACGTAGGTGTATCAAGTTGGAGTGGAAGTATTTGCCTTTGGAAAACAGACACAGAAGGCAAGCCAATGTCACCACATGGAGATCCACCTCTAGTACAAATGGCCGAGTATGTCAAGGCCCACGAAGAAGTCATTTTGGGGCTAAATAACTATATAAAATGTTGGAAAAATTTAGGGAATGGTTCAAGTATTCCGCGATATTATAGACTCGTGATAGATTATTGAAGTAAGGTAATTGAAGAGTTTGGAAAAGCAATCATATCAGAGGGAGTCTTGTATGAAATGTTTTGGCCAAAAACTCAAGAATATTCTCACCTACAAAGCACTACAATGAATTTGCAACAAGGAGCAGAAAGATTCCCAGGACTTGAAGAGTTGAACGATCATTTTTGTGGGCCTCAACGAGATAGGCCAAGGGAAGAGTTTGACCCTATGTCTGATGTGCACCAACGTGACTTTCTTATGCTTGTTCCGAGTGACACAGAAATCTATCTAGTGTGGCTTGCAATGGCTTTATCTGACATTGATAATGAGCCTACATCACCAAACTACAGAAAACTCTTGATTCAATATTGGGCACCTTGCGCGAGAAAAAGTGGGATGACAGATACTCAAGCTTACACTAATTGTTGGAAGGGTTATTGGGCTGTCAACTATAAGGACCCACAAGTGTGGGAAACTATAGATGCAATTGTTTGGTCCTGGAGACCCAACAAAGAAGGACCATTTTCTAGAATAAAGATTCCAAAAAGGCATGCTCTAAAAGCCAAAGAAGGCCTCACTCGTGCACATCAACCACACTTGGATCAAAGTTCAGACATGGTATCAAATGTGGAGTAGAATTATGTGGAGCTTCTATTGTGACTATACTAGTCAATTTGTAAACAAAATCTTTTTTGTATCTTCCTTTGTTTTATGTAATTCGTAGTTATTATTCAAATCCATGTGTTGTACATCCTCTTGACTTTTGGTGTTTATCAACACCACAATCCTATGAGATTTTCACTTTATTTACTAACCACACACCTCAGTTTTTCCCACTTTAAGTGGAAAATTCCCAAATTACATGAATTTAGTCGATTTGGAGATTCCCATAATGTGAGATTTTTACCAAAATACCTAATATGGTCTTTTCTCTTGAGTCATGGCTGCAAGTAATGCTTTTGAAAGAGAAAATTACTACATCAAAAAGTTTGATGGCACAAACTTTGCTATTTGGGGGCAGTGTATGCAAGATGTTTTGATCAACAAAGGCTTGATAGCACCCTTGCGTGAAAGAAGAGAGAATGTGTACATTGATGAACAATGAGAAGAATTGAATGAGCATGACATGTCGACCATTCACCTGCACCTTGGTGAATCCATTTCCTTTACCATAATGGATAAGACCAATGCCAAAGATTTATGGGATGCTTTATGTGAAACATGAGATGTCAACAATATCTTGAACAAGGTTTTCTTAATGAAGAATTTTATACGCATGAACATGAAAGCAGGCACTAATGTTAGTTCTCACTTGAACGAGTTCAACAACATATTTTCACAGATTACTTCAAAAGGTCTCAATTTTGGTGATGAAATGAAGGCCATTTTCTTGCTACGTTCGCTACCATTGTCATGCGACACCTTCAACACAGCCATAATCAATTTTACACCTAATGGCAAGCTAGTTTTCAACTATGTTGCTAGTGTGTTTCTCCTTGAGAAGATTCAATGTCAATCTCTTGATGCGAGTGGGCATGGTGATGCGTATGTGGCTAGTGGCAATCGTGACAAGCAAAGACAATGTGGTCGTAGCTGCGGTCATTTTCAGGATCGCACGCAAGGTCATAGCCAAGAGTCGCGGCAAAGACATGAGAAATGTTGAGTGTTACTACTGCCATAAAAAGGGACACTTGAAGAAAGATTTCCTCACATTAGAGCGTGATGAAGGCAAGGAAAAAGTTAAGTTTGACAAACCCAAAGCATCGTAAAAATTGAAGAGATTAATGTGGTTGAATCTCCAGCCATTGAGACAATTTTTTTGACGTGCCAACTAATGTATTGATTTTCACATCGAAGTTAAGTCCTGATGCTTTGCATAGAAGTGCTTGACAGATCTATAGGGGGAAGGTCCGTTGTGTGCTCTTTGTCCATTGTAGGTGGTGGAACAGTGACAACTAATGTCTGAGCGTTGATGACACTGATAGCCACATCCTTCTTTTGCTGCTCGATGACATGTGCTGCTATCTGGGCGGTCAACACTTCATATGCTTTTTCCATTTTCTCTTTAAGCTTTGTTTTTTTTTTTTCTTTTTGGCTTTGAATGGCCTGATATCCCACAATCAGAATCTGAGGGTCATATCTTTCTTGGGCCAATTCTTCTTTGAGATATTTTAACGCTTGCATTGTTGATGGCGGAGGCGATGAACTAGAGACGGGGGCTGGTGTGTCTTGCATTGCCAAAAGTTCTGTCAAGGTGCTTTTGACTGCACCGTAAGACTCCCCCAACTTTACATTCTTTTGGCATTCTCTTTCAAACTCCTCTTCTAGCCGTTGTTGATCAACTTGTAGTTAGGTGTTCACCTTGTATTTCCAGTGTGAATTTCTAAAGGTTCCACACCCGTCTCCTCCCTTTGTTGTTCTTCTTAACCCTTGTCCTTGTTCAAGACTAAGAGGAGTCATCCGATGATACGAGATCATCGATTTTCTGCCTCTTTGACTCATCTTGTGCTCTTTGTGTATCTTTACGCTTAAGCTCATTGTGGATCCGTTGCCGCATGGTGCCGACAAGTTGCACATTAGCCATGGTTGTCCTCCTCTTGTACTGCGTTATATTTTCTAATATTTTTGCTTTTCATTGCTCCAATGGCTTATCTTGATCATCATCTTCAGCTTTTTCTTCTCCTCTGTTATCTTCTTTCGTAGTTCTTCTCTTTGCACCTAAGCCCCTTCCATGGATCTTTGCATTTGAGAGATATGAATTTGTTCTCTTTGTTCTACTGACTTCCATTTGACATGCACTCAATGGAGAGTGTACTGTTTCTCCTCTTTGTTGTCTTCTTCATCCTTAGATGTATAATATTTTGAAGGTGTGTCTCTATTTCTTGGTTTGACTTCCCCACTGAGGTGTATATCTGACTCTGTTTCTTCATAATCAGATGTTTGTCTTCAAGAACTTTGCCCTCTTGATTTCTTTTCTTGTGGAGCCATTGAGGGTTCCGCCACTGGTCTAACTGCATGATTTGATTTGTGTAGGAGGTCAAGTTGAGACTCAGATTGTGGCAACTCGTCTATCATCCCAAGTACTTGATAGGAGATTCTTGTTAGCACTGGCCCTTTGTTCATGTAAGTTTTGTTCTGTTTGCTGCCTTTGAGGTTGTCTTTGACTAGATTTGCAAGTATGCAAGTTCCCAAGTCGCAATGAATCATTATTTGTTCTCAAACCCTATGGCCATCACCACTGCAATGTGCAAGTTTTTGGTTCAATGTACCTTGGTGGCTTTTGAACCTTAAGATGCTGGGATATGAGTCACAGTGGCAACTCCATCTCTGAGTACACCAAGTCCTTGTAAGTGAACGTGTGCCCTTGCTGCTTGACAAATGCTTTGTCATTATCTATGGCTTATTCTTGAGCAACAACTTATGACTTCTAGGTGGTAAATGGAGTGCTTGGTTGATCAGGTCGGAGGTGATACTTAGCCTCTCCATTGTACTGAATTAAGGACATGAGCTCATGTGCTCTCTGAAAGTTGGTCCCTCATGGTTGTAGTCAGAAGAAAGTGTCCATCTGTAGACACATGGATCCTTCAATGACTTCATGTTGCTGATGCAATGTCCAAAGCTCCTTGAGAAAGATGGTAGTCTTTACTTTTGCCCCACTCGCGGCTTGATTTCCTAATAAAGATATTGTCAGGTATTTAGCTCCTCCTTCGATATGTGGGCTTTCTCATTTGCCTGGGAAGATTGTAGGGGGGCATGGATCGCGATCCATGTTCAATAGCCATTCGAGGTGAAATATGGGGAACCTATTCCTATAGCATATCCTAGCACACTGGTGAAGTTATTTTCTAGTTTGGACAAGTTTCTCTCTAGTTCACCTAGTTTCGCAAGTTATGGACCAGTTGGGTTTGACTTTGCTATAATTCGTTTTCGTTAGTAATTTTGATCTTTGATTGTGATCAATCTCTTTAGCATTTGTCTCTTTTGATGATTTGAAGTTTCTTCAAGAATCCCAATCCTAGCTGTCTGTTGAATTCCATCCCGTTTGGAGTATGTTTGGACCCTCCAAGACCTCTCACAAGTTTGACTCATTTCTTAGGCACTTTTTGGCATTTCTTTAGTTACAACAAGTTACAAAACTTCTTTTGATGCCACATCTTTGCCCAAGACTACAAGTTCTGCATTTGACACTCTGACTTTGCTAAACAATTAAGCATTTGAAATGTTCAAACACTAAAAATTTGACACATTTTCCAATTAAAGACTACTACACACAATCTGCATCCATTTCTTGACCAATCTGCTTAAGGGGGTCAAGGATCACAATCCATGTTTTGACACCAATCTACACAAAACTTATAGGGAAGGTGCCATACATATTTCCTAAGCTATTAGTGCACTTTTTACTAAATTTGGGGCTGAAAATGACCATTGCGAGACTAAAATCCTAATTTCCATTGTTTTTTATGACTTTAATGTCCATTTTATGTCAAATTTGTAGGGCACATTTCGCAAGGTAATACTAAACTGAATGTATTGAAATTTCCGTGTTATGATACGTTGGGGGACATGGATTGTGATCCATGTTCAACAAAATTTTTCATCACTGATCACTACAGTGTTTAAACGCTTTCAACAACAATCTTTTGCACCCCTTATTTGTTTTCGACACACCAAAGGGCCCACAGGGGGAGGTGCTTATCTCTTCCAAATATTAGCCATGTTACATGGTCGGGAAAGGTCCGTGTACCATTGGGCAAGATCTACGCGTAGGCATCACCATGGACACCTAATTGATGCACCCCTTATTTTTGCAAATTGAAATGGGGGGTCATGGATTGTGATCCATGTTCCACCCCATTTGGTAAATGTAATTGCTTAGCCTGATTTTGCTAAGTAAAAGGAGTCTTTTGGTGAAAAAATTACTTAGATTGGACTTCATTTGCCATCCCAAAAGGCTTCATATAGTTTTGGGATTTCTCACTTTTGATTTGATTGATTTAGTTTCTGTGGTTATTTTTGTGTACATTTGACCATACACGACTGTTTATATACTGGTAAGGATCATACTTGTGAAGTGTCCCAGGTGGTTGTAGCAGGAAAAAATTTGGTAGCGAGCTCTAGGTCGAAAAGCTCTCTCTCTCTCTCTCTCTCTCTCTCTCTCTCTCTCTCTCTCTCTCTCTCTCTCTCTCTCTCTGTGTGTGTGTGTGTGTGTGTGTGTGTGTGTGTGTGTGTGTGTGTGTGTGTGTGTGTGCGCGTGCACGTGCGTGTGTGTGTTTTTGTGTGTGTGTGTGTGTGTGTGTGTGTGAAGGTTTTTGACTGCAATGAGGTCTAATTTGCCCATTTTGGCCTATATCTGGTGTGGTATAAGTGTCACGGGTTGCTGTAGCAAGAAAAATTTTGGCAGGGAGCTCTAGGTCAAAAAGATCTCTCTCTCTCTCTCTCTCTCTCTCTCTCTATATATATATATATATATATATATATATATATATATATGTAGGTGTCTGACTGCAATGAGGTCTAATTTGCCCATTTTTGCCTATATATATTTGACTTATCCCAAGTACAATGTGCATGCTTACCTTACTTTCCCACATTTCACATGTCATACTACCGACAGCTCATCATTTGGACACCAGGTCATTAGTTGCTCTTCATTTTGCAATTCTGGTCCGCTGTAAGTTGGCCCGAAATTTGACTTTTGCGAAATCCTTCCATATTTGACATGCTCGAAGCTCTTGTATGTAGATTGGTGTTTGCTATCAAAACTTGATTCCAAATTTTTTGGCTCTATTTATTAGCTTCTTATGATTATTAGGTTAAAAATAAAGGAAAACTATTAAAAAATATTATTAATAAATCTCAGCTATATGCCTGATAGGAGCAAAACTCTACTAAAAGTCTATAAAAGACAAAAACTTAAGCAACAAAACACACTTTATACACTGTACACATATCTCTCAACATCTTTTACCTAATATCTTGCAATATGATGCTCCAACTAATATAGATATTGTAGCTACTGTTACTCCCCCCTTCCCATTTCGAGTCGCCCTAGACAAAGGTTTGTGCTATGTGCATGGGCGAAAACAATGTGTCTATGCAAGACCGTGAAATATGGCCCTATCATGCTTATAGAAGAGATGCATGGGGTAACACAATGTTGTGCAAGAAGTGGGAATTGAACCAACTGTTCATTGGTTTTTGCTAGCAAGGTTACATCCCTTTTACATTTTTGAACAAAAGTTATTGAAGATGAATTGCCCGCTCTTGAATGCTTGGTTTGGTGAATATTATTTGTGTGTCCAATTGCTGATTTGGCTTGACTTTAGTGATCAATTTCAAGCTTGTTTTGGGAGACTATGACAATTTTTGACTGTTCGCCAGTTTCTGACTCCACTCCCGTTTTGTTGCTCTTGGATCCTTTGGCTTGTCCAAGTTTTCTTTGGGAATCCATTCGTAGTTTGGTAAGCGTGTTGAAGCATGAAGTTGTCAGTTGAATTTTTGCCATTGGCATGGTTTAGGATGTGATGTTCTGTCAATCAGGAAGCTGGACTGCAACGAGGGAAAATATTGATTAGCAAGCAATGTTTTGGGTATCCATTACTTTTGTGGCTTTGATGCCATGATTGACTTTCAAATTCAAACTCCCTCAAATATCAAAACATTTCTCTGCCTCCATGAGATCCAAAGAAATTCAACCCTAGCTTTGTTCCAAAAGATAGAAAGAAAGCCAGTGTAGTCTCCTAAGCAGTTGTTTCCAGGAAGGAGTGAAATTTAACACTTTGACTAGCGGGGGCAAGCACCTGAAAGTCCGTAGGACAAATTAAAAATAGGTGAAAAATATCCTCCATTTGATGGTCACACCTTTCACATCTACTGTCAGCCTTGGACCAAATGTTTGTAAACTTGAATTCCCATTGTTTCTGGAGAGGGAGATCTTCCATCTCTTGTTAAAAATGAGGTAGAGAGGAGGGCTCATATTCGGAGATTTGCACAAGGGGATCCACCCTTCGAAACATAGGCCTTGAGATTCATAGGCTGAGTAGAATGGAGAGTCCATTTTAGGTCCTTGGGGAAGATATCCATTCTAAAATTTAGGAGAATTAACTACTAAGGGCTAGTTCAATACCGTAAGGAAAGGTCAAGGTCAGTCAACCAATCCTGGTTAGCATGATCCCACAACTGGTGCCAGTGTGGCAGACCTCTATTGTGTAAGGCGAGAGCTCTGCTAAGATGTTGGGGGGGGGGGGGGGGGAGCCGGTACTTGAAAGGAGGTCCACATATGGATTCCCCAAGGGGGATGGATAAGTAGTGTTTAAAGAGGACATTGGGTGTGAGATCTCAAATAGATTGTTTGCCAAAAAGTATACATTGAAGGGGGAGGCTAGACCATCCCTTGTTCTCAGAGAGCTTGATTTATTTTATATTTGAGAACAAAAACATTTCCCATTCCTCTTCACGTGAATGCAAAGCGTTTAAAATCAGCTTGACTGCCATCTTGTTCGCCACAAAGCTTAGATTGTTAATACCTAGATCTCGCTTGCCTTTACGTAGGATGCATATTTCCCATGAGAATTTTTTTGTTTTAGCAATAAAGGGGTCGCCAGTCCAAAGAACATTTATGCAAATTTTTGCTATCCTGTCTAGGTGGGTATCAGCTGGTCTCCAACACCCAAAGATGAAGAGCACATATGCATTCAAGAAGAAGCTGATCAATAGCACACAATTTGCCAAGGAGTGTTGAAACCCTATCCACGTGTTGAGTTTGGTACAAAAAGGTCACAGACCCAATCCCATCTATCTTTAAGGGAGACCCCAAAGCCCATAGGAATACCAAGCAACCTAAAAATCTAGCCTTCCTGAATAATTTTGTAGCCATTATTGATAAGCCACTCTAGAAGGGGTGAGTGCAAAAATACTCCTATTTTGGTGTGTTTCAATTTAGACCCGGAGGCTAGACAAAAAAGATCCATGACCACCCAAAATTCTTGAATAGAAGGCTCATGATTAGCTAGAATAACATTTTTATCATCAACAAAATGGGGGAGACATTGAGAAGACTTAGAGTTGGGGAGGGAAATCCCTTTGATAAATACCTTTTCTCATCCTATCCTTGACCAGGCAGTTAAGACTATCAACAACAACTACGAACAAGAGGGGAGCCACAGGAAGCCTTAAAGAGTAGAATCAGAAAGGTCAAAAGACTCAGACAGTTGACCATTGAGAGACACTCTGGCTCTAGCATTTTCAAACAAAGTTTTCACATAGAGTATGAGACAAGGACCAAATCCCATAGCCTTCAAGCTCCGTAAGATAAAGGACCATTCCAACCAATCATAGGCCTTGTCAAAATCTATTTTAATAAAGGCAAAGTCTTGACCTAACTCAGCTGCATATTAGAAGCCCTCCCAGAGGGAAATCACTGCTTCCACAAACTTCCTTCCCTTTATGAAACCCTTCTATTCGCTAGAAATCCATTTCATCAGCAAAACCATAATCCTCTTAGCAATAGCTTTGGCATAGATTTTATAGGAAGCATTCAACATTGTGAGATGTCTCCATTTGGTCAACTCATCCTTTTCTCCCCTCTTGTGTAATAGTTTAATGAATCCAATGTTAATTGAGCAAGGCAGACCTTGGTGAGACGAGGACTCTTCCCAAATAGCTAACATCTAGGGTGCTACCAACTCTTTGAAAGTGGAGAAGAATCCAGCTGGTAGGCAATCTAGCCTAGGGGTCTTGTTTGGCTTGAGGATGTCTATAGCCAAATAAATGTCAGGAGTGGCCAGAGGGGCGTCAACAAGAGAAGTCTCCTGAGAAGAAATCACTCTTGAATGATGGGAAATCACTTCAATACGATCCTCTGCCACTTCTACGGATAAGTGCTTGTTGGAGTGAACATATTACTGAAGTGATTCCTTGCAAACTCAGGTTTTTGACTCTAAGAGGTAATCGGAACATCTTCTTTGAAGAGGGGATTTTTCTCTTTTGCATTCTTCCTCTTGATTGACTTGAACATTTTGTTAGTAGGTTTGTCAACCTTACCAGACAACCATTGCTTGAAAAACAGAGAGGAGTGTTTGAGCAAGATAACCTACTTCCTCTTTGATCCTGGTCCTAAGAATGGATATCTCAACCTAGTTAGGGGGGGTTTGGGGGACATTTTCTAACTTGACAAGGTCATCATACAGCTTGTCCCTGTGTCCCCTTACGATCTGAGTGACCTACTTTATAGTTTTCACTAGAAATTCTAAGTTTTGTTAACAGCTTGGCTCCAATATCTGAGTTTCCTTAATAGCCTAGCTCCAAGCTCTTGAAGGAGACTTGTTCTCTTGGAAGGCTTGAGTCCAGATATTTGACATGGATTCTTGTACCACAAGAATCTTAAACATGGAAAGATCAATGTGAAACCACTGGTTCCTTATCTTTGAGCCTTTGTCATTAAAGGTAATGGAGAGGAGATAGTGGTTTGATCGACAAGAGGTATATCTTGGTTTGGCTTTCACTCAAGAAAAGGAGTTAATTGTGGAAAGATCCTTATAACACCTGTCTCGCTTGACCTTATCTTCTTTAGAGTAATTTTTCCATGGGAAGTCACCCCTTGTTCCAATATCCCGGAGACTCATTTTGGCTTTAAATGCTTCCCATGCCTTCAACTCTGCTCCCTGAATCACTGTACCTTGCACTAGAAATCTGTCATTGTGAGACTTGACCATATTGAAATCTTTAACAAGAATGATGGGACCTTGGAGGTCATGGAGCTCCTGCCACATTCGAGTACGATCAGTTACAAACCCACCAACATAGATAGCAACCAACCTAGCCTTGGCCACCGAGGGGACAATAATTGAGCACCAGTTGTGGCATACTTGGATGGAAGATAATTTCTTTACTTGCCTCCATCATTGCCACATATTCTGCTTCCGTGGTATACAATGAGACCACTTATGTAGCTTATAAGCCCAAGTTATTGTTGTGCCTCCAACTGTGAAGACATAGGTAGTAGTGCTCCTTCGAGTGTCTTTGTCACCTACCATATCTACATCAGCATACCCTTGCAAGAAAATATCAGTTTCTTCAAATTACAAAGCATTTATTGTTGTCCCTTTTAGATACCTAAGTATCCACTTCACAGATTGTCAATGCTCTTAACGTGAGTTGTCCATGAATCTACTCACAACTCCCACTGCATGTGTAATCTCTGGCCTTGTTCAGACCATAGCATACATTAGAGAACCTACCGCTGTAGCATATGGAACTTTAGACATATAGGCTATCTCGTCTTGTACCTTTGGACACATATCCTTGGTTAGTTCAAGGTGACTAGCGAAAAGGTGTAGAAACCAATTTTGCATCTTGCATTACAAACCTTTCTAGTACCTTCTTGATGTAATGCTCTTGAGATATCTTTACTGTCTTCTTTGTCCTATCCCTTGATATCTTCATATCAAGTATCCTCTTTGCAGTACCTAAATATTTCATTGAAAAAGATTTAGACAAATCCTCTTTTAGGTTTTTGATATCCTGCATGTTAGCACTTGCAATCAGCATGTCATTAACATACAACATCAGGATGATGAACTTCCCGTCTCCCAAATTCTTTGTGTAGACGCAGTGATCTGAGTTGCATCTCCTAAATCCGTAATCCAACCTCCATTGATCTAACTTCAAGTACCATTGTCTTGATGCTTGCTTTAGACCATACAAGCTCATTTTTAATCTGCAAACCATTTTCTCCTTACCTTTTACTGGATACCCCTTTGGTTGAAGCATGTAAATTCCCTCCTCTAAGTCACCATGAGAGAACGCCATATTTTCATCCATTTGTTGAAGATTTAAGTCATGAGAATCCACAAGGCTTAGGACAAGCCTAATTGAATTCATTTTATAACAGAAGAAAATATTTCTTTGAAATCGATACATTTTGAGAAAACCCTTTTTACCACAAGCCTGGACTTGTACCTTTTCTATCCACCTTCTTCTTCCTTTAACTTGTATACCCATTTGTTCCGTAGTGGCCGCTTACCTTTAGGAAACTCAACCAACTCCCATGTTTGGTTGTGCTGTAATAAGTCCATCTCCAATTGCATGCTCATCATCCATTCTTCTTTGGATTCGTGCTGTATAGCTTCTTTGTATAATTTGGGCTCATAAGACATGGTTGAAGGAAGGAACAAACCTTTTTGGAGTTCTACTTAGCCTCGTAGATCTTTGGGACATAGGTTGAGTCTCCTCATTTGGTTGACATCGTTGCACGTTGTCACCGCTTGTACTCCTTGAATCTTCACCATCCTCAAGCTCCATGTACTCATCGCCTATATCTTTGGTTTGTTTTCTTTTCAAGTAGCATATTTTGTTCATAAAAAATAACATCCTTACTCCTAAAGATTTTACCATCTTTGGGATTCCATAGGCGATACCCAAAGTCCGCTCCTCAATAGCCAATAAAGAAACACTTTTTTGGACTCTACATCTAGCTTTGACCTTAGGATTCTATCTATGTGCATAAAACCTCGCACCCAAAAACTTTGAGAAATTTATAATTCATCGGTTTACATGTCCATGCCTCTTCTAAAACTCCCCCATCCAATGCCATTAAGGGTGACTGGTTGATTAAGTACACAAACATACTTACTGCTTCCGCCCAAAACTCAAGTGATAGGCATGCATGTAGCAGCATACTTCATGCTCGCTCCATGATTTTTTTGTTCATCCTTTCCAAAATGCCATTTTTTTGAGGTGTCCTTGGGGTTATCCTTTGCCTCCAAATGCTATTGATAGCACAAAAGATTTCAAAATCTTGGTTGCAATATTCACCTTCATTGTTGAATCTGAGGTATTTTAAGCTTGGTACTTGCTTCTATTGGGATTAAGGCCAAGTGGTCGGACATCCCACTTACAACTAACCCATCCACTAATTTAATACATGTATATACTTATTCTTTAATACAATAGAATAAGGAGCTGCAACAGGATAACATTGTTGTGCGCTCCACCCAAAGTAGGTCTCTCTCTCTCTCTCTCTCTCTCTCTCTCTCTCTCTCTCTCTCTCTCTCTCTCTCTCTCTCTCTCTCTACTCTCGCACTTGCACTCGCACACGCTACCCGTGGCACCTTCAACTGGTATCAGAGCAAGGTTTATGCTTGTCGTTTTCACATCCGCGCGTGTGCACTTTCAAAAGTGCAAACAAGTTTTCAATTTCGGCATTGGCAAATTCAGCGTTATGAGAGAGTTTCCATCATGTGTCCTACGGTTTTACCCCTCTTTCGAAGTTGTTCGTGCAGTCGAAAGATTCATCCGAGCTACGCTTCAGGAGTTATATTTTTCAACTCCACTTTTGCTAGAGGTACACGTACAAGTACAGGACACAGATGCAGGTTGTTCAAAGACTATTTTGGGATGGTATAGAGCCGTTCTATTCCTTTGTTTGGTTTAATTCCGTTTTCAAAGCTTTTTTTCCTTTAGCATCTTTGCTTTTATTTTGTCTCGTTTGGCTTTCCATGATTTTCTTTGAGTCCTAACTAACCCATTTTCAAATTTGGTTTGTTTTGGAAGTTTCAAATCATTCGGCAGAGGTTAATTTCTTGCTGATGCTGAGCTTGAAACTCTAATCACCACTTTGAGTGGAAATGTTAGCTCATACTTGGATCCACTCGTGCACAACCAAATTCGAATGACATTGACAGTTGCCTTTCCCAGGTTGTTAGGATTCTTTGCACAGTTAAGTGATCTCTCCCACATGCATCACAAAATCCAAAAAAATTCATTTGCTGACCTTTATGTGGACACTCTCATGCCCAATGGTTGCCTCCCCATTCATAGCATGGGCCCTCTGGTAGAGGTGGTGGTGGTGCCCCCATTGGCTGGCCTACCCTAGGCAGATATCTTCTACGCTTATAGTTTTGGTTTTCTATGGACATGAGCATGTTTTCATCCATCGTGAATTGATTTTTGGAAGTTTGAGCCACATATGAAAGTTTAGTAGCTTCATCAAAGCTAGCCTAAAATAGACTTTCCTCATTAGCATAAGGTGCATCCTCAAATTCCCTCACATGGTCACTCATAACACTCATAACCTCGAAGGTGGCAACAATTGTTGTACTACTGGAGGTCCATACGACCTTTCCCTCACATAATTTTGATTATAGAAGCATTAATTAGTATCATGATTTGTGTATTCGGCTCAATGGCACACCACTTCAACACTCTTGGAGAATTGACGGCTTATGGTTATTATAGTCTCGTGTTGGGGTTTTGTCTGCAGGTCTGATTTATTTTGCAAGATTCTTCCTCGACTAACTGATCCATGTTTTGTGTGATTAAAGCAAGATCACTACGTTTTGTAGTTGACTCACTGGTGGTAGAAGAGGCACTGCTGGCGTTTGTCTCTACGTCCTCCATTACCTCTCAATATATTTTGCAGTTGTCAACCAGGTACAATGCTTCCCTAGTGACTTGTTTGAATGTTTTGCATGACTTCAAGTGTAAGTCCTTTTTGATATTTTTGTTTCTTAGGTCCTCTAAAAAGAGAACCAATAAGCGATCGCCCTGTGTGGTAACTCTTGCACTGGACATCTTTCGATGTAATGCTTGAAGCAAAGTGAAGCTTCTTTCAACTTTTCATTTTCATTTGTTTTAAAAGCATAGATTTGAGAAACCGTTTTGTGCTTGATTCCCATCTTAGAGAATTCCTCGACAAACTCTTGCAAGAGTTAATCAATGTTCAAGAAATCTCTACTATTTAGTGGCTAAAACCAAGACAACACCGTCCCTTCCAATGTAAACCAAAGCCTCCATGTTGTGTATAGACATCCACAACTTGTTTCGCCCTTAAGACTTGCTTAAATATGGAAACATGAGTGTATGGATATCTCTCCGGGGATTCACTTCTTAGACATGTAAGTTACCACGTGAGTTCAAATGAATGGGCTCTTGATTGCCAAAATTATAAAAGTTTAATAGGATTATATAAATAGAAGGGGTTTTTTAATTGATTTTAAAAAAAACCATAAATTTTTGAAGAAAAAGGGGTCATTTTATTACCTTAATCATATAAGTAAAGGGGTTTTTTTAATACCCTTTGAATGTACACTATATGAATAGTTTCTTTAAGGTGCACCCCGCGAGGGATCTCTCGATTTGTTGTACCTCTTTGGCACACATTTAGCCGCTAAGAAGGTAGCATTCTTTGAGTTTTTGCTACCATTCTCATCATTCTAGATTCTCCTACCATTACATCTCCCGTCTCATAACCACTGATCAGTGTTTTGGAAGGGGTTCAGCTAGTCGCCCTTTCCTCAGGTCTTACAAATTTTGACTTTTGGTTATGATATTTGAGACCCTTGTGCTTAAAATTGTGTTTGGGATTCACTACAACATGTCGCGCAGAAACAAGCGTAGATACCGACGAGACAAAGTTAGTTTTATAACTAAAAAGTGTTGAAATAGGCATCGAAAAAGACGCCCGTCTCGTGTCGCCAGTATAAGCATCGAAATATGCTATGGAATAAGCGTCTAAACAAGAATTTGTATATGCACCGATAATTTTATAGCATATTTCGACGCTTCTTCCGAAGTGTATACCGACATCTATATCGTACTTTGTACCAACGACCAAACCTGCAAATTTTTTTTTGGGCAAAGAGGGCTGGGAATTGATGTTGCACGTACTGCAGTAAAAGAAAACAGCCCTCTCTATCCAAAGGAAGAGTGCACAAGCTACAACACTCCGCCTACAAGATGACACTAAAGAGCGAGTGTCTGGCAATTAGCAAAATTATAAGAATAACATAACCACAAAATCAAAAGCGTTGATCATGGCATAACGGCATAATTTTTATAACCATGATTAAAACATGAGGCAAAAACTGCAAAACCATAAACATAACCCGTTTGCCATACCATAACCATTACCATAACTTGCTTGTCATACCATAACCATAACAGCCATACCATCATTGCACAACCATAACCATAACCATAACCATCACATGATTTCCATACCATCATAGCAAAACCATAACGTTAACTTGACTGCCAAACCCTAACCATAACAAATGTGCCATACCATAAACATAAACACTACAAATCTGTACATATGCAAGCAATCACTGCGTGAGACTGTATGAAGAAGACCACAACTACAAAAAAGATTGTATAAAGATGACTGGGTAAAACTTTATTAAGAAGAACCTCATGTAAAGTGTGAGCTTTGTCCTAAAGTGCGAGTCAAGGAGAGGAGAGTGGATTTATCCCACATGCTATGGAGCAAGGCTGTAGAGCTACTTAAAGCTCATTTCATGAATGAATAAACACAACTCTATTATGCACTACATGCTTGTCTATGGTGAGCTTGTGCTAAGCTAAGTCAATACTCAAGATTGTGTTTATGAGTCCAAGCTAATGTTATCTTGGAACCTAATTCACTTGAGTGATAACCTTTCTTACACACACACTCACACATTGAAGCTATGTTTCTCTTTCATCCACCATAGCTAGCCCGATCCCATTCCCAACATTTGGTATCAGAGCTTTAGGTTATGCTAGCTAGATTTAGCATTATGCATTAGTGTGTGTTAATCATTCGCATCTCCATTAGATCAATTAGCATTTCATTGCTACGGCCCATTGATGTTTTCATAACTAGTTGCATCTCTCACTAATTAAGCACTAATCTAGCTATGTGTGGACATGTCCTTGGCACACCCAAGAGGACACTACCCTCCATGGCTAGGTAGACTTGATTAGGGAGAGGATTAGCATCCTTTTGTATTGCATTTTAGATTGCCCCTTTTGTATCAATTTTTGCATCATTTGCCTCTTCAATTAAATTCATTGAACTCATTTTCTTTTCACATTGCTCACCTCATCCCGAAGTGCTCATTTCAAGATTTTCATAGAGCTTCCAAGCACTCAAATCCGAGCTCAAGAACCCCCTAAGCCTCATCCCCTAAAACCTTACTAAATAAGGTGTGTGTGTGTGTGTTTTGTGGGAGAAGACCTACAGAACCGAGCTTGAAATATCCTCTTTTTGGCCTATTACTCATGTGGAGCCCAATGGGTCCCTTCGCTTAGCTTAAACACCATATTTGGTGTGGCTTTGGAGGGTTGTGGGTTCAACTCAAACAAGCAAGGCCGATGGATTCTTGGCAGGCGGTAAATTCCAATTCTTTTTTGAAGGCGGGTCTGCCACCGGCCTACTACGTGTTGAAGAAGTCATCCAACGGTCCTCGTTGACTGCTCACCAGCAACCGGCCTTCCCTCACCGTCCGGTCGTGGACTTGAACTGAGGCGCCAAGCTCCCCTTGATAATCTTTTGGGTCCGCCCCTCTCAGGCCCCCCTTCCCATGCCTGCCCAAAGGCCATTGCCCAACTGCCTGGGCCTACCCACCGTGCCCGTTCGCGGTAGCATGGATTCCCGCGGCATCATCCCGTTTTCCCAAAGGCTCGTAAGAGGCAGTTCTCACTGCCATTGAGCCTAGCTCAAGGGGCCATTCCCGCGAGCAGGATCCTTAAGCCTAAGGTATGCTACCACAGCTAGCGAGCAACAGAAATTTAAGAAAAGCTAAGGGCTCTTTCCCGCAGCTGATGAGCCTCGAATGCATCCTTTCCAAAAGCTGTCAAGGCCAGTCAAAGAAAATCTTCAAAGCATCACCAAGCATCCAAAGGAGCACTACTTCATTGTGAAGAGGGGCTTCATCGACGGTGAAGAGGAGCTTTACTAAAGGAATTTTCACTCACTCTCTCATTCTTTCTCTCTCTCTTCCCCTAAAATCAAAATTCAACGGGGTAGGATTTCACACATGGAAAACAAAGTTAAGAGGCTACCTTATGAAAAAATGTTTGTGGTCTATCATCAGCACCTTAGAGCAATAAGCCAAACCCGATGGAGTGCACACTAGGGCATCTAAACTCATAGCAAGTGCACAGAATTTGAACAAGAATTAGGAATCATCATCACCTCCTTGCATGACAATTATGTGAACTTCATAGATGAATGTACACATGCACATGATGCCTGGCATGTTCTAGAAAGCAATTTTGGAGCCAGGGACAAAAGAAGTAAAGTTAGTCTCAAAAGACAACTTTACAAGATCACTATGATTGAAGGGGAGGACATTGATAGCCTAGTAAACATGCTTAAGAGAATTGTCATGCAGCTCACTTACATCTAGGTCGAAGTACCAGAAGATGACAAAGTGGCCATACTATTAAGTGCACTTCCACCTTCTTATGACCACTTAGTCACAATTCTTGAAGAAAAAGAACCAGCGCCACCATTCCAAGATGTCACCAACTCAGTCCAAGCAGAAGAAAGAAAGCAAAGAGGTTCGCTCACTTCATCAGGAGGAGTTTTTATAGCAACATCTTCAAGGGGAAGATATTCACCATCGACATCGACAAACGGAAGAAAATGCTATGACTGTGGAAGAATGGGACACGTAGCGAAAGACTGCTACACAAACAAACCTTGCAGAAAATGTGGTAAGAAGGGACATCCTCCTTCTCGATGTTACTCAAATGGAGGCAGTAGTAGTGGAGAAAGCAGCAACAGTAAAAGCAACAGCAAAAGCAACGAAGGCAAGAGACCTATCAATGGATCAACTCACATGGTAGAAGACAAAAGGGATGAAGACGAGAGCAACATTGTCTTTTATGAAGACCCATTTTGAAGATGCAGAATCTCTACTTGTAGGGGAGGACTTTTTCCTGTGTGGATTTCATCATCCTGTGTGAATATCACCATCCTTTGTGGATCTTTCCTACGTGGATTTTATCATTCTGTGTGGATATCACCATCCTGTGTGGATTTTGTTAGCCTGTGTGGATATTACCATCCTGTGTGGATAGCAACTTATCATCCTGTGTGGATTCTGCACCTTCACTATCTTGTCATAGTCCAAACCTCAAGGGGAGGATTGTAAAGTGTGAGCTTTGTCCTAAAGTGTGAGTCAAGGAGAGGAGAGTGGATTTATCCCACATGCTGTGGAGCAAGGCTGTAGAGCTACTTAAAGCTCATTTCATGAATGAATAAACACAACTCTATTTTGCACTACATGCTTGTCTATGGTGAGCTTGTGCTAAGATAAGTCAATACTCAAGATTGTGTTTATGAGTCCAAGCTAATTCTATCTAGTTGGAACCTAATTCACTTGAGTGATAACCTTGCTTCCACACACACTCACACATTGAAGCTATGTTTCTCTTTCATCCACCATAGCTAGCTTGATCCCATTCCCAACACCTCATGGTAATGCCTCCCAATCGACGTCCTCTCCCTCCTCCTGCAGCTGAATCAGAAGGGCCACAAGTCCATGTTGGTACCCATACTTGGTAATTCTGTGCATCAAGCTCGATTAATGGGGTTGTTGAAATAAATTGATATTTTACTCAAGAAACTAGTGTGTATGCTTTATTAAAAGGTGCTATCGATAACTATTAGGTAACCTCAGAGGTTCACCTCTAGGCGTGTCGAAAGGCACTTCACGGCAACTTCTTGCAAAATTATGATCTAATCATGAGATAAATCTTCAAATAACATATATATTTTCAATAATTTAAATTATATGTATAATACTTATAAACTCATGTCAAAGCGTCTCGTAGCCTCCACTCCCAAGATGTGATGCTCCAGTAGACTCCAAACGTGCTCTGGATGCATCTCTCTGCTGCTGAAATCTCTCAAGATTATCTTGTGTCTCTTGTGCAATCCCCGCTCACTCCTCTGCGTCCAACAATGCCGGCTTTGGACTGTCGGCATTGTACTTGTCTCTCGCCTCTAACCGACAATGTGAAATTAAGGCCTTCACCATGCTCAAAATCCAAGGATGAGAGACCGGATCGTACCCCTCTATCGGCATGTACTCTCTCTGAATGGCCTCGACGAAGTAATTATTTTTTCATGATCGATATTATCCCAAGCCTCCATCACAGAGTTACCAAATTGAATTGTACAGAGCTGCTGAATCCTCTGTTGCAAGGCCTTTTTGAACCTGTCCACCACAACAGCCCCATCCCTACTCTTATACACCTTGCTAGGATCATGCTCGTGTGATCCCCAAGGTGTATGTGGTGTGCCAATCGGTGAACTATCTACTGAACAGAGTGGCAGAAGCTCTCTCGGTGGTGTGGATGCATCGGTAGAACCGCTACCACAACAACCACGACCTCTAGAATGCCGCCTACCTCTTCTCGAGGATGAACCACCCGTCGGTGTAGGGGGCACACGAGTCCTAGGCGTAGGGGCACATGAGACTGAAGTGTGGGGTTGCTTGGTGTAGGGACCACACTAGTCCCGGGCATAGGGTCGACTGTAGTGGGTCTAGAGGAACCTGCTGCCCAAAGATGGTGTGCCATTACGATCTACTCTGGTGTAAACTGAGACAAAAACGAGCCCATCTGCTTGGGTGACATGCCGACAAGAGTGATAGGAAAACTAAAACTAGGAGAGTATGGCTCATTGTCATCGACCATGGCTAATCATACACAAATAACACCCACAAAATACATTAGTTTACAGAATATACGCTTAATCAATACAAATAACAAATAAATGAAGCTACAACACAAATGAATGAATCTAAAGTGTATTGTAGACTAACAAAAAGAGTTTTACAAAAGAGTTCCTAGCAAAAATTATTAGTTAATCTCTCATCTTCTATGAGATCTGATGCACCAAAGATGTCTATCTCAATCTGTACTTTTGCATCTTAGTCATCGAACTCTACTTCTTCGTCGCTCTCTGCATCAGCTTTAGTATTTGACACCTCATCTATAAACTTCAGAAAATTGCTCACTGGCTGCCACCTCAAAATCTAAACTTAAAGTTTGCGTCAACGTCCAATCCTTCACACACTTGCTATGTGGAGCAACTTGAACGACATAGAGCTAGCAGGGTTTAGACAGATCATTCTCATCATTTTCTATCCATAGTGGATCGTGTGTGAACACAACTTGTTCACAATACTGCGAAAGTACGAATGTATCCCGCGCATGTGTCCACACCCGCCTAGAGTTCACTTGAATCAATCCACTCTTTTCTTTATGCACAACTGCATTAGGGCTGTTGGTAATAACTTTGAACCACTTGGCATCAAAGATAAACATATCAAACTTTCTAAAGCTAATCTTCAAGATGTCTTGGATGTAGCCAAAGTATTCAAGTTGGCTAGTCTCGGTGTTCTCATCCTCGGCATTACTCCTACTTTCTTGGACAAAGCTTGCCTTAACACCACTATCAAAAGAGACCCTTTGTTCGTCGATCCGTTGCACTATGAACTGTTTCCCATGCGGCCACAAAGCTCCATATTTGTGATACTGCAGCCACAAATTGAAACAGACTAAAAGTTAATAAAGCAATGTGATCATGTGGAGCTTAAAAAGTAAGTTGTGAAAATATACATGCCAATGGAAACCCCTTGACATCTCCTCTTCCTCTTCAGTAATCAACACTCCATTCCTATTTTCCTCTGAGACTGTCACATCTAACCACTGCCAAGTTGGAAAGTCAGGCAATTTTTGAAGATGGTCTAGAAAAGGAAGGTTCCTAGTAGAACGATTGCACTTGAATTACAGGCGATCTGTCAAGCGTTGTTGCTTTTTCCATTCGTACCTCTATAGTCACTTTTGCATGATGTCTGAGTTGAGAAGGCAAAATCTTATAATCTTTTCTCACATTGTGATGTCCATCTTCCTAACGATGCCTTGTCCCTACGGCTCGTCCCCTATCACCTTGACGTTCACCTCAATAGTCCACATTTGGAGCATCTCTGGATCAATTGAGACAAAAAATTCACTGATGAGGACAAGAGACTCTTGTACAAGCCATCCTTCGGCCACACTACCCTCGGGGCGAGCCCTTTGACAAACAAACCCCTTTAAAGTCTTCATAAATCTCTCCAAGAAGAACAACTGCAACTTCATCGACCACATGCACAAGTACATGCATTTGGATGGTAAGAATGTTCGTTGGAAAGTACTTCTCCACCATGCACACTGCTTCAATAGCATTTAAGCGTGCTGCATCGATCCTGACTTCTCTTATCTTTTTTGAACTGATCCAATGTACCAACTCACTGATTTTGTAGATTGTTCTTCTAATGTCATCTGTCAAACAACCCTGTATGGAAATTGGTAAGATGAACTGTAAAATTTTGTGCCAATCGTGGGATTTAAGACCACTGAGATTGTCATCTCTCGTAAAAGCCTTTTTCAAACAATGCATGCACCCTATGGGATTCTTGAATGAAGATATAGTCTTCCTCACTTGTTGCTCTTCTGCACGACTCAAAACCCTTGGACCTTTTGGTATAGCAAACTTTTCAGTGGGTTTAAGTCGAGGCCATAAGTCGAGGCCACATCTCTGGCATTCGACCCACAGCCTGCAGGTCATCTCTTTGGGCCTTGCTCTCCCTTTTTCCAGTGATGGTTTTCCATATGATCTCTCCCACATTATTGAAGATGTGCATTGGGTCGAGCAAATGATTAATCAGCAAGTCACTCCAGTATGGGAATTATGGAAAATAGAAAGTCTTTTCATTCCAAGTGGCATCCAATCTCTCCTCTCCAACCACATGTTTTTCCAATCGCTCGCTTTCAGTGGATGCATGTCATGTTTGCATATGTTTGGTCCATGTAGCTCATGTCCTTCAGGCAAAAATCTACCATGCTCCTCGTAAACTATCTCGCTCAAATGCTCAGAGCGGCGGAAGCCAAGTCGAGCACCACATTTCGGACATGCATGATTGCTCGAGTAAATCAAACTTGAAACATCACAAAATTAAAATATAAAAGCGTTGGTATAGCCAGGAATCACATGTGTGTGAGGGTTTCAAAGGCACTTACCTGCACACTCACCAAAGCCTGGCCAATCGTGCATGGTACACATGAGAATTCCTTGCACATGTACATTCCGTCGTCCGATTGGTTGGGACATATCAACTACATCGATTCTTGTCCACAATATTTGGAGCTCTTCTATAAGTGGTGCCAAATAGACATCCATGTTCTTTGCTTTGTACTTTCTTGGGACGATCAATGACAACAATAGATGGACCTTCTTGATAGCTAGCCATTGTGGAAGATTATAATTAACCATACAAACAGGCCACGTGCTCCATGACGAACTTCGTAATCCGAATGGGTTTACTTCCTCTATTGCCATACCAAAGCGGATACATCGAGGCTCGTTCTTATATGTAGGCCAACTTTCCTCTATGTGCTTCCATGCACAAGAGTCAACAGGTACCCGCATCACATCATTTGTCAATCTAGTATTTGAGTGCCATGTCATCAAAGCGGCTATGGACTTGCACTTGAACATGCTCTTTATTCTTGGAATGATAAGAAAGTGTCGAAGGACCTTTGCAGGGATAAATTTTCCTTGTGTGTCCTCCCTGTACCTGTTTCATCCACAATTGGGACACTGTTCCAAATTTTCATACTCATTGCAAAAAAGTATAAAATCATTAGGACATGCATGTATTTTGTGATAATCCAAGACCAAATTAGTAAGAAGATTTTTAGCGGTTGGATGGGTAGGGAGCATGTGATTCCCTTTTAGCAAGATTTTCTCATTGAGCAACCCGTCATTACATGAACAAGTCAGCCCCTTGATCACATTAATGAAATGTAATTTGCACTTTATCATGCTTAAGATACAATGTATTTACCTGAAAAGCTCTGTGAACTGAGGCGTCAGAGCAACCATAGACAAACTGCAATTTAAGCATTTCCAACACGGTATGGAGAACTGAGATTTTTGCACAGTGTAAAGCGGCATGCATGCAAGACTTTCATCATCGCACCCTCTTTAATGTTGTTATTATGCCGTGAATATGAATAGGATGACTGAGGTTGGTCCATAGTACTGTGTTCAATGTTGTCGTCTTCTATGTTTTCAATGATGGGATCCATGTCAAAGAACGTGTCCAACATCTACTCTATCTCTACTCCTTGAAATGCCACATCAAACACTAGTTGGGAGGACTCATTCAATGGCTGCTGGTTTGAAAATTGTCTTCTCTCGGATGAAGTTGGAGCAATATCTACTTGCAAAATTTGACCTTCAGTCTCTAGACCATGAGATCAATAATGCAGGTCTTGTAGTCGCTCTATCAAAAAGAGACGATGATTTCGTATGTGTTGGACGCAGATTTTTCGTTTTTGAAAGATTTGATGCTTGCAATGCACACAAGGACACGCCATCCTATCGTCCGTACTTTATCTACCAATGATGCAACAAATAATTAAAATACTCTAGTTGTCATAACTACACACTACTAAGTGCATGACAATACATTACAACCTCACATTCTCTAGCCAGGTCCGATCCCCGCACACCTTAGTCTAGAGGTGCACGGAGATTAGGACCATAGGGTAATAATCTCGTCTTTATTGGTCAATGACTATATATTAAGGTTCTTGAAGTATGTGTGCACTTTGGAAGTCCGATTGTGTTTTCTTAACTCATTAGGCAAAATTTGGACTCACAAAGGGGCCCTTTAAGGAGTTTGACTTTACCTCTCTCTACCAAAACAGGCGCATGGATAAATTTTTGTAAATAAACTCCAAAGCTGGCGGAGGTTTGACAGTTAGAATGTCCTCTTCAAGCTCTATCTACTGATATATAACACGCCATGAGATTCCTCATATTTTAGAAGATTCTTTTTTTAATTCACCTATGATGTGACAACTCTGTCAGAATCTAAGTGAATCAAAAAAATAATCTTCTAAAATATGAGGAATCTCATGGCGTGCTATATATCAGTAGATAGAGCTTGAAGAGGACATTCTAACTGTCAAACCTCCGCCAACTTTAGAGTTTATTTGCAAAAATTTATCCATGCGCCCATTTTGGTGGAGAGAGGTAAAGTCAAACTCCTTAAAGGGCCCCTTTGTGAGTCCAAATTTCGCCTAATGATTTGCTGCTAGCTCTAACAACCTCACATTCTCTAGCCAGGCCCAATCCTCGCACACCTCAGTATAGAGGTGCACGGAGATTAGGACCATAGGATAATAATCTCATCTTTATTGGTCAATGACTATATATTAAGGTTTTTGAAGTTTGTGTGCACTTTTGAAGTCCAATGCGTTTTTTCAACTATTTGCTGCTAGCTCGATCTCTAACAATCTCACATTCTCTAGCCATGTCCAATCCCCGCACACCTTGGTCTAGAGCTGCACGGAGATTAGAACCACAGGATCAACGACTATATATTAGTGTTTTTGAAGTTTGTGTGCGCCTAACCTAACCTATAACCTAACCTAACCGAAGTTCTCGTTTGCATTTTTAGAAGTACACAAGTCATCTTCGAAGTCCGTTTGCGTTTTTTCTACTATTCATTTGCTGCTAGCTCTAACTTAACCTATAATCTCACCTAACCTATAACCTACACCTAACCTAACCTAACATAACCTATAACCTAAACCTAACCTATAGGTTAACCTAATCGAAGTCCGTTTACGTTTTTTGAAGTGCATGAGTCATCTTCGAAGTCCGTTTGTGTTTCTTTTACTATTTGTCGCTAGCTCTAACCTAACCTATAACCTAAACCTAACCTAACCTAACCTAGCATAACCTTACCAAAAACCTATAACCTATAACCTATAACCTAAGCTAACCGAAGTCCATTTGCGTTTTTAGAAGTACACAAGTCATCTTCGTTTGGTTGGTAATAGATGGACGTTGTGTTCGGATAGTTAGAACTTATGGTATGATGTGTAAAGCCACTTAGGTTAGGCTGCTCCAAATTGGATTAGGATAGCAATTAGCCATTTCAATCCGCTTAGGGCTAGCCACCTAGGGTTAGTGTCTTACGACTAGTGTTGGTTTAGCCGCTAATAGATGGTCGTATTTTGGAGTGTTAGGGTGCGCTATGTAAATTTGCCTAGGTGTGGCCGCTCCGAATTGGATTAGTGTAGCATTTTTCCATTTCAATCTGCTTAGGGCTAACCGCTTAGAATTCTATGGATTCTAGTTTGGCCACTAATAGATGGCGCACCATGTTTGGACGATTAGGGCACACTATGTAAAGCCGTTAAGGTAAAGTTCTCTAAAACATATTCATTAGGAAGAGGGTGGGTATGTCAAATAGGTGTATGCCATGTGTGCAAGAATGGTGGGTGTGTAAGAGATGTTTAACAGTGATCAAAGGATGCATTTTTCCCCTAAAAAAGGAGATGGATAGTTTCATGATTTTTGGCCTTCCATAATTCCCACATATGATCTTCGATTTGATCGGAGATCATTGATTGGAAATCTACGCATTGATCTCTTTCCATAGATATGCTACATGATATGGTTTTACCCGCTAAATTTTAAATTCCATTTTGGGGGGAAACTTTGAATTCAAATAAACTAGCCATTTTGCCTGTTTGAGTTCAAAAGTTGTCATTTGATTACTTTCTTAATACTAAAGGTTCCTTTAACTGTCAAATAAAGAGGCCCTCCTAGACCCCATTCTCTTCCTAATGTAGGGTATCAATAGTGCTGGGAATTTTGAAGGAGTTAATTAGAGATTAAGTTGCTAACCACACACCTCTTTGGTTGGATGTTCCCAAAGTTGTACATACTTTGAAAGATTCAATCGATAGTTTTGAAGTGAATGTCACCAATCTCCAAGAAACAAAATTATAGAAGAAAATTTTCTTCTTGCAAAAGAATTCATAGCTCTAAAGGCTCAACTAAATAAATTAAACGCAATAATATGCAGTTTTTCAAATGTGATTAACAGGAACATTATGTGCTAAATGTTAAGCAACACGTAATTTCAATTCATGTACATACAAATCCCTTCTGGTTTTGCATGCTTGTATGTAAACGTGATTTGTCACACCTAATGCCTGCATGTAAATATAATTTCCCTAATAGAAGTCTCTTTTGGTTTGAGCTATTAATTCTCCATGGTTTCAAAACTGTTGATAACTTGTGATATTTTGATGTGTCCAAATAGGCAGCAAGTGATTCTACATCCACAAAGAAAGAAGAATATTATGGTTGTTCTAATTTTCTACACTGTTGATGTCTATTGTATGGGAATTTTTTATGGCTTTCCATATTGTGATGCATCAAAACAAAAAATCAACTAGGTTTTGGCAGACAATATTCAGAAAGTTCTAAAGTTGACCAATGAGAACACCTTCTTTGTGGTAAATAATACCATAAGGCTAAGGTTGTGGAAAAATCTATAATATATATAAAGGGGTATGTAATTTTGATAGCCCCCTCTCTACATGTGTTAGTCTCTCCTCCTTCATAGCAGTGTGCATTGGTAGATCGATGAGACAACGTAAGAGAGAGAGAGAGAGAGAGAGAGAGAGAGAGAGAGAGAGAGAGAGAGAGAGAGAGAGAGAGAGAGAGAGAGAATGATATATATACACACACAGATATAAAAATGTATACATACACACATATGTATGTATGTATGTATGAAAATAAATAAATAAATAAATATATATATATATATATAGAGAGAGAGAGAGGGAGAGAGAGGTGCCACCGCCAAAGGTGGCATCTACAGACTAGTGAAGTTAATATAGCAAGGAATTTGGCTAGTTAATGTGTTATAACAAAGATAGAACTAGATAAATATTCAATTAGAATCTTAGGGCATTCATTTTTGAGATAAAAAGAAAACAGAGTGGAGAAGATCTTGGGTATTAAAAAAGCTTTCTTTTCCATTAAGTATGTGGCAAAAACAATTCTGAACAGCTCTTGATTAGTGACAATCTTGCAAGAAAACTTTTGAGTTAAAAAAGGAAAAGGTGTAGAAAGTGAATTTAAGGCCTTCATTTTTGTTTAATTGAATAACCATAATTTTTAAAGTTGGGTTTCTTTCCTCAATGAGAATGTGAGAAGGTCAATATGGAATACCTATAAGATATGCATTCACATTCTAGCAGAGATAAGTGCTTCTGCACTTATCTCTATTGATGTGCTTTTGCACATCATTAGAGCTATACGTCCATTGATGTAGCTCCTCTAAGCTATTTGCTTTGTCAACACCACCTCCATGTCGAGTGTGACTGAAATAACTAGTATGAGCTTGGTACTGGTTTTTTTCCATGCCCTGTGTAGACCAAACACCCAAGCTGCCATATTGCCTTGCAAACCAAGGCATGTGATTACGGATAATGTGCTGCACACAAAGCATGCAGACATTATAAGGATGAGTATTTGCAATTCAAAACCAATTATAATACCATGTAGTGAGTAATATGTTGATTTTTCCACGCAATTATGAATGTCTTGAGGAAGGTCTCCACAAGCTCTTGGAATTTTGTATAGTTGCCATCAGTCCATGAGTTCATTTGCAGAACTTGAATATTGCATCCAAGTTTTTCCACACCATCGCTTTGTGAGTCCTTGCTGCACCATTGTCTGCATGGTTAACTACAACATTGTGCAGATTTTTCCACCTGTTGTATCTTAATGCTTGTCTTTCTTGGGAACTTTGGATTTTGTGTTTCGTCCAGTTGTGGTCACTGAAAGGAAGAGTTGGGCTTTCACGCCACCAACGGACATCTTCTTTGGAACATCACGGCCATTTTTTAATCTCTTCTCATCCTGCTCTATCTTAACATGTCCTTCGTGCAAACCCATTTTTGAGAAGGCCAGCTCTAAGGATGAGGTTGCCCTTTGCTTCGCAGAGAGAGGTTGAGTGGTACAGGTAGAACAGATGTAGAGAAACATTATTTTTTCTATATTATTGGGTCCAAAGTTAGGGTTGTGCATATGCATATTTGGAGCTCCTCTCCAAAATGGTTTGTCAAGGTTGTGAACCCCTCCCATGCAATACAAGCACCTTTGGAAACATTGCACATGCATTTCAAGGTTTTTAAGTTTCCGGCCATGTGCCAGTCTACGTTGTAGGATCCCATGCCCTCCACATCCAATTTCTTTCATTTATTTGTGCGCTTATTGTTTCTGGTATGTTGCTTTGAGGAAAACCCAATTCAATATATCAAAGTTCTCAGTGGGCACATGAAAGGATAATTTTAAACTTTATATAATGTACATTTGAAAGCATTCAACTAAAACATAATGATAAACTATCTCAAACATAACTTCTACGCACCTTGAACTTCGCAAAAAGGAAAATGTTGTGCTTAGATTGCACACTAAAGTTTTGAGGATCATCTGGTCCATAGCTCTATTCATAATTGTGATTGTGACTCGCTCAACCTTTGTCTCCTTTACAAGCTCGCACTCATCTAGCTTGATGAAAACCTTCAGGACGTCGTTGCACTCTTCAGGAGTAACATTGAACAACTGCACAATTATGTATGACTGCAGCATGATCATATCATAAAAAATATTGTTATAATTGTCATAGACCATTTCTTCTCCTTTTGGCAATCTGTATGATCATATCATAAAAAATATTGTTATAATTGTCATGGACCATTTCTTCTCCTTTTGTCGATTCAATGTGGAAAGAACTTCCTAGCTTTTGAAGCACCTCCTCGTTGACTTCCCATCTTGTTTCTTGAATAGAGAAAGGGTTTGTAAGTAGTGTGTGCTTGATGTGGAACTTTTTGACCTGTCTTTGCACAGAACTGAGTAAGAGGAGTTAGGAATCAAAACCCTTTTCTAGTGGAACATCATTGCAAATGATGCTACATTCTTGTAGATGGCAGCATATCCCTTATCGGATATATGAGCTTCATCCAAAATTGATTGAACGTCCCGTGCAGAGAGTTGGTTCTGGTGCAAAAGGTTGTCAAGATGTTTAGCAACGATCTTACCATAGCACTTATCATCCAGGAGGCCAGCTACATTTTTATGATTCAATATGAGCCCGTAATGGGCCAAGGAGGTGGTTGTGCCGCGCTCCACCACTTCCTTATCAGGGTCAAGATGTTTAGCAACGATCTTACCATAGCACTTATCATCCAGGAGGCCAGCTAAATTTTTATGATTCAATATGAGCCCGTAATGGGTCGAGGAGGTGGTTGTGCCGAGCTCCACCACTTCCTTATCAGGGTGAAGCAAAGATCTGTGCAAGCATTTAGAAGTAAGAGATGTGAGAGTTTATGAATATAAACCTAAGAAGCATAGATTCACTCACTTGATGGCTTGCACTCTTTTCTTGATTCCTCTCGAGCCAGCTTTCAAGTCCTCGATGTCGTTTTCTTTTTCTTTGGTGAAGACCTAGCATTTTTTTTTTCCTCTGAGTTGTTGTGTAAGCTCCTTGATGGTCTCCTTAACGCCTTCAACTTGTTGAGCAGATTGCATGACTTTCTAGTGTAAGCATACATTCTCGTTGTATACAATAATATCTCTCTCATGTTGTGGAATGTTACTTCTTGCGGGCAACTGCTTAGTGTAGCCATACAAGCCATGGTGGCCATCTTCGACATAGTTCACTAAGGATGCAATATCCTTAAAAGGTGGACTGGAGTTTGTGATGGGATGCTTTGGATACATTTTGTCATCCAGCCAAAGGTCCACATTTTTCATGCCTTGTGATCTTAAGTTCTCCTTCGAAGCTTCACAAAGCGTCTGCTGTTTGTTTTTCTAGGGGTTCATACTCTCGTGAGATCTCTACGTGCATGTGATATATCTCTCCTATTCCTTGTAGAAGTTTTTTGTGGAGAAGTTACAAGTGTCGACCGAGACATGACTGATCAAAACTATGTGCAGAAGGAGATGGGGTTGATAGAAGAATGGCAATTTGAATATTGCGCACACGTGAGAGAACTCAAGAGGGAATGGGGAGGAAGAAGGAGGCGAGAAAATAGAGCTTAGTTTTCAAAAATGCAGAAGATTGAGATATTCTACATTGAATTTAGTAGCCACCGCTAATGGAATTAGGGTTGCACGGAAACACACATAGCTTGGAGAAGATGAAGGAAGCTCAAGGCACACAATAAAGAGTGTAATACTTAGTGTGCAATGAAAATATAGATAGACCTAGAGTGATGGGCGTATATACAATGCACGGGGGAAAAAACCTCCTAAAGAGGGAAAAAATGCCCCGGCGGTCCTAGTGTGTTCACACACATCACTACCACATGTATACAGTAAAAAATCCCCCCTAGAGTGATGCGGTGACCGAGAGCTGGCACATGAGTAAAGGGAAGTGCCATGCCCTAAGGACATGATTAGTCCACAAAGGGGAGTAAGCCCAAAGCTTTGCGGAGAGCTTCGAGCTTCTCACGAGACAATGCCTTTGTGAAAAGATCTCCAAGGTTGTCCTATGTTGGCACATAAGCCAAGATGATCTCTCCTGCTGAGTGGCTCTCCTTGAAATAGTGGTAATGCACCTCAATGTGCTTTGTGCAAGCATGAAAAATTGGGTTCCTCACAACTACCAATGCGCTCTGACTGTCAGTAGATAGTGTTGGCAGTGTCCTGTCCAACACCCAAACCAGCCATAAGGCATCTGAGCCATACACACTCAATCGTAGCTGTGAAGACTGCCCTGTACTCATCCTCACAACTTGAAGTGGCCACAGTAGGTTGCTTCTTGCTCAACCATGATATACATGAACTTCCAAGCATGAAACAAAAACCACCTCTGGACACTCGTGTGTCAAAACAACCAGCCCAATCTGAGTCCGAAAAAGCATGTAAGTCTGGCGGCAATGATCCTCCGTTGGGATAAAACAAACCAAGATGTAAAATGCCACTAAGGTAGCAAAAAATCCTCTTAACAGCCTGCCAATGCTTAGATCCTGGGCTATGCATAAATGTGCGGACCTGGGAGTAGGGATTTAAGATTTACGTAATTACGATAAATTTTATGTGATCACAAGGTCTTATTGACACATTTACATGATTACATTAAACATGATCACAAAAACATCACAAAAAGAAGTTCTTGTGGTAATTATTGGCTTACTCTCTCGGTACTACGTCGGCAACGCGGTGAATCTAGTATCTTTATGGTAAGTCAACTTCCTTTCCCCTTACTCAAAAAACATATGGGCATCGGTCAGTAATGCGGCTATATGATGTTCATATGCAAGCTATTATTTCTCCTTAGATTCAGGCGGCACTCGGTCGGTAACAAGGCTAGTAGAGTGTCGTTGTTAGAAGCATCTGTTTTTGCATAAATGTGGTGTTCAGGTCGTTAACCCGGCCGTACGAACGTCATATCATTTGTATGTGCATGTGGAGTTAATTTTTCAAGTATTAAGAATATGAAATATTTGGTTGGTAACGCGGCTGTGAAGAGTATTTCATATACAAATATATGAATTGTTTGATTTTGTTGTTTTTAACTGTCCATATGAAATTATATACTAGCTAATCATATTCAAAAGAATACTTTATTCATCAATCATCATTATTTTAAATGCTCCATTTATATAAGTTATATGCAAAAAAGTATTTGCACACAAATTGCATGTTAAATATTCTTTTTTATCTTTTTAAAGGACCTCAAGCATTATCGATTTTTTTAATGCTTCATTTACATAAATTCTTTGTAAAAAAGAATTTACACACAATTTACATGTTAAATATTCTTTTCTATCTTTTTAAAAAGCATCAATTATCGTCGCTTTTTTGATTGCTACATTTACATAAATTCTATGTAAAAAAGTGTGTGAACACAATTTGCTAGTCTGATTCGTTTACTTCCAATGTTTTAAATGTTTTTGAAGTTTTTAAGTCAGTGTGTGCTTTATTTGAACTAGTATGTGCGCACGGAGAAAAATATAAGTTAAAAATTCAATATATGTTGAAATGTGCCAGACTGTTAACATGTATTGTTTGATCTAAATTAAGTTCTTATAAACCACTTGTTTGATCTGCATTTCACATGTGTAACAAATTGTAATTTTACGTGAAGATTGTTTTCAATTTTAATCAATATTTCCTTGTACATTTCTTAAAGTCTTCAAGTGGTGGTTAAGAGTTTGCCTGAAATAGTGTGAGAGTGTTAGTGTCATTGGCAACCATGAATTTGTATTTGATATGTTGTTTTTAATTAACTCTTTGGGATTTTCAAGACTCTGTTGGACTGACCACCATGTCATCCACATTTTGCCCAAGTTTGGCGCCCTTTGATCAAGATTGTGGATCGCGAACATAACGGGCATCATTACATGGTATGCATCCATTACACTCCTCCACCAAGCAGCCTTGTTTACATTGCCACGTAGACATGTAATTTTATCGTTCACTTTTTCTTTCTACTCAAGCTGCCATTCATCAAAGGCCGCACAATTGAATGTGTCAATCATTGCGCATTTATTGTGGAGAAGTGATTTGAAGGTATAAAAGTGTGTGCAGAATCGAGTTTAACAGGAAGTTTCAACATCACTGACATGTGCATCCTATACACATCGAGCACTCTTTGTCATTTCGAGATAAATTTCACAGCCTGACGTGTTGTATCAATTATTTTGGCAAACCATGTGGTTGTTTTGCTAGTATATCAATCTTTTAGCACCAATTTTAAGCTGTGCGTATTACAAGCATTAGAAAAAATGTATAGAAAGCACTTCTTTCTTAATTTACTGGCGTTTTTATAATTCTTTGCATTGCCATGACTTCTTGAACGACATGTTCAGCACTAATTTCATTAATTACATTAATCAAGATCTCAGAAATGTATTTTCCACTTTTAATTGCACCAGAACTATCAATCGCCTTTATAAACGTTTCTCTCATTGGACAAACTAGCATTACATTGATCAACGGTCTACTTTGAACATTTGACCAGCCATCATTCACAATCGTACATCCTGAAAGCGAAATATTTTCAATTATTATTTCTCCAACACACTCTTTGACTTCAATGTAACATTTGTCAAGAAAACATTTCTTATCGTGTGATAAGAAGGAGCTGAAAATCCTGGACCAAACTCACCAATTTTCTTCCAAGCAGCCTTCCAATGATTGTTGTCTACCATGACCAAAGCAATTCCAGTAAAAAATATTGCTTTTTCGAGTGCAATTTGTGCTTCTTCTAGAGACTGCACTCAAAAGATTTGATGTAATGATTTTTGACGCATTTGATTAAGTCCACCTTCATTGTGACGCTTGAAAGGAACACTGCCTGGAATTTACTCTCCTTGCGCAGGTTGTTCTCCAAGGTTAGTTGGTGTCACTACAGGATCTACGGAGTTAATATTTGGCTCTGAGAAATCTTGACTCAAAGCCACAGAGCTATATATCTGTTTTCTCTTGCCACCCTTTTTGGCGTGCTCTTCTTTCAAATGCTTTGCAACTACAAGTGCCTGAGGATGTTCACATTTCTTACAACTCTTTTTAACACTACCTAGAGAATGCTCCCTAATATGTGGTTCACCGCCCTATTTTGTTGTGTGACAAAATTTACATTGCCACTCCATATATTGGCCGCATATGTTGTGAGCATAATCCCACTCTTTGCGAGGAGCTTTTTATTCGTTGGCTTCTTTGTACCACTTGTGCCCACATTTTTCTCCAATGATTTTAAATTAAAACTGAAGACAAAAGAACCAAATGTTCAATTTTGAAACATGTTTCTTATTTTCAATATATATTAAAATTTAAAAACCATTCAATATGAAAGTAACCATGATGCACAATATGAGATTTTCAATTCACACTAGTCAATCCACATATCGATCACCTATATTATGAGCAACCATACACATTGCAATCCAATCTATATAATAACTATAACAATGCTATAAATATCTCAATGCAAGTATTACTGTAATGATTATTTATGTGTCCACTTTGATTTGCAAACAATAAGTCACATCTAATTTCAATTGCTACAAAAAAACAAACAAAAGCAATAAAAAATATGATTGGTCATTTTATGCACTAATAATCTATGGTAATACATAATGCACTCTCTGTATAAACCAATGCATGAACTAACGCAAATAAATCTTCAATATAATCACTTAATTAAGGACTACTTGTATCCAATGAAGGATTATAGCCCACCCATGCAACCAATTCAATATATAAAAGCCATTTTAACCCAATTAAGGATTATAGCTCTTATATTGTGGATTGACAAGTGTAAATCAACTCAAATTCAAGACTTCAAGGATCTTTATATGCCCGGTACACTAGTATAGGACATCCGACCCTTGACTGCCGACTCGTCATTTACATATGCTCATCTTCTAAAACCAATTACAGCCCTCATTTGGACCAATAGCTTCTTCGCAATGAGCATGACTCTCCAAGTTTTCAATTGTTTTGGTTTTGTACCTTTATGTCGGTAAACAAATTAAAAAAAATTAGAAGTGGTTACCGAATTAAGAATCACGTTCGACAAAAAAAAAAGGACCTGTGACTCTGTAACCTTAGGTCAATTCACAAGGAGATGACTATACTCGGCACTCGGATACACTGTCAAAGGATTTTTCTAGCTAAAGGACCACGATTAGCATACTGTTTACTATATATAATTATTCCCACTTGGCTTTTTCATTTTCCCAGTGGGCCTACCGGGCAACTACATATACCCCGCAGGCCCATCAGGAAAATGAAAAAGCCCGACGGGCGCCGCAGGGAAAAATGGATAACCCGGAGGGCTAATCGGCTCTATAGGTTTTTGCAGGTCATAATCAAAGTCATGTTAACAATTAATGTGATCACGTGATTTTTTTTGTGTAAATACTAGAATTATTGACATAATCACCCGATCGTGATTAGTTAATGAAATCCTTGCCTGGGAGACTGCAAACTGAATATTTGGCCTCGTGTTACATACATAAATGAGGCATCCAATAGTAGTTTGGTAAAGAGTGACATCAACAGGATCACCAGCGTCATGAAGACTCAATTTCAAACATGTTTCCATGGGAGTGGCAGTAGGTTTGCAATCCTCACGTCCAAACTTACATAGCAATGTCTCTATGTAACTTTTCTGACACAAGGCAATACCACCATCACACTGCTTAAATAGTATACCCAAGTAATGATGCCAGAGCCCCAAATCTTTCATCTTGAAAGTAGCATTCAAATCAGCTTTAAATTCAGAAATATGTCTTTCATTTGGTCTAGTGATCAACAAATCATCTACATAAAGAACCACAATGATAAGTATATCACCCTCATGCTTTACATTCAATGTGATTTCTATTGGACTGTTACAAAATCCTTGTTTGACCAAATGAGTGTTAGCTTTCTCATACCAAGTATGAGGAGATTTCTTCAACCCATACAAAGCCTTGTTACATTTGCACACTTTGTCCTCTTGTCCTTTCTCGACAAAATTGCGAGGCTGCTTTACATAAACTTCCTCAAATATGTCACCATTCAAGAAAGCAATAACATTGTCTAATTGATGTACATCCCAACCAAAATGAGCTTCCAATCCTCATAGAAAATGCGCAGTAGTCATACAACAAGTGGGAGCAAAAGTCTCATCATAATCTATGCCTTTTTGATGTGCATAACCCTTTGCAACAAGTCGAGCCTTATGGCAATCGATCTCACCATCCGACTTGCGTTTCAACTTATAAACCCACTTAAGTGGCACACATGATGGCCTCAAGCCAAAAAGAATGTAGCAAAGGTTGACTTTTGACCGTACATCGTGCCATTTCCGTAGGTGACCTATTTTTCCTCTCAGCAACACCATTTTTCTAAGGCATATAAGGAACTGTACATTGGTGTGTTATCCCACAAATAGCCAGAAATGCATTAAATTCATGAGACATATACTCCCCTCCTTGATCGGAACGGAGGGTGCTCATAGTACATTTTGATACATATTCAGCCATAGACATAAATTGTTTGAAGCACATAAAAACTTTGGACTTCGCTTTAAGCGGAAATACCCATGCATGCCTGGAGTAATCATCAATGAAAGTCACTAAGTAAAGGTAATTGCCCAAGGACGGAGTTTGCATGGTCCCACAAACATCACTATGCACAAGCTGCAACCTGTATGTGGCCCGAACTGAACCATCCTTTGGAAACTTAGAACGCTGCATCATACCCAAAATACAGCCTTCACAAACATGTTTGACAGATGCTTCAAGAGAAGGCAAAGAAGCAACCATATCAGATTTCAGCAAACGCATCGAACTGGAAAAATTCAGATGACCAAAGCGTGCATGCCAAAGTTTCACATCTAAAATAGCCCTTGAATCTGCAACTGCATTTACAAAATCTTGTCCACACTTGTCATACAAAGTGAGCTTATACAGCCCACATCAAAAAAGCCCAGATGCAACAATTTCATCACCAAAACTGGGATCATGAACTATACATCTATCATCCACAAATTTTACTACAAGTCCAAGTCTAGCAAGTGCAGATACAAACAAAAGATTCTTCTTGATCCCAGGTACATAAAGTGCATCAACAAGTGTGAAAGAACTGCCATTTGCAATAGTAAGCACAATCTTTCTAACTCCCTAAACTGGATAAGAGGCATTGTTGGCACAAGTGACACAATTCCTATGAGGGACAGACGAGAGAGAGGTGAACAATTCACGATGTGAGGTAATGTGATGTGTAGCACCACTATCGAAATACCACACATGTGAATCTGCAGCAACGGACATGCATGCATCATGGACAACAAGATTGTAAGTGCACTCTGCACTAAAAGCTCATTCTGCATCAACAATAGCATTACAATCTCCCTTTACAGAAGACTCAACAATGGATGCATTTGTAGTGGAACCAGCATTTGCAGTGGAACCACCCTCTTTCTTCTAAGCCTCTTTTACCTTCAACTTGGGACACTGCTTGATCAAGTGATCATTAGATTTACAGTACTGGCAATGCATTTTCTTTGTGCCCTTATCACCAGAATTGCCAGACAATGTGCTGCTAGCAGAAGCATTGGGAACAAAAGTTTTGCCACTCGCAGCAGAACCATAAGAAGTGGCTGCATTGTTGTTATCATCCTTTCTTTGAGAAGTAATAAAAGCCTGTTCAACTGCATGTTTTCTAGTCCTGTTTTTTCTGGAAAGTGACTCTTGCAACAACAATGTGCATAATGCATCAAACTTGACAACTTCTAGATTTCCTTGGGTCATAAGTTTCCAAGTACTAGCAAAAGTCTGGTAAGTCTCCAAGTACTAGCAAAAGTCTGGTAAGAATCTGGTAAGGCATCAAGAACAATCTGCACAAGGCAACTGTCTGAACAATCTCCAAAAGTCTCCAAGTACTAGCAAAAGTCTGGTAAGAATCTGGTAAGGCATCAAGAACAATCTGCACAAGGCAAATGTCTGAAATGACTTCACCTGCAGAAATAAGATGCTCATTTGATATCCTTGACACCAGCAAGAAAAGTGTCCATATCATCTTCCTCATGCATAATCTTCGACTCCAACTCTTTACGCAGCAAAGAAATCTTAGCCTCATTGCGGCTTGCATAAAGACCTGCTAGAATATCCCAATCCTGTTTTGCAGATTTTGCTGAACAAATATGAGGAACAATGGTGTGCTTCACAGACAACACAATCAATGCATGAGCTTGCGCATCCTTTACATCCCAACGAGCTTGTTTTGCCGTAGGCAAAGCAAATTCTAATAGCAGCAATCCTTGCAACAAGATCTGCAACATCCTAAACATCACCTACATCCTCAGAACCAGGATGTACATCAATGCCCTGCACAATATTCTATATGCCCTTTGACACAAGAACATGTTGCATCATATAAGACCACATAGGGTAATTTTCCCCATCCAACCTATCCTCAACAACAAACATCTTGAACACATCTGTGTTGTTGTTAGCCCATGGTAAATGCTGCACTACACTGCATGTGAAAACTGCCCAAAAATAGGAGAAACAAAGCGGGAACAACACATGCTATATATCACAAACCGTAGAAGACTGTAATGCACCTGTTATGCAGAAAACGGCAATGACAAAAATTCTACACAAAATGACGAAATAGCCTGTGCAGCAATGCCTGTAGTGGAAACAGAGGCCGAAATGAGCCCGAATCAGAAATCTGAGCAGACTAAGCTCTACTAGCTTTTTTGAAATATTTGTCGGCCTGCAAACACTCACCAAACCTCACTCTAATCGGAGAAAATGAGCAGGCGTGTGCTGGAGCAGCTGGTGACTAAGCCCGCGAGGATGCAACCTGCTCTAATACCAATTGTTGGAATTAGGGTTGCAGGGAAATGCACACTGCTTGGAGAAGATGAAGGAAGCTCAAGGCACACAACGAGAGTGTGTTACTTAGTGTGCAATGAAAATATAGATAGCCCTAGAATGATGGGAGTATATACAATGCACGGGGGGAAAAACCTCCTAAAGAGGGAAAAAATGCCCCGGCGGTCCTAGTGTGTTCACACACATCACTACCACATGTATAAGGTAACAGCCGTGCACAATGAAGTGTTATCATGACTAGAATACTTTTTGGATTTTTTAACAAACACACCTTGCTTGAATAAGATATCCAGATTTTAGAAAACATGTATGAAAAGGGGTTAAATGAAATTTCTATCATCTCTCTCTACGCTGACAAGGCATTTCTTACAATGCCCAAATTTGAGTCCAAACTTTTCCAATGGTATCGTAGGTGTGTTCAATGCTCTAACAGAGTGCCATTGCCATAGATTATTTAGTCACCTTGGTGCACCAAGCATATATAATGATGCAAGCTCGCACTTTATGCTTTGCAATTGTTATGCCACATCTTGGTCATTTTAAGGTGTAGGGAAAGGACGGTTGCCATCCTTGCTTAGGGCGATCCTGTGTGGTGATTGGAGAAGGTCAAAAGCCATGTTGGAGCCCTAGTTATAGGGAACAACATTCATCCGCTTTTGCTCATGAAGGGTCTAGAGGAGGGGGCCAACCAAAGGAGAAGGTTTTTCTTCTCCATGTTGAGGTGTCAGCTAAATAAACCCGCACTTTCCTCTTATACTCTTTCCCCAAATTGTGTGTTCTTCCTTTCAACCATTGACGGGTGTAGAGTTACGTTCAGAAATTCAAATGAGCCATTCATGGTGGATAGAAAATGACATAGTAGAGCTTGATTATTGAACTTAAAAATGACTACAAAAGTGCTTTTGACCTATCTCTTGGCTTCATATGCATAATGAAATTGGAACATGTGTAAAAACACCCATGGTCCATGTATCTAAGTATGGACATCATTTGGGATGGCTAGGTAGGCATAACTGGCTAGGAAAAGGCTCCATAAAGAGGTACAAAATATGTCGCACACTCCAAAAAACCTCCCCATGTGTGTCAAATGTAGCACTCAACAAATACGAAGCATCCTTCCCTAGAGAATTTTAACAATAGGATCAAATATCTATTTTAGAGAATTAAACAATAAGAATAGATAAAAATGTTTTCCCTTGACGAGTGTAGTCCATCAAAGTTTTGGCTGCAAAACTCGATGCTTCAAAGTATGTCATTGATGTAGCAAGTGTTGGTCTCACCATTTTCATCGTCAGAGTCTTTAAATGCCATATTGATTTTTTCTTTGTTGTTGGAGTTTCTACCTTGATCTTTGTCCTTGAAGTTGCTTCTATTGCTTGTGCTAGTTTCTTTGTCTTTGTAGAAAAAAAAATTTGATGAGCGTGTGCACTTTACACATATGTTGCACGGGTTGATCTTGTAGCAATCCTTTGACAAGTGACTGCTTCTTCCACAGTGATGGCATTGCTTCTATTTGCCACTAGAAACTGCATATGCTCCACTACAAGTTTCTTTAGTGCTTTTTTCATTCTTTTTGGCCTCTTCTTGAAGTGAATTGATGATGCTTTCAAAGCTTGGGTTAGTTCATTTTCTTTGAGGAAAGTCACTATTTGATTGAACTCTTCGAGGAGAGCTTTTAAAAGAGTTGTTATCTTGTCCTCTTCATATACCAACGATTCGATATAGACTAATTACATACAAATACTCTTTAGAATACTGACAAAGCTAGAAATATCTTCTCTTTCTTTCATCATTAAACCATACAATTACATTTTAAATGATATTTTAGAGTGTTTTACGTTGGAAGAAAACATATGTTCCAATGTTTGCCAAACATTGTGTGTAGTGGTAGATTCATCCATGTAGTACACAAAGTTATCATCTATTGCAATGAGAATCACCCCAAGTGTGTGCTTATCCTTGATTTGAAATTGTGATGTGGATGATCTTGTTTGTATGGTCTCTCCTTGTCCTGGAGGTTTTACCACTCCCCAAATCCCCTTCTTCATTAGATACCCTTTCAATTTCACTTGCCAAGTATGAAATCCTCTGCCATCAAATTTTCTTAAATCTCCCTTCCCCATGATAGTACACCCTTTTTGTGTGTGAAAAAGATCTTACCTCTTTTGATGTTGAAAGGGTAGTGTCTAATCTCCAATGTACAAAGATGATTCAAAGATGATCACCTTTTGTGAGAATTAGTACATACTTGTTATAGTGTTGTGCATGGTTGGGTTCTCATTTAAGCAAGGTGTTTAAAGTGAGCTTTGGGGGGTTTATCGTTGTGGAGACAAGCTACCAGTTGTGGATAATGCTGTTATGGTCAACATGGGAAAATACCCTGGAATGGATGGGGTTCAAGGGTATTTGTGAGGGGCAGATCATGAGAAACTACCCTTGGGTGTAGCCAACTATTCGGTCGGAATGGGAGGCAAGGGCACTTTGCGGATGCAGTAGATTTGAATAGAGGCAGCAATGGACATGCGCAATCGATTGGACTTGAATCCGTGGACTTGAATCCGTAGCTATGGTCGATAGTCGGCACTGGCATCTGTTCATAAACCCACCCAAAGCAAAAAGCCGTTTTGACAGATGCTTTAGGTCCACCCATGCTCCCATGTTCCAAATGAAGAACCCAGGATTCAAGCTCGAGTTCAGTCAGCGCCCTACAATAAGGGGGCTATACACCAAGGAAAACCATTTTCGGTGTGAAACATGGCAAGACTCAGTGAGATAAGCCAGCTTTAACAGTGATTTAGAACAACAAACACACCTATTTTTGGAGGGTGATCGGTTTTTGGTGATTATTGGCTTATCTAGAAACTACAATAGAGGGCTATGAAGTCACACAATTATACAATCATGATGAGATTTTGATTTTGAAATATAATGCGGCAAGGAGACACGCCTACAGTGCAAGCAAAGTATCCTAACTAGCAAAAAATGAAATGCTAAAATTTTGCAGTTAATTAGCACTCAATCACCTTAATGTGAGTAGTGGTCATTGGTCCATGTAGATGCTCAAAATTAAGAGACTAAGAACTAATTAGTGGCTTATTGGGAGAGAAGGGCTTGATCAACAACCAAGTGTTTATATAAACACTACGTCTAGCGTAGAAAGAGAGTAGACTAGGATCAAGCAGGTGATTAGAAAGTATTAATTACATTGTAATCTATGATACTAGCTGTAGTGTTAATTAAAAAATTCAAATGAACCATTCATGGATAGAAAATGACATACTAGAACTTGATTATTAAACTTAAAAATGACTACACGAGTGCGATTTATATAGGCATAGGCTAAAGCTTGTTGCTTACATCATAGATGAGGTGTGAAAGAGCTCAAGGATAATTAGACCAAATGGAGATAATCAAGTGAAAAACTCATATGCACCATTTTAGGTGTTGTTTTGATCTATCTCTTGGATTCATTTGCAAGTGGAACATGTGTAGAAACACCCATGGGGCATGTATATGTACTTGCAGGGATGGCTAAGCATGCATAAGTGGCTCCACACAGAGGTGTAAAATATGTCAACACACTTTAACAATTGGCTAAGCATGCATAAGTGGCTCCACACAGAGGTGTAAAATATGTCAACACACTTTAACAACGGGTTGGTGAACTCTTTTTGGCACTAGTGTAATGTGCTCAAAAAGCACCTTTTTCCATGATGATTTACTGCCTCTAGTCTTTTTTATCATTTTCTTGTGCTCAAATAATTTGTCCTAGAGAAAGAAATTATATACAAGAAGAGGTTTCATCCAAAAATGACTTCAAGTCCTTTTTTTTTCAATACTCGAGAAATATATTAAAACCAAAAAATTTACAAAAATAGCCATGATCCCATTGAACCATGGCATCAAACGATCACCCAACTTCTCAAGATCATTGCAAAAAACTACTTAGAAAACTTTGATCACATACATCATCTGATAAAGGGAACCACCCTCACTTGCGTGTTGCAAGGGTTGAACCATAGCTCAAAGCCCCTCATCATTACCCCTAGGCCAACACCCCTTGACAATCAAGGCTTCTTCTTAAGTACAATTAGCTTGAGAAACTGAGAATATTGAACTCTAAATCCAAGAGAGAGATCTGCATTATAATTAATTAACTTCTGGATTTCCTTATGTGAGGGTTTCATGAAATTCAGGGAGAGATGTTTTGTAAAATTTTGACGATTGATAAGAGTTGCTGAACAGTACTAATTGAATTTCAAGGATTTAGCATTAAAGCTAATTGCAAATGCAATTCTGCCTACGCGCAGGTGTTTGAGGTCAGTGTTCCTATGATGTTAAAAACTTCTCTCTCTCTCTCTCTCTCTCTCTCTCTCTCTCTCTCTCTCTCTCTCTCTCTCTCTCTCTCTCTCTCTCTCTCTATCTATCTATCTATCTCTGCATGCAGGTCTTTGAGGTCAGTGTTCCTATGACGTTAAAAACCTCTCTCTCTCTCTCTCTCTCTCTCTCTCTCTCTCTCTCTCTCTCTCTCACACACACACACACACACACACACACACACAAGAGTGACCTTTACCTTTCACTGCATATAAGTGTGCCTGCACGTAGGAAGCTCCTTCTCAGATGATCAATAACACACAACCGCCATTATCGCTTGCATGTGAGGAAACAAACGATTAGCAGGACGGGATTGTTGTAATGATCACCTATGAAAGGAGCTTCCCCACTCAAGAGGCGCAGCTCAGAAGAGAAGACAAGAGAAGAAGCTAAGCTAGCCTAGCGACCCTAATATAAAATAAAATAATAATCCCACACTTGTAACTATTCTCTTGAGTGAAATGAATTGGGTTGTGGGTTCAAACCTTCCCTCCCACCGGGGCCGGCGGTCCCCTGCCCCCAATCGTACGTAGCTAGGTATGCAGTGCCTCCCTCACAGATCTTGAGGTAAGTCACAATGTGGGAATTATTGTGAGAATTTGTCCAAAACTTCTTGTGGAGGGAGGCACCTCTAGGGTTTCTTTTGTTGAGGGTCGCTCCCATCAACGTTATGAGGCTGTATGGTTGATGCTTTGTGAGTAGGGTTTTATTGTGATTTTTATTTGTGAGCTAATTCCTTACAGCTACTTTGAAAAGGCTTTTATGATTTTTCTTATCTTTTGTAGGACGTTGACCTACTTAGCTTTAGTGGACGAAAGCATTGGCATCCATGGGAAGGCTTTTGATGGCTTTTCTTATCTTTCGTAGGACGTTGACTTCTTTCTCTTTAATGGAGGAAACCATTGGCATCCACATCACTACTGTTGACCTTGATTTTAGCATTAAAAGGAAGCAGACAATGTAAGGCACTAGTATGTGACCCGCATGTTGCTCCACATCACTACTGTTGACCTTGATTTTCGCATTAAAAGGAAGCAGACAATGTAAGGCACTAGTATGTGACTCGCATGTTGCTACGATCAACAACAGAAGCATGGCTTCTATCACAAGAAGTTTTTGACACATTCTCACAATAATTCTCACATTGTGACTTACCTCCTCATGAGCTTCTGTGAGGGAGGCACTGCATACCTAGCTAGGTACGATTGGGAGCAGGGGACCACCGGCCCGATGGGAGGGCCGGGGGTCCCAGCTAGGTATGTGGTGCCTCTCGAGCAGAAGCTCATGATGTTATGCATTGTATGAAAAACAATGAAAAAGACTCCATTTTCGTACATGAGAAAATTTATAAATCTTCTTGTGTATCTTTGTCCTCCCCTTGAAATCCAATGCCGTTATTTTGTTCCCACCATGTTATACCAGTAATTGCAATCAATGCTTCTAGTATACTTTCTAGGGTACTAGTATGTGACTCGCATGTTGTTGCGACCAAAAGCAGCATGGCTTCTATCTTTGTAGCATGATCTTCCCTTTCTGAGGCAATGCCTTGGCGAGCAGGTAGCCCCTTCGTTTGTAGGTGCACGTCCTCAAGACTTATGGCGGCTTGAGAATGACACGTGGATGTGTAGCATTGAAATAGAGCCCTTGCGTGGATTAGCTGATAGCCCTAGGTAGGTTGGCAACACGTGAAGGGGTCCATGTTGCTAGAAAAAATTAGTGTCAATTATAAAGTTATATATTAACCACCATTTATAACTAAATTGCCCCAAATTTGACATTGAAAATTAAGGTCCAATGAGATTACAATTGGGATTTGCTATATTGAACCTAGCAATTTACACTACAGACTAGGATATGTGGGCATTGATCAGCATTTTTGTCTTCTCTTCTCTTGTGGATAGAACAGTTCACTCACAAGACTAGGTGATACCAGGATGGGAGAAAAGAATCCATGTTTTTCAAGTGCAAGGTAGATTTGAAAGCCCTATTTTCCGTCGGCTATGTTGGAACGATCAAGCTAGCCAAAAAGTGAGTAAGGGCACCTTCCAAGGGAAGTTTTTTAAAATTTGATGCCAACATGAATACACCCTAATACAATATACCCATGTGGGCAAGGTGGCCAATGCATGTGCCGACTTTCTTATGGATATAGAGGCATAGAGAAGCCTACCAACTTTCGTTTTTGAATGGTTTAATGCTCACATTAGATTTGTTTCTCTCAACTTTGAAAATTTTAGAGGTAACCAACTATATTTGAAGGTAGGTGTTCTCACCTTCAAATCTAAAATTTAGAGGTGAATTTCAGGTTTTATAGATGGGATTACAACGCTAAACCTATGTTTTGTTTGGAGTGCGCATAGTGTGCCTCGAGCATAGGTTTAGTTTGGAGTGCTAGGATGGGCATAGTGTACCTCGAGCCCCCACAACTGTAGGAGAGGTTTCTTTTTAATGAAAATAGAGGGATACCTACAACTTGAAATTACAGCTCACACACTCGACTTCGTTAGGTGGAGAATCCCAACCGGATACGATAGGCCAACCCATCATATAGACTTGGGGAACAACCCCTAAGAGCTACATGCCACATGAGCTATCAAGGGGGTTTTGAACTCAAGACCTTGTACGCAAGAGGCTCTTACTTTATGAACTAAGTTAGCACACTCTGAGAAGAGGAGATCGAGCCTCGAAGGCTTTGCGAAAGTGTTATTTTTTCAAAAGTGCATTATTGAGTTGCCTAGAGAGGACACACACCCAACGCATGCACACCACACGTCCTCCCAAGCTTTACATCGATGGGCCTTGTCTCAGTGGGGATTTCTTCGATGCAAAAAGGAATGTCCTAGGCTAGGAGAATGTCCCTTTCTTCTCTCCATCGACCCTACCATACCAACTCTGTCGTTTTCTTAAGAGTTTTCATGCAAATTGAATTCTCATTTGACAACCAATTCTCATGTTATTTAGAGCATGTCAAATTCAAACTATTCAAGCATCTCCACCACTTCACAAGGTTCTTGAAGCCTTAAGGTGGCCCTTGAGTCTTGAACTTGCTGGAAAACAAAAGGAGCGGTATAATGAGAGGCCTAGAACAAGAATTATTTAGGTTTTTCCTCATGCAATCGTTGTACAAAGGTATAGTGATCAGGGCTTGCCAAAAAACGTTTTTCCCAACCAAAGAGACAATCACGCGCTAGTCACATCACTTTCTTTGGCGTTTAGGTCAAAATTTTGGACCATTTTTTGATATTGACGCAAACTTGTAAAATGTTTCCGATTCTTTTCAAGGCAACCTTGAAATCTTGTCGGGATTTTGCATTTTTAGTCGATTAAAAATACACCAAGCCCTGGTTTTTTGTAGACATTGGTAGTGACATCCACATGCCTTAGTTTGAGCTTTGATGTCATGTGGCGATGTACACAGAGGCATTTGTATGACAGTACATTATGTATCACTAGTATGGCCGATGGCCCTCTCTCTCTCTCTCTCTCTCTCTCTCTCTCTCTCAGTTGTGTGCATGTTGTCCATTGTTTCGTCGGAGTTGCAAGGCACACAAGCCGAATCAAGCTGCTCGCAACACGTGTCGGGGGGGACCGAAATCCCTCCCCCTTTTATAATAGTATAGACATAATACTAAGTCCTAAAGTGCATCCATGTTGTTTGTGGTAGTTTTCAACATGCTCCCCCAATGTCTAATCGTATGAGTTCCTAAAGTGCCTCCATGTTGTTTGTGGTAATTTTCAACATGCTCTCCTAATATCTAATCATATTTTGCTCTCTCCCAATGTCCAATCATATGAGACCAGCTTCCCTTTTTTTGTGTTTTTTTTTTTTTTTTTTGTTTGGGGGGGGGGGGGGGGGGCACTCTCAATTGTGAATGGAAGATTTAATATTAACCCAGAAAGAGATGTACAATTGAACTTAAACTTTCGGCTTCATATGAGACCACCTTTGCTTTTGCAATATAGATTATAAAAACAAAAAAATTAACATGATAGTCGGTGTTGAACACGAGCCACGGATGCCTACCACCCGTATACACTAGACTAATAGACCCAAACAAGTCAATTGACCAAAGCACCACTCAACAAAAACTTGAAAAGGCTGCCATTGACCCCGGATAGATTATCACCCCCAAGTTGAATCACCTGAGAACCAACTACCAAAACACCAACTACCAAAACATTACATTGGCTATTAAGGGAGCCACCCTTTAAAAGATATAGACCAGACGAACAGAGGAACGTAGAAGATGGATACCAACCTTAAAGGAAAGCCAACCATAGAGGAACACAAAAGACAGAGACTAACCTTTAAGGAAGGTCCGCTAGGATACACACAAAACTCGGTGAGCTATTTTTCATTTTCAACTAGATCCCCGGGGACAGTATCCTTGTGCCAGGTAGAATAAATTCTCCTTGTGAACTGACCTAACGTTACTGAGTCATAGGTCATAATACCGAGCTAACAATAATTATTAATATGGTAATCACATCATAAATGATTAAAAACCTTGGCATACACAAAGGTACAATGCTAGACAAATTGGATCTCTTTAGGATCATGCTCATTGTAGCGAAGCCACTAGTTGTAATGGGGTTAGAGGTGGTTTTTTAAGACGAGTATATACTAGAAATGAGTCGTTAGTGAAAGGGTTGGATGTCCTGTACTAGTGTACTTGGTATATAAAGATCCTTGAATTCTTGCATTTCGCACAATCATAGGTTTTATTTAAAGGATGTTATTTTTCACTACACAATATGAGAGCTACACTCCTTAATTAGGTAAAACTTTCTATATATTTAATCGAATGTATGAGGGGGGTACACTCCTTGATTGGGTAAAACTAGTCCTCAAGTGTGAAATTGCATTAAAGATTTCATAGTTTTGTTTTAAGCATAATGTCATATAAAAAGTGCATTGTGTACTCTTAAAGATTCTTGGTATATGATCAAGATTAAAATCATACATATTGATATTTTTGTTTGTTTTTGCAAATAATTATCATTGTTATCATGTCTGAGTTGAAAATTCTTTGTTGTATGTGAAAATAATTAAGTAAATGATAAAATTTATCACCACCACAATTAATAAAGACGATGTGATTTTTATAAATGTATCTTATTGTTTGCAAATTGCATAGTATGTAAATTTGATTTCTTTTTCAATGAAGTTTTAAGTTCTAATATATATTAAAAATTAGAAAATTGTTTGTGCAACTGAATATATAGTTTTTATGCCTTCCAACTATAATTGCAATCAATGGAGGAAAATTTCGGTACAAGTAGTACACAGTCAAGAAACAAAAAAAAAAGTGACCAACAAAAAGTGGAAGTTTTCTCACAACATACGCAATTGATATAAGGAGTGGCAATGTAAACTATGGCTAGTCACAAAATTAGGTAGGTCACAAGGTATTAGGGTCCATTTTTTGGGTGGCTTCAAAAAAAGTTATCGCAAATGCGCACTTCCTCATGTACTCGTAGTTGCAAAGCATTTGAGAGAAGAGCTGGAGAAGAAGGGTGGAAAGAGACACCAGGTAGAGAATTCTGTTATGAATACATATCAAGAGCAGCCAAAGTTAAACTCCAATCACGTCAATCATGTGGTAATGCCAATAAACACTACAAAACAACATGCACAAGGAGACACAATACCAAGCAGTGTTTCTTTTAAGCACAATAGCGAAGTTGAGCTTGGGAAAATGTGACAGAGATCATTGTACCAAATCTTTCAAACAAATACATTAGAAGAGGCAAAAAATGTGCTTGCAAAGGCAATTTTCTTCACTTGAAGTACAATAGTCATGGTTGGCAGCCATCATTGGAGCACATGCATGGAAGAAAATCGGTGAGTATGATCCATGATTTTTAGCTTTTTCATATCACATGATGCCAAATGATTCCTTGGAAAAATGGTACATCAAAGTAAAAGAGTGTGTTTTCAAAATAATTCTTGAAGATATATCGCTTTCAAGCTGCACAATTGTCAATGATGGCTGGTTTAATATTCAAAGAAGACCATTGATCAATGTTATGTTGGTGTGTCCAAAAAGAGAGATGTTAATAAAAGCAATTGACAGTTCCATTGCTATTAAAATTGGTAAATATATTTTTGATGTCTTGATCAATGTATTAAAAAATAGGCTCTAAACATGTCACTCAAGCAGTCATGGACAATGGAAAGAGTTGTAAAAAAATGATAGTGTGATAAGAAGGTGCTTTCCATACATTTATGTCAATGGTTGCAATATGCAAAGTGCGTTGTAATTGATACTTTTGAATGTATGATGTTTGATGAATAGTATCTTGATCACTCTGAACGAGTAAAAGAGAAGATTACGAGTTTACAAGAATCCATAAACAAGCATGTGTGGTGGAGGAGTGTAATGGATGCATACCATGTAAGTTATGCCTGTTATGTTTGTAATTCTCAATCTTGATAAAAATAAAGCAACAAACCTAGAGAAAGTATGGATGATTTGGTGGATAGTCCAACAAAGTTTAGAGAATCTTGAGGAGTTAAAAGAGTCTATAGTAAAAAAGGAGTAGTGAATACCATTCTCTACTAACAATGTGAAATGTGAAAAACGTTTGAGGGACATACTGGAAACTTTTGTCCAAGTACTTTTCATGCAAGGTGGAAGAGTTCTCATAGTCCACTCCAAAATATAGCTTACATGCTCGATCCAAAGTATTGGAATTTAAAATTGATGTTAAATATAGAGATAGTTGATGATTTCTATCAGGTCATCAATGCATTCTCCTCCAATGCAGCTAACACCATATTAGTGATTTTGGGAATTTTCTAATTCCCACTTTTAACAAGAGATTAAGATTTGACCACATGGCCAAATCTTAGCCAAAGTTTTGAGAGCATAGCTTGAAAGATCTTTTCAAGAACTACCTTGTGGAAGACTTTGGTCTTATAAAATAGTTTGAGATTTTTCCATATGGTCAAATTTTCAAGACATTGGTGATTTTCGCTCTAAAGTCTTAAACTCTGTAATATAGTATTCTGATCAAGATCAAATTAATTGCATCAAAGAAATGAGTGCATTCATACTAAAAGAAGGACCTATTACAAATGAATTTGTCCAATCAATGGCAAAAGAAAAACCTGCATGGAAGCGGTGAATAATGAACGTTTTTCGCGTAGGCTTATTCCGAGTTTGTGTCGACATAATCACACTCCTCGAATAGATAGGAAATTAGAGCTTTGTCTTGTGGTTTTGTAGACCAATTGGCCACACTCCAAAGACAGCCATAGGGAGTGTAGAATCCCACTCATGCTATGTAGAGGTTCCTTCCTTGCACTTCAAAGATGGGGTAGGGGTTTGTCACTTTGTGTTGTGCATGAGAATACTCACACTTCAGAAGTTGGTAAAATATACAAACATAAGAATTTTGTTATCCAATATAGTTTACTTTTCACGCTAGAGATAGAGCTAAACTATAGAAAAAATAAAGTATACACATTGCCACATTTGAAGAGTGAAGAGTTAAGTTTAACTTTCTCTTCATCTACAAATATATCAATGTTTATTTGTTTGCACTATTGTTTATGCTTTCAGTTTATGTATCCAACTCACCTAAGCAATAGTACCAAATAGTGAGTGCTAAGTTGAAGCTTTGCTACTCTTTTCATCAATGTTTAGTACTTGCAATAGGCGAGTCAAGATATACTCTCTATGTGTGACTTACAACTATGACACATAGCATTTTTCAAGATCTGATGATTAATGGTTTGACTGTTGCATTGTGTTAGAGATTTTCTCACACTTCAACAGTGACCAAATTGATTATTTAATTTTTCAATCAACTTATTAGGCCTCCCCAATCTCAAGAAAATAAAAATTATCTCAAAACATATTAAGTACATAATTGAAGGGCGAGTTTAGGAAATGAAAAGATAGATAAAGGTAGAAAGTCAAAAGACAAATGAAGGTGGAAATTCAAAAGTCCTTTTGTGTCCATATAAAGAGGTGTTTCTCTTCTCCTTTATTTTCTCTTTGGTGTTTTCTTCTCTTTAAAGTGTCCTCTGATCTCTCTCTCTCTCTCTCTCTCTCTCTCTCTCTCTCTCTCTCTCTCTCTCAGTGTTGTATCCATCCTTCCCAACTAATACTATTGCAAATCTACATGGTTTGTCATTGCCCGTTGCTAGGTGCTATAGACTAGTGCATCGTTTTTGTTGTTGTTGAGGGAATCTTTAAATTAGGAATACCTTTTAATTTTTTTTTATTAGGAATATTTTTAATTTTTAATAATAGTGACCACTCTTGTGTTAGAGCTATTAGCTCACACAGTTGGGCTATTAGTGCGTATCGGACACTTTCTATAGTCTAATAGACTACTTTTTGTGTGACGTAAACTTCTAGTGATATGTGTTTCCACACTTGTGTTAAAGTTTTTAACTCACACAATTGGATTACTTTTTCATAATGTTAATTTTGAGGCATCTGTTTACTAAATTGAATGTACATTTCTTCAATTATTGATAACAAAATCTTATTCCAAAATCATAATCAGTAAAAATTGTATATATTTTATTTGTTGCAACAAATTGTTCACTTTAAATCTTTCTAAGTCTTGATATTAAACATTTTCATATTTCAGCATGTTTGAAATTTGAATTATTCTCCTGTTGTTAATATATCATTGCTTATTTTAATAATCATGCCACATTATCATGAGCACATCAAAAAACTGTCAATGAAGCTATTGTTTGCTAGCTACACAATGTGGAAGAGAAGCAGTTGCGTCGATGTTTTGAAATTGCAGAGTCTTCTAGCTTCAATGGTTTTGTCAATGTGTTGACAAAACATTGCTTTGAATGCTTACATCAATCATTCCGCACAATATCATTTGATATTCCAATTTTCAATGACGGTCAATTGTGGGGGCTTGTCAAGCAAGTTGGGCCAAGTCTTTGTTGCTTTTGATGCTCTGCAAAACCTTGAATTCCACTCTCCCTTAAATACGCGAAAGAATGCAATTGGTTCATCAATTGCATGCAAAAATGAAAGGAAAGAGCAAGCTAGAAAGCCCTAGCAAAAGACCGAGAGTGGATGATCCTAGCAAGCCAGGGGCAAGCTAGCCCCACTGAGACAGAAACTACTCCTGCTTAGCCGGTCAATGTAGAAGCAGTAGCCCAAGGTGATGATTCACTAGTATTGCACCTTCTACAGGATTGACATTTTTTCCACTTGCAAGCTCCCCAACTCAGAGAAGGCAGATGGGCATATGTCAAGAAAGTCTGTGTAATGCATCATGTCTTCTCAGACCTTGTGTATGCAGCTACAATATTCAAGATCCATCCACACGAGCCAACTATTGTACACCAAGCCATGGAAGAAGCCACCACTTTAAATATCCAACACCGAGGTATAATCCTGCCACTTGGCATCGTGTGTCACTCCCATGACCAATGCTTATCTTCAGATGTTGGAACGGCGGCCATGTGGAGTAGTGGATACAAGCATGTCACTCCGATGGAAGCAAGATTTCCATCAAAGAGTTTTTGCAGAAATATAGAGTGCTTCCAAGGCAATATCTTGCACATTATCAATGCTCTACTGTAGACATTGAAATTCCTGCATCACCGTGATTTTTTGCACAACAACCAACATTATGTTGCATTTTGTTGACAAAGGTGTATATTGTGGCATTATAGATTTGGGCACTTCTAGCTTATTCCCAACTACGAAGACATTTCCAAAGCTAACAGATTTGTCTTTGGAATGTCAAAACAATCACCTTCGAGACTACTCTTGGGCTGCACCCAAGTGTATCTCCACCAACCCTCCTCCTTTTTCTAAAGCCACAGATGTATATTCTCTATGTTGGATTCTAAAATGCATACTTAATTGCATGCCAGAGCGAAGTGATTCAGAGCAAAGAGCCTTTGTAAAAAAAACACATAGAACTCTTGATTTGGGAAAAGATAGAAATCCCCAAGATCGACCTTCAGCTTTCGATTTATCCCTTTGTATCAATGGAGCACACAGTAGGGATTTCACTAACATGATCACGATTGTGTGATTACATTAATAACACCAGTAATTACACAAGAAAAAGACGTGATCACGTCAATTGTTAACGTGATCTTGATGATGACCTGCAAAAACCAATAAAACCGATTAGCTTGCTCGGTTGAATCATTTTTCCTTTGGGCCTGCCAGGTAAAGGACATTGCTCGGCGGGCCCGTCGGGAAAATAAAAAAGGCCGATGGACATAAATATAAAGTGAAACCCCTTCTAATCGTAGCACTTTGACTAGGCAAATCCCTGGGGGTTGTATCCGAGCCTCAAGTACAATCATCTCCTTGTGAATTGACCTAAGGTTACCGATTCATAGGTCCTTTTTTTGGTCCGAACGTGATTCTTGATTTGGTAATCACGTCTAAAACTATTTAAATACTTCACCGAACATAAAGGTATGAGACCAAAACAATTAAGAACTTGGAGAGTCATGCTCATCGCGACAAAGCCATTGGTCCATAGGATCGAAGTTGGTTTTAGAAGATGAGCATATTTAAATAAAGAGTCGATAGTCAAGGGTTGCATGCCATGTACTAGTGTATTGGGTATGTAAAGATCCTTGAAGTCTTGCATTTTTCACCATCATAGATTTGGATTGATATACACTGTCAGTGCAAAATATGAGAGCTAGAATCCTTGATTATGTGAAAATAGCTTTTATATAATGAATTGGATGCATAAGGGGGCTACAATCCTTGATCGGGTACAATTAGTCCTCAATTGTGTGATTGTATTAAAGATTTCATTGTGTTTTTTTATGCATTGGTTTATATAGGGAGTGCATTATGTATTATGAAAGATTGTTAGTGCTGCATGACATGAACGATCGTAGATATAATTGCTTTCGTGTGTGTTCTACAAATAATTATCATCATTTTAGTTTAAAAGCTGATTATTCTTTGTAGCATTTGAAAATAGATGTGTCTTATTGTTTGCAAATAGAAGAGGATATGTATAAAAATCATCATATTTATAATTGCATTGAAAAAATTAATAGCATTGTTGTATTCATAATGCCATGTAGAGAGTGCATTGCAATGTGTATGTTTGCTCACAATATATGTGATCAATATGTGGATTGATTAGAGTGCATTGCAAATCTCATACTATGCAGATTTGATTACTTTCTTAGTGAATGTTTCTCTAATATATATTGAAAATAACAAAAATGTTTTTAAATCTGAATATCTAGTTCTTATGCCTTCAATATTAAATTGAAAGTAATGGAGCAAAATGTCAGCATAAGTGATACTAAGAAGGCAAAGAATGAAAAAGCCCTTGGCAAAGAGTGGAATTATGCTCACAACATATGTGGTCGATATATTATGGAGTGGCAATGTAAAGTTTGCTTCACTACAAAATCAGGCGGTGCACCATGTATTAGAGACCATTTTTGGGGTAGCATTAAAAATAATTGTAAGAAATGTAAACATCCTCACACAGCTGCAATTGCAAAGTGTTTGAGAGAAGAGATCACCAAATACATAGCTTTGTTATGGATGCAAGTCAAGAGCAGTCAGAGCCAAATATTAACTATACTGATCATGTGGTGACACCAACTAACCTTGTAGAACAGTCTGTGCAGGGAGAGGAAATGTCAAGCATCGTTCCTTTTAAGCATCACAATGAAGGTGGACTTGGACAAATGCGTCACAAATCATTGCATCAAATCTTTTGAATGCAGTCTCTAGAAGAAGCACAATCGCACTCGCCAAAGTGATTTTTTTCACTGGAAGTACTCTAGTCATGGTAGACAACAATCATTGGAAGGTCGCCTAGAAGAAACTTGGTGAGGTTGGCCCAAGATTATCAGTCCCTTCATATCACATGATATGAAATGATCTCTTGGACAAATGTTACATCGAAGTCAAAGGGGAGAAATGATCATAAAGGCAATTCACAGTTATGGTGCAATTAAAAGTGGCAAATATATTGTTAAGGCCTTGATTAATGTAATTAAAGAAATCGGTGTTGAACATGTCGTTTAAGTAGTCATGGACAATGCAAAAAACTATAAAAATGCTAGCAAATTAAAAAAAAAGTGCTTTCCACACAATTTCACCAATGGTTGTAATATGCACAGCTTAAACTTGATGCTGAAGGATTTATACACTAGTGAAGAAACCACATGGTTCACAAAAATAATTGGCATAACGCGGCAAGTTGTGAAATTTATCTTGAAACAACAAAGAGTGCTCGATTTGTACAGAACGTGCATGTCAGTGATGTTGAAACTTCCTATTGAAACTCGATTTTGCACACACTTTTATTCATTGGAATCACTTCTCCACAATAAGTGCGTTGTGATTGACACTTTCAACTGCACGGACTTTGACAAATGACAGCTTGAGCAAAAAGAAAAAGTGAAAGAGAAAATTACATGTCTACATGGGTCCATAAACAAGGCTGCTTGGTGGGGGAGTGTAATGGATGCATACCATGTAATGATGCCTATTAAGTTCGTGATTCTCAACCTTGATCAAAAGGTGTCAAATATGGGCAAAGTGTGGATGGCATGGTGGTCGGTACAACAATGCCTTAAAAATTCTGAGGAGCTAAAAGAGTCTATAGTAGCGAAGGAGTGGTGACTACCATTCTCTGTCAAACAACAAAGGATTTTGGCCAAGTATTTTCATGCAGAATGGAAGAGAGCTCATATTCCACTCCATAGTGTGGCTTACATGCTCAATCCGGAGCATTGGAATTTAGATATGATGTCCAATACAAAGGTGGTCAACAATTTCTATCACGTGTTCAACACGTTCTACTGCAATGTTCAGGATCGAATTGATTGTATCAAATAAGTGAGTTCATTTAGACTAAAAGAAAGTCCTTTTGCAAATGATTTTGTACACTCTATGGCAAAAGAGCAACCTGCATGGGAGTGGTGGATGATGAATGGTGGAGAGAATTACTCAACCTTATGTCCCCTTGCAATGAAATTACTAGCACAATGTGCAACAAACTCAAGTTCGGAGAGAAATTGGAGTATGTACAAGTATGTTCATAGCACTATTCACAACAAATTATTAGCAAACACATCAGAAAAATTAGTGTATATATTTTGCAACGAAAAGATATGCATCACATCAAAAGTGCTGGCTATGAGGAGGAAATGCCAGTGTGGGTGTATGATTGTCAAAATGAAGACAAAGAAGAATTCAATGTCGGTATATCTCAATTCATCATAGACAAAATAGAAGAGAATCTAATAATAGATGTGGAAGTTGAATTACAAGAAGACCCACAACACTCAGACCTAGAACAAGATAACAACTTCACAGATTCAATATAGCTTGAGAGTAGAATATGTCAAAAACCATTATGAAAGAGCTTGTATTCACCATGTTTTGATTATATACAATGCTTCATAGTAGCAATTATACATAATCTATCAATCTCAATTGTTATGCTCTAAACCTGCATCTTTGTAACCAAATAGATTTCTAATTGTGCTAGGGCTATCTTGGCGGGCTTGCTTGAATTTATACTCATTTTCCATACCAAACATATAATAATTTCCTTATGGAATATCTTGTGAACAGATTTCTCATTGGCTACTATTTTGCATTAAACAAATTAAACAAATTTGCATTAAACAAATTAAACACATGAGGTGATAATAATGACCACATGGCAATGTATAGAATCCACTCCATCCATCAAATTTTTGTAAGAAACAGGACATTAGGAAGATGAAGATGCATCCAATTGTGACGCGAGAACCAACTCTAGATGCAGGATGAGGTGATTAATGTTTGTACCTTGTATAGGCAGAAGATTCACTCGATGTGTCAAATTTTGAACATCTTGGCTTAAGCGATGAATACTTTTCTCCATTCGGATTTGGGATGCTTGGGATGTTTGGGTTGCTACAAATAGTCGTGTTATTTTTGCATCTTTCTATGCCAGTTGTATTGTTAAAATGCCTTTCTCCTTTTTTAACTATATGTTGGTCCCTTCAACTATCAATGTAAGCTCATCCCTTGTGGATGTGACCCAACTCTCCCTGATATCATGGGTGGCTATGGTTGTCTCCTTCGAGGAAAAGTCTATTGGTCGCTGCTGCAAAAAATGTACATACAATTCTTTTGCAAAATGTAAGGCACAATCTGCATTATGAAATGGATGGCCAAAAACTTCCAAGTAGATCCTCTTAGCGTTATCTTTGATCTCTTGGTGTAGGCACTTCGATACTTTCACTATCCTTTCTTTATCCCCACGTCCTCACATGGCCATATTGTTTTAATCATATCCTTGGTCACATTTCAAAGGGTTTGGATTTGCCCATTTTGATAGTCATCGGCAAGCAGTGTGTGTTGCTTTTTGCACCGACATACCATGCGCTAGAGATTTTATGTGTTGAAACACATTCACAGTCACTTAATGTTGATCATCTGGAACCATTTGTGTACCACAAGCTTGTTCTTCATCAGCCATTGCAATCTTACTCCACCTCTGACCCTATAGAGTTTACTAACATGTCCTGCACAGCTGTATGATCTGTCTTTTGAGCATAGTGGAGCTCACTAGGGAAGGAGACACATCTCATCTCTTGCTGAACGCATGCTAGTAACAAAAGGGACATTGTTCCATCTTGTACCTCAAATTACATGCATAGGATATACCAAGCCACTTTAGGCTTCCTTTGAAACAATCACTAATGATCCATAATGCATTTGGAAAGACCACTCTCTAAGTAGTATTTGACACCCACAATCTGCTAACTATCTCACTAAGATCAAGCTCTATCTCAGTTGAGGAGTGTACATGTTGTAGCGTATAGTATGTACCATTGGGAAATGACAAGAAAACATCTCTTGCACCTATAATGTCAATTGTTGAACCATCAACCAAGTGCACACAACCAAAGCTACTACTAGAGAAAGTGCTAACCACTCATGATGTGATGTAATGTGGAAAATTGCATACTCATCAAGCAACCAATGGGGAGAAGTGCCACCTCTCAAATACATGTAAGCAAGAGGAATGCTAGAGGGAAACGTGACATCACTGTCATTGGCATATGAAGCCACCGCCCTTAAAATCTTATCTACATTACATACACATCTCCATTGCTATCTCATACGTCTTAAACAATGGCATCTAATGTGCCATGTGCGACCACAATGCCAAAATTGCATATATACAACTACACAACCACCATCTCTCATGAGTCATCATTATGAATTGTCACACATATCTTCTCTATGGATGCCAAGAAACCAAACTATGGTGAGAAATCTTGGAAGAATGTGGCAGAGTCTCACCTATAAATTAAGAAAAAACTCGAGAAAAATCTCAACTCTAAATCAGGCCAAACCAGCAAACAAAGTGGGAGATAATTCAACCACGACACGATCATAAAAACCATGATCAATTGTATCAACTTACATATGTGTAAAATAGATCAACAAATTGCAAGCATAAACAACGTCACTAAACCAAGTGAGCCAATTTGTGACAAATATCTCAATTGAGTGTAAAGTGCATAACCATATACGTAAGTAGTGAGCAAACAATCTCGCAAACAATGCTCAAAATGCATCCCATAGGAAAACTACCAACAAAGGCCTATAAAAAGGTATAAAACCTATGACTACTTGTAACTTGTAGCCACATGAGCATATGCAACTCCCACTCCTACAAGAGTGGATGCAAGAACACTAACCTCTATCCAAGCTGACAAAACCTGTCAAAGTGGGAGTTAGACTTGACCATTAGACCATCAGAGAGTAAATTGCAGGTGCGCAAAATTGAGGCAAGAATCTAGGAAAAATCAGGCAGAGTTTCCCATGAAAACTTTGAGTTGAGACTAAAAAATCTCACCAAAACATCATAAAGAATGAACAAACATTTAGTGTCTCAATAGAAAAATCCACATGTGGCATATATAAGCTACCAAAAGCCTAGAAATCTAGCTCACTGTTGAATGATTTGCACTATAGAGGATCGTGCCTATCCATAGAACCCTATAAGGGTGAAAGCATGTATAGGTGGACCGCTTTTGCCACTATATAGTATATGGTTTTTGGGGTTGAGAAAATGGGTGGTTTAGGCGTTTGAAACAGTGGGATTAAATTCAAAATTTATGGAAAAAAAGGGTTAAAATTTGACGTGTACTAAGTGAAAGCACTTACTCATTAATGATCACCTCAAGGTACGTTCAAGCACTTAATGCAAATATTCTCTCGAGTCTCATCCCTCCCACTCTGTCTCACTCGTTCCTCCCCCGTCTCTCTGTCTCGCCAGCGCCATTCATGTTTCTGATTCCCTCTTTCCTCCCTCCTTTGCGTTTCTCTGCTAGCCGAAGCAACAAGCAGCAACATCACAACAACAACAAGCAAATTCAGGAGGAGTACTTTTTGCTGGGCTGGTCATCAACTTCAATAAAAATCTCCTGCAGAGCAGCAGCAGGTATGTGTCATCATGTAGCTTGAAGCATTCTATCTTGAATGTTGGTTGAATTTGAATGTGGCTGGTTTTCCTAGGTAGCATTGATCCATGTTTTAACATACTTCATGCAGATGAGAAGCGCTGTATGCTTGTCTCTGAATGTGTGGCAAGATAACCAAAGGGGGCTTGGCCTAGTGGTTAAAGTGAATGGGTGGGTGCGTTAGGACCCAGGTTCAGGACCCAGGTTCAACCCCTGGCGATATGGTCTGCCCTCTGTTGGGTGGCAAGATAATCATGGATTGTAACTATTAATGATGCACGTGTAAGTTTAGAATTTATTTCTGGAATGTATATGCATTGTGCACATCTAATTGATCACCCTTGTGAATGCTTTATAAAAATCCATCATGCAGCTTGAAGCATGAATGCAGATTTTATCAACTGTGTGTGCATGCTTATACGAATGCATCATGCAGGTTCAAGCATGAATGCATTTAACTATTGATCTTGTATCTATGTGGCATTTGTGATTTTTTCAGGATGAAGAACTAGGCTACAAAAGGACCTTTAGACTCTGACAAGGGTACACCTAGGAAGGGAAAGAGCTCTACGCAGGAGTCGCCTATCAAAACAGGTTAGATGCATCATGCATGCATTTCTAAAATTGGTTTTATGTCTTGTAAAATTTCTGAATTTTTTGCACATGCATGCTACAAAAAGAACTTCCGAGTCCCCCAAGGGTACACCTTAGAAACAAAATGTTCAGCACGTTAGATGCAGGTATTTCCCCCATGGATTCAATTAAAGTGTTGCTTTATTAGGAAAAAGTAGTGTGCACACCACTAGTAAATATCAAGTGGGTGAACCCCACTTTTTATAGGTACAGCACCACTGATAGGCTGTGTTGAAGTGGTGCACCTGCAGCACCCTTTAAAGTTGGGCAGAAACCATGGTTGCATCACTACATAGTTATGCTGATATGGTGCACCATCTCTTAAAAGTAATACTGGACCACTTTAAAGTGCTGGGCAGCACTAAAAAGAGGTAAGGTTCTAGTAAAAACTGGCGATACAATGGGTGCATCACTTTCCAGTGGAAAACCCTAACTAGTTTGTGGTGAAGCATCACGATGGTGCACCACTTTTCAGTGGTTTTACATACTTTTAAGGTACCGAATGACGTTCTAGTTAAGAAGCACCACTTTATAGTTGTAAACACAACTATAAAGTGGTGCTTCTTAACTAGAACGTCATTCGGTACCTTAAAAGTGTGTAAAACCATTGAAAAGTGGTGCTTTTTAACCTGAACATTATTTGGTTTAAAGTAGTAAACACCAATAAAGTGGTGCTCACCACTTTTTGTGGTTCAAATCACATTTAAGTGGTGTTTATAGTGGTGAAGACCACTATAAAGTGGTGAACATCACTATAAAGTGGTGCTTCTTAACTAGAACGTTATTCGGTACCTTAAAAGTGTGTAAGACCACTGAAAAGTGGTGCTTCTTAACCTGAACGTTATTTGGTATAAAGTGGTAAACACCAATAAAGTGGTGGTCACCACTTTTTGTGGTTCAAATCACATTTAAGTGGTGGTGCGTGATGGTCAACCACTTTCAGTGATGTAGAACCACTTTTTAGTGATGCTTTACAAAAGTGCAATAATCGTTAGTTCTGCATCTTTGCTAAAAGTGGTCGTTAAGTGCTTTTAAGTGATAAAGCTTTACAAGGAGATACCACATTCTATTGGTGTAGCACCACTTTTTAGGAGTGTAGCACCAGTTTTAAGTTGTGTACAACAATTCACATCGGTGTAGCACAACTGAACAGTGGTTCAGCCCACTTTTATGTGCTATAGCACCACTTTAAAGTGGTGGAGAAACAACAAAAGGGGATATATCACTTGAAAATAGTGGTGTAGCAGGACTTTTTAGTGTTACCTAACCAGTTTTAAGTGGTTGAGAACCATTTAGTGGTACACCAGCACTTAAAAATTTTGCAGTACCACTGAGAATGGTGCAGAAATCATTTCAACCACTTCTTATTGTTGATAACACAAGTTTAATTATGGCTCATTACATACTAACATGAATTCTTATATGTTTTTACAGGGAGGTGGACAGTACCACGAGTGGCCTTACCCACTCAAACAAAATTTTTCTTCACCAAGAAATATTTTCATACCGAATATGGGCTATGCTTGGTTGGCCAGGATCCGAAGCTCCTATGTGATGATGATTTCTTAGATGAGGAGTGGCTTAGTGTATGGCTTTACAAGCGCCACCAAAAGGAGAAGATGCATTTAAAGGGGCTGAGGCCTGAAATGTATGAAGAATGTCTCCTGCTATACCACAAAGTGTATCAGGGAGCTCCCCCAAACAATGAGGTAGGCGTGCATTTTGCACATGGATTTACTTGGCAGAAGTGCAAGGCCGCTGAAGATTCTAAAGGTTTAGCTGCATGGGCTGTGTATACTGAAGGTGTTATCAAAATGTTACGCCCACAGAAAACTTTAAATAGGAAATTGGAGAAATGGAGGTCCACAAACGGTCCATGTCTTGGAAGCGAGTGGAAATTTAATGCGAAAAATATACCTAATTACACTGACAGTACTGTCACAGGCTTTGATTGGCAGACATCCTCAGGTGGACATCAATTTTCAGGGCAGGCTAAGGAGCAATTTCTAAAGAAGCGGGCCTTTGGCTCGATGGGAAAATTTGGAATGTCAAATGTTTCCTCGACTACATTTTCTGCGTCAACGGCTGATGTAGCAGCTATTTCTAACATGAAGGCTAATGCTGCTGAAAAGTTAAAGGAGAAGCAGCAATGTCTCGAAGCAATAAAAATTGCTTTAGATCAATCAAAGACAAAGAGAGATGAGCAGGTTGGTTTGATGCGAGGCGTCGCCAAGATCGTAGAGAGATTGAACAAGGATATGGAGGAACTCAAGTTGCATAAGGCTGGGCTTGTACCAAATGAGGAAGCAATGGCAAAGCTTGAGACCTTGATTCAAATCAAAAAGGAGGCTCTCAAAGACATGGGACTTGATATTGAAGTGCACAATCTCGATAACCTAGGTGAAGAGGCAGCACAGTTACAGGTATGTAAGCTTGATTGATTCACCTAGTAGTAGTTGATATTACTTAAAAGTGGTTAAACTCTAATTAGGAAAAAATGGTTAGAGACCATTTTATATGGTAAAAGACCACTTAAATGTGTTTATATAACACTCTTAAGTGGTACCACATAAAGTGATGAAGACTCTTGAAAGTAATGCACAAACACTTATACTGTTTTATAAAGTACACAGTGCTATATTTTTACAGGGTCAGCATGACACTTTGTTATGGGAAGTAAAAGTGGTGACAGGGCATCTTCGATTTGTGGAAACGATTATTAATTTGTTTAAGTCAAGAATGCCTATTCTTTCTGTCAGGCCGCCTGTTCATTTGGGATCGGACAATAGCTGTGTGCAGTTAGGTGATTGTGTTGCTTGTGGGATGTCTATCATGCAAACTGTTGTTACCGGTGTCTACATGCTCCGGTGTCAACATCCATATCACCCACTTTGTTTTGTAACTGCCTGTAAGTCTGCCGGCCAGTGTCTATTTCATGGATGTGAGGAACCTTTAAAAGATGCTTCGAAGCTGCTGGCACATTGAGAGGCAAACATGGATGAGCATGTTGGTACAAGTAATCGATGGTTTTATACCTTATGATATGAAGCTGATTGTAGATTCATTTCTTGACCATTTCGTTTCTTTTCTCCATGTAATTGAAGAGAAAGATCCAATGGAAGGCATCTTTGGATCTCCTGTTGATGGAATTGGTAATATTCTATGGAACATTCTTCTCTTTGAATGTTCACATAACTTAATATTGAGTATTATTACATTGTCTTTTATGTAGCACACTCCCAAGATGGGTCATCACGCAAGCCCAATATTGATAGCATGTGTTGTGGGTGCAGGGATAAGAATGCATCCCAGAAACAAGCAGGTGAAGACACTCCCGACCAACAAAAGGCAGAAAAAACTGCTAAAAAAAGAGCAGACATAGTGGGAGCTCAAGGTGACGCATCCAAGGAGTCAGCCGAGGTGCCTCTGAAGCCAGAACTTGCAATGAACAAGGACGTAGAGGACGCTAAAAAATCATTTGAGAAGCCAATTGAAAAGGATACAACAGTGAACTTGTCTGATGAGGACTCAGAACTTATTATTTTAGAGGTTTGTGCAAAGATTTTGGGGCGTAGGAAAAAGAGGAGCAACACTGAAGAGCGTGCCACACCAAAGAAAAAAGCTAAGGTTGCATCCGAGCCTCCAGAGCCTACTCCAGGAGGTAAAAAATCCAAGGAGGCTTCATCTGCTCGGAAAAAGACTAACCTCCAAGAACCCAACCTTAAACCTCCCAAACCAAAGTCCCGCAAGAAACTTCTGTAGCCCCTATTAACCTTTTGTGCTTTGCAGCCTCTTTGTAGTTTTGTCTTTGTACCCTCATTTTGATGATAATGAAACGACGGCTTTATTTCTCGTTCACTAGTTGTTTATTGCTCATTGATTGTCTATTTCTTGTACTCATATTGTTCATTGATTGTCTATTTATTGTACTCGTATTGTTCTTTCCGACATCATCATGAGCATCTTCAAGTAGAGCTTATTTTTTCTCTCCAGTATCTCCTGCCAAGTGGACTGTTGCCATAGAAGTTCAGGAAATTAATGAAATGGAAATCAATAGCCTGGAAGGTATACTTTTCAAGTGTATTTTGAAAAGGTTAATAGGTCAGTCTGATTGAGGTTTTTAAGGCATGGTACTTGTATATGGCAGAACTTAGCTGGATTGGAGATGTTCAAGAACCAGATGAGAAGGTTGAAGACATAGCAGCTAAGCAAGATGCAGATGTAACACCAGATAAAGTAGAGGAAGACCAGGAACCAGCAGTTTGCCCCGAAGTTGAGGAGATTTCGCCAAACTGCCCTGGATGGGGATATCTTGTTTCGAATTTCTGCAAGATCAAAAAGCTCATCATCCTTGATCTCGATGGACTATTCGTGAAACAAGATGTAACCAAATGTGATCCAAAGACTGGACAACTTAAACACCCTCCACGTCCAGCTTTCGACAGAGTTAAACTAAAAAGAGTGGACGAGAAGTTGTGGATCTACTACCGTAGAGATGTTGAGCAATTTGTTTGGGATTTGAGGCAAATAGCAGATGCAATGATTTGGAGCACTTGTACTGCTGCTAGCATTGAGCATATCCTTAGTACATGTTGGCCAGACATATGGGAACATAGGACTTATTACTTTAGGGATCTCTTCTCAAACTGGCAATGTGAAAAGTGGTCGTATTTTGAAGAGATTGCTGGAGCTGCAAGAGACCTTGCAGGTGAACCTGTGTCTTTCAAGCCCCTTTACCACGTTTGGAACAATTTTCCAGAATACGACTCCTCTCGGACATTGCTGGTAGATGACTCCAGATATAAAAATCTGCACAATGTCTGGGACAACTGTATATGTCCACCCACCTTTGATCCTCTTGATGAAGAACAAGACCCTGATTACCTCACGCACACACTGTTGCCATGGCTGTGCAGATGGGCACTAACCCCCAATACCCTGGAGTATACAAAGGCAAACCCCATCAGCAATCCCAAAGATGAACTTTCGAGTCTAGTATTTGAGCACTTTGTTATAAATGGGGATGAATGAGATTGTACATCCGGAAGTGCCAGAAACGTTATATATTGTACATTCTTGGTGGATATGTAGAGGTTTCTGGATAATTGTTGTAATATACTTTTTGTAATATACAGAAGTTCTGGCACTTTACTGTCTCTGCACTATACATGTCTACACTTCTGAATGTCTCAGAACCAGTTTTTAGTGGTGCTAAACCCCTAAAACGTGGTTAAATTTTTATTATGTTATTGCAACAATTTTTTTGGAACTGTAACACCATTTAATGGTGATGTTAGGGGGGAGTGGTGAAGCATTCTTAACCACTTTTTAGTGGGGCTAAACCACTTTTTAGTGGTGCTAAACCACTTTAGTACCACTAAAAAGTGGTAAATTTTTATTGAGTTTTTCTGAAACTGCAACACTTTTTAGTGGTGATGTTTGGGGGGGGAGGGGGGAGTGGTGAAGCATTCTCAAAAACCAACATGTCAATTCCATCGTACGTTTACACCAATTCCATCTTGTTCAATCTTTCACTAGATGATATAAAATCAAATTTGATTTACAATTCAAAGGGCATGCTATTGTATATTGCCTCATGGTTTTCATTGGAAAGTTCGAACACTTCTCCTATGCCATCGAGCACTACAGGCTCCATAGGGAACTTTATTGCCCTTATCAAGTGGGAATATATGAAAACTACTGGCTTGTTATCCCACAACTCATACAAGTTTGCTTGTAGGGATTTATACCAATGGCCCGTGACCATATAAGTATGCTTCTCTATCTTGTTGCCCCATGCATCAATTTGCTCGTTAGTTGTTAGGCCCTTAGCTACTACACACTTCAAAATGTAGAAGTCAACAGCCTCCTCATTATTCTCTTCAGAAGTGACAACAAAATTGTCTCCAGGTATGAGAGCATCGCTTAAGGAGTCATAATGACCTGCATAAGTGGCACCATGGAACTCCTCATCGTCTGAGTCTCCGTATGACTGGGAATCATTAGCAAGTGGCTCCAAAGTGTGATATTTCCACGTCTCCACATGTGATCTGTTCATAGACTTTCTCCAATGGCCAAGCCTGCAAGGAAAACAAAAGCATGACAACCGTTTTGATCGCAATGCACAAGTGTTGTTCTCAGAATACCCATTCACACAGTGCATTGCTCTTGAGACCTTCAATGGTTTGCAGTCCCATTGATGGGATCGTTGACACATCGCCTAGCTTGACCTCCCAGAACACCCTACTCACCTCCCTCTTTTGCTTGTCATACATAGTAGTTGCTCCAGTAGTGAGATGCATTCTCAAAAAAGAGACAACTTCAACTACACAAGTCAACCGCACGCTATTTTTCTTCAATTGCTCATGAGTTAGAGCCCTTTTAATGACAGCCCCAGCCCCATCATGTTCCCCCTTTCCATGTCCTGAGAAAAAAAAATTCCAATTCATTTCCATGCCAGTAAGGCTCCAATATCTAGCAACAAAGTAAAACGGTCGCTTTGCTTTAAATTGTGAAGCTGCGCCATCTGACCAAACCCAATGTTTTTTAAAGCTTAGCCCTTGATCTCTCAACCATTGAGCATGTAAGAGAAAAGCATGCTGCACAAATAAGGTGTCATGTTGTTTATCATCTGAGACAAAAAAGTGCATGGTCTTCTTTATTGCACCTGATGCGATGCGGAAATAAGTAATCAGGACAAAGATAGTGACCTGCTTAGTGTACGAATGCATTGACTGGATCTCATTTTGCTCCTTGAAGGAGTAGTTCTCTGCAAAGTCAACGATGGAGACAACCACATCATTTGGAAACAAAGAAATGCAGTCCTTGAACTGTTGTGCTTGCCACCTAAATATAAAATTGTGAGTGACATACTTCTTCAAGTGGTCTTGGTACACTCGCAAAAGTTCTCTAGGCAGCATTTTCTTGTGGACAATGTCTTTCGCAGTGCTCTTTCTAGCTTCATTGTTTAATCCAGCAGCACCCACTATATTTTTAAAAAACTTCACAGATACTTGCTTACTCAGCTCAACTTCTTCTCTTGGACAGATCTGAATATTACCTACACCGTACGCATTGCATGTTCCCATTCAGCATTGGTAGCTATGGAAACTATGTTCTGCAAGTATAGGGCAGAGTATAGACTCCAATAGTGAAGTGGTACTCATACTTGCATTTTTGTATGCAAGACATCCATGGTTGACAACTTCATCATGATGAAGGCATATAGGGCAGCTGCACATGCAACAAGAACCATGAAGATCAAAACTGCGAGTTTGCATGTGATTTACTGCCTCTTTAAGGAAAATCATTTGTACATGCACAATACAACAGCAGGTGTAGCGATCCCTCAATTTTCGGACAAAGAACGGTTTCATAGACTCGAAGCAACGTTGCGTAATATGAATATCAGCATACTTTGTCTTGAATCTTAAATAAAGCTCCACCTGCAATATACATGTATACAAATGTTAAAAATAAACTTAGCATTCAAAACTGGTTAAATTGTTTCAAAACATTAAAAAGTGATTCTATATCACTAAAAACTGGTGTGCACCACTAAAAACTAGTAATGATACATTCATTAGTATTGTTTTACCTGTGAAAATAATGCACCACAAATACAAATTAGTGTAGAAACTAGTAACCATACAAAAAGGTAGAATATTAAGAGGTTGTGTGAGGACAACTTAATAGTGGTGAGAAACCGCATTCAGCGTAACTAAAAAGTGGTTTGGCACGACTTAAAAGTGAATTCAAACCACTTGACGGTGATGAACTGCCAATAAAAAATGGTGTGCACTGCTTGAATATGGCGGGAAACGATTAAAAAGTGGTGAGTAAGGACATGAAAGTTCTAGGGAAGTTCAGAACTAGCACTCGAAAAGTAGCTGGGAGGGACAAAATACTAGGCGACAGACCAACATTAGCACTAGATAGTAGTCCAACACAACTTGAAAGTGGAGGAGCTCTTGTGAAAAGTGTTTGATGACCACTTTAGATTGTTCAGCGACTAGTTCAAACTAGCCAGTCACCAATTAAAATCTAGCACTTAAAAAGTAGCTGGGAGGGACAAAATACTAGGCGACAGACCAGCATCAGAACTAGATAGTGGTCCAACACAACTTGGAAGTGGAGGAGCTCTTGTGAAAAGTGCTTCATGACCACTTGAGAGTGGTGAGCAACTACTTCAAAGTGGGCAGTCACCACTTGAACGCGGATTTTGGTCACTTGAATCCGGTTTCTGGCCACTTGAAAGCGGGAACTTACCGCTTGATTGCAGTGACAAGGTTTTAGCTACCACTTGAAAGTGGTGTCTTGCCACTTAGGAGTGGTGCCTCATCACTTGCATGGAGTGATGACTGGCGTAGTGACTTAGCACATGAAAGGGGTGTCTCACCACTTGATGACCACTTGAAATTAGTGAGCGACTACTTCAAAGTGGGCAGTCACCACTTGAACGCTGATTCTGGTCACTTGAATGCGTTGTCTGGCCACTTGAAAGCGGGAGCTTGACGCTTGATTGCAGTGACCAGGTTTAAGCTATCACTTGAAAGTGGTATCTCACCACTTGATGACCACTTGAGAATGGTGAGAAACTAGTTCAAAGTGGGCAGTCACCACTTGAACGCGGATTCAAGTCATTGGAATGCGGTGTTCGGCCACTTGAAAGCGGTGTCTCACCACTTTCATGGAGTGATGACTAACGTAGTACTTTGCACATGAAAGTGGTGTCTCACCACTTGATGACCACTTGAGAGTGGTGAGAAACTAGTTCAAAGTGGGCAGTCACCACTTTAATGCGTTTTCTTGTCACTTGAATGCGGTGTCTGGCCACTTGAAAGCGGGAACTTTCCACTTGATTGCAGTGATAAGGTTTTAGTTACTACTTGAAAGTGGTGTCTCACCACTTGCATGGAGTGGTGCCTCCATGCAAGTGGTGCCTCACCACTTGTATGGAGTAATGGACTGACGTATTGACTTAGCACATGAAAGTGGCTTCTCACCACTTGAATGCGGTCAGACACCACGTGAAAGTGGCTTTTATACGTGTAAGTGTTGCGTGCACCGCTTCATTGTGGTGTGACAGCACTTGTAAGTGTTTACTAACAAAATGTGTTCGAACTCCACTAATATGGTTTTGGTTACCATCATAAGGTGGTGGGCACCATTCGTACAGCAGCACTAAAAAGTCTATGGCACTACTATAACTGTTGCACCATGACTAAAAGCTGCTACATCACTTGGAAAAAGTGAGCTGCACCACCAAAAACGTTTGCACCTATAACACCCCAACGAGTTTGTAAAACACGTCTGTTAGCATTGGGTAAACAAGACTTTTTAGTGGGTGAACACCACTTTGTAGGGTTTACGGTGAAGCGTTGGTGCATTTCTAGTAAAAACAGTTTCTTAAACATTAAAACCTGCTGCAAAACATTCAAAATGGTGCAAACACACTAAAAAGTGGTGTGGAAACACAAGTAAAAGTGCTTCAAAAACATTTAGAACTATTGACCAAATTTTAGAAGTGGTTCAGATACAATTAGAGACCAGTATAGTAATGTTTCACCACTTTTTAATGTTGCAGCACCACTAGAAAGTGGTGCAAAACACCAAAACAAGATGTAGCACTAATAAAAAGAAGTATAGAAACATAATATTGTGGCAGTAATGAGTTGTAGCACCAATAAAAAGTGGTATAGAAACATAATGTTGTAGCAGGAATATGAGTTGTAGCACCAATAAAAAGTGCTAAAACAATATATCAATTACTTGAGGCTCCTCAAGAAGGTGGAGTGGATGCTTTACATATGAACATCTAACTAGTCTCTTACTGCAAACATCTTTCTTGTTGGGGGACACCCTCGTCTCATCCGTCCAAAATTGAAAGACTATGTTTTTAACAGTTTGAGTGATGTGAGTTCTCCGTGCATCATCTCTATGACACGCAGATGCAGGGAACGAACCATCGGATTCACTTGACACTATTAAGTGATGTTTGGCTGAATATAAGTTTCTTTTGTGGATCCCCATAAGCTTGGCAGCTTGCAGTATGCTCATGTCAGTGTTTTGCTCCTTGCTTCCACCATTCACTAACATCATCATTGGTGATTTCTTCACAAAAAACTCGGCTGAAGATCTTGGGACCTTCACATGATTCAAAGTGTTGCGGATGTTTCTCAACATAATTGCTTCCAACTCGTTGGATTTACTATGCATAGTAAGGAAGCAAGGATGTTGAAGAAGTTCATCAAAGATTTCCTTCCTACCACTTGCATCCATTCCCACGGTTAATGTATCAAAGTGTTTTACCATAGATTGACATATCCTTCGTTTCTTTCTTTCATCCATCTCCCCTGTATTGCTTTCCGTCACAAAGTTGACCGTTACCTTACGTTGCTTTCGTTTCTGAGCAGCCCAATATTCCCTCATTAATTTTCTGCGTTGAAGTTGAGCTTCTCTACTCAATGACGATGAGCTGATAGACAGTTCTTCACTGTGCTCCATTGTTGCAGTACTTTCAAAGGATTTCTCTACAAGAAATACAATACAAATCATAACTACACGCTATACTTTTAATTAATACATGGCACTTATTGCACTAATTAGCAAGATACTAACAAAGCATAATAAGTGTTTACATACCTCAAGAATCATCAAGTAGAAGAGGAACCTATAGAGATAGAGTTCGTGAGAGAGAGAGAAAGGGTGCTAAGAGAGAGAGAGAGATGAGCGTGAGCTCAGACACAAGAGGAGCCATGCTTAGAGAGAGAAAGAGAGAGAGAGGGGGGGCTGAGCAATACAGAAATCTCATCAAGAGCTTTGTGAGAGAGAGACAGAGAGGAGCTAGATAGAGCTCCAAGAGAGATCTCAGAGACAAGAAAGCTCAGACAGGTTGTAGCGAGAAAGAAGCGGCGGACAATAACCCAGCATTCAGCAGTAAATTACATTTAGTCTCATTAATTGTGGTGCGTTAGGAGACTTAATTGACGTACCTTAGGAGAGTGATATTCTTTTTGAGATTTGAAGCACTTTTAAAACACCCACTTTTAAGCGCAAAAGAGCAATGTCCTTGACATTACTTTCCAGGCCACCTATACATGCTTTCACCCATAAACTTGTGAATTCTCCACTTGCAAGCTATACATAGCTCACACTATATCTGCATATGCATACATAACATAAAGTGCACAAAACCGTGTTGAAACACTCTCTAGAATGACCCAAACAATAATACATGAGCACAATGCTTGTGCTACATAATTTGCACTAGAAATTGGCATGTAACCTGTGAGCAAGACGTTGAAATCTGGCGTGCACAACCTCATTGGTCCGAGAGCATGCCAACCAGAAACAAGACACATAGTACAACCAACAAACTTTGGTCATAAGTATCGTCCAAGAGCCGTGCTTGCTTGTGGAAAATCTGCTCTAAAATGGTTCATTAGTGATGCTATGAATTCAATGTGTGTTTCCAAAGGAAAAGTGAGAACCATCGAAGACAAATCATTGTCCGAGGGGGGTCATCAATGAGACACTCCAGAGCCCCGAGCTACATCCAATGAGGGATCAAGGAGAATTGATGCTTGTCCCACTCAATCTGTCTCTAATTAGGTTGAAGTCAAGAAGTTGGGATGCTGGGAGAAAGGTCTTGGAGAAAAACTACTCCAAAATGGGCATGGGATGGCGAGGCTACTCTGGAGGAGATCCAAATCTCTCTCTCTCTCTCTCTCTCTCTCTCTCTCTCTCTCTCTCTCTCTCTCTCTCTCTCTCTCTCTCTCTCTCTCTCTCAACTTCCTATGTTAAAGCCAAGAAAATTTTGTCGATGTCGTTGATCCGAGCCTATCACAAATTTTTGTTTATCATATTTTGTTGGTTTTCCTTGCTTCTAGAGGTTTACAATAAAAGAAAGAGTGAGAACAACCTCTTGGAAAAATTAAAAAAAAATGATTTTTTCTTGACTAGTTCACCGGAGGTGAAAGGTAGAGGGAGAACCTAGTGGTAAAGGGAAGGGAAAATATGTAAAAAGAAAAGATATGATGTGGTTGTGGAGCCATGCACCTATGATTCAAGGGTCATGAGTGGCTCATATCATCATGGCTTTGGAGCCATATGATGATTCAAACAAATGGGACCCAAGTGGAAGACTTGGTAAAGGAAGAAACCATACACATGATTTTGCTGAATTTTTAAAAAATACTTCCACTCCGATCCAAGAAAAGTTGTCTTCATCAAAGTTGTAGCTGATGAGCTGGAGATTCTGGCCATATTTTTTTTATAATTTTTGCATCTACGGTCTAGGAGATATGGCTAAAATGGTGGACGCCAGGTTTTTCAACTGTGGTGGAGACCACCCCCTCTACCTTTACACACACACACCCTTCCTTTTCCACATTGAGACCTTCTCTAAAATCAGCCATTAGTCTTCTCACCCTCCTCTCCTTCCTCCTCTCTCTCAAGCTCAAAAACCCATCAAAGTTCCTCTTCTAATCACCTCTCAAGTCATGCTTAATCTTGTTGTAATTCATAAGTTCTCATTCAACCCCTTCCTATTATTACTAGATATGTATTGATTTTATGTAGATTCTTTACATTTTAAAATAAGGAAGCTCTTGGACTCAAGCTATGGAGGAAGGAGTGAAGACAACACAAGTGATGATGGAGCTAATTGGTCAACAAATCACTTGGAAGGAGCTTCTTCATTGGTTGAATGTCCCTAATCAAGCTTCATTTGTACAAATTACACTTGGATCTTAACCTCACTCCTAATCACTCTCTTTCCTATATAAAGAGGCCTTCCCCTTTGTAATTTCAAGCCTCCCTCAGCCCCATTGAGCCTTTGTATCACTCACCATGAGCCCATAAGCTCATTCATTCACTCTATTCTTGCACATCCTAGAGTGCAAATTGTTTCATGCTAGTAACCTCTCCTCCTCTTACTTATGTTAATCAAGAGAAATGTTTTATATGTGTGTGAGAGTGCTTGATGTGATCTTGGCTAATCCTTGAGTGATTGTTTGGTAATCTATATGCTATTTGTGTTGGGAGTGTTTGAAGTCATCCATTCCTTGTACACACACTACGGTTAATGCTTCATTCATAGTGATCTCTCTCTCTCTCTCTCTCTCTCTCTCTCTCTCTCTCTCTCTCTCTCTCTCTCTCTCTCTCTCTCTCTTTGTGTAGCGGTCCTAGTCCACGCTTCCAAGACTAGGTGGTGCCCTCATCTCATTTCTCTTGTGGCGCAATGGAGTTTGTTTTGGTGTAGTGGCCGCCATTCCAAATTTCCTTCGTCATAAATTGGTGCCCCCACGGAGGAGTTCTCAAGTAGCGCTCTATCAATCCTATGAAGGAAGATCCATCAAATTCTCCGAGACTTCCACTATGGTCTCCCCAAGAAGCTCGAGAAAAGAAGCGTCTTTATTGACAAACGGCACGTATGCGGGTAAAGAGAGTTAACTACACACACCCTTCTTTGCTTCAAGGAAAATCTTGTAGTCATCAAGTCCCTAGGTCAAAAAATTGTGTTGAGTGCTTTGTGGCTAGTGTGAAGACACTTCCTTTGAAGCCTCGACTTCAGGTGGTGAAAGCACTCTCAAACTCGGGTATTAACAAGTTTTTGGAGGGGGAGCTACACATCAATGGGGTGCGGTATTGGCAAGAGGCTACATATGGTGATGCACTCCAACTACTACTAGCAAGAAGACTCAAGGTGGTTGAGAGGGTAGCCATCGAACCCTATGAACTCTACAAAGCTGAAGATGGTCACACCAAAGCTAGGCTAATCACTGGTGAGCAAATTCTTCGCATCTCTCAAATGGTGGGATCCAAGAGAGCTCAACTTCAATGAAGTGCTTCATGGAAGTTTGTAATTAATGCACCAATGAATAATCCCATTTTCTACAACTTTCAATCAGTTCAGAATATTAGGGTGAATGTGCGCATTGATAGAAAGATTTTTTTCTAACAAAGATTGGTCTTCTATTTTGGAGCTGAGAGGTTGAGAGAGATATTGCTGTCCCCTGACCCTATAATATTTCCTATTTTGGAGTATAATGTATCTTTTGATGTTCACATTTTCATCTTTCTTTAAGCATACTCCATGAATCATAGGGATTTATATGGACCTTTCCAACCTCTTGCTAGACAAACTGTGCATATAATAGCTAGCACAAAGCTTAGGTTCCAAAACATCATAAGGGACTTACTAGGCCCTCGTCGTCTAGCTGAGATTAATGCATCTATCAATCCATTTATTCTACCCTTAATAAGATATGATTTGGGCCTAGACGTTTTCATCTTTGTGCTGTATTGAGAGGAAGGCAACCCACTTTTATGATGGCTTTCCCAAATTTTTTTGGGCGTAGTGGGGAAAATGCTGGGGATTTTTTGGATAACTTGGAGATGGCTTTCCTTGTCTCCGGGAGGGATGACGAAGCATTGAAATTGAGAGCTTTTCCTTTGGTGCTCAAAGAAGAAGCTAGGGTATGGTTCTAGGCTCTAGATCCAACCCAAAGAATTGATTGGGAGGGATTGAAGGTGGCTTTCCTACGAAGATTTCAACGAGCCAATTCGGCAGAAGAACTATGGCAACGGCTTCTGTCCCTTCATCAAGTTGACCCTCATGGTTATGCAACCTATGAGGAAGGTTTTCTGAAACTTTGGGGCCAATGGTCAGACTCACTAAACCCTGGTGAGCGAGCTCCCAATTGCCTCCAAAAGGATTGATTTATCTCAGGTTTGTACCCCTTGCTAAGGAAGAAGGTAAAGAGCAAATTTCCAAATGCTTTTGAAGATGCCTTAAGAATTGCTAGGGAAAAGAATAGAAAGATTCTCTATCAAGCCCAAGCTAGCCAGCTAGCTTTGGGAGGCAATATCACAACTATGAAAGCTTCTCACATACCTCCAAATGTGCCTAATGCACCAGACCTCAATAGAGGTCAACAAGAAGATATGCTCCAACAAATAAACAATCTCACAAACCAGCTAGAGGGGTTGAGAGTAAATCTTGTGCAGGGTGCAAGAAGGCCTATTGAGGGAAATGGTGGGAATCGTCCACCAATGCGACGTCAAGCAAGGGAAATGTTGTGTTACAATTATGGGGAAATTGGCCACGGCATGTATAATTGCCCTCATCCCAGAAGATAACAAGTAAGTCCACCCCGTGCTAGAGCTCAAGCACAAGAGCAACCGCAACCTCAAATTTTGCAGCCACCTCGTGCTCAAGCTCAAGCCCCTGCTACTCAACCAAATGTGAGCATCATAAGGATGGAGGAGGTCCTCAAGGGCAGAAGCAACCAGGAAGAAATAGCTAAAGGGAAGATGAAGATAGATGAAGTGGCTACAATGCCTATCAAACGTGTGCGTGTCTAAGATGAAGTAGGTAAAGAAACAAGCAAGGATGCAAGCAATGAAGCAAGTACATCTCGGGCAACTAAAGATGAAGCCAAGAAGATAAAGACCCGTACTAGGTCTGAAATTGACATCTCTGATTTCCCTATGGGATCTCGGACACAACCTTATGACTTGACAACTGATGTGAGTTCTCAAGGACCAAAGATTACTTGGCCACAACTACTTCATATCTCCCCAAAGCTTCGACGACAATGGTCAAAAATGGTGAGCACGAGGGAAAAGCGAAGTAAGCTAGTAAGTGTAATCAAAGCATATGGTCTCAAGGATATAGTGCCTTTGGTGGAGGCTCAAATCAAGGGACAACGGATTCCAAAAACTTACATTGATAGTGGAGCAGAGGTTTGTGTCATGACAGAAAAGCTAATGCATCAATTGGGTTTAGAGGTAATGGAATCATCAAACTTTAGGGCAAAAATGGCCAATAATGTCTCTGTCACTTGTGTGGGTGTAGTGAAAGCTTTGAGAGTTTCTGTTTTTGGAATCACTACAGAGGTTGATGCTTATGTGATGCCAGGAAAGGGAGAAGGATACCCCCTTATTTTAGGACGACCTTGGCTCATGGGTATAGGAGCTAGGCAAGATTGGGCAACAGGAGACTTGGAGTTGAGGCCTCGCATGGGTGGCCATAGTCGGAAGGTGGTTTATAACCTAAAGAATGGGCGACAAGAGAACCTTGAACTAGAGACGTCAGCTGATGAGTGGAGCTCAAGTGGATGCTCCTCATCCATGGACGAGGAAGAGAGTCCAAGTGAAGAGAGTGATAGCACTCTCGAAGTCATGGGCGTCACCATAAAGGAAACTACCTCATCAGAAGACAACCCAAGGATCCAAATGGAGAATGTGTGGGATGCCAGCCTAGAGGAGATGTTATCCAAGGATATAAAGGAAGAAGAAAAGGAGGGTTATGTAAATGTTCTCAAGAAGCATGCATCATTGTTTATTTCTGATTACACTCACATTATAGGTGTCACTGCAGTGAAGCATCATATCCATCTAAAAGAAGGGAGCAAGCCAGTAGTACAAAAACTAAGAAGATTAGGAGTTGTGCAACAAAATGCAGTGTTGTCTGAGGTGAAGAGACTCTTAGAAGCAGGATTCATATACCCAGTAGAAGATTCAGAATGGGTCTCCCCAGTAGTGGTGAGGCCAAAGAAGAATGGTAAATGGCGAGTGTGCGTGGATTACAAGCCACTAAATGCTGCAACAAAGAGGGACCACTTCCCTCTCCCATTTCAAGATGAGATTCTAAATGAAGTAGCAGGCCATGAGAGATACACAGTGTGTGATGGCTACTCTGGCTACTTTCAAATACGCATTGCAGAGGAGGACCAGAAAAAGACTACTTTCATCACACCATGGGGATGTTTTGCATTTCGAGTCATGCCTTTTGGTCTCACCAACGCTCCAGCCACGTTTCAACGATTCATGAACATGGTCTTCCAACCTTACTTTGGTAAGTCCATAAGGGTTTTCATAGATGACTTTTGTATTTACAGCTCCAAAAGTATGTATCTCGGCAAGATTGATGAAGGATTTACTCGTTTAGCTAAGCTGGGTGGACAACTAAACAAGGACAAATGTCACATTGGGGAAAGCAAGGTTACACTATTAGGGCATGTAGTGTCCATTGATGGAATCGAGGTAGATCCTGAAAAGATAGAAACATTGCTAAATCTACCTTCCCCAACTTCCATCAAACAATTAATCTCCTTCTTGCAAAAGCTAAGATATTTGAGTAGATTCATACACTTACTCTCCCAAGTGATATTTCCTCTACAACAGCTGACTCGTCAAGAGACGCTTGTTTGGAGTGAAGAAAGTGAAGGGCATTTTAGAGAGATTAAAAAAATGTTAGGGTCACTCCCTATAATCCTCCAACCTTGTTGGGAAGAAACATTCTTTGTAAACCCTAGTGTGGGAGAAGAAGCCATTGGTGCTGCCCTCCTACAAAAAGATTCAAAAACCTCCTTTATGAGGCCTGTGTATTTTGCTAGCCGCCTCATGGAAAACACAGAGAAGGCCTACACCCTGATGGAACAACTAGTGTTAGCTCTCATGTTTGCGGTAACCAAATTTCGGCCATACTTGCTGCCGAAGAGGTTTGTAATTATCACTATGGAGGATATGTTTCCCTATGCACTACAACATATGGAAATCTCTGACAAAATAGCAAAGTGGGTGGTGCGACTTCAAGAGTTTGATTATACAATATAGGTTGAAAGAACAACTCGAGCATGCTTAGCCGACATTTTAACAAACAAGTGCTATGAAAAAGTTTTCCATTTGAAGAGAAAGGAACTTCCACCACCTCCAGCTCTAGAGGTTTTGGTCAATGCTTATAGCCTCTACTTTGATGGAGCATACAAGAGAACCAAGGATAAGGCAGCTGCAGGCATCGTGGTCTTATCCCCATTGGGAGAGAGGATCCATGGTGAAGGGATCACTCTCGAAGATGTCCACTCCAACAATGAAGCAGAATATCATGCTCTAATTCATGGCCTTTGTTGGTGCCTCGATAATTCAATTAAGAGATTAAACGCTTTTGGTGACTCCATGCTTTTGGTAAGACAAATGCAAGGTACATGGGCTTGCAAAAATGCCCGTCTCTCTACTAAAATGAGAGAAGCAAAAGCTCTTATGAGGAGATTTAGGGAGGCACAAGTACATCATGTGCCAAGAGACCAGAACAAGGATGCAGACCACCTAGCATCATCAAAGTAAAATGAGTCAATAGTGGGAGCAGTGGCCATCAAACTTCCAATTCAGCAAGGCAAGGAGGACCTTGAAGATATTATGCACATTCTGGAGCAAGGAGAGGCTCCTAAACACTTGAATGCAGGGGAAAGGCGATGGTTAGCTAGGAAGGCTACCAGGTATCGCATAGTAAATGATGACTTGTATTGTCTTGGTAAGGATGGTGTGCTTAGGAGAGTGCCTTTGAAGAGTGAAATTGAAGAGATTTTAAAAGCTTGTCACGATGATATGTGCGGAGGACACTTTGCACACGACGTCACTAGTAGAAAGGTTCTACAAGCTGGGTTTACTTGGCCAAGTCTTCATCGTGATGTCAAATACTGGTGTCAAACATGTGATGAATGTCAGAAAGCAGGACCACGACGGCTCATAGCTGAACCTCAGAACCCAATAAAGGTATATGGGCCCTTTGAGAAGTGGGGAATTGATGCCATAGGACCTCTACCACGCACTCAGTCAGGTAAAGAGTACATCATCATGGGAGTAGACTACATGACTAGATGGGCTGAGTCTATGCTGACCAATAGAATTACTGCTAAGGATGTGAGTCAGTTCATCTTTGACCACATCTGTTGTCGGTTTGGCACCCCTCTTGAAATACTATCTGATAGAGGACCAGGGTTTAGAGCAGACTTGGTAGGAGAACTCACGAAGAAGCTAAATATTCAGCATCAACACTCTACTCCTTACTACCCTCACTGCAATGGTTTGGTGGAAAAAGTAAATGGAATCATTTGCAAAATTCTCACCAAACAGGTACATGCCAGGCGCCAAGATTGGGACAAACACCTGAATGGAGCTCTATGGGCCTATAGAACCTCCTTCAAAACCACATTAGGGTACACACCCTTTCATTTGGTTTATGGAAAGGAGGCGCTTTTGCCCATTGAAGTGAAGTTAACAAGTCTTCGAATATTGGGTAGCTAGGTAGGCTCTCAAAAGGAGAAAGTACATCAAAGGATCATGGATTTAGAGAGGCTGCAATTGGATCGTGAAGAAGCCATCAACCACTATTCTCAAGAAGCAGAGAAGCGCAGAGAAAAGTTCAACAAAAAGCTAGCATCCAAAGACATCAAAAAGGGATCTCTGGTGCTTCGATATGACAATCGCTTCGACACTCGTAAGGATGGAAAGTTTCTTTTCCGATGGGAAGGCCCGTTCTTGGTCACCAAAAAGTTCAAAAATGGCTCTTACAGACTTCAAGACATTGATGGTAAAGTGCACAAGACCAGGAAAAATGGATGGCGTCTAAAGCCTTATCACATCAGGATAAGGTCAGCTCAAGATAAAAGAAAGTAGGCTAGAGGCATAAATACCCCTAGCCAGGTTTGGGGGGGCTATGATCCGAGCCTATCACAAATTTTTGTTTATCATATTTTGTTGGTTTTCCTTGCTTCTAGAGGTTTACAATAAAAGAAAGAGTGAGAACAACCTCTTGGAAAAATTAAAAAAAAATGATTTTTTCTTGACTAGTTCACCGGAGGTGAAAGGTAGAGGGAGAACCTAGTGGTAAAGGGAAGGGAAAATATGTAAAAAGAAAAGATATGATGTGGTTGTGGAGCCATGCACCCATGATTCAAGGGTCATGAATGGCTCATATCATCATGGCTTTGGAGCCATATGATGATTCAAACAAATGGGACCCAAGTGGAAGACTTGGTAAAGGAAGAAACCATACACATGATTTTGCTGAATTTTTAAAAAATACTTCCACTCCGATCCAAGAAAAGTTGTCTTCATCAAAGTTGTAGCTGATGAGCTGGAGATTCTGGCCATATTTTTTTTATAATTTTTCATCTACGGTCTAGGAGATATGGCTAAAATGGTGGACGCCAGGTTTTTCAAATGTGGTGGAGACCACCCCCTCTACCTTTACACACACACACCCTTCCTTTTCCACATTGAGACCTTCTCTAAAATCAGCCATTAGTCTTCTCACCCTCCTCTCCTTCCTCCTCTCTCTCAAGCTCAAAAACCCATCAAAGTTCCTCTTCTAATCACCTCTCAAGTCATGCTTAATCTTGTTGTAATTCATAAGTTCTCATTCAACCCCTTCCTATTATTACTAGATATGTATTGATTTTATGTAGATTCTTTACATTTTAAAATAAGGAAGCTCTTGGACTCAAGCTATGGAGGAAGGAGTGAAGACAACACAAGTGATGATGGAGCTAATTGGTCAACAAATCACTTGGAAGGAGCTTCTTCATTGGTTGAATGTCCCTAATCAAGCTTCATTTGTACAAATTACACTTGGATCTTAACCTCACTCCTAATCACTCTCTTTCCTATATAAAGAGGCCTTCCCCTTTGTAATTTCAAGCCCCCCTCAGCCCCATTGAGCCTTTGTATCACTCACCATGAGCCCATAAGCTCATTCATTCACTCTATTCTTGCACATCCTAGAGTGCAAATTGTTTCATGCTAGTAACCTCTCCTCCTCTTACTTATGTTAATTAAGAGAAATGTTTTATATGTGTGTGAGAGTGCTTGATGTGATCTTGGCTAATCCTTGAGTGATTGTTTGGTAATCTATATGCTATTTGTGTTGGGAGTGTTTGAAGTCATCCATTCCTTGTACACACACTACGGTTAATGCTTCATTCATAGTGATCTCTCTCTCTCTCTCTCTCTCTCTCTCTCTCTCTCTCTCTCTCTCTCTCTCTCTCTCTCTCTCTCTCTCTCTCTGTGTGTGTAGCGGTCCTAGTCCACGCTTCCAAGACTAGGTGGTGCCCTCATCTCATTTCCCTTGTGGCGCAATGGAGTTTGTTTTGGTGTAGAGGCCGCCATTCCAAATTTCCTTCGTCATCGTCTTCTTTTGTCAGATGGAAGTGCTCGCTACTGCCGTAACTACCGATGGTTGAAGCCGATGCAAAGCTCAAAAGAATGCTAAAATCCAAGGTCATCATTGGGGCCGTTGGGATGACGCTGGGTGATTCTTGGGCTTGCTTGATGGTGCTCACAAACAGTGCCTATTTGTGTGTGTGTGTATGTATGCACCAAGAATTCTCTCTCTCTCTCTCTCTCTCTCTCTCTCTCTCTCTCTCTCTCTCTCTCTCTCTCTCTCTCTCTCTCTGTGTGTGCTTATTTTTGGCGATCGAAGTGTGTGTATGTGTGTGTGTGAACACACCCTTACACACAATCACTACCCTACCCTGCTGCTTCTCTTTTGCACTATGTGTTAGGAACAACTATGGAGGGTGGTAGAAATGGGAAGCACCATGGCAAGGAGGGTGTGCAGAACGAGCGAGAGAGAAGAGAGTCTCGACACAGCAAGTGGAAAAACAAAGCACGCTATTCTGTTTTTCTTGTATTAATTCAAATGAAGCCTTACATATATATAAAGCAAAATATTTCCATGCAAATCTTCTAAAAAATAGATCGAGTTTATCTGCATGCTCTAGGAGCTTTTCCTACGGGCTTGGAAACCCAGCAATCCCCCCCTCAAGCCCAAACTAGACAGACCACTCATGATACCTCGAGTTTTTGGTGTACTCGTCAACTGTGAGTTTTAGGTTCTCTCACAACCAAGGATTTTTGGTGTATCCATAACATGGTGATATGATAGTAAACCCCCCCTTGAGCAGATAGGGTGTAGGTTGAAAAACTAGCTACCAAAAATGGAGTTTTTGGTTCACTGCCAAACCTTGGGTTTAAGGTGTACCCAATAACCTCATGAGAAGATGAACAAAAATGGGCTGAGAATAAATATTTTTGGGAGGTCCTACCACTTATGTGTGGCAGTGTCTAGCACGTACAAATTTTGGCATGACAATAACTTAAGCTAAAACAAGACTGTGACAGAAATATATGATTGTTTTGGTGGCAGACAAAAAACATCTATGATACTTAACAGGAAAAATATTTTTGGTACTTTGTGTTGTTGATGTATTAAGTGTTCAAAGCAAATTGTTGAAAAAGTTATTGTTGGCTGTCTTTCTATCATTTTGATTTTGGATTTTCCATTTTTCTTTCCTTCTTTAACCATTGGCACCTTATTGGCCTTGTCCTTCTTATCAAGTGTGTTTGTAGGAGCACCATTTGCTACAGCCACTATCTTCTGGAGCATGGAATTTTGTGTTTCTAGTGTTGCATCACTTGCACGCTTCCTGTCCGCATGTTTATGTAGCAAGGTTAGGTTTTCCATCAGTCGACGTCTCACTTAACTTGGTTGATTTTCCTTCAGCCTGAGCTTTGTGCCTCCTATCCCTAAGATGGTGCTTCAATGTCTTGATGTTCCACACAACCCACAAAGTTGGCTTTGAAGGTGAGAAGCACCTCTTGCATAGTGGGGCATCCAAGAGAAGGATGGGCATACAGGCTCAAAATAAGCCTAAGGTATGAATTCTAATGCAAAGAAACACTCACAAACAACGAGTTCTCTTGCAGACAATGACGACGAGGTGATGAAAAAATTGCGCTTGTAGTGGGCTGTAGAGGGTGATGTAGCAAACGATAATGTGTCGAAACTTCAATAGCATCCTACGGAAACTTCTTTGAAGGGAGTTTTGATCAACTTCATGCAGATCTTGTTTCTGACTTTCCTCTTGGCAAGCAATCTTTCCCACACATCTTGGTAGCTCGGATCGACCAAGCTCTAATACCAGGTGTTAGGAGCAGTTATGGAGGGTGATAGTGAATGCGAACCACCATGGCAAGGAGGGTGTGCAGAACGAGCGAGAGAGAAGAGAGTCTCAACACAGCAAGTGAAAAAACAAAGCACGCTATTCTATTTTTCGTGTATTAATTCAAAAGAAGCCTTACATATATATAAAGAAAAAGATTTACATGTAACGCTTCTAAAAAAGCGCTGGAGTTCATATGCATACTCTAGGAGATGTGAGCAAGAGAGAAGAGAGTCTCAACACAGCAAATGAAAAAACAAAGCACTCTATTCTATTTTGCTTGTATTAATTCAAAATAAGACATACATATATATATATATAAATATTTCCATGCAAAGCTTCTAAAAAAGAGCTCGAGTTCATATGCATGCTCTAGGAGATGTTCCTACGGCCTTGGAAACCTAGCATCCTCTTTGGTCTCTTGAGTGCATGTGTATGTGTGTGTGTGTGTGTGTGTGTGTGTACACACTCTTAGAGAAGAGAAAAATAAAATGGCTTATTTTCCTCCTCTATCAAATTGTGTGTGCACGCACGCAACACACACACACATTGTGCCTTCCCTGGAAGCATTACTATATTGCTGCAAATCTCCACGCTCTCTACATAGAAAGTCCAACACTATCATCAATTCTCCATTTTGTTGCATCTGCTGGTGCAAGCTACCTTAGAATTTTATTGCCCACACACTCGTTCTTTTCTTACCCAATTTGAATTTCTCAATGCCAAATTGCATATCTATCCAATGCTCTCAATCTTCAATTTAGTTATGATCTCCCCCTTCCTCACCTACAGATTCTTTGCTTGCTCTACAGATCCCAGCTCACTACTCTGTTGTGTGCAATCATACACACACACACACACACATGCTTTCACTTTCTACTATGCCCAACTAAGTCGATTTTTTCAACCCTTTGCAAATGGTTGTAGCTCGTTTTTTAGTAGATGCAAACTTTCTAAGGCTTCAATTTTTAGCCCAATTCTGTTGCCCGATTGCAAAGCCTCTGCTTGTCGATGGACCGCTCAATGCCTTTGGCTCTTGTTCTCTACTTCTCCCAATTTCTCACTTGCTTGCTTGATGCCTTGCAAAACCTAGATTCAATGCTTGCTTAAGAGGGCTCTACACATGAGGATTTGTGAGCTCCACTGGCTGGGGGGGTTCACCCTTCAGTACCCCCCTATATAACGTGTGTTCGTGCGGTATGAGAAAAACCCCTCTTTTAACATGTCTGAATAAATAAAATGACCCCTTAATTTAGAATTTTTTTTCAAAATTGAATATAAAAACCCCTTATTTTAATGTATCTCTATTAAATTGCCTAAAGTTTTTGCATTTTAAAACCCCTCCTTTCGAACTCACGTTATACATTAACATGATTACATAGTGCACCCCCCGAGTCCACTGGTTTCCTCCCAATGTTGTATCTACCTCTACCAAGCTCGATCCTCAAGCTTGCATAGCCACCACCAAGCTCAAGCCTCCATGGCCAAGCTCTTATCACCTCTACACCTTACTAGGAAGCCATTGCATGCACGCCAATTGCCGTTGTTGAGAGCTCACCAGAGGAGGGAAGGAGTTCACCACTGTTGCGATTGCCACAACTCTGATACTAGTAAAGAGTGCATGTGCATGGATGTGTGTTTGCATGGTGTGATGCGGGAGAGGGAAGAGGAGCACAATGCTATGTGTGGGTAGAGAAACACTCAAAGAAGTGGGAGGAGCTCCTTATTCTTTCAGGCATAAGAAGATTAAGGAAATCGGTCACTAGGCGGACAACCAGCTTCTTAGCCACAACAGTCGGCTATGGGTAGTGGTGTAACACCTTAACCCCAACATAGCGAGTCTACTCCCTACAGACACATGTAGAGATGAAAAACATTGAGCTCTTTGATATGCTCATGCTAGAGGCTGATAAGTTGATGCTAGGACGCATAGTTCTACCAGTGAATGAGAGGATGTAGGCATCCAAGTGTTGGCGATGTCACATCCATATATGATGAGTAGTCTTGATGGTGGAATGTATGCAAATAGTGCTAAGGATGTTAAGTATGGAGCCTGATTTACCCTTGTAATTTTCTGTGGTAAAAGCGCACATTTGTAAGGCCCCCATTATGAGGAGAAGCCATCGTGCGTGAAGGAAAATCACTCACCGGAAACCAAAATTTTCACGGACAAGAATCAGGGGCAACTTTAAAGGCCTCGGGGGCGGAGGCCCCCGAGACTTTTTTTCCGCCGGAATATTCTTTTTCGCCGGAATATTATGGCCGGACGGCGGCCGGAAAGTGGTCGGAAAACAACCGGTCGGTTGGCCGGTGGCCGGTAGTCAATGGCCGATGGCCGGTGGTTGGAAGTCAATGGCCGGTGGCTGGTGGTCGGAAGTCAATGGCCGGTGGCCGGTGGCCAAATTCAATGGCCGGTGGCCGAATTCAAAAGCGGACTTGTCTTCTCAAGGGCGGCCACACATGGGCGGATTGGAGGGTCCGATTTGGACTTATTCGCACAAGGGCGGCTACACATGGCTGTCTCTCATAAGAGAGGGCAGCCCTTTTGGCCTATAAAAGGAGGCCATTTCTACACACATTTCATAGTGTGTGAAGTTGATGCAACAAGGTGAGTGTGAGGTGGTGAGAGTGAAGCAAGGCGGGAGCTCCATTAAGGGTATAATCCCTTTGTAAACTACTTCTTGTTTTGAAGTACTAAAGCCTTTAAGTGGCTGCTTTCCCGTGGACGTAGCCCACATTGGGTGAACCACGTATATCGTGTGTACTCTCTCTCTCTCTCTCTCTACTCTATAATCTCGTGTATGTAAATCTATCTCTCTCCATTAAGTAATCTACTCAATTATCTATTTAGCTACGTCTTATTTCCTAACAAAGGAGGCCAATACAACGAAGTTTATGCAAATTTTATCAGCGTTTGGGCATCTCATTTACGATCTACTAGTGTCAAGGCCTGACGTGATAGCTACAATGGGAGCATTTGTAGCAAGGATTGTGAATCATGCGATGATTGACATTAGAATGATGCATTGTGGAGCTATGCAAGTCATACAGATATGTCTGCAAGATTTTCATGCAGGATCTAGCATGGATATGCATGCTCACCTATCACTAGAGTTGATATGACTGCATGTAGATTGCATGACCTAGCCATTGGTGAGAGAGTCTCTCACCTATTTTCTTGTACACACTAAGATTTTAGACTTAATTATCGCAACATCCACCTTTAAGCGGGAGTTTTTTGGGGTAAAGGTAGTGTCTCTTATCCCAAGCTAGACACATTGTCTAGCTACCCATGCTTATCCTTATTGCTTGTACATATACAAAATGATAAGGAGCTCCTCAATTGAGGATTGCTCCACCGACACATAGTCTCTCTTGCTTCTCCCTTTCCCGCATGTATGCATGCATCCACATTTGTGCACTTACATTTGGCTAGAATCTTGATGCATGGCCACAAAGACCCCCATAGTACCCTCCACAAAAAGATCTTTATAGAAAATGGCCATTGTGGAATCTAGATGTTAGTTTTTGTCACCACCCATCTTAAGTCTAGCAATTTCTTCCCCATTACTTGTTAAGTGGGGGAACCAATCAATCTGGATCATTAAAGATTTCCACTCAAAATTATATTCACATATAGGCATCAAACAATTTTCTAGCCCTTCTACAATCTATTAATCATCATTCTTTTAGTACCATTGAGGTGAAACTAGGTAGCCAATTGGATTGTTTCTTTCCAGCTCTTACTGTTGTTATCCCAATTATGGGCCAATCGGCAAAATCCTTTGTTGTTGCCCTTTTTGGTGATCTCTTTCCAAAATGGGTCCAATAAGTTGCTCCCTGCTTTAGAGATCCAAGGGTACCAATGAGTTGCACTTTTGAAAATATCTACTCATCTCTCCCCACTCTAGTGTCTCTGTTTCTCTGGTATACTTACATACCAGCTCCGTTGTTGTACCACCTAGTCTTAGGTTGGACCACAAAGGGGATAACACGCTAACAATTTGTCATGCACCTCTAACTCTTTCCACTGGACACCTTGAGAGAAGATCTCTGCCTTGTCAATCATGTCCTTTTTCATTATGCACCATGTTTGGTCTTGGTTTGCAATTGAGGCCACAAATTTGGCTCACTGGGCCTCTGCATGAATAGCACGGTTGAGGATCCCAATACCACCTTGCTCCATTAGTCTAGTGACCAACTCCCACTTGGCCCACTACAAGGGTATCAAGTCTTTGGTGTTAATTTTCCACAAGAATCTTTTCATTGATTTCAAGAATTCTTTCCACTTACATTTGGCAACCTTGAGGAGTGAGCCAGTGAAGGCAATGTATGGGAGCATACACAAATTAGTAAGCTTTTCCCACCTTTTTCATCTTGCACCTTTAAATCTTATCTAAGACCCACTAGAATCTTTGCTTCTACATTATATCAACCCCTAGTGGGGCTCCTAGGTGTTGAAAATTTTTTGCTTTGATATCATCTCTCCAGTCCATATAGATAGATCAAAAGAGTCAATTTTTGAAAGTGAGATTAGTCTTGACTTCTCAATATTTTACTTTGATCCTAAGGCTATAGCAAACGTTTCCACAATCTCTAGAGTCTTCCTGATTATTTGAGGGCAAGCTTTCAAGAGAAGAAGGGAGTCATCCACAAGGATCTTGCTAGAAGCTGGCCATTGTGAAGCAGGCAAGGTCAACCCTTGGTGTCAAAGTCAATGATACAAAAGCATAGAGACCAAGGAGAGTATGTGTGTGTGTGTGTGTGTGTGTGTGTGAGAGAGAGAGAGAGAGAGAGAGAGAGAGAGAACATGGGTTCAAACATCGATAACTTGAACTCGAACACAAGGGTCCAAATTATTTATGGAGAGCACTACTTGCCCCTGTCTACCACTTACAAGCCTCCCTCTACTGAAGCTAGTGGCGGCAATGGTATCCATTTGACTAGAAGGCGTGAGTCCTTGCCAATGTAATCACCACCACACCAACAGTCTTTTTTTTTTCATTCCCTCGGTCACTATCATTGCTTTTCTCATTATGACTATGTTTGACTTTGTCATTTGTAGAGCCTTTGTCTTTACCTTTAGATCTACAATCTTTAGAAAAATGACCATGCTTTCCATATTTGTAACAATGGCTCTTGTTCTTCTTTATGGAATCTAAAGCAGCAAGTACTTCCACACCTTTCATAGAAATTTGAACTTTGCCTTGATTTATCAGCACGGTCTCAACGAGAAAAGAGCTGAGATCATAAAATTCTAGATTTTCCTTTGTGATTTGTGGCCAAAGTGTCCTAAACACCATTTCATATTGCCTCATGCAACTTTGTGAGTACCAAAGCAGCCGCAATTGAATATCGATCAATGCACTTTTCATAGCTGACAGTTGATCACAAATAACCTTAGCCTTCATAAGAAATGATTGCATGGAACTTTTATGTGGAAACTTGATGGAAAATAAGGGTGTTGCTTGCATCATAGACTCCCAATCAAACATCTAATGAGTTTGGACCACATGTGTCTTCAAAGTCTGAATGGTTGGAGAAATTTCCTTTGTAAAATATTGTCCCATAAGCCTTTTCGTGAGAACCAATGTCGCATAATCAAGTTCCAATGGGAGTAGTTATCGTTGTTTAGTTTGTCATTGGTGCTCAAGCAAGGGGGTGCCATACAAAAGTTACAAGATCTAGAAGTAGAGAATCCTTCTCACACTTGAAGGGATGGATGCACAATCTCCTAGCTACTATACACACCCTACATAGGTAGGAATGGTCTCTAGAAGTTACTTCTCCGAGGCTTCTCCTCAGAAAGGACTTTTATGCCCCTCTCTTGAGCTCCAATCCCCCAAGACAAAGTTGCCACAACCCTCTCTGCTTCCCTAAGGTCCCACAAATCCTAGGCTTATAGCATTTTAAAATGCTGGAACACCAAGCGAGATGGGGCATTATTGGATGTTGTAGATGAGGGGGAGAGGTGGGTCACCGTTGAGAAGATGTTGGAGACAACATTTTAAAATGTTGGAGTAGGGAGGAGTTCCATCGCCTGGCTTCCAAGGGCCTTCGTTGTTGGGTATGGTGTTCTAAAATGCTAATGCTAGAGGAAAATGTTGCCCTCAACTCCAAGTCACACCGCCACTCACGCGTACCAAAACGAAGGTGCGCCGAGGAGGGGGAGGGGGGGGGGAAGTTTCTGGTGAAACTAAGGAGCGCTTGCAAATTCTAGGAATTTTGAAATGCTAGAGACAATGCTAGCTCAGTGACACACAAGGAAAGAGTCAATAGGGAGAATGCCAGAGCTCCATTACACAACATTCTAAAACATTGGAGGCAGAGGTATGGATGATCTCTTGATGGTTTTTATTAATCCAAGATACCTCCACCAAGGCTCTGATACCATGTCAAATTCAACGATGTAAAAGTGAAGAGACCAAGGAGAGTGTGCATGAGAGAGAGAGAGAGAGAGAGAGAGAGAGAGAGAGAGAGAGAGAGAGAGAGAGAGAGAGAGAGATTCTCTTGGACCAATCAAACTTGGTAATGAATAACTGATGATGAATACAATGGGGGTAATGGGTTGCATGTATACCCATCTAAGTAAATTTACCTACCCAGAATTTGACAAAAAAGTAAAATAAATGCCTACAAACCAAAATAAACAATGGGATCACATTGGACTATTCACTGAGATGCCATAGCTTTAACACTTGGACTTCCCCTCTTGCAATACTAGCTTTGAGCATGGTAAACTAAGAACCAAAGGGAAACAACAATGAGGATAGTGGGTAGCCATGTTTGATTGATCTTTTGACTTCAAATGCACCCACAATTATTAATAGGTGCTTAGATTGGTTGCCAGCACCAAGGGTGTGTACCAATCGATATACCCATAGCCCAAAGCCCGATGATTTCATGACATCTTCTATGAAAGACCATGTGATTTGGTCATAGGATTTGTCCAGGTCAAGTTGAAGTAGGATGATAAGGGCAATAGTTTTGGAATTAAATTTATATACTATCGACATCGTAGTGATGGGCCACCAATGTTTTAATTATGAGCAACAAATTTATTTGAGACAGGTTTTATGAGGCCCCTTTTTATGCTTGAATCTAGGACTCCTTTGACCATGGTTTTGTCAACCATTCTCATGATTGGGGACTTAAAATCCTCCGAAAATTCCTTGAAGAACTTGATAATCAATCCATCCCATCGAGGGGACTTCTCCTTGCCTAATGCTTGTAGTGCAAATAAGCATTTATCCTCCGTAAAATACTTCTGAAGCAGGTTGGATTTTGATTGTGGAATCCTCTTATTGACACTTTCTTTGGATTCATCCACATCTAAGAGAGGGCCTTAAATCAAGCTTCAGGTTATCCTTAGGTTGACCTATCATACGGCATAAGTGATCAAGAATTAGTTTAGCCATTTCATTTGTTCTTGCACTGCATTCCCTTCCCCGTCTATGAGCAAGTGGATAAGGACGCAACTCCAGTTGACTTTTAGGGACCTTGAAGAAGTCCCGGAAGAAATGTGTTTGTCATCTTCTTCATTTCTTCTACACAAGATGCCACTATTGATAGTTAGCTATGTGAAAACATGAAGAAGTGTGTATGGAGCTTTGTGCCAAGATATATGAGAGAGGAGAACCAATATGTAATTAAATGTATAAGAGAGACAATTGTATAATGAGGGAATAAATTTTTTATTCATAATAAACTATCTTGGATAAAATGTTAGTACTCTTCGGTACCAAAATTGGTATAACAAACCACCATACTTGGTACTGTAATAGAATCTTTGCACTCTCTCACTACCCCTCTTTGAAAATAGTTTACTGGTACATCTTTATATATATGTAGCTCTTCACCTTGAGCATAAATTTTGGATCCATTTGGTAGGTAGTTTTTTCATTATAGGGAGAACATTTCTTCTTCACAATTCATCAAGAGATCACGATTGTATCTCTTGGTGGGTTTATTGCCTAACTACTTGGTTATTGTTGTATACTCTTCCCACGCCTTGATCTAAAGTTGTAGAAGATTTTGAACCATTAAAGTGATGTCAAAAAATCATGCCAAACCTTCATGTCATCATGCACCCATGCCAACATGATTGAACCTTTGCTTCTACCTTATTGAAGAAGATGTGGTGGACTTGAAACTTGAACAGCTTCCATCATGGCCATAAGCACCTCTAATGATAAAAATCAAAATCCAAAACCATAAATGAATTGAAGAAACCAAATATCTAATGTTAAAATTGAAGACTTTCTGAACAAGCCTTCCTTATCCATGAAACTTGCATGAGGAGCTTTTCCTTACCGTTCAACTTTTTTGCTTTTAAAGGAAGCTCCATCATGCCAAGTGTTGATCTATGCATGAAAAAACTATACTTACTTAGAGCTTTAGTGAATATGTCAACAAAATTCTCCTTGGTGTTGCAATGATGTAAGACTATGGCCCACTTTGCAATTTCTCCCTTATGAAATGCTCTTGGACTACAATGTGCTTGGTCCTTTGATGCATCAATGATTTCTTGGCTAATGCTTTATTTGATGTTTCATCACACATAATATGTGTAGGTTTTCCACCTTCATAGAAACCTAATTCTTGCAAGCATCTTTGCAACCAAATAGCTTCACAAGCTGATGTAGCAAGAGCTTTATAATTGGACTCAATTGAGGAAAGGATGATGGTGTTTTGCTTCTTGGATCTCCATGAAATGGCCCCGGTACCTAGAAAGAAAGCATTGCCACTAATGCTTGTTATATCCACCAACTTTTTTACAAACTTTTACTCACTATATCCATGGTTATTGAGCATAAAAATACCTAAAGAGGGAGTAACTTTCTAGTATCTTAGTTCCCTCTTGGATGCATTCCATTGAGATACCTTTGTAGCTTGCATGTATTAAGCAAGTGAGTTGACTGCAAAACAAATGTCAGGCCTAGTGATTGTCAAGTAGATGAGAGATTCTATGAGTTGCCTATAGAGAGTACATAGGGAACACCATTCTTATCCTTGGTGAGCTTAGGAGTGGACACCATGGGTGTAGAAATTGGTTTGGAGTTGATCACACCAAACCTTTCAAGAATAGAATGGATCAGATACTTTTGTTGAGAGATAAATATGCCTCCCTTCCCTCCTGGAGACTTCAATGCCGAGAATTTATTGTGATTTACCACCTTTATTTGAAATTCCTTGGAGAGTTGAGATTGAACATCCTCCACCATATCTTCATTGCTTCCTATCAAATAAAATCATCCACATAAAGAATAACTAGAACAATATCTTGGCCTTGAACCTTGTAACAGAGAGCGTGATCAGCATGGATTCTTTGGAAAACTTTGGAGTGAATATGATCATAAATCCTCCCATGCCAAGCTCTTGGGGCTTGATTGAGTGTTGAAAGGGCGTCCTTTCTGTTAGCGTGTACACCGCGACGGACGATGGAGCACAGCGAGAACACAGACCAACAAGCTGTCAATCCGAGGACGTAGCTGACTCGACTAGGGCATGGAGGCAATCTCTGAGTTGTCAACCCTGAGCTAGACACGAACAACACTCTACAGTCACTAATCCTACCACAACACTACTATAAAGCAAAGAAACAGACAACGCATTCTACGAAACACTACAAGCTCGAAACAGTCTCAAATCATATCAGAATGACTCGAAATCGGAGGGCAAGACTCACAAGGAGATATCCTATATGGACAAACACCTAAACCCTGAAAACCATAACTGTAAGACCTCTAATCGCTGTCGCGATAGACTCAAAACAGCAATTTCCAAAGTGTCCGAAACTGATCTACAAAGACATCAACACGAAGAGCTTCTCGCCCTGATTCTAACGACTACTCGATCATTCAGAACGGATGTCGTTTGAGGTACTTACGAACAAATATAGCTCGTAGCAGGCGGGCTCGCGATGTGGTCCTCGGCTTGCATTGCTTGCGTCGATGCGGAGAGCTCCTCGATGCTAACACGCTCCTACTCTCATATCTGCAATGTGATTAGTGTGTTAGATGGTGTGTGTGCGTGAAGCTCACTACTGTGTGCTACAGAACCCACGACTGTATATTAATTGAGATAACGTTATGTGTTTTTTCACAAAGCCTTAGGTTTCAGCTTATATACAAAGCCTTCAAACCTAATGTCCGGCCAAATGACTTGAATTGTCCCTAGGCTTCTACAGAGCTTAATTACAAGAAACTGAGTTGGCTTTACTCATGATACAAGCATCTGCGGCCAAAATACAAGTGCCGATTTAAAATATGAGGTTCCCGTAAACATTACAAAAGTGGCCGCCGTAATGGCTCAAAATAATAATAACGGGATATTCGATGACGTCTATGAACTCGTATCTTCATGTTGCAGCATCCATCTTCATCTTCATCACTTAATCACCATCTTCATGTGGAATCTTTAGAATCTTTGAGGAATCTTAATGGAATCTTTGTGGAAACGTTGTTGAAAGGGCGTCCTTTCAACACTCTCCCCCTCCGAATTCTTGTCGTCCCCGACAAGACCCTATGTCTTTGCTGGCCTTGACGAGTTCTGAATGTCTTGGTGTTGGTTGAAGTTGTTGTGGCAGCCTCTTCTGTAGTTGGTTGCTTTGAGTGATGTTAAAGATGCCTTGAAGTTGCACCTGTAGTGTATTTGAAGCCTGGAACTCTCCCCCTCCGATTGGTTGTTGTATCTTGAATTGCATGAGGTTGTATCGACTTGTTGGTGCAACAGGGCGTTGTCATTGTAGCTCTAGTTTGCTTTTCCTGTGGTTGTTATCTGGAAGTCGTACCTGTAAGTTGACTTGAAGCTCTGTCAAACTATTTTTTGGCCTCTCCCTTTTGACTTGTCAGTAGATTTGCAATTAGTAGTGTGGGGATATCGTGGTTCTTCTTGTTTTTGTTGTTATAAAAAATAAAAGAGTAAAAGTAAAATGTAGCGTATGTACAAAATGAAGGTCTTGGATACCTGGATAAGACTAAAGGGAAAAACCCAGTGGGAAAAAATGTCTTTAGTCATAATTAAATGCGAGGCTATATGTACTTAGGTTCTGATGTTATAGAGTTATGATGAGTTAAAGTACATATGGCTATATGGCTACTAGTATGGGCGTGATATACATGGATAAGTGTTAGTAGCTTGAAGTCAGAGTCATTGTTGTTGAGCAAAGGCTCATAAAACCTGTTTCCGCTTGGTCATCGTCACATTTGTTTGTGTAAGTGCATGGGTGGAATAAAAAAGAGTGCCTAATGCATATGTCCAATGATGGGACATATATATGCGTGCACAGAGTTATGCATGTTAAACAAGATGCGGTGCGAGAGAAGAGTATTGATGGGTTCTTCATGGAGTTAGTGTAGCGAACAAAACATATAGCATGAGTGCTTCAAAAGCTTTCACTACTCACAAGAAGGGTTTTTGTTGTCGAGGTTTCTCCACTCTTCCTCACTGTGTCAAGTGCGTGAGTGTGTGTTTTTTTTTTTTTTTTTTTTGGACTACTCCGCCTTCTCCACCTTATATATTACATGGACTTTGACTCTTATGCTCACCTCTTCCAGCATGAGCGACATGACTTTATATGCTCAACTATCCAGCTTGAGCTTATACTTATTAGCTAGACTCATAGACCACAGAAAAATATTAACTTGAAGCTTGGATCTGACACTTTGCTCATTTAGTGGCTTAGCTGCCCGACTCTAGACTCTTATGCCATGTAAGTTTAATGGCGACTTGGACTTACCTGATCACGGCCTGAAATCCAATTCCATATGCTTTTGATGTTTAGGCCTTTCTCGTTAGTTTCTGTTTGAGATTCCATGTTGTCCAATACATTGTCATATATCTGCTCTTCATTCCTTGGTAGCAAATTGTGGTTGCTTGATGAGACAGGTATTGATGTTGAAGCAATGGTTGATGAAGTCTTCTTCTTCCAGATAGTGTTCTTCAAAACTGTGACCTTCGCATTTACCGTTGCTTTCTTTTTGTTGTTAAGAGGCTGTAAAGGAGTTGTGTATCTTTCTTGTTGTTGAGCCTCAATCGCGGATTTTGGAACCCACATTGTTCTTGGTCCTGGTGTGATCTCCTTTGCCACTTGCCTTGTTTCTTCTTTGACTTGATGGCACCTTGTCTTTAATTTCCAAATATGGCTGTTACTTTTGTAAAAGCCTTGCTCTTGTAGTAATTGACGAGGTATCCATCTATAGGTTGTAGTACTCTTGGGTGTAGCGGGTGGCTGCTCTTGATTTCTTGATGTTTCTTGCTTTTCCTTGGTGATTCCTTGATAAGCTACTACCTTAGGTAACCAGATTTGAAAGTTACCCTCATAGATTCCTTGTTCTTCGAGTAACTCGACTAGAATGAATCTTTGGACTTGCTTGGAGGTGATCTTCACTTGACTTTGTTGGGTAGTCTGGTAGAATTCTAATTTCATTACCCAGACTTGTCGTATGGTTTGTCCAGTGGAAGACCTTCTCTTTTGCTTTTTGTACCTGTCCTTTCTCTTGGTTGAGTTATGTGATTGACGTTGACGGCTTTGTTGATTCCTGACTGAGTGGTTGTCATGGGATGGAAATCGCCAGGCTGTTATCTTGGGCTTGTTGACCCAAACATCTGAATTTCCTTTCTTGTAGCCTTGTGCAATAATTGACTCGCTTGATGTGATCCATCCTGTTACCTTTTCTTGTTGAGGTTGTTCCTGTGATTGTATCCAAATTGGATCATTAACTTTAATCTGTGCCTTGGGTACTAGCACTTGGTTGACCTATTTTGACTTCCTTTGGAGACTTTCGTGCGATGGAAACTTCGGTTGATAGACTTTTTTCTTGGGTTTCCATTGTTTTGTTGATGGTTTGGCTTTTGATGTAGAGGCTTTGTCTTGCACTTGCATTGGCTGGGCTAGAGACTGTGGGCTTACTTTAGCTTTGCCTTTTTTAATAGCCAAGAATCTTTGAACTGTTGTAGGCTTGACCTCTATTGCCACTTGATAGCTTGTCGTGATGACCATTGTTGAAGATTCAGGCTCGTCTTCACAGACTTGTGCCCATAGCTTGGACAAAATCAAGTGTGTTCCCATTTGTCGAGAATCTACCACCAAGAATTTTTCTTTGACATTCTGTGAGTGTAGTTGGAGAGTAGCTTCTGCAATTCCCATACTTATAACATCCACTTCAGGTGAGAGATTTACCTTTATCTGAATATCATGAAGCTTTGGCTTACCTAGAAGTAACCACATGCCATATGACATGACATTAGTCATGGAATTTGTATCAATTTCTGCCATAAAATTCATCTTGACTCCGTCTTGTGCACTTAGCAAAAACTTGATCTTCTTTGGTACTAGATTGCATGTGTTCTCTTGAGTGACTTGAGCAATATTTGGCCTGGACTCCTTGTTGTCTTTTTCTTCATTGTTCACACTTCTGAGTTCATCTGTGTGTTCTAGATCCTACTTGACCACCATTTCCTCTGATATGTCTTTTGGAGAGACAAGATCAGCATTTGGTTCCTATAGAGTCATAGGCTCTTCTTCCTCGATTTCAGTTGTTGAAATGTCACCAATAGTGTCTGAACTTCCTGTCACTTGCTACACTTCTTCTTTGATTGATTCCAAGTCTTCATATTGTTCGTTTGTAGGCGTTGGACCTGAAGCATCTTCTTTGGATCTTAGCCCTTCTTCCTGCAACTTTTCTTCGTTGACTTGCGGCTCCTCCTTTGTACTATGCATTCGAGTTGGACAGTTTGTAATCAAGTGTGTTATCGCACACTGATCGCAAAGAGCACCTATTTCTATATGACAAGTATTCGGGCTAGGTGTCTGGTTTTGTGCTATCCCCATAGCTGATAACCCTATTTCGAACTCATACTCAGATTCTTCATCTATCTCACACATAACCCTTAGCATGTAGTAGGGGACTATGTCATACCCATTCTCATCGCAAAATTTTGTTGGTGTGGTCTCATTAACACAGACATCCAAAGTAGCCAATATCTGAGTCCACTCTAGCGGTTCTAACACCTCTTTCGGAAAAGGTTCTCTTATGTAAGCATCATCTTCTAAGACCCTCTCTAAGGCATTCTCATTTCTCCCAAAGTCACTACACTCTGATGCTCTGCACATCCAGATTTCTTTCTTTTTGCCCATCCACGGATGGTCTGTTGATCCACTTTGTGTTGCAGAATCAAAATCCTCCACGGGCGTTCTAGTTACATCTTGGCAACTATGATTTCTCATATTTACACGTGTTGTGGTTTCAGCATGTCTCAAGTATAGATAATCATAACCCCAATCTTGTACCATCTTGAGTTGCCTCATGAATGGTCTTCCAAGGATGATTTAATAGTTATTTTTCTTGCCAAAGTCAACTATGGAAAAATTATACGCATACTCTATACCACAAGAAGACACCACTATTGCTTCTAGCAATCCCATGGGTCTTTCCACATGCCCATCAGCTAACTGTAATTTTATTCTGGTTGTTCTAAAGGCGGGCCTACCCCATTTCTCCCATATTCATTTTGTTGCTATGGAAATTCCTGCTCCGCTATCAAGTATAGCTTTCATTTCAATCCCATTGTACTTGACAGGCAAAGTGGCATTACCATCTTCTCCTTCATAGTACTCTCCTACTTTGTTCAGAGGTACTTATCTTACATTTGATCTAGGCTTCTCGATCTCATCGAGTTCTTTTTCCATGAACCTTAATGGGCTTTTGATCCCAAATTTTTCCAAGAATTTTCCTATATCCATCCACATACTTGGCCTGATTTTCAAAAGCTATGCCAATGTAATTGTGCACTTCACTGGCGTGGATAGCAAGTCAGTCAAAATTTTTGTGTCCAGTTCTTTTGTCCCTCCTAGCCTCTGTGATGGAACTCTCACAATCTCCGACTTTGCCTCAAAATCTCCCATGTACTGTGGCAAAGTTCTTAACGATGCAGGTCTACTGACTTCGGAGGCAATCGATCCTACGTCACCATAATATGACCTCGCATCAACACTCATTTGTGGTCTATCTAATGTGATTTCAGGAAATGGTGCTGGTCCAGCATCCTCTTCTCTTTTTTGGGCATCTCGGAAAGCCTTCCATAACTCCTGTGGCCACTGCTCCTCAACTATAGGAACATAGGGTGGGAAATCCCTCATTGATTCATCTGTTGTATTTTGAACTACCCTCGAGTCTTGTGACCTTGGCAGTGGTTCTTCCCTATGATCTACCTCTTCTCTAGGCAATTCGGCTACTTTAATGCTCTCGTCTTTGTGCACTGGGGTGACTATCCTATCCTTCAATTCTGGTGGAGGTGGTTCTAGCAATGCTTGAGCAGTTTCAATGATCTGCTTACACATTTCTAGCCTCTGCTTCTCTAGTTCAGGATAAGGATAAGTCATCCATCTTTGTTCTAAGGTCTGTCTATTTGCCAATCTAGCCTCATAAGCCTGTAAAATTGCGTCTAAAGGCTCATTCACTTTGTCCACTAGGACAGATCCTCCTGAACTAGCACTCTTGGGTGCTTTCGCTGGTTTAAGGGTTTCAGCTTCCCTTTGCTGTGTCTGTTGCTCTTGAGTTGTTTCTAGCTCAGCTGTAACATCCTTTTCTTCTCCTTTCTCCCTTTCTAGTCTCGCTTTCATTCTAGTCCTCCTTGCTCGTCTAGAGTTTCTATGGCTTTTGGAACTCTTACTAGTCTCTCCATCTGTAGGCTTATGCTCTTGCACTTTTGCTTGTGCTCTTGTGCCAATGTTTACTGGGGCAACTTGCTTACTTTCATCTTCTTGTTGTTTAAGCACCTGTTCTTTTGCAATTTTCTCTTGCTCTGTTGTTGTTCTCGTCTCTCCTTTTGTTGTGCCTCGTTCTTTCTCTGATTTGTTGGTTGAAGGAAAGGTAACATGTGGTTGCATTTTACCTTTCTTCCTTGGATTCTTAGGACAATCTCAAATCATATGTGTGATTGCACACTCATTACAATATACATTTATCATGATATAATGGTGTGGACAATCCTTAATCAAGTGATCACTACTACCACATCTGTCACATGGACGTATTGGTCGTTGTGGCAATACTTGATATTGACCTTGAAGTGGCCTCTGATCTACCACATTTCTTTCTATTTGAAGCTCATGACTCACATATGCATTTCTAGCAGCTATGGGTCTTTCACTTAAGAACACTTGTTCCGCTACAGGATGATATCTAGGCGGTTGTGACATAACATGCTCAAACCCTGGTGGAGTCTTAGGTCTATAGTCAGGACAATGTTGCGTCAGATGGTCCCCTCCACATGTCATGCAGCTTTGTCGTTGAGGAATTCTATAGGCTGGTACTCTGTTAGAGTGGTTGATGCTTTGCATCACATTCTCTATGATTTGCTCCTCAACATTTACTTGGTTTTGTCCTAGATTCCCTCTTTGATCCTCAAGATCAGCGTTTTTCTTTTCCTCACTCGCATCATTCATCTTCTTTTGACCATCATCATAGAATTCAAAATTGTCAACTAGGTCAACTGCCACTTTGGTCACCTCTTCTAAGGTTTGGTATCTTTTCATGTATAGGTCCTTTTGGAGATTCTCATTCCTAAGTCCTCTGATGAAGCATAGGATCTGACGTTCTGGCGTGGGTAACTCTTGGGTAGGACATCTAGCAACATATTGCTTGAAACACAGTATTGCATGTCGCAATGTTTATGTTTCGCCTTGTTTAAATTCCTGAATCTTAGGAAGGGTGTTATGTTTTATGCCCCTCTTGGTGAATTCTGGAACAAATTCATCCAACATTTTATTAATGGTTGGGAACTCTCTCCGGTTCAATAGTTCTAACCATGCTTGTGCATTGTCCTCCAATGTAAGTCCAAAACCCTCATACTGCGTGTGGAAGTCCTCTACTCGTTCTCCTCGTAGGACTTGCTTGAAAGCCGAGACATGGGCGTATGGGTCTCCTATGCCATTGTACTTTCTATTTACCCATTTTCTTAGCTGAGATGGTCTTATACTTTGGGGTGTAAAGTATGGAACCATACTCCTCTCTGGTATCGTTTCATCTCTCGTTATCGCTCTAGGAGGAAATCCAGGTGGTGGTCCCCTCTTTGGAATTCTCTTAGAGGTTCCTGTGTTTGGTGGATGTATCTGAGGTGCTTCATTGACCAAATATCCACTCATCTCTAATTTGGTTCGCCGATTTGTGCTTTCTACAGCTCTATATTCTCGTCCATACTTGTCAACAAATAAAGATGTCCATTGTCGGTCGACCTCGTATGTATAGACATATAAGAGCTTGTACTCTGTCAGCTCATCTGGGTAAGGCTCTAAGCAACTGTAAAGGTTGAATTGATCTCCATTAATATACCTATATAGTCCTTCACTTTCATGGTTATACGTCCAAACTCTCTCCACAAAATTGTTCTTTATGTATTGTAGGTTTGGAAGATCTATTCTGGGTGGGTGCTCATCTATCCGTGAAATCCATGTGCTTGTATAAGCTGAGTCTGAGTCTGATGTAGACATGACTTCTAGGCTTAACAGCTCTAGCTTGCTGTAGTAATACCTCTCTCAGTGTGTTCCAGTGTTTTGGTTAGGGAAAATCCAAAACTATGTCCAAACCGTGAGCGTTTATTTACAATTCTCTCAAATTGTCGGTTTTAAACACCCCTGACTTCCGGATGCATTTTGAGGCCTTAAACAACGTTTTTTTCAAAACTATAAAAATATGCCAAGCGTGCGTAGCACTTGAATTTATGTATAAGGTAAAGAGGTTTAGGATGGGGCTATGTTAAAGGTTAGGAGGGGAACCAAACGCGTTTCTCTCCATGAGGAGCTCATCAGTGGTAGGAGGTGATAGTAGGTTTTACAAGGAGTTCAAAAGAGGGAGGGGGAGTTTATATAGGAGGTGGGTTGGGGAATGATAATAAAGGGGGGGGAGGGGAGTTTGTTTGGAAAATTGTGTCTAAAGGGGTTTGTAATTTAGAATATTTGTAGAGAAGTTCAAGGGGAGGGGGTGAGGATAGAGGCTAGTATTAAGGGAGAGGGGAATAGTGGGTTTTTGGAAGATTGGTTAAGAGATTTGGTAGGGGATAATAAGGAGTGTGTAGGATGGGAGAGATCTTTGGATGGTTTGGGGGTATGGTGGGAGGATCTAGGGGGGCAAAAAGGGGCTTTGGAGGGAGGATGGTGACTTGAAGTTTTGGAGTAGCGGGGATTGGTGGAAGTTACAATAGTAGGGGGTTTGGCAAACGGGAGAGATTTTAAATGTTTATGGACTTCAAGTTCCACAAGCTCTTTGATAGTTTGCTCCTTAGGGAGGTGTAGGATTCCCTCCTTCATGGTAGCAATAGAGCGTTTCCTAGATTTGTAAGCTTCTTCTTCTTTTGAGGAGGCCAAGTGAGAGTTAACAATAAAGGATTGCATTAGGGAGAGAAATTGTTGAAACGAGGATTCCTTCCAAACCTTTAGGTATTGGTGCCAATGACAACAGGCTAAGCGAGGCAAGGTGATACAAGAGAGTTTTTTCACAAGATCGGTGAGGCGGCTTTCTACTTCGAGGTGATATCCTTCAACTTTAGTTTGTAGGTTTTGCACTAGAATCTTTTGCGCTTGGGTAAGGGCTGGAGTACAATCCATGTGATATTGGATTGTAAGGGCGGTGAACTTGGCATTAAGGAGAGCTTGGGCTTGGGTATCTTCCAAATGTAAGCGTAGTGGTTTCATGTTGAGGCTATTGGGATTGGCATTGTTTTTATGAAGTTCTACCAAGTGAGTGGCGCATAAGGAGGCTTTGGTTAGCTTTAGATGTAACTTCTTGAATTCAACTAGTGAGAGGTTGATGATGTCTTCAAACTCTTTGGGTTTTGTAGGGGAAAGGGGGTGTGATATTGGTGAAGCGGAGGTGAGGGCCTTGGGTGAAGAGGAGGGGGTGATCCTTGTAGTTGGTGGTGGTGGGTGAGAGGAAGGGCTCAACCCATTAGGTGAGGAGGATTGGCGCTGGATGGTGGAGAGGGTGATGCGAAGGTTGGGTTTGGTCTTCTTAGGAGGGTTATGGTTGGGTCAGGTGGGTTCATTGTCAAGATTGGGCTCGAGGCGGTTAGGTGAGTCTTCAACTCTAAGAGTAGCTTGGTGAGGGTTGGGGGAGAAATCGAAGGATTCCTCCGAGAGGTAGTGGAGTTCGTCGGTGTTGTTCTTGTAGGGGTAGTCGAGTTCGTCGGTGTTTTTCTTGTAGGGGTCAAGTGTGAGGTGATCCATTGAGAGATTATTCTCGACGAAGAGGTTGTTGGCGTGTGGCTCCTCGATCGGGGTAACGGAATCGTTGAGGATTCTGGTGTTGGAAGGTGTTGGCTTTGGTGAATTCATGCTTAATCGAGGTAGGATAATAGTTATTTGTGATGTCGGGGGTTAGTATGAAGCTACTAGCTTGAAAAACAAGTTAAGCAAGGTGACACGCCTCTTACACCGTGGCAGTATGGGAATATGGCCTTAAAAACCAAGTTTAGCAAGGTGACTCGCCTCTTACACTGTGGCAATATGGGAGTATGGCCTTCAAAGTGACGAGCTATTAGTAGCATAGCTGAAAATATGAAGCGAAGCTAGTTATAGCACAGCAAATGACGTAGGCGGGTGAGAGTGGGGTTGACGGGGTGGTTGCGAGAGCGAGAGCATGCTATGGTTGCGAGAGCTGGGGAGTTGGGGAGAAGCCTCCAATGGGCAGTTTAGTTACAGGCTTTGCTACAAGCTCTGCGAGAACAGCGTGAACTGCTTGTAGTTACCACAGTGTGAACTGCGTGTAGATACCACAGTGTGCAGTTGGCAGCATGTGACGAAAGTCGGGTGGTGGACTGCATGAACTGCGTGTAGCTACCTGGTGAGAACAGCATGCAGTTTGCAATGACGAGATTCCGCAGCGTATGGAAAATCCAAAACTATGTCCAAACCGTGAGCGTTTATTTACAATTCTCTCAAATTGTCGGTTTTAAATACCCCTGACTTCCGGATGCATTTTGAGGCCTTAAACAACATTTTTTTCAAAACTATAAAAAATGTATGACGGTGGCAACCATTTTGGTCAATTTGCTCTTAGATCTGTAGTGCTGCTCTCAAGCTACGTGTTGATAAAAAAAGTTTTGGAATCGGTGTTCGTATGTGAAAGTTATGACCAAAACAGTGAGATGTAATTTGGAAAGTTGCTCTATCTGATGTTTTTGCAAGTGGTCAGTTTGAGCCCAAAATTGGTGTGTGCACTCCTTAGGCAATGATAAACCTAGTGGTATACTTGGTTTCAAAAAAATTTCTCAAAATTTTTTCCTCAGTTGTCTATCGCAATAGACTCACCAAGTACCCCTTGCAGATGTCCAAATGCACTCAAACTTTGTGTACAGGGTATAATGGGCCTTCTGAACCCAAATATGAAGTCAGATTTGAATTTTGAATTTTCTACAGTGAATTCCTAAGTCTATCGCGATAGACTCACCAGAGTGTTACTGGGATACAGTTTTTCAACTCTTTTTACAGATTTGAGTTCTCCCTTCTCTTGAGATACTATTCACCAAGTTTCAACCAATTTGGAATACTTTTCCTTTGTAACTTGCATCAAACAATAGTTTCTTTTCTGATCTTGTGAGGTAATCCACTTAGATGCACTTACAATACTCCAAATTTACTCAAAATTTAACCATAGGCTCACAACAACATGTAGAACAAGGCTCTAAGGTCAGTTTTCAAAATTTTCAATTTTTGTGAAAAAACCCTAGTCTATCGCGATAGACTCAGCAGATTCTTCAGTTTTGAAAATTTTCCAGATTTCTCTTTGTTGAGATGTCGAGCTCTACACCTTCAGCTGGCATCCACTACGGGTCTTGGCCACTTACGGCATTTACTCACTGGCGCGTTAGGTGACCGAAACGGAGGATCTCTGCCAGTGATTCTACAGTTGGACTACACTTATAGTGCCAGCCTAGTACGCTTCTAGCGAGTTCACACTCAGTGACCGCATGTACATATGTGCTACTTTTCAGCTTTAGCACTTAGTCATTTTGTACTCTCTTTTCTGTGAAGAAGAAGAAGAAGCTTTCCATCTCTGTGTGCTTTGTGCTTGTCTTGTGTAGCTCTCTTGCATCCTCATTCTTTACATGGTATTAGAGCCCGGTGCAGGCAAGAGAGGCTAAGAGAGCAAGAGCATCACAATCCCTTCGTTCGCAATCCACGACCAGATGCCAAGTTTCTGAACAGGTCTCCAAAGTGCAGTATACAGAGATTTACTGTACAAGTACAGTGGTTGTATGTACGCTTGATTGTGGACACTCGTTGATTGCAGCTATTTTTGTCTTAGTGCTTCAAGATGTCTGACGGTTTCAGTCAGATTGTTACTGAGAAGCTTGAGAAAAATAACTACCCTGCATGGAAGTTCAGAATAACAAATTTCCTAAAAGGAAAAGGTTATTGGGACTATGTAGAAGGAGACAATGAAAAGGAACCAGAGATTCCCGAGGCAAATGCTACAGCAGAACAAAGGAAAGCTTTGAGGGACTGGCAACAAGGCCAGAGCAAAGTGATGTATTGGCTTTCTATGAGCATCACAGATGGCATGATGGGCTATCTACAGGATGCTGAAACCCCCGCCATTGCATGGAAAAACTTAGGCAAAGTGTTCGAGGTGAACACCAAGGCCAGGAAGCTTCAACTAAAGTCGGAGCTAAATCAGGTTAAGAGGAACAACCTCTCCATCAATGATTATGCTTTGAAGATCAAGAGTATCATTGAGGCTCTTGGATCTATTAAAGTCTCAGTGGAAGACGATGACATTGTCCGTGCATGCTTGGATGGTCTAGGAGATGAGTATGTACATTTTAGGTCTTCCATGAATACAAGAGACGACATCCCCGTGTTCCAAGATTTGACACATCTTCTTCTCATGGCAGACATAATTCTGAACAGGCCTTCTATTCTAACTCCAACTTCCTCTAGAGGTAGAGGTCGTGGTCGAGGCCCAAGGGGTTGCAGGGGCCAATTTCTGGAAGGTCAATCAAATCAAAACAATACAAGTGGCAGGGGAAACCAGTCTCAAGGCAGGGGGAGTCAAAGAGGTCGTGGTGCAGGATCAAGCAGGCAGCAACATACTCCAGATAGTAGAGAATGTTGGACTTGTGGTGAAAGAGGTCACATGTCACGTGACTGTCCAAAGGGAAAAGCAAGTAGAAAGAGAGAACAGGGCAACTATGCATCTACTAGCAGAGATGCAGATGACAGCAAAAACGAGCGCATGTTTGTTATGCAACATGTAATGAATACAATGACTGCAGAGAATTCCACCCAAGATGATGTTTGGTATGTGGATTCAGGTGCCTCTAATCACATGACGTCTCGTGGAGAGTGGTTTAGAGATATGCGCAAACCAGATGTGTCAGGCTATGTGCAGACAGGAGATGACACAGCTCACCCCATTGCTCATGTAGGGGACATACCTCTAAATACGAAGAGTGGGAAATCAAAGTACTTAGCAGATGTACTTCATGTCCCAAACATTACAAAGAATCTTGTTTCTGTTGGACAAATGGTTGAGCAGGGTTTGCAGGTTCGCTTCAATCCAAATGGCTATTATGTAGAAGATTTCCAGAATGGCTGTAAGCTGATCACAGAGGGAAAATGTGTGGGCAGAATGTTTACGCTGAATGTAGACATGCCTGAGGTAAAAGCTGCATTATTTGCACAGGGCACAGGTGTTGTGGTTGATGTTGACATTTGGCACAAACGCATTGGCCATGTCAATGAGCAGAGATTGCGCAGCATGCAATCAAAACAGATTGTAAAAGGTTTGCCCAAATTCAAGGTGGATGGTATGCATAAAGTGTGTGCAGCATGCCAGTTTGGAAAACAGTCAAAGGGCTCATTTCCACATGAGCGCAATGTATGTAAAAAGCCACTTGAGGTGGTGCACACAGATGTTTGGGGTCCAACCGATACTGCAAGTATACATGGTTGCAGGTATTATGTCTCTTTCATTGATGACCATACAAGGAAAGTATGGGTCTACTTCATGCGTAACAAAAGTGAAGTGTTTGGTCACTTTCAAGACTTCAAAGTCATGATTGAGAAGGAGACAGATATGCAAATCAAGACATTGAGGTCAGATGGAGGGGGAGAGTACTTCTCCAATGATTTTTCAGATTTTCTTCGAATGCATGGTATACGCAGGCAGTTTACATGCAGATATACTCCACAACAGAATGGGGTCGCAGAAAGGAAAAACAGGCACATTGCAGAGGTTGCACGTGCATTGATGAATGAGAAGAACATGCCTCATCATTTCTGGGCTGAAGCCGTAAATACAGCTGTGTACATTATGAACAGGACACCTACAGCTGCGGTGCATGATGTAACACCTGAGGAAAAGTTTATAGGTACAAAGCCTGATTTGGCACACTTGAAAGCGTTTGGCTGCATAGCTTATGTGCATGTACCAAATGAGTTGCGTAGGAAATTGGATCCTAAAGCAGAGAAATGTATTGTTGTGGGATATTCCCTTGAACAAAAGGGATACAGGTGCTACAATCCTACTACACGAGAATTACGAGTGAGCAGAGATGTAGTCTTTGATGAGATGAGCAGCTGGTACAGTAATGCACATGGCACTATTGGGGCTAATGTAAAAGATGATGTGGTTGTACAAAATGTGAGGCCACAGTCACAGGTTTTGAGTGGACCACAAGAGTCCTCTTCTCGTGGCTCTGTTGAGAAACCATGGAATGGTAGACTACGTACGCAGGTTACTCCACCAACAGGTACAGGGAATGTATCACGAAAAGGAAAGGAAAAGGTTGATGAACCTCCCTTTATGGTTGATGCATCATCAAGTTTTTCACATGTAGACATGGATTCAGATGGTTCTGAACAAAGTCTTGATGAGGAATTTGGAATTCCGGCTGTCAGGACACCTGGTGTAAGGAAAGTACAAGAAGATGCTAGAGGACAAAGGAGTGACCCAGGACCGCGCAGATCTAATAGAGTCAGAAATCCAGTTCAGAAATTGACTTATGATGGGTATCTAGCGCATCACCAAGCCTACATGGCTAAGGTGATACAGGATGTGGAGCCCACATGTTTTGAGGATGCAGTTGTTGAAAATGTGCATTGGGATGATGCAATGAATGAAGAGATGGCTGCATTGGAAGCAAATGACACATGGGAGTTGGTGCCATTGCCAAGTGGCAAGAAAGCTATTGGCTGTAAATGGGTGTATAAAACCAAGCATAAGGCTGATGGTAACATTGAGCGTCACAAGGCAAGGCTGGTCGCAAAGGGTTATGCACAGACGTATGGCATAGACTATGAGGAGACCTTTGCTCCAGTGGCAAAGATGACGACAGTGAGAGCTGTCATAGCAGTGGCTACATCTAGAGGATGGATTATGCATCAAATGGATGTAAAGAATGCCTTCTTGAATGGTGAGATGCAAGAGGAAGTGTATATGGATCAGCCACCTGGTTATGTCGATCCAGGTTACCCAGATTATGTATGCAGACTTCTCAAAGCTTTGTATGGTTTGAAGCAGGGCTCTAGAGCATGGTATGACAGGATTGCCAAGTATCTTGTCAGTATTGGTTTTAGGAGAGCTCATGCTGATCATTCACTCTATGTACGTGAGAGTGATGTGGGGATTGTGGTCATTACCATATATGTAGATGACCTTATTATTGTTGGTGACAATGCTATGGAGATTGACCATGTGAAGGGTCTTCTCAAACAGGAGTTTGAAATGAAAGATTTAGGCGAGTTGCGCTACTTTCTTGGCATTGAGGTGATCAGGACTCCAGAGGGTGTATGGCTATCACAGAGACAGTATGCTTTGGACATGTTGTCAAAGTATGGTATGGCTGATTGTAAGCCAATTTCTATTCCCTTGGATGTGAATGCAAAGCTGAGTGCAGAGAAGGGTGATGTTGTTGAGGATGTCAACATATACAGGAAGATTGTGGGTAGTCTAATCTACTTGACTATCACGAGGCCAGACTTGAGCTACACAATAGGGTTGGAGAGTCAGTTCATGCAACTTCCGAGGAAGCCACATTTGGATGGAGTACGACGCACACTTAGGTATGTGCAAGGTACTCTTGACTACGCATTGTTCTATGCAGCAGATGCACCATTAGCATTGTATGGGTATACAGATGCAGATTGGGCAGGTAGCATTGTTGATAGGAGATCTATGAGTGGCTTCATGTTCTCTTTTGGGAGTGCTGCTGTTACTTGGAGCAGCAAAAAGCAGCCTACGGTTGCTTTATCGAGCACAGAGGCCGAGTACAGAGGTGCAGCAGTTGCGGCGTGCGAAGTAGCTTGGCTACGCACATTACTTGAGGACTTGGGAGTGCAGGTGGACCAGCAGATTTTCATCCATTGTGACAACCTCAGCAGCATGCAGTTGGCTAGGAACCCAGTGTTCCATGCCAGGACCAAACACATAGAGGTCCATTACCACTACGTTCGAGAGCGAGTGTTGGCGGGCGACATCGACTTGGTCTACGTCAGCACAGAGGAGCAGATAGCGGATATCTTTACCAAGGCCCTCGGAGCTGAGAAGCTTCGACGTTTCCGGACTATGCTTGGACTCTGCGACATGCAGAGCTCGAGGGGGAGTGTTGAGATGTCGAGCTCTACACCTTGAGCTGGCATCCACTACGGGTCTTGGCCGCTTACGGCATTTACTCACTGGCGCGTTAGGTGACCGAAACGGAGGATCTTTGCCAGTGATTCTACAGTTGGACTACACTTATAGTGCCAGCCTAGTACGCTTCTAGCGAGTTCACACTCAGTGACCGCATGTACATATGTGCTACTTTTCAGCTTTAGCACTTAGTCATTTTGTACTCTCTTTTCTGTGAAGAAGAAGAAGAAGCTTTCCATCTCTGTGTGCTTTGTGCTTGTCTTGTGTAGCTCTCTTGCATCCTCATTCTTTACACTCTTCACCATTGTGTTCCCTATGCTCTGTACACCTTGCTCACCAATTTTCACTTGTTTTGGACTTTTTCTTAGGTCTCTAACTCCAACTCTAGAATTCTTAGTCTATCTGATCACTAGAAAATAGACATAGGATGACTTCCCAATGTCCAAAATCCACCAAATTTTGTGCGTAACCTCCTGAGAGTCTAAACAAGCTATGCTCCAGAGGGTTTTGAAAAATTCAGTTTCTTTGGCCTTACTTTGAGTCTATCGCGATAGACTCAGCAAGTACCCCTTTTATAGGTCAAACTTGAACTTTGAGTATACCACTGTGTTCCAACACCTCTCCTTAGTCCTCCTACCAATTTTCAAGTGGTTTGGACTTTTACTTTGTCAGTTAGACCAGATCTGGTGTTTTCTACAAGCTGAATCCTCTCAAATGGTCTTAGACCCACTTTCTGATGTCCAAATGACTTTAAACTTTTTATGGGTCCTTGATAGCACCTTTCCAAGCTATGCCACAGAGGTTTTTGAAAAATTTGGTTTCTATCACTGGGTTCTTAGTCTATCGCGATAAACTCACCAAGTATGCCAAAATGATATTTTTTTCAAATTTTCTCTTCACAGATGTGTTCCCTACCCTTTGTAGATCATGTATACCAAGTTTCACAAGGTTTGGAAATTTGGTCAAGTCCCTTTACCCAATTTTTCTGTGAAGTCTGACTCTAAACACCAGACTTGAGGTTTAGTGGTCAAGCAGGTGTCCAAGTACACTCAATTTTTGGGAGCAGCCTTGTATTGATGTGTTTTACCTGTGGTATGAGGGGTTTTGCCTGATTGTGAGTCTATCTCCAATTCATCAGTCTATCGCGATAGACTGAGCAGAGAGCCACTGGGAAGTGATTTTTTTCTCTGTTTTTGGACAGTTTGGTTCCCAATGCCCTTAGAAGCCTATCCCCAAAGTTTCATTCAATTTGGACTTCTTTTCCTTTGGATTGAAGCATTTCACAGTTCACTTTCTTACACTCAAAAAAAGCAAATTCCCACTTAGATGCACAAGCACTGATGCAAATGCTTTGAAATTTCACATACAAGCTCTAGAGCATATGCAAAACAAGGTCTTGAGGACCAACTTTTTTGAAAATTGCATATTTGGTTTCAGATTTTTGTTTTTTAGAGTTTTAGGGTTTTTTTTTTTTTTTGGATTGGACCAAATCTATGTTTTCCCCCTACCTTAAGGTCTCCAATGCAAAAACAAGCACTCAAATCGGCTTTCAAACGACCATTTTAGAGCACTTTTACCATAATCAGCACAATTCCGCCTTTTGTGTTTTCAAGCACATTTTCATGTCAAAATTGCTCTAGATCAACATCAGATATCCTACACTACCTAAAGTCCTACTTTGCATGGTTGAATGGTTGTTTTTGCTTTCTGGCAAGCAAACAGCCTCCTACTTACCTTTTGCGTTTTTCTTTGCGTTTTTTCTCTTTCAAGTTCTTCACAACCATAAGTCACAACCAAACACACAAACCATAAAACCTAATCTAAACACACAACAAAATAATATAACCATACCTCAACCTCATGGTGGACCACCTCGGCGAGACGCAGGCTCCCTGGCTATCCCTCAGTCAAGATCTCCGCTCTCTGACTTCCCACTAAGAAGGCAAATGGTGACAACATTTTAGAAAACTCTAGAGAAACTCTATACTATCAAACACGAGTGATGCGGTCTACGTTTGTTTAGGCGCTTCGTCCCCGGAAACGGTGCCAATGTTAGCGGGTATGCCGCGACGGACGATGGAGCACAGCGAGAACACAGACCAACAAACTGTCAATCCGAGGACGTAGCTGACTCGACTAGGGCATGGAGGCAATCTCTGGGTTGTCAACCCTGAGCTAGACACGAACAACACTCTACAGTCACTAATCCTACCACAACACTACCATAAAGCAAAGAAACAGACAACGCATTCTACGAAACACTACAAGCTCGAAACAGTCTCAAATCATATCAGAATGACTCGAAATCGGAGGGCAAGACTCACAAGGAGATATCCTATATGGCCAAACACCTAAACCCTGAAAACCATAATTGTAAGACCTCTAATCGCTGTCGCAATAGACTCAAAACAACAATTTCCAAAGTGTCTGAAACTGATCTGCAAAGACATCAACACGAAGAGCTTCTCGCCCTGATTCTAACGACTACTCGATCATTCAAAACGGATGTCGTTTGAGGTACTTACGACCAAATATAGCTCGTAGTAGGCAAGCTCGCGATGTGGTCCTCAGCTTGCATTGCTTGCGTCGACGCGAAGAGCTCCTCGATGCTAACACGCTCCTACTCTCATATCTGCAATGTGATTAGTGTGTTAGACGGTGTGTGCGTGAAGCTCACTACTGTGTGCTACAGAACCCACGACTGTATATTAATTGAGATAACGTAATTTTTTTTTTTACAAAGCCTTAGGTTTCAGCTTATATACAAAGCCTTCAAACCTAATGTCCGGCCAAATGACCTGAATTGTCCCTAGGCTTCTACAGAGCTTAATTACAAGAAACTGAGTTGGCTTTACTCATGATACAAGCATCTGCGGCCAAAATACAAGTGTTGATTTAAAATATGAGGTTCCCGTAAACATTACAAAAGTGGCCGCCGTAATGGCTCAAAATAATAATAACGGGATATTCGATGATGTCTATGAACTCGTATCTTCATGTTGCAGCATCCATCTTCATCTTCATTACTTCATCAACATCTTCATGTGGAATCTTTAGAATCTTTGAGGAATCTTAATGGAATCTTTGTGGAAACGTTGTTGAAAGGGCGTTCTTTCAATATTGAGCCCATTGGATCATATAGCTTGTAAGGTTTGCTTACATCACTATAGCCAACAAGCATGCATTTCCTTGACTTTTCATCATCAAGTTTCTTCTCTTGGAATTTAGAATATGAGAAAATGTCAAGAAACCAAAGACTCTCGGATGATGTAACTTTGTTGTTACCTTTTATAGTGCTTCATACGGTGTAGGAGACCTATTCATCAAGTAGCATGTTGTGTTGGTAGCTTCAACCCGATAACCATTGCTAGGTTCTTTGTCTTTGAGCATGCACCGGGCTACTTCAAAGAGTGTCCTATTCTTCCTTTCTACTACACCATTTTATTTGGGAGTGTAGCTGAAATCAAGTTGTCATTTGATTCCACGTTGAAGGAGGTATTGTTTGACATTAGAGCTTTAAGATTTCTATCTATCACCTTCTCAATCATCAAGTGGAAAATCTCAAACATCTGAAATACTTCACCTTGGACTTCATGAAGTAAGACCAAGTGTATCTTGAGTAATCATCAGTGAAACTTACATAATAAGTGTGACCACCAAGTGAGGGATTCTAGGTTGATTCACACATATCAGCATGGATCAAATCAATCGTTCAAAGCACTCTAGTTTTGCTCCTTGGAAACATGCTTCTAGATTGCTTTCCTAGGCAATATGCTTCACATAGTTCTCCAATTCTTTGTAAGGTTGAAATGCCCAAAATAATGCCTTGACTCTTCAACATACACATGTTATTGAAGCTTAAATATCCATACCTCTAATGCCATAACTCTGTGGGTATGAGAGGGGCTGATTTTCCACCATCAAAAGCTAAAAATGTTGAGGGTGCTTTTCCCAATTTAAAGAGTTTCCCATGCTTTTTTCCTTTGAAAATAACTTTTTAGTGACTATTTGGGTCTCTAATGAGGCATCGGCTCCCTTCAAAGTCCACTTTAAGACCTTTCTCTATCATAGCTCCAATTGAGAGTAGGTTCTTGGTAAGGGATGGTATCAAGAGAACATTTCCAAGAGTCTTCTTTATTCTTGTGCCAATTGAATGAGTATGTCTTCTTTATCTTAAGAGTAATATCTATTGTGTATATGGCTCCATTGTGAGTAGCATCTACATTAGAAAATACTCAGCATATGAGGTCATGTGGAATCTTGCTCCACTCTCTATCCACCATGGTTCCTCTTCACTACAGCTTGCCATTTCTTTCAAAGATAGCAATGATGTATCCTCTTGGAAGCAATGTGAGATTACTTCTCCATCTTATCCATCCATGTAGTTTGTTCATTTGAATGGTAGCTACCTCTACATCTTCCTCTTGCTCTACCTCTAAATGAATGGCTTCCATCCATCTTATCCATACATGTAGTTTGTTGATTTGAATGGTAGCTACCTCGACCTCTTCCTCTTGCTCTACCTCTAAATGAATGGCTTCCTCTACCATATGAAAATGAGTTACCTCCATAGGATTGTTGTCTTGGTTTTTGTTGGCCTAATGTTGTCCTCTTCCTCTTTGTGTGGTTGATCTTCCTCTTCATCTTGTCACTAAAGAGAGCCCTCTATTGGTATTTGGAGGTGATGCTTTTCCTCCATCATGTATTATCATCATGGATGCTTGCCTTTGATCTTCATCTCTAAGAATTTTTTCTATCTCATCAAGTGATGTCTTCTTTCTCAAGATAACAAGCCCTTGACCTAGGCCCTCATATCCATCTCTTAATCCATGAATATTGATTGTAGAGAGTTCATTATCTGAAATCTTGTCTCCCACATTTTGTTTAATATGCTCTTCATTGTGTCCCAAGCCTTCTTAGGAGTATTCACATCCATTAGATGGATGAGAATGTCATCCTTGGCACTCAACTTTATCATGTGGCTAGCAAACATAGCCTTATTTTCCCATTTCTCCATCTCTTGTTGAGTATAGTCTTTTGTTCTTGGTCTCTCCATAGAAACCATCTCCCAAAATTCTTGGAAGAAGAGTAGAGACTCCATCTTCACCAGTTTCCAATTTGCATAGTTGTTGCCATTACGCTTTTCAGCTCTCCCAAGTGTAATTTGTGTAGATTTGATTCTGCCTTTAACTTCTCACAAGTGATGTGATAAAGGGGGATTTTTACACTCACTTAAACTTAATCAAAGTCTCTCGTGTGTATGGATATTTGTGCCAAGATATATGAGAGAGGAGAACCATTATGTAAGCAAATGTATAAGAAATACAATAATATAATGAGGGGAATAACTTTAACATAAGCAAAATACCTTGGATACAATGTTGGTACTCTCAGGAACCAAAACTGATACTATAGACCACCAAAGCTTATACTATTGTAATAGAATCTTAAAATTAAAAAATAATAGCCGATAATAGAGAGCTAATAGTATCAAACAAATAATTTGGTTCTCTGGAAGTACCAAAGTTTGGTATTATAAGTATCAAATTTTCAGTACCAAATTTTGGTACTGGAAGTACCAAACCAGGTATTGTGAACCACTGAGATACATAGTACTAGTATTGAAAAAGAGACTCACGGGATGCTCTCAAACCCAATGCTGAATTTATAGACCCAAGTACTCACAATGTGTTTCCTTGATACAACACTCTATACAAGATGTTCTAATGCCTCACAACTATCGCTCTGTCTTCACTCGCTGCACTCTTTGAGTACCTCTTTCTACACCTAGTGTAGTGGTACATATTTATATAGATGTATCTCTTCATCTTGACTATAGCTCATGGATCCATTTGATAGGTAGCTTCTCCATAATATGGAGAACTTTTCTTCTTCACAATCCATCAAGAGATCATGGTTGTATATCTTGGTAGGTAGATTCCAAATTGGTATGCTAGCTCTTCTCCGCAGACCGATGCTCTGTATTGGGGCGACAAAGGATCTGTACAATCTATGGATAGTCAACCCCATTTGCTAAGAACACTACCGTCCTACATGGGAGAGTACGAGACCAAGTCAGATGTGGTTGCAGTCCCATCACAGAGACTGTCTCCCAACAAGGCCATCGATTCAAAGGGGCTAGTAGATATTCTATATATCTACCCCAGTCACCTGTAAAATAATGTTAGTCAAGTTGCTCATAATAAGACCAAACATGTGGGCTAATGTGGGTAAATGTCTAGAGAAATTTGGTGTAAAAATCCCAATGACTCAAATCGAGGAAGGCATCAAAGAGCTTGAAATGCCTCAACTAAATACTAGGCCAGTGCCATTAAACAAGGTAGGCGAGTATTACGAGGGAGAAGATGGAAACACCACCCTTCCTATGGAATTCAATGGTGTAAAAACCATGGAAATCCTTGACAGTGGAGTTGGTGTGGCCATTGCAACCAAAGAGGTTTGGAAAAAATGGGGAAAACCTGCCTTGATATCCACACGAATGACCCTGCAGCTTGCAGACGGACACAAGGAAAAGCCCATAGGACTCCTAGAAAAAGTACTTGTTACTTCTTGTGGCATTGAATATGAACACACTTTTGCTGTTGTTGACTTTGGCAAGAAGAACAACTATGACATCATTCTGGGAAGACCATTTATGCGACAATTGAAAATGGTCCAAGATTGGGGTTATGACCATATATACCTGAGACATATGGAAACCATAACAAAGATAAACTTGAGGGACCATAGCTATAGGGATGTGACGAGAACACCGGTAGAGGAGTTTGATTCCTCCACAGTAGCAGGATCAGAACTTCCAGCTTGGTTAGGTAAGCCTAAAGAACTGTGGATGTGTGGAGCTTCACAATGTGGTAGCTTGAAATGTGAGGAATGTATCCTAGAACGGGCTATAGAGAATATGGACTATATCCCAGAACCATTTCTTGAAGAAGAGTTAGAGCCTTTTGGATGGGAACACATTTGGCTACTCTAGACGTGTGCGCCGTGGAGGATGCTCCCACAACAAAGTTTTGTGATGAAAATGGCTATGATGTCGTTCCTTATTTTGCAGTGAGTGTAATCCAGGAAAACGAAGAGAACCAGACATCAACAAGCTCTCGAAATAAAGAACAAACAAAGAAATGTGGAGAATAAAAAGATGAAGAAGATGACGAGTTCTATGACTCTGTAGAACACTTCGAGCTTCAAGAAGATCAACGACCCGGGAATCAATGTCATCTCTACACGAATAAAGTGCATCAAAAGTGGATTCCAAAGTCCTCGGTGAAGACACAGCCACCACAAGCATCCTCATAGATGGTTCCTAATAAGGATGCAAAGACTCAGCTAGGAGGAATACGACCAGAGCAACGAGCTAACAATGCTCCAATCAATGGGCTAGAAAAGTCCTCCAAGAAACTACCACCCACGAGCAAACAGACAGTAACTTTCCACTACCAGCCAAAAAATCAAGGGAAAGTACAAGAAGTCAACCTTGCTGAGGATAGTAGCGATAGTGATGAATCTTACGACATCCCCTATCATCAACTGAGGCCATCACTATCACCAACCGCTTCAGCAACAACCATGACAGGTCAAAAGAACAGGACAACAAGTCAAAGCCAAAAAGCTCGACAAATCTGGATACCAAAAAGCTAGATCGGCCAAAAACAAATATGGATCAAGAAGACAAAGATCTCTAATGACAAATCACAAGATCCAACACCAAAACAAAAACAAGGAAAGCGTGCACGAACGGGTAAGAATATCACCAAGTCGCAAGATTTCACAACTCAGGTTTGGGCTCCAAAGAAGTTGATTCAAGCACAAAAAAGTCAGGAATTCATTTGGATTCCAAAACAACCACAGTATCAACTTTCAAAGCCTGAATCCCATCACCAACCAAGCGTACAAGGGCTGAAGCAAAGACCACTGTTGACTCACACAACAAAAAGGTGGATCCCAAAGAAGTCTCTTCAAACAAAAACAAAGCACGGGAAAGTATGGGTTCCCAAACGAGCATCAACAACAAAACAACCAATAATCGCAAAGAAATGGGTCCCAAAGAAGAACAACCAAACTGCTGTCAGTGCATCGCCGCTTGAATTCTTACAATTCTTCCTACGATTACAGTACAGTTAGAAGAGAGCAAGTCGCTTCAATCAAGCAACGATACAGGAGCTTGAATTCTTACAATTCTTCCTACGATTACAGTACAGTTAGAAGAGAGCAAGTCGCTTCAATCAAGCAACAATACAGGAGCTTCAAAGACCATTACATTGCTTAGAATAGGAACCCTCGCCAACAAATGCCAATAAGAAAATTGCTTATAACCACAACTTGCACAACATAAATCTTTTCCATGCATTGACTGTGTATGCATAATAGGGCTACATTACAAGGCCTGCATAGGCACAACTTTTACTTGCCCAAGCACAACACATACCCTTTGCGATACCCTGTCGTAAAGGATGACTCCAAATAGGAAGGGGGGAGGCATTCTGAATGCGGACCTAATATTATGACTATTAGAGGGCAATGTTTTGTGAGATGCATTGAATTTTTGCGTTTTATTGTGGTAAATTTTTGACGAAATTTAGAGTATATGCCCTCATAGTAGTGTTATAGAGGAGTATGGGGACAAAATCCATATATGAGCCCCTAGGGACATGTGTATAGTGTACATAGCATTTAGATTTCTATTTGAATGATTTTTATTTTGTTGAGTTTTTTTTTAAAAGATTTTCTTTGTTTATTATTAAGAAAAAATCTTTAAAAATCCATAATCCACATGAAGAAAAGACTGACGAGAGGCCTGAGCACTACAAAGAGAAGAAGGTACGGGGAAACTTCACGAAGTATGTCTCAGTAGCCACTACAACAGCCAAAGAACTTGTCACAAAGTAGTGTCAACATGCAACCGACAAGTCATACAAGTCAGAGTCGAGTAGCTAAGCCACAAAATGAGTGAGATGTTAGTCCCAAAGCTTCAAGTAATATTCTCTGTGGTCTAAGTGTCTTAGCTATTCTAGGTACTGCTCAAGCTAGAATAGTTGAGCATATTTACGTTGTGTCGCTCATGCTGGTATAGGTGAGCAAAAGAGTCGAAGTCTAAGTACTTAAGTCTGGTGAAGTGAAGGAGAAGGTCCAAAAGACACTCACGTACTGAGCACGGTGAGATACGAGTGGAGAAACTTCTACATCGAAAACCCTTCTTGGAAAGGTGGAAGCTATTGAGACATCTTTTGATGTCACATGTACTACATTTATTCCTCGAAACACCCATCATCTCCTTCTTTCACATTGCATGCTTTTGTTGACAAATTTCTCATATGCATATAGAGTGTCCCATAATTGGCACTTGCATCAGGCACTCTTTCCGTGTTTCACCCAAGCACTCACCTTTCATGAACATGTACTTCACGTTCAACTACTCAACTCCAATAAGAGCGTATACCAAAGGTATTTTTTTCCCACCGGGTTTTTTCCCTTTGGTCATCCAGGTTTTAGACCCTAATCTAAAGACACCTATCACCATCCTCTTGTACATATTCCTTCTACATCAACAATAAGGAAATGCTACTCAAATCAATTGACAAATGAATTGGAGCACCAATTTCAGATCATAGCATACTTCTCCTCAATGGTGAGTCAAAGAATGGCCTACAATAACAAAGCTACAGACAACACTAACAACATGATTGCACAGGAACAAAGAAGTCCCCAATGACAAAGAGCAGACATAAGGGTAATCAGAGGATCTCAAAAGCTTGTCCTTGATAATGCGCATCGAATGCTCAACAGGGTTTTGAACCTCAAATTAGAATAATTAAGTCCTGGATTCGGCCTGACAGACAGACTTTGCATTGGAGTGCAACTTGGCCTAAAGAAGTTATGGGTTTAGCCATACAATTTCTACAAAATCCTTACAAAGTTGTCATTGGATCACAAGATCAGAAAGCCAATCACTCAATTCTACAGATTGTAGAAGTTGTTTCTGAGAATCACAAATAGTCCAAATTGACAGATTTGCTGGAGCAAATGATGGATGGATCTTTCTCTATCCATGATGATAAGAGTCAAGTTAAACGACATTGGGGTTCTTTTTGAATTTAGATCTGGCAGTAGACCTATAATAACAGAAACAGATGCTGCAGCTCGGAGTGTGGATGTGAAAGACATAAAGTTCGTCATCAATTATGATTTTCCTGAATCATGTGAAGACTATGTACATCGGATTGGACGAACAAGACAAGCTACTGCAAAGGCTATAGTCTATACTTTCTTTACAACAACAAAACGATAACAAAGACCACATCGCCATCGACAATCAGGTCATGTCGGGGACGACATGAACGCAGAAGGGGGGAATGTTGACTGCTGGGTCAACAACACAACATAACTCAAGTTTCATACCAAAGTCTTATCTTTTGCGAGTTATGAAATGCTGCGGATTATGGCTATAAACGTCATTTGTAATGAGTAGTTATTCTAGTTTTAGAAGCCGGGATGCAATGGCACTTCCAGATTGTAAATACAAAGCCATTTGACCTTTTCAACCCCATTTTTGGTTAAACCTAAGGTAGCCTTAGTATATAAGGTACCTAGGTCATTTTGTAAGGAGACTTTTATCATAATCAAAACTTTAGCGCTGCCGTCTACTGTGTGTGAGAGAGAAAGAGAGTGAGCGTGAGCTTCATCCTCTCGCTACGCCCGGCTCGATCAACACATTGGAGATCCGACTGCACCATTGCTGTAGGCTCGAGGAGAGCTACGCGACAACGCCAAGCATTCCACGCGAGACGAAGCGCACACGCCGACACATCTACGAGCTATTTGTGGCCGTAAGTGTATCAAACGATGTCTGTTTTCTATGTGCTAGTAGTCTATAGAATCGTGGACACATAAGCTACGCATAGGTACTCATAAATTTTACTTATGGGCACTTTCAAAATTCTGTTCTGTCATCCTACGCGTTTTCCGCAGATGGGTTTAGAGTGAGGGTTTTGAGTGTAGAAGCTTAGGGACAGATGTATCCTAGTGAGGGGATGGTGTTCCTTAAGTTTCGTACAAATCTGGCATGATTAGGTGAGTTACCTTCCGTATGTGTGTACGTGGCTATGTGGTGTAGTTGAGGGCAGTGAGATTCTTGATTGTGGTTTAGTTGGCCTTCCGGAGTGTTGTATGTGTAGGATAGTCTCAGCTTGACAAGCTAAAGAGATTTCCTCAGTGTGCCTATCGTGTCATCTGTGTCCTCGATTGACATTATGTTGATCTAGGTAGTGTTTGCGTGCACTTAATGGGTGTGTGAGTCGCTCCCCTCCAACAAGAAATCAGTGTATTCCAAGAGACGACATCACAATCGAGCAAATGGCACGTGGTGAGTGATTCGAGAGAGAAATGGGCAAGGGTTGGAAACTCGTGCAGGAGGCACGCCAGCTAGTGCCACGAGGAGCTAGGGCAAAAGAAGCTTTAATTAAAATTTGAAGTGCACCTCCCAAGCACCATCGAGGCAGGTTTGAATTGGTTAAATAGTAAAGACCCTTACTCTCCACGTGGCTATGTGAGTAAGGAGAGGAAGGTGGCAAGCAATGGCAACTCGCGCAGAAGCTAGGCCAGCTGGCACCATGAGGAGCTAGGACAAATAAGATTTTCTAAAAATTGAAGTGCACCAACCTAGAGCTTCTTGGCCCTGCCCGAGTTAGACATATCTAGCAATCAATGCATTCCAAGAGACGACATCACAAATGAGCAGATGGCAGGTGGTGGGAAAGTTGAGAGAGAAAGGTGGCAAGCGCTGGCAACGCATGCAAGAGGCACGCCAGCTAGTGCCGCGAGGAGCCAGGGCAGAAGAATCCTTTCTTAAAAATTGAAGTGCACCGCCCAAGCACCATCAAGCCAAGTTGAATTGGTCATAGTAATGATCCTTACTCTCCACGTGGCTATGCGAGCTCAAATCCAATTATGAATAGTTGTTTTAGTCTCATTTTATAGCAAGGCAAGGATGTGGTGGAGGAAAACCTGGCTTTTGAGTCCTAAAGCGTCCTTTGGCAGAAAACCCGCTATAAGCGCAACAAAATCCTGGTGATTTCCATTGGCTAAAGTATCCTTGAATAGGTGGAATTCAACTCTGTAGAACTTTTCAACAATTGGGTCCTCGTCTGTCATCACGGTTTGTGGTTGGAGGAAGCTAAGCTCTAGCCACTCCATCTGAGTGCACCTCCCTTGCTCTATTTGGAGGCGCCATATTTCTGATAACTGAAGCCATACATATCATTGCTATTGATGCATGCTCCCGCTCTCTAGCCGCAATATGTCTCTCTCTCTCTCTCTCTCTCTCTCTCTCTCTGTGTGGTAGTCTTACTCATTTTTTCATTGGGAGAGCCTCCTTTCAGGAAGATGTAGGCCCCCTAGTCTTGCTGGGGCAATGGACAGTGTGGCACTTGATTCTATTTGACGACAATAATGAGGGTGATGATGATGCTGGCGATGTAGGTGAAAACTCATTAGGTACTTGCTTCTACTTCTCCTCGCATAATTAGGTGTTGAAGGTGAGGCTCGAGGAGGAGCATCAGCTACAAGAGGCCCTGCTGCTGTCAAGTTGGATGTTGAAATGGCCCATTACTTCAACATCCAGTCTATGGCCGTCACCTCTTGCAAGTCTCTCTATCCTTGGAGTCTCTCGCTCCTGATCGCTCTCTCTCTCTCTCTCTCTCTCTCTCTCTCGTGCGTGCGCGCACTGGGTGATCACTGACTTTTCTCGCTTGTCCACTGTGTCACCTCACGCAGAGCACGCTAGCCTAAATTGCAAAAGCTCTCGGATGAAGCTTGTAGCACCACATGTCCAGGGGAGGGGCCAAAATCCCTTCCCCCATTATAATAGGATAGATAGATTCTAAGCGTGCTAAGTCAACACTTACTTTGTTTATTCTAAGTGCTCCTTTTTTGTGACTCCAAGCCTTTGGCATGTGCCTATCATAAGCACGCTTAGGTTCCCCAAGCTTTTCTTGTTGCAATGCTTTGCATCTTTTTGCGATTAGGTTCGTAGTAGGTTATTTTATTTTGTGCTTATTTTCTCCTTTGGGGCACAACATCCACTTAAAGGGATGTAAATGCAAGAGCAAGTCACCTCGGAGTGCATTTTGGGAAGATAAAAATTCCCCCAAGCCTTCTTATGTCGAGGCCATGCTGGGAGCCAAGGGACAGGATAAGAAATCCCTGCCTTACTAGGGAGGGAAAGATCCTAATGGTAATCTAGAAGCACACATAGTGTTGGAGTTGCGGGAGCGCAAGGTTTTCTTAAAAGCACAGCTCATTGCAATCCAATGTGAGCTATCAAAAGGAGCTTCAGGAAACCACAAGAGATCATTTGAGGATGCAAGGAGATTTGTGTCTGATTCAAGTCAATCAATTGGACAGAGAGACATTCAAACTCTGAAGAAAAGCCTGCCACATTTGGTTGAAGTGCAAAATGCGTGCACAATATTAGTCCCACCAGCATTGGTTAAAAGATAGCTTGCCACAGTGGCTAGCTCAACCTTGGTGTTTGGCTTTATGGGTAGGGTTCCATCTTAGGCTTATCTCAACAGGTGGTTGTCCAATCCTGTGGTCCTCAACCATGGCAGAACAATTGGCTACATTCAATACTTGACCAAAGGGCTCTACACTGTTTTTTCAACGACCCAACTGTAGCTGACAAAGTCCTGAAAAAAGACCATTGTACCTTAACGGCTCCCCAGTTTGCGTTCTACCGTGAAATCCATCCTTCAAATCTCTAGAGTCCTTATGTGTCTGATCTGGGTTGACTTTGTCAACTTTCCAATATCATTGTGGGATAACCTTAGAGACCTTGCAAGTACCTTGGGTATTCCTCTATTCGTACCAGTACATACAAAGGTGGGGACTACGACAAGCAAGGTGTGCATATGTTGGGATTTATATAAGCCTCCTTTGGAGAGCATGGTAACTAACATAGGGATATGTTTAAAAGTGATCCCTCTCAGATTTGATACATGTTTGGAACATGGTTCAAGTGTAACGGGTTTAGCCACTTTGTGATAGACTGCCATCTTAATGGTGCGAATGAAGTAGTAGATGGTGGGGCAGAAAAGGTACAAGCAACCACATCCAAAGAACCGATAGTTTCCAACATGGAAGTCAAAGGTGAAAAGCAAGGTGAAGGTGGGAGCAGCACTAAAAATGTAGTGATTGAATTTGAGAAGATGAGCACTCATGTGGACACCCCTCAAGACCACTCTACCAAGAAGGGCACTCATGTGGACACCCCTCTGGACCACTCTACTACTGAGCCAAGTTTAAATGTTAGCAGCATTCAAGCCACTCCAAGATTACAATTCTCTGCTTTCCCTATTATCAAAACACCATTGAGGCCTTGTCAAAAAATTGCCTTGGCCCCTAGGACAAAGACAATGGATGAGGGCTAGCAACAAGTCACTGTGATCAAGTGCAAGCGAGGGAAAACATTGGTGCGTAGCAAATTCTACCACAAGGAGAACCCCTTGATAGTCAGTAATCCCCCATTCATGTGGGAAATTTCTTTGAGGTAATTTAGTCCAAGAATTTGAGGGGCCTATCTACCTCAAAGGTATCCTTCTCATGACTAGCAATGGAAGAGGCAGGCATCACTAGAGACAAGGGTAGTCCTCAGGTGATATGGAGAAGGATAAAAAAAGAGAGTTGGCAATGAATGCCATGATGCAGGATGATGGAGAAGCCCGGGAATTTCGAAGCTGACGGTGGAGCTCCCATGCAGCATGATCAAATGGTTCTCTAGACGTGGAGGAGTTTGTCCCGCTCTCTCAATAAGGGAGGACCTACATATTCAGTCCTAGAATGTGAAGGTATAAAATCAGCCAAAAAGAGCGCTCTGCTTTAGGAGGAGGTCGCAAAAGTAGCCACAAATTATTGGATTATTCAGGAGCACCATCTTGATGACTCTACTTGCAGGAGCACCATCTTGATGACTCTACTTGCAAGAAGTAGGAAATAGGGAATAAGATGATGTTTTACAATGATGGAACTCTTGGGTTTAGTGGGGTGCTCTCCATTTTTTATAAGCAGTCGGAGCCGCAATTAGAGCTTAACCATGCCTTAGGGAGATTCCTTGGGGTAAGAGTTAAGTGGGATGGACAATTTATTACCATTATTAACATTTATGCTCCATGTGGTGCTAATGGGAGATCCAAACTTTGGGTGGATATAAGGGATCAACATCTAGAAGGAGACTAGTGCAACATGGGCAATTTCAATATGGTGGAGGATCAAAAGGAAAAAACATCGGCTAGCCTACTACCAGGTTCTAAAAAGTCCAAATGACAAGCACTTTGTGAGAAATGGGCGTTGCCCAACTTGTGGATTACTAGTCCATGGAGCAGCTATCCTGGCTGGATGTACACAAGCCTCCAATATGCCAACACAACTTCCCATCTTAGTAGGTGCTATATCTCCTATCAAGTGGATTGGCTTCCTCCTTCTGTGATGTTGTGTATCGATACCTCCAAGAGTATGTCGGATCACTTGCCCCTTGGGATTCACATAGCGAGGGCCAGTAATGGCGCTTGCTCCCTAGAGGGAAGGAAGAAGAAACTAGTATAAGGGGAGCATCTCTTTAAGGACCCTCTCTTCAAGTCCCTTGCTAAGAAGGCTCCCTTGAAACTGAAGGATGATGTGGATGCAACAGACCCCCGCCCCTGGTCCTCCCTAGTGCGTAACATCCAATCAATGAAAATTTCTCAAGAGGTCACAAACAAGGAGCTAGAAGAAGAAGTAGAGGAGTTCTCCAAACAAAAGAAATAAGGAAGAGCTTCTGAGGTGGATCATAAGAAATGGCTTGAGGCCAACGTGCTAGCCAAAGAGCTTGTCCTCAAACCCAACCTTGCCAACCAGGCTTACTTCTATAGAGCTCCTAAGGTTGAAAGAAGAAGGGATTTTAGTTCAGCAATCACCGATAGAAGGGGGGATGTAGTAAGAGACCAGAATGGCCATCTCATTCAAATTATTGATCAGCCAAAAGAACAGTCATAGGGGGTCGAGGAGGCCAAAGACCAACTTCTTGGTACTGTTAAGTGTGGTGTTCTGCTAGTTGAAGCAAAAGCTTTGGAGATTCCTATTTTAGTCAATGAATGTTGGATTTCCTTGCAAGCAATGGGGAATGAAAAGTCCCCTTGATGGGATGAACTAACAACCAAATTTTTCAAAAAATTCTTGGAGGATCTTAAAATTCCACTAGTGCAATTTGCAAACAGGGCTCTCTTAAGGGACAGTTGGATGCCAACCCCAAAAAGGGGCTAATCAAACCTATTCCCAAATAGGTGATTTCTTTAAGGTTGGCTCCAATCTTGAACAAAATCATCAACCCCCCCCCCCCCCCCTATCAACATGGATTCATCAAAGGAAGTTAAATTTATGATAATATCTTGGCAACCATGCTCAACATTGAGTATGCTAATTTCACCAACCAAGAATGTATCCTCCTTCAACTTGACATGGATAAGGCTTACGACAAAATCTTGTGATCATACATTGCGGCTGTCATGAAGGCTTTGGGTCTTGGAATCAAAATGTGTGCAATAGTTCACATGCTTGGGGAGGGAAGTTACTTTGAGATGCTCTTCAAGAACAAGATTGTGGGAATGTTTGAGGTCAAGCGTTCGATTAAGCAAGGTTTCCCCGCTGCTCTTTGATATTGGCTCTCACCCTCTGGTAACCTCGCTCAAGAACAATGCGAAAAAAGGGGAAATTCAAGGTTTATCACTTTCAAGAGGTAAAAAATTGCTTGCAAAGTTACTTGCAAACAATTCTATGCTCTTCCTTAAAGCCAAGCGAGAAATACATTGAGATTTTCCAACTATTTCCTATTGCTTCTGACTCTATGTGCAATATTGAGAAATCAAGATTGATTTCTCTCTTTGAAACTATTTGTTTGACCCCGCGGGATGGTCTGAGGAAGTTATTGGTAAGGACACTATGTTTAGGCATTGGTCAAGGTAGTTTACAAAGCGGACGGTTTTTCCCAACTCACCAAAATATGGAAGAAAAATTGGTGAAAAGAGCATTGGCAAAAGAGCATTAGTGCCGTCTGGGAGATTAAATGGCCTAATTACATGAATTTATTTATCTGAAAGGTGTTGTGGGGAGCCATGCCTACTAGGATTAAGCTTCACACTAAAGGGATTGGGATTGGCATTGACACTTGCTCTAGTTGTAGATTGGCTTTTGAGGACCCCCTACTTCTGTTTATTAGCAAGTGCCCTACCTCACGGGGAGTGGCCGCTAAAGTTTGAAAATGGGTATGAAAGCCTTGGGAGATTATCTTCTAAGCGGATCACCTAATCCTAGTAGGGCATAGTTTTCAAACCAGGGGTTTCTAATGTACACCCAAATCTTCAAATTTTGCTACCTTAAACATGTTTGGAACTAGGAACCTTTGGTCTTCAAGGCAAAACGGGTTGGGCTCAATTTGATGATATTGTGCTTCTGAGCACCAAGCTCATTCATGTTGTAGTAGGTAAGAGAGGGACAACAATTAATGTTAAAGAGTGGAACCATGCATTGATTTTCGTAGACCACTTGAGAGGCTTTCAACAAACTATTGCTTCACGCCTAGCCCTTGTTATGAGTGCAATTATTATTCATAGAAAATACTTGCTGAGCTTTATCTAAAACCTTTTTAGCGCTTTTAGTGGTTACACTAAAAGCGTTCTTTCAATGGATACATTATAAGCATGGTTTTAGTGGGAACATTATAAGTGCTCTTTTTTAAAAAGCTCAACCACGGGGTCGAGAGGTGCTGCATGTGGGAAGCCTCCTCAAAATGGTTGAGTCCTTTTGCAGCTGACTCCTCCCAGTGGACTTTGTCTTCCTGCTGGAGGGTAAAAAGCGTGGTACTGACCACTGTTCCCACATGCAAGAGCCCATGACAAAAATTTCAAGCCGGCCCTGTTTGGCGAGTGAACAATGGTAGAAGAGATTTTGCACGGGGTTAATGTGTTTAGTCAAACTGAAGGTGGTGATGGAGCCTCAATCTAAGTCAAATTTAATTCTGACAATGTTCTACAAAACTTGAAGCCATGCAATGCAAAGTATGTCATGCTCTATTTCATGGGCAAGCGGCGAATGACCACCCAAGGCCTCTCAGAGTGGGCATATGCAGTTTTCGACAATAGGAATGAAGTGCAACACTTTACAGTAGTAGGCAAGGGGTTTTATGATGTCATGGGGTCCTCAAAGCACGCAGTCCAAGATCTAGTCATAACAGGAGGACTTTGGGGTGCTTCATCCTTTGCATATTTCATGCCATGGACCCTGGAGTTTTGTCCTAATGAAGAGATCATGCACTCGTGTCGTGGGTCACCTTCAAAAAGTCTCCCAATCTAGCTGCATGAGTACGTTTAGTCTATTGTTGCCAAGTTGGGTCAGTCGCTCTTTATGCCCAAGTTACATCATTAAATTGAATAGCCTGAAATTGGTAGAGCTTGAAGGGAAATCGAGTAGCTAACATCAGGTCTAAAGGAAGCAAAATTGAGCCCTAAAAGGGCAGATCTTAGTTTTGCAATTGAGTAGCATGCAAAGTCTACCTATGCTCAAAACAAAAGCATATGAAATTTTGCAGCAAGGAGAGCTTGGGAGTGTGTGGGTGTGTGTGATCTCTCTCTCTCTCTCTCTCTCTCTCTCTCTCTCTCTCTCTCTCTCTCTCTCTCTCTCTCTCTCTCTCTCTCTCTCTCTCTCTCTCTCTCTCTCTCTCTCACACACACACTCTCACACGCACACACAATACAACCTCTCAAGTATAGCGCTAAAGCTAAGGTAGCATTGAAAAAATGGGGAGCTCTTTAGCTTGAAATCGAGTAGAGAGAAGCGTTGTGGTCAAAAAATCAAGTAGTAGTAGCTTTGATTGTGTGGTAGTGTGTGCACATGTATGTGCACACACACACACATACACACATTGGTCGATTTTTTGATGTTGTCTTGATTCTCTACACATTGCAGATTAAGGTACTAAGCTACACTGCAAACATAGGTAGCGAGAAGAAGAATTGACTTTTTTCTTTTTTCTAAGGGTGTGTTCTCTCTCTCTCTCTCTCTCTCTCTCTCTCTCTCTCTCTCTCTCTCTCTCTCTCTCTCTCTCTCTCTCTCTCTCTCTCTCTCTCTCTGTCACACACACACACACACACACACACACACACACAATCTCTAGCTTCAGATAACGAGAGAGAGAAGACTCCACGTGGCTACAAAGGGAAAGAGAAAGAGTTTGGGATCTCTCTTAGCTGAGAAGCAACAAGAGAGAGAGAGAGCGCTTGGTGCACGCATGCACACATACACACACAGGTGTTGTGTATGTGAGCATCAATGAGTACGCATAGTAATTTCTCTGCATCAGTCTCACATACCCTGACGGATTTGGCATAAAGCAAGGGAGGGAGAGAGAGCACATTGGATCTCCTTTGATGCGCCTACGGCTTTGACTATCACATTTTTTACTTTTGGCCCATTCTTCCTGGCTTGGCATTGGCTCAACAACACCTTGGGCATCAACCGGCTATGGAATCAATGAGCACGTTTGTTTGGCGGTGAAAGACCGCATCAACCAAATTTTCTTGGCTTCAACATAGCCATTGCAAACACAAGTGTTTTGGTTCTTGTCCAGCGTTACCTTGCCATTGAATTTCCTCCCGCACCCATTTTGAAGCAATTTACTCCGACGGTTTCCCCTAGAAATTTCAGCCTTGACATAGCAATTTTGGCTTCAACAATTTCCATTTTCCATCTTTGACGATACACATTGGACACATACAGCTTCAATAGACCATTTCAAAGTGGAGTTCCCACGAGCAAGCTTGGCTCTTGGATAATGTTTACGACCACAAGTGGCTGGTTGCTCTATGTGTTTGGTTTTTTGTTAACGTGCTTTCCAATTGACGAGGTAGTGTGCCAGATTCCAGGTGTTTCGCTCATAGGTTGTGCATTCCTTCTAGTGCTTGCAGACTATGCAGCATAGGTAGTGCTCATGTATGACTATGTGGGTCACTTCAAAGAGTAGTTTTAGTGCAATTTTGTGCAATTATTCTATGTATGCACATGCGGATACATCGTGAGTGAGGTCTGGCTTCCAAGTTGCGAAGCCACATGTTTATAGGGATTTTGGGTAGGTGCAGTCATCCATAGAGCCACTCGTTCAATGATCTAAATTTCTAGGATTTTTTGGTAGTTTATGTATGCCACATGTGGATTTTTCTATTGAGACACTGAGTGTCTATTCATGCTTTATTCGGATTTTGTGAGATTTTTGAGTTTTTACTCAGTTTTCAGGGGAAACTCTCCATTTTTCCCAGATTCTATTTCTTGTGTGTATCTGCAATTTACTCTCTGATGGTTTGGTGGTTGAATTTGACTCCCACTTTGATAGGTTTCATCAGTTACGTATGCTCTCGTGGCTATAGTATAGGTAGTCACAGGCTTTACAGGTTCTACAAGTATTTGTAGATCGTTGGAGGTAATTTTCTTCTGGGATTTGTGTTGAGAACTGTTTATTCACTATGTGCTTTACGCTCAATTGAGATGTTTGTCCTAGATTGTCTTACTTAGCTAAGTGACAATGTTTATGCCTACAAGTTGTGTAGTTTTTTATGCATATGCAAGCATCAATTTTGATGCAATTGATCATGGTTTTCATGATTGTGTAGTACTCGAGTGATCTCCGATTTTGTTGCCATTTTGGCATGTTTTATGGTTGAGATTTTTCTTGAGTTTTTGCTCAAGTTATCGGGAAGACTCTACAAGATTTCTCCCAGGATGTCTTGCCATAGTTTGTTTTCTTGGCATCCATATAGCAAATATATGTGATAGTTTAGAGTCCATAGTGATCACTCCTGAGAGATGACTGTCTTGCAGTTGTCAATATATGCGATGTTGGCATTGTTGTCACACAATGCACATTAGGCACCATTGCCTCAGAGGTATGAGGTAGGCTACAACAATGGATATGTATTCATGATGCAGATCAGGCTTTAACACATGCTAGGTTGGTGGATTTATATGCCGATGATAGTGATGTCACATTCACCTTTAACATTCCTCCTACTTGCATGGCTTCAAGAGGTGACACTTCTCCCTATTGGCTGCTAGATGAGGATATAATTTTCTATGTCACACCACATTGTGAGTGTGACGTAGAAAATTATATCTCTATAAGACAATTAGCAAATTGTGCATGTCAGATATTTCTTAGAGAGTATTCCTTTTGGATGTATTGTAGATCACCAATGATTGCCAAGGGAGCCCAAAGTGGCTTGGTATATCCTATGCATGTATCTCAGGTACAAGACAACATGTATTTAAGGTACAAGACAATATAGTCTTGGTTTTTTTGATGGCATGTGTTGAGAGATGTGATTTTTCTCCTTTGTGGGTGAGATCCACCATGCTCACAAGACAAAGATTTTTAGCTATGCAAGACATGCCAGAAGACTCTTAGAGATAGAGGTGGAGCGGGAGCGCTCCAGTGAGACACAATACGTGTTTTTAAGTATGTGCAGACAGGGTTAGAGCATGTCTACTCCCTAAAGAAACAAGGAGAGATTATACACATGGAGCTCTTTGATATGCTCATGCTAGAGGTTACTGTGTTGATGATAGGACACATAGTTCCACATATGGATGAGAGGGACATAGCCTTCCCAAGTGTCAATGATGAAACATCCATACATGATGAGTAGTTCTAATGATGCAGTGCATGCGGATAGCATAGGGGAGGCTATTATATCCAGGTTTATGCAGATCTTGTCAGTGTTTGGGCATCTCATCTACAACCTCCTAATGTCAAGGACTAATCTAACAGTTGCAGTGGGAGAGTTTGTAGCAGGGATTTCTAGTCATACAGTGACTACCACTAGCATGATGCATTATGGAGCTATGTAGACCATACAAACTTATCTGCGGGATTGGCATGTAGGCTCTAGCATGAATATTAGATACACATACTCACCTATCGCTAGAGTTGATATGACCTCAATACAGCTACATGTAGATACGTATACTCGCCTATCACTAGAGCCAATATGGCCTCCATATGGCTACATGTAGATCAACTAAGCGATCCAGTGTTGGGTGCAGTTTGAAAGAGTCTCTCACCTATTTTCTTGTACATACTAGTTGTTTAGATAGTAGGACCCACTCATTGGTGCATTGCCTTTAAGTGGGAGTATGTTGGGCTAAAGGCATTACGTCTCCACCCATGGCAAGTGGCCGCTTACCCTCGGCCAACCGTCTACCCACTGATCCATTCCCTTATTCTTGTTATACCTAAAAGCATAGGGAGCTCCTCCAACTTCTTGGAGGCATGCTCCACCCACACAACCAGGGATTTTATAATCATGTGATCACAATTTTTTTTTTGTTAATAACAATTGTGAGAATGTTAATAACATGTTAACATCTTTTCATGTTCACAAAAATGCCAATTTACGGTGATTTGGGAACCGGCCAACACCCCACCGGGTTTTAGAGAGCCCGACGGGCCTGTCACATATTTGCAATTCTTGACAGTCTCTGTTAGGGTTTTCAGTAAGCCCAACGGGGTACATTATTCTATATATAGGTGACCCCAATGGGTCCCCTGGGATATTTTTCATGATCATCTTCTCACCCACAAGTACTAACATTTGTATGTGTGGCATGTGAGTGGGTGTGTGTGTACTCGTGCGAGCAACTGCACACATTCGCAGTGTGTGGCTAGATGTGGATAGCCCGCTACACAAGGGATGTGTTCACGTCTAAGACCATTCTTTGGAATGGTGCTTATCATGGGGCACTTGGTTGGTAACGCTATTGAGTAGTGTCCTATGATGAGTATGGCGTGTCATAGTGGTACTAGTCGATTTTGCGGCAATAATAGTATTTTTATGACAATGTCACCTTCCCTTCCTTTTATCAAATGCGGGCATATGGTCGATAATGCGGCTAAGTTATGTCTGTATGCAATTCCTATTCTCTTAGATTCGGACGGAACCTTGTTGGTAACGTAGAAAAATGTTCTCGTTTGCTAGTGTGTGTTGTATTTTTTGCATATCGCAACATTTGGTCGGTAATACGGCCAAAAAATGTTCTAAATTTGTTTGGTTTTTTTGGTTATGTGGATTGTATTGTTTTCTATGTGTGTGATTCATGCGATACTTGGTCGGTAACGCGGAGTGAGTATTTCTTGGATCATCGTTTACTTCGTATTATCTTCCTCTTTAATTTGATGAACTTCTAAAATTTAAGACATATCATCTAATCTCTCTCTATCTCTATCTTCAAGAAAATAAAGATTCACACCATGCAATCTCTCTCTCTCTCTCTCTCTCTCTCTCTCTCTCTCTCTCTCTCTTATTAAGAACTTGTAAAACAATTGAAAATGCTACATATGATTTACTATATTTCACTTTATGACTCTCTCAAAATATAAAGTAATCCTCAAAAATTGTTCTCTATTTCTTCAACATTAATTAATTATAGAGATAATTCAAAATACTACCTAGATCTCACTCTCACTCTCTATCTCTACTCTCTCTAGAAATACAAATCAAATTTACAATCCCCAAAAAGCTACTCTTTGTTACGAATTCAAAATGCTATGTAGTGCAACTCTCTATATTTCCCTCTATAAAAATATAAAACAATTCCAAACATTGCTTTTGTCTATCTTTAAAAATTTAGGAAACTACTCTAAATGCTTTCTAATATCTGCTCTCTCTCTCTCTCTCTCACTCACATACACACACACACACACACACACACACACACACACATATTTTAGTGTGGATGAATAGCAATGTGATATTTTGCTTGATGTACAATTAATTATCTGGTTACTACTATTTGACACTTTGTTTTTGTTTTTATTTCAAAACATATGGATATGTATTAAGTGTAATATTTCTTGAAGAATAATTAATGGTCTAGTTACTATTGTTTGACTCATATTTTAGTGTAAATGGATAGCAATGTGATTTTTTTCTTGATGTACAATCAATTATATTGTCTGACACTCTGTTTTTGTTTTTATTTTGAAAGATATGGATGCGTATTAAGTGTTTTGTGTTGTAATAGTTGTAGCTCTCGCTATTTTTGCAACAACCGATGAGCAAAAAGTCATCTTCCGTGCCCTACGCACATAAGCAGTCATTATATTATTGCAAGATGTAGATGAGGCCATAAGGAAAATCAATGAGTCAAATATCCTCATGCGGTACCTCATTGAGAAGATCTAGAAAAATACATTGCATCGTCTCCGAAGAGAAGGCAACGTAGAATTGTGTGATAGACAAAAGCTAGTCGACTTTGCCTATCAAGACAAAAATTGCACCATTTTGGGAAGTATGCGAGTAGCATACAAGGATTTAAAAGGTTTGGTGCCAGCCTCTGTTGATTTACGTCGACTGTAGCTATGGGACACAATATGGAATGGGCAAAAGGTGAAGAGCAAGCACATGAAGGCATTGGATGTAGAGTCACTTTCAAAAGAGTGCGCATCACCCAAGACATAGTCATTGCATCATCTGGATAACCAGATGTTATAGTGATAGGGACAATAATGTGCACTTTTTACAAGTCTATGTGCGCACATCTCATTGGTATTCCACATGAGGCATTAATTGAAGGACAAGCAATTGGTTCTGAGACGTTTGGTGAAGTAATGAGTACAAAATACAAGGTATTTCTTTTCTTCCTGAGCACATAACATATTTTGGGAATCTATACAAGGAAAACAACAACTTCAATTTTGAGAGTCTTCAACCAGAGCAGGGCATGCAAGTATTTCACCCAACAATATTTCCTTATTGTGAAGGAGGTTTTCTCGGCGACATGCTCTTGAAGGTGCCCTTCAAATATAATGAATTTACAACACCGATATATCACTTGGATCAAGGGTGGAAAAGGCACCCCCCCTCCTGACATGCGACTAAGCTGGGAGCAGCTTGCCAAGGTCAAGGAGGTAGTGATGAATATGCCCCACATTATGCATCCTCTGGTGGATGGCATGGTAGTCGCAAATATGGCGGGCATTATTCACACTGACCTGCACACATTCAATGTAGTGCTGAATTTCACTAAAGATCTAAAGGCATGCATCGGTATCATTCATTGTGGACTTCTACTAAGAGCGCCCCAAAATTGATTTTTGCTTAATTTTGTGTATGAGACAGACAAAAACCCAGAAAAAGTGGTAGAGGCCCAATCCACTACTGAGCAAGAGCGACATAAGAGAGGATGGATGGAATCCAAGTTATATGATTCCTTTCTTGAAGATGCCTATACTCCGGCAAGTGATTTTTTGCCTCTAGGATATTTACTACAAGTGCTATATGACTTTTGAAAGGCACTGCAGGAATTGTGGATGGGCGGCAATACCCACAAAAAAGCTACCATGCAAGCTATACATTATAGAGCCAGAAACTAGATGTCCTTGCCAAATTGCGAAGAGAGAAAATCTATGATGCAAGTGGCATGTATTAGTTTGTCTTATGTATTAATCTTACATTCACTGAGATCCTTATATCATCTATATTTTTGTAGATATGGAAGACGGACAAGATAACGAGAACCATGAGTCGGCTAGAAAGGCATATGAGAGACTTTGAGGACATGATCAAATAAAAAAGGAAGTTTCTAATACATAGAACGGACAAGATAACGAGCACCATGAGTCGGCTAGAAAGGCATACGAGAGACTTTGAGGACATGATCAAATAAAAAAGGACGTTTCTAATACATAGAACGGACAAGATAACGAGCACCATGAGTCAGCTAGAAAGGCATACGAGAGACTTTGAGGACATGATCAAATAAAAAAGGAAGTTTCTAATACATAGAACCAAGGTTATACTTTAGGATGGAGCCACACTAGCCAATCTCCCATTTTCCCTAGCTGACATCACCATGGCTATAGAATCTCTCAATCCTAATAAAATTCCTCCTTTTGATAGGCTCCTTGCTAAGTTCTTATAGATTTTCAAGGTTTTTCTAGTCCCCTTCCTATTTCTAGCTCTCAAGGAGAGGGGGAAGGAGAGAGAGAGGGGGGCGGGGGGTCATTATATGTGAAGCCTATATATCACATGCGTTGAGATACTCTTAATAAAACCACTTAGCTATAAGTTTCTCAACAACTAAAAGGACCATTTTCCTATTCAATCCGAGAATATTTTTTTAAGATCATTTTTCCAATACCCTTCTATATGTGAAAATGTGAAAAAATATAGTAAGAAACAATCCCTGCTATTGGACCCATGTGATATCCACTTTTTTATGGTAGTGCTAGTTAGGGAGGAATCGTTGAAACATAAATCTCTACACTGTATATCAACACAAGGGTCATCAAGTTACTACACAATGAGGATCCAAAATCTTGCTGATTGTAGACCTTTAACCATGCTCAATAGTGGCTAAAGGAAGAAAAAGTATTGAAGCAATCTTCTCCCTGCAAGAAGGAATTGACTATGTCCAAGTTATTGGGCATCATTTTGTTTTTTTGAAATTTGATCTCAAAACAAGACTTATGAAAAGTTTGCAAGCGATGCATCAGCTTTGGACCCAAATTTGTTAATTATGTGCACATTAAAGCTGGAATTCCCCTTAGTGATCAATGTTTTGAGGTCTTAAATCTCCATAGAGCTAGAAGGCAAGGTGGTCCCTTGCCACATCTTTTATTTGCAATAGCAACTCATGGTCTAAATTGTATGGTTAAGGATAGATTGAGGTGAGGGCTCATCAAGGGCATTAGGCTTCCAAATTTTTAGAGGCGGAAATGTCTATTTCCATTTGTTGATGCCACTAATGCCATTTTCTCTAATGAAGGTAGTTCCCTCAAGGAGTTTTTGGGGGTGTTGGACACCTTCTGCTAGCCTCTAGCTCAAAACATAATCTCTCTAAAATAGGAGTTTTATCTAATGAAGTGCTTCCTAATTGGATAGTTGAAGCCAACTACAAACCCTTCAAGACAAAAATCTTTTTAGGCCGTTGGGAATATTTATGGGCTTTGGGTATCTCCTTCAAACAATGGTGAAAATGGGTTTGCATGACGTTCAAATCCAAGAAAATTAGGTGGGTTGGATTCCATAGTTCTTTGGGTGCAATGGTTATTGTCGTCAAGCACTTCCACTTAGATTATGTTATACTTTTCATAACCTATTGGAGACCACCAAATTCTCTCATCTCTCAAATGTCCAAGATTTGCTAGAATTTCTTATGGGGAGGGGGAACATCCCACAAATCTGTCAAAGCTCAATGGAAAATATGTGGTCTTCCTAAGTACAAGGGGAAGGAAGGGGGTGGGGGGGTGTGTTTGGGCATCAAAGACCTCATGCTAATAGAAAATAAACTTGTAGTGAAACTTTTTAGGAAATAGAAGCATAGCTAATTAGAGATTAAAGTGTTTTACTCAATGAAGAGATATATTTTCACACACAAGAGAGATAATAGAGAGATAGAGAGCGAGCACGTGATATAAGTGGTTCACCCAATGTGGGCTATGTATATTCTGGTTGCCTTCCTAGTGGGCTACGTCCATAGGAAAGCAACCACTCAATGGATATTACAAGGGGTGAATTAGGCTCCATACTTAACAAAACTCATCATTGTTGACTGATCTCGACACCAAACCTATAACTGCTTTCCATCCTGGCTTTTTGTCCTTGAATACCGATTGAAGGTGAACAAAAGCTCAACTTCTCCTACTTAACCACCTTTGTTAACACGTCCACAATATTCTCATGTGTGTGCACCTTTCCTAGCTTTAGTTGTCTCTCTTCCAAAATAGTACATGCTTTTTCCTTGAGTGAAAGGTTAAACTCTTTGCAAGATGAATGGTGTTGTACTATCGCTATACAAGACACAATTGTCTTGTTTGTATCCAAGCTCCTCCAAGAATTTCTGAAGCCACATAATCTCTTTGCTAGCCTCCATTAGAACTACATATTCTACTTCTATAGTAGAAAGTGAGACCATTTTCTATAGATTTGAAGCCCAACTTATTGCTATGTCTCCAACCATGAAGACATAGCTAGTAGTGCTCCTTTGGTTGTCTTTATCACCTGCCATATCTGCATCAGCATAACCTTGCAAGAAAACGTTAGTGCCTCCAAACCACAAAGCATTCGTGCTTGCCCGTATCCACTTCACAGCTTGCCAATGCTCTTTACTTGGATTATCCATGAACCTGCTCACAACTTCCACTGCATGTGCAATATCTGGCCTTGTCCAGAGCATAGCATACATTAAAGAACCTACCATTGTAGTATATGGAACCTTAGACATGTAGGCTATTTCCTCTTGTGTCTTTGGACACGTATCCTTGGTTAGTTTAAAGTGACTAGCCAAAGGTGTAGAAATGGATTTTGCATCTTCCATTGCAAACCTTTACAACACCTTCTTGATGTAATCCTATTAAGGTAGCTTTAGTGTCTTCTTCTCCCAGTCCCTTGATATCTTCATACCAAGTACCTGCTTTACAACACTTAAATATTTCTATGAAAAACATTTAAACAACTCTTCTTTTAGGTCTTTGATATCCTGCATGTTAGCAACTGCAATCAGCATGTCATCAACATACAACATTTGGATGATGAACTTCCAATGTCCCAAATTCTATGTGTAGACAAAAGGATCTGAGTTGCATCTTCTGAATCCATGATCCAACATCCATAGGTCAAAATTTTAGTACCAGTGTCTTGTTCCTTGTTTTAGACCATACAAGCTTTCTTTAACATGCAAACCATTTTCTCCTTACCTTTCTCTTCACAGCCCTTTGGTTGAAGCATGTAAGTCTCCTCCTCTAAGTCACCATGAGAGAACATCATGTTTGCATTCATTTGATCAAGATTTAAGGCTTAAGAAAAACCAATGGAATTAATTTTTACAACAATAGAAAGTATTTCATTGAAGTCAATACCTTTCTTTTGAGAAAACCCCTTTACCACAAGCCTTGACTGGTACCTTTCCTTGCCGCTTTCTTCTTCCTTCATCTTGTACACCCATTTTTTGTGCAATGCCCGCTTACCTTTAGGCAACCCAACCAACTCCCATGTTTGGTTGCAATGTAATGAGTCCATCTCCGCTTGCATGCTCGTCATCCATTCTTCTTTGGATTTATATTGCATAAATTACAAAGAGGATGGGGTCTAGAGGGCCTCTTTATTTGCCATGAGATTATAGAGGTGATTAATATTTGGACAAATAGATACATGCCATGTGTGCAAGAATGGTGGGTGTGTAAGAGTGGTCAAAGGATGCACTTTTCTCCCCAAAAAGGAGGAGGAAAAATTTACGATTTTTGGCCTTTCATAACTCCTACATATGATCTTCAATTTGAGCGGAGATTGTAGATCTAGAATCTACATGCCGAGCTCTTTCCATAGATATGTGTTACGTGATATACTTTTGTCTGCTAGATTTTAAATTTCATTTTGGGAAAAAAAATTGAAATGAAACAAACTAACCGTTTTACTGGTTTGAATTCAAAAGTTGTCCTTTGATTGCTTTCTTAATACTAAAGGTTTGACTCCCTTAAACCTGGCTAGGACATGGAAACACTTACACGGTTAGTGAGCTAATCATGGCAACACAAATGGTTAACTCTACGAGGTGATCTTCTCGGCCTATGGAGGAGCTAAGCCGCAATGAAGGAAAATCTCCATATCCACTTCTCTTCACCTCTAATCAACCCAATCACACACACTACAATTGCAAGACGCACAAAACACTAATCCTATCATGCACACACTAATCGCAAGCACACACACATAGATCTATCGAGCACCATACTCCAATCAAACCTACATGCACACACAAGCAAAAGAGGGTAATCACACAATATTAGAGAGGGATTAACCACTAATTAGTTAAGATCTAGCTAATCTAAACATCATAGGCAATCATAAGAAGTATGAGAGAGTCATAGTGAAAGAGAATGAATCATTGATTAGTGTTAATCAAGTCTCATGAGCAAGGAGAAGCTCAAGGACTCCATAGACACACACCTCATGAGCTCTCACCAAAGAGTGCTCTCAACAAATGAGCTTGAGAACCCTAATTTCTTTTACACACTGCCTTATATACCTAGGTTAAAAATATGCAATTTCCGATTGCCCGAGGCCTTTAGGGCTCACCACTTACTGAATCTGCAACCTAGGCACAGTAAGTGACCTATGCTTTACAACTTGGAACTCCCATTAAGCCCATAACACATTAAAATATTACAATGGCTTGAAATAAATCGGGAATTTACAATACGTGACCATTTTCGGAAAACGTGGAAAATGTGTAGCTCCAGTCTTTACTGCATCTTTGCATTCATCCTCAATGTGCATTCGTACGTCTTCGATCTTTAGCAGCTTTTGTTAACTGACGTTGACCCAGTTAACATTCTCCCCTTCCTATTTTAGTGCCCATTCTCAGGCACTGTCGAAAAGTGTCCGTGGAGGCAAGGGAAGGTTTTGATTGGATGATTGTCTTCATTTGTCGTTGGATTTGTTGATGAGGTTCAATTTTTTGTAGCATCTTCATTGGTCCGAATGTGTCTAATGTGAGAGATGATGTTGCATTTGTCCGTTCTAATAGCATAATGATGAGGCTATTGTTTATTTATGAATAGTATGTACAAGGGAAGTAGAATGATTAGGTTCTAAATTAGGGTCTAATACTTGGATGACCAAAGGAAAAAAACCCAGTGGAAAAAAGTGCCTTAGGGATACGCGCATTATTGGAGTACTTATTAGCATGGAAATGTAATAAAGTACTGAAGGGATTATTCACAAATAGATATGTAATGAAAAAATGTGATATCCGTGGAAGTGTACTAGGCCGACGCCAATTTGCCAAGATCAACACCAAGCGATGGGGAGCGTTGGGAAATCACCAAGCCTGCTATTTGCTCGGTGCTGACTTCATCATCACATGTAATGATTTTTTAACCCCAAGGTCAATACCAAGCGATAGGGAACGTTGGGCAGTCCCCAAGCATCCTATTCGCCCCGTATTGACTCAACTATCGTATATAATGACTTTAAGAGAAACGTCAACACCAAGCGATAGAGAGTGTTGGGCAGTCCCCAAGCTTCCCAGTAGTGACTCAAGTGTATTTTTGTAATCACATCACCATGGTCTTCATCGTCGATTACATCAAGGTCAGCACCAAGCGATAGGGGGCGTTGGGCAATCCCCAAGCATCCTATTTGCCCAATAGTGACTCAACTGAATTTTGCCTTTTTGTTGTTGGTTATCATGCCCCAAGGTCTTTGACATCTCTTGTAATGGCTTTAACACCTAGGTCAACACCAAGCGATAGGGAGAGTTGGGCAATCACCAAGCTTCCTATTCTCCCAGTAGTGACTCCATTGAATTTTGTCTTACCATTGTCGATTGTTGTGTCCCAAGGTCTTTTTTGGCACTTGTAACGGCTTTAACATGAGGGTCAACACCAAGACATAGGGAGCATTGGGCCATCCCCAAGCTTCCTATTCACTTAGTAGTGACCCCACTACATGGATTTTTTGGTTAGCATGACATTGGTTGTTGCCTGTTGTAGTCCACTCAAGGTCCATAGGTGGAAGCAAAAAAAGGGTGTCTAATGCATATGTCCAATGATGGGACATCCTATTTATGCATACACAAAAATGCATGGGAAACAATATGCTATGCAAGAAGGATTTGAGGGGTTCTTCAGAAAGATGGTGTAGCTATAAAATCATATGACATGGCTTTGCAAGCTGGCACCCCTTTAAGAATGGTTTTTGTTGACGAGGATGTGTGCTCTCATCTTACTGTGCACTGTGCGTGAGTGTTGAACTTTATGACACTCCACCAATTGTAAGTTAATAGACTTTGACCCTTACGCTCATCTCATCCAGCATGAGCAACATGACTTTAGATATGCTCACCTCTTTTCGCTTGAGCGTAAGCCTAATAACTACGACTCTTAGCACAGATTTTAATATGACTTGAATCTTTGGGACTAATGCTTTGCTCGTTTTATGGCTCAATAGCCCGACTCTAACTATGAAAGAGTGTTTTTTGCACCCTGGCAACTTGACTTTTCACATTCTTGTGCTTACTACAAACATTTCTTCAGGTAAAAGTAAACTTGAATCCTCAAAAAGAGGATTAGTGAAGGACCAAGTTGGCATTGAAGGTTTCTTTTGCCATACTTATTTTATCATCTTTGAATTTGCATTCGCATTGGTTGGGTTGTCCTTCTTTGACTGTGAAGATTCCATTATCTGTTTGATTTTCCAAATAGGCATGTTGAGAGAAGTCTTTGATGTTGTTGTAGGCCTTTGTTCAATGTCGGTATCTAGATTTTGACTCGGAGCATTGGAAGACTTAGGAATCCAAATCTCTTGATGACCTTTGTATCTCCGTTGTTGACTTTGTTGAGCTCTAGGTCTTGTTGAGCTCTTGAGATCTTCATGCAGGTCTGGTGTAGTTGCAGTTAGCTTGTGGTTGGTTGGTAGCCAAATCTTTGTATAGCCTGTGTAGAATCCTTGTCCAAGAGGAACAGTCTTTGAGATCCGTATTTGTTCTGTATCCTCTTGAAAGTTGTGGTAGACTTTAGCATCTTTCAATGTTGTTCTGCTGCATACCTGCTTCTTAGGTATCCTAGGATATTGTTGAAGTTGATACCTTGTGGGCCTGATTTCTTGGGAGGGACTTGAAGTTAATTCATATGCTCTAACCTGCGGTTTTGGCACCCATATCTGTCTATTACCTTCATAGTACTCATGTTCCTTTAAGCTCCATTGTGATGCTATCCATCCCATGTGTTTGTCTTTTTGTGTTGATTTCCTGTCCTTAATCCAAACTGGATCATTGACTTTGACTAAACTTCTCGAAACAAACACTTGCTTGACTTTCCTTTGATTTTTTGAGTGCTTTGGCTGAAATGTCTTTGCTTTTCTAGTTTCAGTTGGGTCAGCAATTGACTTGAAGTTTTGAAAGCTTGACTTGGTTGAAGTAGCTGATTCATGAGGTGTTTTGATGTAGAGGCATATGTTGTCACACCTTCTTTGCTAATTGGTGGAAGTTCCACTTTAGCTTTACCTTTATCTGCAAGATTTTTCTTTGATCCTTGCGACTTTTGCAACTTTGAATCTAAATTTTTGGTTCTATCGAAGATCTTTGTCCAGCTTTTTCCATGGTCTCATCTTGATCTAATTGTGTCTCCATGTAGGGTGCCTTGAGACTTTGTTTTCCAATCTGACTTCCTATTGCTTCTTGGTTGTCTGCAACCCCGTTCTTCTTTACTTCTAGCTTTAGTGACATTCTCTGCTCAATAGATCCAGTGGTTTCTCTTTGCTCTGTTTGATCTGCACTTACTATTGATTGATTTTCTTTAAGCACTTCTGAAGTTATGGTCGATGGAGATGAATCATTTTCAATAAGATCTGTTTTGACATAGGTCTCTAATTTAACTGTGGTTGAGGACTTTATGTTATCGTCCGCGGGTGACCAGTCTTGGTCTTCATTCTTTGATGCCTGTAATGACTCCGACATGTTTGCATTCTATATCTCTAACATCTTCTAGGCCATTGGCATTCCTAATATGATGTCGTTTGGCGTATCTTTTGCTGTGATCACATAGAATTGAGCTATGATGATCTGTGAACTTACTTCAATGGTGGTGGAGATGATTCCCCAGCATTATGCTCATTTGTTTCTTGATATGCTCACAAATTCAAGAGCATCTTCCAGGTGTGGTTGGCCACATCTTTTCCAAGTGCGAAAAGACATGAGGTTCTTATCTAATTGAAAATCTAGCTTTACTTCTCTTGACAGCTTTTCTTCCTTTTCACCAACATGTTGCACTTGATATTCTTAGGATTTTTATCCGAATTGACTGCTTTTGTTGTGACAGCATCCTTTTGTTGAGATTTATCTGTATTTTCTTTGCTTTGATCACTTGTTTCAATCGTTGTTGACTCCATTGGCTGTGATACAGCACTTTTTTGCAATTGTTGAGCATTGTCTATCTGCATCTGAGTAACCTTTGACCTTAAAAGATCCATTGTACTTTTTGGCAGAATCTGTCTCTTTGGAGGAAATTTTGGTGGTGACCTTTGTGTAGCTTTTTGGACTTTAGCTCCCATTGATTTTGACTTTGTTGTCACTTGTTTTGGTAGCTTGAGGCTTTGCATCATCTTTAGATAGTCTTTGACTTCAGTCGGGCCATCCGTATGAGTTCGTACAAGGTCATGACCTTGTTGATATTTGTTACTATGTGCATCTTGATATTCATATGTAAGCTTGGTCACATGTAATTGTTTGAACACTATTGGACTTGTCTGCTTTTGACTCTGACTTGTGGAGATCATCTGAAACTTTTGTCCTTGATAATCCTCATATAAGCATTTGTCTACAGATTCTGATGGAATCTGGGTCAACTGGAAACTTCCAACAACCATATGATCTTTCAATTGTTTCTTCTTTAAAGAGGTCTATTGGCTTGAAGCTCTAGGGCTTCTAACTGACATTGCGGTTCCTGGTACAAGAGCTGAGCTTGATGAATTTACAGATCCCCCCTTCCTAGGGTGATCACTATAGCGGGCTTCATTGTAAGAGTTCAAAAGTGTTTGGCTCTCGTTTAGTCTCACCTTTTGGGACTGTGAAGATACACTTTGGGTAGCACTGGTAATGTTTGACATCTGTAAACCTTCTACATAGTTTCCTATGTATCTTTGAGAAACATGACAAATTATTCCCCAAGTCAAGCTGTAGATAGAATTATCTTTGCCCTGATATTATCTATCCCATGGATCTCCTATGATATGAGCTTATGTGGTTTCAGGACCCAAGGCATCATAGATGCTAGACTCTCGTCTATATCTACAACTATTTTGGTCAAAGTATATGTTCTTTTGGTCACAACATCGAAGCTTGATTTTCGATGAAGGAGAGTTTGGCTATGAAAAAATTTATGGGTTCACTTGGGTAATATTCTTCAGCTCTAGAGAGGATGGGCTATAACAGATTCTTTCCTCTGAAATGAACCATCCTTTCTGATCTATCACTGGACTCACTTCTATGAGCTGGTATGTGGGCCGTTCAAACACTGGTTGATCCTTTTTGTACAGTTTCCCTTTTTGGTCCACACAGTGTGCATATGAATTATGTGTCCATACAAAGCTAACATCATTCTGTTTGATGTGTCCCTTAGACTCATGAATGATTGCACACTTGTGTCAATGGATGAAAAATCATTTTCAAACCTAACAGTCTTTTCATCCTTTTGTGATATCTCGACACCTTTACTAAATTCATGCAAGAATTTGTTGTTCAAAGAATCAATTTTAAGCTTTTCAGGTGCCTGTGCATCCTTATGCTGATTTTGAATTTGCAGTGGTTTTACTGATGCTTTTAATGGTGAATCATCTGATTGCATTAAAAGTGACGGGTTAGATGCACTTACATCAAGATTCACATTTCCATTTTTCTTTGTACCTTGCTTGTTGGCAGTTGGCGTATCCCTGTTGTCTGGATTTCTTGGACAATCTTCAAAAAATGTCTATCTTTTTGTCCACAATCTGAGCAATACGCCATGACTGAGGGTATTTCATTTGGTTATGTCATGTCAAGCTCTTGCAGAGAAGTCTCTGTTTCTATTCTGACCAAGTTGTCGGCATCTTCTTTCAGAACACTTAGCATCAAGCTATAGACTGCTCCATCTTGGCCTTTGTACCATCTTTGGCTCGGTTCTCCAATTAGATTGGCTTCAATTGGTTGATTTGTTGGATCTTGCAATTGTGGCTCTTGACTATAGATCTGACCACTGCAATCCATGTACAATGAACCTGATTGCATATGCACTAAATGGATGCTTTGTGGACTTGTGCAGTTTTCTAGATAAACACTCAGGTTGATTTTTTGCACTTCTATCTACACTTCGTCTTTAAGTTTACAATACCTGGCTCCATTGAAGTTTGTGAACATTGGGAAGTTCTCTGAATCTGGCTTTACTCTGCTAATAGGATCTTGGCTCCTGTGCTGCTTTTGCTGCTCATCAAGTATCTATGGCCTTCTGAATCTGCATATAAGACTTTGTCTCCATTGTAGCCATATAATTGTAGAATTTGGTCAGTTGCAGTTGCACTTTTGCTGCCACTACTACTACCTTGCTCTGATGTACTTGAATTCTCAGCTCGATTTGAGTCCATGTTAACTTAATCCACAAAAATTATCAATTGGTAGATTCTGGTATTGATTAGCAAAATGTATGCTACTCGTACTAGCCTAATCTGCAATCGTATGCGAGTTGTGCTCGTGTTTGTCCAATTACAAGCTAATTGTCAATGCAATTGCTTGCACTTACCAATTTCTAGCGTGCATGTTCACTTCTAGCTCCTTGATCAAATCGCGGAAACTCTGTCAAAATTTATCTAGAATAATAATATTCTTGGCCAAATTAATTCAATCTTAGTTCCCAAGGAGATCCCAAAAGTTATCACGAAATTTTGAGTTTCAATGAGTTTACAATTCTGATTTGTCAATTTTTGGCATTTTGACAAATTTAACAACTTTCGGCCGCTCACGGCTTTGAGTTGGTCGTTTCGCTTGCTTTTTTGGCTGATCCGATTTGTTTTACTCGGTGTAATTTTCCCAGCTGTTCTTTTGCTTCGCTAACGCTTTCTGGCTTGTTCTGGCTTTTTTTGCCTTTTTTGTCTTTTTCTGGCACTTCCAGTGACTTTCCTTTTATTTTTCTAAATTTTTTTATAAAACTTTGAATTTTCTAATTTTTAGAGTAATTTTATGAAATTTTTTAATAATGGTTTTGGAAAAGTGAATTTTCTATGAAATTTTTAAATTCTAGATGATTTCTAAGTCTTTTTTCTATCTTTTGGTGAATTTTTATGAACTTTTTATAAATTTTTATGATTTTTCTAGTCAATTTTGATTTATCTTTGAAGTTTTTTGAATTTTTTGTGAGTTTTTGAAATTTTTATGATTTTTTTATGTGCGTATTATTTTTTGTGAATTTTTCTAAATTTTTTGTGAATTTTAGGATTTTTAATGGAATTTTTACCTTTTTTGTGGTTTTTTTAATTATTCATTTTTATAGAATTTTCTAAGATGTTTTTTTTTCTTCTTTTTAATGAATTTTTTATGCTTTTCTTTTTTATTGTGATTTTTTCTTAAATTTTTTGAGTTTTTTACTCTTTTTGTGACTTTTTCTGATTTTTACAATTTTGATTTTTGTGACTTTTTTACAATTTTGATTTTTTATGAGTTTTTTAATTTTTAATTGGAATTTTAGAAAATCTTTTTTTTTTAATTCTTTTTTATTGAGTTTTGAATTTTGTAATTGTTTTTATGTTTTTTAGATTTTTTGGTAATTTTTAAATCCTTTTTTGAGTTGTTTATTGATTTTTTTTATTTTTTATTCTTTTTGTGAATTTATTTATTATTATTATTGTTTTTTGTTGTTGTTTTATTTTTATTAATGAGTTTTGGAAATTGAATTTAACAAAAACAAACAGTTACCTGGAGGTCGTTAAGCTGACAGCGTCCCATTACGCGCGAAGGGGTGTCCAATCGTGCGTGCAGGAGCAGTGGAGAGGGGGTCCGGGGAGAGTTAATGGCAGCGCGTGAAGCGGTCCAGGGCCTAGCGTTAGCGAGTGAGAGAGAGAGAAGAGAGCAGTTGCACATGCGCGGGGAGTGGGAGGGCGTTGACACCGTCAATATGAGGAATCATGCCTAATTTTTGAAGGCTTCGACGTCGTGGGTGGGAGCCACGCGGGGGCAATGTTTAATAAAGACGAAGACGAAGAGGAAGGTATCTCGCGAGAGTTAGAGGGAGGATATAGAGAGAGTTAGAGGGAGATGGGGAGAGTGAGTTAGAGAGATAGTTGGTGAGAGTGAGAGAGAGAGAGAGAGAGAGAGAGAGAGAGAGAGAGAGAGAGAGAGAGAATTGGAGGGAGGAGAGAGAGTAAAACGAGGGAGAAGTTAGAGAGAGAGAGTGATTGTGTGTGTGAGTGTGGGGTGTGTTCACCCATAGAGAAAAAGAAGAAGAAGAAAGTTTTAACGTCGCAGGAAATTATCCCTAGGGACCGTAAGATCTAGCCGACAAGGAGTTCAACTCCAAACTTAATATTCAAGAGAGAAGAAAAAGAAGAGTTTTAATGTCGAAGGAAATTATCGCAAAAGATCGAAGAGGTGGCTTCCGGCGTCAACAGAGGAGAGAGGAAATTCCAAATGCGCAAGTGGAAGACCATTCATGTGCCGAAAGGCATGCTCCAAAAGAGCCAAAGCTCGAGATCAATCAGCTGGTGCTCGTCGAAGCAACTTTTTTCAATTTTTTAATGCCCGAAAAAGCCAATTTTAGTCCAAAATTAGCTAAAATTTACCCTAAAATCCCCAGAGAATCCCAAAATTTGCCAGAAAAGTCCAAAAATTATCTAGAAAATTTCAAAAATCTTATAAAATCATCGTAATTCACATCGAACATCTTTTGATACACAAAAGCACACCAAAAATAGCAGATTTTGAAAACATCAATTTCAACAAAATTGTCCACCCGGTCCCCGAAAATCGTGAAACGCTCAAAACTTGACCATGGAGGACACAAATGCAAACAAAATGATGCCATAATTACGCACACACAAAGTAGATCGTAAAGATCACAAAATCATTTTTTTATGGAATTATCCAAAAATCAATGCAAAAATTAGCAAAAAATTGACAAAAATTATCCGAAAAATACCCAAAATTTTTTTACAAATTCTCCACACATTGGGGAATGGTGTAGCCAAATTAAATTTCCAAAATCAAATCAATTCAATTACCACCAATTTTATCAAATAAATCAAGAATAGGAAATTAAATCGACAAAATTACTGACAAAAATAGGTCAAAAATTGACGCAATTAGAGTGTGTAAATCCCTGTTTTGAGCACAAAAAAGCAGCATTTCATCATTACACACATCATTTATGTAATCAAAACATTGAATTAGCCATGCAAATTACACATTGTTTAGATACACACACACACTAAAAATTTGGCAGTTTTTACCAATCTTTAGGTGCGCACACAAAAGGGTTAAATTTGTCGGATTTTCAATGTGACTTCACAAATCAATAGTTAAGCATGAGCACAACACAAATTAATCATCACAGTTGAAAAATCATAACGCGCACATTGATTTCTAGGTGCTCAAGCATGGGCAAAATAGTGCACACACACCTAAAATTAGCATACACACACTCAATTAGAATGCACACACACTTGAAATTGACCATCCAAGCATGCAATTAACTCAATTAGACATCCAAATAGAAACACACATTCATCAATTAGCAATTGAAACTTATCAAATTCATGTGTCACCATCTTAAAAATTTCGGCATTGCAACGGCCTGAAAATGAAAAATCGCAAAATTTCCAATCCACATTGCATCAACATAGGATTGCATTACATTGCATCATGGTGGGATTTCTACACAATTCAACACATCCTTAGATTCTAGGCAGGTTGAGAATACCACCTTAATTACCTTTGCATTGAAGATCAATTGAATGGTCGAATGCTCCAATCCTTCATAGCAAATTAGTAAGCTAGCAAAAATTAGTCAAATTAGCAAGGGGTTAGTGAGAAATTAGGGTGTGTAAAACACACAATTGGCAAGATATGGTCACACATTAGGGAATTATGAACACAATGCTTCATGCACACACATTCAAAATCCACAAAAACATAAACACACAAGTGAAATTAGTGAGGAAACGCATTTGTTTATGCCACAATTACACTAGCTTAGGCCATCGTCCCCAGCAACGGCGCCAAATATTGGAGGTTCCATCGTTGCAATAGCTCCAATGACCAACAAAATTATCAATCCGGGGGGATGCGCTACTTGGCTAGGGCATGGAAACACTCACACGGTTAGTGAGCTAATCGTGGCAATGCAAATAGTTAACTCTATGAGTGAGCTTCTTGGCCTATGGAGGAGCTAAGCCGCAATAAAGGGCAATCTCCAACCCAATCACACACACTACAATTGCAAGACGCACACAACACTAATCTTATCATGCATACACTAATCGCAAGCACACACACATAGATCTATCGAGCACCACACTCCAATCAAACCTACATGCACACACAAGCAAAAGAGGGCAATCACACAAGATTAGAGAGGGATTAACCACTAATTAGTTAAGATCTAGCTAATCTAAGCATCATAGGCAATCATAAGAAGTATGAGAGAGGCATAGTGAAAGATAATGAATCATTGATTAGTGTTAATCATGTCTCATAAGCAAGGAGAAGCTCAAGGACTCCATAGCCACACACCTCAAGAGCTCTCACCAAAGAGTGCTCTCAACAAATGAGCTTAAGAACCCTAATTTCTTTTACACACTTCCTTATATACCTAGGTTAAAAATATGCAATGTCCGGCCGCACAAGGCCTTTAGGGCTCATCACTTACTGAATTTGCAACCTATGCACAGTAAGTGGCCTATTCTTTACAACTTGGAACTCCCATTGAGCCCGTAACACATTAAAATATTACAATGGCTTGAAATAAGTCGGGAATTTAGAATACGTGATCATTTTGGGAAAATGTGGAAAATGTGTAACTCCAATCTTTACTGCTTCTTTGCATTTATCCTCGATGTACATTCGTAAGTCTTCGATCTTTAGAAGCTTTTGTTAACTCACGTTGACTCAGTTAACAGAGGATCCCCTAGACTCCTTCTCTTTCTAATGGCTTGTTCGTATGACTCTGGCTCTCCAAAATCTGAGACAAAGAGATGATTGAAGAAAGGGATGAACCTTTCTGGAGGTCTACTTGCTCTTGTGGATCTTTGGGACATAGGTTAAGGATCCTCATCTGGTTAACGTTGTTGCAAGTTGTCACCGCTTGCACTCCTTGAGTCTTCACCGTCCTCTAGCTCTATGCACTCATCACATGTACCGTTCTTTTCTCCCAAGTAATTTTGTATTTATTATGTTCGTTGAAAATTACATCCCAACTCCTAAATATTTTACCATCTTTACAATTTCATAGGCGATACCCAAAGTCCACTTCTCCATAGCCAATGAAGAAACACATATTGGACTTTGCTTCTAGCTTTAACCTTAGGATTCTATTTATATGCAAAAAAGCCTCGCATCCAAACACTTGAGGCGAGGCGAGGTTTGGATCCAACAATGGAGACGAATATTCCAAATGCAATGTTGTGACCTTCATCGCCTAATTGACCTGAAGAGATCAAGTTTTTGCTAAGAGAGGAAACATGAATAACATCTTTAAGCTTCCATTCATTTCCATTTGCAATTTTGACACAAACTGTACTTTTTCCAACAATTTCACAAGCTTCATTATCTCCCAAGTATACATACCCAAAAGTACCTTTGGTGTAATCTTGGAAATGATGCTTATGTGGTCCTACGTGGATGAAGCTCAAGAGTCAACTATCCAAGAATTTGACACATTATCTAGTGAAAGAACTAGAGAATCTTGCTCTACTTTACCTGCCACATTGGCTTTAGATGTTGGTTTGTTGTCTTGAGACTCCAACTCTTTCTTCTTCTTGAACCCACAATCCTTCTTGATGTAGCCCTTCTTGGGCCGCAGTTCCAGCACTCGAGAACTGATGATTTATCTATGCTTATCCTTTGCATTTCCTTGCTTAAAAGAGTACCCACAACATCATAAAACTTAAGAGTATTTGTAAAAGAGATAGAGTTACCTACAACCATCACAAGGTTGCCCTAGCTATCCAGCAAATACGATAGTATAAAGAGAGCTCGCACTTCATTGCCAAAGTTGATCTACACCGAATGAAGCTAAATTATGTTTTTGTTGAAGTGGTTTAGGTGTTCTGCAGCCGAGAAACACTCTCTGCCAGTTCATGAGAAATACCTTATCGGATACTGATGGTTTCTCGTAGAGGCTGTCAAGCAACTTCGTAAAGCTCTCAACTGGGCGTGAATTTGTAAAGCTCTCAACCATGCATGAATTTGTCATGCCAATGATTTGTAAAGCTCTTGACCGTGTGTGAATTTTTGGTCTTTTTATGAGTGATTTTTTTTACGCACGATGGCTTCTCCTCATAACAAAGGCCTTACAAATGTGCCTTTTTGAGACTAAAAATTACAAGGAATGAATCAAGCTCCATAGTTAACAAAGCACATCATTGGTAACTTCTCATCCCCTCAAGAAGTATGGTCACTCCTTCTACTCATAAATATTAGAAATTTTAAGCTCAATGAAGGCCAACCTCCGCCTCTCCACCATTTTGACCATTAAACATAAATTGTGTCCCTTAGGATGATCTCACCTCTTGGGATGCTTTGGCAACCCAAGAAGCACCATAAGAAGGACATCCAAGTCAACGTAGACTTCAAACACAAATTTTTCATTCCCCCCCCCCCCCCCCCCCCCCCCCCCCCCCCCCCCCCCCCCCGCCCCACACACAACGACCACCTCCAAAAAAATAAAAATAAAAATTTGAGGGAATAAGGAGATGGGACCACCTTTCGGACCCCATCAACTATGGTTGTCTCTTTGACTTTGAAGCTCTCTCTTTGATACATGATGAGAGTTTCAAAAATTAGGCTCATCGTACAAAGGATGAGACTCTTTTCCTTCAAACTCACATGGCCTTCTTGGAAGCCATTGCCGATTAGAGGTTACATTGGCTATTTGTGCATTTTCTAGAAGAAAGTCAAAGCTCCATTTTTTCACGTCATATAGAGAGTGCAAAAGTTCATTATCTTTAAGGGACCTTATCATACTCCAAGTTTGAGAATGTTGTTTAATGATATTCACCTACATGATATTTCCATAGCAAAGGGAGACATAATATTGAGGAGGAAAAGTGTGGTTGTGCTGAAGGACATAGATAACGGTCACCATCATCAAGACATAGTGGCCACTAGCCAAGAAGGTTGACATAAATGAAGAGAACTATCATATATGGATGCCTAGGAGAGTGACCTGGATCAAAAGGTTCCTAACAAAGGTCTAGATTGAGCAAGATGTCATCCTTTAGGGGTTTAATAAATCACACGATCACATAAAATTTTATGTGATTACAATGTTTTATTATCATATTTACCCAATTACACTATACATGATCACAATTAAGCCGATTATTGGTGACATAATAGCCCACCAAAAGCCCAGTGGGAGAACTTTAAACCCCGCAAAACCCACAATATAATAAAAAGGCGAGGCTAGGTGGGCCCACATTGACTCATTTAGAGAGAGAGAGAGAGAGAGAGAGAGAGAGAGAGAGAGAGACGATGACCTTCGGACCTATATGTCAAGAAGAGGTTGGGAGTGAGGGGGTTATGTGGGAGCGTGCTTTGCAGTAGCAGACCACACGACTCATGTGCTTGTATTATGTGTGTGTTGTGTGGTAGCATGCCATGTGTCATGATGCACAGCAATAGCAAGGAGATGGCCATAAACGTGAGTGATTGCATTAGTCATTCTACAGAACAATGTTTACCACGGGGGGCATCACCTCAGTTACAAAAGGAATATGGTGTCCTTGTTGTAAGTATTGGCTCATGGCATGGGTATTACATCGGTATTGCAGCAATACTAGTATAATTACAGTGAGTCAACTTTCCTTCCCAAAGCAAAGGCAACATATGGGCATTGGTAGGTAATGTGGCCATATGACACTTGTACTTAAACAATCTTAAGATTTGAGTTACACTTGGTCGGTAACACGGCTAATATATGTATTGTTTGTTAGAAGCATGTACTTATGTATACATGTGATGTTCAGGTCATCAACCCACCCATATGAACACCGTATAGATTATATGTACATGTATAAAGTGTTTGTTTGATTACTTTGTACATGAATACTTGGTTAGTAATGCAGCAATGAAGAGTATTTTGTATACAAATTTTCATAATTTCTATAAATGTTCATGTTGATGTTCAGGTCATCAACCCACCCATATGAACACCGTATAGATTATATGTACATGTATAAAGTGTTTGTTTGAGTACTTTGTACATGAATACTTGGTTAGTAATGCAGCAATGAAGAGTATTTTGTATACAAATTTTCATAATGTCTATAAATGTTCATGTTGATTATTTTGTCAAAGTATCTCATATCAAATCATAATTTATATAAAAAATAAAGAATCATAATTATTGTCAATCATCTCTATCATGTTATCGAAAAACTAATATTTTGTATTGAACTCTCTCTCTCTCTCAAGGATGGAAAACTTGTAATGAGCTACCAAACAGACTTGAGACACAAAAATTGCTCAGATCATAGATTTTAGTAAATGAGACACTAAATTTTTTTACGTAGCATTAAAACCTCTTTAAACTTCTTACATATGGAATTAAGAAAAGAAAATCTCAATTTACATATGTATAAACCTTACAATTGCCATGAAAAGCTTGAGAATAAAATTTTTACCTCAAATTGAAAAATTGTTTTGTAAAATTGAATTTTACTACATAAGAATGAAGAAAAAAAAATATCAACATTCTTGAAAGATTTGATTCCCTTTCAAAATAATCTAGCAAAAAACTGTCCATTTTTTCTTATCTATAAAAAATGACCATTGAGAGACATTTGTACACCTTCACTTAGCTTTGAACCATATTTTATCAGCCTTGAACATAACTAGAACTAGTAATCAAAATGTGAACTAATGTCTTATAGTGTAACATAGTTTTTAAAGTGCTACATGTCTTTAACTTGTATGGTTGGGAAGGTTGAGTCAATGTACCTGATTAGCCTTATCATCATTATTTTTTCCATATTTTACCGACTTTGCACATAACTAGTGCTAGCAATCAAAATGTGCATCAATGCAGTATGGTTTAGCATAGTTTTTTGAAGTGTTACATGTCTTTAACTTTTGTGGTTTGAAAGATTCAGTCAATGTATTTGATTAGCATTATTACCATGGTTTGTGTCATATTTTAAATGTGAACCAATGTCTTATGGTTTAACATAGTTTTTTAAAGTGTTACATGTCTCTAACCCAATATTTTGATAGTCTAACATGTACAAAACCTAGATGCACTATGCAGCAACATCAAAATTGTTTTTTTATTGACCAGTGTGAAAATGATACCTAAACAAAATAAGATCTTCATGCATGCCATTCGCAAAGAGTGTATACATGTATTTTTTAAGTGTGCAGATGCTACAATCCAGCAAATTAATAAAAGTGACATTTTTATCAAAGAATTTATTAGCATTATCTGGGAGAATAGAGAGTGAAGGTTGCATGAAGAAGGCCACCATGAGTTCTTGGTATCAAAGAATTTGACATGCATCACAAAATCAGAATGGTGCTTCGCAGCATGAAGGTATGTTGGAAAGACTTGAAAGAAAATATTCTTGCCACTTGCAATATGGCCAAGGTAGAGGTATGGGACAAATAGTGAGAAGAGCAGAAGGTAAAGATGAAAAAAGTGAAAACACAAGATCACTCCACTTTGCCTAAGCAAGTAAACATGGTGTAAGATGCAAAGGGATCCATCGGCAATTGGATTCCATTGGAACGAGAACATTCATGTGCATAGCATTGAATACTAAGTGTACACATTTGATTGGAATTCCCCATGAAGCCTTACTGGAAGGTGCCATGATTGGATCAAATTTTTTTAGTGTTTGCAGCATATATACCATTAAGAGCATATATTTCTTTCTAGAAATTACGTAGGAAAATGCTATAAGAAAGGGATAAAAGCAGATTTTGATAGCTTTTAGATAGAGCAAGGCATGCAAACATTGTATTTATCCGTTTCCACATGCATTTATTTCATTATAAAGGCCCCATGGATCACTTTATGCCTATACTATAATGGGGGCTCGTGTACCAAGCATCCTTCTCGCAAGGCGCATTTTGACATTGCATGCACAAACTCCAATATGGTTGGAATAAATTTTCCCAGACAAATCAACAACCATAAAAAATAGAGCATGCACATCACAGCATGGTGATTGAACACATGCCAACCATTTTGCATGCATTGGTTGATGGCATCGCAAACCACTCACTTAGCTGGCATTGTACATTGTGATCTATATTTATATAATATAATTCTAGATTTCACATGTGCAAATAAACCTTGCATTGGCATTATTAATTGGGCATGATGCCCAAAATCCCATCCAAGCCAATGTCAAATAATTATGTATATAGTGCAACACAATTTTTGGAAGCAGTTTTGGAGGCAAAGAGTACGTGAGAACATGAGATGTCAAAGAAACCATGGAGTGTTGTTTTATTCAATCATCATTGTTATATTAAATGCTACATTTACATAAGTAATATTTTATACTATGCCATTTTTCTATGTCTACAAATAGCTAATATACTTTCAATTTAAAAAAGTATATGCACATATTTTGCATGTAAGACATTCATTTTAACTTTTTAAAGAGAAAAATGTTCTTTGCAAATTGCAAATTATGAGTGGCTTGTATACTATCAATGTTTTAAAATGAGCTAAAATGAAATTGGCGATATGTACATTACGATGCATGTCTTCTATTGGCAAATGTTTTGAAGTGATAACGTGAAAAATATAAACTCGCGTCCTTTTTGGAAGCAGTTTTGGAGGCAAAGAGTACATGAGATGTCATGGAGGCCATAACGTGTGTTTTTATTCATCAATCATCATTATTATATTAAATGCTATATTTACATAAGCAATATTCACACTATGCGATTTCTCTATGTCTACAAATAGCTAATATACTCTCAATTTAAAAAAGTATACGCACATATTTTGCATGTAAGACATTCATTTTAACTTTTTAAAGAGAAAGACGTTCTTTGTAAATTGCAATTTATGAGTGTCTTGTATACTATCAATGTTTTAAAATAAGCTAAAACGCATTTGGCAATATGTACATGATGATGCATATGTCTTCTATTGACAGTTTTTTTTGAAGTGATAATGTGCAAAATATAAACTCACGTCTTATATTCTATTAGAATATTTTGAAATGTTTTGGGTTTTTAACCTCTTCAATTGGATCTGGATGATTTTCTTAGGAGTAACTTTTTTTTCTGCATTTTGCACGCATTTTAAAGTGAAAATGATTATCAACCCCAATGAAAATAATCTTGCACAATTTTTGAAGTCTTTAAGTCATGGGTATGGTTTGTTTGAACTAGTGTGAGAGTGCAACATGTGCAAAAAATGAACTCATGTCTTATGGTTTATCACAATATGCTAAAATGTCTTATGGTTTATCACAATATGATGAAATGTCTTTTTAACATATTTTGTTTGATCTGAGTAAACATAGCATGTTAAAGTGAAAGTGGTTTTCAATCGGTATCAATATAATCGTGCACATTTTTTTGAAATCTTGAAGTCACGGCTATGGTTTGCCTGAACTAGTGTGAGAGTGTCAGTGCACCCATGAAACTGTATTTGATATGTTGTTTTTTATTTTTCAATGAAAAAATGATGCCAAATCAAAAGAAAAAAATTAAGTGTGCCATTTGAAAAGAATGTATTTTGGCAATATCATCATATGCAGATGGTTGCATGTAGCAGAAGATCAATGAAAGTACCTCTTCATTAAAGACCTCACTAGAGCTATATGGGAGAGCACAGAGTGCAAGCTGCGAGGTGAAGGCCAGTATAAGTTGTTGATTCCTACAGGGATCCGAGAATTTGACCCCCACCACAAGGTCAAGGCAGTGTTATGGGCAATAAAAGTCTGATGTAGATATTTAAAAGAAGATCTCCCCTCCCACCTGCGATATGGTAAAAATAGAGCTGTGGGACAAACTATGGGGGGAGCAGAAGGTCAAGATGAAGCGAGTGAAATCTCAAGACCAAGCTTCCTTACCCAAGAGATTGCAGATGGCCCAAGATGCGCAAGCGGCTATGATGGTGGATAGGTCAGTGTTGTGGGCAATATGAAAGTCTGTTGCATAGTCTTAAAAGAAGATCTCCCTCCCACCTGCGTATGGTAAAAATAGAGATGTGGGACAAACTATGGGAGGAGCAGAAGGTCAAGATAAAGTGGGTGAAAGCTTTAGACCAAGCTTCCTTACCCAAGAGATTGAATATGGCCCAAGATACGCAAGCGACTGTGTGTGGTTGATCAGATGCCAGTGACAATGACACAATCATGCACACAACATTGAATGCCAAGTATGCTCATTTGATTGACATTCCCCATGAGGCCCTGGTGGATGGTGCAAGGGCTGGATCAGGCTCTTTTGGTGTATGTACATTATACACCATTAAAGGCATTTCTTTCTTTCTAGAGCACATTACATATGTAGGAAAATGCTGCAAGGGAGGGAGGGAGTGAGGAAAAAACTGATAGCTTTTAGATAGAGCCAAGAATGCAAACACTTCACCCCTCCATTTTAAGATGCATTGGCTTTACCATCAAGGCTCCTTGAATCGCAATCTTTCCATACTACAATGGGGGCACCTTGGGGAACATGATGTGCCACCTGCCATTTTCCCATGGAGCATTCAGATGCTACATGCACAGGATACAACATGGTTGGAGGTCTCTGTCACCAACAAATCAACACTTACCAAAGATAGAGGTTGCACAGATCAAAACAGTGATTGAGTAGATGACAACAATCTTACATGTTTTAATTGATGGCATTGCAGCTGCTCACTAGCTGGTAGAGTGCACAGCAACCTTCACACTTTCAACATAATTCTAGACTTTACTCATGGAAATAAACCCCGCATCACCATCATTGATTGGGGCATGATGCTTAGAGCACCATTCAAACATATTGTTGGGAAACAAGCAAATTGGAATACCTATATAGCGATGTCATCCAAGAGCATTGAAAGAGCACTAAAAGAACACCAAAATCTTTGGGAAAACCCTTTGAAACACCACTAATCCAACAAGAGTAGTCCCCTTGGGAATTTACTGGCCGTCGCCCACGCAAGAGACTATGTCACCTAGGAGAAAAACCCTATCAAAGAACGGATTCACAACACACACCGACCTATGCATAAGAATACAAGGGCCTCCAATTTCACAATTGAACATAAAAAACCCACAACTTCAACATCAATTCCACAATCCATAGATACATGCCCTCCCAATCTGTCTGTACACAATTTGCCACTAGGTTTCCATAGCCATAACCCTACAAAGAACTAGTCGTAACCTGAAGAGGAAAACTCCAATTGGGGCACTTTAAATCTTGAGAGAAAGATTGAAAAATGAATGGATAGAAATATGCAGATGGCCAAAATTGAATCTACACACCGATACATGCAAAATTGATGCGAACAAAGAGCTGTCTCGACACGACTATACGTAGAGCAGGCAAGGAGAGGGCAAATATTGCAACAAAAACCATCAAGCAGGCACAACAAGCCCATTTTGATTATTTGCATCCGAGTGCTCAATCGAACTTTGCAATTTTGGAGGCAAAGGAAGCAAGGGAAGGAGAGATTGCAAAGAGACTGTGGATTTCTTTAGAAATATATGATCCACGGTGTGCAGATACATACACAAAATCAAGAAACATTTATGCATTAGGTTTTCTATTTGACATGTTGATAGACTTTTGGAGTGTAGCTAGGAAAATTTATTTCCCAGAGGATGTATTTTACCACTTTGATCAAGATGCCATGAGGGCTATTCAGATAAAAGTGGATTGTTGGATGAAGTTAATAAATCATGAAAGAGCATCTAAAGATATACCCTAATCCTGTCTATCAACCACTTGTTGAACTTGTGTTGTCTTTTTACCCAGCCTAAACATTTCGTACTTTGTCTTGTTGTTTGGGTATTTTATTTGCATTGGTCTATTTTTTGGGTTTCGGGTGGTTCACCTCGTTGAGTCATTTGAAGTATATTTGAATTTGTATGTCTTTTGTCAATTGTCTTGTGGTTCAATTGGACTAGTTGTGATTTTGTTTTTTGGATTAGTTGTAGAATATTTGACTGAGATAAGATACGCCATGTGTTGTATCTTTGAGACTACTGAATCGTGGGAATAAATTCTTGTCGAGACACAGGCAAAGATGAGAGACATGGAGCTCTTTGATATGCTCATGAGGGAGACATAGCCAATTGAGGGAAACAATGATACATCCATACATGATGAGTATCCATGATGATGCAATGTATGCAGATAGCATAGGGGAGGCTAGTTTAGCAAGGTTTGTGCACATTATTTGTCAGTGTTTGGGCATCTCATGTATGATCTACTAGTATTAAGGATCGACCTAGCAGCTATAGTGGGAGAATTTATAGCAGGGATTGTCATTCCTATGATGAGTGACACTAGCATGATCCATCCTAGAGCTATGCATACCATATAGAGTTGTCTGGCGGACTTACAGCACACTCGCTTATCACTAGTGCCAATACGAATGCATGTAGATTGACTGCGTGAGCTAGTGGGCATACGTTGAGAGAGTCTCTCACCTATTTTCTCGTACATACTAGTAGTTTAGCTAGTAGCACTCACTTATTGGCGCATTTCATTTAACTGGGAGTATGTTGGGGTAAAAGAGTTTATGCCTCTGCCCATGGCCGACATGCACTTACATGCAAGCGAGCGGTTGTGTATCCACCCACTAGCCCATGTTTCTTATAATTCTTGTACCTAAAATAATAAGGAGCTCCTCCCACTTCTTGGAGGCTTCCTCCACTCACACACAGCACTATGCTGCTCTTCCCTCTCCCACACCACACTATGCACACATGCATCCACGCATAAACACACACATGCATCCACACATAAACACACACACACACATACATACTCTCTCTCTCTCTCTCACACTCTACCAATTTGCACAGACTCTAATGACACCTATTAGTCTCACTAGAGCACTACAACTCTACCTCTATCTCCATAGAGTGTACTGGCATGTCTTGCATAGATAAAAGCTTTATCTCATGAGCAAGGTGGAGCTCACTCATGAAGGAGAGATGTCTCATCCCTCAATGCATGCCAAAAAAAGTTTTGAGACTATGCCATCTCATATATCAAAGTATGGCACTATCTGTTGACACCCACAATTCTCTAATTGTTTCATTGAGATCAAACTTTGTCTCAACTAAGGAACATATCGCACATGTTGTAGCATAAAGGATGCACCACTAGGTAATGATAAACATATATCTCCTGCTCGTGAAATGTCAAACACTAAACCATTGTCCAAGTGTACATGACCAAAGCTCCCACTAGAGAAAGTTCTAACCATTCCCAATGTGTTGTGACATGGAGAACTACATCTTCATTTACCAACCAATGATGAGAAGTGCCACCTCTTGAAGACATGTAAGCAAGAGGAATGCTAAATGTGAACGTGATATCATTTTCACTGGCATATGAAGCCACCATTCTAGCATGTGTTAAAACCACATCTGCATCTCACATACTTTGCTTGTGTTGCCTCATACATTGAAAGCAATAACACCCAATGTGCCCTATATGAAAACAGTGCCAACATCACATATATTGATGTCAAGAAACCAAATCTAGGTGAGAAATCCTTGGGGAGATTTGATAGAGTCTCACTTGTAAACTAGCAGTGTCCAATTTCTTCTTAAAACCAAGAAAAGTTAGTGCATAAACAAGCATCACGTGTTAATGCAAGCACATCCAGCAGAAAAGACTCAAGACTGGGATAAACAGCTTTCACCAGAGCATAAAATCCATAACCGTATGCATAAGTAGAGAGCAAACATGATGTTTAATATGCACCCACAAATCTGTGTGTAAAATTTATAAACTGCATAGAAATTTTACATATAACCTATGACTATCTGTAACCACTATTAGAATATCCAAATCTCACTCTTGCCAAAGTGGGTACAAAATACACCAATCTATGTCCAAAACTAACAAAACCTATCAAAGTGAGAGTCAAAACTCAATCATTGTCAAAGTGGGAGTCACATTCAACAATTAAACCATTAAAGAGTAAACTACAGATATGCACAAATCATGGCAAGAATCTAGGAAAAATCCGACAGATTTGCCCCTAAAACTTAAGCAAAAATCTCACCAAAACCGCATAAGCCATGGATAGTGTCTTAATACACAAGTCCACATATGGTATACAAAAACTACCAAAATCTTGACAATCTATCTCACTCCTGAACAAGTGTCTCTATGGATAATTGCATTTTTCTAAAACTTTTTAAACCTATGAATCTGCCACCTGCGAGTTATAAATAGCTCACTCTATATCCACATATGTATACATAGCAAAAACCGCATAAAATTGTGCACAAACTACTCTTTAAATTGACCCACACAATCATACATGAGCACAAACCCTCTGCTGCATAATCTTCACCAAAAAGAAAGCAACCTATGAGAAGAATGCTAAAATCTGGCACACTAACTCGTTGGTCAAAAAGTGCATTGACAAAAAATTAGACACATAGAGCAACTAGCCACCTATGGTTGTAAATGTCCTCCAAGATCTGAACACGCTCATGGGAAATCTACTTTGAAATGGTCCGTTGGAGCCATTGTGTGTCTAAAGTGTGGTCGAAAGAGGAAAAGGAGAAGTGTCAAAGCCAAAATCAATCTCAAGGGTGGTCACCGAGGAGACTATGTTGGAGCAGAGTTTCTCCAGGTGTAGGCTAGAGGAGAGTCAATGACGCTCTCTCTTGATCTGTATGTTGAGGCTAGGATGCCAAAGAAAAAGTATGGAGCAAAACCACTCCGGATGAGTGTGGGAGGAGAGCTGATGGTGAGGCTATGTTGGGGGAACGTACCCAATGTCAAGACTACACCGAAGGAGAGCTCAATCACTTTCTCTTGCTCTCACTATCTCAAATTTGATGCTAAGAAGAGCACGTGATGACAAAAAAACCCGTAATTGTTTCTGTATTCCATCACCGAATGGAAGTGCAAAATATCCAAGTCGATGTCAAATTCGAGGGAAATGGCCTTTAGAGCCAATCCATTTTTCATATGTTGTGAGATGTCCAAATCTTCTTGATTCTATGAGTTGAGGCCGAAAGAAAAACCGTGTGCATGTTGTACTATGCATGCAATCCCGCTCCCTCTCACTTCTCCTATGTACACAGAGAAAATCTCTCTCTGACTTCTCATGTCTACACCGAGAAAAGATCTCTCCAAATCTTGCTCTCTCTACCTCTTCTCTATGTAGCACCACATGTACTAGCTATAGGATCCACCAATGTTTTGTGTGCTACCCCCTTTGCTTGAATAATTCCAGTGCTATTTTTTTTCTCCTCAAGCTGCTAGGAAATTCACTAAGGTATCCACTCACCCCTAGCTACAAATTTGTGCAATACGGGCTAGTTCCTTTGTGCAAACTACACATTCACATGCTCTTGGCTACAAATTGCGCCTACTTGCCTGCTAATCCCATCTTTGCACGGTTGCACACACACATGCCAATTGGGTTGCCCGCCTTTGCTTACGGCAATTGCCTTTCTTTTTCTCAAGCATGAGTGCTTTCTTCCAAGCCCTGTCCGATTTTGCACTCTGTGTGTGTGTGTGTGTGTGTGTGTGTACACACAACATTTTGAAGCAAAGCACGGTACTCTTTGCTATCAAATTGTGTATATCTTCTCACAGTTCTTGATTCTATGCTACTCAAAATTCCATGTTGTGTGTGTACACACAACATTTTGAAGCAAAGCACGGTACTCTTTGCTATCAAATTGTGTATATCTTCTCAAAGTTCTTGATTCTATGCTACTCAAAATTCCATGTTGTCTGCCTTGGTTAGAATTTAAATTTTAGTGTTACTACCTTAATTTGATGAAAATTAGAAGATCCCAGCACGTAATAGTTGTAATGGAAATGGCCTATGAACTTTGATTGGTGGAATTAGGGAATTAGATAAAGCACTTCTTGTGAGATTACTTTGTGAGCATAGTGGGTGAACTTAATTGATGGTAGCAACATAAACATGGTATTTACTTATCTTGGCATGAACAATACTTTTTCAAGAGAGAGAGAGTTTAGAGAACATGACAACAGTTGAGGACCGGATTCATACGGAACCGGCGGTCCCCCCCTCCAATAGGCATTTGTATTATAGTTTCTCCCATCAAGAGAGACTTGGTACAATACAATCTTTGTGTTCCTTGTGACCTAGGTGATGCAATGAAGACGGGAAAGCTTCATGCATCACAAACATAACATAAACTTTGTAGAAATCATTAACTATCCCAAGCCTCAGTTCCATGGCCTCAAACACCTTCGAAGGTGGAGAGAGCTAGCGGGGAATGAGGGTAGGGAAGAGGAAGAAGAAACATTCCATAGGAGAAAGAAATGGTTCCTCACTTATCAGCACTCTTCTTGCTAGCATACATAATAGCATAGTAATGAAGATGGAGAAGATGGCAAGCTTCAACATTGAATCATGGCTCTTGGTTGTATTTGCATTCCATAGCCAAGAGTGTTGGTGTAGGCTCTCACTTCTCACAAGCTTGGAGAAGGAGGTGGAGTTCCTCTACTTTCACCAAGTGAGAATCCATCCACAAAATGAGTGTGTGTGTGTGTGGTGTATACCCCTCCAGCACATCCCTTGCTTGCTTGGCGCGAGTTCTACCTTTTTCTCATGCCTCAAGCTCATTTGGTCCCTCTCCCCCTAGCCAACCACATGAAGCATGCCTTTTAAGTACATGGGTAGTCTTTGGACAAGTGTCCTCCTTACCCCTTAGAGAGAGAGAGAGCTTGCAAATATCTAGATATTTGTTGGATGGACCTAGAAGCTCATTGGACCCTTCTTTAGCCCAACCAATAGCATTCAAGCACACCATGTGGCTAAGCATACGGAGAGTCTGACATGTGTCCCATGTGCCCCTTGAGAAAAGGGGTGCCCATTGGGTGACTGGGAGGTTAGGTCAAATATTCCCCTAACTTGGGGCTTTCCCCCTCCTTTATAGGGTCTCTTTTTTACTCAAGCACCTTACCCCCCATGCAGAGAGAGAGAGAGAGAGAGAGAGAGACAGAGAGAGACAGAGAGAGAGAGAGACAAAGAGAGTAAGGGCTTGAAAATAACTATGGTAAATGGGAGGGGGGAGTTTACCCATCATCATTTATCCCCGCCATCATAAGGTTATGCTTACCAAGCACCTTCAACAAGCGTATCCTCCCACTAGGGAAATATCCCAAGAAAGCAAACAAACCTTTCGGAGGAGGTAGGTGTCCACACTACCCTATTTTAGCCATGAGTAAAAAAAGGTCCCAAGGTGACGACGGGGAGTGAAAAAAACCAAAACCCCTACCAACTAGTAATACTAGTGTGTGTGTGTGTGTGTGTGTGTGTGTGTGTGTGTGTGTGTGTGTGTGTGTGTGTGTGTGTGTGTGTGTGTGTGTGTGTGTGTGTGTGTGTGTGTGTGTGTGTGTGTGTGTGTGTGTGTGTGTAGGCATGTCCGAGCGAGGGTTTTGTGGCCTAAATTGAGAGTGTGTCTCTTCTCCTTAAGATGGACAAGAACATGGGTGTAGACCTTTGCACTTTCACTTCTTTTTATGGTGTTTGGTGATGAAAGTTGTGTGAAGTGGAGCTCTCTTATACACTCGTGTCTAAGACTGAGGTTTGTGAGTAGAAGCCTTTTTGTTACTCACTAGTATGGGACCCGTGCGTTGCTGCTGCCAAAAAGAAGGTATGCTTCAATTATAGCAATCTTTGATCTCCTCATTTCCTTAGTGGCGAGTAAATTTCTATGATTTTCATGCGAGATTTTGGAGATCTACAATACTGACAGTTCAACCACCATCCTAACTACTTTCTGCAGGGCAATGTTTGACAACTCATAAGGTGTAGACATGCCACTCTACACATTCACATCAACCAAGTATAACTTTTGGATCAACACTCTATCATACAAAGAGAGAAGTCATCTTGGACTCAATGCTCTTTATCAATCTATTGTCTTTTTCAAGTACACCACACTTGACATACATCATGTCCATTATGTGCTAGCACCTAGCATACTTTCTAACAACCATGTTGCAAAAAAAACTCATCATAAATTATATTCGTCAATATATCCACTACCTTCAAAATTCACATCAACCAAGTACAAACCTGTCTTTTCAATCAACACTTTATCATTCAGAGAGAGAAGTCATCTTGGATTGAATGCTCTGTATCAATTTGATTCTCCTTTGCAAGTACACCACACTTGTTGACATACATCCTAATCAATATGTGCTTGCACCTAGCATACTTTCTCATCATATCTAACCAACGTGTTGCAAAAAAATCTCATCATAAATTCCATTCTCCAATGTATCAACTACCTGCATAATTTCCAATGCCGATATGTAATTGCATCTTGAGGAAAATCATTGGCGGATAACGGCCTAGTGCGTTTTGTCCTAGCCATGTCCATATCCTTGTGGCTCCAGCATCCACATTGACAAATGCCCCAACACACATATTGCTCCCATACATTGCCTTCTGCTATGCATAGATTTAGTGTGCTATGTTATCCTAACCCAACAATATACACATCCCTCGCCCCTTCATGAGCACTTATATTCACCACAGCAACCTACCCAATAAGAGGTACCTATATCCTTCCATGCTTTGTTCCCATTCAATTGATTTGACTTGATATTTCCCCTTTCAACATTGCTCTACTCTTTGCCTAACTTGCTATGGCGTGCTCTTACATGTTCTCATTTGAATGCTTTGCCATGTTATTTTCACAAAATATTCCTCATCCATGTGCGCTTTCTAAGTGGCCTTAAATCACTAAATGTATGGAAATCAACAACCAGCTATTTTAGATTATGTATAGTTAATGTCTCTCTTAGCAAATGCGTACTATGCAAACCCCGAATTTCCCTTGTCTTTTGCACCTACATAATAACACCACTTCACATGGTCACAACATGCATACTTTGTCCACACATTCTTAGCTATGAGATCTCCCTATACACATTTATGTCCCAACCATGATGTGGACTCTCATTTTCCCAATTCTTGAGAATCAACTGGCTTATCAGCACAACATTCCCTTTCCTCCTCCTCCTCCTCTGCCTCCTCTCTCTCTCTCTCTCTCTCTCTCTCTCTCTCTCTCTCTCTCTCTCTCTCTCTCTCTCTCTCTCTCTCTCTCTCTTCATACCAAGTGTTTAGTTCAAGACTTGTTAGGTAAATTTTTATTGTCCTTTGGGCTTATATCGCTATCTCTTTCATGTGAGTAAGAAAGTGTAGCAACAGATATCATCACATAATCTACAGTAGAAATCTGCACCAACAAAGTTGGCATGGCACAAAGAGAAAGGGGCCAATGACCTTAGGATCTTTAATGTCTCTTAAGATTAAGTTGGGAAGCATGCTCTCTCTCTCTCTCTCTCTCTCTCTCTCTCTCTCTCTCTCTCTCTCTCTCTCTCTCTCTCTCTCTCTCTCTCTCTCTCTCTCTCTCTCTCTCTCTCTCTCTCTCGGGTAGAAAAAGGGTTGTATACATTGTACAAAAGAGATCTATGGAGATGCCCAAAGGTCTATCCCCCTCTTTTCAACAACAATTTTGGTCGTGCATTTGGATCCTTAGGTCAGATGTGAAGGATATACTATTTCATGTGGATGATTGTGCATGAAAGATTGCTTATTAGCACTCAGGATGAGATAACTACTCATGGTCCAACTTGCCCAGAGGTACTTCGCATCCTGAGTCTTTGAGACACTATTTTTGGGTTTGTCCATATGCTCGGAGGACAGTTTTTTGTTTATTTATCAAAGTGGGCATTCATGATGGGTTTGTAATGTGGGGTCTGTTGCAATTTTTGGGGTCACATACATATTTTCAGGGCTCATCGACAAATTTGTCCTTCATGCTTGCTTCATTGGGGATATAGACTGGGCACTCTACTTATGATTCTAGGTATAGGTCAACAATTGGACCTCCAGTAATGGGATGGATTTTTCCCTACAATCTATAACATCACTCTTTGGACTATATAGAAGGTTCATTGTGCTCACATTCTGGGCTCAAAGTCTTCTCCTAAATCCACCACTATGATAGAGCTACTACATATTCTTTGCAACCAGCAGGATACTTCAGCACGCTGTCGTGCTGTGACACGTACATAGTGGGAACGCATGCTACAAGATCTATCTTGTATTTTTTTAGATACATAATTATCTTTCCTATAATGTACATATGCATATTTAAGTATAATAATAAGCCTTCTATCACATCCTATTATTTTTCTCAAGGGTAACATATCCTTACTTTACCATCAGAAAATACTATGGGAAAACCATCAATAGCTCCACCTCTTTAACTTGGGGCAAAAAGCATTGATTCTTTATTTCTACTATTTCATTATCATCTCACACCCTAGCTAGATCATATATCTAGGGTAAACTCCAATATATATATATTCTATGTATTTTTTACTTTTCTTATATTTCTTTTTAAATAGCTACTAGGAGAGAATCAAATCCTAGTGGGACACTAGGTGGCATGATTTCAAAGATACACTTATTTTAATGCATTATTGCAAGCATGATTACAAAAATTTGTCAAGGAGCAATTTCATGCTTTCATATGGCATGAGGTGTCCTTTGGAATTAAATGAAAGTCTAAGCTAAAGAGACCACATGAAGACTTTTGCTGCCATAAATGGACCCTATTTTGATGAATTTTTTACACAAGGTTCCAATCTGAATTGGAAAACGATTTCAAAATGAAAATCATAGCTAATGAGCTGAAGTTTTTGCCCATATTTCTAATTTTTTATTTGGAGCCACGGTTAAGGAGATATGATCAAAATACTCGACCCCAGTCTGCCCACATCATGCAGGGACAGCTCATTTCCAACTTTTCCAATTCCTGTTCAAACTGGCTCCTCTCTTCTTGTGTAAACCCTTGTGGGTTCCCTTCACCTATAAAAGGGGACCTCTTCTTCCTTGGAAGGGACTCAAGCATTCAAGCCATTGATGAGAGAAATTCTTGAGGGAGTGAGAAGTAATGCCTAATTGTACTTAGCCCCATTAACATAAGCCCAAGCCTACACTTTCTCCTAGAGGAAGACTAGCCATTCTTGTACGCTATCCTTGGAAGATCAACTCTAATCAAAGAAGGTGTTGTACTTGGCGTATCAACCAAAGTGGAGTACTCCCCTCTTCTTCTCTCTCCATCAATAATGGTGCCGAAGGGTTTGTCAAGTAAGATGTGTTCTACATTGATGTTTTCTTGATTTCTTATTGTTTTCTTTTTCATCTCTAATCCGACATATATATATATATATATATATGTATCTAATCTCATCTCCTTAACCAAATCTATCTCTCTCACTCTTAGTAATTCATCCTCTCTACAAATTTTAGGTTCTCTTTGCTACAGGTACATCTCTCCCCGCAGTATCCTTATTGTCTATGGGCAAGAATAGGGCTTGGGAAGGAAAATTCTCATCTCTTCACTTCTCTCATATCTACATTTCTCACATACTATCCTAGATGAATAACCCACATGATGATCATTTCTATCGCTTTCACTCTGTACGATCTATTAGAATTAACATATGGATTAGCTGTAAAATACACTTTCAACAACGTATAGTGTTTCTCTTCGGCCCTGAAAGGCTCAATGAAATACTTCTATCACTGGATCCCATCATACTACCTCTCATAGACTATAATTTTTCTTTTGATGTAAGCGTAGTTATCTTGCTATGAACCAAGAGGATTTGTACACACAATTAATCCCAATCACTAGACAAAATATATATATTATGGTAAGCACAAAACTACAATTCCAAAGAACAATTCGTAGCCTATTTGGTCAGCCAAGATTGAATGCCATTAACTCATCCATTAACCCTTTCATATTACCCATGATACGATATGACCATAGCCTTGATGTTTTCATCTTCGTATTGTTTTGACATTCTCTTTTGCGTTCTTTCTTTCTGTGTGTGAGTGCAAGAGAGAAAGAGTGAGTCTTCTTTGATTGCACTTCTTTCCAAAACCCTAGTCTTCATGGCATCTATGGTTTAACTCCTTCATATAGTTTTTGTTGAGTTCTCTCACAACTCTCACAGCCATAAGCCCGGTGCTTTCCTGGCAAGACCGTAAATTTCTCGACATATTTTTGGTGAACCCGACGCGAATCTGCTAGGGTGAGAGTTTGTGGGTAACCATGGGTGATCATGTTGAGCAACAGGGTATGCATTTTGACCCAGCAACAATGCAAATGTTTCAAGCATTTGCAATGTTCATGCAACAACAACATGCTACTGAAAGAAGGGAGATTTCAACAACGAAGTCCATACAAGCGGTCGTCAACAGAATGGATCATTTCAATGGCAAAGATGTAACCAAGTACTTACGCGAGTATGTGAAGGAGATGGAGCTGCATCGCGTGTCAGAAGGTGAGATGATTCAAAGCTTTGAGATAGTTGTTGCTCCAGAAATTAGGGAGCATGTTAGGGAAATTAAAGATGGGCATGGGAAAAATTGGGAAAAACTCACAGTAGCTTTAAAGGAGGAATATTTCATGGAGGACTCGGAGAGAGTGACCAAAAGGACATTCTTAGAATGGGTAGTCAAGCCAAAGCAAGGACTATCAATAACAGAGCTACTTAGGGAATTTGAGCGGCGCTATGCACAACTCACTAGGACAGAAAGGGCCACACTAGATGCAGAGAAGACAGATCTTTTCTTACAAGCTGCAGGTAAAGAGTTTCAAGAAAATTTGGAGCTTCTTCTTGAAGATAAAGACGCTGAGCAAGGACTAAAGACCGACTGGAATGAGGTTGAAGGTGCTGTCTCACTGCTTGCCAAACGACAAAGAAGAAGGGACAAGATGGTAGTAAACACTACAAGTCCTTCCACCTCAACTTCTGACAAAATGGTAAAGCCTACTTTTATCGCTCCTAAGTTTTATGAGTCCATGCTAGATGAGCTTGTGAAGGGAATGCGTGACTTGAAGGTGAAGTTTGCAAAGCTTGAAGAAAAAGGCCAACCATCAGGGCCACTTCCTAGGCAAAGACAAAAGCCCAAAGAAGGGTTTGTTAATAGATGTATTTGGTGTGATAGTACAGACCATGTAAGAAGGGATTGTGATGATTTTAGTGATGCTTTGTCAAAAGATGTTGTCTTTTTTAAGGATGGTAAAATCCACTTAAGAGAGACAGGTCTACCCTTGAGAACTAACTTTGGGAAGGGGGGAATGCAAACCTTAGTTGAAGATATGGCAACCAAGCATGCCACCTCTTCAGTTGAGGCAGCTACTTATGGAGTAAAAATTGAACATTTTTGTGATGAAGAGGTGAGTGACCATCATGGTCAAATTGGCCAAATGTCATGCAATTAGCTAAAAAGGGAAAGCTTACAAAAGAGATTCTACATGAAGCAGGTGATTGCATACGTCTAGAAACAGGATGGAATGATCCAGTGGACTCATTGTCAGTGCATGCCTACATTACAAAATGCCAACAAAATGAGGCAATTGTAGAAGAGAAGCGCAGACGTGAGAATGCTGATGAAGGACCATCAAAAAGAGCTTCTAGAAGTGGGGGAAGAAGCGACTCAATGCCTTCTGAAACACCCTCAACACAAGGAGCATCTCCACCTGAAGTACTCATGGAGGAGTCTACAACAGGAAAGAAGAAAGAGCCAACGAAAGGTAAGACAAAAGGCCCAACTTATAAACTACAATCTGATATTGAGGTTGCTACAGATTTAAAGAAAGTCTTGGAGGAAAGGATCTTGAATAGCAAGATTGAGTTTACTCTGGGAGAAGTTCTTGGCATTGCAAAGCGTGAATTCCATGAGGAGATCATTGACATCATCAAGAGAAAGAGGCAAACCCTTGCTGAAGTTTCTCGTCCATAGGTTGAAGGGGAAACCTCAAAGACACAACGGATACAACTGCAAAATAAGGAGAATGATGGAGCTGTGGTAGGATGCTACCAATCTAGTGGGAGAGTGAAGCAAGTGTATTTCTCAAATGATGATGAAGAAGTTGAAGATATTCCTAGGAGTTACTATTCACGAAGTCATTGGGCAAGGGCTACTACAGAAACTTTGGTCAAGGTAGGTGATCTTGAAGAGCCATTTGTTGCCTTGATTGACCATGGTTCAGAAATAAACATAATGTCAAAGAGTCTCTACAACAAGTGCAAATGGCCGATGGACACAGATCATGGCTGGATGGTAAAAGTGGCAAACAATTCATCCGGTGAATTGTATGCAGCATGTCCAGGTGTGAAGGTAACAATAGGTGATGTAAAGATTGACCAAAACTTCTTTGTACAGGATACATCTTCATATCATCTCATCCTTGGACAACCCTACATTGTGGGAGTTCGAATGGAAACAAAGGTTATGGACGATGGTTCAGCATATGCTAGAATACGTAGCAAAGATGGTAAACGAGCTGTCCAATTTCTCACAGTCTGTGTAAACCATGAAAGAAATCGTGACAACCTCAGAGAACATCCTCTACCAAAGGTAAGCAAAGAGTTTCATGATCATAGAGAAATGATGGGTTTTGGCCAAGTACCATTGTAAAGCAGGATTGCAGTGGTACAAATAGAAAAAGGGTCTCGCCTGATCCAAAAATAGGTGAAACTTTCTCGATGAGCTCCTTGGTAACAAGGAATGGATCAGTATGTTTTACAAAACTTGAAGATTTGAAGAGATATGAGAGGCATTATGTGCATAATGTACAAATAGGCATGAAAAAGAGTGGGTTGCTAAAGCCTATTGAAAATGTTTTGGGTTTGTGTGAACAAGTTTCTTTTGTAGATACTATGGGTGATCTTGATGCTATAATGAGGTCTAGTTTGCATCTTGAAAATGAAGTTGTGGAAGTTTGCTCTATGGAAATGTATCAAGTAATAGAAGCCTTTAAAGAAAGCCAAACAGTTGGCCCAAAAGTCCATGTTGAAACTAAATACAAGAGTGTAGCAAAGAAGGTGAAACCAGTAGCTTCACCCTTACCACCCAACAACAGGGAAAAGATTGAACAGGCTTCTTTACAACCAAGTTTGCGGAATCCTTAAAAGATCGGGCATACCTTCACAAAGGAGTCTTTTCAAGAGTTGCAGATTGGTTGCGAGGAGTTTCTAACACAGGAGGAGACAAAGTGCTTCAAAGAAATGCTTTCAAAGCATGGTAAGGCTTTTGCATTTGAGCCACATGAGATAGGATGTGTTGATCCTTATATTGTAGCTCCTATGGTAATTTTCACAATACCTCATGTGCCTTGGAATCTGCGGCCTATTCCGGTTCCAAAGGCTCATTTGCCAAAGTTAGTAGAGCTACTGAATGAGAAAATCAAAATGGGAATCTTGGAGCCTTCTTGTGCTCCATACTCAAACAGGTGGTTCACAGTTCCAAAGAAGAATGGTTCTCTATGCTTCATCCAAGATATGCAACCAGTGAACAAGGTGACAATTAGAAATGTAGGTACAGTTCCAATTGTGGATGAATTTGCAGAGGCGTTTGCGGGGAGGGCAATCTACTCAATGGGAGATCTCTACTCAGGGTATGATCAATTTCATCTTGCAATCGAAAGCAGAGACTTGACAACCATGAGGACACCTTTGGGTTTGGTAAGGATGTGTACCTTGCCACAGGGAGCAACCAACTCGGTTGCACATATGATGAATGGGATGAATAAGGTCTTACGTGACTTTATTCCTCAAATCACAATGCCTTTCATTGATGATTTGCCTATCAAAGGATGTGAAGAAAGTGACAAAGATGAAGCTTTGGATCTCAAGGGATGTCGCAGGTTTGTGGTAAATCACATAAATGATTGTGATAAAATTTTGTCTAGGTTGGAAGAAGTGAATCTTACATTGTCAGGCAAAAAGTCTATGTTTGGTGTCAAAGAAGTGCTCATTGTGGGGCACATGTGTGGGCCATATGGTAGGAAACCTTGTCCATCAAAGGTAGATGCCATCCAAAGAATGAAAGAAACATGCACTAGCATCACTGAGGTTAGAAGGTTTCTGGGAGCATGTGTCTTCTATGTTATTTGGATTCCACATTATGCACATGTAGCTGATCCTCTTTATCAGCTGCTTAGAAAGAATCAAAAGTTTAAATGGACAGAAGCACATGTAAAATCCATGAAAAAGCTAAAGGAGTTACTCCAGTCAGCAACGACTTTGAGAAAGGTAGACTATGAGTGTCAAAGGCCAGTGATTGTGACAGTAGATACCAGTCCTACAGGGATTGGATGGGCAATAGGGCAAGATGACAAAGAAGGACACAGATATGTGGTAAGATTTGGAGCAAAGGTACTAAGTGCTCGCCAAAGAAACTATCCACAGATAAAGAGAGAGTTATGGGGTATGGTTACAGCCTTGAAAAGTGGAAAAGAGTACCTAATTGGTGCATGTGTGGTTGTAGAAACAGATTGTCTACCACTTCTTGGGATGATTACAAGCTGCTCAACACCAGACATTGCTTTGTTGCGGTGGATTGCCTACATTAAGTCCTTAAATCCCGAGTTTAAGCACATTGCAGAAAAAGACAATACAGTGGCATATATGCTATCAAGGGCAAGATATGAAGATGAGTCACAAATGATTGATGAAGGAGATGATGCAGGCACAAAATTCTATTCTATCTCTCATGTCAAAGGTAACAATGTCTGCATGACTAATTCACTTGAATTGTTCTTGAAAGATCTTTATGAAGGTGATTGGATTTCTATTGGAAGGTACTTGAGTACTCTAACAAAACAGGATGATTGGTCTGAACAAGAATTCAAGAGGATACGCAGGAAAGCATATGGGTACTTTTTAAGGGATGGTTACTTGTGGAAGCATCCTAAACAAAAGGGTGCTACATCACAATGGGTTATATGTAAAAAAGAGACTCAAGTAAAGCTCATGCAAGAGTTTCATGAGAGTCTATGGGCTGGACACAGGGGTGTGTGGGCAACCTTCTCCAAGTTGAAAGAAAAATACTGGTGGAAGGGTATGTATAAAGATGTATCTCAATTTGTAGAGTCATGTGTAACTTGTCAAATGTATTCAAATGTTCGACATCGTGATGGATTGCACCCTACATATCCACTAGCCATGCACTATAAATGGGTTGTGGATCTAGTCACGATGCCTTTAGGACTCTGGCAGATGAGATAATTGGTTCTTGCACGAGAGGACCTAACTAACCAGGTTGAAGGAAGAGCATTAAGAGCTAAGACCACAGAAGCTGTGTGCAAATTCCTTCTTGATGAGGTGATTTGCCGTTATGGTTGTGTGGAAAAATCACTGCAGATCGAGGTGAAATGGATGCCGAAGAAGCAAGGGAGTTCTTTTCTAGATTAGGGATCAAGCTTTCTCTTACTACAGCTTACAACCCTGAAGGCAATGGAAAGAGTGAAAGAGGGCATCCTCCTATCATCAAAGCTTTGGCCAAGGCTTGCGAAGGAAGAGTTGGTGAGTGGCCAAAATTGTTACCATATGCTTTATGGGCTGATCGTACAACACATAGCTCAGTAACTGGCTACATGCCTGCGGAGCTAATGCATGGTCAAAAGCCAGTGATGCCGATTGAGGATACAATTCCCACATGGAATGTACTACCTTGGCAAGAGGGGCTTAGTAGGGAAGATCTCCTTGCACTGCGTATAAGGCAGCTAGAGAGAAGACCTGGAGACATTGAAGCTGCAAAAGAATGACTCAAAAATGCAAGGTTGAAAAACAAGGACTATTTTGATAAGAGACATCAACTCAGGAGCAAAGCAATTGGCAAAGGTGACTAGGTTTTAGTGTATGATAGTAGCCTTGATAACCAGCACACAGTCATGCGTAAGTTCTCAAAAAGATGGTTTGGACCGTATGTTGTAAAGCATGTGCATGAAAATACTACTTACAGCTTGTCTGAACTAGATGGTACAGAAGTAAAGATTCCCATTGCAAGAAAAAGGATTAAAATGTTTAAGAGAAGAGGAGACAATGATCTAGAAGATATGGATGAGGAAGAAGAGAAAAACACTGGTCGAGATCAAAGTGAACATGAAGCTCTCGAATCATCCAGTGAAGAAGAAGACAAGGAAGATGTACAAGAGGTCTAATCTTACAAAGAGACAATGTGGCACATACCGGAGGATGTGCAGGTTTAGAGGGGGTGGATGTCGTGCTGTGACACGTACATAGTGGGAACGCATGCTACAAGATCTATCTTGTATTTTTATAGATACATAATTATCTTTCCTATAATGTACATATGCATATTTAAGTATAATAATAAGCCTTCTATCTCATCCTATTATTTTTCTCAAGGGTAACATATCCTTACTTTACCATCAGAAAATACTATGGGAAAACCATCAATAGCTCCGCCTGTTTAACTTGGGGCAAAAAGCATTGATTCTTTATTTCTACTATTTCATTATCATCTCACACCCTAGCTAGATCCTATATCTAGGGTAAACTCCAATATATATATATTCTATGTATTTTTTACTTTTCTTATATTTCTTTTTAAATAGCTACTAGGAGAGAATCAAATCCTAGTGGGACACTAGGTGGCATGATTTCAAAGATACACTTATTTTAATGCATTATTGTAAGCATGATTACAAAACTTTGTCAAGGAGCAATGTCATGCTTTCATATGGTATGAGGTGTCCTTTGGAATTAAATGAAAGTCTAGGCTAAGGAGACCACATGAAGACTTTTGCTGCCATAAATGGACCCTATTTTAATGAATTTTTTACACAAGGTTCCAATCCGAATTGGAAAACGATTTCAAAATGAAAATCGTAGCTAAGGAGCTGAAGTTTTTGTCCATATTTTTACTTTTTTATTTGGAGCCACGGTTGAGGAGATATGATCAAAATACTAGACCCCAGTCTGCCCACATCATGCAGGGACAGCTCATTTCCAACTTTTCCAATTCATGTTCACACTGGCTCCTCTCTTCTTCTGTAAACCCTTGTGGGTTCCCTTCACCTATAAAAGGGGACCTCTTCTTCCTTGGAAGGGACTCAATCATTCAAGCCATTGATGAGAGGAATTCTTGAGGGAGTGAGTAGTAATGCCTAATTGTACTTAGCCCCATTAACATAAGCCCAAGCCTACACTTTCTCCTAGAGGAAGACTAGCCATTCTTGTACGCTATCCTTGGAAGATCAACTCTAATCAAATAAGGTGTTGTACTTGGTGTATCAACCAATGTGGAGTGCTCCCCTCTTCTTCTCTCTCCATCAATAACGGTGCCGAAGGGTTTGTCAAGTAAGATGTGTTCTACATTGATGTTTTCTTGATTTCTTATTGTTTTCTTTTTCATCTCTAATCTGACATATATATATATATATATATATATATATATATATATATATATATATATATATATATATATATATATATATATATATATATATATATATATATCTAATCTCATCTCCTTATTCATCCTCTCTACAAATTTTAAGTTCTCTTTGCTACAGGTACATCTCTCCCCGCAGTATCCTTATTGTCTACGGGCAAGAATAGGGCTTAGGAGGGAAAATTCTCATCTCTTCACTTCTCTCATATGTACATTTCTCTCATACTATCCTAGATGAATAACCCACATGATGATCATTTCTATCGCTTTCACTCTGTACGATTTATTAGAATTAACGTATGGATTAGCCGTAAAATACACTTTCAACAACATATAGTGTTTCTCTTCGGCCCTGAAAGGCTCAATGAAATACTTCTATCACCGGATCCCATCATACTACCTCTCATAGACTATAATTTTTCTTTTGATGTAAGCGTAGTTATCTTGCTATGAACCAAGAGGATTTGTACACACAATTAATCCCAATCACTAGACAAAATATATATATTATGGTAAGCACAAAACTACAATTCCAAAGAACAATTCGTAGCCTATTTGGTCAGCCAAGATTGAATGCCATTAACTCATCCATTAACCCTTTCATATTACCCATGATACGATATGACCATAGCCTTGATGTTTTCATCTTCGTATTGTTTTGACATTCTCTTTTGCGTTCTTTCTTTGTGTGTGTGAGTGCAAGAGAGAAAGAGTGAGTCTTCTTTGATTGCACTTCTTTCCAAAACCCTAGTCTTCATGGCATCTATGGTTTAACTCCTTCATATAGTTTTTGTTGAGTTCTCTCACAACTCTCACAGCCATAAGCCCGGTGCTTTCCTGGCAAGACCACAAATTTCTCGACAACGCTCCTCCAGGGTGGCGAAGAGGTGTAAATTTTCCTTTCTTTGCACATGGGAAAAATCTTCAGCTCTTTCAAGTTTGAACTATGGTCACATGACATGCCATTATGCACCTCCGCATTGACTCATTTTGCATTCCTCATACAGGTCACCTTAATGTAAACATAGCCCATACAGTGTTCTCTCTCTCTCTCTCTCTCTCTCTCTCTCTCTCTCTCTCTCTCTCTCTCTCTCACCTTAATGTAAACATAGCCCATACAGTGTTCTCTCTCCCTCTCTCTCTCTCTCTACCCTTTGGGATGTCTATCTCAAAATTTAGGGTGGTGTCTAGTGCCCTTCTTGTTGAAGGAAGATGATGCTCATTAAAATCTCTCTCTCTCTCTCTCTCTCTCTCTCTCTCTCTCTCTCTCTCTCTCTCTCTCGTAATGGATACCCATGGAATGCAGGGGTTGGCATTGATGAACTAACAAGCAAAGCCGATGTTGTACTTCTTGTTGAAACTTGGGAGCATGATACACAAAGGATTAAAGGCTTGGAGGATTACAATGTACATTCATTGATGTGGTCAAAGAATCTCAAGTAACGAAGAGGACAAGGAGGGTTAGCATGTATGGTTAAGAAAGGATTGGAAGATTTTGTATCAATTGTGAAAGATGACAAGTACAAACGTTATGTATGGCTGAAAATTATGACACCAAAAAGAGCACCCATTTTTGTAGCCGGTTGCTACATTCCTCATCATGATTCTCCCTTTTATGCTTGCATGGATAGAGATCAACCATTTTCTGATTTGGAAGAGGACATTGCTTATTTCAAAGGTGAAGGTGATGTTATTGTATTTGGGGATATGAATGCTCGCACAAAAACATTGCAACATGATACTCAACAATTTGATATGCCATACATTTCAAGGGAGTTGGAGGAAGTTCACTTGTATGATCGTACTTCAATGGATAAGAAAGAGCCGGATCACTATGGAAAGTTACTTTTACACATGTGTAATAGCACGGGTATGCTCATTGCCAATGGTGTATCTTTGTGGAGTGGAACCAATGGATTTACATGTAGGAGACATAATGGGGATAGTGTGATTGACTATATGCTACTCTCTGAAGCCATCATGTATCGCATAAAGAGTTTTATGTTTGGTCAATGGACCCCGGAATCCGACCATCGCACCTTATGTATTGACCTTTCATGTGGAGAAGCAACTAAGCATGATAATCTCAGCCAAAGGAAAGAGAAGTTATCACTATGTATGGATTTCAAACGGACACCAATGTACATTGAAATGGTTGAGCAAAAATTATGGATGACAAAGCTTCAATGTGATGCACCATTGGAAACTAAATGGGAAGCTTTCAAGAAAGCTATTTGTTCTTGTGCGGAAGAATGCTTTTCCATAAAGCATCTCCATGGTATCAACAAAGATAGATCACACAAAAGGTGGTTTGATAAAGAATGTCAAGATGCTCGAAAGTCCTTGATAAAGCTTGATGCAACTATGGGCAAAGACAACTATCAAAGTCATTTTCATACATACAAGGCATTGATTCAAAAGAAGAGAAGAAGATAGGAAGTAAAGCAACAAGAATTTCAAGTCCAAGAAAAGGCACATGCATGTGGAAGATTTTGGAGAAACTTGAGAGGCAAGCAGGTTAAGAATTTTGGTAACTTGAGTCTAGTGGATATGTACACACATTGTAGGCAATTATATGAGCAAGCAAATACTGAAAAAATGCCATTTTGTGGTTCACTCCCATGTATGCCGTCTTTTTTTACTATTGAGGATGTATGCAGTGGGCTTGAAAAGTTGGCCACTCGCAAAGCGGGAGATCTTCAAGGTATCAAGCCGGAGATGATCAAATGGACGGGAGATTTTACCCATGAGTGGATGTGTGATATGTTCAACCTTGCACTTCAACATGGTATGCCTTATGATTGGAGTACTAATTGGGTTAAGCCTTTGCATAAAGGAGGGGATGTAAAGAATGTAAGCAACTACCGGACTATAATGATTGGGTCTCTTATGGAAAAGTTGTTTGGGTGCATAATGGAGATGAAATTGAGTGATTGGGCTGAAGAGAATGACAAGCGTGCAAAGGGACAAGTGGGTTTTCGTCGATGCCATAGCACCATTGATCATGTTGTCACTCTTCGTGTTCTCATGGAGGAAAGTCGGTTGAAAGGCAAGCGATTGTATTGTTGTTTTGTGGACTTTAAGAAAGCCTTTGATATGATTCCACGTAACAATTTGTGGAGAAGGATGGAAGAAATCCAAGTGCCAAGTGAGTTTATGCTTGCGGTTTCTCGAATCTATGAGAAGGTGATTTATCAATTGCGCATGGGAAGAGAAATTTCAGAAATTTTTGTAAGCACTATTGGGGTTAAACAAGGATGTCCATTGTCACCAACTCTCTTTGGTCTATGCATCGATCAATTGGAACAAATGGTACTTGACTTTATGCAAGAAGAAGGCATTGAAGAGGTCACTATTTGCAATGCGTTAATCATGCTTTTGTTGTATGCGGATGATGTAGTGCTTCTAGCACACACTTTAGAAGATGCACAAAAGCTTATGGTTGTCCTTGAGAACTTTTGCTTGCATAGTGGGCTGATTGTAAATGAATCCAAAGCAAAGGTCATGCTTGTGAAAACCAACCATAAGGAGAAGCCATGCATTGTGTACAACAACGAGACAGTTGAAGTTGTTGAGAGCTTTAAGTACCTTGGCCTTGAGGTTCCATCCAATCACAAGTGGCATGAATGTGCTATGCGTCGTTTGGAAGTGGGAAAGAGAGCATATTATGCATTTGAGAACATGTGTAATGCGGGAAACATCAAGTGTTGGATTCTCAAGAAGTATCTTTTTGATGCATTGGTGACACCGGTTCTTCTTTATGGAGTTGAAGTGTGGGGCGGGAGCATCTCAAAGTCTACTTGGAAAGAGTTTGAGAATGTCCAAAAGCGTTTTCTTACAAACTTTCTCCAAGTTAAGACACAAACACCATATATGCTCCTACTTCTTGAGTCGGCATCTCTTCCAATTGAGGTTATGGGCATGGAAAGGGTTGTGGAGTACATGATAAAGATGCGTCAAAACCCCTCACATCGACTTCCTACAATTGCATGGGAAGCAAGCAAAAAAGTTCAAAAGATGCATAAAAGCAAGATCTTGAGCACGGGATGGATGCAAGACATAAAGAAGTTGTTTGGGAGATGGGATGCATTACACTTGCTACATGATGCTTCAATTGACTCTCAAGTGAATGAAGATTTTCTACAACGCCAATGTATTACGGCTTGGGAGAAATCCGGTGGGTCACGCTTCATACATTACACCACCTATATTGCCCCCAACTACAAAACCATGTTCTTCGCTGAGAGAGGAAACCGTACTCACACTTACATGCTTGAACCTATTCCCTTGTCCACGATACGCACTATCGCAGCGATTCGGCTTAGCTCCCATTTCCTTCGATGCGAGATAGGGCGTTGGGGCAATGGAGAAGAGTCAAATCAATTGTGCACATTATGCTCACTGCAAGTTCGAGAGTCTGAGTACCACACACTACTAGAGTGCTCAGCTTTTGATCACATCCGAACTTGCTTCTCTCACATTTTCAGCCATAACTTAGACCTACACACTTTCCTCTTCAAGCCAAAGTGTGGGCTCTCCATTGCGACTCTCATCACTACAATTTTGGAGCATCGAGAGTCACTCATCAGCCATACACATACTACATCACATGTAACTTTGGTCCCATAGGTCATATTTGACCTCCGAGGACGATAATAAAATCTATCTCTCTCTCTCTCTCTCTCTCTCTCTCTCTCTCTCTCTCTCTCTCTCTCTCTCTCTCTCTCTCTCTCTCCTTAAGTCAGCTACTTTACACAAGCCTATTCTATCAAACCTCTACTTTTCATAATTGAGGGCCCAATATATGCCATTATGATTTATCTTTTCAACTTCTACATTTCACCTCCATGAAGCTCCTAGCATTTCTCACAATTTGGCACCAATTGTTCACTCTTGCTCCTCCCCCTCTAACACAGAATACTCTTTATCTTCTCCTAGTGGTTCATCAATATGCCCATCCTCCTCTTCCCCAGCATTAGGCTAGCCAACATATCCAACTGTTAAGTCGCCTACTATGGTGGCATCTCTACGGGTGTCTGGAAATATGTAGCATTTTATGAGGCACAATTGCATGTTTGGCAATGTGTAGTCTTTTATGAGGCACAATCGCTTGTCCCAAGCTTTTCAGCTAATCGACGTTCGCAATTGACAGAGGAACTAGGGCACTGGGGAGCCAGTAAAATTAGAGAATTAGACATTTCTTGGTCATCGGCACCTACCCCTTGATACCTAAAGATTGGCCGCTCTCGGTAGGATCTGATTACTATTCGTTATTGCGCGCTACCAAGAGCTCCCTGTGGGCTCCGGTGTGTGTGTGTGTGTGTGTGTGTGTGTGTGTGTGTGTGTGTGTGTGTGTGTGAGAGAGAGAGAGAGAGAGAGAGAGAGATCCAGGGAAAGTGAGGCTCTTGGCTGACTCGGGGAGAGAGAGAGATTGTCATGCTTATTCGTTATTGCGCTCTACCAAGAGCTCCCTGTGGGCTCCGGTGTGTGTGTGTGTGTGTGTGTGTGTGTGTGTGTGTGTGTGTGTGTGTGTGTGTGTGTGTGTGTGTGTGTGTGTGTGTGTGTGTGTGTGTGTGTGAGAGAGAGAGAGAGAGAGAGAGATCCAGGGAAAGTGAGGCTCTTGTCTAGCTCAGGGAGAGAGAGACGTTGTGTAGGCTTTTGAGGTTTTTTGGAAAAAAAATTCCTTGACTCCCAAGCATTCTTTCCCTCTCTCTCTCACACACACATACACACATAGGCTGTGCGGCACTGTGCGCACGTGCCTCATAGTACGTCTCTCCCCCTCCCCCCCCCCCCCCCCCCCCCCCCCCCCCCCCCCCCTCTCTCATACACAGACACACACGTACCAAGAGGACGCAGGGCAGAAACCGTGCAAGCCTCAAGGCTCTCTCTCTCTCTCTCTCTCTCTCTCTCTCTCTCTCTCTCTCTCTCTCTCTCTCACACACACACACACACGGAGACACGCGTCGACGGACTACCAAGAGTCTGAAACGCTACATGGGCTTGGAGAGTTTGACACGTGGAAGCCCTCTCCTTCCTCAAACTTTTAAGCTCCATTATATAAGTATAGATGTGAATCAAAGAGTACTTTCTCGTATTATCCATGATTTTTATTTTTCTTATTAGCTGAAAATTATAAGTTTTTGTATAAGTGTTGATTGTGATGGTTTTTGATAAGTTTATGTGCATGTTTGGGAGTAGCTATGGAGCCCCATCTAGTTGGTTGTTGAGTTAGTGTAAAGCTTGTGGTTTTTCATTTAAAAAAGCAAAGGTTTTCCTTAAATTTCCATCTTTTTTTTCCAAAATTTAGTGTCTTTTTTACTTCCTTGTGTGCAATTGATCATAGTTGGGCTATCACATTAGGAAAAATATGAACCGTCTAGGGGCCCTTTGGGATTAAGGTTAATTAGAGGCCAGCCAATGAGAAGAGGGTGGTGGACACACTCTATGCCCTCAAAAATGTAGGGGGACAAAGTAGTCTTACACTTCTTAAGTGGACTCTTACCTAGTGAGAAGGTGGGGTGCGGTGGGGGGGGGGGGGGGGGGGGGGGGGGGGGGGGGGGGGGGGTACGGGGGGGTGGGTGGGCCATATGGAACCTCTAATTTCCCTCCTTTTTGATCCGGTTTTGAAAAAATCTCAAAAATTTAAAAGTTTTCAAAATTTTCAAAACTCAAATTTCATCTTCTTAAAACCCCCCTAAAACTATTTTATGGTCAAAAAAACATTTTTTGACCTCAAAAAGTCAAAACGTGCACCCAAAAACCCTAAAATTTAAATTTTTGAAAAAACTTTTGAAAAATAGTTTTTTGCTATCCAGAGCTCCCCCAAAGGTAGTTCTTAGGCAAAAAGTGATTTTCTCTCTCTAGAACCCCCATTTTCCAACCCCTCCTTAGTTGCAACCATCACACTCATCCTCTACTCCAACACTCTCTCTCTCTGCACCATCTCCATTGTTGCAGCAAGGAAGCTCCTCTCTCCTCCCCTACCACCTTCCATTGCCACACCAAGCAAAGGTTATCCACCTTCTCCTCCCATTGCCACACCAAGCAAGGGTTATCCACCTTCTCCTCCCATTGCCACAAGGGTTATCCACCTTCTCATATCACTTTATCCTCTGTACATTGTAGCAACAAGCAAGGTCCTTCTCCTCCTCCTAGTTTTCTTTGCTCAACCATGGCCAACTCTACTTCGCAAAGGCGGCCAAAGGATGAGGTCACAGCACTTACATGCCACAACACTAGAGGTGTAGATGATGAGTGGGTGCCACAAGAGTTCATCAAAGGTGCTTGGGTATACATGCAACCATCTGCTATTGGCCCTCATCGTGTGCGTAATCGTGCAAACTTGGATCTTCATTGGAAAGGAAAGCTCCTTGGCTTCAAGAACCACAAAGACAAGGGGACCGTAGCCATTGTGCAACATGTTTTCTCAATGTCAACCATGCATTTGTAACAACCACCTCGATTTCCAACACATTGTAAGTACATGTTTTGAGAATACAAAGCTAGGTGTGAAATCACAGTGTAATGTTATTATGGATTCATACTTAAGATTTGTCATGCATTTATAGTCATATTTCCATCCACGTTGGTGGAGGAGCAGCCACTACATAGTCTCTCTGGCACATTCAATGCTATACATGCGGATATTGGAGCAATAATGTTCCCACATCTTTCCCCAACCAAACTGGTTCAAAGAAGGATTTTCTTCTATTCTCACTCCTATATTGTCCCTACTTCTACACAAGCGTTTGGAACGCTTGAACCCATCAAAGTAACTTCTTTATTAAGTATGGAGTGGCCGGTGCCAGATTTGTGGTCGGTAGCATCTTTCAAGCAAAAGATGATAATGGATGTCCAAAACTCTTTGAAATACTCTAAAGCTTCTAGGTCTGTGGGCTTGAGTTGGTGTTTGCCTATTCATTGTTTTGTGCACATTTTTAAAGAGTTTGGATTTGTAGAGACTACCACAATGCTTGTATGTAAAGATGCGCATTACGAGGAATTAGGAAGGCTTTTAGAAGAGGACTGGGGTTTTGTGGAGGGCATGCACAACGGGGACCGGTACCGTTGTAAGGTTGGAGCTTCAGGTATTGGAATGCGCTATTTGAAATCCCGTACCTCCTTATACATACGATTTCACTATGATCATTGGATGTGCAAGCTTGGAGTGTGGACTCCCTTACAGAGTGTAGACGGCGCTATTGCAAGCTTTGACATTGCAGTGAAGATGCCCAACGATGATTTGGAGGCAGTCCAAGTGAACAAGCATTGGACTCTCAGTAATGTTCGAGAACATTTGGTTATTATGGGTTTTGAGGCCCTTCAACAAGCACAATTTCGTTTACAAGGTCACAAGGTGAGAATCCTTCCACCACATTTTCAATACATCATGGTTTGTCGATCATTGAATGCTTATTGTAATGAATGTCCGCAGATTGGGAAGAGAATGGAAGACAAACTGAAGGTCAAGGAGGACTGGGGGATGGATGGAACTATGCTATCGATCTTATAACTTTGTAACTCTTGCAATTTTCAAACTGATCCCCGCTGTAATCAACATGATTTGCTTCAGCAAATCATGCCTTTGAATATAATTTTTTGCATTGGGATGAGAAATCATTTTTTGGTGAAAGTGCCTTTTTTTTAATGTCTTAAAAAAAGGGTCCATTATAAAAGGGGGGCCACCTAACTCATTCACTATTTTCACTTTTGCAACTCTTTAGCTCCTCCACTCTCTGTCTACACCCCAGGCTAGACATGGATGCTTCCACATCCTCTGCATCTGCAGCCACATCCACCCCTTTGTCACGCTTCATCCTCTTCCTCGAGGACACCAAATACAAAGGGAAGTTGGACCTCCACACCTTTTTTACTCGTCTCTCTGACCTTGATGCCACGGTTGCCCTTCACATGGATGCATTTGCGGAGATTTTTACATTCATGAAGGAGCACATCATAAAATATTCTGTATCTATCCCCCCACATGTAGGGATCTGGGTGCCTTGCGATCTTTTGTGCTATATACACAAAGGTGATCACCCATTCTCCAAGCGGTTGCAACGATTCCAAGAAATTGCAACCGATGCATGCCATTACTTGGACGAGCAAGCCCCAGGGGTGTCAGCGCTCAAGAAGCGCAAGTTGGGGGTGGAGTACCTTTCTCGGCTCGCAACATTTATCTTCTTGGTGAGCGAGGAACCTGGTTTGGAGGAGCTTCGCTTACCACACGTTCAGGTTGGCCCTTTATCAAGGACACCAAGGAGCAGCAGGTTATCCCCACGAACCCTGCAGCGGAAGAAAAGGCACACCGGCTTGAGTACCCTAGGGGTCTTGAGGAACTGGTTGAGAAATCCATAGTTGCGACTGGCCCTAGTGACACTCCAGTGCCACTACCACTAACGGATGTGGCTATCCCAGAGGTAGAAATCAGCCGCTTCTCCTCAGTGTTAGTGGATGGGGAGGAGTATGTGTTCCTGCATGATTTGGAGAAATAATTTGGCCTGCGCATGGATGAATGCTTGAGCGTGCTATGCAACAGCACCAAATGTCCCTTAGACAATACGCCAGATGCCCTAGAAAGCAAGCTCTTGCCAAATGGAGACTATGTTGCTAACACTATTGCAGTTGTATGTGCGGAGGTCCTCGCAGCAGAGCAGTTGCACGTGGCTGATGAAGAATTCCAAGCCACGCAAGCCAAGGTTGAGGCTGCTAGGATGCCTATGCCATTATGCAACCTCCCATATGATGATCCAAAGGTTGTATCTGTGGTGCATGGGAGCATTGACTTGGATGCAAAGGGCAACAGGGAGGAGGACGACAAGGAGCAGGAGGTAAAATGTATCCTAAATTTCATGTTACTATTTTATCCTTCATTGTCTTTTTTCTCAACCTTCATCGGTTTATGACAGGATGTCGTGGAGGTTGATGATTTTGCTGCAAGCACGGGTGGCAAGCGGACAGGCTTTGGACCTCAAGCTTCCCTTGCGCATTACCTAGGACAACTCCCCCCTGGCGATGTGGCCATTATCCATAATGAATTTACTCCCCAAGCCCATTTTATGACTTGGTCATTAAAAGCTTTGAGCAAGTTTTTGTGTTTGAGCACCATTGCTCAAACTGAGCATCAAGTGTTCCTAGTGCGTAGATCCCTTGTATGCACAGCGTTTGGCACTAGCTTTCGTGGTAAAGTGCTTGCCCACATAGGGATACATGCTTCCATTGGCTCAACTGACCCAAAGGCCATAGCGCACTCCCTCTTGACTGGGGAGTTGCCTTACGTGCAAAATAGGCGCCAGGAAATGGTCAAAAAAATTATGAACTCCTCAGATACATGATGTAAAATCACCGTTTTGGAAGTAATAAAAAATATTTGAAATTGTCTCTCTATCTTGCAAATTCTTTTGAATGTGATTTGTCAATCTTGAAAATTGTTTCAATTGGTGATATGAAAATTGTCTTGATAAGTGACTTTGTAATTTCAAGTCTTGTATGTAGTTTCAGCCAATTTCAGTAAATTTAGGTATTTTATGTTCCCTAGGGGGTAGATAAGCCTACCAAGGGCCAAAAAAAGCCTGGCCACAAGGGCGCGCAAATAGCCCATCCATCAGTTTTGGATGGGCCATTTGCGCGCCCTTGTGGCCAGGCTTTATTTTGCCCCTTTTAGGCTTATCTACCCCCTAGGATACTTACAAAGCACAAATTTATTGAAATGAATTGGTTTTGTATCATTAATTTAGATGCACCCTTTCTATGGCAATTCCAGCATATATTCACACTCAAGGACACTAGAAAAGGTGAAATCAATTACGAAATGAAGTTTCCAGCACACTATCACCTGCTTTAGCTCTACCTAGTACACCTTGCACCAATAAGTCCAATTACATTGGACATTTGAAAAATCCAAATTAATGTTGCATAGACACTTGGTTTCACAATATGTTATTTTTTTTTATATCCTATAGGGAATTCAAAGCTTGAAATGGTCAAAAAAGGGTGTCCACAAGGATCCATGTAAAATAATGTTGCAAAACCAATAGGTTTTAGTAAAGTTATGCTTTTTAAGTACCCTTGGGGGTAGATAAGCCTACAAGGGGCAAAAAAAAGCCTGGCCACAAGGGCGCGCAATTGGCCCATCCAAAACTGATGGATGGGCCATTTGCGCGCCCTTGTGGCCATGCTTTTTATTGCCCCTTATAGGCTTATCTACCCCCAAGGGTGCTTAAAAAGCACAAATTTACTGAAATTGACTGAAATTACATACAAAACTTGAAATTACAAAGTCACTTCATTACAAAGATAGTAGACACAGTAGACACAACTGTTGATCATATTGTCATTGGAAAGTTCAATCATTACAAAGATAAGGGTGTGCAATACAAAAAGAGGGGTAACTTCGGCTAATGCTCGAAGTCTCGTCGCAGTCGACGTGCAAGCTGCATATCTTTTGGCTGTATTGTCACTCGCTTTGCATGTATGGTGCATAGGTTGGTATCTTCCAACACCGAAATGATGTGGGCCTCTGCAGCTTCTTGAATAGCCTCTAGCGCTATTGCTTGCATTCTATACTGATTTCCATAGCTTTGAAGCACCTCCTTCACAGAGCGAGCAAAGGGGACGCGTCGAATCAAAAGCTCCGTCATCTTCTGGTAGTGGCGGATTTATGCAAATGCCCTTGCTATTTTTCAGCGCCGCTGCGGTTGTCTTGGGGGCACTTGCACATTTCCTGGCGGGCGGCGTTTAGGCTTCTTGAAAAACTTAGACTTGCGCCTGTTTACATGCTTAGGGGCTGGTTCTGCATCCTCTTCTTATTCTTCCTCTTCCCTTGGTTGCCGATCTTGTTGTGTGGGAAGAGCTCCCTGGCCTCCAGGCAATGTCTTCCCCCCAACGGCCACCCGGTGTGTGCGCGGTATTTTTTCTCGCAGCCATGGTGGCTCACTCTCTGATTCAGTGTCTGTATGGACCACCCAAGTCCTGGATGGTCCTGCTTGTGATTGGTGGCGTGACGGATGATCCCTATCGGACTCTGTTGTTTGCTGGCCCTTTTCCTCTCTCCAACGCTAGGCACGTTGCTTCATTCTCCTTCTAGGTGTTATATCTTGAGGAGGTGGAGATTTAACAGTCCTCGATGACTCTCGTGCCCTACCACCATGCCCACTACCAGATGAGTTCCTGGAATGGCCAAGCGTTCGTGGCCGTTTTCTTGTGCCTTTAAGCCATGACGGCTTCTCACATCCTTGGAGGGTGTTTTTGTTGGCAGGCGGATGCTCTTTCGCGGTTTGTTTGGTGCGCGCCATTTCATTGGTAAGAGCTCACCTGTTCTTAAGAAATGAGTGGTTTATGAGAGCATGCAATATTTATAAGGGCCCATTTAAAAAGGGCCCTGTTCACACTAATTTTTTTTTTTTAAGTATTATTTTTTAAAATAAACATGTCGCTAAGAGTTGGACCCTGCATTCACGTTTAGTGACTCGCGCAGTATCCACTTTGATCCTTGTCACACTCTGCATCGCCGCCATGTAGCATGCTTGGTGGGACCTTGCGACATTTGCCACTTGTTGCTATGCTCTTGACGACTCTATTTCCGCACTTCAATAGCAATCTTGGATTGTCGCGCACGCTCCATTGTGAGCTTACGAGCAAATGTTGTGCGAAAAAACCAATTGAACATCTCCTCCAAATAATTGGATTTCACCATTCCACCACCATGTCAAGTATTTTTGAAGTACACTCCCCTTGCTCGATAATGGGACTTCTCCATGCCTTGAGTGCTAAAAATTTCAAGCGATCCATACTTGTGCATAAAAAATGCACCATGCGCAAACAATATATGTTGTTCACATGAGTAAACGATCCACATTATTAAATAAAAACAATCCCTTGTAATGAATACACCATGTAAAATGACTTACCATGTAATGGGTGATGTTATTTTCACCCCACGAAAGGGTGAAGACCTTGGTAAAATCCGCCAAGGCTTCTTGAAATGATTGGCGTTATTCTTTTGTTGTGATGTTAAGGCCCAGAAGCTTGACCATTTGATCAAAATGTGCCCAAACTTGCTTGTGCTTGTTTGCAAGCTCGCCATTTGAATCATTGCCGGTAGTAGCTTTGCATAACTCCTTCCAAAGCTCCCAAAGGTTACCTGCCTGCTAGTTGGAGTTGTTTTGAGCATCATATCGACTTGGCTTTCCTTGGGAAACTTTCTTCAAAAAGTGTCTAGCTTTTTGTCCACTCATTGACACTTGTTGAGCAATTTCATGGGCCTCCCCTGTGTTCTTTGCAGCAACGATAGACACATTTCCACCGTGACAGCCAATGGAATTCAAGAGTACCTCCACTCTTTCGATTGCTTCCTGGGACTTTTCCAACGGTTTCATCGTGAAAGCATAGTCAATGTGGAGCTTCAATAGCCTATAAAAAATGCGCATAAATGCGTGTAATGTACAAAAATGTACATTTGATAGAGGAAATCAAAAGATTGGATTCCAAGCGTGGTCCTTTTGATCACGGTCTGGGGCATTGAGCATGGGACATCTCAGAATAGACGCTTCCCATTCTCTACCTTCATCTCCGACATCACGACAATCTAACCCTTGTTCTCCATGCCCTTGCCATGGAAGCATGGATCCGGCCTTTGCAGTGCTCTTATGTGATTTTTTTCCATTAGGTTTGTACCCTCGAGTGCAAAATGGACAAGGCATGAGAGAAGAAGCCCCTTGTTTGCAGCCAAGCAAACACTTTATGGTCTTTAAATCCCCACCTAAGTGCCACTCGACATCATAACTACCAAAACCCTCAATCTCCAACTTCTGACCTGCAATTTGGGAGTGTATTACTTCTGTGATCCATGGAGTTCTCTCAAAAATCCATGAAAGTACCCCATTGGTCTCCTTGGGCACCTCAATAGCACCCAATCACCAAATGTCTTTCTCGGATTGCACGCTAAAATATGGGGTGGGAGATGGCTCGGCCGAATCCCTTCGCTTGGTTTGTAGAAGGGCCTCGTTCATTAGAGTGACACTTAGCCTCTCTAACCTTCGGCCTTTCACTATTTGACACTCATCGAGTTTCAGCACAAAAGCGACTTTTGTGCCAAGCACTACAAAATAAATAGTGCTAAGACCTTAAACTTCAGAGTCTATGATAAGAATAATACCAAAGAAAAAAGTTAAGTGTGTCACCTTCTTCAGGTAACTCGTAAAATCTAAGCATGGCTTCTTGAAGCCTTCTAAGATCCACGAAAATATTGTTCCACATTGTGTAAGGAAAGCCCTTCTCCGAAGGTCTTATGGATTGTTTCTTACCTTTTCCCCTTGTCTTTGTTGCACACGAAGCATAAAGGGAAGTTGGCATTGTGTCCTCAATGTGTAGGTATGTCCCAATGCGGGAGAACACATCTTTGTTTGTGGCCTTCTTTGCGAGCTTGACCTTGTGAGGAACGGGAAATAGGTTTTTCACAATGCCATGTTCTTTGAGGGCATCCTTTAGGAGTTGGAAAATAGCCTGATATGCTTTGGTGCTGATTCCAGCCTCATCACAAGCTTGTTGAACGTCATCATCACTAATCACATTTCTTAATTTACGCATAAGGTCCTTGGTGACTGCATCCTTAATGTGCTTACCTCAAGGTGATTGTAAGATAGAAATCACGTCCTGGGTATTGAGACAACTAGTGAGAAGGTTGACTCGATCATCTTGGCTTGTTCCACAGCATGCCTCCTGGATGAAGTTTCTAGCAACAAATAAACATAAATGTTAGAAAATAGTGTGAAGTAAAAATGCATCATGCAAGTAAAGACCAAATCACCTTGTGGCTGTAACTCGTTGTTTGCGTGCTCCTCTCGAATGTGCAAGAGTTTCAATGGATGAATACGTGCGTTTGCGTTCCCTTGCACCAAGGGGTGTTTCTTTCAAGTATGTGATGGTGTTGGTAAGCTTCTGGATGTGGGACTCCTTTTCTTGCATTTGTTGTTCAAGAGTTTTAACTACCCTCTCCGAAGAGGCATTACTCTCTTGTAATGCCGTCGTCTTGAGGTGAAGAGCTTGACATTCGTGCATCCACATATGCAAAGAAGCACCTGCACCCATACACAACCGCTTGCAATAGCCTAACAAACCTGCTTCTCCCCTCCCAAGAAATTGAAGAAATGTGAAAAGGCTATTAA